>NC_090926.1:572294316-573544316 GCF_040938575.1 Ambystoma mexicanum | reverse complement strand
TTGTGCAGTGAATGGGAAAGGGAGTACATTTTTTCCAGCGTTGTATTTCTAGGGGTAGAACCTCCTCCATTTGGGGACCTGCACTTATCAGCACGCTCTAAGCAGATGAGTGTGGTGCATCCCAGACTGCTGTCCATGGGAGGGGCTAAGAAATGTGGAGCTTGCTATGTTGCCTAATGTGGAAGGCAAACATGGCACCTCCTATTTTATTTGCCCAATGTGGGTTGGGCATAGTGTGCCCTGTAGGCATTGCCCTCCTTCCCACGTACCTGTGAATACAGCAGTGCAGTGAACCTATGCAAATCTGCACATGCCCAAGAGAGGCAACATGGAAAAAACACACCACGGAGGCTGTAGTTTCAGAGCATTTGCTAGAACTATTTAAACAGGTAAGATTACTGTTTATCTGACTATGTTTCTGCTTGATTTCCTCCTGCATTGAGATTTTGCCTATTTCTATTGGTGCTAAGATTATGACCGGGTCCCCAATGAGAGGAGACTGAGATGAAAGATCTGATCCTCCAGGAAACCTAAGCATAAAAGAAGGCGCACTGCATCTCTTCCTTTCCGCTACCCCCAGTCCTTGCAGCCGCTGCTCCTCTTATATTGAGCTATGGGAACATGTACAGGTCATGAGGGAAAGCACTATGGGGGCTTCCTCGAATAAGAAAATCCCTCCCACAGAGCCTCACCTCGCCTAAGAAGCACAGTGTAAAAGCACCTGTGGATATCTGAGTGTAACCCAAAAGAGACAGAGGAAGAAACTCTAGTGTATGGAAGTACTCCTACGTCCCCTCCCCTTTCCTCCATCCTGTATGGGTGTCCGTCGCAAGTTACAGGAACAGATCCTCTTTTCCACCAGAAAAAGAAATTTCCCCTTTAAATAACTGGTGCGCTGCTCCCTTAATCCCGCCCACTGGCACCACACCTCAGTCCCCTTTCGGCGTCGACGGGAATGGACCGCTACCACCAACGCTCCTGGTTGAGGCTTCAAGCATCATAATTCCACGCACTTTCCCCCGAAATCTTTTCTTTTTCTTTTGCAGATTTGGGAACAACATCCACTGGTGCCCTAGTTTGTCTCCGGTGCATGTCGGCTTCGACAGGCTGGAGCAGGTGCCGGTTGTGCATGTTGTGCGAACGTTCCTTCTCCACAGCAGAACCGCACGCACTCTGTCTCCGGTGCCTTGGTGAAGACTACGGATGGGACGGGTGCCCCGCGTGCGATGCTCTCACTCCGAGGTCACTTAAACACTGGCTTGCGCTTTGGGGAGAGCTGTTCAACAATATTTCTCCACAGAACATCAAGGACTATGTTCGGAGGAAGACAAAGAAGGTAGGTGCCTT
Source organism: Ambystoma mexicanum (assembly GCF_040938575.1). Classification (NCBI taxonomy): domain Eukaryota; kingdom Metazoa; phylum Chordata; class Amphibia; order Caudata; family Ambystomatidae; genus Ambystoma; species Ambystoma mexicanum. Next base: position 573,542,969 of record NC_090926.1, on the reverse strand, counting down.
ATTTTCCAAAGCACCCTGCAAAGGCGACTCCTTCCCGGGGAAGCCCTTGCACCGGCTCAGGGAGCACCGAGGCTTACGCAGCTACCAGCATCACGGCTGAGGGGTTCAAGGGCCCTATTGCTTCCACAGCCGAGGGGCTTGTGAGCTCCAACACTACCGGGACTCTTCCTGAGTGGCCTTGTCCTGATACCAGGTCCTTATTCGAGGGGGCGCCTATATGCACGGTCAGCACTACCGGCCGGGAGGCCAAAGGCGCAGAGCCTACTGGGTGTAGACCTGAGGCGCAGGGTGGGGCAGAGCTGGTGCAGACAGGCATGCAGGCCGAGCCCGGGAACACGCGAGCTACAGATCCATGTGCTCAAGACACGGTCAAAGTGGTGGCGACATGAGACAAGATGGCCACCAGCCCCGGTCCTCAAAGGCGGGAACCCATACAGGCAGGCGCGGAGGCCCGCCAGCCAGGCAATCAACAGAGGAGAAGCTTTACTCCAAGGGCAGACTGGGTACCAATGACGCCCATCACCTGAACCACATCATACCCCAACATCTCGGTTTGAGGTACAGTGACCCCATGCACAGACAAGGGCTGGGAAGGCAGTAGGCCTATTGGCCTCACAAGCAGTATACGCTCAGCCAGCCTGCGAGGACAGGTTTTTCGACATATTCATGTCTCATGCGGTCTCCACAAATGGGCTCCATTCTCAGGGCCATTATCAAAGACATGTTGCCTCCGGCTTCTGCCCATGAAGTACCCCGCAACACAGCCTGTGGTCCCGCCTCCAGCTCTGCCTCCGCAACGTCCATTCCTGAGGATCCAGTAGCCCCGGTGCAGGTGCAAACCCAGTCCCGGGAAGCACCTCCAAAGGATCCTGGCGTCACCCCTCCCGGGGCAGATGAACAGCAGGATACAGATGAGGAGGAGCAGGACACACCTTCCTCAGCAAAAGCCTTCCATGACAGGATTGCTGGTCTGGCGGAATACCTTGGCATTCCCCAGCCCCAGAAGGAGCTTCCTGAGGTAGGAGTTCTGGTGGAGGTCCTAAGCATCAGGGCGGAGGCAAGGTCTAGCATCCCACTACGGAAGGATGTGCCGGCCTTGGCCAATAAGGAGTGGCTCAAGCCACACTCCATGCAACCCCTTAACAAAAAACTGGATGCTCAGTTCAGACCGGCCGAGGGGGACAGCATGTTACTCTCGACACACCCGCAACTTCTGTCATCGGTTATCCCTGCAGCATCCATGTATGCCACGCCCCAGGCGTTCCCGTCTAGTACTGCCACAGCAGCCCTCTTGAACAAGGAAGAAAAGACTCTTGAATCATACGGCAAGAAGGTCCACTTCAATACTGGTCTACACCTCAGGCAGGCCAATGCTGACGTCCTCTTGGTTGCGGCTAATCAACGCCTGTGGAGGAAAATGTTCTGTCTAACATCTATAAGGACAGGCAAGCCTCATTCAAAGCGGTCCTAGCTGAGGTGAAAATTGTGGCACCATACATTATGGAGGCCAGGGTAGGCTTAATCGACACGGCTAACAGAGCGATCTGTCTCGCAACAGACATGAGGCGCACGGCCTGGCGAAAGGCTTCCAGGTTCAACCCGGATGTCCAGGATAGAATCATGGACTTTCTTGTCATGATTCCTACCCCCGGGCATCCGGACCAGGCCCATCTGTCCCGGGAGCAGGCATCCAGATACTTGGGAAAGACCCAGCAGCCCCGGCTAGGGGCTATCTGGGTACAGTCCTGGCGCCGTAGGCGCAAGGCTCATAGAAGGGGTCAGTCCTGGCGCCAGGCTCATTTGCTTTCACTTACCTCATGCAGACCATGCTGCTCAGCATTCAAGCCAATGTGAAGTCTGAAGGGGGACTACTTTATGTCAGGGACTATTTTCTTACTCGGGTGTGGTCTTGGGAACTTCTTACCTGGGACTACTTTGAAGGCTATTTAAACCACGCCCGAAGAGCAGCACACGCTTCGCGTTATTCTGCATCATGCAGCGTAACGCTCACCGTGCCTGCAAGCCAGCATCCAGTCTTCTGCCACGCCCGCCTCGAGTCTGGAGCTCCTAGAGAAAAGGGAGAAAGAAGGAAAAAGGTTAGAACAAGAACAATACTTATTTCCTCACCTGATTCTGGATCCATCGCGCCTTCGAATAGGAAGAAAGACATTATTTGATGCGCGTCGCATCGCCTGCTGCAGCGCCGCGCTATACTCACCAGCCTTCGCAGCACCTCCACGATCCACCTCTGTTTTCATAATTTCTTCGCCAAACTCCAGCACCTAAGAGGAATAAAGAACAGCAAGGTGAGCCGAGAGAATAATAAGGCAATATTAGTCACCACAATAGACTTACCGGATTTTACCGCCGGAGGCATTCTTCATCTCTACTGGCCGGCGCAGTCTCCTTTCATCTTCATCGAACTCCGACATCTAAGGGGAACAAAAGGACAGCCAGGTGAGCCGAAAGGACAAAGCAAGGGAATCTCCTTCACCATAATAGGCTTACCTGATTTTACCGCCGGAGGTATTATTCCTCAAAACACCATAATTCTCACTCAGCACCTGTAATAAGGGAGAAAGCAACAGATTACATACAGGTGTCATTTACCGGACAGTGTTGGATACTACAGACTCTTACCTGAACTTTACCAGCCGCACGAGGCAATCTTCTCTAGGGTCAAGCTGCAAGCTGCAAGGAATCGGACAAGAGTGAAAGTCAGACATTTTGAACTCTTACGAACTATATACTTACGGCTCCTCGCCAGGAACCTCAGAGTCAATATTGTTCTGGAACTCTCCAATTCCTTCGGACCAGTGAAGTAACTGGTTATCCACACGCCCCTGCATTCTACGCAGGATGTAGAGCTCATCCTTTAAAAATCTAAGGTGAGAATATAAAAAGAGACATCGCAGGTGATTAGAGGGGAGAACGGTGTGGGGGGGTTATCGCTCAAATCCACTGGTGGCTAATTCCCTTTCTCCACTTTCAGGAGAATACTTCTTCGGGTCAAGCAGACGAGATTAGGTGGGCCAGTCCAGTCTGTCATCTCTGCGCTACGCGTCACGTGGGTTGAAACCGCAGCTGTCCAGTTCCGATCGACGCCCCTGTGGGAGCCAGGTGAGCGTAACAGCTTCCCACAAATTCCCACCCGGGCGTTATGGAGACCTCAGAAACTGACCAACTGGCCCAATTACTAGGGGAACTAAGGGCTGAAGTACATTCTGCCCGCCAAGAAACTAATGCGCTCAGGAGAGAACTGATTTTGTCAAAGGAGCAAACTGATGACCTTGCTAGGCAATTGCTGCAAAGCCAGGCTGGACAAACACCCCTGCCTGGGCTAGGGGGAAACCCAACTCCTGTTTCATCAAGCAACCCTGTGCAAGTAATCCTACCAGGAACTATTCCTTTAGCTCCGCCCGAACGCTTTGCTGGGGACCCCAACAGGTTTGCCGTGTTTATGAATCAATGCCGCCTGCACTTTTTATGCAGACCTGGAGCCTTTCCAAATGATCAAGCCAAAGTAGCCTTCGTACTATCATATCTCTGTGGTAGCGCAGCCGATTGGTCGATTCCTCTAGTCAACCAGGACGACCCTCTTCTTCATGACTTTCAGGGTTTTCAATTGAGCATGGAAAGACTATTCGCCCGACATTCACAGGGACAGGCCCTGGATAACGAACTTTTGTCCCTGCGACAGGGTAACCAGGATCTACTAACCTATATCGCTACCTTCAATAGGTTGGTGGTGGAAACAGGATGGCCCGAGGTAAAGCGAATTACATTATTCCATCGTGGACTGCGAGGAGAACTCAAAGATGTTTTGGCTCAAGTTGTGAACCCACCTCAGGATTGTGCTGAATATATAGACTTAGTGGTCCAGATAGATCACTGACTTCAGAATAGAAAGGCGGATCAAGCTAAATTCGAGAATCGAGTGTTGGTTAAACCCAATGTTACCCCCAAAGGAACTGATGCACCGGAACCCATGCAGATCGGGGGGGTCAGGGGACCTTTAACTCAGAAGGAAAGAGAAAAGAGACTAAAGTTGCACTTGTGTCTGTACTGTGGAACCTCGGGACATTTTCTACAGGATTGCCTGGTAAAACCACCCAAAAAGGTGGTAGGAGCTGCGGACAAGAGTCAAACAGAGTCTGATCTGGGAAACGACCACGCCCGACAAGCGTAGAGGTCCGCTTGCCGAGCTTAAAGAAGGACATTCGGACCTTGCACCTAATCGTGCCAATGGTCCTCATTGATCCTAGGCAGCCATCACGTATTCACGCAGTAAGAGCGTACATAGATAGCGGGGCCATAGGAAACTATATGGATCAAGAACTGGCTTCAAGGATGAACCTATCTCTTTGCAAAAGAACCACTACACATGTCATCACTACCATCGATGGAACTGAAATTGCCTCTGGGCCAGTAACTCATTCCACTACAGAGATGACACTGTTGGGTCAAGATGGGCATCGAGAAAGCATTGTGTTTGACGTAATCAAGGCTCCACAATTCCAAATGATTCTGGGAATGCTATGGTTGGAAACACATAGGGCCTCATTACACGGATGGCGGTAGGGATTTACCGGTACCGATAAAATACCGGTACCGGTAAATCCCTACCGCCTTACTACGAGGTCCCTTTGCGGGTTGGGGGATTTAACGCCTGCTTTTTGCAGGCGTTAAAATCCAACCCGCTAAGAGACCTCGGAGCTAATTACGGCCCCGCAAAATTGCAGTGCCGTAATTAGCGCCTTCCCCATTCCCATAGAGCCCTATGGGGCAGAAATGGGAATGGGGAAGGGCAATGGCGGAAGGGGGATTTACCGCCCCTCCAACCTTGGAATGGGGCGGTAAATCCCCTTTCCGCCAAGGCGGTGCTGGTATTTTACCGGCATGAGCCATGGCGCTAATAGCGCCATGGCTCACCGCCTACCGTGTAATGAGGCCCATAATCCTTGTATAGAATGGCGAGAGAAGAGAATGGGGGTCATTCCGAGGTTGGAGGTAAGGGATTACCGGCGCCTGTAAGGGCACCGATGGCGGTAATCCCTTACCTCCGTATTCCGAGTTCCCTTTGCGGGTCCCTCTTTACCTCCTGCTTTTAGCAGGAGTAAATTACGGGACCCGCAAAGTGACCTTGGAGTAAATTACGGCACCGTAATTTACGGTGCCGTAATTACCTCCTTCCCAATTCCCATTGAGCCCTATGGAGGCAGAAATGGGGATGGGGAAGGGCTATGGTGAATGGGGAATTACCGGTCCATCCAACCTTGGAATGGACCGGAAATTACTCCATTCACCATGCCGGTATTCCATGGAGTAAATAGCTCCATGGTTGCCAACCATGGAGCTATTTACTCCATGGTGTAGTCCTAACTCGGAATGAGGGCCAATGACCTTCCCAGATTGTACACACACCTGTTACCAAAAAAAAACCTTGAACAAGGGCCTGGCCACAGTCACTAACCCACCTGTTCAGGGACCTCAGGAATACCAAGAATATCTGGATGTTTTTCAGAAAGAGCAGACAAACACTTTACCACCTCACAGATCTTACGATTGTCAGATCGATCTTGTACGCGGTGCACAACCCCCATGCAGCAGGATCTGCGCCCTTACGGAGCCTGAAAACCTTCACCTACGACAATACCTGGATCAGTACCTTTCTAATGGCTTCATTCGCCCATCCAAGTCTCCTTCATCCTCAGCTCTGTTCTTCGTACCTAAAAAGGAAGGTGACCTTAGAACATGTATAGATTACCGCGCATTAAACCAAATTACGGTAAAAAACCTATACCCTTTGCCTCTGATCCCCGAATTACTGGACCAAGTTCAGGATGCTTGTATCTATACTAAGTTAGATCTCCGAGGGGCATATCATCTGGTACGCGTGAAGAAAGGCGATGAATGGAAGACTGCCTTTCGCACCAAGTACGGATTATTCGAATATCAGGTGATGCCTTTCGGGTTGTGCAATGCACTGGCAGCCTTACAGTATTTTATGAACAATGTTTTTCGCGAATTCATTGACATCTGTGTTGTTGTTTACATAGACAACATTCTAGTGTACTCCTCCTCAAGATCAGACCATGTTAAGCACGTTCAAGCAGTCCTTGAAAAAATACGCCAACACAAGTTGTATGCAAAGTTGGAAAAATGGGTCTTTCATTCCACAGAAGTTGAATTTCTAGGATTTATCCTGACCCCAAAAGGAGTTCGAATGGACTCTCGAAAAGTGGATGCCATTCTCAAATGGCCATCATCCAGTTCAGTTAAAGGAGTTCAAAGCATGCTTCGCTTCGCTAATTTCTACCGGAGATTTATCCCTGAATTCTCTAATGTTGTATATCCCATCACACCACTTTTGAAAAAGAACAAGCGCTTCTTGTGGACTGAAGAAGCTGAAAAGGCCTTCCAAGACCTAAAACTGAAATTCACGTCTGCACCTGTTTTAAAGCATCCTCGCCCCGAGCTTCCAATACGTAGTTGAAACAGATGCATCCAGTTTAGCCATGGGAGCTGTCCTGTCTCAGAAGGATCCGGAAACTGGCCGACTTCATCCAGTAGCATTCTGGTCAAGAAAATTCTCGTCACCCAAATTAAACTATGCGGTTACCGATGAAGAGTTATTGGCCATCAAATCTGCTTTCAAGGCTTGGCAGCATTATCTTCTTGGCGCCAGGCATACCATCACTGTAATCACCGATCACAGGAACTTGCAATATTTGAAGACAGCCAAGGCCCAATGATCATGTCAACTTAGGTAGGCATTATTCTTTGCAGAATTCGATTTTGTGATCACTTACCGACCAGGTTGTAAAAAGGGCAAGGCCGATGCCCTATCCCGAATAGGAATAGGAGAAGCATACTCGAACCCGGAACCTGTACCTATAATTTCAGAAGAAAGAATCCTTGGCATAACTACTCTACAAACTCTAGAAGACATTCATTCAGAAATCAAGCAATGTTTTAATCCAGCAGCCCTACAGGACTGGGTAAGGAAAGGCCAAGATTATTCAGTTATCGATGATCTACCGTACTATCAAGGTCGTCTATTCATACCACACAAGGAGCTACAGGAATTGGTCATCTCCAACTATCATGATGTGCTGATTGAAGGACATCCAGGGGTCGAAAAAACTGAAGCTAAAATTAAGAGACAATTTTGGTGGCCCACCTGAAGAAAAGACGTGAAATCATTTGTGCTATCTTGTGGAATCTGTTCCCAAAACAAAAGCCAGAAGAAGAAACCAGCTGGTTTTTTTACAACCTTTGGATGTTCCACCTACGCCATGGCACACTTTGTCTCTTGACTTCATTACTGATCTGCCTCCATGTAGTGGATTTAACACCATTCTAGTGGTAGTAGATCTTTTTTCCAAGATGGCCCACTTTATTCCTTTAAAGGGATCACCGTCCGCTGCAATTTTAGCCAAGGAATTTATTGAAAATATTGTTTGACTACATGGATTCCCTTCCGTTTTGGTCTCAGACCGAGGTAGTCAATTTATCTCACAATTTTGGAAAAAATGCTGCCAACTGGCGCAAATCGATGTGAGGTTATAAACCAGTCACCATCCCCAGACCGATGCTCAAACAGAGAGGACTAACCAGACTCTTGAACAATACCTATGTTGCATGCTACACCAAACCGAAGGTAATTGGAAGGATATTTTGTGGATTGCTGAATACGCATACAACAATTCTGTACACTCAGGAACTGGACAAAGCCCCTTTTTTACCATGTATGGGCATCACCCTTGAACCTCTGAACTCAATTTGCCCCAACACCTAGAAATGCCAGCGGTGAATCATTTGCACTCTACTATTAAACAAGCCTTCAAGGAAGCAACAGAACATTTAAAAAGGGCAAAAGAGAAATACAAAAGAAATGCTGACCAACATAGGAGTGATGCTCCACAATACCAGATTGGGGATCAAGTCTGGTTGGCTACTAAACACATACCCCTGAAAGGAACTCGGACTTTTAACCCTAGATATTTGGGACCTTACACCATTAAGGCCATCATCAACCCGGTGGCCGTTAAATTGGAACTACCTTCTAACATGCAAATTCACCCCGTCTTTCATGTTTCACTCCTGAAACCAGTCCAACCCGGGACAAGATTAACCAATCCACCTGATCCTATCCTAATTGATGGGGAACCCGAATTTGAAGTTATAAAATATCCTGGACTCTAAGATAGTTAACTCAAGACTTTTTTATGTAATTGATTGGAAAGGTAACGGACCACAAGAAAGATCCTGGGAACCTAGTGACCACGTTCATGCACCCCGACTGGTGAAAAAATTCCATCGGGACTTCCCAGACAAACCGGGGCCAAGAGGAAGAACGACCGTGGGAGGGGCCTTGGGGGGGGGGGGGTGCTGTCATGATTCCTACCCCCCGGGCATCCGGACCAGGTCCATCTGTCCCGGGAGCAGGCATCCAGATACTTGGGAAAGACCCAGCAGCCCCGGCTAGGGGCTATCTGGGTACAGTCCTGGCGCCATAGGCGCCAGGCTCATAGAAGGGGTCAGTCCTGGCGCTATAGACGCCAGGCTCATTTGCTTTCACTTACCTCATGCAGACCATGCTGCTCAGCATTCAAGCCAATGTGAAGTCTGAAGGGGGACTACTTTATGTCGGGGACTATTTTCTTACTCGGGTGTGGTCTTGGGAACTTCTTACCTGGGACTACTTTGAAGGCTATTTAAACCGAAGAGCAGCTCACGCTTCGCGTTATTCTGCATCCTGCAGCATAACGCTCAACGTGCCTGCAAGCCAGCATCCAGTCTTCTGCCACGCCCGCCTCGAGTCTGGAACTCCTAGAGAAAAGGGAGAAAGAAGGAAAAAGGTTAGAACAAGAACAATACTTATTTCCTCACCTGATTCTGGATCCATCGTGCCTTCGAATAGGTAGAAAGACATTATTTGATGCGCGTCGCATCTCCTGCTGCAGCGCCGCGCTATACTCACCAGCCTTCGCAGCACCTCCATGATCCACCTCTGTTTTCATCATTTCTTTGCCAAACTCCGGCACCTAAGAGGAATAAAGAACAGCAAGGTGAGCCGAGAGAATAATAAGGCAATATTAGTAACCACAATAGACTTACCTGATTTTACCGCCGGAGGCATTCTTCATCACTACGGGCGAGCGCAGTCTCCTTTCATCTTCGCCGAACTCCGGCATCTAAGGGGAACAAAAGGACAGCCAGGTGAGCCGAAAGAACAAACCAAGGGAATCTCCTTCACCATAATAGACTTACCTGATTTTACCGCCGGAGGTATTATTCCTCAAAACACATAATTCTCACTCAGCACCTGTAATAAGGGAGAAAGCAACAGATTACATACAGGTGTCATTTACCGGACAGTGTTGGATACTACAGACTCTTACCTGAACTTTACCAGCCGCACGAGGCAATCTTCTCTAGGGTCATGCTGCAAGCTGCAAGGTTTCGGACAAGAGTGAAAGTCAGACATTTTGAACTCTTACGAACTATATACTTACGGCTCCTCGCCAGGAACCTCAGAGTCAATATTGTTCTGGAACTCTCCAATTCCTTTGGACCAGTGAAGTAACTGGTTATCCACGCGCCCCTGCATTCTATGCAGGAGGGAGAGCTCATCCTTTAAAAATCTAAGGTGAGAATATAAAAAGAGACATCGCAGGTGATTAGAGGGGAGAACAGTGGGGATGGAGGGGTTATCACTCAAATCCACAGGTTGCTAATTCCCTTTCTCCACTTTCAGGAGAATACTTCTTCGGGTCAAGCAGATGAGATTAGGTGGGCCAGTCCAGTCTGTCATCTCTGCACTACGCATCACGTGGGTGGAAACCGCAGCTGTCCAGTTCCGATCGACGCCCCTATGGGAGCCAGGTGAGCGTAACACTTCTCTTCGAAGGGGGTGATCTTTTCCAATCCACAACTGATGAAGAGCTGGACATAAATAATGTCTTTCTCTCTCCGCGGAAGTTCGCTCTGGAACGTTGGCTGAATTGGGACTCGCCAACAGGTGATGGTGTCTTGAGAGTGCCTTGATGCGGTAAGTAGGCGCTATGCGCAGTGCTATGATGCCTTGCCTTTGCTAACCTGTTGTCTTTCGTTCATAGGTTGCGGTGCTCACCTGGAGCAAGAGGTCCCAAGGCGATGCTAGTCGATGGGCGACTCGTGAGGTAAGCTGCCGGCACAAATGCAAAATGTCTAATGTCCTTTTCTCTCCTTTTGCAGATTCGCAGATCTGGGCGGCTAAGTGTTCCTTGGATGATGGTTGCAGGAACGGAGGGCAGCTTGCGGTGGAATCACAGGTAAGCTGCTGCTTTTCACGATGTCCTTTTGTTTTTCAGATGCTGTTCTTCCGAGGTTCGCAGATGCAGCTGAACACGATGAGCGTCACATCACGTTGCTGGATTGCAAAGTAACGCGAAGCATGTACTGGAGTCTGGGCGTGGCTTATATAGCCTGCAGGCATCCCAGGTGTCTCTGGGCCTGCCACACCCAAAATGCTAGACCGCATAGTTCAGTTCAGGAACTGAGCCATGTGGAAACATCCATGTTGTTGCACAATGCCCTTATGGGCCCAGATTACTGCTTAAGCACATGAGCCTGGCGCCAAAGGCGCCGGGACTGTCTCCAAGAGAGTCTGGGGGCAAATGTCAAGGCCCTTGAGGGCCTGATGAGGGTACTAGAAGTAGCCCACCTGGCCTGGCAATCCAGGCCTAGGGCAGGGGTCGTGACAGCACTCCCCCCTAAGGCCCCTCTCAAGATGTTCCTTCTGTCCGGCCCAGGCTTAGTTGGGAAATTTCGATGGTATTTTTTGATCAGACGCGGTGCATGAATGTTTCCACAGGGTTCCCATGACCTATCTTGGGGTCCAAATCCTTTCCAATCAACTAGATAGTACAGCTTGCCCCTTGAGTACTTGGAATCCAAGATGCCTCTGACTTCGAATTCTGGTTCTCCGTCAATAAGTATGAGTTTTGGTGGTGTCCCAATCCGTGTACCAGGCTGCATTGGTTTTAATAGGGACACATGAAACACCGGGTGAATCTGTAGGTTAGGTGGTAAATCTAGTTTGACGGCTGCTGGATTGATAATTGCCTTGATGGTGTAAGGTCCTAAGTACCTGTGTTGAAAAGTCCAGGTTCCCCTAATGGGTACAAACTTGGCAGCCAGCCAAACCTTGTCTCCTACCTGATAGTCTGGGTCCTTTTTCCGGTGTTGGTCAGCAAATTGCTTTTGCTTTTCTTTGGCGAAAATAAGATTTTCTTTGGCCTTTTTGAAAGCCTGGGTGATATTGGTATGAAGAGTATTTACTGCTGGCATTTCCAAATCTGTTGGGACATCTAGTTCTGAGGTACGTGGGTGTCTACCATAAAGGGTATAAAAGGGTGTTTGTCCGGTAATGGAGTGCAAGGAGTTGTTATATGCGTACTCGGCTATCCATAACAAATCTTTCCAGTCTCTTAGTTCATGGTGTAACATGCAGCGTAGGTATTGTTCGAGGGTCTGGTTGGTCCTCTCGGTTTGGCCATCTGTTTGAGGCTGATGGCTAGTGGATAGCCTGATGTCAATTTGTGCCATTGCACAACATTTTTTCCAGAAGTTGGAGATGAACTGGCTCCCTCGATCGGAGATCAGGCCTGATGGGAGCCATGTAGTTTTACAATACCATTCAGGAACACTTTGGTTAGAGTGGGTGCGTCAGGGAGGCCTTTGAGCGGAAAAAAGTGCGCCATCTTTGAGAATAAGTCCACGACTACCAGGATGGTGTTAAACCCATGACTGGGAGGTAGGTCAGTGATGAAGTCGAGGGAAAGAGTGTGCCAGGGAGTGGGAGGGATGTCTAAAGGTTGTAGAAGACCGGATGGTTTTTGTTTTTGCGACTTGTTTTGTGCACAGACTCTGCAGGACTGAACATATTGGATAACATCTTTACGCAGGCTGGCCACCAGAAGTTCTGTTTTACCTTGGCTAGAATCTTGGTGATTCCTGGGTCCCCTTCGATCAGGGAATCATAAGTAGCAACAATTTGTTGTTGTAAATCTTTGGTGGGTACATACAATCGATCCGTAAAAAGGGTAAGTGATCTTTAACAAAATATTGTTCTCCTCGCGCTTGCCATGCGAGGTACGCATCTGGGTTCATGGTTCGCTGAATCTTATCTCTCACTTCAACTTGGGTTAGGGCCGTAGTGATGCCCAAGAGCTTGTCTTCCGGTATGATGGGGACTGGATCTGGGGGCGTATATACCAAGTCATCAGTGCCTGTACGAGAGAGTGCGTCAGCTTTTCCATTCTTGACCCCTGGTCGAAAAGTGATGACAGTCATATTCGGTGAAGAAAAGGGCCCACCGCAATTGGCGTGAAGACTGTGCTTTATCTGTCTTAAGGTATTGCAGGTTTCGGTGGTCTGTGATAACTGTAATGGTGTGTCTGGCCCCCAGAAGGTAGTGCCGCCAATCCTTAAAGGCGGATTTGATCGCCAAGAGTTCTTTGTCTGTGATGGCATAATTCATCTCCGGGGGAGAAAATGTCTTTGACCAAAAGGCCACTGGATGTAGCTGGCCTGTTACTGGATCTCTTTGCGAGAGGACAGCTCCCAGTGCTATGCTGGAAGCGTCTGTTTCCACAATATAAGGAAGATCGGGCGAGGGTGTCGCAGGATTGGCGCAGAGGTGAACCTTTTCTTGAGTTCCTGAAAAGCCTTCTATGCTTGTTCGGTCCAGGCACATTTCTTGTTATTTTTTCTTAGCAATATGGTGATCGGGTGTACGACCTGTGAGAAGTCTGGTATCAACCGGCGATAGAAGTTCGCAAAGCCCAGCATGCTCTGTAGCCCTTTTACTGATGTTGGTGATGGCCATTTCAAAACGGCGTCCACTTTATGCAGGTCCATTCTGATGCCTTCTGGAGTAAGAATAAAACCCAGAAACTCAACTTCGGTGACGTGAAAAAAGCACTTCTCCAGCTTTGCATATAAACGATGTTACCGGAACTTGGATAGGACTGAACGGACATGCTTGATATGATCCTGTTTTGAAGTTGAGTACACTAAAATATCATTTATGTACACTAGGGCGCAGACATCAATTAACTCTCTCAGAACGTCATTCATAAAATACTGAAACGCTGCAGGAGCGTTGCATAACCCAAAGGGCATGACTTGATATTCGAACAAACCATACTTGGTGCGGAAAGCAGTTTTCCATTCGTCCCCGCTTCTGACCCGCACCAGGTGGTATGCTCCTTGAAGGTCCAGTTTGGTATGAATTTGGGCATCTTTGACCTGGTCCAGCATTTCTGGGATGAGCGGCAAGGGGCAACGGTTCTTTACAGTGATCTGGTTTAATGCGCGGTAGTCAATACAGGTTCTTAAGTCCCCTTCTTTTTTCAGTACGAAGAACAAAGGACTAGCTGCAGGGGACTTGGATGGGCGAATGAATCCATTTGCGAGGTACTGGTCTAAATAAGCCTTCAGATGAAGGTTTTCGGGTTCCGTGAGAGCATAGATTCTGCTGCAAGGAACTTGAGCCCCGGGAACAAGGTCGATCTGGCAGTCATAGGGTCTGTGCGGTGGCAGCGTGTTTGCTTGGTCCTTCTGGAATACATCCTGGAAATCGTGGTATTCCTCAGGCAAGGTACTAGTCACTCCCAAAGTTGCCACTTCAGGAGTCGTAGAAATACTGAAAGCTTGTTTCTGTTCTTGGTAATAACAGGCTGGAGAGCAGTCGCTGGGAAAGGTTAATTTTCTTGCCCGCCAGTCAATCAAAGGGTTGTGAGCAACTAACCATGGCATTCCTAGTATGAGCCGGAATTGAGGTGCCTTGATGAGATCGAATGAAATAAGTTCCCGATGTCCGTCCTGACACAGCAAGGTTATCTCGGCTGTGCGCTGGGTTACGGGTCCGGAAGCGATTTCTGTCCCATCCACCGTGGCTACCTTGTCTGTTGTCGGCTTGGAACACAGGGGAAGCCCCATCTCTGCAGCCAGGTCCTGATCTATATAATTTCCAACTGCTCCACTGTCGATGTATGCTTCAATGGCATGCATTCTTGACGACCGTTGGCTATTAGTTATGATCACCGGAATTGCAAAGTGTGAGGTCGGTGGCTACCTTTACTCACTCGACAAACTGACCTCTACCTTCGCCGAGCTGGGTAGTTTCCCAACTGACACTCCTTCTCTTCATCTTTTTCCGTGGCTCCAATGATCTTCCTCGGAGGTTTCACTGGGCAGTCCTTCAGGAAATGTCCTGACTTCCCGCAGTACAGACATAGTTGTTGTTGTCTCCTTTTATCTCGCTCTTGTTTTGTTAGCGGGGGTCGTACCCCTCCGATTTGCATGGGCTCCACAGTATTTTCTTGCACTCGACTTACATTGTCTCTAGGTCGAACGTACACTGGCCGAGGGTCCGCTTTAGAATGGTCTGCTTTTCGGTCTTACAACCGGTGGTCCAGTTGCACAACCAAGTCTATGAATTCAGAACAATCTCTGGGAGGATCAACCACTTGAGCTAGGACGTATTTTAATTCGCCTCGTAAGCCCTGATGAAACAACGTGGTTCTTTTGTTTTCAGGCCACCTAGCTTCAGCAACCAATCAGTTGAAAGTAGCGATGTACGTTAACAAATCCTGATTCCCCTGTCGGAGGGAAAGGAGTTAATTGTCCACAGCTTGTTCTTGGGTATGGCGAGCAAAGAGTTTTTCCATTTCCCTCTGAAAGTCCCCAAAGTTATGTAATAAAGGATCATCATGGGACACCAATGGTACCGACCAATCTGCGGCGCTGCCACTTAGATACGATAAAACAAAGGCTACCCGGGCTTGGTCATTTGGAGATGCCCCCGGCCTGCAAAGAAAATGAAGGCGACACTGATTCATGAAAGCTGCGTATTTTCGTGGATCACCAGCAAACCTCTCCGGTGGGGCCAATGGAACTGTACCTGTAACACAACTTGTACCGGAGTAGAGACTGTGGATGACATGCTAGGATTTTGCATGGTGGGTTGTTCCCAGGTAGAGGCGTCTAACCCGCTTGTGATTGCAAGACTTGCCTGCTGATATCTTCGGTACGCTCTTTAGTCACCAATAAGTCTCTCTGGAGAGCGTTAGTCTCCTGTCTGGCAGAGTGAACCTCGGCACGAAGTTCTCCAACAATTGAGCCAATTGGTCTAATTCTGATGTTTCCATAACGCCCAGGTGGATTGATTTGGCAGTCTTCGCGTTCTGTTACGCTCACCTGGTATCCACGGGGACGCCACCCAGCTGTGGGGACTCTGGTACCCTTCTCAGCCGCTCCCAGGTATAATCAGCGGAGAAGTTCTGCCAGGAAAACAGGTGGGCAATGTTCAAGACTGGGCAACTGGGGTAAGAGCCTCCCAACACCCCGTATGCCTGCAGCCCCTCCCCGGACCTTTCCTCACCTTGTTATAGGTTTTGGCGTGCTCTCCGTCCTGCCTTCTTGGCAGGGGCGCGTTGTCCTTTGTGGGCGAGTGCGACATAGTTACTTCACTGATGCAAGGCCTTTAGAGTCTTTCAGGTAGGACTTATTACCGTTATACTGTATGCCTTTCCTGGATTTAAATAATGTCTTTCTCTCTCCTTAGATGCGCGGAAGTTCGCTCTGGAACGTTGGCTGAATTGGGACTCGCCGACAGGTGATAGTGTCTTGAGAGCGCGTTGATGCGGTAAGTAGGCGCTATGCGCAGCGCTATGATGCCTTGCCTTTTCTAACCTGTTGTCTTTCGTTCATAGGTTGCGGTGCTCACCTGGAGCAGGAAGTCCCAAGGCGATGCTAGTCGATGGGCGACTCGTGAGGTAAGCTGCCGGCACAATTGCAAAATGTCTGTCCTTTTCTCTCCTTTTGCAGATTCGATGATCTGGGCGGTTCTGTGTACCTTGGATAATGGTTGCAGGAGCGGAGGGCAGCTTGCGGTGGAATCACAGGTAAGCTGCTGCTTTTCACGATGTCCTTTTGTTTTTCAGATGCTGTTCTTCCGAGGTTCGCAGATGCAGCTGAACACGATGAGCGTCACGTTGCTGGATTGCAAAGTAACGCGAAGCATGTACTGGAGTCCGGGCATGGCTTATATAGCCTGCAGGCATCTCCGGTGTCTCTGGGTCTGCCACACCCAAAATGCTAGACCGCATAGTTCAGTTCAGGAACTGAGCCATGTGAAAGCATCCATGTTGTTGAGCAATGCCCTTACGGGCCCAGGTTACTGCTTAAGCACATGAGCCTGGCGCCAAAGGCGCCAGGACTGACTCCAAGAGAGTCTGGGGGCAAATGTCAAGGCCCTTGAGGGCCTGATGGGGGTACTAGAAGTAGCCCACCTGGTCTGGCAATCCTAGGGCAGGGGTCGTGACAGGCAGCTCTCCTCAGGTCAGAGGGGCTGCTTGTCTAGCCGTACCTTGACGACTGGTTAGTCAGGGCCTCGTCTCCGGAGCAGGTTCGAGGCTCAGCAGACAGGCTCATCTCCACCCTGTTCAACCTGGGGTTTTTAATCAACTACCATAA
Source organism: Ambystoma mexicanum (assembly GCF_040938575.1). Classification (NCBI taxonomy): domain Eukaryota; kingdom Metazoa; phylum Chordata; class Amphibia; order Caudata; family Ambystomatidae; genus Ambystoma; species Ambystoma mexicanum. The sequence goes on along the minus strand of NC_090926.1, from coordinate 573,526,439 downwards.
ATCTCAACTCACCCCTACACATGTTTTTCTGTTTCTGGGCCTGTTGTGGGACACACAGCTGCAGAGGGTATTCTGCACCGGGGACATGGTTCAGTGATTCGGACTGCCATCTCCCATTTCCGCTGCAAGTCAATCACCACGGCCTGGTGGTGCTAACACCTTCTGGGCATGCTGGTAGCATGCCTCCTGGCTGTCCCATACACCAGTGTGAGGAAAATGGGATTGTTGGAGCTCGGTGGGCCTGGTTGCGGGCTAAGGGAGCCAAGAAACTACAATTCCCTTGAGGACATGTGTTTTGTGTGTGCGCATGTGCGCAAGGCTTCACATGCTATTTAAACTCCTCCCCGGCCCATGCTGCTTGTTGGTGATTGTTGGCGTGCAGGCACGGGCTAGAGGAGAACAGGACGGCAAGCTGGCGCACCCGGGCCCCCGGTGGTGAGCAAAAGTGAGGGGCATTCCAGCCTGGAGCTCTCGGAGGAACAGATCACAACACAGTGAATGTGGCTCAGCCGCTCAACACTGGAACTGAATTGCCTGGGGAGGTGTTGTCGGCCCCCCAGGCCTCAGTTATGTGCACGTGGGGTGTAGGGGAGGTGAATGGACGTCACAGGGGAGGAGGTGCATTCTGTTTGTGATGCCACATGCATTACTGCCTAAAACGCTGTATCTTCACAAACTCTCAGTGGTGAAGGCTACGGTGAGTGGAAGCACTGTGCATTTGTTTGCTGCCACGTGCGTTTTCGACCAAACACTGTCTTCATGAACTCTAATCATTGAACCACAGAGAGTGGAGATTCAGTGAATATGAATGTTTGAGGTGTGACCTGATGTGTTGGGGGCGCTATGCGTTGTTTTATGCTGCTTGCTCTTGTCAAGATCCTGTAAGGGGCATGTTCTAACGCATCCCAATTCACACTTACACCCACTGGAAGACATCACTGCCAATCAGCATAGAAAGGGGTACTCTGGAGACTAGTTTGGGGTTCTGCTGATATGTGTAATGTGCTATGTTGAATGTTCTTGCTGTATGTCCTGTTAGGGAGAATTCTCTGTTTAGGCTGAATTTCCTAACCTAGTGAGTCCCCCAGCAGCTTTGCTGGATTTTTGGGGTTTATTTTTTTTCTCCTGCCAAGAGTGAGACTCTTTTACCCTCACTCTTGGACATGATTTGAGTGTGTTTCTTTGGATCTAGATGTGTTTAATGGGCTATGGGGTCTTTTACCCCATAGGGCTTCATGTGTTTTTGTGATGTGTGTTACACAGCACCCTCAGTGCAGTGACACAGGGGTGTCATAGTGACCCCCCAGTATAGACTCCATACCCTGGGACTGACTACTGTCTCCCAGGGCATGTAAAGTCACCATTGACTTTACTAGTCTTAAATTCTGAACAGAACCAGTACAAACCATCATATTGTGGACGTACTGGCTGGGGCAATTCGATTGCCCCAGGGTCTGTTAGTCGAGGGGGCACGTCTCCGTCCCCCCTGATCGAGTTTTGGCTGGTGGCAGTGGATACTACTTTTTATATTCAACCGCGAATATTTTCCTATGGGATTTCCCATTGTTTTAAGCTACTATCTTTATTTAATTATTTACGGTAGCCTCGAACATACCGCCGGTTTATTTAATTAATATTAATTCTCCGGTTGGTATTTTTTTGCCAAAACTTGATTCTAAAATGGCGTTTGTGTTCTCTTCTGTGACTCCAACCCAAGTCGAGCCCTTTGTTCCACTTTTTGGCGGGCTTCTCCACAGAAGCCCTCCAAAGTGGTGCCACTCTGTATGGGGTACTTAGGAGGGGTGGAGGGGAATTTAGGCACCCTGGACTGAGTTGCCTAGGCAACTCAAGTCGCATTCCATCCTGATTGGCCCAAGTGGTGAGCTGGCCGGCTCACAACTTAGCATGTTTGAGTGACAGCTAGGCTGAGTGAATGGGGGTTTGCTGCATAAAAGCAGGGTTTTGGGGACTGGAACTTCAGAAGTCGCCACAGGACCTAAGAATCCGACGAGGGAGAAGCTGAGCCGACCTGCCACGACACCACTACCGGTGGAGCCGTGCTGGACTGTCTCACCACTTTTCCCAACGACAGAGGAGATCTCCCGCCGGAGAGTCTTCATCCTTTGACTGGTGAGGATAACCAGTTTCACTGTCTTTTCGCCTTCCCGACATACCTCGTGGCCGCCTTGACTGTGCCAAGCACCCCGGCAACCGGGATACCACGTTTTACGACGACCGCGAAACAAAGGTACCACCTTTAACCGGAAAACTCCGCGGCTGTTTTCTGCCCTGGTAGTGCAACGATCTTCATCTTTCCTCCAAGTCGAGATCTTCTCTTCCCCTGGACGACGACGCAACTTGCACCCACTACCAGGAACAACTGCCACCGCTGGAGGATCCTTCCCACTTAAGGTACCGTGTCCCACCAGGCTTCCCTTGCTACCGACTGTACGGGGTAGATTTAGCCCCCGGCTTTCGAACCTGGGTTAGCCTGGGTCACCCTGGCTAAACTTTCCTAAGCCTCTCTAAACTCTTTTTGAACCCTCTGCAAGACTTTCTAAGCCTAGTGTAACTGTGTGATCTTGGGCGCATTTGTGCTCTGCTCTCTCTAAGAGTGGGCCCAGCCTTTGGACTTTGGCTCACCAGTGACTTTTGCTCTTCTGCCTTGCTAACAGTGTTCCTGAATCTTAGAGTGGTGTACCTTTCCATATTCTGTCTTTTTCCCTCCCTTTCTCACAAACTTATTGGAGTGCCATCTAGTTAAGCGATCACCTCTGTATGAAAATAAGTGGTGTTTTACAGTGACTTATCTGATAAGGAAAAAGGGGTGTATATATTATAATAGTAACTGTGTTTAGAATATTTTACAATAAGAGTGCTGGAGTGTTTTCAACAGTGTGTTTTTAAATAAATAATGATATACTTTGATACCAAAGCTCTGGTCAGTGTTTGCTTGTATTGTTGTATCTGAGTGCCTATTGTGTATACTTTGCATACTGCCTAACTCTTCTTGAGGGAAGTCTGACTGCTCAGCCACAGCTACCAGGTAAATCTGGGTGGTACAGACTGCTACCAAGTGGGTTTACTGCCAACACCTGTAGTCTTAAATCTTTTGCAGTGGTCCCTAAGGGAACTGCACAGGTTTCTGCCTAACATGTCCCATTTCATGTTGTGTGCAATTGCTGTTCAAGAGATTACCCTGAGCACACCATATGCTTATGTTAGTTGCTTGTTTAGGGAATTACTTTTTGAGATACAGGTCCTAGGAAGCAATGCCCCAAAACAAGAAGGATGTTGCACTGTTATTAGGAGAAGGTCTTCAGGAGGTTAAGTAACTCAAAAATTATGGAAGTTAGTTACATTGATCTGTTTCATGACGTGTATGATTTTTGTCTTACTCCCCATACCTGTCCAATTCAAGAAACCTTAACCCTCGCTCCGGTTATCCTAACACCCCCTACCTATCCACAACTTCTCCCTAACCCTCTTCCCCCCATTTGCTGCCTTGTGGTTACCTGTGAATACTAATCAGGAGCCTGTGCCAACCAAGGTGGGAGGGGTCAACTGCATTTGGGCCATCAGGGGTCCCAGTTGGGCCATCAGGGGGCCCAGGTCTCCATCGTGCAACATCTGGACAATGATCTCAAATGGTGGCATCAGGAGGAGAACATCTTGGTGGGCAGGCCTTTCCAGCCACCCCCCATAGAATACACCATTACCACGGACTCCTCCCTCCGTGGGTGGGGAGCCACTCTGGGAACGCACTCAGTGCATGGACTCTGGACCTAGGCCGTCCGGCAGAATCACATCAACTGGTTGGAACTTATGGCAATCTAGCTGGGCCTAAAGTCCTTTCTCTCAACCTCAAGGGCAGGTCTGTGTGTATTCAGACAGACAACAAAACCTGCATGTACTTTATCAACAAACTGGGGGGCACTAGCTCCCTGCAGCTGTGCTCGTTAGCCCTGTAAATCTGTGAATGGGCTATCAGTCAGGAGGTGTGGATCTCGGCGGTTCACCTTCCTGGAGAATCTAACCTGAAAGCAGACAGACTGAGTCACCTGGCTGGCGACAATTAAGGGTGGCAGCTGAACGGGAGAGTTCTCCAGGAAGTGTTCAGCAGATGGGCCACCCCACCACAGGCCTATTTGCGACAATAAACAACAGGACATGTCAGCAATTCACATCCTGGGAATGAAGGGGATGCAACTCTCTAGGGGGCGCACTCCAGATACCCTGCAATGGGATGTGGGCATATGCATTCCCACCCACACCGCTGGTTTACAAGGTGGTGAGCAAGGTCAGGAACTCCATGGCAGCTGTCAACCCAGCCAGAGATGGAGCTTCCCCTTGAGAAGGGCCGTCTACTAGCGCAGCAGGGAGGTGCAGTGCTACACCCCTCCATAGAGAGGCTGGCCCTAGCGGCCTGGTTCCTGAGCAGCTAATGCTCCAGCACCTTCAGTTGCCAGAAGTTAGGCTACACGCAAGTAATACAAGAGCAAATGAACGTGATTCTGCTTTTGGACTAAGGAAAATGGAGTTAATCCACTGACATGCACCCTGGACCAAGTCTTATCATTCTCGGCCTATTTCGCCAGATTGGTTGTCCAGGTGGACACTTGCCAGACATACCTGGCCGCTATTGGCACATACAGGAACTCCGACTCTCTTTTCCTGGCTTCGGCCAATCCTGTAGTGAAAAAACACCTGACTGCCTGACCAGGCTGTATCCTCTGGTCAAACACACTCATTCCGTTTGGAACCTCAACGTGGTGCTAAGTGCTATAGCCCACAAACCATTCAAACCCATGGCCACAGCAGACATTAAGTGGGTCACTCTGAAGACAGCCCTTCTGGTTGGTCTTACGTTGGCTAGCAGAGTGAGCGAGATCCAGGCGTTCGTCACCTTGGAGCCATACACTAGATTCTCAAGGACAAGGTTGTGCTGCGCATGCACCTGAAGTTCCTTCCAAAGGTGGCGTCATCCTTTCATATCAATCAGCAGATTGTGCTCCCCACATTCTTCCCGGACCCCAGGGAATATGCAGAGAAACCGCTCCACAGCCTGGGTGACAGGAGAGTGTTTAAATTCTATCTGGACAAAACAAAGGGCATACGCAAGACAGATACACTGTTTGTAACGTTTGGAGGCTTCAGGCCTGGGCAGCAAGCCTCCAAGGCATCCGTAGCTGGTTGGATATCAGCGATCCAGGAGGCATACGAGGTGCAATCTAAGGATCCGCCGCAGGGCATGCATGTGGTAAAAGCCAAAGCGCCACGTTCACTTTCAGGTGATCAGCAGGGTGACAAAATGGGCCACCCCTTCGGCCTTTTGCAAACACTACTGCTTGATATGATATGATATGATAGTTTATTTATGTAGCGCCTATACACAATGTGTTTCAAAGCGCTTCAAGGCAAGGGAGGGAACAAGGGAAAATACGACGACATTCTTACAGGCCATGAACAGTAAGGATGTGAAATTAACTATCGTACTCGGCCTGACGACATTTCAGATAGTGCAAGTGCTAAGCCATAGATAAGGAAGGGAGCGGGATGATTGGGAAGGAAATGGAAACAGACAGCCGACTACCGTACTAGGCCTGACAACATTTCTGGTAGAGCCGGAGGAAAACAAAAGGTGAGGGAGAGGGATGCAGAAAGGGAGGAGAGGAACAAAACAAGCGACTATCGTACTAGGCCTGACAACGTTTCAGATAGTGCTGGAGGGAGGGGGGGGACAGTAAGGGGATGGGGGAGCGACAGACGAAGTTGCTATCATACTAGGTCCAGGGACAATTCTGATAGAGTAAGTGCATAGAAGAAAGTAGGGGGAGGAGATAGGAAAAGGGAGAGGGTAGGGGAGGACAGAACAGAGAGTAAGCGGTCAAAAAGAGTGGAGAAGCAAGAGGGGAGAACAAATACAATAGCAGAAGTCATTAGTAACACATAATGGGCCTCACTACGACCCAGACGGTAAGGGGTTAATGGCGCTGTAAAAGGTGGTGGCGCCGTCAACCCCTTACCGCCTAATTACGAGGTCCCTTTGCGGGTCCCTACCCAATGCCAAGGCAGATGCAGCATTTGGCCAAGCGGTGCTGCTTAATCTATTTGCCTAGAGGGTCAGGCTCTCCTCCCCAGGGCGTTGTCAGTTGTAATCGCCCATACAGGATGGAGGAAAGGTGACGGGACATAGGAGTAATAAAGTGTTCTCACTGGAGTGACTAACGTACTCCTAGTCCATAGTCCCCTTATCTCCATATGTCCCACCATCTATCCCCCTATAATAAGACCAGTGAGGTTGTTGAAGTGTGATACAGCTGTCGCGTCAAAAGGGGACTGAAGTATAGTGCCGGTGGGCGGGGTTAAGGGAGCTGCGCTCCCTGGGCCGTGCCAATAAATTTAAAGGGGAAATGTATTTTTTGAATGGATTGTGTCCACCCACGTATTCCTCAGCTTAGATATTCGCATCTTCAGATTTGCTGCTTTGGAAAAAAAAATGCCTCTACACCAGAGGGCGCTGTGTTTGAGGTTGCGTCATTGATGTCCCTCGGAGGCTGCTGTCGAGCGTCAACGTCATCCGCTGTATAAAGGGCGTGACCCGCACCCGTTGGCTTCATTTCCGTTTTTCCGATAGCTTTCGCTTCGTGTCACAAAAACGGCGATTCAGTTCTCCAAACAATGTCTTCCTCATCGAATCCTTACACGCCAAAAACTGGCTTTAAAGTGTCAGAAATGCGGGAAGAAGATGTCAATCTCCGACCTCCATTGAAATTGCCTCTGATGTTTGGGTCCGGACCATCGGGTCGACGAATGCAGTTCCTGTCAGGCAAATGACCAAAAAGCTCTTAAGGAACAAAAAGGTAAACTGGTGGTGGGTGAGGAATCCTCGAAGTCTTCTTCGAAGTCTTCTTCGAGAAAAAAGAAAGACTTGGGGGAGTCGAGTGGTAAATCGAGGAAATCAAGATCTAGGTGTCGGTCGAGGAAATCGTCCTCTTCTTTGTGATAGAAGAAAAGATAACGGCGATCTCCCTCTTCCTCGTCTTCATCATCTGAAACAGGGGTTATTATCTGCCCATCAAAGCATGATTCCCCTAGAAAGTGGGAGGCTTTTAGAGCCTCAATGATAATCTATGAGAACATGGCCCAGACCCCCTCGAAGAAATCTTGTGAGGATCATGCCCCAGCTCATTCTAAAAGTGACAGAGGGAGGTCAAAGACCAAACGGTCAAAATCTGACAAAAAATCATTGAAGGTGTCATCGAGGGAGACCTCTCTGATACCTCATTCAAAAAGTAAATCACGCCTGTTAGGGAGAATTCTCTGTTTAGGCTGAATTTCCTAACCTAGTGAGTCCCCCAGCACCTCTGCTGGATTTATGGAGTTTGTTTTTTTCTCCTGCCAAGAGTGAGACTCTTTTTCTCCCACTCTTGGACATGATTTATGGTGTTCCTTTGACTGTTAATGTGTTTTATGGGCTATGGGGTCCTTTACTCCATAGGATCTCATATGTTTTTACTATGTGTGTTACACAGCACCCTCCGTGCAGTAACACAGGGGTGTCATAGTGACACCCCACCATAGACTCCATACCCTGGGACTGACTACTGTCTCCCAGGGCATGTAAAGTCACCATTGGCTTTACTAGTCCCAAATTATGAACAGAAACCAGTACAAACCAGTACAAACCATCATATTGTGGACGTACTGGTCGGGGCAATTCGATTGCCCCGGGGTCTGTTAGTCGAGGGGGTACGTCTCCGTCCCCCCTGATCGAGTTTTGGCTGGTGGCAGTGGATACTACTTTTTATATTCAACCGCAAATATATCCCTATGGGATTTTCCCATTGTTCGAGGCTACCAACTTTAATTAATTCTCATAGCCTCGAACATACCGCCGGTTTATTTATTTAATATTAATTCGCCGGTTGGTATTTTTTGCCAGGACTCGATTCTAAAATGGCGTTTGTGTTCTCTTCTGTGACTCCAACCCAAGTCGAGCCCTTTGTTCCACTTTTTGGCGGGCTTCTCCACAGAAGCCTCCAAAGTGGTGCCTCTCTGTCTGGGTACCACAGGGGGTGTGAGAGGGGGTTTAGGCACCCTGGACTGAGTTACCTTGGTAACTCAAGTCGCACTCTTGTGTGATTGGCCCAAGTGGTGAGCCGGCCGGCTCACCACTTAGCATGTTTGATTGACAGCTAGGCTGAGTGAATGGGGGTATGCTGCATAAAAGCAGGGTTTTGGGGACTTGAACTTCAGAAGTCGCTGCAGGACCTGAGAATCCGACGAGGGAGAAGCTGAGCCGACCTACCACCACGACACCACCGGTGGAGCCCTGCGGAACCAACTCACCACTTCCCGACGACAGAGAAGATCTCCCGGCTGGAGAGGCTTCTTCCCCTGACTGGTGGGCACAACCAGTTTACCTTCTCTTCGCACCCCAGGCCGGTTTGTGGTCGAACTGCCCGTGCCAAGCACCCCGGCGGCCAGATAGCCACTCACCACTGAACCGCAAATCAACGGACCGCTCCTTGTACCTGAGAAACTCTGCGGCTGGTTTCTTCCCTGGCAGTGCAACGGACTCCTGTCTTCCTCCACAACGAGATCCTCTCTTCCCCCGGACGAAGCACCGACTTGCATCTGCTGCCAGGAACAACTGCCCCCGCTGGAGTATTCTCACCACTTAAGGTACCGTGTCCGCCAGGCCTCCCTTTCTAAAGATTGCTACAAGGTAATAATAACCCCTTAACCTTCTGGACTGGGCTGGCCGCCTTGACGCTATGGTCCCTTTCTTTGGTCCAACTCATTTTTGAACCTTTACAAGACTTTTGGTCACTGCAACCGTGTGACCTTGGACACATTTCGTTTCGATCCTCTTAAAGCGGATCCGGCCTACTGACTCTGAATTCACGGTTTTACTTTGCCTTCCTCTCTTGTCATGTTCTTGTGCCAGCTACGTTAAGCGCTCACCGCTGTCTGAAAATAAGTGGGGCTTTACTTACGACTTGTCTAAATATTCTTTTAAGGGAGTGTATATCTTTTAGTGACCATATTTTTGAATTGCTTACTATTAGTGCCTGTGTGTTTTTCTAGATGTGGTTTTAAATAAATAATTATATCTCTTTTACACCAAGCCCTGGTCAGCGTTTACTTGTTCTACTGTGTTCTCTTGACCTATTGTGAATACTCTGTATACTGCCTAACTCTTCATGAGGGAGGTCTGACTGCTCAGCCACAGCTACCAAGTGAATCGGTGTGGTACAGACTGCTACCAAGTGGGTTTACTGCCAAACACCTGTAGTCCTAAATCTTTTGCAGTGGTCCCAGAGGGAACTGCACAGGTTTCTGCCTAACAACGCCTACCAGTGCATAAACCGGAGGCAACGCCTGACAAAATGGCGCCAAGTGCCCAACGGCCATTAAGAGCGGTGTCGAAGGTTTCCTCGACGCCTTTGTCGAAGGCCTATTCGACGCCAGTATCTAAGGCGTCGACAGTTCACGCGGCAACGCTTTCATCGGGGGCTCCTTCGACCGTGTCGAAGCCTGCATCGATAACATTGATACCTTTGTCGAAGTCAACTCTAATTCCGGCACCCAAATCGACTTCTTTGACGAAGCCAAGGTCTATGCCCATTGAATCACTGAGTAAAAGGTGTAATCCTGAGTCTAGACAGGATTTTTTCAAATCTGTCTACCATTTTTGAAGAGCAATCCTCTGAAGAGGATCTCTCTCCTTCTGGTGTTAGATTCTTTACAAAATGATGTTCGTGAGGAGTTAGTTGATCCTCACTCTAAGATGGCTGACCTGTATGCGTGTCTACAGACAGCAAGTGGTTTGGACACTTCTCCTGAGTTGGATTTTGAAAGACCTGACCCTGCTGATCATGGAGACTCAGGATGTAGGAGACTTATGAATAAGGTGACAGAATTCATGGGGTGGAACAGAAGTTCCCCTATTTACCAGCAGGATGATATGATGGACATTCTCTCTGAAGGTCCTCAAAAGGATCCTGTCCTTCCCTTCAACATAGCTCTGCAAAAGAAGGTGATGGCTGCATAGGAAGCACCTGAATCGGGGCCTGTGGTAAATAGAAAATTCACAAGCAAATACAGGCCGTCTTCTTCTGATCCTGAATACTTAACAAAACACCAGTCACCTGAAAGTTTAGTGGTTCAAGCAGCCACATCCACTAGATATTCGGCATAGCCTACAATTACCCCAGATAGGAATGACAAAAGATTGATAGATGGTCTTGCAAGATTTTCTCTTCGGGAAGCATGGCTTTAAAATCGACGAATGTGACTTGCACCCTTGCAAGATTCACATACACCCTGTGGGATTGTATGACAGCGGCGGCTGAACATATTCCTGATGGCGAGGAGTGAGAAGGTTTTCTTGTGATTGTGAAAGACGGAAAGGAGGCTATGGGGGAATGCCTTCAATCAGGACTGGACACTGCTGACAGCATCAGTAGGTCCGTGGCATCTAGAGCAGTGCTACACAGCTTTGCATGGCTGAGGAAGTCGTGCTTCGCACTGGACGTGCAGGCCAGGCTACTTAATATGCCATTTGACGGCTTGAGGTTGTTCGGCAGCAAGGCGGACGAAAGTTTAGAAAAGCTGCAGACCTCAAAAGCAGAAGCCAAGTCTCTTAGCGCTTCTATAAGACAACCTCAACAACACTCCTACTCACGCTCATTTTCCTGGAGGGGTTGTCCCTTTCGATTCTACTCATCATTTGGGAGAGGGAAGGGACAGGTTAGTCAAAGAGGACAGCAAAGAAAATGTCCTTGTGGTGGAAGAGGAATAAGTGCTAGATCAGCCCTAGCAGTGGCAACTGTCCCCTCAGCCGCTTCTGCAGTCGCTGCAAAGCCACTCTGAGGTCTTGACCCACAAGACCCCGGTGGGAGGCAGGATCTCTCAGCATCTGAATGAATGGCAGGGCATTACTCCAGATGCTTGGGCACTGGAAACAGTAGCCCAAGGTTACTGCCTCCCCTTTCAGAAAAGACCTCGTGGTCATCCACTGGGATACAACTCTACCAAAATTCCAGATCTGCTCCTGTTGCAGGAAATTTTAGCCCTGCCAGAGAAAGGTGCAATGGAACATGTACCTGTAGCGGAAAGGAACAAGTATTGGTACTCCCCATACTTTTTCATACCGAAAAAGGACGGAGGATTGAGACCCTTCTTGTACTTGAGAAACTTGAACAAGTTCCTCAGGAAGGACAAGTTCAAGATGGTCACACTTTCTCATCCTTCAGGCTCTGGAACTCCATGACTGGTTGGTATCATTGGACCTTCAGGATGCTTACTTTCATGTGCCGATCCATCTCAAGCACAGGAAGTACCTAAGGTTCGCAATTGGCAAGTCAGTTTCCAGTTCTGCCATTCGGGTTGACCTCTGCCCCGAGGGTCTTCACCAAGCTGATGGAGGCAGTGGCAGCGAGTCTCAGGAGAGGTGGGATTCAGGTCTACCCTTACCTGGACAATTGGTTAATCAGGGCACGTTCACCCGAACAAGCCGGGGAACATCTGAACATGACCTGCCACTTCGTACATAGACTGGGCTTCTCCCTAAATTACAAGAAGTCAAATATGGTACCATTCGAAAGACTCCAATTCATCGGAGCAGTCTTGGATACTTCCTCGGGCAAAGCCTCGCCTCCCGAGATGAGAGCTCATCACATTCTGCAGATGGTAGCAAAGTTCCAGAATGCCCAGCATCTGCCGGCCTTCGATTTTCTAAGGTTGCTCGGCCTCATAGCATCCTGCATTTTTCTGGTGCCAGAGGCCAGATTTAGAATGAGATCCCTTCAATGGGCTCTCAGGACTCAATGGTCCCCATTTCCGGGGGATATGTCAGGTTTTCTGCAAGTTCTGGCCAGAGTGGCGCAAGATCGTCTATGGTGGGCTTGCAAGGAAAATATCCTCAAGGGAGAATCTTTTTGGCAACCATGGCCCGAGATAACAGTAGTGCAGGATGCCTCACTCATGGGGTGGGGAGCCCACACCAAAGATCTGACAATTAGCAGTCATTGGACTCCATTGCAGTACAAACTACACATCAGCCTTTTGGAGCTGAGGGCAATCAGACTAGCGCTGAAGGCCTTTCTGCCCTCTGTACGGGGAAAGAATGTCCTGATAATGATGGACAACACAGTGGCCATGTACTACCGCAACAAGAGAGTGGGCATAGGGTCCCTACCACTGTGCAGAGAGGTAATGCAGCTCTGGTTCTGGGCAATGCAAGAAGGAATCTCTCTGTCGGCAGTTCACCTAGCCGGAGAGCAGAACACGGCGGCGGATGCTCTGAGCAGGCAGAGCACAGTTTCTCACGAAAGGGAACTAGCTCAGGAAGTCCTTCAAGAGATCTTCGCCCTTTGGCGAACCCCTCAAGTGGATCTGTTTGGGACCAGTGTCAACAGGAAGTGCAAACTATGCTGCTCAAAGGAATTTCCTCCGAGAGGAGCTCTAGGGGACGCGTTTGTAGCAAAATGGGAATTTCCACTCTTAAATGCGTTTTCTCCAGTCGCCGTGATTCATCATGTAATCAGGAGGTTGAGAAAGTTCAGGAAATCCATGATCATAATTGCTCCGGATTGGGCCAGGAGGAGGTGCTACCCCGACCTTCGGGACATGTCCATCTGCCCTCCAATATGTCTTCCACAAAGAGAGAATCTTCTCTTGCAAGAGGAAGGTTGGGTTCTCCATCCAGAGGTCAAGACACTCAGTCTTCACGCATGGTTTCTGAGAGGCTGGGATATAAGGATTGGGACATCCTGTATGATGTAATGGAGATTTTGCTTTCGGCCAGAAGGCCAGCAACAAAAACCTTATACTGGTGTCGTTGGAACTTCAGTTCAGTAACTGGTGCAGGGATAAGAATATGGATCCATTCTTATGTAATACTCCTACAGTACTTTCTTTCCTTTTACACTTGGCCAATTTGGGGCTTCAAGTTGGTACAATAAAAGGGTACTTAGCAGCGCTATCTATTTTTAAGCGCTCCTCAAAAGAAGTGTCTTACTTCAAAATGCTCTTGATTATTCAGTTCCTAAAAGGACTCACAAATGTGTACCCTTCAACCCCTTTTCAGGTACCCATCTGGGATTTAAATTTAGTTTTAAAATTCCTCACATGTATTTCATTTGAGCCCTTACATTCTTGCCCATTAAGGCTCCTTACTCTAAAGACAATACTTCTAGTGGCAATTACATCAGCCCGCAGGGTGAGTTGCAGGCGCTCTCTTGTAAGCCTCCTCACACCATTTTTCATAAGGACAAGGTTACTCTTAGAGTCAAACCCTCTTTTTTGCCAAAACTAGTCTGACTTTCACCTGTCACAAAAAATCACTTTACCTTCCTTTTATCCTCCTCATGCAAGTAAGGAGGAAGAAAGGTTACACAGATTGGACCCTAAAAGGGCTCTCAGTTTCTATATCTCCATGTTGGCTAAATGTAGGCATTGTGATCAGCTTTTTGTGGGTGTCGGATATACTGGACACAACTTGGGTCTAGAAGTAACCAAACAAACATTGTCCAGATGGATAATTTTGGCAAACACAGAATGCTATAGGTTGGCTGGAAAAGATCCTCCAGATCGGCTGAGGGCTCATTCAACCAGGGGCATGGCAACCTCAGCAGCTCTTCAGACGGGTGTCCCGATGCAAGACATTTGTGCAGCGGCCACCTGGTCCTCTATGCACACTTTTGTGAAGCATGATTCTCTAGATTCAACATCACAAGGGGGTCTCTTTCCCAAAGCTGTCCTTCATACAGTCCATGATAAATACTTTCTGTTACTCCCTCCTCCAAATTCATACTGCTTTGGGAGCCTATCTAAGATGAGTAATACGTGGGAGGACACAATCCATTCGAAGAACAAGTTACTTACCAACTGTAACGTTCTTTCGATTGGATGTTCCTCCCACGTATTCCTTATCGACCCTCCCATCCTACCCTGCCGTACAGTTTATGTATTTTACACTCAATGTTCCTTGAGAGCCTATGGTCTAAGGGGTACGCCTTATCAACTGATCATTGGGAAATCTATGAAAAACAGAACTGAAGCCAACGGGCGTGGCTCGAGCCCTTTATACTGCGGATGACGTTGACGCTCAACGGCAGCCTCTGAGAGACATCGATGACGCGAGCTCGAGCACAGCGCCCTCTGGTGGAGAGAATTTTTATTTTCCAAAGAAGCAAAGCTGAAGATACAAATATTTAACATGAGGAATACTTGGGAGGAACATCCAATCGAAACAACGTTACAGTTGGTAAGTAACTTGTTCTTCTGGTGGAAAAGAGGTTCTGTTCACTTCCCTCGCAAGGGTTGCCCATACAGGATGGAGGAAAGGGGACTATGGACTAGGAGTACGTAGTCACTTTGGTGAGTAACACTTAATTTATGTTGCAAAAGGCCATTCCTAAAATGCTGACCTATGTCTTACTAAGCTAAGGAAAACCATTACAGTTTGGTTCCCATTTCTGTCTGAATTTATCGATGTGCTCACTGGAAATGGAATGAGCCAGATAAAATGGACATAACCGGGTTTCTGGACAAAATGTGTCAGTTTCATGCGGTTAAGGAATAATATCCCACCTCACTACAAGTTGATTGTCTTCTGCCTGCACTTTTATGTAAAACAACCTTAGACGACGCTGCTCCTTCTGATGCTGTTGATAAAAAGGTGATATCCTTAAAAGCATGTTATGCGTGTAGTAATTTCTCCATGGCATTTAGCCTATGTAACACAATCTCGGGATAACTTCACAGTCATTGGGGATGCAGAAGTAATAGTTCAGACTGCTCAGAAAAACTGGCCATGATGAAGAAACAGATGCAGCTCATTTCAGATATCGCCTGCAATTCCCTAGGAGTGGCTTACTTTTCATCTGGATCTAGTGTGTGCCCCAGACGGACGTTCTGAATAAGATATTTAAATGTGGATTCACTCCAGAAGATACAATTTATTATACCCCCCTTTCCAAGACCAGAAGTTGTTTGGTTCAAGTTTTGATGAACTGTTCAAACAGGCCCAGGGAAATTGTAAATTGACTGTTAGGATCAAAAACACAGCTTCCAATCCATTCTGGAAGGACACCCCATGTCAGAGGATGCAAAGGAACCCCTCTTTTCAGAATAGCAGACGTAACACGGGTAGATGCTGTGACCATGGGGCACTGACCATCCAGGCATCATGCACACTGGCTCCCCCCAATTATCAGCTGTCCTGGCTATCTGGTTAGCCCTCAATCATCAACAGGTGATAGAGTAGTAAGAAGGATTCAGAAGTTCCAACATGTGTGCTCAACTTAAATTTCTGATCATTGGGTGCTGAAGATTGTTCACAAAGGGTACTCAAATTGAGTTTGTAAGCATCCCGCCCGGAGCCTCTCAAGGAATAACCACTAACTTCCAGGAACCGAATGAAAGCTGCCCGCTTTCATTTAGGGTGTCCAGAAACTGCTGTGAAATTGAGCCATCAGCCGTGTTCCTCCAAAAGAATGAGCAATGGGTTACTACTCCCATTCTGGACCTGAGGGAACTGAACAAGTTTGTGCTACATACACTTTTTTAATGGAGTCCGAACAACCCATCTATTCTATTCTCATGAATGTTCTCAATCAACTTAGAGGATGCATATATTCACATTTCAGTTGTAGGTCGCACAACCGGTTCCAGTGGTTCACAGTAGTGGAGGAGCACCATGAGTTTCAAGTTGTCCCACTTGTCTTCCAAACCACCCTTGGGGTTTTCAAAAAGGTCTTGGCTTCTCTGGTAGTTATTCTTCAAGGACTGGGGTTAAACATTTGTCTCCCAACTTAGACTGGTTCATTCATCCCTCCTCAATCAAGCTGATCCAAGACTGCACAGACAATGTCTGCTTATGTCTCGGAACTCAGTTTGATAATCAACTATGGCAAATCACAAATGAACCCCTCAAAGGACCTAGACTTGTTTGGGAGGGGTGGGGGAGGGTCCTAGACAAACCGCAACCAGGTTTTTCAACTAATCTGTTAAGCCAGAAGAAAAAGGATTGGATGTCTGTACTCTGTAAAAGGATGACACAGGGACCGCAAAGCCTCAAGGACAGTTGAAGGATCTTTATTGACTTTTTGGTGGGCCCTAGGGCTGTCCTCGCTTTCTCATCTCCCCTGGGATCCCTGCCTTAGTAAGGTGTCCTTAACCCCCACATTAATGCTACCAATTGGTAACCCCTAGTGTCAAACCTCTGATCTTATGTGGAGGTGACTTCCCTGAATCCAGGCTCACTGACTCCCTCAGAGACCTTCTAGCTGTCCCTACCCTAGCCAGTTCTAGTATTATAATGGGAGCTGGGCAGTACCTTGCACTTGCTCGGTTTCCACAACTGTTGCTACTACCTCCATCCACTGTCACCCCCCTCAATCTCTCGTCCCTCCGATAGGTCACCCCTCCTTCTCCTTACCGACAGCCTTTGATAGAACCACTTCTCCCACTCTACGCCTACTTCACTCACCATGTCCTAGGCTGGTTCAAGTTTTACCTCGCCAACCGTTTGTTCAGATGGACTCCTCTAGATCACCAATGTAACCCATCCCCTGTAGAGTCCCACAGGGATCCACCCTCTCCCCAGTGATCTTCAATTTATAAATGGAGCCCTGGAAGCCATCCTAGCCACACATAACATCCACATCCACCAATACGCCGACAATACAGAGCTCTACCTCAAGATCGACTCCATCAAGGATATCCACAGGCTCAGAACCTGACTCTTGCTGATCAAGTCTTGGATTTCCAGTGCATACCTGAAGCTCAACCCCTCCAAGACTAAGTTCCTACTCCTCACCAACAACACCCAACACCCAGACATACAGACCTGGCTATCAACCATGAACCCTGAGAATGTCGCACCCAAGCTCGCCTCCTGCGCCAAGTCCCCCAGGTTCCACATCGACAAATGTCTCTCCTTCAAGACACGCATAGCTACCTCGACGGCCATCGATCCGACTCGCACCAAAAGATAGTTCTATTCAAGGTAATACCAGCGTGTCTTCTAACATGGCGCCTCAGTCTTTCCCTGAGAGTTGGCGATGTGTTCCTCCATCCTGGTTAGACTGCTTAGACTGCTTGACGGGGGGGGGGGGGTTGTTTTTTTTAATTTTTTATATATATGCAGGACCCAGAGGCATAGCCTGAAGCTAATGTAGTTGGGCCCACCACACTGACAAAAATATCTGTAAATGCCCACACAGCGCTTTTGGGTGGGCGTTGCCCCTCAGGCCCTACCCTGTCTACGCCTCTAGCAGGACCTATTACCGTTGGTATACCTCGTACCTTCCTCGAGGTGTCATTCAGAACTTAGCCAAACACAACTTTCATGACACAAAGGCCGACAAACCTCCAGGACATCCCCCACCAACCCTTTGTACAAAAGTGTCTCCTAGGACTTTGCTCAATACACCTAATATGTCAACCTCCTTTTAACATATCTCTTCTAGGGGGCCAACCGTCCCGTATTTTGCACGACTGTCCTGATTTCACAGCCCTTGTCCCGCGTCACGCACACAACCTGCCAGGGTTGCTTCTCCACCGCAGGAACTGCTGTTCATTGCAGTCCCAGTGCTCACAGCTCAGACCAGAAGAGCTCTTGTTGTCTTTTTTCCTATTGTAGATCAAGTGCAGGGGAGCACAGCTGCTCCCCTAGGGTCTGATCAAGAGCAGGGGAGCACAGCAGCTCTCCCGAGGTTGTGATCAAGTGCAGGGTAGCACAGCAGTTCCCCTTAGGGTCTGTAAAGTGGTTTCTATGCATCTCCTGTCTTTCAACAGAGCATTGGAAGGGGAGAAATTGGTGGTAGGTGGCTGCAGGCCTAGCAGTGAGTGGGCCACTGGGAGTACATATTGTCTCTTAAGAGGTGCGTATGATGGGTGATTAGAAATGTGTGGGATGGTTGCTGTGACAAAGACGCTGGTCTGTTTGTGTGGACTGCTAGGAGAGTGGCCCAGGGGACTGGATGCCCCTCAGAGTCAGTAGTTGATGGGCCCTGGGGTGGTATAGGAAGGATCCCTAGGAGACTCTACCTGATAGGGCATGGTCTAGTCACATTGCATGCACTTTGGAAACACCCCTCTACACTTTGGATATCTGAGGAGGTCCTTGAGAGTATTCTCATAGGATGTGCTGACCACAAACATGCTTTTAGCAGGTTCCTGTGAAGGTCACCCATTAGTTAATGACCCATTCAGGTCCACAGACCCCCAAGTTCCACAGGCCAAAGTCAGGCTGAATCCCAGGACTACAGAGGCTGTAGGCAATATAAACAGTTTTACCCGTCCTAATGTAAGCTTGTCTAGCAAACTCAACTGTAGGCTTCTCTCACGCACAGGCAGGTCTCCCTGACTCATCCTGTGTACACAAACATTCCAAAAGGATGGTATGGTTTATATGGACTTACGCCTGCCCCCTCAGCCTCAGTTTGACCCATTGAAAGCTGAGACCCATGACTAATCACAGACCTTCATTACTTTGGACCCCCAGGTACAGATCTTCCTCCCAAGTCCCAGCCAGGGAGGGGGAATCATCCTATATAAGCCGGCTAGCTCAGTCGGTGATGTTTATTGGCACAGGATGTAGCTAGCAATTGGAGGATTCTGGAGCGTGTTGCAATTACTGTCGAAGAGTGGAGGCCGGTGAAGTTGAGGGCGGGGGCAGGAGGAGGAAAAGCTGGAGGAAGTGATGGTGTCAGGCGGTGGTGCTGAGTGTTTAAATCAGGAAATACGATCAGGAGAGATGGAGCAGAGGAGTTGGAGGGGGTGGTAATGTCAGGAAGGGATGCTGAGTGTTTATAGTAGGGAGTAATATCAGGAAGGGTGGAACAGAAGAGTTGGAGGGGGTGGTGGTGTCAGGAGGAGGTGCTGAGTGTTTAAAGTAGGGAATATTTTTTTTTTTTTTTTTTTTTTTTGCAATTTCTACTTTCTAACAAACTTTTATTACAGTTTATTTCCAACCTTCTTCCTCAGTCACTTCACTCCTGCAGTAAAATCAACCTCCGGAGTTTTAGCAGCTTGTTAATTCATAATTTGCTCCAGAAAGTTTATAACTGCACAAGTCAAGTGAACTGAGGTCCCACTTAAAATTTTTAGCCACAGTTCTTCTATGCAGTCAGTTCGAGGGGCGAACTTGAGTAGATGGAGAGACCTTGTGTCTTTCAATGAGTGACATACAGTTAGCAGATGTTTTAATGATTCTGGGTAAATTCCACAAAACCTGCATGAAGGATCTTTTACGTTGTCGATGTGTCGGAGAAAGCACATTTGTCTGGTTTTATGGAGATTTGTTCTTAATCGCAAAAAGCTATCTCTGTGATGACGGGACGGGAATGTGCTCAGGTATTTCGGTAAGCAGTCTAATTTATTCGGAATCATGCTCAGGTCTATGGCAGTCTTTAGTTCATTAAGTTTTTCCGTGTTGTCAATCCAGAGCTGACGTCTCAATTTTTTTTTTGCATTTTGAGGACGTTCTGTTAGCATCTCCATATTAATGTTTACAGCTTGCATAATTGATTTTACTTTTTTGGCCCATACTTCTTGTAAGGTGCTTGAGTTTTTTTGTATGATGAACAATTTGAATGCTGGCTCAACCTTTTCTGACGACATCTTTCGTAATAAAGTCATTGATTTCCAAATGACAGCTCCATACATTGGGTCAAGTCCCAATTCATTGCGGATTACTGATACTGGTAGGTAGTTGGGTAATCTTAACACCCGACGCCAGAATAAACCCTCGAGTTTAGACCAGATCTTAAAATCGATGTTCCAGCCTGTCTCTGCACCAAACGTCAGAGATGGTATCACCTTTTGTTGGTAGAAGGTTCGTACTGGAATCAGGGAAAATTTTCCAAATTGCGAGTGTATCTTTGCACCTTGTAGGGACAGTGTATTTATTCTTTTTTCGAGTTCAGACGTCCAACTCCATTCTCTTATTGACATAGAAAATGGAATACCCAAGTATCGAATTGAGGACACTTCCTCAATTGGGACGTTGTTCAAGTTCCATCTGAAGTTCTTGGTTTTTTGGCCTTCGCCATGACATAGTTTTAGAATTTTTGTTTTGTTGACATTGATTTTTAAGTCATTATCCATCATGTAGATATTTAATGTATTTAGTAGCCTCTGTAGTCCTATTTGCGTTTTGTCGACTAGGACAAAGTCATCGGCATAAATCAAGTAACTTACAGGATTGCCATTAATTTTAGGCGGAAAGCAGTGAGTATTTGTTAGTGTAACTGACACATCGGAAATGTATAGTTTGAAAAGTACTGCTGCAAGAGGGCAGCCTTGCTTCACACCCTTTTTCGTTGTAATGGCTTCAGAAAGAGCTCCACTTCCGTTCAGCCTTATTCTTACTGAGGTAGAGTCATGTAAGACTATTATGGGATTTAGTATGTTCGGTGGACAGTTCCAATTTTTTAGTTTTCTCCAGAGTTTTTCTCGGTTAATTCCGTCAAAAGCTTGTTGCAAGTCTATGAATGCAAAAAACAGTTTTCCCTTACTTCTCAGAGTTTCCAACTTTAATAGGTTGAGTATTACAAGGTTGTTTTCAGTGCCTACTCCCTTTGTGAAACCAGTTTGTCGTACGTCGTTTATTCCACATTGGCAAGCCCAAGCTGAGATCTTTTCTTGTAGGAACGAGGCAAAACTTTTGCCGATAGTGTCCAATAACGCGATAGGGCGATAGTTTGCGGGTCCATCTCTATTGCCTTTTTTGTGAATCGGGACAATTATGGCTTCCAACCAGGATGACGGAATTGTCCTGGAGATGGTTATTGTCACGAATAGATCAGCTATGAACTTGGCCCATACTTGAGGATGTTGTTTAAGCATGATGTTCGATATACCGTCTGGTCCAGCTGCTCGGGAATTTTTTAGTTTTGTTATTGCGCCACTTATGTTCTCCACAGTCTCTGCAGTGTTCCAGCACACGCTTTCATCGTTTTTTTCAGCCACCGACGTGTTGCTTGTGGACGAGAAGACATTTCCAAAATGCGCTACCCAAGCTGACTCGGGTATACTGTTGGCCATGATTTCAGATTGATTTGTCTGGTCCATATTTAAAATTCTCCAGATGTCTCTGGTGTTCTGAGATCTTATCAGGGACAACATCTCCTCGCCACGTTCTTGGTCGCGTTGGAGGTCGAAAGCTTTTGTCCAATTTCGATATACTTGTTTTCGATGCTTAATTTTTGCTATTCTGTTGACACATCTCTTAGCTCGTAATTCCTTCAGATCTTTCCTTAGTTTCTTTTTTTCATTATTCTGAAGTACACTCCATGTGTGTTTATGTATAGACACTGGCATGTTCTTTCTTGCATAGGAGCTGGCCACAGTTTGAAGAATGGCGGGATAGTCAATAAAGGCTGTAGGCGCTTCATTTCTTAATTGAAAGTCGGAAGTAAGGTACTGTATCTGTTTTGATGACATCCGAAGTCTAGTGCGGCTGGCATTTACCTCTAAACGGATGCATGCCGTGTCGCTTAGGCGCTTACAATTGGGTTGCCAATGCATTTCCAGCGGGAAATGATCGCTGTTTTTTGTTGGCGTAATCTGAAGATTGGTGATTTTCGGCATCAGGTTGTTTGAAACCCAGATATAGTCCAGTGTTTTCTTTAATCCCATGTTCATCCACGTGATTTGTGGTGGAGTATCACCCGGCACATTGCCGTTTAACATGGTACAGTCTCTGGCTTCCATGGCCTCATGCCATCTTGCTTTTTTAGAGGAGTCCTTTAATTCTTTATTGTGACGCTGGTTTCCATTAAACCAAGATGTATTTAGGTCACCGCACACAATTATCCACAGATTATGGAGATTCCTTAGGTTTGTGTCGATTACTGTTGTTATTGATAGGATAAAAGCACCTGTCGAGATTTTTGCAGGGTTCCAGTATACATTAACTAACAGAAGATGTTGAAATGGGCTGGAATGTTTTCTAGATTCGCTAGTTTTTCTTACGAGTAGTGTTGACTGTACATGACCATT
This sequence comes from Ambystoma mexicanum, assembly GCF_040938575.1. Lineage (NCBI taxonomy): Eukaryota > Metazoa > Chordata > Amphibia > Caudata > Ambystomatidae > Ambystoma > Ambystoma mexicanum. The sequence goes on along the minus strand of NC_090926.1, from coordinate 573,504,416 downwards.
AGGATTTAATGAGCCCGCTACTTCCCAACCTGTTCCTATTTTTATCATTGTCAATAGTCCTGAGGACGGGCGACCTCTCGCATTTTTGCTTGCAGGATTTATTAATATGTGGTAACCGTCTTTTACTGGAAGTTGGCGCATCCAGGTTTCTTGCAGACATATTATAAAATTGGCCTGGAGGTCCACTGGAAAGTTGTTATACAAATGGCCGAAACCTCTGGTGTTCCATGAAATCAGGGTGTTGACATCCTCTGATCCACCGTTATCTAGTTAATGTTTTCTCGTGTTGTGTTGTGAAGTCCTGTTTGGCTTGGCAGGTGTTAAATTTGAGTTCAGATGCCTTCGTATCTGCTCGCGCCTATGACTCATGATGGTTCTTTGTTCATATTCATCCGAGAAGTTATCTCTATTCTGTTTAGTTGGTTCAAGATATTCAAGAATTTCAAAGCCGAGCCGTAATATGTCTTCTCTTGCCCCCATCATTAATCTTCTGACTGTTTGTGATTCGACATGTAGTAAAACACAGTCCACTCTTTCTTCTGAGTAATATTCGACAATTTGGATGTCGCCAGATGAAATTGTCTTTAGAGAAGGGACTGAATGCAGAAGGCACATGACATTGCCACGATTCAAATTTACATCAGAGTCGTCGGCCAACACATTGGTCAATTTGATTTTCTTTGGTGTTATGACACAGTGTTGTCCAACAGTGGTACGTTTTGTTCTTGTGTCCCTGAATTTGTGATTCTGGGCAAGAGTGCGCTTTGGATTTAGATCAGTGACAAGCTTTTCCTTACTGATGTTTAAGTTAAGACGTTTTCCTCCGGCCATTTTACTGTCATACTTTCTTATATCTGATGTATACTTCTCAGACTGTTTTGTTGGCCGACCTTTTTGATTTTCTTTTATTTTCCAAGGATTGTTGTATAGTTAGGTATGATGCTCAAGAGGGGTTTTGTCACTGTTAGCCAAATTGTCATCGAGGGCCTGAGCATATTCTCCATTCACTTCTTGTGAGTAGGTGGATAGGTTGCAGAGTTCCTCAAGGTCATTTGCGAACGATTCACTGTCAGAATCTGAGACGACCCTCCTTCGCTTGTTTGGATTTGATTTTGTTGGCTTAATATCATGGTCTTTCGCAGTTTTCCTCAAAGATGAGGTATTGAGTGTTTTTGCAACTTCTTTTTTTTTGCTGTTTTCTCTACTAGAGACCGGAACCTGGAATAGAGATTGACTCATTGACAATTTTCCTGACGTATTGTTACGGACATAAACTTTAGGTTTTGGGGGCGTTGTTAGGTTTCTGATGAATTTCTTCAAAATCGGCAGTTGGTTTGGGACTGTTGTAAATCTTGTCTTTTCTTTTTTTTTATTATGTGAGTCACTACTTTGCGGACCTCCTGGTTTTTTATTTTGTAAGGAGCTTAGAGACTTTCCATTTTGCAGGTTTTTTGCGCCTCCATGAAAGATACCAAAGGAAGCCTTTAGATTTGAGCAGCTTGGTGCTGCTAAGGGAAGGTCCCAGATGCTAGGAGGGACTTTTCCTTTTAGACTTTGGTGTATTTCCCTTTCTTTTGGCGATTGAGAGTCCTCTTCTAGAGTGGAGTGAGGTTTCATTGGAGTGTCAGTTTTAGGGCCTGTATCTTGCACTTTTAGCGCCTCCTTTGGTGCATTTGCTTCGACTTTTGCTCGGGGATAAGTAATGCCTTGAACATTCACCTGGACTGATTTCCCAGGGAATGTTGTTGGCAGTACAGCTGGAACACCCGCGTTTATATGTTGACAGCTTCCATTCCCTAAATTAAGCAATTCTTGTGGGGTTGGACTTGTATGCAGAAGCGATTTTTTCATAAATGTCGACAGCTCATCCATTTGTATCTTTGCTTCATTTGAGTTTTTTCCGATTAGCAGGAATATTTTCCTCAGGCCGTCTTCTATCTCTGATTGATCTTTTGTTCGTTGGTCCAACTGCAGATTAAAGTTGTGTTCCAGCAGAGATACTTTTTCTGTTAGATGTCCAATAATTGCGCCATTATTGTGAAGTATTTCATTCATACTCTCATATAGCTTTATGAAGGGTATTAGAGCCTGAGATGTTGCTGCTAGCACGTTGTTGTGTATTTGTATTGCTGCAGCGACCGAAAGATTGGTTTTGGCTTCGGAGATTGAGTCCATTGGGTTAGGCAATTTTGGCTTGCAAAGACCATTATGTTCAAAGTTGTCCGTTTGAAATGGCAGACGTTTTTTCTCTCGGCCTGTATCGGCTGATTCAAGTTTGTGGGTGTTAAAGGGGGTCGAACACTTTGGGGTGTTGTCGCCACTTTTGTTTGTTACTAACTTTGGTCTAGACGAGATCTCTCCCGCTTTCTCATCGATCATCTCTCAACACAAAAACTAGGGTCACTTTTTTCTTGTCTCGGTGAGATGATCGATGTACATTCTTCCATTTCTTGATGGCTGGGTTTTAGTTGGTAACTTATAGTTCCTAATTCGGCATTGGGAGGTATCCCCAAAACTAACCTTGTTCGATTGTTAGCTCCGTTTTCATACTTTTCATCAAGGTAGCTTTCTGAAAGCTTTACTTTCATTAGCTCAAAGTCGGCTTGTAGCCTTTGTGTAAGTCTGGCCTCTCGACCAACTGAGTCAATTGTAGTGTTTAATGATCTTATACAGGCTATGGAATGTGTAGAGTTTTCAGGTATGGTCTCTTTATTAATGTGCATTGATTTATTGCTATTTTCTGACTTTAGCTTAGGCACTATGTTGTTTGACTGTTGCTTAGTCAGGGGATGATTGTTCTGAGATAATCCGCAAGGAGTTGTGGTGGCAATAGATTGAGCAACATCCTTGTTTCGAAAATGAAATCGTAGCATTTTAAGGTTATTTTGAGTATGTGAAGGATCCGAGTTTAAAAGCTCGGCGTCTGTCACCTCAAAGGGGGAGTAAAACAAATCTTCTCCGTCTTCATTTCACTCTTCTGGTGGACAGCATGGTTGTAGAATCTTACATGCAACATCGAGATGTGTTTTGCATGTGTGTTCCACGCAATCGGTGTTTAAAGCAGGTGCACATTCTGTATTTAAGTGCGCGGAGTCAGGTAAAATTGCAATGTTCTCAAGGAGTCTCGCTTTTGGCGGGTCTCGTTGGACATCTAAACAGACGATTTGCGCATGGTTTGCCGCGTCTGAGATGTTAGGCTGAATCACTACATCTATCGCCTTTGCCTGGGACTTTGAGGTTGAAATAGCCTCGTCCAAGGACATGGTAGGCGAAGAACGTCTCTCTGCAGGGCACACTCCATTTTGCACAGCATCAGTGGTCGATGTTAGGGCACAAAATGCTGTTGGAGGCACAATAACAGAGAGCTCAAGTGGAGCATTTAGTAAGAGGGCTTGGGCCAATTGAGCTTCCTGTTCAGAGCTCAGAATGCTAGTTTCATTTCTCACAACTTTCCCTTTTGGGTTGTTAAGTTTGTTTGCTCCCCCAAGGAGGACCATCGGGGAAATAAGGTCTGAGTCAACAGATATCGAGTTCGAGGGTGAATCACACCCATTTTCACACAAGGTCTGTTGTGTCTTGAGGCGAGTTAATGAGCGGGTATCCATGGTTTTAAATCTTACCTGGCAACTGGCTCCCTGTCACTAACTGAGGCGCAGCACGAAACTCTTTGGATTTTGCTCATGCACCGTGGTGGATTGGACTTGCAAATGTTGGGTGGCTTTGCTGGCTTTTATCCCTCTGGCGCCCTCAGCGCCTAACAGTCGCACAACAGTCAACGCCCTCTACCCCTGCCGGGCTCAGCGCCGCGAGGGTGAATGCGAGTGCCTTTTCAGGATGGATTGGGTCACGTGACTCCTCACGTGAGCAGCGACAAGGCTCCGCCCCCTCCTGGGAACGAAGCAGCCAGCTGTAGGTAACACACGCAGCTGAGTGCGGAAAGGTCGCTGTGCAGCCTCTGGTACAGGGGTCTCAGGTAAGTAGAAAGGTTCTTAGCACAGGCAACGTAGGGAATATTGCCATTTCTTAACCCGCCCCATGTGAGTGTCTCTTGCCCACCGCGAACCTTCTGGGCCATTTTCCCACAATATAATTTTTAAAACTGCCCCCCCCCCCCCCAGCCTTGCCACACACCCTGCGCTCTCCCTCCCCAGCCTGCTTCCATTTCCCTGTTTTTGGCCTTTGTCCCGCCTCTCCTGTGCTCCCACCGCCCTGATTGGTTGCCTAATGCGCTTTAACACACCTAGCAGGGCAGCCCTCTGCCTGGCAGCCCCTGTGGCTGAGGGCCCCAAGGCAAAGGGCGGCTCCAACAGTGGTGGCTCCAGAAAGTGTCAGCAGGTGTTCGAAAGGGAAGCCAGCGACCAGCCGTAAACCAGCAGTAACCAAAAAGTAAGTGTGGCATGGGTCCACACAACATTAGCTTAACTCAGAATTGTGAATGTTAGCAATGCCGCACTCAGAATTTATAAACATCAGTCCGTGCCATACCGGACAGGATCGTGCTTGTTGGCAATGCCACACTTGGTTAGAACTGCGAACATTAGCCTGCCCAGACCCATACTAGATTGTGAATGTTGGCAATGCCGCACTCAGTCAGAATTGTGAACATTGGCCTGCGCCACACCAGACAGGATTGTGAATGTTAGCAATACCGAACTTAGTTAGAATTGTGAACATTAGCCTGCCCAGACCCATACTAGATTGTGAACGTTAGCAATGCTGCACTGAGTTAGAATTGTGATCATTAGACTGCGCCAGGCCAGATAGGATTGTGAATGTTAGCAATGCCGCACTCAGAATTTATAAACATCAGTCCGTGCCATACCGGACAGGATCGTGCTTGTTGGCAATGCCACACTTGGTTAGAACTGCGAACATTAGCCTGCCCAGACCCATACTAGATTGTGAATGTTGGCAATGCCGCACTCAGTCAGAATTGTGAACATTGGCCTGCGCCACACCAGACAGGATTGTGAATGTTAGCAATACCGAACTTAGTTAGAATTGTGAACATTAGCCTGCCCAGACCCATACTAGATTGTGAACGTTAGCAATGCTGCACTGAGTTAGAATTGTGATCATTCGACTGCGCCAGGCCAGATAGGATTGTGAATGTTAGCAATGCCGCACTCGGTTAGAATTATGGACATTAGCCTGCCGCAGACCCAGACAGGATAAACATTAATTCTATATTATGTTGTCAAGATCAATACCGAGATGAGCCTCCTGACTTCTGCTTCTAGTATTGTGGTACTTAGTCCATATCTGATCTAATGTCTTCCCTCCCAGGTGCTCGATCCATTGCACTTCATTCACACTTAGATGAAATCATGAGCATTTGCCAGAGTCACATCTGGATAGAAATGTGAATGTTAGCATGTCCCAGCATGTCCCATACCTAGACGGAACTGTGAATGTCGGCATGTCCCACACTTGATGGACTTGTGGATGGAAGCAGGTGCCTCACGTAGATGAAATCGCGATCATTAGCCTGTGTCGATTCTAGATAGAATTACAAATGTTAGCTTGTCCCACCGTTGGGTGGAGTTGCGAACATTATCCTGAATCGCATCTAGATAGAAATGCGAATGTAAACGGTACCATGCCCCCGTGTATCACTGTGTATCCTACTTTCCTGATCCCCATGCTGTTGCTATATATCCGCGTCCCCCCTCCTGTCGCTGTAAGCCCAACCCTCTGTCTCTATGTGTCGGTGTGTCTTTGTGTTCCTTGCCATCCTGTTCACGTGTCTGGTCTCTGGCACTTTAAAGATAACCATCATATCACATCACTACGCTTAAGCTCTACTATACACCATCATACAACTGGAACACAGCTATACCCCTGATTAATTCGGCCTAGCTGTTAACATACAAATATGACCCCATGATCATCAACCTAATAAAACACAGCTAGCAGAGCACATTCCGGCCTTGTTGCTCACATATGCGTCCTTCAGGCCTTCACATATGCAGCCAGAGCCCAGTCTGGGTGTCCACCCACCAGACTGCACACATTCAACTGATATCTTCAGCACCACACCTAACGCTAGGATGCTGCTACCATTCACCATTTACATCAGCTGCACACATATCTGATGCACCCACGCACCCTACGACTCTACCTCTCTCTACTGACCAGAACTACGGTTCCTGAGGGCGTTCAATCTACCAGCGCTGTGAGGTCATATCAATGATATATAAAGGGCTATATAAATGCCAAGTAACATAACATAACATATCTGTTCTGTTGTTACCTCTGAAAAGTGCTTTGTTGTGCATCTGTACTGTTGTATACTGTAGTGTGTGCTCTCTTAGCGCAGAGCCAGAGGAGTGGGGGTAACATTATCTATTTGCACATTTATGTATTTGTGTGGAGAGCCCCGCTATCTCCTTTGCTGTCCTTCTCTCGATCCCACTTCAACCGTCCTTCTCACTTCAACCGTCCTTCTCACTCTGGAATCTTCACCACGTCAGGTTCCTCGCCTGCCCACCAGGACCTCCTCACTGCGCCCAATTGTAAGCCACACTGCACATCCCCTTCTCTTCTCAAAGTCCTTAAGGGCAAAGATCAGCAGCCCACGGGGCAGCCACGGTGTCCACCCCTTCTACATATATTCTCCAAGGTACTCAGGCTTCCGATACTACCTCCCGGACCTTGAGCTGAGCGACCTCTCGGCTGCACAACCATACAAGGAAAATCCTCTATCATTGGACCTCACACTCACACTGACATCACTCTTGGTGTTTCTTTCACCCCCTTCTCACCAAAGACACTCTTTCTATGTTCTACACTCTCCCATCATCCATCCTGACAGCATGTTTGATCACCTCCCTCGCCTTGTTTGGCTTAGACCACCTACAAACTCCATCCCTGAGAGCGGGTGGTAATTTGATTCTCACCACATCCCCTACATCCGGAAGATCATCGCTCTTCTCCACACCAGCACCATCACACGCTCTTTCGTTTTTTAATTGTCCCTTCCTGATACTCTACACAGCATTTTCCAATCCCCCCTCCGAAACAGGAGTCCTATTCATCTAAGCAGGAGGAAGCTTAGTGTTGGCCTTCCTACCCCAGCTAAATTCAAAAGCAGAGATACCTGTGGTACAATGAGGGGTGAACCTCTGAGCGAAAATGACATCTCTCACTGCACTCTTCCAATCTCTGCCATTGGCCCAGGCCCATCTGATTGCTTGTTCAACACTTTATTAAAACGCTCCACCATCTCGTTGGTTTGGGGATGATATATGGCGCTCCTTCTGTGTTCAATGGTATTTTTCTAACAATATTCCTCCCTCTACCTTGACCTGAATTGTGACCCATTGTCGGTCACTATCACACTGGGATACCCCTCGCATGAATAAATCTCCTCCAAAACCTCAATTACTCTTTTTGTTGTCACATTAGATTTAATGAGAACGTCAACCCATCTAGTAAGTAAATGTATGACTACTAGGCAAAAAGACTGCATTCCATCACTCCACACTGGACCCAGCAGATACATTCCCAACTTGTCCCATGGCCTTTCTGGGATATCTGTGATCTCCATGGGGCTGCCTGGAACCCACACACACACTTGTTGCAAAGGATACCATTTCTGACGATCCTTTCGATCTGCAGATTGCACTATGGCCACCAGTAGTAATTTCACATCCTCTGTTTTGTTTTAACAATTCCTTGGTGACCTTCATGTCCGTGTTCTATAAGACGTTCTTGTACTCCTTCCGGTGGAACGATCTTGTCACCACGTCGTATTCTTCCTGGATGCTCAAATCTCCTCTTGCATTCCAGAAAGGACAGCCTTTCGTGTGAATAGGCGAAGCAGCCCGAGGCTGTGCAGCCTAAGGAGATGCTTTAGTTGCAATAGTGCAATTCACTGTGCGGACAACCCAGAGTGCCCAGCTCTGAGAGTCATCTGTCGAATTTGTAAGGGGAAAGCTTACCTCGCAAGATGTTGTAGGAATAGGAATTCTGCCACTAATTGGATTGACAGTGACCAGAGGGAAGAAGGTGGTGAAGGATTCATAACGTTGGTAACAGATGAAAATGAAGAATAATTAGACAGTGCCAGGGCTGCGGTGACTGTTGATGGAGTTGTAACATATATGATGATTGACTCTGGTGCCAAAATATACTCTGCTGCCCCGGATTCAATGGAAGTGTCTGGGATGTGAGTACTTAAATGAGATCGCTATCAATCCAAGAGCATATGGAGGAGCGAGGATTGATTTAATAGGATGGTTCTGGGCCAATTTGAAGTTCAAAGATAGGGAGGCCAGAGGTAAAGTGTACGTGCCAAAGAAAGGAAATACTGCCTTGTTGAGCTGGACGCATCAAAAGAAACTCTGTATGAGACTGGATCCCAATGTTGAAGAGGCAGCATTCGCTATGGAAAGTACAAAGGCCGGAAGTCAATTAGAGAAAGAAGTATGTTGAGACAAGATCTACTGTCTGCAAGGTTTCGTGCATAAGATTAAGATGGACAACTGTGTGCCAATGGCACAAAAACTGCGTGACATCCTGCTGTCAATGAGGGAAGAAGTTAAACTTGAACTGAAGAAGTTGGAAGATCAAGGAATCATAGAAAGTGTAATGCGTCAGAGTGGGTGTCACCCTTGGTTGTAATAAGGACGAGTTCTGGGAAACTGAGGATTTGTTTATCCATGAGGGAACTCAACAAGTGCGTAATCCCAGAGAGACACCCACTGCCCAACATACAAGAAATCATATCGACCATTGGCCTGGCGAAGAGTTGATCTCGCCTGTGCCTATCATCGGGTGAAATTACATGAGTCAAAGTGCTCAATGGCTTTCATCACCCCAGAGGTGCTGTTCCAATACAGGCGAATGCCATTTGGACTTGTATCAGCAGCCTCTGTTTTTCAAAAGATAATGCATAAGATGTTTGATGGGGATGGGGGCGTTTTGTGTTTTCAGTATCACATTCTAATCTATGCGGACAACCTTAAAACCCATAATGAAAGATTGGATAGAGTGTTAAAAAAAACTGTGGGGTGCACGTATGACGTTAAGCCGGGAGAAGTACACAATCAATAGACGAGAGATCGAGTATCTGGGGCACGTCATCTCCGCAGATGGGATACACCCCAAAAGACAACTGGCGGAAGCAATTGAAGGAATGCGAAGCCCCAAGTGTCGTGAGGAGGTCCGCGCATTTCTAGGAATGGCTGAGTATTATTCCAAGTTTATTTGTGGCTTTGCTAAGCATACTGTGTGCTCGCTTGAATCAGTGAAAGTGAAAGGTACGTTTGATTTGGATGAAACTTGTGAAGAAGAGTTCAGATTTAATAAGAATGCTTTGCCAAGTGCACCTGCATTAAAAAAACTTGAGAGTAAACATGAAAACAATTATCACAACAGACACTAATAATGTGGGTTTGGGGGCAGTGATGCCTCTAGAAGGAGGTGGTAAAGAATATCTGATTGCATTTGCCTCCAGGCTGTTGATGGGAGCTGAGAGAAATTATGCCATGATCAAGCGGGCAGCTGAGAAATTCAGTAGTTTCATCTGGGGTATGGACTTTGAATTCCACACGGATCACAAACCATTGGTGGAGATAATTTCGCAGGGATTGTATATGGTGTCGACTTGCATCAGGAGATGGGTGTCCCAACTGCAAGAGTATAATTGTGTGGTTAAATACATACCTGGTGTAAAGAATTATACGGCAGACTCTCTATCACAGATGACGACAGTTATGGAACACAGTGATGAGGATTCAGATCAAGAAGTAGTCCTTGAAGTATCAAGATTACCCATGCCGCAAGGGGTATTGGAGGAAGCCATGAGAGACGATACTGTTAAATAAACTCAAACAAGTGCTGGAGGGGAAAAGAATTCTAGCAAAAAGATGTTCAAGGAACTGGGACTGTCTTCCTTCTGGAATGTGAGAGGAGTGGTGGTAACGTTATTTTTTTGCTCATTTATGTATAAGCGTAGAGAGCCTCGCTAACTCCTTTGCTGTCCCTCTCTCGATCCCGCTTCAACCCGCCTTCTGACTCTGGAATCTTCACCACGTCCGGTTCCTTGTGTGCCCACCCGGACCTTCTCACTGCAGCCATACGGTAAGCCACACAGCACATAACTCTGTAAAGCATTCCATTGTGTATCTGTATTGTTGTATACCTCTGTAAAACGCTCCGTTGCTTCTCAAAGCTAGGTCCGCATTCAATAAATACCATAATATTAATAATAATGTCATTACTGTACCCCATCCTTCCCTACTATGCTCTGGCTCCCCCTACTACACTCCTCTTCCCCCTACTGCACTCATCTTCCCAATACTTCACTCCTCCCTGGCTACACTCCTCCTATCCCTACTGTACTCCCCTATCCCTAGTGCATTCCCCACTCCTTACTGCACTCCCCACTCCCTACTCGCTACTGCCCTCTCCACTCCCTTCTCGCTACTGCCCTCGCCACTCCCTACTGCCCTCGCCACTCCCTACTGCCCTCTCCCTACTGCACTCCCCCTCTCCCTACTGCACTCCCCCTCTCCCTACTGCACTCCTTCTCACACTACTGCACTCTTCTCAGCCTAATGCACTCGTCCTCCCCCACTGCACTCGTCCTCCCCCCACTGCACTCGTCCTCCCCCCACTGCACTCGTCCTCCCCCCACTGCACTCGTCCTCCCCCCACTGCACTCGTCCTCCCCCACTGCATTCCGTTTCCCCCTACTACACTCCTCCTCCCACTACTGCACTCTCCCCACTACAGCACTCTTCCCCCACTGTTATGGCCCCCTCACACGTGCTTTCATAAATGACACAGGACACCATTAATTTGTGTCTACCTCCTTTATTATCCTTACAACTTATGTCCCCTCCCTCTCCTATCCCCCCCCTGCAGTCCCTCTTTCTTAAACGAGATGCGTTTGTTTTCTCTGTAACACCCCCCCCCTGTTGCTTATCAGGGAGGTCTGTGGCCTACATTTGTTCAATGAGGCGTGGGGGCTTCCGTATGATCCATTGTGGGTGGCCAGGTGATTTGCGGATCTCTCCATCCGGCGCTCTTACTGGCGGATCTTCAGTCCCTTCCATCCTGGGTTCTTCTTCTCCTGTTGTGTGGGGATCCCCACTGGGCTCCTCTTGGTGTAGCTTGTGGAAGAACGAGGTGTTGCGGGTTCTCTCTCATTCTCCCAAGGCTGTGATCGGTCCTTTTACGTCGGAACCAGAAGGGACTCAGGTGCGTACCTCATGTCCGTCTTTCTTTGTTGCTTCTGCCTAACGAGCACAACGTCGCCAATCGGGAGTTGATGTTCTTTCGCCCTTCTTTTCCGGTCCATCCACTCTTTGGCTTTCCTCCTTTTCTCGGCCTCTCGTTCTCTAATCTCTGTGTTTTCTGTTGAGGTGTAGTCTTCTTGCTATCGTAGGCGAGTCCTCGGCTTCTACTTTATCATGAGCTCTGTGGGTGTCCGTCCGATTGTCTCGTGTGCGGTGTTCCGGTAGCTCCTCAGCATTTGAGAGATGGCTTGAGGCATCACCATCTGGTCTGCGGCTGCTTTCTGGCTTGTCCTTTTGATGGTGGCCATAAACCGTTCCACCATGCCGTTGGCTTGCAGCCATAGTGGTTTAATCCTTTGGTGATGAATCCCTAGGTGTGTTGCGAACTTCCGGAAGTCATGGCCCTGGAACTGCGGGCCATTGTCTGTTTTTACAGTGTTAGGGACTCCCCACTAGGTGAACAGTTCATCATTTACTCCCACCACATGGTGTAATGCTGTGGATTGTACGTGCTTTACTAGGGGAAAGCGTGAGTACTCGTCGATGGTTACTAGCAGGTGGCCCCCTTCTTCTAGAGGGCTGTAAAAGTCCATTGCTACCCTCTGCCAGGGTCCTTCTGGTAAGGGTACCGTTTGGAGCGGGCATGGGGGTCCGTTTGCCGCTGTCACTTGGCATGGTGTGCAATGCATTAGCGTGTCCTCTAAGATGCTGTCCATATACGGGAACCCCACTGGTTTCGTAGTATTTTGTTTGTGTTAGCGACTCCTCTGTTGCCTTCATGTGCAATGATCACTAGGGCTTTCCTTAGGCTCTCGGGGGCCACTAGGCAATTTCCTCGCAGTAGTGTCCCTTAGTCTGTTGTGACAAGCTCTTTCTGGATTTTTGCCATTCTCTGAAGGTCTCTTCTGTCCACCTCCCCATTCACAAAGTGTTCTGTCGTCAGGTGTTGCCACCTGTTATGGTTCGTCAACTGGATTGCAGCCTGGATGGTGGGGTCTGCCCTGCTCTTGTCTGAAAAGAGGTGACTTGTGATGGCGGGGGGTAGGGCATTGAGCGAGAGGTAGGCGGTGTAGGCTTCGACCTCGTTCTCCATGACGTTTTCTGTTGGTCCTTTGGGGTGCCGTGATAGATAATCAGCTGGGTTGGCTTCACCTCCTGGTTTGTGGACAATGGTATAATCATACTCCAGTAGCCTGATACCCCATCTTTTGATGCGTGGGGGCATCTTGGTTTTGGTGTTCCCAAAAGAGAAAGGAGTTACTGATGGTCCGTGATGAGAGCGAATGTCCGGCCAATAATGAAGTGGTGGAATTTCTTGCACGCCAGACCGCAGCTAGGCTTTCCCGTTCGGCCTGAGAGTATGCCTGTTTGATGGTGGATAGTGCACTGGTGGCATAGGGAACTATCTCTGTGTTGGTTTTGTTGTTTGGGTCTATTTGGGCATTTATGGCAGCCAGACCCAGCGGGCTGGCATCAGGGTCTCAGTGTCCCAGTCGGGGTTGAAGTATGCTAGCAGACGGTTGTTGGCTAGTTCTTGTTTGATAGTGCAGAATGCTTTTTGACAATGCTCATCCCATTCGAAGGGGAAGTCTTTTTTGAGAAGTTTCCGAAGGGGGTTTGTGAGTGTGTTGCGTAATGGGGAAGATAATGGGCGCAGTATACTGCCATCCCTAGCAAGGAGCGCAATTCTGCCACATCCTTCGGGGCCTCCAGGTTGACAATGGCGCTTATCTTGTCCGGGTCGGCCATGATCACATGGTTGGAGAATATATGGCCGAAGAAGCGTAGGCTCCATTTATTGATGGTACACTTCGGTCCTTTGAGGGTGAGGCCGGCCTTGTGGAGGATGTTACACACCGACTTTAAGGCTTTGTCGTGACAAGGATATCATCGCTATAGTTTAAGGCATTTGTGATGGGTACGATCAGTCTTCGTATCATTTCTTGAAATATCTTGGCAGCGCATGATATCCCAAAATTGCGCCGCTTGTATCGGAATAGTCCCTCATGTGTTGTGAATGTGGTTATTGGTCTCGAGGCGGGGTCGATGACCAGCTGGTGATAGCCCTGGTTTAGATCTAACTTGGAGAACCTGATGGCCTGGTCAAGCCTCACCAAAATATCCTCAATGTTGAGTCCTGGGTGTCTCTCGCTCTGGATTGCAGTGTTGGGGATTCACATTGTACATGCAGAGTATAGTCGGGCATCGGATTTGGGCACCACAACCTAGGGGGACACCCACGGGCTGGGCCTGTCTACTCTCTCAATTATGTCATTCTCGTGAAGAAGTTGCAGTTCGTGAGTCACTTGGGCTTGTAAGTGAAAGCCTATTCTGCGAGGGTGTTGTGGGACTGATCTCACTGCCAGGTCAAAGTGGAGTCTTATGACAGTGCCTCTTAGTTTTCCCACGTCCTTGAATATTTCCGGGAACATCACTTTCAGATCGTTGATGTCTAACTCCCTTTGGGAGAGCGTCTGGAGGGCTTGGGCGTTTGGAGGCAGGCCTTGTATGGTCTCTGACTGGTCATACTGGATGTTGATGAGCCCAAAGGCCTTTGCTGTCTTGTAGCTGAGAAGTCATCTCCCGGTCATCGGGCTGTGTATGACATGAATGGTGGTGGATATGCGTCGTCCTCTGTGTACCAGGTCACAGTTGTATCGGTCCTTGGATTGGAGAGGAATAGTTGCTCCCCACTGGAAGATGTGAGCTTGCGATGGTTGTAAGGGGTAAATGCTTGCGATGGCATCATAGGCTCTTTCATACATCACATTAACGGTAGCCCCTGTATCTATGAGGAATGGAGTGTATAGTCCTCCTATCTGTACTGTCCCTTTAGGTGCAGCACTATCGTACGAGGTGTCGTATATCAGTCGGACGTATTCTTTGCTGTATCTGTCGTACTCGTAATAGGATTCTGTTGCTGAGAGTGTTTCCGTCTGAGAGTTTTCCTAAGGGTCACGCGTGATCTATTCTTGTCTCATTCTTTGTTCCTCTGCTTGAATTGGTTGCAGGGGGCGGGGGTGGTGGGAGTATTCTGGTACCTCAAAGTGTCTTCCGGGTACGTCGATGGTCAGATTTTCTACAGCTCTTATTAACCCTGGCTGAGCGGGGTATGTCGGTGTGTTCCTATTTTGGGTGAGTCTCCCGCTGTCTCTCTCCTGGTATGGTCGCTGGGTAGGTGCTCTCGGTGGATTGTATCTCTTGTTTGGCGTTGGCAAAGGTGGTGGTCTATATGCAGACAGCATTAGTGTTTTCTCTCGGCACATGGCTTGGAAGTGATTATTTTGTCCACGTCTCATTCACATCTCTCCGATAGCTGGACATTGGCCTTTGTGGGGAAATTTGAAGCCACACCTGTAGCATTGTCTCTCTGCTAGGGGTCATCGGTTGGTGTTACATGCTTCTTGTTAGGTTGGTGCGCCGGGGTATCTGGTCTTCCCCTGCGGGCTGGTTGCTAGGGCTGAGAGTGTCCGCTGTTTTTGGATTCTCTATGTTGGCCGCTTGCCCATCTACTTTCTCATATACCCTTGCAAGGTCTGCTATCTCTTGTAGTGGGAGGGGCTTCTTCAGCAGGTGTTTGCAAAACTGTGAAGCTATACATCCTTCAATCACTTAGTCTGATTGCGTCATCATCGTTGAAGTTGGCAAAGTCGCAGTATGTTATTTTCGAAGGGATTGTGTCCTCCGACGTATTCCTTATCTTAGATATCTCCTTCCAGCTCTGCTGGCCTCGGAAAATTTTTCTCTAGAGGGTGCTGCGCGTCGACGTCTGCCGAGTCGATGTCCCTCGACAGCCGCCGTATCGACGTCGACGTCATCCTGCCTATAAAGGCCGCGCGCAGCGTCCGTTGCTCAGTTCCTTTTTTCCGCGCTTACTCAGTGCCTCAGAATACCGTTGCTCAGTTTTGTAGACAATTTATCCTATTTACCTCGAGATATTCGATCCGTACTCGATGGCTTCCTCGTCGGAACAGACGACCCCTCGGTCCGGCTTCAAAAAATGCCAAGATTGTGGGAAAAAGATGTCGCTGACTGACCCTCACAGAGTTTGTCTGTGGTGTTTGGGAGCTGAACACCATTGTTCGGAGTGCGAGGACTGTATGTACATGACAGCTAAGGCCCTGAAGGAGCGTAGGGGGAAGCTGGAGAAAGGTAAGACTTTAAAAGCTTCTTCTTCCTCGACGAAGTCGAGACATTCGTCTCCTTGTCACCATTCGCGCTCCAGGTCTCGGAGTGGGTCCCATCACTCCTCGAGATCGAAGCACTCGAAGAGGAGACGTCGAAGATCCCCTTCTCCGTCCTCCTCTTCCTCTGTTTCTCGAAAGAGAATCCCTTGCCCCACGAAACATAGTTCCCGGGCTGAATGGGAGGAATTCCGAAAGAATATGATGAGCGTCTTCGAGAAAGCGGCCTCGACCCCCTCGAAGACTGCCGAGAGCGATGCTCTGGCCGAAAGACCCGAAGGTCAAAAACGCTGCGAGTCGCAGTACCCGGCGAAGGAAGCTTCTCGAGCGCGTCACGAACCCTCGAGTAAAGCTATGACCTCAAAACCTTCTTCGAAGGTTCCGTCGACGCCGAGGTCGGTGTCTTCGACGCCGTTGTCGAAGGGACCTTCGACACACGGGTCTGTCGACTCGACGCCATCTTCGACACCGGCGTCGACGCCAAGGAAAGTCACGGTTACGACGCACCCAGTGGCTATCCCCAGGTCCTCGATGGCGTCGAGATTGTCGACTTCCTCGAGCAGAATCCCAATTCTATCGAGGTCCTCGAGGCCTCCGCCTTTGTTTTCGACGCCACGCCCGAAGCCTTCGGCGTCGACGACATCGGCGTTTTCGAGGCCGATTATGACAAGTTTGGCACCCTCTGCCTTGGAGATGGGTTTTACACCCTTTGTGAGTTCAGAACAATTGAGAACTATGTCCTCAATTATGGAAGAGGGTGAACTATCTGAACAGGAAGACACATTTGAGTTGCAGGGACCTGCAACCCCAGTTAGTGAGGAGTTATCCTCAGAAGAACGCAGGTTAAAGGATCTTCATGATTCCTTACATGAGGCAAGTGGGTTAGACACTTCCCCTGAGGTGGAGTTTGCTAGGCCAGACCCGGGGGAGCATGCTGAAACCCCCTATAGAGCCTTAATGGCCAGGATCACAGAATTTATGGGGTGGTCAACACCTTCACAGGCTTTCCAACAAGATGACCTCACGGATATTCTTGACAAAGGTCCACAGGAGGATCCTGTAGTGCCCTTTCATAAAGCTCTTCAGAGGAAGATTATGACGAACTGGGAAACTCCAGATGTCGTCCCGGCAGTAAATAAAAAACTGTCTACAAAATACAGGGTATCTTCTGCAGACCCGGAGATTTTGTGAAAACACCCATCCCCAGAAAGTCTGGTGGTACAGGCAGCATCTTCTACTGCCGTCAAGACTGCTTACCCTACCGTCCCACAGGACAGGGACGATAAGAAATATGATGCTATGGCAAAGAAAGTTTTTTCGGCATGTAGCATGGCGTTAAAATCTGTTAATGCTGCTTGCACCCTTGCTAGATTCAGCCATACACTTTGGGAGTGTGCTTCTACAGCGGCTGACTGCATCCCGGAGCGAGAAGAAAGGGAGGCGTTCCTAAATATCATACAGGACGGTAAAGACGCTATGTGCGAATCCCTCCAGACGGGCATTGATTCGGCTGACAGTATCAGCAGAGTAATGGCGGCAAGTACAACAACCAGGAGATTCGCTTGGTTGAGAAAGTCTGGTTTTGCCCCAGATGTGCAAGCCAGGCTCTTGAACATGCCATTCGATGGCTCTTCTTTGTTGGGGAAAAAGGCGGATGACAGTTTAGAAAAACTGCAAACATCAAAAGCAGCAGCAAAATCCCTAGGCGCTGCAATCCGTCAGACACCTTTTCGTCCCACAGGAACCTCTGCGAGGGGCAAGTCCTTTTGCTTCTACTCCGCATTCGGAAGAGGTAGAGGACGACCGGCTCAAAGGGGACAAAGAAGAACTACCCGAGGTGGACGGGGTAGATATTCAAAAGCCGCAGCAACAGCAGGTGCCTCTTTACCATCGGCATCTGCATTAGCCGCCCCAAAACCACTCTGAGGACTTCCCTCACAGGACACCTGTAGGAGGCAGGTTAACTCGACATCTGGCGGAATGGCAGGCTATCACAACAGATGCTTGGGCATTGGAAACAGTTGCCCAAGGTTACTGCCTGCCTCTCCTACGCATACCTCAGAGTCATCCACTGGGGATCAGCTCTCAGAAAGCTCCAGATCCGCTCCTCTTGCAGGAAATTCTGGACCTGCTAGAGAAAGGTGCCATAGAACTGGTACCTGTAGCGGAGAGGAACAAGGGCTGGTACTCCCCTTACTTTCTCATTCCAAAGAAAGACGGAGGACTGAGACCCATCTTGGACTTGCGAGAATTGAACAAATTCCTCAGGAAAGACCAATTCAAGATGGTAACTCTTTCTCAGATCCTTCAGGCTCTTCAGTTCCAGGACTGGTTGGTATCTCTGGACCTTCAGGACGCTTATTTCCATGTGCCTATCCATCTCAAACACAGGAAATACCTGAGGTTCGCAATTGGCAACTCTCATTATCAATTTCGAGTGCTGCCATTTGGGCTGACCTCCGCCCGAGGGTCTTCACCAAGTTAATGTCGGTAGTGGCGGCAAGTCTAAGGAGGGAAGGGATTCACGTCTACCCCTACCTGGACGATTGGTTGATCAGGGCTGTATCTATCGGAACAAGCTCAGATCCAGCTAAATCACGTTTGCCACTCCCTTCACAGACTGGGCTTCTCCCTCAATTTAAAGAAGTCACAAATTATACCATCGCAGAGACTCCAGTTCATCGGAGCGATCCTGGACACTTCCCTGGGAAAAGCCTCGCCACCAGAGGTGAGGGCTCAAGATATTCTACAAATGGTTACCAAGTTCCAAAATGCCCAACGTCTCCCAGCCTTCGACTTTTTGAGGTTGCTAGGCCTCATGGCATCCTGCATTTTCCTAGTGCCAGAGGCTCGCCTGAGAATGAGATCCCTCCAGTGGGCACTGAGGACTCAGTGGTCACAATTCTCAGGAAGAATGACAGATCTTCTTCAGGTTCCCGACAGGGTGGCTCGAGACCTTCAGTGGTGGGCCTGTCAGGAGAACATTCTGAAAGGAGAACAGTTTTGGCAACCCTGGCTGGAGATAACAGTAGTCACGGATGCCTCACTCACGGCGTGGGGAGCCCACGCCAACGACTTGACCATCAGCGGTCGTTGGTCTCCATCGGAGTCCAGACTACATATCAACCTGTTAGAGCTGAGGGCCATCAGACTTGCGCTGAAGGCGTTCCTGCCAGCTGTACAAGCGAAGAATGTCCTGATAATGACATTGGCCATGCATTACCTCAACAAAAGAGGAGGCGTAGGATCACTACCCCTGTGCAGAGAGGTGATGCAGCTCTGGTTTTGGGCAATCCAAGAAGGAATCTCTCTATCGGCAGTTCACCTAGCCAGAGAGAAGAACTTGACAGCGGACGCTCTGAACAGGCAGAGCACAGTCTCCCACGAGTGGGAACTAGCTCAGGAAGTCCTTCAAGAGATCTTCGCCCTTTGGGGAACCCCTCAGGTGGATCTGTTCGCCACCAGTGTCAACAGGAAGTGCGATCTGTTCTGCTCAAGGGAATTTCCCCCGAGAGGAGCTCTAGGAGACGCGTTCATAGTGGACTGGAAGTTTCCGCTTCTGTACGCGTTCCCACCGGTCCCTGTCATTCCTCAAATGATCAGGAGGTTGAGAAGATTCCGGAAAACCATGATCCTAATTGCCCCGGATTGGGCCAAGAGAACGTGGTACCCGGACCTTCTAGACTTGTCCATCTGCCCTCCAATTCGACTTCCACTCAGAGAGAACCTACTCTCACAGAAGGGAGGTCAGGTTCTCCGTCCAGACATCAAAACCCTCAACCTTCACGCTTGGCTTCTGAAAGGCTGAGGTACAAGGATTGGGACCTCCCTGATGATGTTATGGAGGTGTTGCTTTTGGCAAGGAGGCCAGCAACAAAGTCTTTATACCGCTGCCGTTGGAACAGATTTTGCAGCTGGTGTAGAGAAAAGAATATAGACCCCTTTTCATGTGGTACACCAATGGTTTTGTCCTTCCTACTCTATTTGGCGAATTCAGGCCTTCAAGTTGGCACCATTAAGGGCTATCTCGCAGCGCTATCCATCTTGAAGCGCACTGCGGAAAAACCATCCTATTTCAAGTTACCCTTAGTAATACAGTTCCTAAAGGGGTTAACCAACGTTTATCCCCCAAGACCATTCCAGGTTCCCCTATGGGATTTAAACTTAGTCCTAACTTTCCTGATGGGCACACCTTTCGAACCACTCCATTCTTGTTCGTTAAGATTTCTTACCCTTAAAACTGTTTTATTAATAGCACTTACATCTGCTAGAAGGGTGAGCGAGTTATAAGCTCTTTCTTGTAAACCCCCTCATACAATCTTTCACAAAGACAAAGTTGTCCTGCAAGTGAAGCCTAATTTCCTCCCAAAGGTGGTTTCTGAATTCCATATCACTCAGAAGATTACCCTGCCATCTTTCTATCCTCCTCCTCATCCGGGGAAAGAGGAAGAGAGGTTACACAGGCTGGACCCTAAAAGGGCTTTAAGTTTTTACATCAGTAGACTGGCCAGGATAAGACAAGCAGACCAGCTGTTTGTAGGCTACACAGGTCACAAGCTGGGGTTACCAATAACTAAGCAGACCATTTCCAGATGGATCATTCTAGCCATTTTGGAATGTTATAAACTGGCGGGAAAAGAGCCCCCTCAAAGCCTTAGGGCTCATTCGACCAGAGGTATTGCAGCTTCATCGGCCCTCAAAAGAAGAGTGCCGATTAAAGACATTTGTGCGGCCGCCCCATGGTCGTCCGTCCATACCTTTACACGATTTTACAACTTGGATTCCTCCTCCACTCAAGAGACTAGGTTTGGAAAAGCTGTATTGCACTCTATTCATCAATAGAAGGCAGCATGAAGTCAGTACTTCCACCTCCAATAATAGAATACTGCTATGGGAGCCTATCTAAGATAAGGAATACGTCGGAGGACACAATCCCTTCGAAGAACAAGTTACTTCTTACCTTGTAACGTTCTTTCGATGGGATGTTCCTTCGACGTATTCCTTATCGACCCTCCCATCCATCCCCGCAGTTCTACTTCCCTTGTTGTTGCAGTTTACGCTCCTTCAGGGTGATTAGTCTAGTCCACACAGAAATACTGTGGGCTACAAAACGGAACTGAGCAACGGACGCTGCGCGCGGCCTTTATAGGCAGGATGACGTCGACGTCGATACGGCGGCTGTCGAGGGACATCGACTCGGCGGACGTCGACGCGCAGCGCCCTCTAGAGAAAAATTTTCCGAGGCCAGCAGAGCTGGAAGGAGATATCTAAGATAAGGAATACGTCGGAGGAACATCCCATCGAAAGAACGTTACAAGGTAAGAAGTAACTTGTTCTTCCTTTGAAGTCTGAGGATGAATTCGCCAATGGTCTCATGCGGTAATTGTGTGCGCTGATTGAATGGATTATCTTTCGTAATCCCTGCTAGGGAGGACAATTAGCTTTCCGTTGTTTGTGGCAGTGAGGTGTTGGTGGTTGCTCTTTCTTGAAGCAGGATGGTTTTTATGATCCCTTTTGATCTCTTTTCCCATTAAGTTTGTGAAGACATCTATCTTGTTTGGTGCTGCCTGGTTTCCCATGGCTCTCATGAACTCCTCAAATTCTTTTATCCATTCCTCCTATCTCTGGCCTTGGTCTTGTTGTGGTTGCAGTGTAAATGGGTTGGGGCTCCATAGAAAAGTGGCAGGGTTTGTGTGGCTTGCCACTGCGGCTGCTTGTGCGCCTGCATCCGCCACTGGTGCTGCTCCCTCTGACATAGTGCTGGAAGGGCGTGGCACTCTTGTGGTTGGATAGGTAGGGCAGGGTTTTCTTTCCTTCTTTGTGTGTCCTTCTGCTTTCTCCCTGCTTATCTGGGTCCTTCTTTTTTTTTTCTCTCGGGGGTCGGGGGCTCGTGCGATTGCCGGTTCGTGGCTTTCCTTTCTTTTACACTGGAAGGCTGCGTAGCTGCTGCTGAGTGGCTGCCTTATGGTGGGGTGAGTTTCCCTGGGCACCGGCGGTAATGCCCTGCATCCTTTCTTACTTTCTTCCCCCTTTATTATGTTAGTTTGTTTGGGGAGGTCCACGGGTGGTGCTGGTGCGCGGCCTTCCTGTAGTCGTGGTAATGGGTGCGTTCTGGCACTTTCAAGGTATCATTCGTTTTCGGCCCAGATGGGCGTGAACGATCCCCAGCCGCATGTTGCCGGTGATGTGCAGCTCCGTTGTAAACGGAATCGTTTTCAGTGTAATTGGGCGAGGCTTCCTATGGGGCTGTGTGTTATTTATGACTGCGGCTGCGTTCTATTGGGCTGTGTCTGTATTGAGTATGGGTCTGCTGTTTTCCTCCTCGTCTCCATTTTCACCCCGGGTGGTCCTCCTTACCGCGTGAACATGACGTGTTGTCGCGCTGTGAACAGTTTCAAATGGCGGCGTGCATCTCCTCACTCCAGCAGTGCTGCAGTGTTCTCCGCAGCTCCTTTCCTGAACCGGCCTCCTTCCGGATCGGTATATCGGTCTGTGAGGGTTGCGGGTCTGTCGTTGCCCGCCGGCTGATACGACAACCTTCTCCAGCGCTCCCTTTTGCGTCTTGGCCTCCATCTTCAGCGACTGCCCTCCTTGCAGTCAGTAACCGCTCCTCCGACAAGCTGCACGACTCTTACCATAATGTGGGTTCCGGCACTTCGTCGCCAGTTGTTAGGGCCCACTCACGTGCTTTCATAAACGACATGGGACACCATTAATTCGTGTCTACCTCCTTTATTATCCTTACAACTTGTGTCCGCTCCCTCCCTTGTCCCCTCCTGTTCCTCCCTCTCCCAGATCCCTCTTCCCCCTGAAGTCTCTCCTTCTTAAAGGGGCTGCGTTTGTTTTCTCTGTAACACCCTCTACTGCACTCCCCTCCCCACTACACTCTACCCCACTGCACTCTACCCCACTGCACCTCCCACTACTACACTCTGCCCCCACTGCTACACTCCTCCCACCAACTACCGAAAAGCTCTACTTTCACACTGTATCATTCAATTCCCGTTCACTCCTTACACAATGTAGTTATGCACACAAGCCACCCAAACATGCTCACTCAATCTGCGGAACCATATACACTTCTAAGCATATACCTCACCTGTTTCCAGAATCTCCTCCACAAGCC
This sequence comes from Ambystoma mexicanum, assembly GCF_040938575.1. NCBI lineage: Eukaryota > Metazoa > Chordata > Amphibia > Caudata > Ambystomatidae > Ambystoma > Ambystoma mexicanum. Next base: position 573,481,860 of record NC_090926.1, on the reverse strand, counting down.
GCCACTCCTTCCTTCCTCCCTCCTGCTGGTCTTTTGGTATGCCTCCACCTCAACCTCTGCATCTCGCCTTGCCAGGAATACTCACAAACCTTGTTTCCTGTTCTTTCTTTAAATACCCCCACCGCTTTTCACTGATTGGTTCTCTCCCTTAACCCAATCATAGCTGTTTTTTCAACCGAGGAGGTGTATGTGCAGGAAAGAGTTTTGAAAAGGGGCTTAAGGGCCCACTCACTGGGTGCCCATATTTCGCTGTGTAATGGTGGCATCTGGTGTTTGGTAGCATGGAATGACAATAGACAAAATTACTTTTTCATTCAAGATATATATAGATATTTTAGGATTTAATTCCGTGTTAGTGTTCATTTATTTTAAATGTCCATATTCATAAGCAAGCAGGTTGCCAGGATGCGAAAAAGAAAATAAACAGAAGGTCACAATGCACACATCAGACACAGGCACTTTTTTCCAGTATGAGGTGTATTGGGCTCCCGTGAGGATGCGACGTGGAAGGATGCCTTACTCGAATATCAAACATGGTGATTCACTAGAAGTGCAACGAGAAGTAGTAGTAGGCGGGAAAAGAGGTAAGGGCAATACTGCCTCTATTTAGCCAGCAATAGAGCCTTCACTGGGGATGATGTAGTATAATACTCAGATGTGCAAACAATGTGGGTTTACTTTGCATGTACTACATTCTGTTTGTTCAATGCTTAGTTGCCTTAATGACCGGAAGCTGGTCCATGCTGAAGTCCCCAATCGCATGCCACCCTCCTGACTAGCCTTGTGAGGCTGCAGCCCAGGAAGAAAATGCTTTTATCCCAAAACACACTTTACCTGACACAAAGATCTCGGGAATGCACTAATGGGAGTTGGCCTGGGCTGTGTTGGTTAATCAAGGATATTTACTTTGCGGTTTTGTCCCTCTAAAATATCATGTTATGTCATATTAGAAGAGGTGGTATATCACTTTTTTAATATGGAGAGGACTGTAGCGATGGTAATCGGGCTGGCTATGTCCAAGGCATGGGAAGGTGACTTGGATCATGCACACTACATTATCATGTGAATACTCATCAGTCATAACATTTAAGCACACGCTGCAGGAACATTTTTACCAAGCTGCATATAATTGGCATTAACCAAGTTTCTAGCCCTTTAAATCTTTGAAAGTTTATAAAGGCCTTGAGTTCTGAGTTGCAATGGAAGGAAAATAAAGTGGCAGTTAACTGGAAGAGGTCAGATTACTCGTACTTAGATGTATGGAAAGTACACCTATGAGATAATATGCATATATATGTAGTTGATAGTCATTTAGGGTTTGATAAAATAGGGGAAGGAGGTAGTCTGGTTCGTAGAGGTTTTTTTTTTTCCTATAGAAAAAACCCATTTATAATATTTTATTTTAGTTTTCGATAAGAGTAGAAATGTAGTTAGAAGTGGTATTAGCCTTCAACCGGCATTATAATAGTATTGAGGAGGTGTCACTGGGTACAACCCATTACTTTGTTCTGTGTACCTTTCATGGATCCAGCAGCCTGAGGCAGACATACAGAATATCTAAAAGTAGTGACGTGGAATGTTAATGGATTGAATAATGTAATTAAGAGGAACAATTATTGAACAAATTGAAAGCAGATATAGAAACGATGCTACAGGAAATGCACTCATAGGCAGAAGAGCCCACCAAGTTGGGCAAGGGTTGGGAAGGTTTTCAAATCTGTATGCAACTCACAATCGAGGGGAGTGGCTATTTTAATTCAAAAGAATGTCCTAGCAATAGTGATATGTCAAGCTGTTAGACAACAGGAGTGTGGGTACCCCACAGCCAGATACTATAGCTTTTACTCCGGAGCTCATGAAGTTTACTCCAGGATGGATGGTGTCTTCTGGTGGAATACATTATATTAGTCAACACACAGAAATAGTTACATACATATTTCAGATCATGCACCAATCGCTAAAGCAATATGACTAGATGTTCAATTAAAGAAATCAGCAACATGGAAAATCAGTAAAAAGATTCTGAAAAATATTGTTTGCCAGATGATAGTAAAAGAGGCAATATCATTTTTGGAAATAAATGAAAAGAGAGAAGTAAATGGAAAAACAATATGGGAGACATTAAAATGTTACATGAAAGGCCTACTGATAGACCTCTTAAGCAAGGCCAACCATGTGAAGGACCGGGAGGTTGAAATATTGGATAAAGAAATAGGAAATCTAGAATCTATGCTTCTTGTTGCAAAAATGAAGAAACTAGGAGGGAACTGGTGGCCAAAAGATATGCACTGAATAAAATGAGTGAAAAGATAGAATGTGCTTTGTTCAGCATGAAATGTGCATACTTTAAAGACAGTGAGAAATGTAGTAGTCTGTTAGCCCACAAATTGCGCAAAATGGAAAGTGTGCGGACGTCATGTGCCATCAGGAAGGGTGAAGATAAATTGAAATATAACACAGATGATATCAAGGAGGAGTTATAAAATGTGTACGAAACATTCACAAAGCTGAATCAGAGCATGAGGAGGAGGAGCTGGAAAAGTTTTTTCAAACAAATGAAAAATTAACTGCATCTAAAAAATAGGATCAAGAGAAAACTGTCAGTGCAAGAGCTTGTTACAGCAGCTCATATTCTTAATGTGGATAAATGCCCAGATCAGACTGTCTTCCAATACAATTTTATAAGATTCTGCCAGAAAAAGTTTATGAAGCCTTAATGTGAATGCATACATGTTAATTTGAGAAAGAAGAATTACCTGATACTTTAAGACATGCGTGTATTACTCTGCTAGATGAGGAAAATAAGGATGCCACTCTACTGATTAGCTACAGACCAATAAGCCTTATGAACACAGACTGCAAAATCGTGGCTAAGGCATTGGTGAGACGAGTGGAGAATATTTTAGCTTCAGTAATTAATGCAAATCAGGCAGGTTTTGTGAAAGGACAACAATCCGCAACAAACTTCAGGAGACTAATTCTAACAATACATGAAAGTAAAGGCGTTCAATCAGATCTGGCAGCTTTATCATTGGATACGGAAAAAGCATTTGGGCGTACTGAATGTCTCTCTTTTTCTTTGACCAATAAAGGAAATGGGCTTTTGGTGCAATTTCGTGAAATGAGTATGTTTACTTTACAATAATCCAACTGCTTTAATAATGAAAAATGTCCTGTACTCGCAACCAATTGTGCTAAGTAGAGGAACAAGACATTGATGACCTCTCATGCCTCCCCTTTTTCTAGTGGTAATAGAACCACTAGGAATATGGTTTGAGAAGACAGTAAAATTGAAGGTGTAAAGGATACAGTTACACAGTTCGGTTTTTGTTGGTGTTCAGGTCAATTTAAATATCTCGCAATTTGGCTAACAAAGGACCCTATAGAAATTATGAAGGTTGATATAACAATAGCAATATCAGATTTGAAAACTGAGCTGGAGCGATGGGCAGTCCTGAAACTTTCACTATGGGGCAATGCGAATGCACTTAAAATTACTACAGCACCTAAAGTTAATAACATACTCTCTATGATCCCTTTGTTCCCTACTAAAGGAATGTGTAAGGAAATAAACAAATTACGTCATTTCTAAGTGATGGAAAACACCCACGATTGGTACTTTGGACGCTATAGCAACCGATACGAAAAGGAGGGAGTGGGTGTGCTAAACTTTGAATAATACCATCTGGCCTTTTCTGTACTTCATGGTCTTCCGTTTTGTGAAAAAGACCCCAGAGATTGGGTGAAAGCTGAGGCTAACAAAATGGGGCCCTTTCTTCCATGGACATTGTTTTCCACAAACATGCAAGGGGGAAAGCTGAACAGAACAATGCATCCCACAAGATTTATTGGCTGGTGTCAGAAAGAAATGGCAAAAAGAGTGGGACCAGACCCTTAAATAATGGGTAAATCTTAGTTATGGTTTAGCCCAAAGTTGGTCTATGGCAAAACATCACGATACTGACCCATATGGCATCTTTTTGATATGCACTGGACCGAAGACTTGTTTGTTTGTTTGTTTTATTATTTATAATGCGCGAGCGTACCCGATGGTATCAGGGCGCAGCCTTTACAAGAATTTGCGTAGCTTGGTTACAGGTCATAGGGTATACATTGAGAGAGAGAAGGTACACCGAAGTTATATACATATCAACAATGAAGGAAAGGGGTACATAGATGTTATATACAGATGAGGTACAAATGAGGTACATATAAGTTATATACAAATGAGCAATAGGGCACACGTGGTTACATTGTGTGTGGGTAGCATAGACGGGGACGGCCTGGCAGTGGGATGTCCTTGAAGACCTACGTTTTCAGCCATGAGACTACCTTGGATCGGAAGTTCTGGTAGGGCAGGTCCATTCTGAGATTAGGCGGTAGGGAGTGCCACAGTTTGGCCGCTTTTACTGGGAAGCTATTGCCGCCTATGGTGGCACGTTTAAAGTTGGGTATAGAGATGCAGTCTTTGTATACAGTTCTGGTAGGTCTTAGGGAGGTCTGTCTATGGAATCTGTTGATCAGGTAAGTAGGGGCAGCGTTATTTAGGGATTTGTGAGTGAGCGATGCAGTTTTTAAGAGAATTTTGTCGTTGATGGAGAGCCAGTTGTTCTGTTGACTAAGTCCTGAGATGTGCTCTCTTCTGGGAAAGCCCAGAGCCGCTCTAAGAGCATTATTTTGCAGAGTTTGTAATTTGCTAGTGGTAGCCTTAGAGGATCCCAGATAGAGGGCGTTGCAGTAGTCTAGGCGGGATAGTATAAGGGCTCTAGCTAGTGTAAGGCAACTAGTGTCAGATAGGAATGGTTTAGCTGTGTGGATTAATTTACATGTGTAGGCCGTGGAGGAAGCCAGGGAGCTCACTTGTCTTTTGAAGGAGAAATTAGAGTCCAGGTAGAAACCCAAAGTATTGACCTCTTGTCCAACCCTGATCATGATACCATCGATCATGAAAGAGTTGTAGGCAGGGCCGAGTTTCTTTATGCTGGTTGTAGTGCCTAGGATGATGAGTTCCGTTTTATCATCATTCAGGCATAGTCCATGTGTGGCCATCCATGCCTGGATGATGATGTACACCCTATTTAGCAAGGCCAAATCCTTTCCATAATCTCCGGAAAGCGGCAGGAGGATCTGGGTATCATCTGCATAGTTAGTGTAGGTGATACCGAGATGATCCAGATCATCGAAAAGGGGCTTGGTAAATATGTTGTACAAGGTGGGGGAGACACAGGAGCCCTGTGGGACGCCACAAGTGATTGGTATGGGGTCTGCCGCAGCATTAGGTGAGAAGACCCTAATAGTTCTGCCATTAAGAAAAGAGGTAATCCAGGTGATGGCCTCAGTAGAGAAATGAGCTGATGTGTGGAGGTGTGTGCAAAGGACAGAGTGATCGACCAGGTCGAAGGCTGCAGACAGATCTAGGAGGAGGAGTAGGGCAGCTTGGCCGTTGTCTCTAAGCGTATCAATCTGAGCTTTCAAGTCAATGAGGGCAGTTTCAGTTCCGTGTTGAGGGCGGAACCCTGATTGCCTGGAGCCTAATAGACGGTGTTCTTCCATCCAGGTACTTCTGAATTTGTATATAGGCCACCTTGTCTAGGATTTTTAGTAAAAAGGGAACAGTCATAATGCGTTTGTAGTTTGTGGGCGTGGCTGGGTCAAGTGTAGGTTTTTTTAATAGTGGGAGTACCCAGGATTGTTTCAGATTGGTGGGGATAGAGCCAGTGGTGAAGGAGACATTGATTAGTTTCGTGATAAAAGCGGAGAGGTCGCGGGCGGCGTCTTTGATAAGCTGTGCCGGGCATTGGTCTCCCTGGCAGAGGGTTTTAGGGACAGGATGATTTTTTCTACTTCGAGGATCGGGACTTTAGAGAAGTTGAAACGAGTAAGATCTGTACGCGTGGGCTTATCCAATGTTTTAGAGGGGAGGGTGTCATTAAGGGATACTTTTTTATGGGCGATTTTAATTTGGAGAGTCGCAATTTTGTTTGCTAGGGCACTTTGGATTTCTGAGCACCAGTTTTTGCCTTTGATACAGGTGTCAGGAGGTAATATGGGGGTTTCTACTTCTTTAAGTATGGAGAATAATTCCTTCGTGTTTGATTTCGCGTGGGATATGCGAGAGTCATAGGAGATTAGTTTAGCCAGGTACATTTCTTTTTTATAAAGTGTGGCTAGTTTGGACAGTTTGATTTTATTTGCGGCTGAGGGGGATTTTTTCCAAGTGGCCTCACAGTTCCTTTTTTGCTGCCTTAAATTTTTAAGGAACGGTGTATACCATTTGTTTAGGTGCGTATTCGGTTTACTTGGTCTTAGTTTAAGTGGGTCAATTAGGTCCAGCGAGGTGGCCATGATCTTGTTGTATTCTTCAACTAAGGTCTCTGGGTCGAGGTTATCTGGGAGTGTATTGAGTGTAGGGAGTAAGTTCAGGATGAGTCTGTCATATGCATATTCTTTTTATTTCTTGTGAGGGTGGGCGGGGCCCTGATGATGGGTGGGGGCCTGTCGGTGGACAGCATGAATGAGACCAGGTGGTGGTCGGTCCAGGCTAATGGTGAGATGTTTGTTATGTGCACTATGCAATTATAATCAGCCACCCAATCGAGAGTTCTGCCTTTGGAATGTGTAGATGACATATTTCTTTGGGTGAAACCTAGTTCCGAAAGAGTATTAACTATAATGCTGGCGGAATGGTCTTCGGGGTCATTGTAGCCCAAGTTGAAATCACCCAGGGTGAGAACTTGGGTAGAGCTTGTGAGGGTGCTAGAGAGGATGGTGTTGATATCTTCATCAAAGGTGCCAATAGGGCCTGGTGGGCGGTAGATCAAATGGATGTTAAGAGTTTGGGTGTTTGTGAGTGGGATTTTGACTGAGAGTGTTTCACATGATGGGACATTAGAGGGTGTTGCTAGTCGCATGGTGAGACTACATTTGTGAATGATGGCAACACCTCCTCCTCTGGAATTGGGACGGTCTTGTCTCGGGATAGAGTAATTGTCTGGGATAGCCAGCATGGGGCCTGCTGCTGGGTGTAGCCAGATCTCTGTGATGGCAAGAAGATCAAGGTCTTCTTTGAGGATCAAATCAGCGATTTCAGTAGCGTGAGCGACTAATGATCTGGCATTGATCAAAGCTCCCTTTATTTGGGGCTAGTTGTATTTTTTGCGTTACTGGTGTGGCATTTGTTCTGTGTTCAATCCGGGATTGCCTGAGTAGGGGGGCTAGGTGCAGGTCTACGGATGGAGTTTTGGGGCAAGTTAGAATTTTTAGTAGAAGAGCTGGGTGGAGTTTTAGAGTTCTGTGAGGTTGGTAGTGAGCGGGCGAGGGGCTCATAAATTTTAGCTAGTCTAGCTCTGAGAACTAGGTTCCGATTGATAGTAGAACGAGGGAGACTGGTAAATTGCAGTGTCTGAGGGTCATTTATATTTGGGTATGAGTACTTGGTATTAGGCATAGCTGGGTATAGCATGTTGGGCAGCTGAGGTAGCTGAGGAGCCATGCTAGGCTGTGGTGCAGTGTTGAGTAGGATCAAGATGCAGGCAAGCAGATTGGTAATTAATGGACACATACTCAGTAGTGGCAGTCGTGTTGGGTGATCAAGGAGTAGGTTTGGTTAACACTAGTTTGACCGATGTACATTGGTATGGCAACTAGGTTGGCAAACCACAGTACGGCCGAGATACAGTACAGTAGCACTTGAGTAGGGCTGAGCTAGTTGGCCGCAGAGCTTTGAGTAGCACCTCAGGTTGGGATAGGATGGAGTAGCTACTAGCAGGTAGGCAACAGCTAAATTTGAAATAGGCACGAATGACTAAAATGCAGGTAGGCAACAGCTAAATTTGAAATAGGCACGAATGACTAAAATGCAGGTAGGCAACAGCTAAATTTGAAATAGACATGAATGACTAAAAGGCAGGTAGGCAACAGCTAAGTTTGAAATAGGCACGAATGACTAAAATGCAAGTAGGCAACAGCTACATTTGAAATGGGCACGAATGACTAAAATGCAAGTAGGCAACAGCTAAATTTGAAATGAGCACGAATGACTAAAATGCAAGTAGGCAACAGCTAAATTTGAAATAGGCATGAATGACTAAAGTGCAGGTAGGCATCATTTAGGGTGTACTTTCAAATCACAATCCGTGTAGTCAATATCAAAGGCTAAAATATCAGCCGGACAGGTGCATGTGCAAAGTCAGGATTGATATGGAGAAGGCGAGGCTAAGTATAATTGACTGGGCATGCCAAATAACTAGTGAGTAAACCAGGCTTGGCAATGTGAGCAGTGTGGGAAAGAGCTCAGCAGGCAGGTGGGGAGAATCAATAGGGTGGATGAACGTACCAGGTATTAAGTGTGGTTGTTCACCAGAGTATCAGCAGACAAAAATGCATACATGCGCATGTGACGTGAGGGTAGCCAGATGATCGGCATGTGAACATAACGGCATAGTACAGTCACAGCGACAGGAGTGTGCACATGAGTGTTAGTTGGCCCCATAAGTAAATTCAGTAGGCTTGTTGTGGCCAGTGCAGTTCAGCAGCATTAATACTGTTGGTTGGCTTACCAGAATAGCGCCAAAGCGGAGGGCTTCACGGGGGGGTGGTGCCGAGATAGGCAAGGCCATTGTGGAGCAGAGTCCAGCGCCGTAGCGCAGGTGCGGACAGGGGCAGACAGGAAGGGGCCTTTGGCTCACGGGCCTTAGACGACGGGTTCCGCCTCCGGTTTTGCTAACGCCGGAATATACGGGCGTCGAGGAGGTTGCTTGGCAACCAAAGTAAACAATGCAGCCACGATGATGAGGGCGGCCATCTTAGGGCTGAAACTTTCGTGCTTGGGGCTCGTGGGCAGAAGAGTGGTCAAAAGGGTGTGGGTGCCCTGGATGGAGGCATGGATGCCCCTCTTAGCAGGCAGAGGCGGCGAGCGCACAGTGAAGAGGCCCGATTAGAGGTGTGCGCATTGGATTCGTTAGGACTCGAATCCTAGCTGCTCCTGCAGCATGGTGCGGCGCCGGCTCCCGACGTGGAGGGTGAGGGTGTTGCAGGGTTCCTACCCTGATAGTAGTGACTTAATGGCAGATGGGAAATTAGTTATTTTAAAACTCTACAAATGTTGAATATATTGAAGAAGAAAATTGCAGGAAGAAATAGTTCAAGGATAGATTAGTCCAAATAAGTAGCCATTGCAATGTGGCATCATCAACATGCACTTTACTACTAAATGCTGTGTAACATGGAACTAATTGAAAAGTTGTCAAAGGAATTGGGACAAGAGATCTTGGAGGAAAAATGGGAAACATACTACAACACTGTGTCCCTCGTAGAATGAATGTTACAAAACTGCAATTGAAGTCCAACTACAAAATAGTGTTCATACTTCCCTTAATTTCCCCCCCAAAATCTCCTGACACTGTTGCATTCCCACATCATGTGCCACTAGTAGAGAGAGTGTTGTGGAAAAGAAGGAAAAAACAAAATATTTGATGAGATCTGGACTTGTTTCATTAATAACGAGCTATGAATAATTTTGGCAGCTGAAGGAGTGTTAGGGATGAATGAGTCTGGTCTGTATTGTGTATTGACACCATTATCTGTACAAAATTGTTGTATTATGATGTTTTCACTTCAATTTTGTGAATAAAGGGAAGGAAAAAAACGTTGGGGACGAAGCATGATCTCCCTCAGCTCCAGAGTGAGGGTTTCACCGAACCTCGTATCACTGCAGTGGTGTGCCAGAGTCGGGAAACTCCTTATGCTTGTTCAGTACAGAACAAGTGCACAGAGAGCTACGCTGGATCCAGACACCGGTAACTGAACGTCACTGGTCCAGGGCGCCCGGCGTGATTAGTTCTGTCTCAAGGTTGCGGCTCCTCAACAAAGTGCTTCTGTGCTTCCATCGTTCACCACAGGTGATCCCGACAAGTGATGCTATCGGAAAGAAAAGACAATTTTTTCCCTTTTAGTTTTCTCCACTGCCAGTCATTTCTAGTGGAGTGGGGCATTGGTTGAACTGTATCACTGGAATGTACTAAAAGTAATTTCCGGTTCTCAGCCACATCAGGCTTCCTGGACATGATGCAGTAAACGCTCTGTTAAATACTTCAATATAACAGTGGTGTCAGTGCACATTGAATTGGCGGGATAGGATTGTATTTAACAACTTCACAGCAATTTCCAGGTATTAAAATGGCTGATGAAGCAGGGGGAGCACTTGGGCCAACCATGACTCCTAGACAACAAGGGTAATTGGCTCCTTTAACTGAGTTTTAACATCCTAGCTGCCTGTAAGAAACCTGAGAGTATTCTCCCAAGCAGACCTCGAGAATCCCTTATTCAGGTGGCCTGGGGAGGGCTAGCTCTCTCAGATCCCAACCCTGGGGGCAGACGGACGAGGGAGGATTCCCCTGGGTAGGGAATCCCGGGATCATGCTTGGGGGGAATGCCCCAGGTGAGGTGCAGTGTTATGCTGGAGAAAGGGACGAGGAAGACGAGGTCCTAGAAGTTTTTATTGGCTGTACCAACTTGACCTCCCTTCCACCCAAAGAATCTCTAAGTCAATCCAACCACCCCTTCATATTTGGTAATTCCCCTAGGAGCCCAAACCCTGTTGCACTCGGAAACCACATCTCACAGTTTTTATTGGCTATACCAACGTGACCTCCCTTCCACCCAAAGAATCTCTATTATGTCAATCCAACCACCCCTTCATATCTGGTAATTCCCCTAGAAGCCCAAACCCTGTTGCACTCGGAAACCACATCTCCCAGAATCCCTGTTTTCCTATTTCCTACCCAAACACTCCTAGTTATTCTTCCTCCCTATCCTTTTTATTTTCCGAACTCCCAATCTGTTTTGCCAACACACTACCATTCCCATAATTCGGCTATGTGAACCCGATGGAGGGAGGCCAAGGGAAAAACGAAGACAAGTAAAATCCAATATTGTGATAAAGCAAAGTGAACGGTGAAATTGGCAAATGTGGACCCGGCGGAGTGATGCCTGCGAGTTGGGTTGAAAAGTAATACACCCATGAACATTGTGTTGACAAGAGTGAACCCGGTCGAGTGTTGTCTGCAGTAAGAAGTTGTTTATAAAGACATTTGAGTATTGCAAGCTGCATTGGAAAGGCCATAGTGAACCCGACGGAGGGAGGCCCAAGTTGCAAGAAGGATCCGAGCGGAGGGAGGGAGATCCAAGGGGCGAAGAGCAATCGCCCAAGCTTCAAGTTTACCTAAGGAACTTTAGTTTTGAGCCAGCATGCCTTCTAAGCAAAGAGACTTTGTAGTAAAGAGACTTGGCCCCTGAAGGTCCTGGTATCATTGAACCTTAACTGTGAACCTCGAGCTGAAGAGGCCAAGGATTGTGCTGTGCTCAGAAGTCCTGCCTTATCCCGTGCTAAAAACATGTGGAAGGGATACCCAGCCATACCATCCTGATTTATCATTTTGTGAACACTTCTTTTCTTTTGTGGTAAACATCATCCCACACTTTTTTTTTGTAAACGTAGTGGTAAGGATTGGCAATATTTCTTTTTATAATGTATGTCCTTTTTATTTGACAAGACGTTACTAGGGCTGCCTTATTATTATTTGATGGTCGTAGCTTGCTCCCATCTTAGATTTAGGTTTAGATTAGGCGTTTATCTCACCCATTATAAAGTTCAATAAACACCCTTGAACTGTGATCACTTGTCTGTCTTTACTGTTGCCACCATGAATTCCTTACACTGCCCCATCAAGTCAGGGTCCAAGAGGGGCTCTGTGGGTTGATTGTTTAGAAATTTACTTTGACGCCATGGCCAAACTCAATGATAGTGCTAAAAGGTCCATGCTCCTATACACGGCAGGTCTCTTTATTTTTATTGATGTGTGTGTCAGATTACTGTCAGGGTCCGTCGTGTAAAGCTAGAGCTGCAGGATTCAGCTTTGTTGCTCTACGGTAATTGTTTTAACAGTCTGTTGTGCTCAGCAACACAGCTTGCTTTGGTCCTCTAGTAGTGGTGGTGTCTTATGAAGACCAAGGCGATGCCACTGCCTGAAGCCCTGGTTTCTGCCATTGCTTGGGCTCCGGGAGTGGTTCTCGGCCGGTGGAGTTATTTTCTAATTTCTTAGGGAAGCAGGGTCACCTCTGTAACATGACAGTCTGCTTCTGTAGCAAGCAAAAACATTCTTGTAGTGTGTTTTCGTGACTTTCCATGACCACATGGCTGACTTCCAGTCTCACCTGTCAACTGCAGTTCGCATCGCACTCCCACGTTCTCTGCCCCCGCGGCAACCGCCACCACATTTGCAGCAATCTCAGTTTCTGCAATTGTTCACTTTCCGTCCTCGTCGGACTTCACCCTGCCGACATTCACAGCACTCTGAAACCTTCTGTGCCTTCCGGAGCTTACATATTGTGCCCTTCGCTTCATTTTTACTTTTGTCACTTCTCTTCCAGTGTCTGTTTTCAAGCCTTCTCCAGTCACAGCTTTTCTTTTGTTGTTTTCTCGTCCTCTGCTTCAGCCCACTACCACAGCGACTACTGCCTCTACTACTTCTGCAACAACCTCTTCCACTACCGAAGGGAGAGCTCAACACATTCAGCAGATGGGAGCAAAATTCCAGAGGGTCCAACGTCTTCCGCCATCGATTTGTTTTTAGGTTACTAGGCCTCATGGCATCCTGCATTTTTCTGGTGCCAGAGGCCAGATTGAGAATGAGATCCCTTCAATAGGCCCTCAGGATCCAGTGGTCCCAATATTCGTGGAACATGTCAGATCTTCTGCAAGTTCTGAGCAGAGTTGCTCAAGACCTGATGTGGTGGACTTGCAAAGACAACATTCTCAAGTGACAATCTTTTTGGCAACCATGGCCGGAGATAATTGTAGTGATGGACGCCTCACTCACGCGGTGGGGATCCCACACCAATGGACTGGTAATCAGCGGTCGTTCCTCTCCATCGGAGTCCAAACTACATATCAACCTTTTTGAGCTGAGGGCAATCAGACTAGCGCTGAAGGTCTTTCTGCCCTCTGTACGGGGAAAGAATGTCCTGATAATGACGGACAACACAGCGGCCATGTACCTCAACAAGAGAGGAGACGTAGGTTCACTACCACTGTGCAGAGAGGAAATGCAGCTTTGGTTCTGGGCAATACAAGAAGGAATCTCTGTCAGCAGTTCACCTAACCGGAGAGAACACGGCGGCGGACGCTCTGAGCAGGCAGAGCACAGTCTCCCACGAGTGGGAAATAGCTCAGGAAGTCCTTCAAGAGATCTTCACCATTTGGGGAACCCCTCAAGTGGATCTGTTCATGACCGAGGTCAATCGGAAGTGCGATCAGTACTGCTCAAGGAAATTTCCTCCAAGAGGAGCTCTAGGGGACGTGTTCGTAGTGGACTGGGAATTTCCACTCCTGTACGCATTTCCTCCAGTTCCTGTGATTCCTCGTGTAATCAGGAGGTTGAGAAAGCTCAGGAAAACCATGATCCCAACTGCCCCATATTGGGCCAGGAGGACGTGGTACCTGGACCTTCTGGACATCTTAATCTGCCCTCCAATACGTCTTCCACAAAGAGAGGATCTTCTCTCGCAAGAGGAAGGTCGGGTTCTCCATCCAGAGGTCACGCATGGTTTCTGAGAGGCTGATATATAAGGATTGGGACATCCCGGACAACGTAATGGAGATTTTGCTTTTGGCCAGAAGGCCAGCAACCAAATCCTTGTACCGGTGTCGTTGGAATAAATTGAGTAACTGGTGCCAGGATAAGGATGTGGACCCTTTTCAATGCGGCACTCCTATGGTGCTTTCTTTTTTGCTGCATCTGGCCAATCTGGGGTTCCAGATTGGAACAAAAAAAAGGATATCTGGTGGTGCTTTTCATCTTTAAGCGCTCCTCTGAAGAGGTTTCTTATTTCAAAATACCGTTAATTGTCCAATTTCTAAAGGGACTCAATAATGTGTACCCTCCAGTACCTTTTCATGTCCCTGCTTGGGATTTAAATCTGTTGAAATTGCTAACATGTATACCCTTCGAGCCTTTGCATTCCTACCCGTTTAGGCTATTAACATTGAAAACTTCTCTTCTTGTAGCACTAACATCCGTCCGCAGGGTTAGCGAGTTGCAGGCTCTCTCACGCAAACCTCCCTATACTACTTTTTATAAGGATAAAGTAGTCTTGAGAGTTAAACCATTTTTCTTGCCAAAAGTTGTTTCTGATTTTCAATTATCCCAAAGAATAATACTTCCACTTTCTACCCTCCTGTTCATTTGGGCAAAGAGGAAGAGAGGTTGCATAGACTAGACCCAAAAAGGGCTCTGAGTTTTTACATTGCGAGAATGGCAAAATTTTGCCAGGATGACCAGCTTTTTGTGGGTTATACTAGACCTAAATTAGGACTACCAGTGACTAAACATACTATTTCCCGGTGGATTACACTGGCTAATGGAGAGTGTTACAGACTTGCTGGGAAAGACCCGCCGGAAGGGATTCCAGCCCATTCCACGAGGGTCATGGCAACTTCCGCAGCTCTTCAGAGGGGTGTCCCGGTAGTTGACATTTGCTCAGCCGCAACTTGGGCGACAGTCCATACCTTTTTAAGCACTACTTCTTAGACTCCTCTTCCTCTCAAGAAGGCCTTTTTGCCAAGGCAGTCCTACATTCCATTCATGATAAAACTAAATAGTGCTCCCTCCTCCAAATTGCCACGGCTTTGGGAGACTATCAAAGATGAGGAATATGTGGGAGGGCACAATCCATTCGAAGAACAAGTTACTTACCAACTGTAACATTCTTTCGACTGGATGTTCCTCCCACGTATTCCTCATCGCCCCTCCCAGCCTACCCCACCGTACAATTTACGTGAATTACACTTGGCGTTTTCCAGAGAGCTTGCAGTTTGGGGTACGCTGAATAGTTCCTCGAATAATGGAACGAAAAAACAGAACTGAAGCCAACGGGCGCGGCATGAGCTACTTATACTACTGATGATGTCGACACACTACAGCGGCCCTCGAGGAGCATCGACGCCAAGACATCGTGCACAGAGCCCTCTGCCAAGAACATTTTTCTGACGCAGCGAAGCTGTCAAAATGTATATCAAAGGAACATCCAGTTGAAAGAACGTTACAGTTGGTAAGTAACTTGTTCTTCCCTGCCGCCAAGCACAAAAAAAGAGACTTTACATGTGTTCGCTGGGGATTACAAACCCTGCACGCCGACATTAACCTGTCCTCACTTCTCCCCTTTCGGTCTCAAGCTGGGAGGAATGGCACTGACGGGGGCCAAAGACACAATCCTGCAGATGGCCAGGCAAAAATGGGCAGTACAAATGGTCAATGCCTCAGTTATTGTGTTTCCAGATTATACTGAAAGGGTGCAACAAAGTCAGAATTTTGAAGAAGTAAAACGTGTCCTGAGAGAACATGAAATATGATCTAAATGCTGCTGTATCCAGTCAAGCTTAAAATCATCAGGGGCGCCCTCAAAGGAGGCGTGGGATTGGTGTGGAAACAGAAGGTAGCTGGACCACGAATATTGACACTAAAGGGACCGGTAAGAAGGAAGACACATATCATGTGAAGAGATGCCGCAAACATCTGCAAGGAGGAGCCAGAATATATGGCAGAGGATCTGAAATTATCAACATAGTAAAAGGGGGAACCATTCAATTTGCTGGAGGAGAGGGAATGAGCCAATGACTGGGGCTAGGGATGGTATCACTGAGGATGATGCGCAGGAGCCACCTGTATACCTTCTGCAGCTGATAGCAAGAGCGGCTCTGATCTTCAGGAATCAAGGAGGGGATATTGTTATGCTGCTATGTTGAAGTTGGGGTAAATGTCAATGGAGGCGTGACAAATATGGAAGTGAGGAATAACAACTTATTTTGTTCCTTGACTGATTTTCTTGCATATATGGGGGTTTGCAGTGCCACGATTCCCGCTTGCAGGTGAAATGACCAGGATCTCCCTTTGGGGTTGATTGCCAGGTACCACATGCACAGATTGTAGATATTTGAGATGTTCTACGTCATCGACGTTTTGGTTTGAGTTATATGTTACGGCTAGTTTGGGGAAGGAAATAGGAGTGGGGAGGGGAAGGTGTGCATGGAGATACGGATAAGGTCTGACCTAACGTCGGGGACTTGTCACTAAAAAAGCAATGTGAGGAAGGGGACAAGTAGGCTCTTAACATGAAAGAATGGGGTACATTAAAGTCTTGATGTGGAATGTTAGAGGGATGGGCCAAGCATCTAAGAAGAAGAGGATTATTGAGTATTTGAAGAGATTGGGGGTGGGGGGGCTCCAGATTGCATCTATTCAAGAGACACAGTTGACACTAATCGAACTGCACAAGATGACAGCGAGCTGGGGCAAGGGTGATAAACAGTACAACCTATTCATCCTTCTCCAGCAGTGTCCTCATATGAATTTCCAAGGTCCTCAAAGATAAGGAAGGGAGGGATTCCAAGATGGCCGGCTAGCTGAAGAGGACGCATGTCCCTGGTGCTCTGCTCAGGCGAGATACGATAGGTGCCAAAAGCACCCAACAGAGCAACTTTAAGCCTGCAAACTTAGCCCCCAAACGAGCTCGAGCGAGAGGTGGCCGCGGAGCCTCTCACTGTCCCGAACGGCCCCGCAGCCGGCAGTTGGAAGGCAGATAGGAGACGTGAGGTCAGGTGCATGTCAGGAGGCCCGGCGACGCTGCCGAGCGAGTCTCACCCCGACTTCTGAAGCCAGATCGTGCCTGAAGGAAAAGGGTCCAGCCCCCCCGGCGGGGAGAGCGGGGCGGCGAGAGCTGGCGGAACGAGAGAAGGTCACGCTGGCAAAAACGAGCAGCGGACAGCCCCGGTGAGGGGCGGGAGGCAGCCTGCCCCTCTCGCCCAAGGAAAGGGTGTGAGGAGCGGAAGAAAGCGACAGCGCGGCAGAGCAGGGATCGTACAGCGCCCTGCTGCGATGATCCCATGCGCTGCGGAGGCCCTCAGCGCTGGAGAGCAGACCATGCCGAGAGCGCTCGACAAAGGCAGCGCCCTGGGGGAGGGGGGGCCCCGTCGGCATTGCATTGAGAAGCCTGCGGGGAGACAACGATGAACAGCACCGCAACAGTCCCACCAGCGAGAGAGCAGCTGACAGCCTGATTGGGGCAAAGCGAGCCTGGGTGAGCGTTGACGACCTCCCCCCCACCCTCACCAGGCCCATCAGAGCAACTACAGCCCGCTGAGGGTGGCGCGCTCCTCCTCGGTGGCGCAGGAGAGCCGCGCCGTGACAGCCGGATCCGCTCCTCATCAACCCACAGCGAACAGCAGGCAAGGAGGTGGGGGAGAGTGGGCACCCCCGCACGTGCTCCCCAACGCAGCACCCTGTTCCAGAGAAGTACGTATCTAGGCTCCAGGCTTGGGGGGGGGCACAAGTGATTAGCACCTGGACTAGTTACACACCACCCCAGTATTCTGCTGAGCTAACTACAAGAGGTGGGCCCTGGGCCCAGGTTCCCACTGAGGGCTCCCAAGACATCAATCCTCAGTGTGGCTGGGTGGGAGACGTCCCCGGCACACCAATATTGAATGGCTGAAACTCAGGCGCTTCGACCCCCCCCCCCCATCCGTGGGTCCTGGCACAATGTAGACTCTGAGCTGAAGGCAGTGGGACCCCATTAGGAGCTACATGGTAACAAAAGCCCCCGAACGCGGACAGTCCAGTTCCTGGACCCCAAAGTGTCGGTCCTGACCCACCTATGCACACAGGGGGGGAAAAGTGGGTAACCCTGAGGTTAGTCACTGAGTCTCAGCTCAAGAATACAGACAGCGAACATACTGGTGAACTTGGCTCCGTGGACGCCCCCGGGAATCCAGCAGACCGGGGGAGAAAACGAGTGGTCAGTCCAGATGCCAGGAGCCAGAACCAAAAGTGCACCTCCAAGGGAGAAGAGATCCCCTAAAAGACATCAGGAGAATCAACTCGCTAGGTGCTGGAATCAAAGCAGCCACATCACCAAGTGCCGCCGCAGCCAGTGCTGGACCAAACAGAACCTCACTCCAAACCAATCTGAGAAGCGATTAACATGTACCAGGAAGAACTGCTGTCCTGCCTGAAGGGTATGAAACGAAAATGACAAACGCATTCCAAACCCAAATCGGACAGTTTATGGAAGACTTAAACGCCTCTCTGCACGAGGTCCGCAAGGAAGTGAATGATTTGGGTGACCGAGTTGACACAGTAGAGAATGGGCTATCCACCCTCACTGAAGAAGCAAAACAGACAAGCTCAATACTAGATCAAAAAGCCGCAGCCACCAACAACCTTGAACTGCAGGCCGAGGACCTTGAAAATCGGTCCCGTCACTCTAATATCATAGTCAAAGGTGTTCCCGAGTCAGGGATGGGGAACTCGGGGATACCCTGCAACAGACCTTTAGCAGTTTGCTGCATGACACAATGCCTGAATCAATCAGATTTGATAGGATTCACCGTGTGGGGCTTAGGAGGTCAGACCCTGATGCACGGCCCAGAGATGTGCTGGTGGCCCTCACCTCATATGCAATGAAAGAGAGCATACTACGAGCAGCCAGGTCCACAACTGATTTGACGATTAACGGCCACCAGATCCACCTATTTCAAGATCTTGTGCTCACAACCCTCCACAAGAGGCGGCTCATGCGGCCAGTTACGGAGGCCCTCTGTGAGAGCCAGGTATCCTACAGTTGGACACACCCGTTTGGTTTGTTGTTTACTTGGGAGGGCAAAGCGAGAGGATCAGTACCTGTGCCAAGGGCATTTCCTTGCTGAACCTGGAGGAGGAACAGAGCAGTGGAGACGCCGGCCCGGTAGGCCTAGACTGGAACCAAAATTGTCGGGCCCTTAAGGCTCTCAGTTGCGACTAGACTCAGCGGCGATAACCATAACTCACGCTGCTACCCCAAAGTGCGGCTTAAATCCTGTGTAGATATTACTCACTCGAACAAGGCTTGCCTGAGCGGCAGCGGGCGGTACCACCCCTTGGAATCAACTCCGAATTTCAAACCAATCTGGTCACTCGGAGACTCTGCATCTAGTTATGACCCAACATCCCAGATCTCCAGAGGGGGGGGTTTGTTGGGATCCCGCTCACGCGGAAAACTGGGAAGAGGGATGGGCGGGAGGAAGAGGGAGTGAAGGGGGAAAGAAGGGGCGGGGGATTGGGGACCAAAGTTTAGTTAAGCGATACAGATTCCCAGATGGGCAGCAGAGAACGGTAGCAAGTGATAAAAGGAGGAAATATGACCGCAAGGAAATCATTCGAGAGAGAACCAACTCGAGGGGTGAGGGAGATACTAGAGCCTCCTACGGTATGGGTAAATTAGAGGTTTTCATGGATGACATAGTCTAGGATAGTTTCCCTGAATGTGCAGGGTCTGAATTCACCGATAAAACATCGGGCAGTCCTGGACAGATTGAAAGCACTGCAGGCGGCAGTCTGGTTTTTACAAGAGACGCACCTGCTCCCCTTGGATGAGCGGAGAATGGCCCGTCAAGCCTTTCCCCAGCAATACTTTGCATCAAGTGGAAGGAAGCAGAGAGGGGTGGCCATATTAATTGGGAGGGCACTGGACTTCAGAAAAACTCAACTCCGTAGAGACAGGGAGGGAAGATACCTGGGGCTTAAAGGGTTGATGAAGGGTAGCATGTACACATTCCTGGCCATCTACGCCCCCAATGAACGTCAGGTCGTCTTCATAATGAATCTGCTGGGCAAAATGGGCAGCTGGTGTGAGGGCCAACTGATAATAGGTGGGGACTTTAATTACGTAATGGACCCCGCTGTTGGATAAAACGCTCCCTCCCACAACAGCCAATCAGAAAAATAGGCAGGAACTGGGTTGTTTTTTCAGAGAATTAGGGGTTATTGAGACCTGGCGGTTCTTTCAAGGGGACAACAGAGTACACCCACTATTCAGCGGTCCACCTCGGGTACTCAGAATAGATATGATCCTTGTCTCCGCTACATTAGTTCCACAAATAACAGGAGTAGAAATAGGAGTGGAATGCCACTCAGCTCATGCCCCGGTGATGGTGGGAATAGATTGGGTGTCAGAGGGGAACAAAGCAAAACCGCCATGGAGATTAAATGTAATCCTCCTGAAGGATATAGCAATCGGGGCTCATATGGAGACCTCCATTAACAACTACTTTAAAGATAATGACAATGGGGAGACAGGCTGGGAGGTGGTGTGGGATGCGGGGAAGGCGGTGATCAGGGGGGAATTTCTGTCTCAGGCTGCGGCACACTACAGGGAGCGGGCAATGGTGACGCACCAGTTGGAAAAGGAGGTGAAAGCAGTCGAAGCCCAACACAAAACCTGCCGCTCAAGGAAATCTCTGAGAGCGCTACGGAAATCAGAGCCCAACTGGAGCACCAATAACGCAGACCGAGTTGTCCAATCACTGCTACAAACAAAACAATCCTATTACATCCATGGGGGCAAGACGAATCGATTCCTCGCCGCAAAACTCACAAAACAGAAAACTAGGAATTACATAGCACAACTGAACGATACACAAGGAAATCCACACACGGCGGAGCTGGACAAAACGAAAATAATGCAGCGCTTCCACGGGGAGCTCCTAAGCAGCGAAAACCTTGACTCAGGGCGGCAACTCTCATATATTAGCTTCCTCCCCCTGCCCCAGATAGCAGAGCAAGACAGAAAGGATCTTGGGGCCCTGATCTCGGCACAAGAAGTTAGTGATGCCATTTCAGCACTGCCAGCAAACAAAGCACCAGGCCCCGATGGCCTGGGTAATTCCTACTACAAGACATTTTGCATGCAGCTTCTGGGTCCGCTGACAAGGATGTATAACTCAATCAGGGAAGTGGGGAGGGTTACGCCTGACATGGGGAAGTCCATAACCATATTGCCCTTGAAGCCGGGAAAAGATCCCCACATGTGCGTGAGCGATCGTCCCATAGCGTTGCTGAACACTGACGCAAACATTTACGCGAAGATCCTCGCCTCTCGCCTGATGAAAATCCTCCCGAACATAATACATGATGACCAGGCGGGATTCATCACGGACAGGCACATGCAGGATAACGTAAGGAGGGCATTAAATTATTGATGCAGGGCAACGGTCACAACAGGCGTATGCAGTGGCCGCCCTTGATGCCACCCGGGCATTCGATAGCATGGACTGGGGCTACTTGAAATTGATCTTAGAGCACTTCGGCTGCGGCCCAGAATTTACCACGATGGTGCTCGCCAACTATCAACACCCTTCGACAAGTTTCACAATCAATGGACAAATTACGGAGTACGTCAAGATCAGAAGAGGTACTCGAAGGGGGTGACCACTCTCCCCCCTGATCTTCGCAATGGCGATGGAACCATGCGCAATGAAGATCCGACAAGATGACAGTGTTAAGGGGGTGATGTTGGGTCAGGAGAACCACAAAATCGCACTGTATGCGGACGATATCATGCTCTTTATGAAAGATCCGGAAGACACGATGCCCAGAGCAATTGCCCAGTTGGAGGAATTCGGGCAGATTTCGGGATTCTCCATAAACTTCTCCAAATCAAAAGCCTTGAATATCACGGCAAGGAGGGAAGCGGTCGAGGAGCTGGAGAGGACATTCCCAGTAGCCTGGGAGAAGGGATTGCTGGAATACCTGGGGATTCACCTCACAAGAGAACCGAAGAAGCTACTTCAGGCACATAACACCTCTTTGGAAACAATTACAGGATGACATGCTTAGATGGGAGTCACAGGAACTGTCGTGGTTCACTCGCATCGCAGCAGCAAAAATGACAGTCCTCCCCCGCCTTCTCTATGTAATAGGATCAATCCCGGTACCTATACCCCCAACCAAGATCAGAGAGCTGCAAAACGCGATGCTCAAATTCATATGGCAAGGAAAGAAACCCAGGATCCAGAAAAGAATATTAATGCGCCCCCCAATCCTAGGCGGCCTAAGAGTCCCAGATATGGACAGATATAGCGTATCAGCAGAGCTTGCGCCAATGTTGAGGTGGGCAAACCCTGAGAAGCATAAAGGATAGTGCAGAATCGAGCAGTCGGCCACATCGACCCCCCCTGTTAACTTTGTTGAGTTTGAAAGAAGAACACCGAGAGAGGGGGGTCGCACTGTTGGAAACGACAAAATAGTCGCTGCAAAGCTGGGACAAAGCTCGGAAAAGGAAACTCATCCCGCGCAGCCTGGGTCCATGCACGCCGCTGATGCACAACCCAGACTTCACACCGGGTCTCTAGAAGAAATATTGGGCAGGATGGTTGACGGCCGAGACCCTGACCTTGAGAGACATGTACAGAGATGGCTCCCCTCTCCTCTTCTCCGACTGTAAGCAGCAATTCAACAGAAAGGAAATGGAGCACTATAGATAGGCTCAAATTAGACATTGGATAACCCACTCGACGGTGAAGATGGTGGGCACAAGAACTCCGTCATGGTTGGAGCTGATCATGCAGGAGGGTCAAACAGCCAAAAGGGGTCACCAGACTCTACAGACTGCTCTCCAACCATCAACCGACAGATAGTCTCCCATATAAAGTGAACTGGGAGAGAGACTTCCAAGAACCGATAACAGAGGATGAATGGAACAAAATATGGTCCCGGGCTTACGGCACCTCAGGATGCACCACGATAAAGGAATCAGCCTACAAACTGTGCCTCAGATGGTATATGCCCCGAACCGCATACATAAAATCAGTCATACTCCCCAAACTGCTGGAGGAATTGCAGAGAGAGAGGCGACCTCTTCCACATGTGGTGATCATGCCCCAAGGCTGCAGCCTTCTGGAAGGAAATACTAAGCCATATAAAGGACATATCTGGAGTTGAACTATCGATGACCCCGAAAACAATCCTAATAGGGGTCCCCATAGAGGGAAAATATGCAATGTCAGGAGCAACGGCTACTCTTATTACCCACCTGTTGTCGGCGGGGAGAATGACTCTTGCGCAGTTCTGGAAAAACGAAGTAGGCCCGACATCAGCATGGTGGTGGATCAAGGTTTGGGGAGTAATGGCCATGGAAAAGATATGTGCCGTAAGTGCCGGGAAATACCTGAAGTTCTTGACAGTCTGGAATCCCTTCCATGAACTGGTGCGGGACAGAGAGCCCAATTCTTTAAACCGCAACTTCTCCGGAACACACAAGTCATTTGAGCCCCACCGCTTGAAAATAAGAACTGAACACTACCATCAGCGAGTGTCCTCACGCCCACTGAACTCAGTATCGCAAAGTTGAGGTAAAGCGGGGGGAGGGGGCGGGGGATCTGGAGGGGGGGACTTCAAAACCTCGGAGGCAAGGGAATTTAAGCAGACTGAACGGTATGAACAAATGTAAGGCCCAGATTTAGTTAGAAATGTATGATGATACTATGCCTTATTCAACTGTATGTCTTCGATTAAAAAATAAAATTGTTTAAAAAAAAGATAAGGAAGCGAGAATGATGGCAGTGCTGGGGTTGCTAGATGGAAGGGACATTTGCTTGCTCAATTCCTATTCCACAACATAGACAGTTACATACATTTGCCTGAGGTCACCGAGCTGATAGGATGCTATAGGTATAGAGAAATTATTTGGAGCGGGTACTTCACTGCTCGTTTGCCCCACGCTTTTTGAGAGATCCGATATAAAAGTTGCATACAAAACCCTTGCATCAAGATCCCTGAACCGAATTGTGCAAGACCTAACTAAATCTGGTTGAGCTGTTGCGGGAACATTGTAAAAGTAGAGATATCTCGCATTATAATGTTGGCCTAAGCACATACACATAGAACATATACATTGAAACGCGCCATCGCGGTTTCCGAAAACGCCATCTTGGCTGCTTTGCTCTCATTTTTCGAGTTCTCACTCCTGAACGCAGTGAAAGCTCACAAAGTCACCACTTCGAGAGCTTCCCTAAAACCTGCCCCCACACACGAATGCTAAGAATCACTGAGCATGTTGATCTCTGCAACAGATGATCTTGAAGCACTGGCACGAACGTAGCTAATCTGTAAATTAGGTGCTATTCTGTCTTCCTTGACTGTCTTGTTTTCCGCATCTAATTGTGAACGTGCCATCCAGAAAAATTGAAGCAAAGCATGATTCACTGCTTATTCTGTTTCTAAAATGAACAAACTACTGAGTAGACATGCAGACTGACCTTTTGGCTTAGCACAAACATAGATAAAGTAGCGCGAGGAATGTTACCTGTACTGAAGAACACGATATCCTCCTCCAACCTGCATTGCTTCCCAGACAGTAAATAGTCTGCCGGGTGACATGGAGTGTTCGACCACATGTTACCAGGGAGAATTGCCCACGTTCATGGGTCTTTAGGTCACAAGCAATTATCACGTGATGAGCTAGCCCAAATTTGTCATGATATTGTAAAACTGTATATAACATCCGTATGCCGACAAGTTGGGGCTAACTGTTCCTATGCTTGTATGCCGTGCAGTTGTAAAAGTCAGTCCACACTCGAGTGTGAATAAACTGTTGTTTATACCTTTGTTCCTCTAGACTGTTGTGTGTTCATTGTTTTACAGTCGCCTCCTATTTTCAGACTAACAACATAAGGGAGGAACAAGAGGATACTCTTTATACTCACGTCCACACACAATGCATTTGAGAATTGATTATATCCTGGGGGAAAGGTACAGTTCCCCACCCTCAAGGAGGGGAGTATATGGGGATGATATCCACTGATCACTCCTGAGTGATAGCTACTTTTACCTGGTGAGGGCGTAAGGGAGTCAAACATAGTTGGAGATTGCAGCCAGAATCCGTACTGGATGTGACCTACTAAGATACAATCGAACAAACCATCGAAGAGTACTTTGAATTTAACGTGGAGTCTGTGGAGTATGTAGGGGTTGTGTTGGAAGCATTCAAGGTTACAATTGGGGGGGAAATGCCTTGCTATCGCAAACAGGGTCCCGGCCACGCTCCTAAACACACTTAAAGAACCACAGGGAAATGTGAAATTGGAAGTGGGCGATGGATAATATGTGCGGGGTTGCACTAATTTTGGAACTCGTATTGCAACAGCAGGCACATGAATGATTGGTGAGGCACGATTATACACAATATACAGGAAGGATCCATTGGGAAGGGGAAAATATGGACGCTTAGTAGCGTGACTACTGAGGTGGGAGTAACCGCATGATGTCATCACACAAATACGAGTAGATGGCTCATTGGCCTTTGATGCAAAAAGATATCAGTGAGGTCTTCCATTAATACTACACAGTTATTGGGGCTCTGATTTAGATAATGAGGATAATATAAATTAGGTACTTGATCAGACTGTCCTCTCCAGGCTAAACAAGGCTGCTCTAGTGACCTTGCATGCACAAATTGCAGAAACCGAAATCCTGTTGGTGATTGAGTCCCTCAAAGGCGGCAAGATGCCAGGAAGTGACGGACTGCCAGCAGAATTGTATAACCCTTATGTAGATATGTTGATGCCTAGAATGAAACAATTTTACAATTACAGTTTTCATAAAGGGCCTCGACCTCCATCCATGATGGCGGATTTATAGTGGTGATATTTAAAATGGGTAAGGTTCTTGGACGCTGTGAATCCTATCACCAGATTGCTTTGATTAACCTAGACACCAGAATACTGGGCAAAGCTCATTGCCAATAGGGACAATATACCTAATTCACCCTGACCAATGCTGGTTTGTTTAGGGAAAGAACACGACTTTGACCTGACGTTTATGGTAGCATATTCTAGAAGTGGTGTGAAACAGGGAAGACGAAATGACCGTTCTCTATCTGGACGCTATTAAAGACTTTGATTCTATGAAATGGAAATGTCTTTTGTGTTGTAGACCAGTACAGGATGTGTACAAGCATGCTGTCCTGGATCCGGCTTTTATACTGTGAGCCAACAGTGAGGGTAAAGACGGAAGGACATCCCACTAAGTTGGCGGCTGGAAAGAGGGACACACCAAGGATGCCACTTGTCCCCTATACTTTAACAACTGTCAATCATCGAAGCACTGATCTGTGTACTGTAAATTGGTATCAGAAATCACCTAAAGGAAACCTGACGACCTAGAGATTCACAGGCAGGTTATCTATCCCAAAGCGAACCCGCAAGGGAAAGCCCTTGCAGATAGTGTCTTGGTATTCATCAAAATGATTCCCACACAGTTGTTCTTCAGTATACAGCCTCAATATACAGCACAGCAAAGCCTCGGAACCAAAACAGAGAACAGGACTAGTGGTTGGTTCAAGAAGGCTGGGAACGAGAGACTGACAGCAGGAGTCAGAAGAATACAGTGAAACACAGGAGAAGACACAGAAAGTCGAGAATGAACAGAGTGAATACAACATGAGTGGTAATGTCTGGGCTCATGGGAGCGTAATGACAAATGCTTCCTACATTGTTTCTTCCTTATATCATCTGTTAGGAAAGTGTTGGGTCCTTGTGCTGACTGTTCCGCATAGGATTGCTGCCATCTTGGAAAAAGGCTGAAATGTTGTGCTACCATAGGTAGGATGGGAAATCCGGTCGCCATTTTGGAGGTAGTAGATGCAGTGAGGATTGTGATGGTTTACACCAGCGTTTCCATAAGGACCAAGAGCCGTTCCTTTTCATGACAATATTATTTGCTTTGGCACTAGAACCACTTGTGAACATTTTCAGATGACAATTTGAAGAAGCAGGCATTGTAGTGAAGGGATAGCCAAACACGATATCCCTGTATGCAAACTACATATTATATGTATGGGCACCACAACTGCACATCCTATACATGCAAGAAGTCCTAGGAAGCTTTGGGAGGCTATCAGGGTTCTGGGTTAATAACGAGAAGTCAAAGGTCTTCCCGCTAGCAGAACCTGCGCAGAAAGTACCGGGGGAACCTCCGGATGCAGGCACTAGGTGAAAAACTGATTCCCAGGGCTACAAATCTACCATACAATGGCAGATGCATTCCAAAACAATACAGGAAGAGCACTCGATGATATGTAGGTTAAGGTTTTTTTTTAGGATGCTTTTTCTGTCACTTATGGGGAAAATTGTGATATGCAAGATGGTGATCCTACCTAGGTTTTTGTACTTGTGTGAACATTCCACACATGATCAGACCACCTTTCTTTAAGCTTTTGGATAGTATGCTGTTTTTGTGGTTGGGAAGGAGACACTGGATAGCGTTATACACTACGTCAGATATATCAGGAGGGATGGCTTTCTCTCCCCGATTTTGTACTGTACTTTCTATCGTCCCAACTTCACATACAACTAGATGGGACTCCATGGAGCCAAGAAGAGGACAGGACATTCATATGGGTACTCCTGAGGTGCAGGAAGGTGTTGAATTGCTCTGGAGGCACATGGGGACATCCAGCAAGACATGCAAAGTTTGTGTAGTGCAGCTAGCTGTACTAAGCTTCATTTGAAGTGGGGATACATCTCATACATTCCCATAAGGGCAGTTGAACCACTGGTGGCCAAAGTCAGGGATATAGGAGATGAGAAATGTGCCAGTGCAGGGAATTCCGTGCTAGAGGATCTGTTTGATGGTGGACAACTGCTGTCTTTTACTTTCAAATACCAACAGGACAATTCCTAAATTTTGCCAGGATGTTTAAGTCCTTAAGCTGAAGTGGGAATGAGTACCAGAGGAGCGCCAGGCAACACTTATACTTCACACTGTATTGATCATGGGGGAGAGAGAGGGAGAGACATACAATGACCAGTCTCTAACGGCCACAGAATAGCAAGACACTACGCCAATTAAAGGAGAAAGGGAAATCAGAGAGGGATGTAGGTGAGCCACTGAAAGAGGGTGAATGGTCTAAGATTTGCTTGAAAGTAGTTATCAAAGTATCAAGGAAAGCCAGATTTAAACTAATACAATTCTATGTTCTAAACCCCTCAGAAATAACATGAAATAAGCCCCAGTAATTCCCATAGATGCCAACATGAGTCAGCAGGGTTCTGGGATATGATTTGTGAGTGCTCTGTGATCAGAAGGTTTTGGCAAAGGGTAATGGAGAAGGTTAATAACCTTGTGAGGTAACGATTTGAATATACCCCTAAAGTGTGTTAATTAGGAATGCTCCCGGGAGGGAAAAAGCAGAAACGGAAAAGGAACATAGCAGTTCTTTTGGTGCTACTGGCAAAAAGGCGATTGGCTATATCCAGGAAATGTTCAAAGGGGCCCATACTTGAACAATGGCTACATGATGTACAAAGATGGGTAATCGCAGAGAAACATCCGATAACCTCATCAACTTCCATGCCTTGCATTCCCCCACTCATTGGAGAACTCTCCACATTTCACTCAACACAAGCAAGCTCACCATTATAAACCTCTCTTCCCATCACTCCACTCTTCCTGTCCAACTTGACAATCCTTTCCTTGTTCTACCATCCTCTTTTACCCAAATTGACAGCATTACGATTCATACCAGTGACAGTCTTAGGCTCAAAATACTGTGACTCTACCTTAGTTACCTTAAATAGTTTTTTAACCTGAACAACACCACCCACCACAATGTAATTCTGCTTGACACCCATCTGGTTATCAAAA
The DNA here is from genome assembly GCF_040938575.1 of Ambystoma mexicanum. Taxonomy (NCBI): domain Eukaryota; kingdom Metazoa; phylum Chordata; class Amphibia; order Caudata; family Ambystomatidae; genus Ambystoma; species Ambystoma mexicanum. The sequence continues at coordinate 573,453,346 of NC_090926.1, read as the reverse complement.
CCAACTTTGTTCTTGTACTGGGTTTCCTACACCCTGCAGTGTACTTTGTCCACATCGGGAGAAGAACAATAATCACACAACAACCAACCAACCCAGACGGGCACTCATTTTGTCCCAGGCTTCCGACCACTCAACATTACGAAAGGAGAAACTCCTGTCGCAACATTGGGTGTGGACCTGTATGCCTACAACATATTGCATATGGTCGATTGTACCTGGTTAGCTATTGCCCATTGAATGCAACCCTTCACAGTCCTGTTAATCCTTTCCACAAAAACATTATTCTGGGGGTGGTGGAGTGCGGTATACCATCTTTTGATCCCCATTTCCGTTAGAAACATCTGCATTTCGTTAGAGGTAAATTTCACCCGATATCAGTCACCATGTGACAACAATTCGCCACAATTTGGTCTCTCAGATGCTGATCAGCGAGGTGCCCAAACTCACAATCGACTGTCAATAATCTTAGTGCTGCTAGATGCTCCTCCACACATTCATCTGTACCTTATTGGCATGTACAAAAATGGTGCCTTTCCAAAATAACATTACATTGTAAGTCATAGTGCTTCTTCATGTGTATTCATCAGCTTCCTCCTCCATTACACGTACCACTGGCAAGTGGTGAAACACATTGGGCCTCATTACGAGTATGGCAGTAAACTGCCGGTGCTAACGGCAGGTTGCTGCCATACTCGTAGCACTGGATCCGCCGCCTGACTTCCCGGTGCCACCAGGACATTACAAGTCCCGGCGGAGTGGGAAGTCAGGCGTGGGATTCGGTAAGTCCCCATTCCCGTGGAGTCCAATAGGAGTCCACGGGAATGGGGACTCAGAGGCACCGGCACCATTGGTAACAGTGCTGGTGCTTCCATGACAACTTTGCCTACCGGGCCATTGCGCCCGGCAGGGTCAGTCCTGCCGGGTGCGGCAGCCCAGGCAGGCAGACTTGTAGTGTGTCGGTCTGGAAACAAGGGAAACCGGTAAGCTTACCGGAACCCTTGTTTCCAGACCGCCACACTCGTAATGAGGCACATTCTGTCCTTCCAAACCCAGGGCGTTTACTAACAGCGCAGCCTTCTTTTCCGGTTTGTACTTTGCTTCATCTCTGGCCACTAAATAGGTTTCAAACACCCTAATCCACACTCCCCACTTCACTGGTGGTTTTCCCGGGATGGCTAAAAATTGTCAGTGGTGTGGCCTTCACGTTATTAGCCCTGGTGCTTGAGTGATTGTGGACACTTCTAAACAGGGTCTACAATGTCCTTCGAACATCAACGTGTGGCCAATAAACTTCAGTGTTTCACTCTACAATACTTGTTCAAGACTAAATGTCTCTATTGTAAGGAAAACTTTAAAATTCCTATCAGTAGCCTTCTGGTGCTCTCCTGTGGCCGTTGGTTTTTGCACTACTTGTTTCACAAAATGCTAGCCTTGTCAGTCTTGAGATGCTGACACACGCCCACTTCCTGCTGTTTTCCTTTCTATTAGCACTTAAAAATGACACTGCCTCCTGAAGCCCTCTCCACCGCCTCCAGCGTACTTCATTTCCAACGGATGGTCGGATCGAGCAGGGCTTTCTTCTATCACAAACTCGACACCATATGTCACCAAACTCCTCAGTGCGGGCCCCGCACGCTGCGCACCCTTGTCGCCACTTGTAGCGACAATCAAAAGGTAAACGCCAAGATATGTAAGAGGGTATTTATTTAGGGCCGCACGCAGCCAGCGCTAGCCACTTAAAACGCCATCCCACCAACTGCATCCCCCAACCATCACGCAGGATGTCCCTGCACCAATATTCCATGGCGCGTGGCACCGGGGCATTATTTCATGCCATGGAACACAGATCGTAACAGGACCCTGCAAGAAACCAGTTAAAAAATAGGGATATTCTGGAGTCGTTATTGTGGCAGCAGAATGAGACCAGCCATGATACAGTAGTCAAATCCAATAAACAGGAGCCAAGAAGTCAGAAAACCAAGAAAAAGCAGAAACCACTTGGGGCGAAGGATCTGTTGAGGAGAGCTAGCGAGAGAACTTTATCTTGCTGACAGTTTTGATCTGTCAGTGAGGAGAGCTGGGCAAGTGCTGTGCAAGTGTTTTATTTTCATATTGGCAGCGTTGCAGGCTTCCCAGGCATCGTATTGGTCAAATGTCAGTGAACGGGATGACGTCACGGCCGCTCAGAACGCCGGGAACTGCAGTGTCTTGTTGATGCACGGTCGCGCCTGCACCATGATCGTAACCCACTGAGCCTGCCCGAGCCCTGTCGACAGCGGTCCGCCACAGATGTCAAAAACTGTGACCTGTTCATCTTTGGCGGAAACTTTTCTTACATGCTAACTATGCGGCTGCCATCATACTGAGATTTTCTGTAACCAAATCTAATGCAGAACAGATGTAGAAAACTATTGTCTCAAATTGGGAATCATTGCCCTACCCACCATAAAATGAAGAATGTTCACGTTCTGCAATAGTGAGGGAAGTGATCAAGATTAGAGCTCAAACATCATTTAGTTTCAACAACCTGAAATGTCACTTTGCATGGCTTTTTACTAGTATTCAGCCCCGTTCTGCACACTCAAGTAAATATATACAGATAAAGAAACTTAAGGTAAAAGTGATAGTGATTTGCCCAGAATCCCATACCTTGTCAAGTGGGAAACTAGGATTGAACTGCTGTAGCCCAGTCTCTGCAATTTAGGCACTAAACCATATCACAAGTTGGGAACTTTTAATCTCTGAATGCGCGTGGTGATTCTGTAATTAATGCAGAAGTTTTTTCCTTTTACCAACAATTTGAAACCAGACACCATTTTGTGTCTAGATTATCTCATGTGTGCACTTAGCTCTCCCCCCCCATGTTTTGGCCTCAGTGGTAACTGGCTTGTAAACCTCACAGACTGTATTTTTGAGAGGTAGTGTTAGTACTAGGAAATTAGAGTTAATCATAACAGTCTGCCGTCCAATTACAAAACATTGGCACAAATCAAGCAGTGGGCCTGAATATTGTTTCTACTATTTGGATATCTTTAATCTGTGTTGGAAATGTTAATGGAATTCTTTTTATTTTAGGCAACCAAAGATGCTGGGCAGATTTCTGGATTAAATGTGCTCCGTGTGATCAACGAGCCCACTGCTGCTGCGTTGGCCTATGGACTAGACAAATCTGAAGACAAAACGTACGTATTGCTACTGCTGTTGTTAAAATTGAAATTATTTTGTCATTGAAAGAGCCAGAAATCCCATTTCCTCTTTTACATTGGGCTGTGCATGCTAATGTTGGATGGATCGGGGAGTTTGTTTGTCCATCACAAGATAGGCAAACGTCTGTAGACCTAATACGCCCAACTGTTTTCTCAGCTATTCGTTTCTTTGCACCTGTCGATAGGTGTCCTACAGCCTTGCTCCCTTTCCTCTAGACTGATGGGAATTTCATCTGTGGTGACAAAACCGTCTCGCATTAATTTATTTTTTATTATGCGTCTTGGTTACACAACAGAAACTTTCACACATCTAAATCATCATAAAACAATAAATTACAAACCAGTTCATACAAAATATAATAGAAAAGGCACATAACTACCATACAAAACTCCATCAATACCATATTAAAAAAAATTCTAAAATTTAATTAAAAACAAAATTTCATTTGTGTTTAAAATACTGTAAAGGGGGACCCTCTACTTATCAACCTTGACATCTGCAGACAATGGCACTGAAGGCAGGATATGTAGGGAGATGGACGCCCGGGTGTTTCACAGTCTTGTTTAATACGGATTTGAGAGATAACTGGGAGGCACACGAGCTTCCTACAATCAGTTTGCTTTTATATACTTTTGAGAATAATGCAACATTTCATACAATTTCAGAATACAGCTCTGATTGGTCCCTTCACCCAAAAACAAACCCAAACTTGTCTTTGATTGGTTGGCTTAACTGTCACTCACAAAGCCACATCAGTTCATTTTGGCAAGCATTATTTGACTGAAAGAAAACAAATCAAAATTGAAGTGAGAAATAATTAAATGCCATTTTTCTTTCAAATACTTTTGAATTGAGCATGAAAGTGTGTAAAAAAAACACAGAAAAAAATCCCCCAAAATATCTGTAAAACCAAAATCGAGAACCAGTGTGGTTCTGGTGCCCAAAATGGCCGCGACGCAGTACGCAATGACGTCATTGTGCACGCGAGAACGCGAGCGTGACGATGTCATACGCGGAAAACGTATATAAACATGCGCAAATCATTAAGAAAGCGCGCCGAAACAAGGAGCCAGGGAGAGAAACCCAGATCCCTACAGAGTAGAAGGTAAGCGTTTTAATACCTTGATTCCCCCAAGGTTTAAAAGTACCTTGCACGCTACTACAAGAGAATCAGACTAGATCTAACAGTTGGAAAAAAAATGTTGTGCTTTTTTGTTTTGAATAGGGCAATTACCCAAATAAATTCTTTTAGTTGTGCCCACAGAAAGTGCGTAGACACAGAGTAAAAACAATTGAATTTTGGCAAAACAGACCCAAAGTCAACACATTGGGTGAGTGCCAACTTTCATATCAAATTATTCTACTTGTGATGTTGAAATGTCAATAATAGGAATATAATAATCATCATGAAGGCTCCAAAACATGAATATATTGTAAAGAACCCAATCAGATGAAAATGAGATGTCTATAAGTGAATAGTTGTAGTAATACATTTAGTTGAAAAAAAATCCTTTTTCTTTTATTATTTCTTCTTCCTTTGAACTATGTAAAACAAATGTATCTTATATTTTTTTCAATAACAGCATTAAAATCCCTCCTGATGATGCCTTGTGATGCAAACAGGGGTGAAACACGTGTAGAAAGAAAGAATTTATGAACAAAAGTGAGAAAAAGTTTATGCATGAAATAAAAAGACACATTTTGAGAAACAATTTGACAAGTGTGAAGACCCCCCCTTCTTTGGCACTCAGATTTAAGATTCAAAATATCATATGGTATGTCGCAAGTGGATATGTCTAAAATTGAAAAATATCTTAGTCTTTTTGATTCAAATAGTCAAAAAAGGGGGGCCATTCGATTGTTTTGAGGGAACACAAGGATGGGGAGTCTAATGCGGACATATTTCCAAAGCGGTTGCAACTGGGCATCTGGCTGGGTCCCTCAATCTTTTCTCTCTGCTTGTAGGATCGGTTGCTGCCAATCTCCTGGTGTGTAGGTATCTCCTGTCCACCTGTAATAAAAAAACTGAATGAGTCTCCTTTTGAAAAATAAGTATGTCTCTATCGTCCGTACTGTCTCCATAAACCCAAACCTTCAAAAAGCAATGTTTCTTTTTAAACACTCCTGCCTCCTAAACAATTTCTACTGCATTTTCTCAGTTTCTAATATAATAGTATGGTTGCTTCTTTCTTTCTTTTCACACATCTTGGTTTTACTTTATACTAAATATACACTATCTGATTCCGGGTCTTGGCTATAATCTGAGGTTATACAATATATACATTTGCGGTTGTCTGGCATTGCCTACTTTCTCATGGGAGTCTTTGTTAAAAAAAAAACTGCATAATATATGAAAGGAAATATTTCCTCTATGGTCCACATTCTCAAACCAAAGAGTAATTTGGTCTCCTTCTTTATAATAAAACAGACAACATAACAAATTCAAAAAGGATGTGTTCTTCTTCAATCGCGCTTCTTCTGTCTTCTTGGTGCATCCGTAGCTGAAGAAGACAACGCTGGTATGGGTTCTTACTCTCTGTAGAATACCGAAAATAGAGCCAAATTCATATTGGGACTGGCAAAGTGGTCAGGTTTTTCTCTAGCGTGGACCCTTACACCTTCCTTCCAATCAAATTGTTTTTTTTACTGCGGTTATTTCTTGGCACTCTCAGCCAACTCAACTATAAGCTAGCTTTTTCTCACTCATTGGTGCATATTTTAAGCAACCTGTCATTATGTAGCAATCAGGCCTTTCTTTTGTTTTTTCTACCATGCTGAAAATGTTCTCTGTACTTTTGAAGTCCTCATGCTGATGGCGTGGGACCACGGTCGTCTTCTGTCTTTGCTGTGCTTTATTCTGTTGAGATATAATTAACATATTTCGCCGCTCACCACTCTACCTTCACTAAACTTGCCTACCCTTGTTATTTGCAACCCAGTACGGTTCCTATTAAATACATGCAAGGTACTATCCTGTGCTTACACCTGTTTGCACCTTTCTTGGGAAAATGCTATATATTTGAAAGACTGTATCCCTTACTGCCTTTCTTCTGTACTCACCTGGGTCCTCTTACTCATAATAATTATCAATAATTTGTTCCACACACTTGCAGTGTGAACTGATATTGAACTCTTCTAACCCTACTTAGTCCACTAGCACTTACCTCTGGGGTGATATAATGTTTTGTTCTCATTATATTGCTATACTATGCTCTTGTGCAAAAGAATTGTAATAATTTTCATCTGTAAAACATAAATCGACACCATCATATAGATACAAACAGCATTTTTGTTACGTAGTCTCATATGTTCTTTGGTCTAGTTCTATATCAAATTCTATTGAATTATCAGATCAATCTTGGCCTTCCATGCCCCTTTGGCCGTTCATTAATCATATTTTATTGTTATTAAAACACACTACACTACTCAGTTGTAACCAGCACCATTCATAGTGGTTTTTGCTGCTTTAATATCCATTAATTCATTCAATTTTTATTTTTATTTATTTCTCCTCCTGATTTTGTCGTCGATCTTAGTTTTGAGCTTCTTACTCCTGTGCTTTTATCCTTATTTATGATTATCTTTCATTAATTAGTCCAATTACAACACAAACCCTCATATGTTTTTTTATGATAATCCCTTACATGTGTATTGTATACTTTTTTTAATTGTTTCACTAGACCCATTTCATAAGGGCCTGTGGTCCACGGGACACTTGGCCCTCTCTCCAAGTCTTCTGTAAATATGCTGAGTGCTACCGCATCATTGCCATACACTATATGATTTTCTCTTTACTCTTTTAATGTGTGATTTTCCTAAAAAAACACCACTTCATCATTTGTTTAGTCTTCTCAAAATATTTCGTCATCAGTGACGTCAATCAACCTAGACCCTTCTTTAAGAGTGGTTACTGTTCTCTATGGTCTACTCTCATTGTCCATTCCTTTGAGCATGGCCATTTTCTTTCGCACTATGGCTGCTTTTAATTCTAGAGGGATTTTCTGTCCCCCCTGTTTGTCCATAGATATCTATGGTCTGAACAAAAACTCATCAAATTATCCTCACAGCCTCCCCACTAAGCTAGGTAACTATGTTAATAAAATGCTCACCTCATAAGAAAGACCTCTGGCTCTACTAAAACCTCGCATAGCCACTTGCCCTGTGCATGCCAATATAAATTAATTCGCGTTTGAATAGTGTATTCCAAGAGTAGAACACGCTATCCCTTGCTCTGTAAATAAAATCATCATATTAAGATTTAGCATCCAATTCCTTCCTAAAATATTTTACTAGTGTCTATTGCAAATATAACAAGGATCACTCATGTCACACTCTCCTATTAAAGACTGATAATTTATCAAAAAAGGGAACTCAATTTATAGCTCCACAGAACCCTTAATTATTTATGTCAATTCTCACCATTGAATATTATTTCCTCCCGTGTACATAAATGTACAGTCCCAGTGTCTACTAAGAAACCAAAGGTTTCGCCTCCTCCCGTCACCTTAACTCTTGACTCCTCTTGGGGTTCTAATATCACTGAAAACCCTGAACACATCAGGTCGTCCTGTGAGCTGCCCTATTGTATGCATCCCCCTGTTCCTGTGAAAGGATTTCCTCCTACCACAGTGGCACCTCCTATCCTGGGTGTCAATACCTGTCCGGTGTTTACATATTGCTGAATCTGCATGGGGGCTTGCTGCAATTGCCCCTGTATGGAATTCATTTTGTACTTGCTCTACCTGTTGCACTCTCAGCGCTTGCATCTGATACAATGTCTGATCCTAGGCAAAACACTTGCCTAACTTTTGATCTATATACTGAAGGATAAGTTGTCCCCCCTTTTGAAAATTGTCCATCTTGTGCATATCCTTGACTCCTGTATGTTTGCGCAATGTGCTCTGTCATCCTATATATCTATAACACAGGAGGAGCCCCTCTGACTAGTCCCCCTTAGTTAAATGATCCTTGTGCATTCTGATTATCATACCGCATATTCTAAAACTGCCTTGGTTATTCTGCGAACCACCTCTTTCTCTATTTCCCATTTTTCTGCCTTTTAGTACAAATCCTTTCCCTTCTTGGTCCATTTTGGCGCTGATTATTCACCAGTTATGTACCCACTGTTTGCTATATTCCCAGTCCTTCTCCACTTGTTAATATTGCCCCTTCTATGGCAAAACTTTGACAATTCCTTTTGAACTAACTTGGCTTCCTCAAGTATTCCAACATCGCCTTTCTTCCTGTTTTTCTCCTGCAACAGCTGACAGTGATGCATCATAGTCAACTGTACCTCAAGTTACGGTTTCGCTTTAATTCCCAGTTACTTCCCAAGTGCCTCTGTACCTGCTCAAGCAATCCCTGGCATAACATGTGGTAAGCTACTGCCACTGTTTTTACCCCTGCTTGCGTGCTTCAAGAATTCAGTGCTCCTGAATATAAGCAATCAGATCTTCATCTTCTTTTATTTGTAGTCTTCAAAAAATCTAATTTCTTCCATATCACGTATTGGCAAAACATAATATCCTGAACTAGTGTTCTTAATGTAAAAGAAAAGTATCCGGTGTGTGTGTGTGTGTGTGTGTGTTTGTGTTTGTTTTCATTGCAATACTGACTTCCTTCTTCTGACTACCTATGTGTATTTTTGTGTGCATTACCTGTAATCTATTGATTGCCTGTACTTCCATAAGATCATGGACGTGTGTGCATGCATGTGCATGTACGTGTGTATGTGTCACTCCCCCCCTCCTCATAAATAAATGATGACAGAGATTCTAACCTTAATCATCTCAAGTTCTTTTCCCCAATAAATCAATGCATCACATAATAATCTATGCTGTGCTCAATAGTTGTGCCAAGCCTGCCTCATTCTTCCCGGTCAATGCCTCGGCCTGCTTTTACTTTTTTCATAAATATATTTTCATTTAACAAAACCCTGCAAGAACTCCTAACCTAGTGGCTTCCTTATTTTTAGACGTTAGACCATCAAGGTGTGTGATTCTATAAAAAAATACTTTTTTAATCTGTTTTCTCAATACTACCGTTTAAATATATCATGCCCCTTTGTCTATATTGTGTGTGACCTTAGCCCCAGTGTGCTTTGCGAGCGCTTCCCCTCATTGCCCACTGCTTCTTTATTCTAATTACAAATTTTGCATCAATACATGCACTTCCAATATTTTAACCAAAAAAGGTGTTTTTTATCTCATTTATTCTTGATATTTCCTATAAATTATCACTGTGCTTAGTTCTGTGTCATTTAGTATTACACCAGCCTACTTTTACTTTTGGTGCCATGATTCACAATCTGTGTGATCCTGGACACATTCATCATTTTTTTTTCTTCAAATGCCTCTATATTTGCCTGGTTGTACTGTTATAGTGAGGAAACACTGTCCACTCTGCTGTGGCTCTAGTGCTCATGCTTAAATATACATATATAAAATTTCCATAACTGTGCATTATTTATGGTGCCTTCTCTCTGTCCCCAATTTACCAATATTCTCATCATTCTGGTCACCCACAACACACCCCTGTGCTTTTCATTTTCAATTTATCTTTCCTTTTCATAGCGTGCTAAAAACCTTTTTAACAAAAGATTGTCCTCTCCTTCTCATTTGCACAGTTGGCCCATGCATGCCCCAGGGCCCATGTCCTTTCCAAATGTTCCATCCCTCCTCAACAAGGGACGGCTATTGCCCAACATAAAATCTATAAATCAGGGGTGATCCACTGTGTGATAATAAGAGAGGGTAGTGTCTAGAAGGCTGCAGGTGATTGGTACTTTAGTGTGTGTATTGCCCTACACTCCACAGTTCAAATCAGACATTAGATAGGGTTAACCAATCACACTGCGCCACACACTATGATTTGTATGTACAGTTGTACATCTTTTAATTGTTTAACACAATCAGCCTGGCATGTATTTCAAGACTTGGATCTTCTTCTGAGACAGAAACACTTCTCTCTGATAGAGAGCTCTCCCTATATTCAGTTTAACGCCGAAAGGCAGAGATAGAGACCATTACGATTCATCGCAACAGCGAAGGGAGAATAAGATGGTTGCTTGAATTGATCAGTTGTGAACTTATTACGTGCAACTCGCGCATTAAAGAGAAGTGTGCCTAAGATGAAAACATCCACCACCACCCCACTAAATAACAACAACCCCCTTTAGAATGGGATGGGACTGTGTGACCCTAAACAGCGACTAAAATGGGGTCTCCCCAGCTCACACATATACAACAATTGGGAGCTGCCTTCTAAATACAAAAGCAATATATTAAAAACAAGGTGCAGCCATATATAGCTCTTCTGACAAACACTACAATCCTTCAAAATATAGATCCTTGCTTGACTAAACAACCAAGGGTCTAAGTACCCCATAATATATTAATCCAATCCAGCGCTTTCTTTTAGTATCTGTTTTTAACAATTGTGCACTTATTGCCATGAAAAGATGCTATTTTCAAAACTTACTCATTTGTCAATTACTCAGTGGATGCCAACCATATTAACCCATAATCGAGCATCCCTACTACAGAACACATATATCACATATATGTATCATTAAAAACACGAACAAATGACAAATTAATGTAATGAGTTCGGGTTCAACTCTTTATTTTCATAAGGGTCAGGGACCGCCCTGGCTCAGTTTTAACCTCACAATAGAAAAACACATTTTTCAAAACTACACAAATACATCTCTAAACATTTTCCTTGCATACTTATTACACATATGAACTTAATCCCTACTGATTGCTGCTTGTTTCAATCATATTTCCATGATTCTTTATATATTCTCTTGTTTTAATATACATACAAATGCATATATTTTTTCCATTCCTTGCCAACATAAGCCACATACTGCTCTTTTCTGTGTATAAAGCTTAGGTCATAGCTATTTTCACTTAAAAAGCTATTTTTTTCCAAACTCTGCATAGCTTTGAATTCCTGCAACTATTTAATTACCTCTACACTCTGTCAGCTTCTTATCTTTAACCGTGGGAAGATGCTCTGGCTCTTTCCAGCAGCATGGATTTGAACATATTTTACTGTGTGTGTCGGTGCTGGCTTCCCGCAAACTACGCACATCGCATAAAAAAATTGTCATATCTCTGTGAATGTTCACTTTCAAAATGTGTACTATATCTTATTCGCTTTGCTTTTAGCTGTGGAGAAAGAATGCAATGTCGGTTTATGCCTCAAAGACCTTTTTAAAGACTTTTTCTTGCTTTAACTACGTAGTTTGTTATCAACAAAAAATGATTTCTGTGTAACGTTCTTTTGTCTTCGTTTCCATGAAGCCTTTGGCAGTTTTTTATCATTCAAAGCAATTTGACCAGCTAAGACTCTTCTATGTGCATATATATAAAACTTAACCCTGTAGCTGCCTCAACTCACTCGCCTTAAGGGTGGAAAGTCAGTCATAATTTTAATTGCAATTCATTATTTTGCCTGGTTCTTCCTCCATAGCATTTCAGATAGCAAATATGAGCGCACTCATCAATGGCTTGCTCAAACCTCTATCTTTTTCACTGATCCTTGCCTATCCCTGGTGTGGTGCAAATCACCTCCCTTAAATAATGTATTTTCTTGACTTCTCTCAACTTTTTACACCCCATTTGTTGCTCTTCAACACATTTAATTTCAAAACAAACACATACACAAACAGACTAGTCGACTTTCACATTAATCTTCTGCGCTCCTCGCTTATTCTGCCCCTAAATATACCCGATAGGAGTTTAAGTCACCATCTAACAGGGACCTTTCCACTGCGCAGCCTACTTTACTTCGATTGGAGTGTATAATGTCTTCTTCTAGACCTTACTTTAAGGTAAATTACTGGGTTTTATAGATGCTCCTTGTCTTGACGCTCCTCGTCCTATACTTTAAACAACACTTCTATGTTTCTTCTAAACAACCCCTGTTACTCTTCTACATTGCCACAAACCCCTTAATTATATACATAATACATGTTATTGTCTCCCTCTTTACCTCAGTCCCTTTTTAATACATACACCAATCCACAAATGTCAAAGCCGTGCCACGCTATGCTGAGAATCATAAGGAGACCTCCCTGACAAGAGGGCACACTGCAGATTTACTTACCCTGTCACTCCTCCTGGGTATCTCCTATCTCTGTCAACATAGGTCTGGTTTCTCTGGGTTCTTGTCCCTGGAAGATTGTCAGGGTCCCTCAAAGTGGTTGCCACACGTAAAAGGGCACTCTCTACTTATCAGCCTTGACATCTGCAGACAGTGGTACTGGAGACAAGATAAGTAGGGAGACGGAGGCCCGGGTGTTTCACAGTCATCTTTAATACAGATTCAAGAGACAACTGCAAGGCACAAAGAGCTTCCTACAATCAGTTTGCTTTTATATACTTTTGAGAATGATGCACCATTTCATACAATTTCAGAATACATCTCCGATTGGTTCCTTCAGCCAAAAACAAAACCCCACTTGTCTGTTATTGGTTGGCTTAACTGTCACTCACAAAGCCACGTTAGTTCATCTTGGCAAGCATTATTTGACTGACACATAATCTGATAAGCTTGCGTGAGATCCATCCGGGCTTCAATATAAACACTTAAATGCCTGCCAAGAAGCAGCCTATATCTGATTCTCGAGGCCTGCCAAAATTCACTTGGCAGCTTAAACTGTGAGAAACTTCATGAGTTCCTCTTATTTGTTGCTAAGTAAGCAGCTGTTATATCTAATTGGTAGCCTTCTCATGCTTATTATCTGATCTACTATCAATTGTTGTCTACTTTTCTCGCCAAGGTTTCTAAATATACCAATCCCAGCCATGCTTATCTACAGTGAACTGCTGCCAAAGAAATATTCATTATTCTGCATGGGTAAGGGCTTTTGACATCTGCACCCAAGACGCCATTTTGTCTCTGGCATCCGTCTTAGAAAATATCTGAGCATGTTCAGCCTTGATGTTTGACATATTCATGATGTGCGTGTAATACCTGAGACACCCTCCATCTAATGGGTCCTTCTGACCCAGAAATTATGTCGCCCTATTATGCACTCGTTGTCTTCAAAAAGCACTATAATTCGGATTTTTGCAATACTCGAACCACTGACCAGGCCACCATGCCTTCGGCACCCAGCTTGGGGTTGGGGAGAAGTTCTAGCACCTCCTCTACAATACGAATACATAACTGTTCAAGGCAAGTATCCTCAAGGCTGTGCGCAAATATATTCAGTTTTTCAAGCCATAATTCTGTGAGGGCAGGGCACTCGGTACATAAATGTCTTAAGGTCTCCATATGAAGACCACAATGTTCACATAACTGTTGATCCATTGGAGCCTTTGGTCTCATACCTCGAAAGTCTAATGTTGGTAATAGGTTCAATTTTAATCTTAAAACCCTAAATCTAAAATCTCTTGATGGGTGTTTTTTCAAATAAGGTGCCAAGACATTAAAACTTTTAATGCTCCAATAAAAATGGTCATTAAAACATTGGTATTCCATTAGAGTATCCCTTGTCTTAATCCATTCATATCTATAGAGTTTTAATTTAACTTTATTCAGATTAATACTAAGCTGCTCAGCTTTTTGCATTAAAGTATATGCTGTGGGGAATATGTGACTGCACTCATTTCCCTCCGCCCCATTTTAGAGTGTGAGTGTGTGTGTGTGACTGCGAAAATATAAGAATTGGCAGTTGAATGTGGGAGTGTTTGAAAGGAAGATAATTACTCTCACAATTGCTGTCTTTGCTGATCTTCTGTCAACATATATTTGGTAAGGAGTATTTGACTTCTCCGAAGGCCTCCCCTGTCATCAAAGAGTCTTCCAATGATCCAAACTGTGAGTCTACCTACCCCACCAACCCGACCCAATGTGACTGTGCCGTTCTACCCTTCCTCCCCATGTGGGACATTAGGCTGAGCCTTCTGCACAAGACCTTAAAGCCTTCTCACAGACTAAGACTTACCAGATTGATGTGTGCTTCTCACAGTGCTGGTCTGTCCTTGCCTGGGAAACCAGGAAGCAGCTCATTACAAAAGGCCTTTCTCCAATTCAACACGTTCTCTTTAACTGAGCCAGCATCATCCAGTTTCTGCCCCCTCCACTCTGGCAACAGTTTTCTTTAACCTACAGGCTGTCAAAGAAATAGAAATGACAGCCTAATTCTCAGAAATATAAATGAGTATAGAACTAGGTAACATACCTTTTATTTCCCCCATGTTGTACACTACCCTCAGCAGAACCCAGGCAACCACTACTGACCAGCACAGGAACACACTGTCAACACTGACACCACAGATGTTTGCTTACCTTGGCACTGCACCGTAATATTCTCGGACTACTTCCACATTCAAAGCTATTGCACACTATTGCAGCAGCATCATGGGTAATCGCTGCAGTTAATGTCCCCACATTATTTCCTCAAGGTACGAGGAGTTCCACCACAGCGGTGGAAGCCATGATTCAGAATCCTAAGATACCTGGTGCAAAGCAGGCATACTTACACCTTAAATGGCGATTCACACTTTTATTTAATGTGTTGAGAGTAGTGCAGCACATCTTTTATCATTTACAGGACTGTACACTCCAGGAAGAGGGTAAACCTGATATATTTGAAGAGGCAATAAGACACCATTGTCCATTGAACAGACCAGCATTGTTGTTGTGGAACATCAAACTTACTACAGTAGACACCAGAAAAGATTAACAATAGGGAGAGAGGGCACAGTTTGAAAGATCAAACCTTAGCTCTGAGGTTTCTGCTAAAGGTGCTGCCCTTCAACAAGACACGGAATGGAGTATTCTTAGCTTGCAAGCTCCAAGATAGCCCATTCTGGCACTGCACGGCATTTCTCAGAACCCCACCCGCAGCATTGCTTGTACCGGATGAAGAGCACAGCGTTTGACGCCACACAGGTTAAGACTACATATCAGCCATACAAGTTCTGGCAGCCACATGGGAATTTGAAAACGGGACAGAAGTCCTCCTTGAGTGGCCAGATCCATTTCCTGTTAGGCCTATAATAAAATATTTTTCGGTGAATGAGACATTCCTGTTTGGTATGGCTGTTAGGAAGATAACCAATCCATAAAGGTTGATCGTTTTTCTTAGGTTTTGTTGCCAGCTTGCAAGACCTATTTGTCAGAAAGGGATATCTTTGGCCTAAAAAGTGTGGAGGAGAAAATGGGTCCGATTCAACTCAAAAGAGAGACGCATAGGAATAACATGTGAGGGTTAGCCCTAGACTATTCAACCAATATATAACAACAAAACCATGATACTTATTCATGCAGGTGGCAGCACACCTTAAGGTGTTCATTATAGCTTAATGGACCTAGCCCAAGGTCCGTACTGGGAGTTGTGTCCTGAAGACTGAGTACAAGGCCCAACGGTACGCCCCGAGGGCGAGGTCTATAAAGCTATTAGAACCCATTGCCAAACACAAAGAAGTTAATGTAACAATATCATTTTTTTTAAAAAAACAATATCATTTTTTTAAACAATTCTTTTTTGGGGGGCTTGAAAACATTTTTAATAAAGTGAATAATAACGTGAGAACATTTATTCATGCGTCTTTATAGTAAATTATTCTTAAATTATTCTTTAAACTAATGAAAAAAGGACGGTATTTGTAGGAAAATACAATGTTCACTTAGGCCACCAAAGGGAGGGGGTGTCATGATCTCTGCTTCCAAAAGATCAGGACTTGCCCGACTCCCTTGGAAGCAGACCCATAACCCCGGTTCCGAGTGCCAGCCAGTCCCAATTGGGACCTTTTGGACCCTGTCCTGGCGCCAGTGGCACCAGGCTCATAAAGATGCCCAGTCCCAGCGCTGGAAGCGCCGGGCTCATAATGCTTGGGTGGACTTACCTGCAGCAGACCATGCTGCTTACTTACCTGCCAGTTGAACCCCTGATCCTCTTCTGTTTGGGACTACTTTTCCTGTTGGGTGGGGCAGGAGCCACTCCCTAGGTTTAGAATACTGGAACTCTTCTGGAAAGCAGGAACTCTTTTCTTACCTAGGCGTGGCTGTGGAAGGAGACACCTAAGCACTACAGGAGGCTATTTAAACCACACCCGATGGATGAATCTTGCTTTGTGTTATTCTGCATTCTCTGCAGCAGAACGCTCATCGTGTCTTCTGCTTCTGATCCTGGGCCTAAGGGAACAAAGGCTTACCATCCTGGAATCCAGTCTTCAGCAGCACCTGTAAAGACAAAGAAAGAACAGGTTAGCACTACGGTCTTCAGTGGCAGCGCATCTCTTACCTGGTCCATCGGCTGTCACCAACGCCTCGCGCTGCATTCCGGCATCTGAAAGACAAAAGCTTACCAGCTCTTCGCACGCTCCGGAGGCCTTCGGCGCTGCATCCCGCATCTGAAAGACAAAAGAAGGTGCGTTTAAAGACATTGGGCAACTTTATTACTCACGTGCCATTACTCCTTCCCACGCCGAATCCAGTGGGTATTCCAGCACCCTTCAGCTTCTCTAAAGCTCCGAACTTGTACCTGCAAGATAAAAGGGACAGTTAGTGCGCATCGTGAAGCAGGCTACAAGCGCTTACTTACGTGCTTCCAGGCGCTTCTATTCCTCACGCGGGTTCGATCCTCAACTCTCATCAGCCCGACATCCGCCATCGCCGGAACCCTGCAAAACAAGAGATACCATTACAAAAGACTTTTAAGACATTTGAAGTGCCCAGAACTTACCGTTCATGCAGTTAACGACGGACAGCAGTCCTCTGAGGTCAAGAGGCCTGCACCCTTATCCAGTGAAGAAACTGGTTACGGCACCCTGCCCCGAGGCAGATGGAGAGCTCGGCGTTCACTTACCTAAGACATCTTACTCTTCGAGTCAGACATACAGTGCACAGAGGTCCAGCCCAAAGAGCCAACCGTGTGTTACACATCACCTTTGAAGATACGGCATTCACCCAGTCAAGACCGGCGCCTCTGCGGGAATCAGGTGAGCGTTACAGGGGGGCCAAGCACTGTTTGTGCACGAATTCACGAACTAAAGAAAGCAAAGGCCAAATTTGCGGGCTATAATAAAACTACCTTCTTTACCCGGTATTATAGCCCGCAGATTGACTAGTATGGAAGGGTTATTCACCTGCACAGGGTTCTTATATGCACTAGTCACTTGTTTTGTCACTAATCTTTATTAAATTGGGGATGTTTTTGAAGTTTTACCTTTTTGTATAATCTCTGAAATAAAGTCTATAAATATATTGTAATAGATCAGTTTACCTTTGTGTTTTACTGTGCCGCCACCTGCTTGAATATATATATATGAGGGTTTTTGTTGTTATATCTTGTTGAAGAAAGTGAGTCAAACACTGATTTCTACCAGAAAAATATGATCATAAGGCTAGCAGTGTTTGTTTATTGATTTGTATTGCGCACCAAACCCGTGGATATCTGGGCGCATTGCATGAAAATACAAGTGTTACAGTTCCACACAAAGATAAATACAATCCAAATAAAATACAGTAGTTGACATACAAAGTGAGCAAACAGGGAAGCAGTACAAGGCAAAATCCGTGCTCTTAAAGAGTCTCACGAAGTGGAAAACTTGGGGAGGTATTGTATTGTATTGTATTGTATTTATTGTGTTTTTATATAGCGCTTTAATCCAAAGAGCTTTACATCATAATAACAGAATACATAGGACATTATAACAGTAGAAGCAATTTACAATCATGAATCAAACCAATAAAACTGTAAGTAGAGCAATTCATTTGTGAGGGAAGAGGTGAGGAAGGGAAGGAAGAGGGAAACAGAAGGGGTATAAGGGTGAAAATGAGGGAGGGTTAGGGGGAGGATAGAGGATCATAGGGTAGATTCAAGGGAAGGAGAGAGAATGACAGGTGGGGAAGGTTTCATGGCGGGAAATCGGGAAGGAGAGATTTCAGGGAAGTGCAGAAGGAGGAAAAGTTAGGTATAGAGCGGATTGAGAGAGGTAAGGCGTTCCAGTGCAGGGGGGCTAGGAGCTGAAAGGAGCGGAAACGGGAGGAGGCAGATGGGGAAGGAGGGACAGTGAGAAGGAAGTGGTCAACTGAACGAAGGGAGCGGGAAGGAGTGTAGAAAGAGAGGAGAGAGGCGAAATAAGGGGCAGCAAGATGATGGAGAGATTTAAAGACTAGACAGAGGAAATGAAATTTAAGTTGGGAGTGAAAGGGAAGCCAGCCAAGGAAGGAATGCGAAGAAGAGATGAAGTCATGAGGGGCAAGGAGACAGAGGGTATGGATGAGTGGTAGGTAGATTTGAGTGGGGCAAGATGAGAAGCAGGTAGTCCAAAGAGTAAAGAGGAGCAATAGAAGAGGCCGGAGAAGTTAAGGGAGGAGATTAAAAGTTTAGTAGCATGGAAGGTGAGAGAGGAGCAGACTTTGCGAATATTGAAGAGGTGGTAGCGACAGGTGCGAGAGGTAAGAGAAATATGGTGGGAAAGAGAGGGAGGAGTCAAAGTGAATGCCTAGATTGCGTGTGTGGGCAGAGATAGGAAGATTAGAGGAGGGAAAGTGAATGAAAGTTGGAGAAGAGGGAGGGGAAAGAGTGTTGGAGGGAAAGAATAAGACTTCAGTCTTGTCAGTATTGAGAGAAAGAAAGCGGTCAAATGTCATTCGAAACGAACCAGTTTTTTTTTTAATCAACATTTTAATGATTTTTAAACATGAAAAAAACATTACAAATAACACTTTGCATTACAGGGAGGGGAAAAAGGGGAAAAAACATCAAAGGAAAGAAAGGAAAAAGGACCTTGGCCACTCGGGCCATCAAGTCTTCAACAGGGGATTCTCCCACCTCAGCTTGTTCATGGCAGTCCGACTTGTCTAGCGTCACGCAGGCCTCCTTGTAGCAGTTGCTGGTGCCACCCTGTCAGTTGATTAGTTAGCCTCCTCCCATTTCCGCCAAATTCTGCTCGCTTTTTGTGGGCATCCCCTCGCTGCGTAAACCCTGCATTCCAGTGTCGCACAAATGTCCACATCCGTGACCCATTGGTCATAGCTGGGTGTTCTCTCTGATCCCCACAGCTGCGCAATATTTCTTGTCAGTATCGCTATGGCAGTCGACCAGAACAGTTTCTCATAGCGGGACAAATCGGATTTGTCAAAGATCCCTAACAGGAGTTGTTTCGGACACATCTGTATTGCCTTGCCCAGGATAGTTTATCACAGCACTTCCGCCATAGCTGTTGGATATTGTCGCATTCCCATAGAATATGGAAGAAGGTTCCCTCCTAGCGTTTACAGCGTAGGCATCATGAATCCGAAGCTCTACCCCACCGGAAGAGTGCCACTCTTGGGTAGTATGTACGATGTAGTATCTTAAGTTGGACTAGCCCGAGTCTCGACGAGATGGTTGCCTCACGAGGGTACATCATAGCCTCTATTCAGTCTTCTGGCTGCAGTGGTCCCAGATCTCGCTCCCATTTTGCTTTCAGGTCGGTCAGCTCTGGTGTTACGAAGGATGTAATCACGTTGTACATGGTTGAGGTGATTTTCCGTTTGATCTGGTCCTGAACTATGTTGCGCTCTAACAGAGAGCATTCGGGCAGGTCACAAGTAATCTGCTGATGCGCTTGCAGGACGTGGCTTAGTTGGGTGTAATGGTACTCCTCTGTAGTTGGGAGGGAGAATTCAGCTTGGAGTGTATCAAACGGCACCTGTTTATCCTCTCTCAACACATCTCCAATGCTGGTGACGTCTCGTTGCGCCCAGGCGGGCCACTTAGGGAGCTTCTGTATTTTGGGGAGGAGACCGTTGTTCCACATGGGTTGGACCAGTGTCAATTTCGAGGCCCACCCAAGGTGTCTGTGTTTCTGCCCATACACGCGCAATTTGCGTTGCCATATCAGAGTTTGATGTGCGTCCCAAACCACAGTACAGGAGATCCAGCGATGTCACCGTTCCATTAGAGTTGATCCCTCTGATATGCGGCAGGTTCTTGTCGCCATGGAGCATGTCATTCACCACCGCCATCTGACTAGCCCAGTAGTATGTTTGCAGTCTAGGCAATCCAATTCCTCCCTCCCAGATGGACCTCTGCAGTGTGGCGAGTGCCATCCTTGGGTGACCCCCGATCCACAGCAGCTTCCGGAGGATGCGGTCAATTTTAAGAAATTCCTGATGTGGGATGTGTAGTGGAGCATTTTGCTGGACATACAGGAACTTGGGGAGAGCGATCATTTTGAATAGGGCAGCTCTGCCCATCAGCGTCAGTGGCAGAGAGATCCAGTGGCGGGAGTCCTCAGCAAACCTCGGTTCGAGAGGGTAGAGATTCAGTGACGTATAGTCGGTTAGCTGCTTCGTGATTTGTATGCCAATGTATTTGAACTGTGCAGATACAATTTGGTAGGGACAGTCTGCGGGGCTCGCGGCTGCCATGCTGCCTATCGGAAATAAGGTGGATTTAGACCAGTTCACGCGCAAACCGCTGAAACCCCCATACCATTTCAGTATCTGTGTGACTCTGTGACATGTGTTGGCTGGATCCTTCAGGTAGATGAGCAGGTCATCCGCGTAGAGCGAGACCCTATCCTCCCAGGTCTCGGACCAGCGGAAGCCCTCCCAGAGTGAAGTACTACGTAAGAGGATAGCTAGGGGTTTGATGGCAATCGCAAAGATCAGCGCCGATAGGGGGCAGCCTTGCCTAGTGTCTCTGCCCAGGCTGAATGGGTCCGATTGCCAGCTTTTGACTTTAGTTCTGGCCACTGGGCCCTTTTATAGTAGCTGTACCCAACTCATGAAGTTCCTGCCGAAGCCCATGCGCCGCATTATGACCCAGATGGCCTCCCACCTCACGGAGTAGAAGGCTTTTTCAAAGTCAATTGCCAGCAGTGCTAGTGGTCCTTGTATGCTGTCGGCTCTTTCCAGGGCTGAGTGTAGTCTATAGAGGTTCATACGCGTCGATCTCTGAGGCATAAAGCCGCATTGGTCTGGTGGATCAGGGAGGGGATGACCTGTTATAGTCGATCTGCCAGCAGCTTCGCTAATATTTTGGTTTCGCTGTTTGAGTGAAATAGGTCTATACGAGCTACAGCGTTCGGGGGTTTTGTCTGGTTTGGGTATGACTATTATTGTGGCTTCGCGTAGGTCTGGGGACAGAATGCCTTGCTCTCGTGCGTGTTGGTACATTCGCAGTAGGTGTGGCGCAATTACATTGGTTCCCACCTTCCGCCACAGCTCGACCAGGAAGCCATTTGGGCCTGGGGACTTGCTTGATTGGAGGCTGGTCATGGTGCTCTTCACCTCGTCCTCCGTAATGTCCTTCTCTAGGAGCTCTTGTTGCGGCTCGTTTAGGGTGGGGATTTGAATCTCGTCCATGATTGAATCGTCTGAACAGGCGGTGGGCGTCTTATATAGCTCTGTGTAGTATTCCGTGAAACCCTGCGTTATGTCCTGGTCTGACATTCTTGGCAGTGCGTCCCCTGTGTCCAGCTGCCGGACATGACTGCGTCCCTGCTCCTTCTGCTCCAGCCACGCCAGCATCTTTCCCGCTTTGTCTCCCGTTTCGTAAATTTGTGCCCTCATAGCCATGTGTGCGTGCCTGGCATTGTCGAGTGCTATATTTTGTAGCCGCTTCTGAGCTAGGAGTAAGGCACGGTTTGTAGCAGGTGTGTCTAGGGTTAAGTGCATTTCTTCAGCTTGCTTTAAGTGCTGTTCCGCTTCATGTGTTTTAAGTAGATGATTCTTCCTATGTGCAGTTGTCCAGGATATGAGTACACCCCTCACTACTGCTTTGTAGGCCTCCCATAGTGACCCGGGGTCTGATGCTAACTCTGCGTTAAGCTTGAAGTATGTGTTGGTGGTCTCCTGGAGCTTGTCCAACAGGTCCGGGTTGCCCAGGTAGTAATTGTTCAAACGCCAGCAAGGTGGGGGGGCTGGTCTGGATGTTGCGATTTTTATTACCAGTGGGGAGTGATCAGGGATACCCCTGGGGAGCAGGGTTGCTTCCTGTGCCCTATGTATTTCAGTTGATGCAATGAAGAAATAGTCTAATCTAGAGAGCGAGGCGTGAGCCCCAGAGTGGAAGGAGTATTCTCTAGTGTTGGGGTGGAGATCTCTCCACACGTCGCACAAGCCCAGGGCGTTGGTGAAAGAGGCGAGTTTGGTGGGCACGTTGGGGTTCCTATTACATATATGTGAGCGGCCTAAAGTTATGTCCATGACTTAATTGAAGTCTCCTCCCAGTATCATGGTATTGGAAGTATCTTTTGTGATCAGGGGGGAGATATCGGCGAGTAGTGACGGTAGTAGAGTGGGTGGTGCACAGACCCCTAATAGTGCAATGGAGTGGTCCCAGAGCGTGCCTGTCGCGTACACGTACCTTTCCCCGGTATCTTGAGTGACTGTGTGCAGTTGGAAGGGGAGTTTCTTGTGTATCAGGATCATGGTACCCCTTGAGCCCATGGTGAAGCCTGCGTGCAGTGCCAGTCGGTAATTCGTGCATTTGAATAGGGTACACTCTGTACCTGCAAGGTGGGTCTCAGACAAAAATACTATGTCTGGTGCGTGTCTATTTAGGAATTGCCCTACCAAGCGTCGCTTGATTGGGCTGCCCAGGCCATTCACGTTCCATGTCATGAGCTTGAGGGTTCTGGAAATATTTGTGCTTATGTTATGTGATGCCATGTCTGCCTGTGCTTGGAACAGTGTGCCTTGCTGCTGGTGCCTTTGCGCGCCGGTTCGCTTTGTATCCATGTGGAGTCACCCGCATGTCTGCCTGTGTTCAAATTTGAGCTTGACTGGTCCTGTATTTAACTAAACTTAACAAACCCCTAACCTCCCACCCTATACTCCTCCCAACTAGAAGCATCGGTCGCCCACACATAAGAACCTTAAGTCGTTAACCGGACAACTTACATGCGGTTAACTGAACGTAAGTCAAAGGTAGTTCCCCTAAGCTAGCTGCGTCCAGGGGCTGCCTCCTCTGGTGCAACTTGTAGTGTGACTATATGGGGGGGGACCTCCGACGCGTGGGGGCGGCTCGTTCCCACAGCCGCGACGTAGTTGTGTATGTTGCCTTGTGTCTGGTATTAAGGTAGGTGCATAAGATTTAATGGTACCGGGTGTAGTCGCTGCTGAGTTGCGTGGCCTTGCTGGAGCTCAGGGCAAGGATCATCCTCCGTTGTCCTCTGGGAGGTCATGTGCTGGTGGTCGTCGGGATGCCTGTTGTTGCTCAGGCGGTAGTCTGTGGTTTCTTCCCCTACCTCTCTGAGCTGTTGACCAGTCTCCTTCTATGTGCTGTTCAGCCCAGAGCCAGGCTTCTTTGGGATCCTTGAAATGTACCGAGGTTCCTTTGTGGTAGCTCTTAAGTTGTGCAGGGAAGAGCAGACCATATTTGACACCCATTTTTTGCAGTTGCTTCTTGAGGTGCTCAAAGGATTGTCCCGCTCTCTGCACCTCCATCGTGTAGTTGGGAAAGAAGGGGATTTATGAGCCATTAAAGGTGATCGTGCCCTTGGCACGTGCATGCTGCAGCAGTGCATCTCGGTCTCTGTGGTTTAAGAACTTTGCTATTACTGTGCGTGGAGGGTCCCCTGGTGTTGGTCTGCCTGTGGGCACTCTGTGAGCTCTCTCTGTGTTGGAAATGCGTTGTTCGGCTTCGCCAGTGCGTGCTGTTAATTTTTGGAGGTCGTGCCTGAGGAGGGATACGTCCAGGCTTATCACGTCCATCTTCTGTTCCATTGACGTGCGGGAGTCCGCTATGGCGGCCATAACGTCTCTCAGCGAGATTGTGTGGTCTGTCTCTATTGCTTCCGGGGTTTGGGGGGTCAGGAGTCTGTTGTGAGGGGATAGTGTACTGGTCCATTCTGCTTTGGGTGGGCAGTTTCTTCGCTTTGTCTTTCACCATAATTCTTAATTCGCCTACAGGTCGTGGTATTTGCTCAGTATTCGCACTGTGGTGGATGTCAGGTATTTTATGTGGCCCCTCCCTTTTGGTAGCTTGCTTTCGCGGTGATCCTGCTCCAGTCCTTCTGCAGAGTTCTGTTTATGCACCCCTGGCCTGGACCGCTGCCGTAGAGCCTCAGTACCTCCTCCCGGTTGCTTCTTAGGTGTGCCAGTGGTATTGAGGCCTTGGGTTGAGTCTGCCTACTTTGTGTGGTAGCGGGCAGATGTTATATGCAGTGGGCCAGCGTCTGATGGGGGAGCACCTCTGGGGCCGGGTTTTAATGCTGTAGGTCAATTTACTGGTGTGTGCCCCAGGAGACGCTCTGCCATTCACCAGTTGGTTGCGGCCACAGCTACACCACTCGATCTGTTCGTTGTGGGCCCGGGGTGCATCTTATTCTTTTCCCCGCAGTGCGTGTGCCTGTCGTGCTGTCAGGCACGGGTAGGCCTAGTTGGTTTTGGCGCAGGACACCGTGATATTCCCTCAGCGCCCCCACAAGCTTCTTGGGTGCTGTTTGCAAGAGGCACAGTGCGCTTGTGACTCCCCCTCAGGGGGGGCTGTCCATGGATTGCTTTGTGCAAATCTGAAGGGGGCTCTCCCCGGGTCGTACGCGCACTGCCTGTTCCGACCCCAGCCACTCTCCAGGGGCCCGCTCAGTGTTCCTTAGCTTGTGTGCACTACGCGGCGCCGACACGGAGCTGTGCCGGTCTTCCGGGCTTGGTACCTGTCCGGCGTCCTCACCTCCCACTGCAGCCGCTGTGTGCCCTGTCGGGAGGGGGGCCCCCCTCTGACACCGGGTCTCGGGCGGTCTTCCGTTTGCAGGCCAGCCCCCGATCCTCCTTTCCTATGGGGCTGCCTGGATGCCTCGCATTGTGCCAATGCCAGGGCCGGCTCCCGCCACGACCAGCAATTCCACGGGGTGTTGTGAGCCCATGGAGGCACGCCGGGTCACCAAGTCTTTTGCCGTCCCACCGGGGGCCCGCCCATGGGCCGGAGCGTCACCGGAGCCCCTCCGAGGGTGGCGCCTCTCCTCGGGAGCCGCTGGTGGGCTTAGGAGGACCAGTGTCGCTGCGGCGCAGTCTCGCTCCACAACTCCTCAGCGTTCGGTTTCAGGCTCCGGTGGCCATCTTTGAAGCAGGCCGAGTGGGGACCGCATGGAGTTCTTCTCGCCCCAGGCTCCCGACAGCGGGCGCATTTTCCGATTGTTTCTGCTCCTCGTGTGAGCGCAGCGTCTTCTAGTACTTTTCAGTAAGGTGTATGCACCTATATTTTGATAAAATCAGGCGTTTATCTGAGGATGAATGCCGCGGCCGCGGGAGCTAGCGAGACTCACGTCTTCCTCATCTCGCTGCTGAAACGAACCAGTTTTTGGTGTTTTTCCTAAAGATTTGGAACGTCTGGTCCATTCACAAATGAATAGGGAGAGAATTCCAAAAATGGGCGGCCTGAACAGGAAAACTAATGCCTCCAGCCTTTTTCAGATTGAATCTGGGAACTACGATGCAGTGCGAGTTTGTAGTCCTTGTGGGACGTGATGAGGATTTTTTCATGATTTTGTCTCTTAGATACTGCGGTGCAGCATTGCTTAGACATTTATGGGTGATGGAAACTATTATGAACTGGATCCTGTCATTGATGGAGAGCCAGTTGTGATTTTTTTTTTTCCTGACCTCAGAGATGTGTTGTCTCCTTGGAATGCTTAAAGCCGTTCTTAATGCATTATTTTGTAATGTGTAATTTGTTCAGAATTTTGTTTGTTAGCTCCTGCATATAGGGCGTTACAATAATCGAGTTTAGACAAGATTAAGGCCCTTGCTAGTGTGATACAGCTGTTAGTAGATAAAAAGGGTTTGCACACCTGTATCAGCTGGCAAGTGTATGCCGTTGCAGAAGCAGTAGCGTTAACTTGTTTGCCTAGGTTCAGAGCTGAGTCCCGGTAAAATCCTAAAGTTGTAGTCTCCTTGTCGACTTTAATATCAATGCCATCAATATTAAATGAGGTGTATTGACTTCCAAGTTTGAGGAGGTTGGCCGGGGCTCCTAGGATCAAGATCTCGGTCTTGTCATCATTTAGGTATAGGCCGTGGGCTGCCATCCATGCCTGAGTGATTAAATATATTTTGTTGACTAAAGCCAAGTCTGTGTCGTCACCCGAGAGGGGTAGGAGTATCTGGGTGTCCTCTGCATAATTAGTGTAGGTGACACCCAGATGATCCAGATCGTCATCGACAATGTCCAGTGAGACATTGAGTGAAAACAAGTAGCAAAACTGTTAGGACACATTTTTATTTTTGCAACTTTACCTCCCTTGACATTAATTGAACCCATAGCTATTTTGCCTGGCTTGAGCCCTGTACAGATTTTTGTAATAAGAAACGTAGTTTAGCATTACTTCACTTGCTCATCTGACTTATTTTGAGGGCATTGGTAGGCCCATATGTTTATTAGCGCCGGGGCACCCTGTCCCATTTGAAAGATTCCTGAATGTTTTATTGTAGCACACGTCTTGTTACAATAAAGTGCTGCAGCAGTACTATGTATCCCTTTTTCTGTAGTTATATTTTGCAAACGTTTTCATTTGTGATCTACTGCCAGCAGAACGTTTTACTGTTTTTTTTTCTTTTCTGGTGCACCGGAAAATGCCCTTTTAAGTACCATGTACTCAATAAGACTGTCTAATGTTGTTTTCACTCTGTCCTTTGGCCATCTTGTTCTTTGGCATTCTTCATGCCTTCTGAGGTCAGGACATGCCATAGCAGGTATGTATTTTCATAGGATTCAGCTTGGATTCCCAGCAAAGTGGGTGTGTGGAACCTTCCAGGGTATGGGACGGTCTTGTCCCAATCCACAGTCTGGCCAGGAGATGAGTTTTGCTAGCTGGGTTTGGTGTTTGAAGCTGTCCATGACTGGTCAACCCATACCTGTTTGAATGGTGCAGGTCTTTGCCATTGGTGGGCTAGGGAAGCCGCCAACCCCAATTTGGGATGAGTTGTGGTCCTCTGGCCATTTTTCTGAGTAATCTCCTAAGCCAAGACCCCAAAGAATAGTAGCCTGCGCTGCAAACCTGGATGATTGCTGCTGTGGATGACCAGCATTGCCAAAGCCACACCACGGTGAAGCCCTGCCTCTCTTGCTCTGATCCTAAAAGACCATACTAGTGCTTCAACCCATGGACTGGTGAAACAAGCCAGTCTGAACCCCCTGCTTGAGAAGCCCGCCATCGGGAGTGCCCCAGAACGATCCTGTATGCTGCCCAGCCTCTGCCCATGGCTTCTTTGTGCGCCAGTAATTGTCCTGAACTGGGGTTTGGCACTCTGCATGTCGACAACCCATGGCTGCTCTCCAGGACGAAAAGGGGCCTTGCTGGAGTTCAGCATTCCTCACCATCACGTAACCCTACAAATAAGAGGTGTATTGGTCACCTATTCTCCCTAAAAACAGGCAAATACTTCCTCCCCAAAAAAATAGGGAGTAAAAATACAACAAAAAATAGGAAACGGACAATTGGAACCTTGTGCCTATGCTTTCACCGTCACAGCTCCATAGATATGCTTGCACCAGTAGTGCACAGAGTACTACAGGAAGAAACTATTACAGCTGCCTGATCAGGAGTAAACATGTTTCGAAGGGATTGTGTCCTCCGACGTATTCCTTATCTTTGATGATACGTTTCCAGCTTGCTGGCCTCGGAAATTTTTTCTGTAGAGGGCGCTGCGCGTCGACGTCCGCCGAGTCGATGTCCCTCGACGGCCACCGTATCGGCGCCGACGTCATCATGCCCATAAATAGCCACGCGCTGCGTCCGTTGCTCAGTTCCATTTTTCCGCGCTTCGTGGAGCCTCGGAACGTCGTTGCTCAGTTCAATCAGGATAACTAACTATATCTACTCGAATATACCTTATCGTTCTCGATGGCTTCTTCATCGGAACCGATGACGCTGCGATCCGGCTTCAAGAAATGTCGAGACTGTGGTAAAAAAATGTCGATAACGGATCCACACAGGATCTGCTTGTGGTGCTTGGGATCCGAGCACCATTGTTCGGAGTGTGAGGACTGCATGTCCATGACGGCGAAAGCCTTGAAGGAGCGCATTCGCCTCCTCGCCGTCGAAAACATTCCCATTCTAGATCTCGAAGTAGCTCCCATCATTCGTCGAGATCAAGACACTCAAAAAAGAGACGTCGAAGGTCCCCTTCCTCGTCGTCTTCTGTGTCCCCAGAAAGGGTCTCCTGTCCCACTAAACACAGTTCTCAAGCTGAGTGGGAGGAATTCAGAAAGAAAATGTTAAGCATCATCGAGAACGCGGCTTCGACCCCCTCGAAGACAGCTGAGGGTGATACCCCGGGTGAAAAACCCAAAAAATCAAAACGCTGCGAGTCGCAGCACCCGGCGAAACATTCCACCCGAGAGCGCCATGAGCCATCGGGTAAGAAGGCACCATCTTCGACCTCGTCGTCGAAGATTCCTTCGACGCACGGATCGGCGCCATCGACGCCGTTGTCGAAGGGTTCCTCGACGCATCGGTCGATCGACTCGACGCCATCGTTGACGCCGATGAAAGAGAGGACCAAGGCCACTCCACAGCCAACGGTGATTCCAAGGGCCTCCGGCGCGACGCCGAGACCGTCGTCGATGCCCTCAAGTAGGATCCTGATCCTCTCGAGTTCTTCGAGACCCCTTACAGTTTTTTCGACGCCGTTCTCTGCGCCTTCGAAGCCTGTTAGATCGGCGTCGACGACATCGACTTTTTTTCGCCCAATTACGACGAGTTTGGCTCCTTCTGCCTTAGAGATGGGTTTTACACCATTTCAGAGGTCAGAGTACCCTGGACTATCTTCAATTTATGAAGAGGGGGAAGATTTTGACCAGGAAACATTCGGGTTACAGAGGACCACACTGCCTATTTCAGAGGATTTCACCTCTGAGGAAAGAAGGCTGAAGGACCTACAGGAGTCACTACATGAGGCAAGTGGGCTGGACACTTCCCCCGAAGTGGAATTTGTTAAGCCAGACCCAGGGGAACATGCCGAAACACCCTATAGAACCCTGATGGCAAGAATTATTGAATTTATGGGTTGGTCTGCACCTTCACCTGTTTTTCAACAGGATGACCTAACAGATATATTAGACAAAGGCCCACAGGAGGACCCGGTGGTCCCCTTCCATGCAGCCTTACAAAGGAAAATTGCATCTAATTGGGAAACTCCTGAAGTTATCCCTGCGGTCAATAAAAGATTGTCAGCCAAGTATAGGGTAGCGGCTGCTGACCCTGAATACTTATCAAAACACCCGACCCCAGAGAGCCTGGTGGTTCAAGCGGCAACTTCATCTAGCAGTAGGACCGCTTACTCTACTTTCCCACAGGATAGAGATGACAAGAGGTATGACTCTATGGCGAAGAAAGTCTTCTCTGCCTGTAGTTTGGCGTTGAAGTCCATCAACACCACCTGTACGCTCGTCAGGTTCAGTCACACACTATGGGAGTGTGCTTCATCAGCGGCTGACTGCATACCCGAAGGAGAGGAAAAGGAAGCCTTCCTTAACATTATTAAAGATGGCAAAGATGCCATGTGTGAATCACTTCAAACTGGCATCGATTCTGCTGACAGTATCAGCAGGGCCATGGCGGCAAATACAACAATCCGCAGGCATGCGTGGTTGCGAAAATCGGGCTTTACTCCAGATGTACAGGCCAGACTTTTGAATATGCCCTTTGACGGCTCTTCATTATTCAGGAAAAAGGCTGATGACAGTCTGGAAAAGTTACAGACTTCTAAAGCAGCAGCAGCAAAATCTTTAGGAGCTGCTATCCGCCAAGCTCCTTTTCGCCCCTCAGGAACCTCTGGGAGAGGAAAGTCCTTTCGCTATTATTCCGCATTCGGGAAAGGCAGAGGACAGCCGGCTCAAAGAGGCCAAAGGAGATCCACCCAAGGTGGACGGGTCAAAAGTACTAAGACCGCAGCAGCAGAAGGTGCCTCTTTACCCTCGGCATCTGCATCAGCCGCCCCCAAACCACTCTGAGGCCTTTCCACACAATACACCTGTAGGGGGCAGGTTAACTCACCATCTGACGGAATGGCAGGCTATAACGTCAGATGCTTGGGCATTGGAGACAGTTGCCCAAGGTTACTGCCTACACTTTCTACACATTCCTCAGAGTCATCCCCCGGGAAACAGCTCTCTAAAAGTTCCAGATCCGCTCCTCTTGCAGGAAATTATAGACCTGCTAGAGAAAGGTGCCATAGAGCCAGTACCTGTAGCGGACAGGAACAAGGGCTTGTACTCCCCCCCTACTTTCTCATATCAAAGAAGGACGGAGGACTAAGACCCATCCTGGACTTAGGAGAATTGAACAAGTTCCTCAGGAAGGACAAGTTCAAGATGGTAACTCTCTCTCAGATCCTTCAGGCCCTCCAGCTCCAGGACTGGCTGGTATCTCTGGACCTTCAGGATGCTTATTTCCATGTGCCAATCCATCTCAAACACAGGAAATACCTGAGGTTCGCAATTGGCGACTCTCATTATCAATTTCGAGTTCTGCCATTTGGGCTGACCTCTGCCCCGAGGGTCTTCACCAAGCTGATGTCGGTAGTGGCGGTGAGTCTAAGGAGGGAAGGGATCCACGTCTACCCCTACCTGGACGATTGGCTGATCAGGGCTGTATCTTCGGAACAGGCCCAGGCCCAGCTAGATTATGTTTGCCACTTCCTTCACAGACTGGGCTTCTCCCTCAATTTAAAGAAGTCACAGATGATACCATCACAGAGACTCCAGTTCATTGGAGCGGTCCGGGACACTTCCCTGGGAAAAGCCTCACCACCAGAGATGAGGGCTCAAGATATTCTACAGATGGTCACCAAGTTTCAAAATGCCCAACGTCTCCCAGCCTTCGACTTTTTGAGGTTGCTGAGCCTCATGGCATCCTGCATCTTCCTTGTGCCAGAGGCTCGCCTGAGAATGAGATCTCTTCAGTGGGCACTGAGAAGTCAGTGGTCGCAATTCTCAGGGAGAATGACAGATCTCCTCCGGATTCCGGACAAGGTAGCCCGCGACCTTCAATGGGCCTATCCAGAGAACATCTTGAAAGGAGAACTGTTTTGCCAACCATGGCCGGAGATAACAGTAGTCACAGATGCCTCACTCACGGGGTGGGGAGCCCATGCCAACGACTTGACCATCAGCGGTCGTTGGTCTCCATCGGAGTCCAGACTACACATCAACCTATTAGAGCTGAGAGCGATCAGACTAGTGCTGAAAGCTTTCCTGCCATCAGTACAGGGGAGAAATGTCCTGATAATGACGGACAACACGGTGGCCATGCACTACCTCAACAAAAGAGGAGGCGTAGGATCACTGCCACTGTGCAGAGAGGCGATGCAGCTCTGGTTTTGGGCAATCCAAGAAGGAATCTCTCTATCGGCATGTCACGATGCCTGCCCCCGGCAAGCCAGACCAGGCCCAGCAACCCCGGAAGCAGGCATCATACCACTTGAAGCATGCCCAAAAACCCCAGTTAGGGGCTCTTTGGCTACAGTCCTGGCGCCCATGGCGCCAGGCTCATTAGAATAAAGTCTGTCCTGGCGCCATGGGCGCCAGGCTCATTACAGAAATCTTACCTGTTGCAGACCATGCTGCATACCTACCTGATGCAGACCATGCTGCACGAAGCCACAAGCCAAATGAGGCTTAAAGGGACTACTTTACCTCAGGGACTCCTTTCCTCTCGGGTGGGGCTGTGGAAGAATACTTACCTGGGACTTCTTCCAAGGCTATTTAAGCCACACCCGGACAGCCACACGTGCTTCGCGTTATTCTGCTTGCTGCAGCGTAACGCTCACCGTGTCTTCAGCAGCTCCAGTCTTCAGCCACGCCCGCTTCAGCCCTGGAACACCTGGAACAAGAAAAGGAGAAGGAGAAGAGGTCAGAACAAAACCCTTACCTGAATCCTTGATCCAGCACATCGTCGATCTGGAAGAGAGAAACCTTCTCGGGTGCATTGCCACGCACCTCGCAGAGCCGCGCTGAACTCACCAACCGGGGCTGCATTCCTTTACTCCATCGCGAATCCAGCATCTCCAGGCCATTCTTCAACACCTGGGGGAGACAAGAACAGATAGGTGAGCAAGGGCAATACAAACCACCCCCAAAGACTTACCTGATTTACCACAGGGGGGTAATCACCTCATCTCGGCGTAGTTAAATCTGCATCACTGCCGCACCCCGGCCCCTAAGGGGAAAACAAGGACAATACAAATCACCCCCAAAGACTTACCTGATTACCACAGGGGGGTACTCACCTCATCTCGGGTCGGCGCAGTCAATTCCGCATCACCGCCGCACCCCGGCCCCTAAGGGGAAAAAACAAGGACAATACAACCTAACCCCACAGACTTACCTGATTTACCACAGGGGGGTACTCACCTCATTTCGGGTCGGCGCAGTTAATTCTGCATCATCGCTGTACCCCAGCCCCAAAGAGGAGAACCACAATAGACTTACCAGGATCTTACCAATTGCCACTTGGAACTCTTCTGGTAGTTTAAAATGCTGCAACCTTCAAGGAATCTGGCAGAGTGAAGATCAGACTTTTGAACTCTTACGAACAATTGGACTTAGAGTCAATACTGGAACTCACCAATTCCTCCACGCCAGTGAAGTAACTGGTCGTCTACACGCCCCTGCGCTCGACGCAGGATGGAGAGCTCATCTTTCCAAATCTTCAGGTGAGATTAAGAGGGAACTTCAGGAGTGTTCTGTGGGCAGACAAGGGGAGTGGGAAGGCGGGTTAACGCTCAGATTACGGGAGGTTAATTCCCTTTCTCCATTGCAGAAAGATATTCGTACGAGTCCAACAAACGAAGCTAAGTGGGTCTGTCCAGTCTGTCATCTCGGCTCTATGTGTTACTCTGGTGGAAGCAACAGCGGGCCAGTCCAGATCGACGCCCCCGTGGGAATCAGGTGAGCGTAACACGGCAGTCCACCTAGCTGGAGAGAAGAACTTGACAGCGGACGCTCTGAGCAGGCAGAGCACAGTCTCCCACGAGTGGGAGCTAGCTCAGGAAGTCCTTCAAGAGATCTTCGCCCTTTGGGGAACCCCTCAGGTGGATCTGTTCGCCACAAGCACCAACAGGAAGTGTGATCTGTTCTGTTCAAGGGAATTTCCCCCGAGAGGAGCTCTAGGAGATGCGTTCGTAGTGGACTGGGAGTTAGCACTCCTTTACGCGTTCCCACCAGTCCCTATTATTCCTCAAATGATCAGGAGGTTGAGAAGATTCCAGAAAACCATGATCCTAATTGCCCCGGATTGGGCCAGGAGAACATGGTACCCGGACAGTGGCGGCTGGTGAGTTTGAAACCTGGGGGGGCGTACATTTCCCCGGGGCAATATGTGAGCTCGCGCGCGCAGCGCGCCAGCCCACCACACCTAGAAGGGGTGCAGGGGGGTTTGTCCCCCCGCAAAATTTTTTGAAAAATGCCAATTTACTGTCCAAAAAACCCACCGAAATATGACAAAAAGCATTAGGTTTTCCATACTAATGGTGGTACATTACTGGTACGTGTGCAAGTGTGACGGTGTATTTTACAGCAGCTTGTATTGAGAATAGCTGGTACTATGGTGTATGCATAACGAAATTCATTATATACCCAGTAATGATGGAAACATATATGTTTGTCATGATGTGCCTTATGTGGCAATAAGGAAAGAGTCAAGAAGCTCTCCCAGCCGAGCCGAGCTAGGAAGGCCTCCGGTGGAGGAGGGAAGGTGTGTCACGCATGTATGCAATTATTCTGGCATAGGTGCAGCGTGCCGAATAACCTTGTCAAAGCAATCCCGATGGTGTAAATTGCCTTGTGGTAATGGGGGCTGCTGGTGGGTAACACTAGGTGCACAGTGCCTGCTCGTAATGCAGTGCAGTGAAAAGAAGTGCAATATTATTCAGCAGCTAAAAAGAGCACAGCACTAAAACTGAAAACAGCGTCTAGCACTACCATCAAATGGCAGCAGCAAATAGCACTACCAGCAACCCCTAGAAGTGCACACTACTGCAACCAAGCACCAACCAGCATCCAGAACTGCCATCAGCCCCATGAAATACACTGCACAGCAATCTAGCAGCATCACTATCCTCAAGCCAAGTGACCAGCATTGCCATTGTGCTCCAGCAGCACCACAGAGCCCACTGCCATAGTTAAGCACACCCGTGGGGCACCGCCGGGGGCCCAACATAAGCAAAATGCATACAATGGTCCCTGAGCAATAAAATGACCAGCCACAGGTCGGTGCCACTGCCACCCCTGCACAGGCGCACACAAGTACCCAAGGAGACTGAAGCTCAGGCCAGCATAAGCAAAGTGCATACCTGAGTAGCCACGGGTGCAGTGCCACCCCAGAAAAGGAGTCCATTAATGTATTAATAATACATTTGCCAGCCCAGCTGGCTCACTGGCGGAGATGCTGCATTTTATGTTTAGGCGCTAACAGTACATTGCGCAGCACTGCAGTCCAAGGCACAACGAGAATTAATCGGCCATGCAAGAAAGTTTTAAAAAAATCATATTATGTACCAGAATTTTCGGCCATAAACCCTCAAAATCAATGATACATGACAGGACCAGCCAATAGTATGTGCTGCATTCACAGGTAGAAATATTTCATACATTTGAACCAATTGAATTGATTGCAGTTCTGTGCTCGGGTCGTTCATGCACTTGGCACTATTTGCAAAGTGATGCATTTGATATTTTGAGGTTCTGCTTCCTGGTGGAATCGGCGCTATTCGAGCACTCACCAAGCCAGTTCCAGGTGCCACGACTCGGGAGAGGACTGCGGGCCAGGGAGTCAGTCGTCGTTGTCGACTATGCAGATTTTGGGGGTAACGGCCTGGAACTGGCCCGGTGAGCACTCGTTTACTTTGTTACGGTAACGCAGTAAACAAGCACTCAAGCCAGTTCCAGGCACCACGAGGAGAGGACTGCGGGCCAGGGACCACCGGACCGGTGCAGAGTAGTGGGGGCAGTGGGGCTGCCAGCGAGGCTTATCTGCTGCGAGGTGGGAGGGCTAGTAGAGACTAGGGGCGAAGTGGCTCAATCAAGCAAAGCGGGTGGGCGAGATAATACACCACCACCGGACCCCCATTGCAGACTTGCAGTGTATGCTTCTCCCTTGTATAAGCTTGTAGGCCTGAACCTACAAGCTTACAAGTTTAAGCATACACTGCAAGTTGCAACTCTGCGGCCCACACAAGTACACGACCAGCATTGTGCGGGCCGCAGCGCATATTCAGGCAGGCAGGATTCTCGCAGTTACTATTAAATTAACTTACCTTTGCGAATCAATCTGGACTGGACTCCGTCAGGGGGAGGGCAGGCAGCAGGCGAGCAGAGACAGCATGTCCGGTGACCAGTCTCGTCTGTGGATGGGCCTAGTCCCTGGCTGGAAGAAGTCCACATCGACCAGCAACAGGGCTTGGAGAGAAACAACTAGAACGGAAGGCGAGGCACCGTGTGCCCATGACCCGACTCCACCCACCACACACCAAACGGATTGTCATTGGCTGGCAAACAGCCAATGAGAATCCATCCATAATCTGTTGTTGCTATGCGTGCTCCATAGCCCACAAGGAGGAGAGGACACTCTACGCTGTTTGCGTAGAATGCCAAGAGTGCAGGGCCACCCCTCCAGCGCCCCGCCAGCTTCTTGAATGGGCGAATGGTTACGTAGAGTGCGTGGAGCTACAAGCTCCACGCACTCTACATTGCCGAAAAGCTACTAAATCGGGACGCGCCCCGCCGCAGTAGCAGGCCTGGTGGGCCCGTCCAGCAGCCCAGGCTGCAAGGCTGCAGAGCGGCAGATTAATAAATAAATAATTAATCTGCCACTTTGCACAGGTTTTAAATGTGTAAGTTAACTTTAAGAAGAGAAAGAGAGACTCTCTTCTCTTCTTCTTCTCTCTGTGGTGGGGGGGCGGCGCCCCCCCGCCCAATGTAAGCAGCCGCCACTGTACCCGGACCTTCTAGATTTGTCCATCTGTCCTCCAATCCGTCTTCCACTCAAAGAGAATCTTCTCTCGCAGAAGGGAGGTCGGGTTCTCCATCCAGACACCAGAACCCTCAACCTTCACGCTTGGCTTCTGAAAGGGTGAGGTACAAGGATTGGGATCTCCCTGATGACGTCATGGAGGTGTTGCTTT
Organism: Ambystoma mexicanum; assembly: GCF_040938575.1. NCBI lineage: Eukaryota > Metazoa > Chordata > Amphibia > Caudata > Ambystomatidae > Ambystoma > Ambystoma mexicanum. Next base: position 573,417,058 of record NC_090926.1, on the reverse strand, counting down.
CGGCCAGAAGACCGGCAACAAAGTCTTTATACCGCTGCCGTTGGAACAAATTTTTCAGCTGGTGTAGGGAAGAGAATATCGACCCTTTTTCATGTGGTACACCAACGGTGTTATCGTTTCTACTCTACTTGGCAAACTCAGGCCTTCAAGTGGGCACTGTAAAAGGCTATCTGGCAGCGCTCTCTATCTTCAAGCGCACTGCGGAGGAACCATCGTATTTCAAACTTCCTCTAGTGGTACAATTTCTCAAGGGACTAACTAATGTTTACCCTCCAAAACCATTCCAGGTTCCCTTATGGGACTTAAATGTAGTCTTAAACTTCCTAATGGGCACTCCATTCGAACCACTTCACTCTTGCGCGCTGAGATTTCTCACGCTTAAAACTGTCCTATTGGTAGCACTAACATCTGCTAGGAGGGTGAGCGAGCTACAAGCTCTCTCCTGTAAACCCCCACATACAATCTTCCACAAGGACAAAGTTGTCCTACAGGTGAAGCCTAATTTCCTCCCAAAGGTGGTTTCTGAATTTCATATTACTCAGAAAATTACCTTACCTTCTTTCTACCCTCCTCCCCATCCGGGGAAAGAGGAGGAAAGGCTACATAGGTTGGACCCAAGGCGAGCTCTCAGCTTTTACATCAGCAGAATGGCTAGGATCAGGCAAGCAGACCAACTGTTTGTAGGATACTCGGGTCACAAGTTGGGACTACCCATAACAAAACAAACCATCTCCAGGTGGATTATTTTGGCCATCTGGGAATGTTACAGACTGGCAGGGAAAGAGCCACCCCAAAATCTCAGGGCTCATTCAACCAGGGGTATCGCAGCCTCTTCGGCTCTCCAAAGAGGGTTACCGGTCCGGGACATATGTGCGCCTGCCACATGGTCGTCCGCACATACATTCACAAAATGTTACAATCTGGATTCCTCCACTGCTCAAGAGACCAGATTTGGCAAGGCAGTATTACATTCGGTCCATCCCTAAAGGGATACATAACATTCTCACTCCCACCTCCAATTACATGCCACTGCTACGGGAGTCTATCAAAGACAAGGAATACGTCGGAGGACACAATCCCTTCGAAGAACAAGTTACTTCTTACCTGGTAAGACGGGATGTTCCTCCGACGTATTCCTTATCGCCCCTCCCAACCATCCCTGCAGTGATACTTCCCTTGTGGTTGCAGCTTACGCTCCTTCAAGGTCAATAACCAATTCAGGCATGACTTTTCTTATGCTACAAAACGGAACTGAGCAACGGACGCAGCGCGTGGCTATTTATGGGCATGATGACGTCGGCGCCGATACGGTGGCCGTCGAGGGACATCGACTCGGCGGATGTCGACGCGCAGCGCCCTCTACAGAAAAAAGTTCTGAGGCCAGCAAGCTGGAAACGTATTATCAAAGATAAGGAATACCTCAGAGGAACATCCCGTCGAAAGAATGTTACCAGGTAAGAAGTAACTTGTTAATCTTTTAGTGTGCATGAATAACTAGGTGCAAAGAAAGAAGTATTACAAAAACATTTCTGTTTTCCAGTTAAAACATTTTTACTTGCTTATAAAATACTCTCATTGGGAATTGGACTTTGATTTATACTCCTTAAAAGATAATTGTACTCACAACTTTCAAAAATAGGGAGTAAAATACTCCCACTTTGAAATCTTATCTGGAGCACTGCCATCATGCCTTACCTGCCACCTCCGACCACGATCCTCGTCTCTGCCATGTCCTGGGAGTCTCCTCTTGACGCAGGGCGTACTGTGGCTGCTCTTATAATGTGCCAGGTCCATCCTGCTATGAGAGCTTCAGAACTTTCCCATTCGGAGTGGTGAAACCACTATCTAGCCTGACCTAATACTAATGTAGACTTCAGCCACTGCACAGAAGGTCCCAGGACAACCCGTGACTGGACCAGCGGCAGAAGTGGCCCCATGTAAGTGCATTTTAGTGATAGCTGCTTGACTTTACTTTACCTGCTCATAGTTTAAAGGCCAAACACATTAGTATAGTGTTCTACTCCTGTGTTGCTTGTTTTGAGTCTTCTGTGTGTGGTTAAGGGCACTATACCACCCCATATCTCTTGTGTGTGACTTACCGCCCATACCTTGATAGTTTGGCTAGACCTCAGTGCTGTTCACTAATTAGGATGGCCTCGCAGAACCCTCCCACGTGGCTCATTCTGAAATTCCATCTTAACAAAAACTTACATTGAATAATAGTTGTAAATCTCTGAAAACGGAGCAGAGAAGTGTTCTAGATCTTTATCTCGGGTCAAAGAAAAACACTGGCTGCAGCAGTCAGAACAGTGCATGACGGAAGTTGAGAACGCATGGCTGCCTTAGTGAAAGTGACATTTTCACTTGCATGTAATGCAGGATTTCAAGCATCTCCTTTGCCTAGTTCACTCCATCCCAATCGTGTACGGTGCCAGTCTCTGATCTATGTCCCTCTTATAGGTTTTCCTCAAAGTATTGCTGAGGAACTTGGTAGCTTTTCCCAACCACTTACTGTTAAGAGGAAAACATTGAATCTTCACACACGTCTCGTTGGGGGCATTGGGGGTGTGGGGGCGGCTGCATGTCTGCGTGCGTACACTGTTTGGCTACAGGACAAATGCCCTGGTTTCCGAATACAGAAATTGGGAAAAGACTGACCCAAAATCGATGCTTCACAGATTTCCATTCAAGGACACTGGCTTTGGGAACATAGGGTACGCGACCCTGAGGGATTATTTTGGTTCTCAGGGAGACTATTTAAATTCTGATGACAAAGTTATGAGAATTGCTACTTGCCCATTTGCACCAAACTAAAATCTGAGGAAGTCTCAGGGTAGGTGAATGGGAGAGAAAGCATTAAGTTAGGACAATTTACCCCCTCATTTTGTTTTTAGAAGATGGTAGGCATGTAATAGTGTTGTAAAGCAGGTAATTTGGATGCTAACATTAGGCATTTGGTTGCTGACATGGGTGACAGCCATATATTTTTGGGGGCATAGTGTACTTACCACTGGACCGCAAACAAAAGGACCGCTCCTTTTAACTGAGAACTCTGCGGCTGGTTTCTTTACTGGCAGTGCAACGGACTCCTGTCTTCCTCCCCGACGAGATCCTCTCTTCCCCCGGACGAAGAACCGACTTGCATCCGCTGCCAGGAACAACTGCCCCGCTGGAGTATTCTCACCACTTTAAGGTTCCGTGTCCGCCAGGCCTCCCAGGCCTCCCTTTGTAAAGATTGCTACAAGGTAATAATAATCCCTTAACCTTCTGGACTGGGCTGGCCGCCTTTACCATCTAACTGGTCCCTTTCTTTTGGTCCAACTCTTTCTGAACCTTTTCGAGACTTTTTGTGCACTTTTCAACCGTGTGACCTTGGACACATTTCGTTCTGATCCTCTTAAAGTGGATCCGGCTTTCTGAACTCTAACTTCACGGTTTGACTCTGCCTTCCTCTCTTGCTGTGTTCTTGTGAAAGTGTTGGGATCTGTTTCAATTTATACTCTGCCTTTCTCTCCCTTTGAAACCAAAGTATTAGAGTGCCATCTGCGTTATGGGCTCACCGCTGTCTGAAAATAAGTGGGGCTTTACTTAAAGACTTGTCTATTCTTTTAAGGGAGTGTCTATCTTTTAGTGACCGTGTTTTTGAACTGCTTAATATTAGTGCCTGTGTGTTTTATTAGATGTGCTTTTAAATAAATAATTATATCTCTTTTACACCAAGCTCTGGTCAGTGTTTGCTTGTTCTACTGTGTTCTTTTGACCTATTGTGAATACTCTGTATACTGCCTAACTCTTCTTGGGGGAAGTCTGACTGCTCAGCCACAGCTACCAAGTGAATCTGTGTGGCACAGACTGCTACCAAGTGGGTTTACTGCCAAACACCTGTAGTCTTAAATCTTTTGCAGTGGTCCGAGAGGGAACTGCACAGGTTTCTGCCTAAGAACCGGTGCGGGGTAGTTGCAGCAGTCGACCTCTCCTCCACTTCTCGTCGGTTCCTTGTAGTTCCAGTGACGACTCTCTGACTTTCAGCCCAAGAGACCTGCCTTTTATGCGAAAAAAACCCATTCACACAGCCTGGCTGTCAATCACCCAGCGTGGGGGTTGTCCAGCCCGGACAAACACCTTGGCCAATCATGACAAAGTGCGACTTGGGTTTCCTAGGATACCCTGTGCAGGGGGTGACTACACCCTTCCCTCACATCCAGCCCACCTAGACACCCAGGTGCCTTGAGGAGGGCTTCTAGGTAGAAGCCCGCGAAAAGACAGTGAACAAAGAAGACAAACCTAGTTTGCAGCGCAAAGTAAAACACAAGGAGTTTAACAAAAAGAAATGGCGAATAAAGCACACTGGAGCCAAACGAAAAAGGATTTGGTCAAGCGGGTTTAAGTTTGAGTCTAACACAATAGCCTACAATATTACCACGGTTATATAAGATAACCGTGGTATATATTTAGGGTAGATACCACTGCCACCAGCCATGTCTAAATGTTAAGAGCGAAACAATGCTCTAGGAGGTACAGATAAAAAAAGAGTTAAGACTTAACCCTTCCAGCACTCCATGTAAAATGGTGTCTGCTGGATCTGTGGTAACAAGTTAATGGTAACTTTACCCTTTTCTGGGGGACAGTAGTCACCTCAGAAATGGAGTCGGTGGGAAGTCGTAACGACAACCCTGTGCCACTGCACAGAAGGTGCTGTGTGACGCACACAAAGAAGGGGGCTACTGAAGTGGTGTACTCCAGAGCCCACAATCACAAAAACAGTTCAAAACATAGGTAAGAGTGGGGGAAAAGCTAGCTCACTCTCTTACCAAGTGGAAAGAAACAACTCCAGAGATCCAGCAAAGCTGCTGAGGGACTCACTAGGTAAGGGAAATTAGCCATAGAATGAGAATTCTCCCTAACACCAAGTATAAAACCTGATTGATCAGGGTGTACGATATGGGGTGATAGTCGGGAGGCTAACATTTTTGCGAATATCTTAACGTCAGAATTTATCAAGGAAAGGGGTCAGCCAGCTAATCAGGTTTCAATAACACTGTAATAACTGCCTCTCTCATGGCATTAGGGAGTTAACGGGTCCCGAGAGCTTCCACCCCCACTCCGTGGAGGTAAGGCACCAGGACTGACTTGAAATGTTTATCAAATGTGTCAGTCAGTCTGTCTGGGCCCAGGGCCTTCCCAGCAGGCAGGGCATCAATGGCACTAGCAATCTCCTTCCAGGAGATGGGGAGATCTAACTGGGCGCTAACCTTTGCTGATACACTCGTAAGTGTGAGCCCCTCCAGAAACCAGTCAAAATCCACTGCTGAGCATATGTCTTTATTCGTATACAGTAGTGAATAGAAAGCTGCGAACACTTTATTGACCTCTGACAGAACCGTCTCTGATCAGTGGAATGCAGCAACCCCCCCTTGCCTGTTGAACCATGCAAGCAGTCTACCCAGTTGCTCGCTCTCCCCATACTGCCTTGCAACCGGAGTACCCAAAAATGTTAATTCCCAAAATGCATTATTTCTAAAGCCATCAAGTGCTTCCTTAACCTGCGAAAGCGTGGCAGATGGGGGCGGTTGGCCGATTGCCAACCCTCTCTCGAGGACAGAGGTTTTCTTCACTATTGCCGATGTCACATCTGATGGTTCTCAGGACTCCGCATTCCGTTGCCATTGGTATATCCAGAATATAAGCATTAAAAGCATCCCACAAGGTACTGGCTGCCAGGGGCGCACGGATGAGCAGCTCTGCCGTGTGAGCTCCCAGATCGATGGTCCCAATAGTGGTCTGAGCCCCCGCTAGACGACCCCACACCACATAAAGAAGATCTTAGAGTGAAGATATAGGAGACCCCCCTCTCCTGGAAAAAATTGAGAGAGAATCGGACCCGGGAATCTAGAGAAGTCGGTGATCCTGGTTCCACACGTGTGAGGCTTGGCAGACCCAGCCGCGTTGGAGCCCGTCCATGAGGATTCACTGAGAAATAGGACAGCAAGGGCTGGCCCTGGGTGCCCTCCTGTTTCGAGAGTACCCTGCACGATACTGGCTGAGAGAGACCGGACCCCCTCAACCATCCACCGGACGCAGAAGGACCGGGTCCGCAGAGGCACGTCGCACCCGCCAATGGAGGAACGCCGGGAGCAGCACTGAGCCTGCACAACCTCCTATGAAGGAGCGGAGGTGAGACGGACAACACCCCTTCCCCCGCAGCAACACCATACTACGGCGGACCCCCGCACCCCTCTGGAGTCCCACCGACTCCCCCCCGCCCCCAGAAGGAGGCGTGGAGTGGGGGGCGTCCGCTGTACACACAACACAGTGCGTACAATCAATCGCACACCGCAGTGTACAGCAGTCCTCGCCAAACAGGACCCCGCCTTGGGAACGGAACGGCCACATGATAAATCCTCCACCAGAAATAGCCCGAACGAGGCCACTCCACCCACGAATGCAGACAATCTTTCCCTCACTACTCACAAATGCTACGTTATTGGGGGAGGGGCCCTCCTGGGCGGCTCATAAAACCTGCTCCACTCCCTAGGAACATAGTGCACTAGCCACACTATACCTGACCCTAAGGCAGTGTAATGTTTTAGGTGCCCTGAACGGCAAACTGAAGGGTCTCCAACCCGTTGGGCGAATAGATGTTTCTTTTGACTGATCTTCCAGTCCCGTTTTGTGGACACCCGGACACTGAACCGAAGGAGCTAGGCCCAAGCTGACAACCTTTCCATTACTGTGCCCTGTGTGTTAACGTTGCCGATGCACCCAGAGACGCCCACCCAATCGGGTGGGATTAGCACCTACAGACAGTGCGACACTGAGGTAACGTGCCCTGCTGGTGTTTTGAGAAGACAATTACATCCACCTAAAGAAAGTTGTAATGAGTAAAGGCGACGGGCTAATGGAATATATTCGAGCCCACATGACCCACATAAGGGCCCAGTGCACCCTAGGACTATCACCAGTCACTTAGACTCGCCACCTGAAGAGCTATCAGAGGGTGACATCCCCGACACTGGACAGGGTGCCCCCACTTTGGACACATACATCTGCTCACTCTAGTAATCGCATCAGGCGAAGAGATCCGCCAGCAACGAAAACCAAGGGTTGGGCCCCTGCGGTGCAGGGCGGGTACCCCCCTCCGTATCTACGTACAGTTCTTCCCACACCTCTCTTAGACCGTCAGAGGGGTCATTAGTACCCGGACCATCCTGCAACCCCCATTTTTAAGTGCATACAGGCTGGGAGAACCCAAAAGTGACGACGGAACTCCCACATCTTTGTGGTCGTAACACACACATGTTGCGGACCCTCCTTTGGTGCGGAGATCCTGGAACCATTCTGGAGATACCTGATTTCGAGGTGTCGCTCTGTATAAGGTTTGATCACATGGCAGTAAAACATAAGTGAAACACCACTGGATGAGACATGGCATAGGGCCACAGGAGAAGATAAGCGAGCTCCAAGAACCGTGACCAACGGATCAAATAGCGGTCTACACCAGATCGGGCGACATTGGTGTACTACTACCCCACTCCTGAGGAACCGACCCGTCCAGTACACAAGCAGGCCTCAATCAGCCTTATTTTAGGTTACTGCAACAAGGGTTGGGCCCCTGCACTGCGGGGCGTGTGCCCTCCTCAGAACCAGCGCACGGATACAGCACGCTTCAGACCTAATGCTTATGGACACTAAGGAGAAACTAGCAATATATAAGTATACTCCGCTGCATAACTGCCATCGCCCACCCAGAGTCACAATGATGACGTCACCAGGATCCGAAGCGGCCACAACCAAAGCAGACGTCGCCGACTTGCTCACCGGATGAGGAGCAAGAGCCGACATTGGCAGTAAGATAGATAAAATTACTCACAGAATCGACAAAATGGCAGAAAGACTGGAAGGGGTCGAGCACAACCAGACCTCCCTAAGCACCCTAGACACCCAGATAGATCTGAGACTTGCTTAAATCGAAGGCAGATTACCTTGAAAACAGAGAGCGCTGCAACAACATACACGTATTTGGTATCCCGGAAAAGGATGGCGAAACTGAGCTTGATCTGAAAAGGACATTACATGTGCTAATGAAGATGCTTTTTAATGACGACTCAGAGGACGAACCGAAAATTGACCGCATCCATAGAGCTGGCGGAAAACCGGGTGGCCTGAGAACAGTGCTAGCTCGATTTCACAATTACGCAGATAAGGCACGGGTCCTGGAGAAAGCCAGACGCACACCACAAATCGCAATGGATGCGACGAACATTTTCATCTATCAAGATCTCTGCTCCCTCACGCTCGCAATGAGAAGAAAATGTCTGCCCATCACTAAAATGCCGTTGGGGGTATCCATTCTCACTAACCTTCGAGTGGGAAGAGACTACAATGAAACTGATTTCCAAGAGGGACATCCGCAGCTGTATGGCAGACTTACTGGGCGACCATGAGGATGGGGCACCCTTGAACGAACGGAGGAATGAGGACAGGGAGTGGCGTATTAAGAGGCGACAGCGAAAGAAAATGCAGGGATCCAGAAAGTTCAGGAGGATGAATGCCTCGCTGCACATGGAACATTGAACCCCCCTCATGATGTTCTAATTGTTTTGTGTAATATACACGATGGCGGGACTAGGGTAAGGTTCTAATTGAATGTTGGAAGCTGACATACATTAATCAGCCATTGTAATACGTATGGGTAATACGTATGGGAGATTAAAACGCTATAAGCCACATAAAGGGAAGGGTGGGAGGGCAACACAAGGAACACGAAAAGTGCAAGGCTGATCCAGATACAAATCCTGTTCTCAAAATGATATTACGGGAGCCTGACGCGGGGCTTCCGCTTACAAGATATTTGGTACCAGAATGCGGTTTAGATCATTATAATTCTGTGACAACGCAGGGGGAGGGGTTTGGGGCTCATTGTTAGAGTATTTTATGGTTGGGACCGTTCCATGTTTGGTTCCCGCTGGTGGTCCGAGAACGACTGGGAGACAATAACCCGGCTGGATCGTACACCGTGTGAGGCGGAGGGACGGGAGGGATGGTGGGGGAATGGGACGAGTTGGGGTTGATTGGGTGGATGGATGGATTAGAGAAAGGGAGGTTATTGGGAAGAGATGACTGTAGAGAGAAAAGGCCCAACAGCGGCCCTCCCAGGGTCGGTTATGGCCCCACTCGTTAGCGAAAAGTTAAGCACACTAATGGACTCAGAGCCAGAGGAACTGAAGCTGGCACACTTGTCACGCAAATATGCATCAGCGGGTAACAATGTCTGCTACACTTAGAAAAGGCAAATTACGCACATGCACACTTAATGTGAAAGGCCTGAACTCTCCCACCAAACATTCTATGGTAGCTAGAGAATTCAGGAGATCTGACATTGATATTCTGTTTCTACAGGAAACACGCAATCAGAGGGGAGAAGAAAGGGGGATCCCTAATGGCAATGCAGGGCATACCTTCTGGAGCTCAGGCATTTCTAAAAAAGCGGCAGTGGGGATCTTGATTCGAAAAGATCTTTGTATGACGATCCCGAAATCCTGGGCCGACACGGAGGGAAGAGCTATGCTGGTGATAGGGTCTATTCAGAACATAGTTACCACCCTTGCCACAGTATACGTGCCCAACCAGGGACAGAAGCGATTTCTCCACAGAATAACTGAGAAGGTGTTTAAAATGTCACAAGGCCACATAGTCCTCGGAGGTGACCATAACAAATGGATGTGTTCCATGGACAGGCAAACTACAAATGACACACAAAACCCACTACAGACACAGGATGAGGTGGAAATTAAGATGACTCTTTTAGGGAGAATTCTCTTATAAGGCTAATTTCCCAAACCTAGGGAGTCCCCCAGCAGCTTTGCTGGATTTTTGGGGTTTGTTTTTTTCTCCTGCTAAGAGTGAGACTCTTTTCCTCCCACTCTTAGGCATGATTTGAGGTATGTCTTTTACATATTGTGTGCTTATGGGCTATGGGGTCCTTTACTCCATAAGGTATCATCTGTTTTAGTGTATGTGTTACACAGCACCCTCAGTAGAGTAACACAGGGGTGTCGTAGTGACCCCCAAACATAGACTCCTGTTAGGGAGAATTCTCTGTATAGGCTAATTTCTCAAACCTAGTGAGTCCTCCAGCAGCTTTGCTGGATTTTTGGGGTTTAATTTTTTCTCCTGCTAAGAGTGAGACTCTTTTTCTCCCTCTCTTAGGCATGATTTGCGAATGTCCTTGACTTTGTAATGTGTTTTATGGGCTATGGGGTCTTTTACTCCATAGGGCTTCATGTGTTTTTGGTAAGTGTGTTACACAGCATCCTCAGTGCAGTAACACAGGGGTGTCATAGTGGCCCCCACACATAGACTCCATACCCTGGGACTGACTACTGTCTCCCAGGGCATGTAAAGTCACCATTGACTTTACTAGTCTCAAATTATGAACTGAACCAGTACAAACCATCATATTGTGGAAGTACTGGTAGGGGTAATACGATTGCCCCTGGGTCTGTTTTTCAAGGGGGCACTGGCCAGACCCCCTTGTCAAGTTTCTGGCTGGTGGCAGTGGTTACCACGCAAAATATTCAACCGGAATATTTCCTATGGGATTTTCCCATTCATTTTAAACGCACCACTTTTTTGGTGCAATGTTAAAGATACCGCCGGGTTATTTATTTAATATTTATTCCCTGTTTGGGTCTTTTTACCAGGACTCGGTTTTAAAATGGCGTTTGTGTTCGCCTCTGTAACTCCAACCCAAGTCGAGCCCTTTGTTCCACTTTTGGCGGGCTTCGGCCCAGAAGCCTCCAAAAGTGGTGCCACTCTGTCTGGGTCTACAGGATGTGTGGGAGGGGGGAATAGGCACCCTGGACTGAGTTGCCTCGGCAACTCAAGCCGCACTCTTGTGTGATTGGCCCAGTGGTGAGCCGCCCGGCTCACCACTTAGCATGTTTGAGTGACAGCTCGGACTGATGAATGGGGGTTTTCTGCATAAAAGCAGGGCTTTGGGGACTGGAACTTCAGAAGTCGCCACAGGACCTAAAGAATCAGAAAAGGGAGAAGCTGAGCCGACCTGCAACGACGACACCACCGGTGGACCCCTGCTGAACCAAACTCACCCAACGACAGAGAAGATCTTCTTCCAGGAGAGTCTTCTTCCTTTGAGCTGGTGGGGTTAACCAGTTCCTGGATCGTCTTGTGGTCGAATCGCCTGTGCCAAGCACCCCGGTGGCCAGATAGCCACGCTTCACCACTACCGCGAATAAAAGGGTAGTACCTTTTAACCGGGAAACTCTGTGGCTGGTTTCTTTCCTGGCAGTGCAACGACCTCCAGCTTTCCTCCACGTCGAGATCTTCTCTTCCCCTGGACGAAGCACCAACGTGCACCCGCTGCCAGGATCAACTGCCCCCGCTGGAGCTTTCTCACCATTTCAGGTACTGTGTCCCGCCTGGTCTCCCTTGCAACAGACTGTTCAAGGTGTCCCGTAAATCCTTGACTCTCTATCCTGGGGTGACCTCGGACCTGTTAACTAACTTTTCTGAACTGATCCAACTCCTTTTTGAACTATCTGCAAAGACTTTTAAAGTATACTTCAACTGTGTGATCTTGGGCACATTCCGCCTTGCTCTCTCCAAGAGTGGGCCTGGCCTATGAACTTTTTGCTCTACAGTAGACCCTGCCTTTCTTGACTTGCTGTGGTTCTTTTAAAGTGATGGTATGGTGTGTTTTCCTATTTCTGCCTTTTCTCTCCCTTTTTAAATCATTATTGGAATGCCATCTATGGTTACGCGCTCACCTCTGTTTGCTAAATAAGTGGTGTACTAACCTAGACTTGTCTAATAATTAATTAGGGAGGTGTATACATTTCTAGTGACTGTGTTTGAACTTGCTTGACATATTAGTGCCAGTGTATTTTTACAAGTGTGTTTTTAAATAAATAATTATATACTTTTATACCAAAGCTCTGGTCAGTGTTTGCTTGTGCTACTGTCTCTTTGTACCTAATGTGTATACTCTATACACTGCCTAACACTTCTTGAGAGAAGTCTGACTGCTCAGCCACAGCTACCAGGTAAATCTGGGTGGTACAGACTGCTACCAATTGGGTTTACTGCTAACACCTCTGGTCTTAAACTTTTTGCAGTGGTCCCTAAGGGAACTGCACAGGTTTCTGCCTAAAAGCTCCATACCCTGGGACTGACTACTGTCTCCCAGGGCAGGTAAAGTCACCATTGACTTTACTAGTCCAAAATTGTGAACAGAACCAGTACAAACCATCATATTGTGGAAGTACTGGAAGAGGCTAATTCGATTGCCCCTCCAAGTGTCCTCCTCGACGAGATCTTCTCTTCCCCTGGTCGAAACCATGAACTACACCCGCTGCCAGGAACAACTGCCACCGCTGGAGCTTCCTCACTCTTTAAGGTACTGTGTTCCGCCTGACATCCCTTGCTGCGGATTGCTAAAGGTGACCCTTAAATCCTTGGCTTTCCAACTGGGTTGGCCCCAGACCTTCTAACTTTATCTTTCGCATCAAACCAACCTCCTTTGAACATTTCTGCAAAGACTTGAGTGCTTTTTAAACCGTGTGATCTTGGGCACATTTCGCCTTGCTCCATTTAAAGTGGGCCTGGCCTATGAACTTCGGCTCTACAGTAGACTCTGCCTTCACTAACTTGCTGTGGTCTTAGAAAAGTGTTGGGAACTGTTTTATTTTTATGACCTTGCTTTTTCTCTCCCTTTAACCTAATTATTGGAGTACCATCTAAGTTACGCGCTCACATCTGTTTTTACAAATAGGGGTGTTTGGACCTAGACTTGTCTAATAGTTATTAAGGGAGGTGTGTATACTTTATCTGACTATGTTTGAACTTGCTTTGATTTAGAGTGCTAGTGTATTTCCTAAAGTGTGTTTTAAATAAATAATTATATACTTTTGATACCAAGCTCTGGTCAATGTTTGCTTGCTCTACTGTGTTTTTAGCCCTCTTGTGTATCCTCTGTATACTGCCCTACTCATCTTGAGAGAAGTCTGACTGCTCAGCCACAGCTACCAGGTAAATCTGGGTGGTGCAGACTGCTACCAATTGGGTTTACTGCTTACTCCTGTAGTCTTAATCTTCCTGCAGTGTTTCCTAAGGGAACTGCACAGGATTCTTCCTAACACACTCTTGCCCTGTACGGCCTCACAGATAGTTGGCGTCATCTACACCCATCAGACAGAGGTTTCACTTTCCACTTAATTCCCCATGATACTCTGACTAGAATTGACTATATGTTCCTCTCTGAAGGCCTGTTGAGAGTACTCCGAACCGCGAATATACACCCCATTGCATGGTCGGATCATGACATGGTCATGTTGGACATGGACTGGGATGGCCTCACGCCCCGGAGCACGAAGTGGAGATGCAATGAATCGTTTGGTCTGACACAGACTTAAGGGAAGAATTAGAGCACGAAATCAAACAGTTCTTCATCAGCAATGACACAGGCGAGGTTGCGAAGGTGTCTGTATGGGAAGCTGCTAAGGACACTTGGAGGGGAATCCTCATCAGAGAGGGGGCTCGGAAGAAGAGGGAACGTGCTCTAGTGGAAAGAAACATTAGAGGGCAATTAGACACAGCGGTGAGCTAGCACAATCTTCCCCAAATGATAGATCAAAACACCTTGCTGAAGCCAAAGAGCTCAGGGAGGAACTGAAAGCGCTAGATATAGGTAAGGTGGCTCAGACTCTACAATACTTGAAGCAAAAATACTATGAAAAGGGAGATAAGGCAGATGCCCTCTTGGCGGCCCGGCTCTGGGCGCAGAGGTCGGAGAGGTGGGTAGACATAATAGAGAGAACTGATGGCACCCTCACAGCCGCAACTGAATCCTCCCCAGAAGGGATACGAAAGGTATTTACCTCCTTTTATGAAGATCTATACACCAGCGACGCGCCTCCCCCCCGGGGAGTCTAGACGCTTACCTTAAAGAAGCAAGTCTCCCTGCATTGACCCACATAGAAGCGGAAGCCTTTGATGCACCTGTCACAGGGGAGGAAGTATTAGATGCCATCAAACGTCTTAAGATGGGGAAGGCCTCAGGGGAGGACGGCTTCACACCGGGTTTCTTTAAAACGTTCTCCATGCTCCTTACCCCCTTTCTGTTAACCCTGTTCAATGACGTTTTCGAGACTGGCCAGGCACCCCCGTCCTTCGCACAGGCCCTACTAACGGTCATCCCAAAGGAAGGTAGGCACCCGAAACATTGTGGATCGTACTGCCCATCTCGCTCCTTAATATCGATGCCAAAATATATGCAGGAATTATTGCAGCTCGATTGGAGATACACTTACCGAGGTTAATAAATTCCAACCAGGTCGGCATGGGCAAACAGGGAGCAGACACGATGAGGAAAACGCTCAACCTGATAAATGAAGCACGGGGGATGGGGGAGGACCCGACTCTGCTGTCATTGGATGCCGATAAGGCATTTGATAGAGTGGCCTGGGATTTCTTGGAGAAGGTTTTAGTCTGGATAGGCTTGGGGCCGAGGCTCCGCCGTGCCATTAAGGCAATATACTCATCTCCAAAGACTTTGGTGGCAGGGAACGGTGGTTATTCTAGGTGGTTTGCACTGGAGAGGGGAACGAGGCAGGGTCGTCCACTGTCTGCAATACTATTTGTCCTGTACCTTGAACTACTTGCACAAAAATTGAGGCTTGACAAAAGGGTGGAGGGTATTAGAGTAGGGGAGCAAGAATATAAACTGGGTTTATATGCTGATGATATTCTCCTACATGTAACTAACCCCCGGAGTTCCATCCCGGCCGCAATAGAAATAATTGAGGAATATGGTCAGCTGGCAGGCCTCAAGATTAACACAGGGAAATCAGTCCTTCTCCCGATCGACAAGACCAAGGATGTTGAGGTAGAGCGTTTCGCACCACTAGAGATGAAGGTTAGCCTTACTAAGCTCCGATATTTAGGCATCAATGTCACCCGAGAGCTGGGAGACCTACATGAAGCTAACTTCCCCCCGCTATCACTCACTATAGAAAAGGACATTGACAGATGGTATAGCCTCACCATCTCTTGGATGGGTCGCCTGAACGCCATTAAGATGGTAATACTACCAAAGTTGCTCTATTTATTCCAGATGCTCCCCATCCGACTGCCTAAAGAATTCTTTATTACCTCCAGGAAATCCCTCCTTACCTTCCTATGGCAAAATAAGAAGCCCAGGGTTCCAAGAGCTTTACTCCATCTCTGAAAAGACAATGGTGGGGTGGGCCTCCCAGATTTAGATCTGTATTACAAGGCGGCCCAATTACGAGTACTAGTTCTGCATCTTAGACAACGGAAACACCTGCAGTGGGTAGGCCTAGATAATCATCACCTCCGCCCGTTCAAAGTGGGAGAGTGGCTCTGGGTGCCCGGACCCCAATTGCTAAATAGAATTAAGAATTAAGAACCACCCTATACTCGGAACCATATAGGCAGTGTGGAAACCAAACAAAGGGATGAAGGGAATCACAACCTGGCCCTCCCCCTTAAGACATTCATGGGTACCAGGATGCCATCCCGGACCCAGGAAGCTTTCAATCATGGTATGAGACTGGGCTCGAAAGGGCTGGACGATTGTGGAGCAATAAGTCCTTCATCACCTTCATCACCATCCAGGAGCTCGAGGAAGCTCTGGCCATAGGCCCGCTCTCGGTGTTCCAATACTTGAGAATAAAAGGTGTCATGACCCGAAAGACCTGGAAAAAGGAGTTACAAAGGGATCTCACCCCGTTTGAAAAAATTCTTGACACCTGTACAGGCGCTAGGGGCCTCATATGTGCAATGTATACGCCACTAGTAGAGGTCGACACGGCCCCCTCAGTCTTACTGAAGCACAAATGGGAAGTAGATCTAGGAAGGCACCTCTCCCAGACGATGTGGCTCCAGATATGTAGGATAACTGCGAAGACATCCATGTCTTGTCAATACAAACTGCACAGTGTTAAATTATTGTAGAGATGGCAGTATGACCCTTTCAGATTGGCTAGAATGTATCAAGATGTAAGCCTGTACTGCTGGCGGAGCTGTGGCCAGAAGGCAGACTACTAGCATATGGGGTGGGATTGCAGGGTGGTGCAAGCATACTGAGATGAGGTGCTCAGTTGGATTAAAGAGCTAGATGGGGAGGAGAGGGAGAAACAGCCGCTTATGATCTTATTTGGTTTGGTTGAGACGGAAGAGACGGTCACTAAGGTACCTAAAATGATAAATGGCCTCTTACTGGTCGAGAGGGACTGTCTTGCGACAGTTTGGAAAAAGACAAGCCTGCCTACTAAGGTTGAGTGGATCAGTGTCTCTCGAAACATATTTAGAATGGATAACTTGACCTCTGCCCTTCATGGGGACCCTACCTCCATTGACAATGAATGGTCAGAATTTCATGCCAAATATATAACATGAAGGAACGCGTGTGTGACATGGTAAAGTGTATTGGATAATCTGTTGGTTTGCCGACAATGCCTGCAAAAAGTTATGATGTACTGTTAAGTGCCTCTGTCTAATCTAATGGTTAAGCCAAAGAAACTTATCGCCGGACAAAGGGACACTTTGACCTCGCCTACAGTGATAGAGGAAGGGGTGGGGGGTGGGAATCTGGGGATTTTTGTTAATAGAACATGATAACAAGTCTTTTATATGTTCGACATTGTGTGTTATGGTCGCAGCCTTTTCATTCTTCGTGTCAAGTTACACCAATATGTTTGTATTGAAAATTGAAACATCCCTTTGAAAACCAATAAAATTTTATTTAAAAAAAAAAAGCTTCCCACAAGATGCCTGCCAAGGAGACCGACCCCACATTAGTTTCGAAAGTAAAGGTTGACATGCTCAGTAAGGTTAGTCTCAAAAGCTACGTCAGTCAGTGCCTGGGATTGGAATCGCCAGCTAGCATGGGACCCAGGGAGTTCATTCAGGCGAAGATTGACCAATGTAGGAGAGTGATTGGAATACGTTCTAGGCAGTATATCCACCATAACCACCCCACTCAACAGAGCATCAGAGACCAGCCAGAGGTCTATGCGAGCGAATGAATTATGCACCGTAGAGTAACATGAGTAGACATTGTCATTAGGGTTAAGCACTCTCCAAACCTCTACCAAGCATAAATCATACATTCTTGTTCGTATCACTTGTGCAGCCTTAGATAGCATACAATGGGACCAACCAGACCTATCCTGGTTGACATCTAAAATAGTATTGAAATCACCCCTACACCCTACATTATGGGTATCAAGGGGTAAACAGATAGCATATCAGCCAGCTCTGTATAGAACGCTGGATCAACAACATTGGGACCATATACATTCAATAGTACCACCTCCCTATCTGCCAGTGTCCCGTAGACGAGCACATATCGCCCTAGTGGGTCAATGTGAACACTCGTAAGCGAAAAAGGCAGCAAATTATGGAGTAGGATCATCACCCCCCTTGATTGTGTAGAACAAGTAGTGTAGTATCGATTCTTGCCCCAGATCCTTGCAAATCCCTCACAACCCGCCGCCATGCGTGGGTCTCTTGCAAAAACAACAGTTTGACTTTGTGACGCTCTATGTAGAGCAATAGTTTCTGTTGTTAAACTGGATTCCCAAGTCCTCGGACATTCCAGCTCATACATGTGAGATCACCCGCCATTCCCCACTAACATGAGTATTTTCAGAATACTATAACCTGCTCCTAGGAGAGCCCGCCATAAGTCGCTTCCCTTGCGTCGCTCATAGGAGTTGTGCTGTCATCACCAAGTGCCATTTGAGTCCCCAGTATAGTTCCCCCACCCGCCACCCTCATCCTCCCCCCCAATCGGAAAGATAGTGCCCCAAGTACAAACACCCAACCAAACTCTACAATATTGCATGGGGGAGTTGGTGCACAGTTAACAACCCGTGCCCTCTGTAAGGAAGGCGCCAGACACAAGTGATCACAGTTCAAGGGTGTTTATTGAACTTCAATTGGGTTTGAAAAATGCCTATCTAATCCTAAATCGAATGATGGGAGCAAGCTACGACCATCAAATAATGCAGTCCTAGTTGAGTTTGTACAAATAAAAGGGCCTATGCTAATAAACTATTGCCAATCCTTCTAAATACAAATAGTGTGGGAAACAATGTTATGCAAAAGAAAAGTGATAAAGAAGGGCTATGTCAAGATATTTAAGCCGTTGGCTTCCCTTCCCCACGTTTTCAGCACGAGACAAGCCGGCACACTCAAGCTTAGCACACTGTCTGGCTTCTCTAGTACGAGAATGCAGTTCAAGACTTCAACATCAGGACCTTCTGTGCCCAAGTCTCTTTGTCATTCAAAGTCTCTTATTTCAGAGGGCCTGATTGCAACACCACAAAACATTTAAGTTCTTTTTATCTCACGATTTTTGCTTATATAACATCTCTGGTAATTTACTGTTCACCGCGGGTCCCCCTCTGCTGGGCTCAGTACACTTTAACTCAAAACCTTCCATTAGTCTCCCTCTGCCGGGCTCAGATCAAATTCATGTACTTTTCCTAACTTTCTCTACCTCATCAAAATTGTAGACCTTCGACTGTGCACAGGGTTTTGCTTGACCAGTCGCAGGACCACTTAGATTCACATTTATTTGTTCTCTTTCAGTTGGCCTCCCTACGCCGGGCCCGGACTAAATGTATCTACTTTCGTCACTTCTCAGCTGGATACTTTACAGATACCTTTGATTGAGCACCCACGCAGTGCCGGACCACTCTGTTGAAAGTATTGTTGCTTGCTTTAAAGTTCAATCATTCATCAGCAGTTCAACTTCACTTGCGTCTCTTATCACATGCGTTTTAACAATGTTCGTTTTAACGCTCGCCATACAATGTTGCTGCTTCCAACCTTGGCTTCAACACAGACCAATCTTGTATCGGTCTCCCCAACTCACCGGCTGCGTTGATTTCACTGAAGCGGCTTTGTTCTTGGAGCCAAGGACGGTACCACAGTGGCTGGCGATTCTCCCCACCTTGATTATTGAGGCGGGAGGGCCTCTTGTATCTCCTACACACAATGCAGGATTCTTCAGCCTGGTTTCCTGGTCTTACTTTTTCTATTCTTGAGGTCTCTGGAAAGCAACGGTTCCTTGTCAAAAAGTTCAAGGGAATTTCCCTCCTTGCAATCCCCTTCGGTTTTGCCGTCTTTCCTCTCTTGCTCAGCTGCCGTCTGGAAACTGCTGTTTCCTCGTGTGCTTTACCTCACTCATAGTGTACTCTTGTGCTCTGCCTTTTATCCATGTGGGGAAGTGTAATGGAAGTCAGATGTGTGTGATGATCAGTAATTGCCTGATCTCGCCTGACCATTGTATTGGGACATGTCAGGTATACTGTTCGGGTGTTAGTCTGTTTTCTCTCATAGCGGGCTGTCTGTGAGAAAGTGTTCATGTTGTAAAAGGGGGGGGGTAGAGTTCCTAAATATCCTACCTGGTAGGATGGGGTAGAGGTGTTACAAGGATGGGGATAGCGCATCCCACCATCCGGTGTCTTACTCCCACTCCCTGAAGACCCCTCACCCAGGTGATCCTCCCGCATTGGTCCACCTCCATGAACTGGATCCAAAACCGACGCCCATGTCCTGGCCACCTGCATGACAGATCCCCGGGGACTAGTGGATGAGACACCTTCTTGTTTTTCCCACCGGCAACAGCTATTGAAGAACATGATAATAATAAAAACAAATTCTCCTGTAGTTTACAACAACAAAAAGGAGCAGAATATTTCCACCTCAACACTTCCAGTGCATGGTCATGCTTATCGATTGGAGGCTCCCAAGAGCCTGTGACCTGCAATTTGCAGGACTCCGAGGTGGTAGCAGTGTGTACAATACGTGGCCACAACGGCAGTCTGTCTAAGTTAGTTTACCTCGCAGCAGAGCACCCATGCAAGAATTTCATGGCCTCCTCCGGGATCGTGGGATCGTGAAAAAGTATGTCTTGCCACTGTTTTCTATATGAGCTTAGCGGAGTACAACCTGGCGTACTCCATGCCCAGTTCCCTACACGTTTTCTTAACTGCTAAGAACGCTTTTTTCTCTCTTGCTGTATAGCCACGGAGAAATCTGGGTAGATATGCAACCTGTTAGAGTCCAAGAGTAACTGCCTTGTCATGGGCGACCCGAAGGATTACATCTCTGTCGCAATAGTTTAGTAGGCGTGCAATGATTGGGCGAGTTGGTGCTCCTTGCTTGGGCGCCAGACATCGGTGGGCCTGCTCAACCACAAACTGCAGTGACAGCTTGGACTTGTGTGATGCTGGAAATGCATCGGAGAGACAGGGCCTCCGTATCCTTGTCCTTTTTCTGTGCTTATCGTGTGTTCTGTCGTGTTTTCCGCGCAGAAGTCCATGCGGGACTCCTGGCGGTGCAGCTCTCTCTTTTGGTTTGGTGAACAGACCCATGGGATACCCTTATGGCACCCATGGGTAGGGGTGCAACCCTGTGCCCCTAGTGTATGTTTTTGGGCACCCGTGGGTGGCCCACAGAGCTGGGTATGGGCTGGTGGCAGCTACATGCTGAATGTGACAGGTGCGCTGGGTATCCGCCATTTTGGGGTACCCCGGCCCTGCCATTGGAATCAGTTGATTCCTGATAGGAAACAAGATGGCCCCGGTGGCCTCTTGCTTTCTATCGCCTGATACCTTGTTTTCCCAAAGTCCTGGGAAGCCCTGACTCTGTCCCTTCCCCCTGACTGGCTGTTGGGTGGAAGTTCCGTATATGGTGTTGTTGTGAAGGCCCAGCTAGACTTACTGGAGCCTTCCCGCTGACTGTATGTTGTGGGTACCGCCTGTGGGTGGGACCTGGGTGAATGGGGAGTGTGACCAATACGCACTCCGTGTTGTGGCTGTCTGGTTTCTGCCATGAGAGACAAAGACTGAGACAGCCCTGCCCGAAACTGGACTGAATGCAGTATGTAGAGTTGGATGGCTGAGTACTTGTCTCAATCCACATTCCTTGTTGTGAGTGTCTGAGCGGGAGAAGAGTGGCCTGAATGCCCTGCGTGCCTGATTGGCTGACCGACTGCATGAATGCCCTTCTGTACGATTGGCTGCTGAGTGTGTGCCAGCAGTGTGGATGAGAGACCAAATAGTATATCTGGGGACCTCTCACCACTGGGAATCGTTCAGAAGCTGAAGTCCACTACGACGAGTAACTGGAGTAACTGACGCTTGACCTTGAGGCCCTGCTGGAAGAGAAGGATTGCCGTGGCTCTCCTTCACGATCTAAAGGCTGCTGTGTCTCCAAGGACTGACCCAGAGAGGACCTGGTAAGGCGCCCTCTTCCCGAGCTACGAGGGACCATCGTGCACCGCTGACCTTTGCCAACGCTCCCTGGTAGACAGACCTACGACAGGCTGCCGACCCGATACGGGGACTGCTGAGGAATCCCAAAGCGAAGCACCCGGACTGTTGTCCGCCACTGTCGACGACCGCCGTCGCCGACCGGAGCCGCCGTGCTCCCGTTTGCCTAAGAACTTTAACTTGATCAACGGACGCTCTCGTCTGCATCGCCGTGCCGTCTCCTGTGGGAGAAGGCCTGACCGGCGACGCGCCAAGGAGTATCCACCGGTGGGTTTCCCGCCACCCAAAGACCGCAGAGACGCCGACGACTCGACGCCCTTGCTGGGCCACAGTTCTTCTTCATCTCTTTGCGGTCCAGAACTATCGTCACCGAGGTGCCCCGCACGCCTCTTCCTTGCAGGACGCCAACGCTCTGTCGTCGACGAGCACCGCTCGGATCAAAGCCTGCTGCCTCATCGACGTCGTTCTACCCGGTTCACGGTCGGACGTTCGGCGCCCCGTGTCTCCCGCTTGAAAGGGGCGACATTCAAGAAGGGCCGCCGATTCCCCGACACCGAACCCCGAGTCCGCGACGCCTCTCGACGATCCGTGGCTCCTGCCTTAAAGGGAGTCACTCCAGAAGGATCGGTCGACGCCTCGCCGACGAACTCTACTCCACCAGGTACATTGGGGGGGTAAAACATTGTGGGAGAGAACGAGACTCTTGAACAATATATGGACTGGGCTTGTTTTATATATCGTTATTTTACAGGTTGCCCAGGTGGGGGGATCTCCACTCAGAGCTGTGTCCAGTAGCGAGGACCAGTCGTCTGCCTATTGTTTCATCCGTCTGCTTTCTCTCTTCTCTCTATTACTGGTTTCATTGCTATTGATCCGTGTGGCATTTTCACAGCCTTGTTGAATGCACTCTAATCGAATATTAGTGGTACCACTGTAGAATTGTAGATATTTACCATTGTTGATTTTCCGGAGCACAAAGTGCGTTATTGTGATAAGTGTACATAACATTTGAATATTAATTATATAAAGACTGTGTTTTCAGTAATACAGTGTGTGGACATTCCTTTGTGGGGGCTTGGGGATACACTGTACTTAAGAACCAGCCCGCATCACCTCCTGAGAAGCTAGGCCTTGATTGCTCGACCAGCGTTACCATATCAGAGAATCTCGGCTGGGGTCCTCTGTGCCTTTCCTCTGCCATATAGAGAGCGGAAGTACAGACCCCCCCACCTCGTCCTGACAACTTGTCTAGCAGCGAAATGATGGTATGCTCTGCAAAGTCCTCCATAGTGCCTTCAAGATTGTTGTCAGTGGGGCGTGGCTTGCCAGCGTGCAATGTGCACGTAGTTCCGCGGAGCTCCCGCTCCACCAGCCAAAATCCTGTTAAAATCCAGCACTAGAACCTCATAAATTGGGCTGGGATCAGCACGACCGATGCAGGAAGGATAGGTGCCACGATCGACGACCTAAAGGAGAAGGAACGCAAAGCACTTTCACTAAGAATCTGCATCGGAAAAAGGATGTTGAAGGACAGAGGCGCTGATCTAAGATGGCCGCCTGGACACCCTAATGAGGCGTCGTACAGACCCCCAGCTATCCGGACAGACGAGGGAAGGAAGTCTGCCCTCGAAGAACCTAGAGGGAGTCGCAACAGCCACTGACGAGGTCCGAGTAAGAGGCGGGCGGCTCCCGGGATAGCAGAGGGACACCACCTGTCAGGGGAATCGCTCCCACTCACGCCGAGGATTATGGACACCGTCTCCTCACCAAGGGGTTTCAAAAAAGGTAGCAGGCGCACCTCTCCAGAAAGAACATGACATGGTAACCTGTTCTGAGATGAGTTTGCAGCACACACTTTTTGCTCACTGTACCTTTCACAGATGGGAAATATCCATTTGCATATCAGTCTTTGTCCCTCCGACATGGGCAGTCCAGCACCGAAATGCTATGGCAATTACTCTGTGAACAAGAATACCCACAGCAACCCCATACACGTGTTTCAGCCTTGTTGGGCCTCATCAGTGAGGTAAAGCTGTGCCTCTCTGAGCACAGTGAGCAGGGAGTCCATGTCTGGTTGCCTCCAGGTAACTCAGGGTGACCAACCCCAAGTTCCTTGCAAATATTTCAAAAAAGGTAGCAGGCGCTCCTCTTCAGAAAGAACATGACATGATAACCTGTTCTGAGAGGAGTTAGCAGCACACACTTTTTGCTCACTGTACCTTCCACAGATGGGAAATATCCATTTGCATATCAGTCTTTGTCCCGCCCACATGGGCAGTCCAGCATTGAAATGCTATAGCAAGGGGGGAAGGTACACCGGGCAGGGTAGGGGCCATGAGGCAGCCCGGCTACAACGTGCGACGAGGCGGGAGAGACGGTAGGACATAAACCCTGAGCACAATGGCAGTGGACCCAACATGGTAAGGATTGTGACATACACAGTATGGACATCACTGAAAACACTGTGTTATTGGAACAGAGAGGCGCCGCTGCTGCCACGTGGGATCTGGGAGACCGAAGGACCCCCCCCCGTGAAGCCCGGACAAGAAATAAAGAGGAAGCGGTGCCACCGGGTCATAACGCTACAAGATACGTGAAGAGGTGAGAGGGGAAAAAACCAGCTTTGGCCCCCTCCCCCTGAAACACCCTCTCCACTGATAACGTACCACCCTCACCTAGGTTGGGGCTTGGGCGAGATGACCAGGATCTAAGAGCTGTAATCAAGTCAAGAGAAGCAATCAGGAGGGAGCGGGACGCCACAGGCCGGGGGGGAGGGGGAGTAACGCCGGAGTAGCTGGCCTGAAGGCCTGAACTGGCAGTGTGAACTGGGTTAGAAGCGCCCCCGCGCCACCACAAGGCACGTCATATACTAGGGTTCTGGGTGATAAATACGGACGCAGGAGATTGAATCGCAGCAGACACCCGTGAAGAAACGGAAGAGAGCGGGAGGGGAACGGACTGCATTTCTGAATCCCGGACCTAGTCACGGGCTACAACCAGCTCCCCCCCTGGACATTGGGAAGAACAAAGGGGACAGGAGGAAAGTAAGGTGGGGAGGAGGACTAAACACTGAAACCCAGATAAGAGTAGGGAACAAGGGCTGCCAGCCCGCGACGGAGACAGGAGAACCAACACCAGCACCGCTAGACGGGAGGCCTGAAGCAGCTAGTGTGCTGGAAGGAGGGCCATATCACTACAACCCTTGGAACGCAGAGTAGAAACACCAGGAACTACATTGGGGTGGGGGCACCAGATTAGAACAGTGGAAGAGTGGAGATAAACAAGGGAAGCCGACCTCCACGCATGCAGGGTGCCTGAAAGCATAACTTTGAGTAGTGTCACGAACCATGCCCCTGACTCCCTCACTTTACCTGGGCGATTTAAACCACACCCAAACAGCAGAACATGCTTTGAGTTATTCTGCACTCCTGCAGCGTAACGCCCACCGTGTCGAGCTCCTGCTCATCTGCTTCTCCGGCGGCCCGATCCTGAAGCCCTAAATCCGGATTCCATTAATAACCTGGAAGAACAAGAACAGCATTAGCAAGCAAGAACACTTACCTGTGAAGTAACTGGCCTTGACCTCGCCCATCTCCAGAGTTCGCCGCAACCTGCAAAGGTAAAGAAACAAGGATAGCATTAATAACAATTCTTACATTGGGCAAGTAGCGAGTCCTGACAGCACCCTGCGCTTCTCATCTCCGGGTTTCACCACAACCTCCGAGGGAGAAGGAACAAGGTCAGCTTTAATAAAGCACTTACCCGGGCAAGCAGCGCTTCGATCGCTCATCACTCCGGAACATCACTGCAACCTGTACAAAGAAGAGAAGAGAACACAGGTTAGCAATTAACACCAATAAACAATAACTCACTGTGGTCTACGCCATCGGTGCGGCTACTCCGAGATCGCAACCATCCCTGTGAAAACAAAAAGGGACTTTGTTAGGGAACAGCATAGTGGAACAAGACGCAGAGAAGACAGACAAAACGGAAGGAAAGAAAGAGACAGAATAAAGATGGAAAAGACATTATAACTCACCTGGAAGACACCAAGCAGAGTCGGAGTCACAGCCGGTCTGGACCCGACATAAGGGTACACGCACCCCTGCACAGAGACTCAGGACGGAGAGTTCAACGCACAAAAACCTAAGGCGCTACCCAACATCTGGCACATAACCAAGCAGAGAGGGGTCCAGGATAGCGCTTAGACCTCCATCCAGTATCATGTGGCGCCCCCTTGGATACCAGGTGTGCGTAACAAGTAGCCCTGAAAATGTTTGTGGCCAGTATAGTTAAAGGACAACAAAGGATTGAAAAATATACAGAAACAAAAGGCAGGTCTAAAAAAAAGGAAGGACCGGATCGGGCCACGGAGGAGGGGGCGACAGGAGGGGGGGAGGAGGAGGAGTGACCCTGGACACGCTGATGGAGGCGATTCAAGCAACCAGAGCCTCCATTGAAGGAAGCATTAAGGCAGTAGGGGTGGATGTCACCCTAGTGAGAGCTGACCTCCGTAAGGTGTGCGACCGAGTCACAGAAGTGGAACAAAGGGTCAGTACAGTGGAAGATGACATTCAGCACCTTAAGAATCAGGTAGCAGGACTGGTGGGGGCGACTAGAACTTTGGAGACAAGAGCGGAAGATGCAGAGGGTCGCTCCAGGCAGTGCAACATTCGGCTGATCGAAGTACCGGAGAGAGAAGAGGGACCCAGCGCAGAGCTATTTGTGGAAAACCTGGTACTGATGGTGTTAGGGATAAAGGGTCTGGCTAAGTTCTTCATGGTGGAAAGAGCTCACAGGGTGGCGGGTAGACCTCGCCACCAAGCGGTCCACCGAGTGTAATAGTGGCCAAGCTTCTGAACTTTCGGGATCGAGACGCCGTATTGCAAGAAGTCCGCAAGGTGAGATTTTACGAAATTGGGAACTCGAAATTGCGCATCTTCCCGAATTTCACGCCGGAAGTACAATGGCAGGGGAGAATGTACGATGCAGTGCGAAGACGACTCTGAGAACTAAATCTAAAATACATGATGTTCTTCCCGGCCAAAATGAAAGTCGGGGGGGTCATGGTTTTTCACGTCCCCAAAAGAGATGTGGGACTGTTTGGACGCCTCAACACTGGGAAGGGAGTCCCAAAATGAGAGACAACCGGGGGTTGGGGGGGACACAAACTGAGGGAGGGGATTGAGGATTGCCGGGGATGTTAAGGCATGTGAGTGGGGAGCCAGTACGTAGTTGACACCTTGGGGTAAATGTGAGGCACAGAGGAGGCATGAGTTGGAATGGGCGGGTGGAAGCGTGGGCAACATGGAACCCCCCGCTTGGATAACGCCACTGGCTACTAACCCACGAGGAGAAAGGGGAAAGGTGGGATACGCTAGCCAAAGGGTCCAAGTGTTGAAACTGATGGGATGGAACCCGGAGCGGGACACCCAATAGACACAGATGGGGAGTTGGGGGGAGATGAGGGGAGGAGGGAGGAGCTTGGGGGGGGAGAGTTTTTGGAAGATGATACCAAGTTGGGGAGGGGTGTTGTCTGGGGAACGGTTAAGTGGTAGGAAGGGAGCAGGGGACCTGGATAGAGACCGAACACCGAAAGGAATAGGACGGGGAATGGGACCAAGAGAAAGGGATATCAACACACCAAAGATGATGGAGATACCAGAAACAGGACGGGGAGAATTAAAAGAGAACTAAGAGGCGAGGACCCTAGAAGTGGGGGTGGGGTCAGAATACAAAAATTGACCATTAAGATGGGACAGAGCAGAGGGCTGAAGTCGGAACTTGGAATGTTCAGGGACTGGGATCGAGGCAAAAAAGAAAGAGTAGGAGAGTTCTGAAACAACAAGGGATGCAGGTGGCCCTGATACAAGAGACACATATGGGTAAAGCAGACCTAGTAGCACTTGGCAGGACATGGGGCGGACAGGTAGGGGGTACCTCCTACTCAACACAGGCAAGAGGGGTATTGATCTGGGTGGCGAAAGGGGTACCACTGTGAGTGGAAAAGGTACTGAAAGATGGTGGGGAGGACGGTGGTTATTGCGGGAATGTGGGAGGAGCGCTCACTCTGTCTGGTGAATTTTGTATGCACCAAACATCGACAACAAGGAATACTACCCCTCTGTATTAAATATGATTGGGGCGTTCAGAGGGGAAATTATCATATGGGTGGGCACTTCAATTGTCGCCTACATACGCACTTTAATAGAACGGGGTGAAAGGGTACCAGTAAAAAACAAATGGCTGCGTCACTTCACAAGGTGATGGAGGGAAAGGCATGGTGAGGAGAGGGGCATCTCATATTACTCGGGAATACATGGGTCGTACTTGCGCTTGGATTACCTGCTAACAGGAAGGGAACATTGTCAGCAATTTGAGGGACCAGAATATCTGGGACGCACCCTCTCAGATCATTCCCCTCTGGTGGTTAAGCTGTTGGGAAGGGGCAGAGGAACCCCACGACGGCTGTGGCGTATGCAGAGGGAAGCGTTAGAAGATGGGGCTTTTAATAATGAGATATGCAAGGGGATTGTAAGTTACTTTGAGCTAAATGAGGGGTCGGTGTCGTCGGCGGAAATGCTCTGGGAGGCCTTTAAGCCAAATATGAGAGGGATGTGCCTTTCAACGACGGTGGGGATGAGAAGGAGGTTACAGGAGATGCTACGACAGACAGAGGTACGGGTGGCAGAACTGGATAGGGAAGCTGTGAGGGGAACTCAGGTGGGAGACAGACTGGCGCAGAGCCTCGTGCTCCATCACAAGACCCTAACAGATCTGTCACACTTTGACAATAGTAGACGGGACGTGCGACTACATGGAGAGGGAGATAAGGGGGGGAAACTATTAGCCCAGTTGATAAATAGGGAAAACCTGAGGTGAGTTATAACTCAAATTAGGACCAAATCAGGAGAAATTGTGGGCACACAGGACCGGATTAATACTACGTTCACCGAATTCTATGGGGAAATATATACAAGTGATGGCGGATACGTGGAAGAAGATGCGGAAGATCTGCTGGACATGGTACGGCTACAAGCACTAGGAGGGGATATGAGGGAAGAATTGGAGGCCCCGATAGAGGAGGGGGGAGGTCAGATGGGCAATACACTCCATGAGGAAGGGCACAGTGCCTGGTAGTGATGGGTTTCCATAGAATTGTATTAAGATTTTATGGATCTTCGTGCCCCATGGCTCAAGAAGGTATATGATGAGGCTTTTGAGAAAGGGAGCCTTTCCTGAATCCATGTGGGAAGCCATTATGACAGTGATCCTGAAGGAGGGGAAAGACCTGCTGGACTTCATGTCATACCGACTCATATCTTTATTGAATATTGATGGGAAGATCCTGGGGAAGATACTGGCAGCCAGGATGGCGAGG
The DNA here is from genome assembly GCF_040938575.1 of Ambystoma mexicanum. NCBI lineage: Eukaryota > Metazoa > Chordata > Amphibia > Caudata > Ambystomatidae > Ambystoma > Ambystoma mexicanum. Next base: position 573,388,348 of record NC_090926.1, on the reverse strand, counting down.
GTGTTGAGATGGATTTCTGAACTCTGACCTGGTGGGCAGAGGTTCAGGAGGCCAGCCTAGTTTCTTGCAACAGATTAACCTTCTGGACAAGCCAGACCAATCAAGGTAGCTTGGCGACGGTCAAGACTAGGTCTCAGGAGGGGTGACGGTGACTGAAAGACCTCAATGAGCACACAGAGTAAAGGACACTAACAAATCACTCCCAGTCAGGTGTAGATGTATTAAAAATACAAATACATTTTTTTTTCAAGGCCTTTGAGTTTCAACACACATATCAAATCACAGTAATACTATTAAGCCAACACAATCCTGTCTAAATACATATATACAAGACCATTGGGGTCTAAAGGGGGAATGCACAAAATGGGTCCACAACCTAAAAAGAGGATGGAAACAGGCAGTGCAAATAGTCTTTAGTCCCTTCTGCATCCAACACACTCCTAACTAAGAGGCAGTCCAATCCCTAAGAAGAGTGGAGCCTAATGCTCAAATGTACATGTAATGAAAGCGCACGCGGTAGTTCAAATGGGCAAAACGGGGTCTCTTCAAGGGTCTGTAGTAACTCAGGAAGGGGGGTGAGGCGATGAAGAATAGGTTCCCACTATTCGAGGAGGGTCTCCACTTGAGGGCAGAGTCTATTCCAAGAGTTGGGAATAGTTCACTAGTTTGCACTAGCAGTGAAAAAGAGAGGGGCCCCCAGGGGCCATTCATGCGTACAAATGGATGGAGGCACTAGGGGCCACCGGTTAGGGTTGCAATTACTCGCCGATCCCCAGCGCACTCCGAACCAAACTTCGGCAGTCGAGGTCACTTCGGTTGCTGGTTCAAGTGCAGCAATTTGACGGCTCTACGGCTTTTAGCGGCGAAGATACAGTGATGATTACCAAACAGGACAGTGGTGATTTCTCAGCTCCTGGTGGATGGATCAGGCCAGTTGGAGGGGGCAAGAGGGGCACAAATACAGCACACCTGCAAAGTGCGTCACCACGGCTGGGTGGCACGGTAACCGCGTACGCTCCGGTTCTGGCACACTCGTCTCACTTCAGACCTGGGAACACCAAGTGTATGAAATTCGGTGTGAGGGTGCCGTGAACACAAAGCTTAAGGGCATGTCAGTTTCCCCATAAAAAGTGAGCGAAAAGACCAGAGTAGTGCAGCAGAAGGCTGGGCTCCTCTGGCAAAGTCATACTATGGTGTTTAACATCAGCAAAAAGTTACTGGCATATGTGGTGGGGGTGCGCAAGGCTGCGCCTATCCTGGTACAAGGTCCTGGGATGGATTAATGAGGTGGAGGGGATTTCCAGGACTACATCTCCCCTGCTAGTTTTGTTTGGGATTGAGAGGCAGGAGTGGGCCCTCTGTAGGTTGCCTATGATTGCATCGGGCCTACTTTTAGCAGCCAGAGCATGCCTCGCCACGAAATGGAAATGTGCTCACACGCCAGATAAAGAGGAATGGGTCAATGTTGCAAAGAACCTATACGTGATGGAGCGGATAACTGCGGGTCTGCATGGCCGGGGGCTATGATGGAGATGGAATGGGGGGGGGCTTCACTGATAAATATCTGAGAGGTGCCGAGGGTCATTGGGAAGGGGTTGGAGAGGTGACTGAATGAGTGGGGGCTTGTGCTTTTGATATGGGACAAAGGGGAGAGAGAGGCCGGCCGGCTGTCAAGTTGGGGGTGATGGAGAGGGCTAGTGGAGTGGCCCAGTGCTTGGTGGGGGTGTCATAAGTGGTCACAGCAAAGGAAGGGTTTGTGAGTAGGGAATTCGGGAGGGAAAGACGGTACCAGGAACGGGAAGGGTGTGGGGGAGGGGGAGTTGTTCATTGTTGTCTTATACGAGAGGGAGGCAAGGGGCATGTGCTCTTTCATGATTGGTTAATGTTGATGTGATTTATATGCCTATCAAAGTTATGTTGATATCTGTAATAAAACTTTTAGTAAAGTCAAATTTGAAAGAAAAAAGAAAACCTGGATGTCCGATCACTTCCTTGTTCTTAATGCTTCAAAAACTGCTTTTCTTTTCTTCCCAGCTTGTACTATCCCTCCCTCCTGTTGTTCCTCTCTGTATTCTGTTTCCACCTTCTCGCCTTCCTATATCTCTTACTGCCAGCAATCTTGGTCTTAATTTTGAGGCTGACCTAGCTTTCACTTATCACATTTCTATTATTTCTCGCTCCTGTCGATTCCATCTCTTTAACAACTGCAATGTTAGGGCTTTCCTTACTTTTAGCGCTACCAAACATCTAATATCTTCTCTAATTTTGTCACGATTATTCTACTGTTCTGCACTTCTCTTTGGCCTTCCTGTCTCTCGCTTAGATCCATTAAAGTCTGTCTTCAATTCTTCTATTTGTCTCTTGTATTCTGTTCTTATTTGTGATTCTCTTTCTACGTCTTCAGCCTCTCTTCGATGGCTACCTTACCACTCTCAACTGAAATTCTATTTTCTCTGTATTGTATTCAAATCCCTGCAAAAACAAAGAGGTGATGGCTGGAAGGTTTAGAATTCATCTTAACCTCTGGCATTGCTCTGGGTAACCCCACAGACCATCGTTCTTCACCTGCCAAGCCATTACAGAAAGGGAAAGACCATATGATTTGTATTCAAGTCACTCCATGGTCTTGCTTCTGTCTATCTTTCATCCATTGTATCTTTCAATGTCCCCTCCCGTGTTCTTCGTTCACAGTCCAATTTTCTAATAACTGTACCTTGTCCACCTTGTGCGCCTTCGCTCTTTTTCTTTGCTTGCTCCTTTTCATTGGAATGTTCTCCCTCTTTCTCCTTGATCTATTGATTCTTATTCTGCTTTTCGTGCTGCATGAAAACCTTTCTACTTCATTCGTAATTGTGTACTTGAACTAATCGTGTTACTGAAGGCATTTATCTGCTGTGCATTGTAATACTACCTACTCTAATTATTGTACTGTAAATTGGCATCTGTACAGCGCCTTGTATGCGCTATGTAAAATATCAAATCAATACAAATACAAATATGGAAGCAGTATGTTAGTATTGCTATTGCTTTTTTAAGTTCCTTTTATTGTATTGCTCCTTACACTGCTTTGTGATCTGTATTCAAGTGTGTGAATCTGTACATTGAAGAATGTTACCTTGAAGTTAGAATCGCCATCTTTAATAAATGCACATTTGGCATACATTTTTCCCAGGAGTATGATGGAATGGTCTAGCAAAGCCAATGCTCTGGGTATGGAATTTAAATGTCCAGTACTGATTAGTTATGTGTAGGGCGTCTGGCATTGTATTTCTTTTTTAATTTTTTACTTGAATTTTGAATTATTATTAAAGAGTTTTCAGTTACAGCATAGAACATTTCATCATAACCAGTCCAATAGCAACTGAGCATAACCCCCCATGGCCCACACCTTATAAACACAGGAAATGCTTGCCTCTTAAAACAGCAGATATACAGACATGTATACATAAGAACAATACACCCAATATTACAGCTTAACCAGATGTGAACCTTCACTCTGTCTTTAGGCCCATTTCTCGACATTAGACAGACTCTCCACCCCAGGCGATTTGGACCCCCCCTCTACATTCGCTCTTGAGTCAAATGGCTACATTCTGTGAACCAATCTCCTCTCCCCTTCTACCAACCCCCCCTAAAACCTCTCATCACAGTTTCCACTTACTAATCAATGTACCCTGCTCCTCCTGAAACTGACCCACCTGATCATTCACTATAGCCATTAGTTGTTTCACAGTATACATATCTCTGTTGAGTTTCTGCTCCCTGACCATCCTTTCCGGGGCACCTGGGGAGTTCCACTTTTGCGCTATTGCAGTCCTACCCAACCTTAACATCACTTCCCATAATCTTGAGAACCGTTCCTCATCTCTCTCATCCGGGGGAGCTCCTAACAAATTCTGGAGTGGGTGCAAGTCAAGCTGGACACCCATAACCTCCTTAATCCAGCTCAACACCTCTGACCAAAAGGTATGTATCACCGGACATTTACACCATATATGAAATCACGTGCCCCAATGACCACAATTATGAGGGCAGAAGTGCGAGGAGCCCTGAAACATTCTAAAGAGCCTAACTGGGTCCCTATGCCACCCGTGCAAGATCTTAAAATTGTGTTGTGGCGTGTGTTTGTAGGACGGAGTGAGACGGAGTGTCTTGTGTATCAAGTATTAAAGAGTACTTTTGGAAACAATTTCCCCACGGGAATCCTTTGAAATCGACCTGACACTGTGCTCCACATCTCTGGTATCCATTATCAGAGGCTGGTTTGATCTTCGGCCCGACAAGCTGCTGGAACAGCTGACTCCTGCATAAAGGAGCTGTGCCTGCGCATTAGCGCACGTGTTCTTGTGCCGGATTGAGACAGTGTGTCTCGTGTCTTTGTAGTTGGCGGCCAGGGCAAAGAAGGTAAGATCCTCCTACCTGATAAAATGACCCGAAGTAGTGCCCCCAAGTATGCTAGACGGAGTAAAACACTTCCAAGGAATTCAGGTCCGAAAACCTTACTCTTACGTTCCGTCCCCTTTCTTCCATACTGCATGGGCGTCCCTTCGAAGGGACGGGAGATGCAACCTTTTTCACCAGAAATTTTTTTTTTCCCCTTCAAATTTAGATGCGCATTAGGGGTGCGGCCCAGAGAGCATGCGCTGCCCTGACTCTGCTCTCTGGTGCCACACCCCAATCCCCTTTTCCGCGCCGACGGGAACAGGATGAATTCACCAGCGCTCCTGGGTTTTGCTTCGGCCATGTAATTCCACGCGCGTATACTTCATCTTTGTCTTTTTTTCTGTCTTTTTATCATTCCGGTACTCGGTCCTCAGGCACCACGCTCCTCCCCAGCGCATGTCGACTTCCACAGGGTTCAGCAGGTGTCTATCCTGCAACCGGCTCTTCCCAACTTCAGACCCCCACACCCTCTGCCTACGTTGCCTTGGCCCAGACCATGGTTGGCAAGCTTGTTCAGCGTGTGGCTCGCTGTCATCGAAAGCGCTGAAGAACAGACTAGCCAGGTGGAGGGAGCTCTTCCAGAAGTCTTGAGGTCCGCTGGAGAACCTTGTGAAACACTGAGCCAGGCCCAAGGTAGGGCCGCTATTTTCCATCACTTCCCGCAAAGGAGACTCCTTCCCAAGGACTCTCCCGCGTGGGAGGAAACGCTCAGGTCCTTGTACCAGCACGTGCACCGAGGCTGCTTCAGCTACCAACCCTCGGGCCTAGGGATCCTCGGATCCTCCCTGTGACAGTGTTGAGGGACAGGAAGGTTCTTGTACCAGATCGTCATCCGAGGGGCTCTGCCCTTGTAATGGCAATATGGCTGAAGAGCTACGCCCTAGTACCGGCAATACGTCTGAAGGGGTGCCTAAACGCAGCTCTACCGACCCCCGGGTCGAGGGTGTTACACCTACCGGGCCTGGGCCCGAGGAGCAGGGTAGGCCTCGTGATCCTGGAGGAGGCGGGACCCAGCGAGCCGTGCATGACGTCACAGGCACGTGGCAGACAGCTCGACAAGATGGCCGCTGCGCCTGACAGAGGCACCCGTCCAACGCCATTCCAGGAGTTCAGCGAAGAACGAGTGTCGAGGTGGGACTTGCCTCAACCAGGTACGTGGCCAACAGCCTATCCTTCTTATGCGTAGGGCAGCTTCCCACTGCGTCCATACAGGCAGGGTATGCAGCGGCTCCAGCAGCCCCCGGCTACCCCGTCAGTACCCCCTAACCTCCCTCAGACCAGTGAAGAGGGGTTCTTCGAGAGGTTCCTCAGACTCAGGAAGTCACCTTGGATGGGGGTTATTCTCAAGGACGCCATCAGAGAAGTCCTCCCCACTATGCTAGTGGCACCACAAGCGCCTCCATTGTCGCCCCCTGGTGTAGCTTCTGGTCCCGGCTCCCCAGCCGACTCCTCGGGCTGTTCCGTACCAGCCTCTGCCACCTCCTCAACTCCCGGCTGCGGTCCCTGTGCCAATGCCTTCGGCTCCAACTACGCCTCCACCTCCGCAGGATCCTCCTGATCCGCAGGACACGGATGATGATGAGGAGGATCCGGACATGCCATCCTCAGCCAGGGCCTTCCACAAATGTCTTGCTGGGCTGGCGGAATACCTGGGCCTCCCCCAGCCTGAGGTCGAGCAGCTGGCAGAGGGGGTTCTGGCTGAAGTCCTCACTCAACGCCCCTCTGCGCACAAACCTTTTGAACCAATGGCATCCGTGGACATCAGGCTGGTCACCATCAAGACGGCCATACCAGTCGGCTTCACCTTAGCTCGTAGAGAAAGCGAGATCCAGGTGCTGGTTGCCTCGGAACCATGTCTACCTTTCACAGGGACAGAGTAGTCCTGCGGACACACCCAGCATTTCTGCCCAAGGTGCTGTCTGCTTTCCACTTGAACGAGGAAATAGCCCTTCCTACATTCTTTGCCGATCCTATGGACTAAGCACAGAGAGCGCTCCACTGCCTGGACGTCAGGCGTGCCCTGAAATTCTACTTGGACAGGACCAGGGGCTTCGGCAAATCGGACGCCCTGTTTGTTACTTTCGAAGGCTCGAGACTAGGCTATCAGGCCTCCATATCCCGCTGGATGGCCTCGGCCATCAAGAAAGCGTACTAGGGTCCAGCACAAGCTGCTGACGGCCAACATGCATGCCCACACAGTCAGGGCCAAGGCAACGGCCATCGGCTTTCTGCAAGCATTACTGTTTGGATGCCGGCCCTAGATCGGACGCAGCCTTCGGACAAGCGGTTCTGAGGAACCTATTTGCTTAAGGAAGGTCTCCTCTCCACCCTGGGGCTACATTCAGTTGTATTTTCCCATGCAGTATGGAGGAAAGGAGACAGGACGCAAATGTAATTATAAGTTACTCATCGTAGTGACTAACGTTCTCTTAGTCCATAGTCCCCTTTCCTCCATATGTCCCACCAACCTCCCCCCTAATAATACTGGTGTCATTAGGCAATGTTAAATCTATTGTTGACGCGTCAATGGGGACTGAGGTGTGGCGCCGGACCCCCTGGGCCGCACCCCCACACGCCTCTAAATTTAAAGGGGAAGAAGATTTTTTTTCTGGTGAAAAAGGTTCTGTCTCCTGTCCCTTGAAAGGGACGGCCATGCAGTATGGAGGAAAGGGGACTATGGACTAAGGGTACGTTAGTCACTACGGTGAATAACTTATAATTTATAATATCCGACACGTCTAAAACATGACGCCCCCCCTAAGAAAAAGGGAAATGCCAGACCAATGACGGAAGCATAGAAAATAGAAGATTCAAAAAGAAAAGTATTGAAGTGTATAGCCAAGGGGATGTGACAAAGTAGAGGGGACGAGTGATAAGAACACAAATAGGGAAGGTAGAAGAAAAGGTATGTTTTTGATGTGCCAGTGCAAGCAACTTTGCTAGTTCCCTGGCGTGTCCAGGGTGGAGGGTGACCTGTAACAAATGCAAAAGGTGGGGGCACTATGCTAATTGCTGTAGAAACTACTCGATTCCCAGCAGTAAAAAGGTTCTATATGTAACAGAGGAGTCCCATCAATCATCGGGTGAAGGGGTTGATGAGCAAGTTGAAGTGGTGACAGTGAATATGGCCATGTGCGTTGAAGATGATACATGTGCAGCCCATTTGCTGAGATATGGGTAAATGGAGAGGAAGTGCGTATGATGGCAGATTCTGGTGCAAAGCTGTCTTTAATGTCACAAGACGTATATGAACTTGTGGGGGGTCGTAATGTATGTAATATATTACCGTCGGATAAAAAGCCTGGCAGGTATAACCTGGGTAGGATAGACATCATTGGATATTTTATGGCCCAACTGAAGTTCAAGGGAAGGGAAGCCCTGGGCAAAGTATGTTACCAGGAGTGGTGAAAAGCTGCTGGGATGGAGGGAGCAAAAAGGTCTTCGAATAATATTGGATCCCAACACAGATGAGCAGGTTTTAAATGTGGGTGAGGATGCAAGTGTGGTCGAAAAATATCCCTAGGTATTTTCAAGGAACATTGGGTGTGTGAGAGGCATGGTGCATAAGATGGTCTTAAAGGAGGGGAGCAGACTGGTGGTGGCAAAGCTACGATCAGTTCTAATGGCATTGAGAGATGGTGTGACTACGGAAATCAAGAAAATAAGGGATGCAGATATAGTTGAATTTGCCAGAAGCGTTGAATGGGTCTCAGCCCTTGTTGTAGTAAAGAAACCCAGTGGAGAGTTGAGGCTGTGTGTTGATATAAGGGAATTGAATAAATGTGTGGTGACGGAGAGACATCTCCTTCCCAATATGAGTGAGATGTTGGCAACCGTGGGGAAGGCAAGATTCTTTTCTAAGTTGGATATGGTGTTTGCATATCATCAGCTGAGGTTGGATGAGACGTCCAAAGAATTGACAGCTTTTATTACTCATGAGGGCATTTTCCAATTGTACAGAATGCCTTTTGGATTGGTGTAAGCTTCGTCAGTTTTCCAAAAGGTAATGGACAGGCTGTTTAAAAAATTAACCGGAGTACATTGCTTTCAAGATGATATTCTAGTCTGTGGTGATAGTTGGGAACAACATGAAAAGAATTTAAGGGAAGTTGTCAAGATATTGGAACAGAGGTCGATAACGCTGAGAGCGGAGAAGTGTGTGTTTGGAAAGAAGGTGGTAGAATATTTGTGACATGAAATATCAAGTGAAAGGTTGAGGCCAAGAAAAGATCTAGTAGATGATATCAGAAAGGGTAGGTGACAAGAAGGTAGGGGAGAGTTGAGATCTTTCCTTGGTGTGATAGAATTCCATCAGAAGTTTGTATGTTGTTTTGCGGACAAGATTGTAAAAATGCAAAGCCTGCTCAGAAAAGAGGTTGAGTTTGTATGGGATGTGGAGTGTTAAGGTGAGTTCCAGAAAATAAAAAAGGAAATAGACATGGCAAAGCCATTGGCAATGTTTGACACTGGGAGGAGAAGTGTCATTTATGTGGATGCCAGTGATTCTGGCATTGGGGCTGTGTTGGCGCAGGTTGAGGAGAGTGGTCACAAAGTAATCATAACACATGCCTCGAGAATGTTGAGGGGCGCTGAGAGAAACTATTTGGTGTTAGAGAAAGTGGCACTAGCCTGTCATTGGGGAGTAGAAAAATTCCACAATTTTGTGTGGGGTTCAGAGTTTATTATCAGAACTGATCATAGGTCCCTTAAGGCAATATTTGAAAACAAAGGTCTTGAAAAGGTATCGCGAAGAGTGGCATACTGGGTGACTATGATGCAAAGTCATATGTTTACCATGGAAGTTGTTTCTGGGAAGGAGAATGTGTTCGCGGACCATGTATCAAGACTGGCTGTGTGTGAGGATGGAAAGGGTGAGGAACAGGTGAAGGATGTGGTTACCGACATAGTGTATGTTACCCATGATGGTGTAATATCTTGTGAGGAGTGGTTAAGTGGGTTGAGGGATGAGGAGAAATTTGTGAGACTGATGGGATTTTTGCAAGGTGAGTGGCCAGAGAAGAGATTGAGTGGCGAGGAGAGGTCATTATGGAGAGCAGGGTCGGAACTGTGTGTTAAGGGAGGTATCTTGTATAGGTATGACCGAGTAGTTGTTCCCCGTGTGTTGAGAAGAAGATTGGTGGATATTGGTCATGAGGGCCATATCAGGGTTTCAAAGACAAAGAGATTTTGAGAGATGAGTATTGGTGGCCCAGGTTTGATCGAGATATAGAGAGAATGGTTGGGAAGTGTATTGAGTGTGATGTTTCGGATAAGAATGTGGTGGCGTGGCAACAGTCGATAGTGAAAGTCGATACTCCCAATAGGGTGTGGAGTGAATTAGCACTGGACATATTGGGTCCTGTGGATATGGGTAGTGGACGGGGGCGATTCATACTTGTACTAGTTGATTTGTTTTATGAGGTGTTCCACAAAACCACACAGCTGAGCCACCTTATAGTAAATCTGTAAATCAAAGTAGGCAAATCACAACAATCCCTGGGCAATGTAATGGTCGAATGTTTAATTCTAGGGACTTTGTTTTGCCACACGAACTGGGAAAGAAGAGCTCTTAATTCCTGATAGTATCCCTCGAGACCACTGTGGGCAAGCTCGAGAAGAGCTAGAGTTAGGACATTCATCTTAACCGAGATCATCCTCCCATACCACGAAAGCACCCTGGGAGCCCATCTCACAAGATCCATCCTCAGTGGAGCCAGCATTGGGGAGTAGTTGTAAACAAGGCAGACAGATTCTCTTAAGAGTTGGACCCCAGATACGTGATTCTCACTTTCTTAACCCTCATCCCCCTAAAAGAGACCATGTCCTCCAAATAGGAGCCCACCAACTGGGTCGGCATGATACAGGATTTATGTACATTAATCTTGAGCCCTGAAAAGTGTCCAAAACTCGTAATCTAGGACATAAGCTCTGGGACCGATATGTGCATATCAACTAAGTATGCCAATATATCGTCTGCGAATAGTGACAGTTGAAACACGTTTCACCACACTGAATAATCCTGATTTCCAGGTTAGCGCAAACAGCAATCGTTAGCAGTTCCAAGGACATAGCATATAGTATGTGGGAAAGGGGGCACCCCTGCCTCGTCCCCCTGGCTAATGGGAAGGGGGCAGTCAGGATTCCATTAACTAGCACCTGCTCCGTCAGAGAGCCATATAGGGCCGTAATGCATTTATGCATATGTGGACCTAATCTGAACTTCTCTAGGATCTGCAACATGTATGTCCACTCAATGCGGTCGAATGCCTTTTCTGATTCTAGTGAGATCACTGCTGCATAAACATCTGGGGCCTGCGTCATATGAATCCAGTGGATTGTTTTCGTGATATTGTTGGATCCCTGTCTCCCCTGAATTAAACCAACCTGGTCCCTGTGTTTCAGTGTTGGGAAAAATCCCTTGAGCCTCCATCCAAAGAGTTTAGCTAGTGTCTTGTCATTGGTATTGAGGAGCGATTTAGGTCTATAGGAGGAAGAATTCCCCCGGATCCTTCCCCTGATTATGAATAACCACAATAAGAGCACTCAACATAGTCTGGAAGGCATCCCCTTCTAACACGTTATTAAATACCTACGCTAGGTGAGAGGCCAGGAGAGACCCAAACCTTTTATAAAACTCAACTGAAAATCTGTCTTCTTCCAGTGTAGTTCCTGACTTCATTCCCCTAATCGTCTGGGCCACCTCCTCTGCAGTAATAGGGCCATCAATACTGTCTGCTGCGAGGTCTGACAGTCACAGCATCTACAGGGTGCAGAGGAACCGAGACATTTCAGTACCATCCCACGTGTAGTCCAACTTGTATAGGGTCTCATAGAAGTTGCAGAATTCGTCCTCTATCCTTCCCGGGTCAAAGAGGATCTCCTACTCTTTGTTTTTGGTCTTGTGGACAAGTTTGGACTTCGGCACTTCCCTCAATCACCAGGCTAATATTGAGTCTGCCATGTCTCCCTTTTCATGATATTTCTGCTTCAGAAATGTTAGCTTCTTTTCTGTGTCCTGAATCAGCAAATCTTTCTGTCATGCTTTGTAGACACGCAATTTTGCTGCCCAATGGGGATTCTGACCCCCCGCACCCACTTGCTCAGAGGTCAGCCTCTTCCCTCTGCCGTTCCCGATTCCTGTGTGCTCCCAACCCAATCAGAACCCATCTAATGTTGGGCTTGATACCCTACCACACAAAGCGTACAGTGGCCTCTCCAACCTCATTGAACTCAAATATTCCTTAACGTGGTTCAGAAGATTTTGTGCTGTCCCCCAGTAGCAGGTCGCTGCATGTCCACCTACACGCTGGTCTGTGTGCCCATCCCTCACCAATCTCCACCCGTACAAGATCCTGGTCGTACCACGGCACTGGCGGGGCCGTTAACGAGTCAACAAACCCCTTCAATGATGTGTCAACAAGAACTATGTCAATCCGAGAATACGAGTCGTGAACTTGCAAATAGAAAGTGAAGGGAGACTCTTCACCGGCCTTCAGCATTAGGGCATCAGTGACACCTAGGTCTACATTAATTTTATGAAACTCTCTGGACTGTGAACTCTCAGCTCTAAATACCCCTGCCTCACTAAAAAGAAATCCCAGCCTTCTGTGGGCCCAGAACCATATTGATACCCCCCCCCTATTATCAGTTGTCCCTCTCAATCCCTTTTAATGCCTCCCTGAGCGTACCCCAGAACAAGAGCTGGCCCTCGTTGGGAACGTAAACTGACACAATTGAGATCGGACTACCCCTCAGCAAACCTTTGATGGCAATATACCTCCCATCAAGGTCCCGGAGGATTTTATCAACCATCATTCCAAGTCCAGATGACACAACTATCGCCACCCCTCTCTTCATGACCTGAGCAGAGGACTCATATACGTCACCCACAAGCCTAGACTTCAACCCGGAGGATCTACTCTAGCCCAATGGGTCTCCTGCAGCAAAAAGTCCAGCTTAGCTCTTTTCTCTAAGAACGAGTGATCGCTTTTAGGGGAGTTTAGCCCAGAGGCATTGAGAGATCACACCACCAAGTTAATATCCGTATCTGGCAGGCGGACACATCAGACTCCCAATAGTGACCACACCTGCACCTCTGTCGTCTCCCAAAACACAACTTGTCTGCTGGTAAGACTGAACGTGGAGCTTTCTCATCTTCCTGGTAAACCTGAAATGAATAACATTCCCACAACTCCCCGGCAACCACCCCCCCCTCTTAGAGCTCATCTCCACAACCCCCCCCTTGACATCCAGTCCAGCCATGTTACCATCACTGGCTTGGGACCGAACCACCAGGAAAACCCGCTCATACTCCTTACACTTAAACTCAGAAGAACCTTCTCCCCCCTCCGCACCTCTCCACCATAGCACACGTAACCTAGCATTTTCCATCTTGCTAGCCCCCATCATAGGAGTGCTGAGCGTCCCCTTCCCCCTCATCAAAGCTCCCTCATTCTCCATCACTCCACATTTAAAACAATCATGAAAATCTCGTTGTCACTTCCAAACTGGGCCGGTCACCTGAGCAAATAGCAAGGAGACCTCAGCCACATCAAAACCCTTCAAGAGTCTTCAAGAGTCCTCCCGCGTGGGAGTGTTTCGTTTTTTGAACTTCCTGAAGCTGGAATTCTACGCTGCCTGGGCCACTTAACCTTTTGAAAACCATCAGCCAGCGATCCTTCGTCCTCCCATGACTGCTCAGCCGGAGGACACTTCAACTCCCCGTGACCGTCTGGATGTCATCTTTTGTGACGAACTTAAACTTGTGACTCTCGTAGTCAAAGGAGAGGGAGAAGGGAAATCCTCAGCTGTATCGGACACACTTCTTGTTCAGCCACTGGGTGAGGGTGGAACACATTCGTCACCTTGCCTGTGTAAAAGCTGAAAGGTCTTGGGAAATAGTTATCTTTGAGTCCCCCAGTGAGACCGGCCCCTCTTTCCTGGCCTTGCCGAGAATTCTTCTTTACTCCAGCCGGTCAAGTGGCACAGCGAGTAGAGCGCTCGCTTTGACATCTGTGCAGAGCCTGCCAACGCAGGTTCGAATCCCACTCAGCCTTTCATCCTTCCGAGGTCGATAAATGAGCACCACACACCGTGGGTAATAATAAGCAGCGCTCAGATACCTGAGGGTTCGTAACGCTATATAAAATGCCAAATTATTATTATTATTATTATAATGACACTGGGCCAAAACCGATCTCTGGCCCCTGCTCCTCCTGCACTGTGAGCCCTATTAATAGTAGTTTCAGCTGTCGAGTCACCACCAAACAATAATTTAACCACATCGTGTATGGCCCGCTTGAGATCTCTCGGTTTCCCTGATCCCAAAAAAGCAAACAGTGTTTCGTCTTTCACAGTTATCAAAGTCATCCCATATAAGTGCCATTTCTGATTGCCTCCTCTCCAGTTCAGAAAGCTGTATGTCGATGTGTATCTCCATAGTATCCAGTGAAGTTTGATTATTTTCCAGGTTCTGCAATCTGTCATCGGTTTTTGTCAACTCGTTTGCCCAGGTTGTCCACCCTGATCCCAATGTCAGCACAGTTTCCCTGCATCTCTTCCAGCAGTGCTTCAATGTCTTTTTTGGTTGAAACTGGGTCTGTGTCCAACTCTGCTATTGTTGTCAAGCCTGAGATTGAGAACTACCAAATTTAATTTTCTCTAGAGAAGATTTCCAGTCCATTAGAGTGGCTGTGGCTCCGTAGGACATCCATCAACGTGCTAGGCATTAGCTCAGCATACGGGGATACAAAAGCTCAGGAAAGCAACACCATCCGTCACGGACAGGTGTCCATGAGAAAGACGAGGACATCCTAGTATGCCCCACACCCCAAAGTGAAGGCCATCTGCATAACTGCTCCACCCACCCGAGAAAGGAGACAATGGGGAGGTGATCCCAGCAGGCAAGGCGGGGCAGACGAGGGGGAATCCTCACCGAACCAGACTGGTGTCCACCTCTCCACTCAGGAAGTATACTGGGTGCGGCTAGTGCCCATTCATTCACCAATGCCATCCACTTGCATGAGATGGCGAGTAGTGGAGTGCGTTGTCCTTTTTTCGCTCCTGCTGCTATAGCCCCACTACCGCTGTAGCCTAAACACCCTGGGAGACACCAGGCAGGCCCAACACCCCTCAACAACTACTTCTACCGATGCTCAGGCCGGCATCCCCCCAACAGCTGATAAGCAGCGAGCACCGGGAGTTTGGCCACTCCGGACCCAGCACCCCCAACCCACTCACCACTCCACTGAGATCGGGTGTAGCAGCTCCCTGAGTCCAGGTCCAGCACTCACCTCCCTACCACCCCACAAAAAGATCTAATGTGGGGCTTCCACATTGATCTCTGGCCTCGGTGAGCTACACCTAGTGCAAGGCCAGACCACCTTCAGGCCTACCCAGTAGCAAGCCTGCACCACATCATCCGTTGCCCCTGGGCCTCTCTAGCAGCCCCCTGCTGTGCGGGGCTGCGTCTCTTTTCCCGTCCTGGCCACCAGTCCTGTGCACTGCGGCTGCCCAATGGGGAAACGCAGCATCTGCCTCCTGGCCCAGTCCCACTGGGAGGTCTACAGCTCTGCCACAGCTGCCTCACCTGCTGACAAGCGGGGTGGGGGGGGGACTAGCGGCGTGCTCCCAACCACTGGGTTCCTCACCTCGGGACCCGCAGAGCCACCTTCAGCAGGTCTCTTTGTCCACTGCAGCCTCTGGGTCCACTCCTGGGCTCGATAACGCGGGTCAGCTCCTCAGGGCCCTTGCTCTCTCACGGGTCTCCGTTTTGGGAGTTTCAGCAGGTTCTGGAGCTCTCGGGGTCCCGGGTAATTCCGTCGGGGGCAAACTCCAGGACCGGGGGGCCCTGGATCGACCTGGAACAGGATCACCAGTACAGCACTCCAGTCCCGAGGGGCAGCAGGGGGACACAAGTCTGAGTCGCCTCCCGCAGCTTGCCAGGCCTCACCCCAAAGCACCTTTCTCCTTAATCTCCTGCTGTTCACTGGTGAGTTCGGGACACAGGATTTTGCACATTTGTGCACCAGATCCCCCACTATCAGGCAGACCCGATGGATACGGAGCTGCACGTTCAGGCTGCTTCCATCAACGCGCCCCCTGGTGGCCTTCTGAGTTGCTTCTTAAATGTACATGCACCCCCTTTTAAATGAAAGTCTTTTAGTAAATGCGAAAATATTAAAATACCTTGATGGTTATTCAGGTGCTTGTAGTATATAGCTACAACAAACAAGAGGCAGGAAGCCAGCCAAAACAAATTGGAAACTCCCAGACAGCAAGCGAGTATATGGCTGGGAACTGGAGAGCTCATTAGTAAGTTGGCAAGAAGGCACATCAGGACAGGGAAAAGCAAACTGTCCCTAATAGCACCTCCCACTAATCCTAGACGATGGTGATGTGCCGCCTATCTATTGAAAGTGGATAGAAAAAGAATCTCCCAATATAATAAGATGCCATTCTCTGATCCATTCCCAGTTGGAAAGTGTCTTAAAAAATGTACTGTTTTTTCAATGTTCTTATGGTGCTAATAATGTGAGCCAGTGAACACTGTGAGAAAACCTGAAGGTGTCTCCCTGACTAGTCCCAGGGGATCTGTCATCCAGGTGACCGGGGCACTGCCATCGCTATTGGATCCAGTTCCTGGGGGTGGACTAGTGAGGTAAGATCGCCTTGATGGGTGGGGTCCTCGGGGAGTGGAAGTGGGACACTGACGGGTGAGACGCGGTATCCCCCTTCTGATACCTTTTCCCCATCCTACCCCGTAGGATACTCAAACACTCTACCCTCCTCTTTTCTGTCACGAACACTTTCACACACCACGAAAGACGACGGACAAACACCAGAGCCGTTTACCTGACATGTCCCAACGCAATGGTCAGGCAAAGTCGGGCAATTGACCAGAATCACACACACCTGACATCCCTTTCCCTTCCCCACAGGGATAAAAGGTGGAGCACGAGAGCACAATACGAGCAAGGCAGACCGCACAATGAGAGAGCTAACTCAGCACAGCAGTTCAAGAGGAGGAGAAAGACGGTGCAAACCGAGAGGGTGACAAGGAGAGAAGCGGCATTGCCCTTTCCGAGCCAGGCCCATGAAACTTCCACAGAAGGAATTGTAAAACCGCAAACAATAGCCAGCGTGAGTTGCAGCAGATGTCAACGGTACACAAAGCCCTCCTCTGCTGATAAGCAAGCCAACAGGAGACGCTTGCCACTGTGGTACCGGCCTTGACTCCAGAGATGAAAGAAAGCGAAGTGATTCATCATAGCCGGTGAGTCGAGGAGAGAGCCGATAAGAAACCGAACTGTGTTTGAACTGTTAGGGAGAATTCTCATTCTATGGCAAATTTCCCTTACCTATAGAGTCCCCCAGCAGCTTTGCTGGATTTGGAGGGTTTGTTTCTTTTTTCCTGCTAAGAGTGAGACTCTTTTTCCCCACTCTTAGGCATTTTTGCTATGTGTGCTCTAGGCTATTTTTGTGTTTAATGTCTATGGGATTTTCTCAACCCCATAGGAACCATCTTTATTCACATGTGTTACACAGCACCTTCAGTGCAGTGACAGAGGGGTTTCGTAGCGACCCCCAAACATAGATTCCATACCCTGGGACTGACAACTGTCTCCCCGGGCATGTAAAGTCCTAATTGACTTTACTAGTCAATTTCTATGAACTAAACCAGTACAACCCATCTTACTATGGAGGTACTGGAAAGGGTTAATAGTTTTTCCCTTATGTTCATTTTCGAGAGGGTACCGGACAGTCCCTCTCGCAAAAGTTTCTGGCTGGTGGCAATGGTTACTACCATAAATATTCGACCGCAAATATTTCCTATGGGATTTTCCCATTGTTCAAGGCTACCACTTTTTCTGACAGCCTCTAACATACCGCTTGTGCATTTTAATATTAACTTTACTCCGGTTGGTTTTATTTGCCAGAACTTTAATATAACTTCATTCTCGTGTCTTTCTCTAAACTCCTAACCCAGGTCAGGGATCCTTTGTTTGTCCGTTTGGTGGGCTTCTGCCAAGAAGCCCTCCTTTCGGCGCCACTGAGACTGGGGTGGGTCCATTGTGTGGGAAGGGAGTAGGACCCCTGGACAGGGTTGCCTCAGCAACCCATGTCGCACGCTATCCTGATAGGCTGGAGGGTCTCCCGCCAAGATGACCACTCCACTGTGTGAGTGACAGCTAGGCTGTATGAATGGGGATCTTTTTGCATAAAAGCAGAGTCCTGAGGACTGGAAGGGCAAGACGTCACCACTGGAACTAAGAAGCCGAAGAGGAGAGAAGCCAAAGACATCTGCAACGACTGCTGCAGTGTCTCACCACTTTTCTCCACACGACGAGAGAAGATCTTCATCTGCAAGAGCCTTCTTCCCTTGAGCTGGGGGAGGGCCAACCAGTTTGCCAATCGCCTTCCCGGACCTGCCTTGGTCGAATCACCAGTACCCTGTACTCGGAGGCCGGATAGCCAGGTACCAGTCAAGCCGGACCGCGATTTAAAGGAGCATACCTTTTATTCGTCAGGCAGCAACTGTCATGATCTCTGCTTCCAAAAGGTCAGGGTTTTCCCAACTCCCTTGGAAGCAGATCCATAACCCAGGTTCCGAGTGCCAACCAGTCCCAATTGGGACCTTTTGGACCCAGTCCTGGCGCCAGTGGCACCAGGCTCATAAATATGCCCAGTCCCAGCGCTGGAAGCGCCGGGCTCATAATGCTTGGGTGGACTTACCTCGGGCAGACCATGCTGCTTACTTGCCTGCCAGTTGAGCCTCTGATCCTCTTCTGTTTGGAACTACTTTTCCTGTTGGGTGGGGCAGGAGCCACTCCCTAGGTTCAGAACACTGGAACTCTTCTGGAAAGCAGGAACTCTTTTCTTACCTAGGCGTAGCTGTGGAAGGAGTCACCTAAGCACTACAGGAGGCTATTTAAACCACACCCGTTGGATGAATCTTGCTTTGCGTTATTCTGCATCCTCTGCAGCAGAACGCTCATCGTGTCTTCTGCATCTGATCCTGGGCCTAAGGAAAAAGGCTTACCATCCTGAATCCAGTCTTCAGCAACACCTATAAAGACAAGAAAGAACAGGTTAGCATTACGGCCTTCAGTGACAGCGTTTCACTTACCTGGTCCATCGGCTGTCACCAACGCCTCGCGCTGCATTCCGGCATCTGAAAGACAAAGGCTTACCTACTCTTCGTGCGCTCCGGAGGTCTTCGCACTGCATTCCGGCATCTGAAAGACAAAAGCTTACCAACTCTTCACACGCTCCGGAGGCCTTCGGCGCTGCATCCCGCATCTGAAAGACAAAACAAGGTGCGTTTAAAGACATTGGGGAACTTTAATACTCACGTGCCATTACTCCTTTCCACATCTAACCCAGTGGGTATTCCGGCACCCTGCAGCCGCTCCGAACTTGTACCTGCAAAATAAAAAGACAGTTAGAGCGCATCGTGAAGCAGGCAACAAGCGCTTACTTACGTGCTTCCAGGCGCTTCTATTCATCACACGGGCTCCATCTTCAACTCACTTCAGCCCGTCATCCTCCATCGCCGGAACCCTGCAAAACAAGAGACATCATTACTAAAGACTTTTAAAGACATTAGAATTACTCGAAACTTACCGTTTGTGCAGTAAACGACGGACAGCAGTCCTTTGAAGTCAAGAGGCCTGCTCCCCTTATCCAGTGAAGAAACTGGTTACAGCACCCTGCCCCGAGGCAGATGGAGAGCACGGCGTTCACTTACCTAAGGTGAGAGCGCTAACCTTTGGGGTTCTACAGGAGAAGAGAAAGGGAAGAAGAGAGAGACATTCAATAACCCAGTTCATTAATCCCATATTTTCTATCTGCAGACATCTTACCCTTCGAGTCAGACATACAGTGCACAGAGGTCCAGCCCAAAGAGCCAGCCGTGTGTGTTACACATCACCTTTGAAGATACGGTATACGCCCAGTCAAGACCGGCGCCTCTACGGGAATCAGGTGAGCGTTACAGCAACGCGGCTGGCTTTTTCCCTGGGTAGTGCAGTAACTCGAACCTTCTTCCACGAGAGCCTCTCTTCCTCTGCTGGATCCCCGAACTGCAGGAACTACCAGGAACAACCGCTACCATAGGAGCCACTTCTTCATTTTAAAGGTACATTGTTCCGCCAGGCCGCCCTTTCTTCGCGGTAGCACTAAAGGTGTTTTAAATACTTTACCTACCTGTTAGGTTGGCCGCCCCGCTCTCTTAACATTGTCTTTCACCTTCTGCATCCACCTTTTCAAAATCGTTAACCAAAGACCTGACTGCAGCTACAAGAACATTTTGCCCCTGTGCCCTTGCCCAGTACCACTGACTCTGGCACAGGCCTACTGACTCTGGCTACATTTGTTAGAACTGCCTTCTTTAGATTGATTCTCAACTAGAACTGTGTTAGTGCACCTACTTCTTATAACTACCCTTTTCTTCCCCAACCTTGTGAAATGCCATTTTGCTCAGTTTTCATTTAAGTATTTCCTATACTGATGCACTGTCTTGCTTAAACTGGTTCACAGACTGATGGGAAGTGTTGCTAGGGTGTGTAAGAAGCTATTTCTATATAACTTGTGCTTTCCCTCACTTGTGAGAAATTGCTAGAGTGTCCCTTGTGTGTGGTTTTCACTGTGCCGTTTTGCTCAGTTTTCACTCTGGTTCAATTGGCCTACAATTCAACTAGGGAGTGTGTATATTTTTCCTTTGACTTATTATAACTTGCTTGATGACTGTGGTACATGTGTTTTATTAGAAGTGTATACAATAAATACATATCTACTTTTTAATACAAAGTTTTGGTCAGTGTTTCCTTGTGCCATAGTACTGTAGGCCTATTGTGCAAACCCTGAATACTGCTCATCTCCCGCTTGAGATAAGTCTGACTGCTCAGCAACAGCTACCAACTAAATCTTAGTGGTACAGACTGATACCAAAGGGGATTTATTGCTCTCACCTGTAGTCCTAATCTTCTGTAGTGCTCCCTAAGGGAACTGCACAGGATTCTGCCTAACATGAAAAAAAAGCAGCAAAACGACTAATTGAAGAAAGTACAAAGAACTATTTTTTTTGATACGAGAGGGGGAAAACCAGTTACAGAGGAGTCAGACACCACGGTGGTGGTCACTTGGGAAACTCTGGGCGATTACCCTATGGTTGAAACTACTGTTACCAGACGGCCTTGGGAACAGCCTAAGAGTCTTGGGTCGAAGTGGTCATCCGGGGGTCTGGCAAAATCCTCTGTACAGTCAAAGTCTTTGACCGACAAGTGAAGGTGAAGTTAAGGGAAATGAATCCCGCATTTTGTGAATTGCAAAAGTTGGCAAGAGTGAACCCGATGGAGGGATGCTGATAAAGAAGGGGCGAATCCAAAAGTTCTGATTAATAGTGTTTTGACAGGAGTGAACCTGGCAGAGGGCTGTCCACAGTGAACTGTACAAAAAGACATTAAGATTGGTGAAATAGATGTCAAAGATGAAAATTGTATTGAAAGCCATAGTGAACCCGGCGGAGGGAGGCTAACAATTGAGAGGGGTCTGAGCACGGAAGATGGGGGACTCAGGGATGAAGAATTATCACCCAAACACTAGCAGAGAAGAACTTTTGACTTTTTGTTGACCTTTTGTTTAATCTTTTTGAAGCGTATCAGACCCTCGGAAATGAGAAGCTTTAATACCAAAGGGCCTGGATCCCCCTCTTCCAATATTGCTTGGAAGAGGGGGATCCAGGGGTGAAAAGGCATCGGCCAACATGCAAGCAGAAAGGAACTTTTGTTTATTATGTCGGAACACATCAGGTCCATGGAGGCAAGAGACTTTTTGTAGAAAAGAGACTTAACCACTGAAGACTCTGATAGTCTGATAGTTGAGAGCAGAACTGTTAGCTCGTGCTGGGAAAGCTCAAGCGTGTGCTGTGCACCAGAGTCCTACCTTGTCCCGTGCTCAAAATGTGCGGAAGGGAGACCTTGACTACTGTATCCCGACTTATTATTTGTGAACACTTCTTCTTTCCTGTGAATCTTATACCACACTCATTGTTTGTATTTAGCAGAAGGATTGGCAATAGGTTTCTTTAGTATAGGCCCTTTTTTTCTTTCTTTTTTTACAAGACTGCTGTATTATTATTTGATGGTCGTAGATTTAGGTTTAGAATAGGCGTTTTTTTCCAACCCGCATATATAGTTTAATAAACAACCTTAAACTGTGATCACTTGTGTCTGTCTTTACTGTTGCCACTATGAGTTCCGTACAACACAACAGATAGAAAAATCCCAAAAAGTAATTTTAAAACAAGAGACCACTATCTCGGGAACATATAATTTTATTGACCCCATATCTGTTGGATCCCTACTCAATATTGCAAATTTGCTGTGAAAACATAGATCAAGTGGCAAAAGCTTAGTTCATCAAACAACCCACGATACAGTGATTAATCCAGCAGACTCATCCCTGATCCCCAGCCTAAAGTCTCCTCCCATGTGGCCAGATGAAAGCTGCCACTACCATCCTGACCCTGGGGGTGGTATTCCGAGAGTGGATCACATGAGAGGAGATGGCTGTCAGGTGAGAGTAGTGATTCCAACAAGTGAAAAGTGGTATTCTTCTCTTTCTTGTGAAGAAGAGTTGTTGATGGCCTGTCATTATTCAGAACCCTTTAATTATGGAAAGTACTTTGCTCAAACAAAACCCTATTCAGTTATCAAGTATACATAATAAGCCTAGAACATATCCAACATCTAATGTTTACAGTGCTTGTTATCCTGTCCAACAATGAAATGTAAAATTAACAAACTTCCTTGGACTCCAAGTCCCAGAAAGCCTTGAGTACTGAGACGAGGAAGAGGAGCAAGGATTTAATGTGGCAGGAATCTGACACCAAGTTCAAGGTGCAGTCTAGTTATCAAGATCCAAGTTACCTGCAACTGAGAGATTGAGGAAGGCGAGAGGAGAAAAGATGCAGCGTACGGGGAGCGTGAAGAGAGTCCAGAGGCAAACTCACATAGAAGAACCGTGGGAAGAGTGGACAGCGTCTGCCGGTAACAAGCTGGAAGCGTTCAGGACCGGAGAGGAATTCTGGTGAAGTCGAGGTGAGCTGTGCGTGGCAGGATCAAGGGAGACACGGTCCTGCAAAGTGGCAGTGGTTCCATCGGGGAAGGCTTGACACGCCGAAGTGAGAGCCAAAGGAGACTCTGCCAAGAAGGAAAAACATGCCTGATGTAACCTCCTTGCAGCAGTCGCATAGTAAACCGGTGAGTCAGCCTAAATGAGTAAAGGGGTGCCCAGACATGCAAATACATTAACAAACATTTAGGAAGCATTTTTGAATACTGACTAAATGGAATTGAACAGCAAAGGCAAATATGGTACAACCCTCCTGATATGAGAGGTCAGTTGGGGAAACCTGGGACCGGCATTGCCAAAAGACTTTGTGAAAGAAACAAAGAGGCAACATTTGTACAATTCTCCTGATAAGAGATGTCGGTTGGGGAAAACCTGGAACAAACATTGCCAAGACGGTTCCATGTGTTAAAGTCGCGGCAAAAATGTTGTGGTTTTGCCGCCGCAGTCCATGTAAAGGATGCGGGGGACACCCCCGCAACCCCTGGACCCATTATACCATTTAAGGGGAGCGGGGGACACCCCCGCAACCCCCTTCCCCTTTAAATGGTTTAATGGGGTAATGTTACACTACGGCACCCGCTCAAGGGGTCTTCCGTGTCCATGTCATCACACAATATGGATAGACCTAATATCAGGTTTTTCAGGCGAAGCTTAGCACTTCACCACAGCATAAGGAATGTTGCGGCTCCGTTCTTGAACCGCTGGCGGCTCCCCTGGAGAAAGATGCATTGTTCCCCTTTACAGACTATATCTCCCATGATTCTTTGCACCTAGTTGTAGTTCTGAGTATGCTGACACAAGAGCCTTGTTTTCGCCTGGTCACGCCTCCTCTCTGATTTAGTGGATGGCAGTTTACAGAACGCTGCTTCTGTTTGCAGTTTGCTAACCAGCGCTTTCCTGACCTCCGTGTCAACACTTTTTGTAAATCCTGTTTCTTGTGTACCAAACCTGACAAAACGTTCACGGACTGCCTTTGATTTCCGATTTAAAACTCATTTGCACCAAACCCTGCAAAACGTTCACGGACTGCCTTTGATTTCCGATTCAAAAACTCATTTGCTGCTAGTGTGCCGAACCCTGCAAAACACTGACGGTCTTCCTTGGGTTCTGATCAACAGCCGCTCGATTCCTTGGAACTGATTTAGTCATATAAAGCGGTAAGTCAGATTGTCATTGCCTCATTCCCATTGTAAGCTGGAACATCTCCCTTCTGCTGTGACTCTGTGGATATGTACCTAATCTTTGCCGTCCACATTACCTCCTGTGTCCTAATTTGGGATTGTACTCCATTACCTTGACGGCCTACATTTCAGTGCACACTGGGCCACTCTGCTGAAAGTGAACCATCCCGTCCCTAGTGCACTCTTCGTGGTGCCCGGGCAAACGTTACCTTACTAACCTTCCCCATTTTTTATTTCATACTTTCGTTGTTTTTTTTTCCTTTGGATATTCAATCATCCATATTCTCCAGCAGTGGTAAGAAAATCATACCATCTCTCATATCCTCATTATCCTTAAGGGGTATAGTGTCTGATGGTCTTCTCTGTTCCTAGGGGGTGGCTGTTATCCAGTTCGTGTTCCATCAGGATAAGGGGGAAAGGCATAAAGGTAACAATAGTCTGTTATTGAATAAGGGAAGTAGCTCTAATTATTCTTGGTCACTCGCCACTATTCCTTTCTTTTCAGCTGGGTCCGTGGCGGTGCAGTTCTCCCCGCTCTTTTATGTGATCGGTCTCTCTGGTGGTTACAAAGTACTACAGAGAGTCATATCGCAGAAAAGGTCTTTTTTTCCCCTCACAGAGAAGAGGCTTGGTTGGAGGCTCCAACCAGGCTCTTCAAGTAACTATCTGAATAATCCAGGCATCCTTTCTTTGGGTACTCTCTGCCCGGTGAGTAACAGGTACCCCTTTACCGGGTCAAACCACGGCATTTTTGCCACGATTTTTTGTATAGGCAACATTTTTGCTGCAATTTTATCACTGCATACTGCCAAGACCCAAGAAGTGTTGAAAGAAATGTTGACATGGAGCTTGAACAAACCTTCATACATGGGATGTCAGTATGGGGGAAGTTGGAACAAGTAATAACTGAAGTCAACAAAGTTGTGCTATTGAAGAAGTACAATTGTGTGATACTTAAGAGGAATGTGAGAGACCTGACAAGAGCATCACGTAGAGAACATATTTTGGAAATAGATTCCTGGCAGGAGAGTAAACCAGGAAACCCACTTTGAACTTGTGTGTTGAAGAGAAACGTTGTCATATTAAGTTGTTGTTTCAATTGAACATTTTGTCAACAAGAGAATCTGAAAAGACTTGTCTTTTGCCTTACTTTAATCGGTATTGGACAAAAGACATTTGTTTAACCATCCTGAAAAGTGGGAAAGACTTTCCTTTCCCATATTCTAAGCAGCATTGTGGAAAAGACATTCTGTTTTTGCCATCCTGAAAGACTACGAGAGACTTGCTCTTTGATATATTCCAACCTGTGCTGTGGAAGAGACATTTGTTTTGCCATCCTAAGAAAGGTATTAGGTAAAAGAGACATTTGTATTGCCTTTCAGAGACTGGTTTTGAAACTGAACCTTTTGAACAATTTTCCTGAAATAATCCAAGGGAGGGGAACCAACTCCTGGACACAAGGATTGTTTTGCTTGAAATTATATATTTAAACGTTTGCACATTTTTGTTAAATTGAAATTTGGAAAATATACCTTGCACCTTTCAATTGTGTGTTAGTGTGAGGGTCAGATTTAGTTTGGGAACAAGGTCAGCCTGCTTTAGTTTTAGTTTTATAGGAAGGGGCATTCACCTTAGGATAAGAAAAGTTAGGCCTACAAACCCTTTTCTGTTACTAAAATGACTGAAATTGAGAATATTACCACCTTGTGTCTGCCTCTCATTACTCCTACGTCCCATCCCCTTTCCTCCAAACTGTATGGGCGTCCCTAGCTAGGGACGGGAACAGAACCTTTTTCACCAGAAAAAAGTCTTCCCCATTAAATGTAGTTGCCTGGGGGGTGCGGCCACGGGAGCATGCACTCCCTTGACTCTGTCCACCAGTGCCAAACCCCACTCCTCTTTTCTGCGTCGACGGGACTGGATCTCTTTCACCTGCTGTGGTTGAGGCCCTTTTTCCTCCTGGTAATTCCATGCAGTCAGATCTTCCCCAGGGATATTTTTCCCTTTATTCTACCTTATTGTATTCTGTACTAACTACTCACTTATAGTGATATAAATACTCTGTCCTCCAGTGCCTTACCCCTCCTAGGCGCATGTCGGCAGCAGCGGCTTTTAGCAGGTGCCCGGCCTGCAACGGATCTTTCCCCGCGTCAGATCCACATGCGCTCTTTTTAAAAAATATATTTTTCTCCAGCATGGGGTCTGGCATGGATTCACATGCTCATGAATATTCCCCGTCGTCAGGCTGGGAATCCTCGGTAAAGAAAAAAACTCAGTATCAGTTTTGTTTCTGATCTGACTTTCGTAGTAGTAACCAATCACTGATTTCTGCGTCATACTGACCACAGCCAATGACTGCCCTCTCCCTAAGCCCCGCCTCTGGCAGCCATCCTCAGATTTTTACCCCACGTTCAAGTGTTGGGATCCTCGTGCTATTGCTCTCGAGCTTTAGTGCGTTTTCGTGCTTTTTTCATAGGAAAATGTTCTCTTTTTTCGGTCAAAGAGCCTCAAGCTCCACCGTTTCTATATCCGATCAACGGGGACCCGTGTCGGATTCTTCTACGCCCCTCAAGGGTGAAGATTTCGTCGAGCCACGCTTTGGAGGACTCCAGAACTTTCTCAGGCCCATCTCGGACATGGCCCAGGAGAAGGGAAGTTCGACGCCCGGGAAGCTGTTCAGGGTCTGCCCTGCATGCCAGCTTCAGAATGTCTTCAAGGAGGACGAACACTCCCTTTGCCTCTACTGCCTGCATGAGGACAAGACGCACGTGGAGAAGGACTGTGCGTTTTGCGGCAACATGTCGGAGCGGACCATAAAGGACCGCCATCTGCGTCTCGCCAACTGGCTGGAAGGGAAGAGCCCGTCAGGTGAGAAAAAGAAGAAGTCTGAGCGGTCTTCTAAGACCTTTGAGGGCGCCCCGGCGACGGGGGCCCAACAGAAGGCAAAGCACCGCGCGTCCGCTGGCACCGGGAGCGCCGAACGGTCGGGCTCTTCGGTTGCCAGGCAGGGCGCAGCCTCCCCGGCGCCATCAACCACAAGCCAACGCTTTGGCTCGGGTAAGAGGAAGTCCGAGCACCCTGCAAAGCTTCTGGAGAGGCCCCGGTCGAGCTCGAAGGCCAATTCGGATGTGGAGCGAGGCGGTGACCCCCCCCCCCTAAGGAGAAGGCGGTGAGCGCACCTAAGGTGACGAAAGTCTTGATCCACCCGGCCAAGGCCTCTATCGAGACAGTCGCGGCGGCCCTGGCCCAGCCTGAGGAGGCTACACCAGTGGAGGTGACCTCGGGACCCAGAGTCTCCCTGCCACTGCGGAGGGAGTCCTCTTTCAAGCCCATCGACAGGACCCCCGTGAAACCTCCGACGGAGAAGAAGGGAGGGCAGGAGGCCATCGTGGATTCGGCCTCAACCTCTGAAGAGGAGCTGATCGAAGTCTTAAGCCACGGCATTGGCGTGGAGGAAGACCAGCCCGTCGGGAGGGACCCCGACGAGGGGGACGACGAGAACATCGAGGGAACCGACGAGGTTCCTGTCCGCCCGTCGGAACCCCCTCAACCAGTGCCGCAAGACAACTCGGCGGCCATTTTGTTGGCTATACAGTCCTTATGCTCAGAGATAAGGACGAGATTGCCGTTACCACCACGGAGGAAGCGCTCCCGACGGGGGACCCGGAGCCGGGCCCTTCTGGGAGCCCTCCTCCTAAGAGAAGAAGGATTCATCCTCCACCTCCTTTTCAACCATCGCGCCCGTCTCAGCCCTCCTCCCCGTCCACGACCCGGGGGGATGACACAGGGACGGACACGGCCGCGACGGGTACAGACGACGAGGTTTACGGCGAGGATCCTCAGTCGTCACCTCCTCCCCGGGCTTCCCCGCCCGACGAGATTGGATCGTTTCATGCCATGATCGCCAGGGCATCTGAGCTTTTCCAGCTCTGCCCGGAAGAGAAGAAGAAGGAAGGCTTCCTTTATCAACGGCGCGAGACCAAGAGGAAGACGGTCCTCGCTGTACCCCTACTGGACGATATCTGGGATGAGGGTCTCTCCCTCCTCAAGAACCCATCCACAACGCTTGCGAGAAGGGATCAGTACGAGAAGAAGTACAGGGTCCCGGACGCGGCCCCCTTGTGCCTTCGGGCACAGCCGACCCCGGACTCGGTCGTCTCCGCGGCGGCCAGGAAGAAAGTGGGGGGGGGGGCATCGGCCTCCACGTCAACTTCCCCCCCAGACAGCCAGGGAAAGAAATTGGACACGATGGGACGCAGAGCCATCTCATCGGCAGTGACGACGATTAAGGCTGCCAACGCCTTGGCTATCGTAGCACGCTACGACAGGGAGTTGTGGTACAAGATCGCCCCCCTGCTGGACTTCCTAATGGACGACAAGAGGGCTGAGGGCCTGGAGATCTTGCAGGAAGGGGAAGTGGCGTCGGACCACGCCATTACGGTAGCGACGGACATCGCTGATACTGGCTTTCGCCAGTTGGGCAACGGCGTGTGCCTTAGACGGCTTGGATGGCTCAAGGCAACGGACTTCCGGCAGGACGTGCAGACCAGAGTTTTGGACATGCCGTTCGACAGGAACAACCTGTTTTGGGAAAACAGTGGACGATTCCCTGCAAGCCATCAAGGCGGACACGGAGACGGCCCGGGCTCTTGGTGTTCTCCAGCAACGACGGCCGCCCTTTCGGAGCACCGGAGGCAAGCAGGGTGCCTCCAAAGGTTCCGGCGGCGGATATTCCACCTACCGTCAAACGGCCCGTTCGTCGTCACAGGAAGCCTACAGGGGACGAGGCAAGTCGGGCGGACCCGGCCATCGTCGCCAGGGAGGACAAGGTGGCAAAGCCTCATCGAAGCAGGACTGAACCGGCCGTGGGGTCGGGCCCCCAGCGAAGCACCCCGGTGGGAGGCCGGCTGGCGAATTTCGTCGACTTGTGGGAGTCCATCTCCACCGACAGTTGGGTGCTGGACGCCCTGGCCCAGGGTCACGCGCTCGAGTTTCTAAAGAAGTGCCCCTGTGGCCAGGAAGGAACATCACGTCCCTCAACTTCTCTTGGAGGTAAAGGCGATGCTCAAGAAAGGCGCCATCGAGCTCGTCCCAAAGAGGCTTCTGGGCTCCGCAGTATACTCAAGATACTTCCTTGTGAAGAAGAAGACAGGAGGATGGCGTCCCATCCTGGACCTACGACGACTGAACAAATTCATCAAGGCGCAGAAGTTCCGGATGGTCACCCTCCAGCACGTCCTGGGTCAGCTGGAGGAGGGCGATTTCCTGTCGTCGTTGGACTTGGAGGATGCCTACTTCCATATCCCCATCCAAGGGGGACACCGAAAGTTTCTCAGATTCGTGGTCCAAGGGCGGCACTACCAGTTCAGAGCCCTTCCCTTCGGATTGAGGTCGGCACCCAGGGTGTTCACCAAGTGCCTTGCACCGGTGGCGGCGCGGCTGCGCCTGGAGGGGATCCACGTTTACCCCTACCTGGACGACTGGCTCATCCGAGCAAAGACAAGGGAGCTCGCTGCGGAACACACGGCGAGGACCGTCCAACTACTCACGGACCTGGGATTCTCCATAAACTACGCCAAGTCCCACCTGGTGCCTGCGCAAGACGCATTGTTTCTCGTTCCCCTGGGAGGGCCTATTCCTGTACGCGTTCCCTCCTTTACCGTTGCTGATCCGGCTCATCAACCAGCTCAAGAGGTCACGGTGCAGGATGATACTCGTCGCACCCGCGTGGCCGAGGCAGATATGGTTCCCGGACCTTCTGGACTTGTCAGCGTCCCCGTCAATCAAGCTGCCAGTGGACACGGATCTTCTCTCCAGGGAAGGAGGCGCCATCCTCCATCACGACCCGAAGTCGCTGAACTTGCAGGCCTGGCTCCTGCAGCGCTAGAGTTTGGAGGTTACGACATACCGTCCGACTGCAGAGAGGTTCTTGCAAAGGCCAGGGCGTCCTCAACTCTTAAATGCTACGGACACAAATGGAAGAGGTTCTCTGTCTGGTGCCACGCACAGAAGATTAACCTTCTACGGATTACGGCTCCACAGGTACTGCCGTACCTACTGACGCTGGCCAAGGCTGGACTAGCGCACGCTTCCATCAAGATTCATCTTGCTGCGATCTCCCGATACACCAGAACCACGGGACGGACGTCCTTGTGGTCTCATCGTCTGGTGAAGGAGTTCATGAAGGGACTGTTCAGATCGTTCCCGCCGGTGAAGGCACCGGCCCCGGCGTGGGAGCTCAACGTGGTGCTGACCAAGCTCATGGGACCTCCGTTCGAGCCTCTGCACTCAGCTTTGTTGAAGTTCTTGTCGTGGAAAACAGCGTTCCATCACCCCCAGCTGTGGTCCTTGGTTCAGTCCTGTTGAAGGCTCACAGTTTGCGACCGCTTCTCAGCCCATTAACCATTTTACAAATTGTCAAATCACACAGTCAGAAATGATAAATGCCTCCTCACACTGAATCAAAACTCAAATCACCTCCGACGTCACTTTTTAAAGCATCAGGAATGAATAAACTCAAAGCTACTTTGCGGTGGAAAGTGATGGCAAGGGATTTCAAGCGCACTCAGATCAGAATTACCTTCTCCACACCGCACATGTTCCGAATGTCAGAGTGCACAAAAATATCACCACACACCCGTTTTAAACATTGAAGGCTAAATAAACAAGATGTTGTGTTACAAATTTCGTGCAAGCTTTGAGATGGATAATGTTGTGGCAGCACCAGCTGCACTATTCTATGGGGTGGGGGCTCAAAGGCACAAGGCCCACAGTCACCTCCACTCAAAAAGAAAAAAAAAAAGAGAAAGCAATCAAGCTTCAGAGGGTCGCGCAATCACTGTATAACAATAGCAATGTAGCGCCTTGGGACTACTGTTTCGTTCCTTTACCTATTTCCTGCAGCTTCACTACAATTGGGGGGTGGTCAACAAAGTATAGTAATGTCAGAGCACTGACTTACACAGCGCTATGGTGTTGGGGCTCAAAGACACTAGGCCAACAGTCACCCCCACACCAATCGACTTCAAGGCTCCAACAGCCCACTATTGAAAGCACACACGTAAAAATAAATCCGGTGTGCAACAAAAGTCCGGATGGGCGGATATAGTCCACTTTTAGCTGAAATATGAGTAAAGGATGACAAGGGGGTTCAAAGGCATTAGGCCCGCAGTCGCCCCCACACCCAACAAGATCGAGAGCAGGATAACAGAATAATACCGCCTCTTGTGCAGCAGGATTGAGAGTCAGCATAACACCAGAGAATCAATATATACATTGTTATAGATTTCCAATAATGTACCAACCAATCAGCCAATGCACAAGCCAAACGAATTGCGTAAGCGACTTTTTTAAAGGGTCCACACAGAGCCTGCAATCCTGTTTGTTTAAATCGGAATGGGCGTGTGCTATACAATGTCCGTGCTTGAATGATACAGTGGACGAAGTTCACAAGCCCACAGCCACGACACGATTCCCTCGTATCATTAGGGACCCCAATCAATGAAGGCCTTTCCAGTTGTTTCACAAGGGAAGTCAGTACAATACTTGAACTATAGGCATCCCGAAAATATGACCAAGGATCAGCAGTCGACTGAAGGAGCAAGGGAGGGTTCCAGGAGCATCCAAGCATGTGTAAAGCTGAGGTCTTACCAGCTGGAAGTTATCAAAGATGCCGACCTCCGAGCTGCAGACACGCAAACACCAAACATTCAACGCACTCCGCATCGTTGCGCTAGCCAGCAGAGATTATGTAGCTGGGGCAGAATGAAAAGTGAAGAAAGATTCCGATTTTCTTTTAGAATTAAATTGAAGTCCACAGCAACACACAATGTTGCAATGTTGCAAAGATGCCAGATGTAATTCAGCCAAACACTCAACGCACTCCGCATGCGCTCTACCACCAGTGCCTCGGTGTAGATCACAGCTGCGACGGCTGCTCGGCTTGCAACGCACTCACTCCCCGGTCACTAAAGAACCGGCTGGCCAGGTGGAGGGAACTTTTCTCCAGGTCACCATCGGAGCATATCAAGGACAGGACCGGAAAAATACCATATGAGTACGTACAGAGAAATACCAAAGTTAAGTATATTGATCTCCAAAGCACCTCGCAAGGGTGACTCCTTTCCAGGGAAGTGACCAAGCCTATCATGCTCCACTACCAGCAAGGGAACCGGAGCTCTTCGAACTACCAGCCACACTGCTGAGGGGTCCACGGATACTCCCTGTCCCAGCGCTGAGGGGCCATAAGGCTTTTGTACCAGGGAATCCCCCAAGGGGCTCTGCTCTACTACCAGGCGCAAGCCTGAGGGGGCGCTTCCATGCAGTACTGAAAGCTCTGAGTCATGTCCGAGGGCACACAGCCTCCCAACTCTGCACCTAAGGTGCAGGACAGGTCCGAGCCTACTTAAAAAAAATAATAATAATTCTATTTGTTTTTGGCACAATGCGCCTTTACAAATATTTACCCATATGCAAAATCCGAGTATTTTCTAAATAGCTACAGTATAGCGCCAGATGTTTGAGACTCAGTGGTATCATTACTGCAGCAAAATCTACAACCCCATTCTTCTTTCAAATTATGGTCTTTACTCCAATGCTTAGTTCTTTCCTTGCTTTTTGACACAGAAAAATTATCAAATATTGCAATCTTGGAAGTTGTTTATGAAAAAAACAATATTGGTCTTTGTAGGATTCATAAGTAGCATTGAGCTCAATCGTATTAGCCCAGTCCATTTGGAAGAATTTCCTTTTTGCCACACTTGATCATTCATATAGTTCCTTGTGATCCATAGCGATCAGTTGTAATAGCGATTCCATCTTCTTGACATATTGTTTAATTTATGATGGATGTTGCTTCCTAACCATGCAGCAGAAGTCTTGATACAAAGAATTGGGCGGAGGCGAAATCATTTTGCCATAGTTCGTCAGCTTACGCCACCAAAATTTAGAAGCCAACGAGTTCAACCCAAGTTCATGTTCTCAGATTCAGTTTGTACAATAATGTCTGGTTCACCAACCCCCTCCTCAACTGAATCTGTATGGAAGGCGGATGAATAATCTGTGTCGGTTTCCAAGGAGTCGTCTAATGAGATCCCCTTTCTTCCCTGTCCCCAGGTATCGCTGGGTTTCTTTTTGTATGTCCTTTCCTTCTTTTTGGAGTAATGGGTATGAGCTTCACCGCAGGCCATTTTGCCAGTAATGCTGTTTGCCTGGCAGCGGGGACCCCAGGCAGCCCACCCCAGGCCAGGGAAAAGCCTTGCTGAAAAACCCTGGCAGGTAGTTTGGAAATGTTTCCGGACGAGGACTACCGATACCAGAATGCACTGCTGTGAAGGAGATGTTGCAGTGGCTCCAAGGAGGGTATCCAGGAATGGTTCCAGCAGGAAATAAGGACAGACTGGGTAGCAGAAACTCCTTGCATAACGAACCGAAGACTGAGGTAGTAGTACTCCGAACAAGGAGCGAGAGGGGGGTGGGTAGAGGGGAGGGAGCGAGCACCCGAAGAGTACTGCGAGGACAAAGGTAAGCGGGAAGGAAAGGAGAAAGGAAGGAGCAGGTGAGTAAGCAGCGGGAACGAGGAGGGACAGCCACCTGAAAGCGGGAGGAATGCAAACACACCGGAGCGCTGGCAAAACTTCCTGAAACACTGTAAATTGCAACGCAAGCGCGTTAGCAACTTCCGGGTCTTCAAAGGCTGGGAAGACTAGAACGCGCATGGCGTTACCGAAGGGATTTGTCCTTTTTCCATTTTCTCCACCTTCCTCATAGCTTCCATTGCCGGAGAACCATGACACATGTATTATTATAGAATTTGGAAGTGATTTGGGTAAACCCAAAACAGCTTTCCAGATTTTTCCTTGCAGCCTATTGAGTATCATTGTTAAGTCCTTAATACATAAGTCTAGACCATACAACAAAACAGTTTCCACCTTTATGGTGTAGAACTCAAGTATATGTTTAAAGGAAAATTTTGCATAACTATAATAAATGATTTTCATTTGCGATATGAGAGGAGTTGCTTTCTGATTTAATGTATTGCTCCACATTACCAATGAGTTTGAATCGCATAGGTTATAACCCAAATACCTAGTTGTTCCACCAGCTGAATAACCACATCATTCATCTTCCATGTGAATCTGCATATCTTTTTCCTGTTTGCAAATACCATTATATTTGATTTCTTTGTGTTAATGGCCAGATTGTTTTTTTTTGCATAATCGTAAAACGCATTCAATTTGGTCTGCAGCCCACACGGAGTACGATCACATAGAATGATATAGTCAGCGAATGCCAACCAATTAATTTGGGTATCGCCCAATTTCACTGGATAAACCACCAAGTCGTCCCATATCTTATGAATATCACATATATAAAGGTTAAACAATATAGCTGCCAATTGGCATCCCTGCTTAATCCCTATCGCTGTATTAATTGAGTCTGTGGTCGATCCAACTTGTTTGATCCACACCATATATGACGTGTTGGAGTGTAAGAGTGCTATAAGCCCCACAATATGACCTGGGACCCCATTGCTAAGTAGCTTGTTCCACAGCCTTTACATTATTACACTGTCAAAAGCAGCTGAGAGGTCCAAAGATGCCATATAAATGGCACCTGAGTCAGAGGTATGCGAGGTTTCCAGCAAATGGGCAAGGATCGTGGCATTCAGTATTGTTCCCATTGCTTTGAGAAATCCAACCTGGTATTTGGATAGCAGCTGCTTATTGGCAACACAGATCTCTAATCCCCTTAATAGAAGAGTGGCAAAAACCTACGCAAGGCACATCAATCAAGGATATCGGGTGAAAATGTCCAGGGTCATCAAAGGGCCCATTTGTTTTTGAATAGGTACAATTATAGCTGTGAGCCACGATTGTGGAATAATCTTGGTTTCAAAAATAGACTCAAATGAAAACTTTAACACTTTTGCCCAAAAATGGGGGTCGGCTTTTAAGATGCATGGAGGGATACTATCCGGCCCAGCGGCTTTTGAATATGATCATTTTTGAATGGCCCATATGAAGTCCATGGACATTTCCAGGGAATCATCTTGGCTAGAACAGCAATATTGACAGCATGGAAACCCAACGGTAGCGCATATCTATCCAGGATATACTCAGTCCACTTCTTACCTGTGATTGCTGAGTGGAAAATTGGGTTGTTCGCTTTACCCTGGGAACATAATATCTCCCAAATATCCTTGATTCTGTGCCTGCAAATAAGACTAATCATTTTTGGGTTTTCTGCTAGATGTTGCAAACTCTTAATCACCTTAATGTCAGGTCTACTTCGTAATTGTATTTTTTTTTTGTAAGTGTAAGGTCCATGTAATCTTTAATTGTTGTCTTTACCCTTCTAATGTCAAAATTGCGTTTAATATCCGCAATTTGGGCACTGAATTTACAGGAGCGTGGAGTTACACAATCTTTTTGGGCATTTACTATAGCAGCAAGATGCCATTTTATCACATTTGTGTTTAATTTCGGGATTTTTTTTGTTTATTCCAGAACAAAACTGGAGTGATTTCATTACACCAAATGTCCCGGTTCACCAAGTATGCAAAATCTCTGCATAATTTCGGGTTCCATCTGATCGACTTCGGATGTTTGTCAATTTCGATTAGTGTTAGATGTGTAATTTTCGTGTGAGACACCAGTGATACTTCCAACTTTAAGTTCAGCATCATTTGATCACTGCAGCGCATATTCTTTACCTCAGCGGCTTTAGATATTTTCAACAAACATTTTGAGACAGAAATGGAGTCGATCAACAAAGATAATTTTCCTCTAAACCAAGTACATTGTTTCTGATCTGAGGCATGTGGGATTATGTGCATATTCCAGTTATGAAGAAATTTCGACCAGAAATACCCACGTTCAAGAGCTCGAGCCATGTATACCTTACTTGCTGCTGTTAGCTTATGGGGAACAGAGTCTGTAAGAATAGAATTAAAGTCACCACCTAGAATTACCTCATGGTCTACATTCCACAAAAATTCCTTCTGTAAAATGGCATCTAGTTCATTAATTGTGCTACGATGTAATCCAACTCTCGGCTTGCAATACAAATGAACCAGTAGTAAGGTGGTGTTACTAACTGTTATTTCAATAGCTAGTAAGGCATAGAGGAGTAAATCAAATTAGCATCCATTTTACAAGTGTTATTGATAAGCGTTAATAGTCCACCTGACGGACGCCCAAACTCTCCCCGCCTTGCAGGATGACTTAAATACGTGAAACCGTCTATATTAATGGGACTCACAGCCATTGTCTCCTGTATCATGATAACGATGGAATCGGGTGGTAACAAATTGTTATTAACACATTTCTGAAAATTATTAAAACCACAACAATTCCAGTTTACTATCGAGATCAGAGAGAGTTATGTTTGGCTCTGCGTAGTTTGTAAGGACCCAACATCTTTCAATAGAGTTTCCAAACCAGCCAATCCTTTAATAGCATTGACTACTGAAGTAAGCTGGGTAAGTACATTTTGTGTGATAACCGTATCAGCATTCAAGTTCACTCCTATGATTGAGGAACCTGGTGTGTGCTGCTTTTGAAATTCTATGAATTTAATCGCCTCATTAATGTCTCCAAAACCATACAATTCATAACCCAACATCTCAAAATGTTCACTTTGTTCCCATAACATTTTTGCATTTAAAGAAGATTGCACCTTACATACCATTCTATTATTATTATAAATGGAAGGTTTGATCCAATCTTGGGAAAAGGTAGAGATTTTTTGAAACAACTGCAAGAGGTACGACCGATTGATTCGGTCATTCCCAAGTGTTTGTGGGTCACCACTCCATCCGATAACCATTTGCATTTCCTTCGAAATGTCCTCACACAACTTAGAATCTTGGTCATCTGAATGGTTCTCTTTTGTACCACCCGTATTGCTCCGATTCTGCCCAGCTTGATAGCCTTGTTGCTGTGTGTCACTTTCCAGTCCCTCTTTATGTGAATTATTTTGACAATTATGGGAATACCCCCTTTTGTCACCATTTTCAATAGAACTGGGTGTATCAATTTGGCCTGGAACATTGAGTGGTTGCTCCTGGGCATTGGAATGTTCCAGACATGTATCTGCACTTTTTGGTTCTACTTTTGGTTGGGGGCCTATAAGTGTGATTACTTCATCTTGATATCCATTATAGCCATCTATCTTAGTTACCTGATAGAGCCCAGCTAAGTTCGATTGTTTCATATTGTTTTTCTGTGCCTTATTTGTAGCGGGATTACGTTTTGTAATATCTCTGATGCCCCTTATTGATCCTTTCGCTACATATATATCATCCTCGACCATTTGTACCTTGCCTGGGCTAGTCTCATGTTGTGGTTTTGTGATACCCATCTGTGTTTGTTCCTCCTGAGTTTCAACTTCAGATGCACATAAGATTCAGCATCTGACTAACTGAAGTCAAGCTCATTTGCTTGCATCTTCTGTTTCGATATTGCTTTGCTATTCTTTTCTTTTTTTTGAATTAGGCTCTTTTTCTTAACTTCTGTTTTTTTTGGAGATATACTATCAATACGTTTTCTTATTTTCTCCTCACGTTTTTTTGCTCTTTGATGTAGTTTTTTTGCCTTTTTTAGACATAAAAAATGTCCAACCCTCATTATTTTCAGGTTCATTTGCTTGTGAATCTACTATCTCCTTCACCTTCTTTACTCTTTCCTGTTGATCGATAATTTCAGTAAGTGCAGAGGGGCTGTCTGGAGTAAGAAGAGCTATGACATCCATAACATCTTTTTTTTGCTCACTTTTGGAACTTTCAGTGGGTAATTTATTTACCATCATTTCATTAATCACCAGATTTTCAAGAATCTTAAATCTCTCATGATGTATTTTTGCTAGCTTAATGAGATCAATCTTTTCAATCTCCTCTTGTGATGGATAATATATATCAGAAGTTCTGCGCATTCTTTCATTCTGAATGCAAATATTCTGTTTTTTAATGTCTGGACTCCTGGTCTGTGTTGCTTGTGTTACCATGATACCAACATACATCTTAGCTGGGGGATGTATTGCTGCGTTAGAGGCCTTGTTTGCATTGAAGTTGGCTTGAAAGGATGCCATACCTTCATATGTCAGCATGAACCCTTATACTTTATTTAGTTTCCCCAATATATCAGCTGAAGAACCTTTCATTTCTCTTATTGGAAAATTTGTGAATTCGTGTCCCTTATCCAAAAGGTTCAAGATCCGTGTTAGTACAGGAAATGTGTGACAATTTAGTTCATTTAGGTCAAGCATGGTTTCGTCAGTAAGATTTTGAGAGATATTCCGACTCCCTAATGGCCGAGAGGGATTTTCTGTATTACCATTGTTGACAATACTCAAAGGATCAAACTCTTCATAGGCATTGTTTTGCCATTCTTTGGGAATCTCCGAGAACGGAGGTGGATGAACAACATCATCTGCCAATACAGCCTTTCCCAAGACAAACTTAACTTCAGGTGCTGTGTTACAACATATCTCACCTTCCTTATTCGTATGCAAATGTACAAAATCCCTCTTTCGAAGGGATTGTGTCCTCCGACGTATTCCTTATCTATGATATTTGTATCTCCAGCTTGCTGGCCTCGGAAAAATGTTTCCGAGTAGAGGGCGCTGTGCGTCGACGTCCGTCGAGTAGGAGCTCCTCGACGGCCACCGTATCGACGCCGACGTCATCATGCCTATAAATGGCCACGCGCAGCGTCCGTTGCTCAGTTCCGTTTTTCCGCGCTTCGTGTGCCTCGGAATACCGTTGCTCAGTTCATCAGTCGATATATATTCATATTTCCTTGAGAAAACCGACTCGTACTCGATGGCTTCCTCCTCCGACCCGACGACTCCTCGGTCCGGTTTTCAAAAAATGCCGAGACTGTGGGAAGAAAATGTCGTTGACGGATCCTCACAGGATCTGTTTGTGGTGTCTGGGAATCGAACACCAGTGTTCGGAGTGTGAGGAATGCCTATCCATGAGGGCGAAAGCCTTGAAGGAGCGTAAGGGGAAGCTCGAGAGAGGTAAGTCAATTTTAACTTTGTCGAAATTTTCCGCGGTAGAGTCGAGACATTCGTCTCCTCACCGTCGAAAGCATTCTCGGTCTAGGTCTCGAAGTGGCTCCCACCACTCGTCGAGGTCTAGACACTCGAAAAAAAAGACGAAGAAGATCCCCTATATCGTCGTCTTCTAGTTCCCCTGAAAGAGTAAATTGCCCCACAAAACACAGCTCTCAAGCTGAGTGGGAGGAATTCAGAAAAAAGATGCTAAGCGTCTTCGAGAAAGCGGCCTCGTCCCCCTCGAAGTCAGCTGAGGGTGATACCCCGGGTGAAAAGCCCAAAAAATCTAAACGCCGCGAGTCGAAGCACCCGGCGAAAGAGTCGACCCGAAAGCGCCATGAGCCATCGGGAAGTAAAGCATCTTCGATGCCATCATCGAAAGCCCCTTCGAAGCATAGATCGGCGCCATCGATGCCGTTATCGAAAGGTTCTTCGCATCCGTCGATCGAGTCGACGCCGGCGTCGACGCCAACATCGACGCCGATAAAAGGACCCACGGCTACTCCACAGCCAACGGTTACACCGAGAGCCTCCGACACGACGTCGAGAACGTCGTCGACATCCTCGAGCAGGATTCCAATCCTCTCGAGTTCTTCGAGGCCTCTTCCAGTTTTCTCGACGCCTTTGTCGGCGCCTTCGAGGATTTTTACATCGGCGTCGACGACATCGACCTTTATAAGGCCTCTGATGATGGCTCCCTCTGCCTTAGAGATGGGTTTTATACCATTTCACAGACCAGAGCATCCCCCCTTAACTTCAATTTTTGAAGAAAGGGAAGATTCTGACCAAGAAAGGCCTTTTGGGCTGCAGAGGACCACATTACCTGAACCAGAGACTTTTGCCTCTGAGGAAAGAAGGTTGAAAGACCTTCAGGATGCATTACAGGAAGCAAGTGGCCTAGACACTTCCCCAGAAGTGGAATTTGTCAAACCAGACCCAGGGGAACATGCTGATACCCCTTATAGAACCCTAATGTCAAGAATTATGGAGTTCATGGGTTGGTCTGCGCCTTCACCTGTTCTTCAACAGGATGACCTCACAGATATTCTGGATAAAGGTCCACAGGAGGATCCTGTGGTTCCCTTTCATTCTGCTTTACAAAGAAAGATTTTAACTAACTGGGAAACTCCTGAAGTTGTCCCTGCGGTTAACAAGAAGTTGTCAGCGAAATATAGGGTATCTGCTGCTGACCCTGAATACCTATCTAAGCACCCTACTCCAGAGGGTCTTGTGGTCCACGCTGCAACTTCATCAGGCAGTACTTCTGCTTACCCCACTGCTCCTCAGGATAGGGATGATAAAACATATGATGCCATGGCTAAGAAAGTCTTCTCAGCCTGTAGCATGGCTTTAAAATCTATTAATGCAACTTCTACGCTCGCTAGGTGCAGCCACACTCTTTGGGAGTGTGCTTCATCGGCGGCTGACTGCATACCGGAAGGAGAAGAAAGGGACGCATTTTTAAATATCATCAGAGATGGTAAAGATGCAATGTGTGAGTCCCTTCAAACTGGCATTGATTCTGCTGACAGTATCAGCAGGACCATGGCGGCAAGTACCACAATCCGCAGGCATGCGTGGTTGAGAAAGTCCGGCTTTGCTTCTGACGTACAGGCCAGACTTTTAAATATGCCCTTTGACGGTTCTTCCCTATTTGGTAAAAAGGCGGATGACAGTTTGGAAAAACTACAAACATCTAAAGCAGCAGCTAAGTCACTAGGAGCTGCAATCCGACAAACTAATTTTAGTCCCTCAGGATCCTCTTGGAGAGGAAGGTCCTTTCGCTATTATTCCTCAGATGGAAGAGGCAGAGGACGGCCGACTCAAAGAGGCCAAGGAAAATTTACCCGTGGTGGACGGGGTAAAGGAAAGAAAGCCGCATCAGCAGGAGCAGGAGCCACTTTACCTTCGGCAACTGCATCAGCCGCTCCCAAACCACTCTGAGGTCTCCCATCACAAGACACCTGTAGGGGGCAGGTTAACTCACCATCTGACGGAATGGCAGGCTATTACGTCAGATGCTTGGGCATTGGAGACAGTTGCCCAAGGTTACTGCCTGCCTTTTCTACGCATCCCTCAGAGACATCCACCGGGTAACAGCTCTCTGAAAGTGCCAGATCCGCTCCTCTTGCAGGAAGTTGTAGACCTGCTAGAGAAAGGTGCCATAGAACCGGTACCTGTAGCGGACAGGAACAAGGGCTGGTACTCCCCCTACTTTCTCATACCAAAGAAAGACGGAGGACTGAGACCCATCCTGGACTTACGAGAATTGAACAAGTTCCTCAGGAAGAACAAGTTCAAGATGGTAACTCTCTCTCAGATCCTTCAGGCCCTCCAGCTTCAGGACTGGTTGGTATCTCTGGACCTTCAGGATGCTTATTTCCATGTGCCTATCCATCCCAAGCACAGGAAGTACCTGAGGTTCGCAATTGGCAACTCTCATTATCAATTTCGAGTTCTGCCATTTGGGCTGACCTCCGCCCGAGGGTCTTCACCAAGCTAATGTCGGTTGTGGCTGCAAGCCTAAGGAGGGAAGGGATTCAAGTCTACCCCTACCTGGACGATTGGTTGATCAGAGCAGTTTCTTCGGAACAAGCTCGGATCCAACTAGATTATGTCTGCCACTTCCTTCACAGGCTGGGCTTCTCCCTCAATTTAAAGAAGTCACAGATGATACCATCACAGAGACTCCAGTTCATTGGAGCAGTCCTGGACACGTCCCTGGGAAAAGCCTCGCCACCAGAGGTGAGGGCTCAAGATATTCTGCAGATGGTCACCAGGTTTCAAAATGCGCAACATCTCCCAGCCTACGACTTTTTGAGGTTGCTAGGCCTCATGGCATCCTGCATATTCCTTGTGCCAGAGGCTCGCCTGAAAATGAGATCCCTTCAGTGGGCACTGAGGACTCAGTGGTCACAATTCTCAGGGAGGATGACAGATCTCCTCCGGATTCCGGACAAGGTAGCCCACGACCTTCAATGGTGGGCCTCTCCAGAGAACATCTTGAAAGGAGAACTGTTTTGGCAACCATGGCCGGAGATAACAGTAGTCACAGATGCCTCACTCATGGGGTGGGGAGCCCATGCCAACGGCTTGACCATCAGCGGTCGTTGGTCTCCATCGGAGTCCAGACTACACATCAACCTGTTGGAGCTGAGAGCCATCAGACTGGCACTGAAGGCTTTTCTGCCATCTGTACGGGGGAGAAACGTCCTGATAATGACGGACAATACAGTGGCCATGCACTACCTCAACAAAAGAGGAGGCGTAGGGTCACTGCCACTGTGCAGAGAGGCGATTCAGCTCTGGTTTTGGGCAATTCAGGAAGGAATCTCTCTATCGGCAATTCACCTAGCCGGAGAGAAGAACTTGACAGCGGATGGTCTGAGCAGGCAGAACACAGTCTCCCACGAATGGGAGATAGCTCAGGAAGTCCTTCAAGAGATCTTTGCCCTTTGGGGAACCGCTCAAGTGGATCTGTTCGCCACCAGTATCAACAGGAAGTGCGACAGATTTTGCTCAAGGGAATTTCCCCCGAGAGGAGCTCTAAGAGACGCGTTCGTAGTGGACTGGGAGTTCCCACTTCTGTACGCGTTTCCTCCGGTCCCTGTCATTCCTCAAATGATCAGGAGGTTGAGAAGGTTTCGGAAGACCATGATCCTAATTGCCCCGGATTGGGCCAGGAGAACGTGGTACCCGGACCTTCTGGTCATGTCCATCTGTCCTCCAATGCGTCTACTGTACAGAGAGGATCTTCTCTCGCAGAAAGGAGGTCAGGTTCTCCATCCAGCCATCAAGACCCTCAACCTTCACGCTTGGTATCTGAAAGGTTGAGGTACAAGGATTGGGACCTTCCAGATGACGTCATGGAGATGTTGCTTTCAGCCAGAAAACCGGCAACTAAGACTCTATACCGCTGCCGTTGGAATACATTTTGCAGCTGGTGCAGAGAAAAGAATATCGAACCCTTTTCATGTGGTACACCAACGGTGTTATCCTTCTTACTTTATTTGGCAAATTCGGGCCTTCAAATTGGCACTATTAAGGGCTATCTCGCAGCGCTATCGATCTTTAAGCGCACTGCAGAGGAGCCATCGTATTTCAAAATTCCATTGGTAATACAATACCTGAAAGGTCTAACTAATGTTTACCCTCCAAGACCATTCCAAGTTCCCTTATGGGACTTAAATCTAGTTTTAAACTTCCTAAAGGGTGCTCCTTTTGAACCACTCCACTCTTGTTCATTGAAGTTTCTCACCCTCAAAACTGTTTTATTGGTAGCATTAACATCTGCTAGAAGGGTTAGCGAGATACAAGCCCTGTCTTGTAAACTTCCTCATACAACTTTTCACAAGGACAAAGTAGTGCTACAGGTGAAGCCTAACCTTCTCCCAAAGGTAGTTTCGGAATTTCACATTAC
Source organism: Ambystoma mexicanum (assembly GCF_040938575.1). Taxonomy (NCBI): domain Eukaryota; kingdom Metazoa; phylum Chordata; class Amphibia; order Caudata; family Ambystomatidae; genus Ambystoma; species Ambystoma mexicanum. The sequence goes on along the minus strand of NC_090926.1, from coordinate 573,345,112 downwards.
TCAGAAGATTACTCTACCTTCATTCTATCCTCCTCCCCATCCGGGGAAAGAGGAAGAGAGACTACACAGGCTGGACCCTAAGCGAGCCTTGAGTTTTTATATCAGTAGACTTGCTAAAATTAGACAAGCAGACCAACTCTTTGTAGGTTACGCAGGACATAAGTTAGGATTACCAATAACCAAACAAACCATCTCCAGATGGATTATTTTAGCCATTCTGCAATGATACAAACTGGCAGGGAAAGAGCCCCCTCACAATCTAAGGGCTCATTCGACCAGGGGTATCGCAGCATCCTCAGCTCTTCAAAGAGGGGTACCAATTAGAGACATATGTGCGGCTGCCACATGGTCGTCCGCACATACCTTTACCAAATTTTATAGCCTGGATTCCTCCTCTAGTCAAGAGACTAGATTTGGCAAAGCTGTATTACACTCTGTTCATTCTTAAAGGGTAATATGGCATCTCTTACTCCCGCCTCCAATCACATACCACTGCTATGGGAGTCTATCATAGATGAGGAATACGCTGGAGGACACAATCCCTTCGAAGAACAAGTTACTTCTTACCTTGTAATGTTCTTTCGATGGGATGTTCCTCCGACGTATTCCTTATCGCCCCTCCCATCCATCCCCGCAGTAACATTTCCCTTGTGGTTGCAGCTTACACTCCTTCAAGGGTAGTAACCATTCATACAATAACTACTTTACTCTACAAAACGGAACTGAGCAACGGACGCTGCGCGTGGCCATTTATAGGCATAATGACGTCGGTGCCGATACGGTGGCCTTCGAGGAGCACCTACTCGACGGACGTCGACGCACAGCGCCCTCTACTGGGAAAAAATTTTCCGAGGCCAGCAAGCTGGCGATACAAATATCATAGATAAGGAATACGTCGGAGGAACATCCCATCGAAAGAACGTTACAAGGTAAGAAGTAACTTGTTCGTCTCCTTGGTGTAGACACAGGAGTAGAGAGACCTGTCGTTAAACATACACGCCTATCTAATTCTGCCATGATCACTGGCGCCAACATCGAGACATCTGCAATCTCACCATTTCCTATATTTTCAACTGGTAAGGACGTCTCGTCTAAGTGATCGTTGCCATTAATCATTTCGTTTTGGGCACTCTGGTTTGTGCCATTCAAGTCACTTAGATATAATACCTTTACATCGTCTTTAGAAGAAATAGGAGAAAGATGTGTTGAGTGACATGCATCTTGTTCTTCAATGTGTGTGACTGAGGCATTATATGGTTATTTGGATAATAAAGGCATTATGGAAGGTATAGTGAAAGAAAGCTATTTTATCACATCTTCTGTCTGTACCTCTGAGGACCTAACTTCCGATACTGTCACTCTCTATTTTGATTTTTTGAAAAAGCATTATTCTTTTTTTCAGCCGCTGCTTTAAGGCGTTTGCCATTTCTAAGGCTTGTTTCCATATTTGATGAAGCAGTAAAGCACACCACCCTCGAATTATACCTCAAGTGAAGGGGAAAAAAAACAACAGGCCAGCAATAATTTCCACAGTGCTGTTTGTTAACACCACACGCACCCACTTTATACAAAGCACCTCAGTCACTAAATGATGTGTTTCATCTATTGATGCAAGTCAACTTGTATATTAGATTCAAAGACTCATTGGCGCACAGCCAAGACAAAGTGACTCAATAAAATGGTTTACAAAACAATTTTTGAAAAAATGGCAAACTGGACGTTTATGTACTTTTAGGGGGGTTAAAAAGCTCAAAGCCCGCAGTCACCCCACTTTTCTTATACACCTAGATACCACGAACCACTGTGCATCCAGTATTCTCTGTGTGCAATCGGCCCAAAAAGTCTAGTGCACTAAGGACATAATGGCCGTCCCGTGGCTCAATTCGTGTAGATCATAGTCCTATTTACAAAGTGTAATTACTTTCAAAGCACTCAGTAAACAAGGTATTGCAGGGTTCAAAGGCAACAGGGCCCGCAGTCACCATTATTCCTATAGTACCTTTAGGAAAGAACAAAAATCACCTTGATCCAGGTGCAATTACTATTGAGGGTGTCGTGAAGGCTCCAAGGCTCTTCGCCTCGCGGTCACCTCCCAACACCAAAAAACAGTACAGTTAAACAAAGCAGTTGTTGTTCTTTATATTTTGCGCATCGGCACATGGGAGCTCCAAGGCACTAAGGCCCGCAGTCACACCCAAACTTCAATTAAGGCGCTAACACAGCAACAGCTTTGTAATTCTTAGGATCTTAAAGTTCCTTAATGTTCTGCTGCCATCAAAGGACGCGTATCATCACAAACACCGTATGAAAAGTCTGTTTGTTTTCTTTGCGTAGCAATACAAGGTACGTGTCAATAGTGGTTTAAATCACAGGTCCGAGCCTACACACTCAAGCAAACAGGCGGAGACCAGGGCCAGTACAGTAGTCGACACGCCTCAAGCATGTGGCGCAGTACAGTACAAAATGCCACGCAGCCAGACAAAATGGCGGCTCATCTGGAGGCGCGCCCCCCCAGCAAGCATCAAAGGCCCGATTTTACACCAAGGGTGGAATGGTCTCCTATGGTCACGTGGAGTACATCCTAACCGACCACATCAACCCAAGGGTGCTACATTGAAGCGGGCTATGCCCAGAGCAGGCAAGGTGCGGGGAGGACTCCATGGTACATGCAGACTCACACAACCGTACCAATGCAGGAGCGCGCCTCACCAGCATGTGAAGAATGTTTTTTCAATTAGTTCCTCACACTAATGAAATTCCCACAAATGGGGAATATACTTATGGATATCATTCAGAATATGGTCCCACCTGTGCACCTGCAGCTGCCATTGCCTGTCCAGACACCGGCTCAATCACAACCTATGGCTACGGTACAGTCCCCGGTACCAAATTACCACGGTGGCGTCGCTGCAGCCGGTGGAGCCCCCCGCGCAGCCTAATAGTGCGACGCAGTTGCCTACAGCCCCCTGAATACTCCACCAGCAGAATTCACTGACCTGCACGACACAGCAGGTGACACGGATGACAAGGAGGATAGGACACCTCTATCGCAAGGGCTTTCCATGAAAGGTTGGCCGGAGTGGCAGAGTACCTAGGATTTCCTCATCCACAAAAGGAGCAGCCAGAGGTGCTTACCATCTGCTCAGCCACCAAATCAAGCATTCCTTTCCAGAAGGATGTAGAAGCCCTGGCGAAGAAGGGTTGGGCAAAACCTCATTCAACGCAGCCAACCAACAAGAATGCAAAATACAGGCAGGCAGAGGGTGACTCTCTCACCCTGTCTGTGCACACTCAACCGCACTAGTCAGTCATTGCGGCAGCATCAATGTATGCTAAACCTCAGTCGTCCACGTCATCATCCACTACGGCCCTACTAGGCAAAGAGGAAAAGGTCCTAGAGGCCTATGGAAAAAAAGTGTACTCGAATGCCACTCTCCACCTACGGCAAGCAAATGCGGACGCCATGCTAGCTGCTGTGAAACAAAAACTGTGGAGGGAGATTTCCGACTTCCCCCTAGATCTCCCAGTTCATAGGCAGGCGCGGTTCCGGGCCTGTCTAGCGGAAGCAAAAATAGTGGCTCAAGACCTAATGGAATCATTGGTTGCTCACATCGACACAGCAAGCAGGGCCATATATGTGGCTATGGACATTAGAAGAACTACATGGCTCAAGGCCACTGGGTTTAATCCGGATGTACAGGACTGTATTCTCGATCTACCACTCGAAGAAGGGGACTTGGTCCATTCGTCTACTAATGAAGAGTTGGACAAGAAAAAGAATAGCTCCCAGACAGCCAAATCTCTGACTATTCTTGCAAAGCCGGCTTCCAAGAGCTTTGGCCAAAGCCAGTTGCGGTCTGACAGAGGTCGTACCTTTGGTGGTTTCAGGGGCTTTCAGGACCGCCGCACTAGGCAACCCAACAGGTCCCCCAGCCAACACTGGCGTAAACAACAGAAGACTATACACAAAGGCTTCTTTCAGTCCCCCGCCCAGGCACCAGCCTCAAAGGGGAATGCAGTGAGGGGATCATCCGTATCCACAGCTCTCTGGTGGAGGGGCAGGCTTGCCCTTCATTTTCAGTCCTGGCTGACATGGTTCGCGGACCCATGGATTCTCTCTGTGATTTTTGGACTTATGCCTTCCTATACCTCAAGTTCTCCCTTTTTCCCCCAATATCCCGCAGATTGGAACAACATCTCTCCTGGCAGAGATCCGCTCTCTAGTAATAAGCGCGGTAGTAGAGGAAGATTCCTCTCTCGCAACGAGACTTGGGATTTTACTTCTACATTTTCGCCATACAGAAGAACTAGGCAGGCCTGTGAGTTGTCCTAAATCTTTCAGCCTTGAACCTTTTCCCACCCCTTCAAAAGTTCAAGATGGTTACGCCAGCATTGATAGCGGAGTCACTGTGTAGGGGAGACTGTACCTGCTCCCTGGATCTGAAGTATGCATATCTACACGTCCCAATTTGGCAGGCCCATCGTTCCTTTCTACGGTTCCGGGTTATGGGCTTCCACTTCCAATTTAAAGTTCTCCCATTCGTTCTCAATTCAGCCAGAGGGGCTTTACAAGACTAATTAATGCAGTGGCAGCACTAGTCGGGTCGGATAGCCACCACCTCTATCCATACCTGGACGACTGGCTGGTGCGAGTGGACTCTCCAGAGGGAGTCGAGAAAACAGCAGCCAGGCTTATGCATACGTTATACGAACTGGGGTTCTCCATCAGTCTCAAGAAGTCACAGCTTCAGCCTACTCACTCCTTGACCTTCTTGGTGTCATGATTCCTGCTCATCATGTCCCCAGCCCTCCAAGATGTCAGGCTGGAGCCAGGCCACGATCACCTACAAGGCCCTCACGGGCCTCTCCATCCCTCCAAAGACCCACTTGGAGTCAGATTTGGCGCTTGTGGCACCAGACTCACTCACTCCCATAGGATAACATTGGGGGATTGGACCTGTAGTGCATTGATGGGGACAAGATGGATGCCCCCCACATATTTCGGTTCCCAGAACTGCATGTGCAGTCTAGTCTTTTGGGTGTGGTTCAGCCCAGAGACACCTGGGATACCCAGAGACTATATAAGCCACGCCCAGGCTGAGAAACATGCTTTGTGTTTTCTGCACCTGCAGCGTGACACTCACCGTGTTCGGATCGGTCTCCAGTAGGCCTGCATCTTTCTTCTGCGCTCAGCTCCTGCAAGAACAAGAACACCGTTAGGAACAGCCATACCTTGCGGCGCTTCTGCCCATCATTCATCGCTTCTTCTGTTCTGAGGGCATCTTCGGCGGTGTCATTCCCATCCCAGCACGCCGCTTCCTAAGGAAAAGGGAAAAGAACAGAAAAAAGGCATTAGCATTCAGCAAATCTTTGCTTATTTTTAAAGACTGTATGAGCTTCAAACGCTTACCTGAATCCCAGCCGCTCTGGGGAAACTCTGTCTCCGGAACTTCTCATCCATCTGCGAGAGAGAAAAGGCACTCCAGGTTAGCGTGGAAATATCTAGAGGCGCCGCATACCGCGCTTACTCACCGCATTTCGTCTTCATAACCGGCATCCATGCTGAAAACGTTGCGGCACCTAAAAAGACACAGTAAAAGAACTCAGTTCATTAGCGCTACTCATCTCAGCAGCACGTCGCCATCCCCGGAAGCCGGCCATCATCTAAGGAAGGAAAGGAACGAAGTTAGAGAACTGTTCAAAAGACTCATTATACTTACCTGTCGGACTCTTGCCAGTGAAGTAACTAGGCAGCAACGAGCCTGCATCAATCAACGCGCCCCTGCGCTGAAAGCTGGACGGGGAGCACACTTTCCAAGAAAACAAGGTGAGCTGTGGATCAAAGGGAAGGGTTGGACCCCGGGGAAGAAGGGGTTCAAGCACACAGAGACAATAGGGAGTTAAACTCTACCAATCCTGTGTTTCAGGCCCAGTCTCCAGTCGAGTAGACTCCAGGGAAGGGTTCAAGGTTGTAAGAGGTCAGAACAGGCTGAGGGACGTCCCCGTGGATACCAGGTGAGCGTTACACTTGGGTCTCATCTGGGTTACGAAAGCGGAGGAGAGCTTCCCCTCTGCGGACAAGATTGCAGCGATCAAGCGGCTACAGGGCATTTCCTAAGCAGGGTGGTAACTTCGGCATGGTGGTACCAGCACTTGCTAGGGATTATGGCAGCTTGCCTCCTGGCGGAGTCTCACACCAGGCTCAAAATGAGGAGGCTGCAGCTACATTTCTCTGACTCTTGGAGTCAGGAAACTGGCTCCCAAGCAGCATTAGTCAACATACCATTACACCTTCGCCAGGACCTACTCTGGTGGAGGACGGACACCAATCTCTTGGTGGGCAGACCATTCAGACAGCCACAACCCGCATACACCATTACCACGGATTCAATCCTCTAGCGCTCTAGCGCTGGGAAGCCACGTTGAACGAGCACAGTGTGCCCAGCCTATGGTCGAGACAGGACCAGGACAGGCTCATAAACTGGCTCGAAATTATGGCTATTTGGATAGCTCTGAAAGCTTTCCTCCCGGTTATCTACAGCCCGGTCTGCATTCAGATGGACAGTTCCACCTGCATGTACTACCTCAACAAACAGGGGGGCACCAGATCACCTCCTCTGTGCAGGCTAACCATCAACCTATGGGAGTGGGCCTTAGCATACAACATATTGCTCTGGGCCATCATCCTGCCGGGTGCGTCCAACCTAGAGGCGTACAGACTCAGCAGGCTGGGGATCGACAATTACGAATGGCAATTGAACGAGAAGGTCCAGAGGGAAATCTTCAACAAATGGGGTCAGTCTCAGGTAGACCTATTAGCCCCCTCCCTCAGCAGGCGGCGTCACCTGTTTGCGTCCTGGATGGGTCGAGGTACAGCTTCGCTGGGGGATGACTTGCAGATTCAGTGGGATGGCATGTGGGCATACGCATCCACACCCACCCCGCTAATTCACAGGGCCATCTGCAAAGTCAGAGACGGGGCGACTATGTCTCATCTTGATAGCACCATAGTGGCCTGCCAGACCATGGTCTTCTGAGCTGTTGCGACTGACAAATCAACCACCAGTTCCCCTCCCAGTGGGGCCGGATCCACTACTATCGCAACAAGGTGTTGTGAGGCGGGGGGCGGTAGTCCACCACTCCCCAGAGAAGTTTGTCTTAGCAGCCTGGTTCTATTACGCTCACCTGGTATCCATGGGGACGCCACCCAGCCCTGGTTGGATTATTTGCACTCTCAAACCCTCTCCCGGTCCCTTGGTAAGGCCTCTGGTTAAAGATGGGTCTGCAATATAGGAGAGCTGGATTCAATACCAGATTGTCTTTATGTTTTCCCACCTCCCTTGGCCTCAACTCCTTCCTCCCCCTTGGGCCCTCTCCTCACCTTAATATCGTAAAAGGTGGATTCTCCGTCCTGCTCGTCGTGGCAGGGGCGTGTAGATGTGGGGGGTGAGCAGCGACCAAGTTACTTCACTGGTGCAAGCCCCCCATTGGGAATCCAGGCCTGCTGCAACTCTGTGGGTTTGCTGCTTTATAGTCTTTATATGCTGTTCCTCGAATAATAATGTCTTGCTTCTTTCCTTTTAGGTATGGGAAGGTATTTTGGTGTTGTCATGCAGTTTGAAGATGAGCATGGGCTGGTAGGCGAAAGCGCGGTGTGCGCGATGCTGTCTGGTGAGTAATGCACGATGCGCTGCGCTGTTTCGCCTTTTATATTGCTAACCTGTGTCTTTTCCCTCCTTGCAGGTTGCGATGTTCCTCGCCGAGCACCGTAATGTTCCAGCAATGATACTGACCAGGAGATGACTACCCAGGTAAGAATTGTGTGGCTTTCTTCATTCGGGAGGAACGTGAGTAAACGCTTACTAATGCTGTCTTTCTTTCTCCTCTTTCCAGGTTATGCTATTCCAGGATGCATGCAGTGCCGGATGATGGAGTTCGTACCTTCAGGTGAGTGGAACTGAGGTCGGCGATGGATTGAAGACAGGATGCTGTTCCAGGTAAGTTTCGTAGTGTTCTTTCTCTCTCTGCAGGTCCTTGGTTTCAGGTAAACTGGCATCAAAGAACTGGACATGGTGAGTGTTACGCTGCCCACAGCAGAATAACGCAAAGCATTTTCTGCTGTTTGGGTGTGGTTTAAATAGTCCCAGGTAAAGTAGTCCAGGTAAAATAGTCCCAGGCCTGCCACACCCAAAGTAGTCCCGATAAAGTAGTCCCAGGCCTGCCACACCCAAAAGACTAGACTGCATAGCTCAGTTCCTTGTAACTGAGCTATGTGTGTGCCTCCATGTTGGCTGAACCCCCCCCCAAGTTAAATAGTCCCATGTAAATAGTCCCATTCTAATGTTGGTTTTCATGATGGTTATGAGTCTGGCGCCAAAGGCGCCAGGACTGACTCCAAGAGAGTCTTGGATGAGGTTTTAAGGCCTTTGACCTGGCCTTAACTAATAGACTGACTTGCCAGTGAGGGCCAGGGGCAAGGGTCATGACAGGTTCCTGAGCATATAACCCTGCAGCACCTCCATTTGTCGCAGGACAATTTGGACATCATCCAAGTGCATCCACTAGGAGCCAATATAAAAGCAAATGGATCACTGGGCCAAGGATAAGGGCATAGACCCATTAGGGTGCACCCTAAGCCATGAGTTCTCCTTCTTGGCACATCTCGCACACTCGGGGGTGCAAGTGGACACGTGCCGCACCTACCTGGCAGCCATGGGGGCATACAGAAACTCCGGCGATAACCTTTTCTCCACATCCTACCCGGTGGTCAAAAGGCATCTTGCAGAATTTACCAGATTATACCCTACGGTCAAGCGTCCTCACCCGGTCTGGGATCTCAACATGGTCCTGGCGGCCTTGGCTCATAGACCTTTTTTAGCCCATGGTTAACATCAAAGTGATCCTTATTAAGACTGCACTCTTGGTGGGTCTTACATTGGCAGGCAGGATCAGTGAAATTCAGGCATTGGTGGATTCTGAGCCATAAAACACATTCTATCGGGACAAGGTGGTGCTACAGACACACCCCTAATTTATCCCAAAGGTACTGTCTTCGTTTCACCTCAATGAGGAAATAGTCCTCCCAACTTTCTTCCCGAACCCGGAAGATGATGCAGAAAAGGTCCTTAGTTGTCTGGATGCCAGGAGAGTGCTCAAAATGTTCCTGGACAGGACTAAGGCCTCTGCAGGTCAGATGTCTTGTTAATCACTTTCAGTGCCTCAAAACCAGGGCGACAAGCCTCCAAAGCCTCAATAGCCAGGTGGATGGTCTTGATCATCAAGGAAGCCTACGAGGGGCGCCCATGAAGTTGCCAGCGAACATGCACGCTCATGCGTTCGGAGCCAAGGCTACAGCGGTGGCGTTCCAAAGACATGTGCCATGCCAAACAATCAGCAATGCGGCCATGCCATCCTCTATCGGCTTTCTGCCAGCACTATTGCTTAGACGCCAGTGCCAGATCAGAGGCTGCATTTGGCCAAGCAGTCCTAAAAAACGTGTTTCAGAAGAGTTGCAAGCCTCCCCACCCCAGGGCTTCAGTGGTAATCGTCCATACAGTATGGAGGAAAGGGGACGGTACGTAGCAGTAATTATAAGTTACTCACCATAGTGTCTAACATACTCCTAGTCCATAGTCCCCTTTACCCCATACGTCCCACCATACTCCCCCGTTTAAAAAAAAAACAGCATTTTTAGGCAAACTTAATGTAGCCGACGCTTAAAAGGGGACTGGGGTGTGGTGCAGGTCGGTGGAGTCAAGGGAGCGCATGATCTCGGGGCCGTGCCCCTGCATGCAACTACATATTAAGTGGAAGGCATTTTGTTTCTGGTGAAAAATGTTCTGTTCCCATCCTTAGCGAGGGACGCCCATACAATATAGAGGAAAGGGGAGAATGGACTAGGAGTACATTAGTCACTACGGTGAGTAACTTACAATATCCGACTCCTCACAGTACGCACAAACTTTGCAGTATTCCTTGTCATGCTTCACTGATTTCAGTGACCTTGATAAACTATGGTCACCTTCTTCAGGACAATATTCATATTACGAGTGTGTCGGGCATAATTACATGGCACACAAACAGAGATTGCTTGTCTTATCGGTATGCCGTCAGGCTCGGCACTAGCTTGTGTCTACACTTTATAGTCTTATGGTAGAACTCAGCTTTGGCTTTACAGAAATCTCCAAAAGCAAAAGAATGAAATACAACACATTTTGCTTTAAGTGCAGTTGTATTACACATCTGGTAGAAAGATCCCATCCCCTGTGGGTAACCTTATTAAGTAATCCTAGCTGGAATGTGGATAACTACACTGTTTCACTATTTGCAGCAGTAGGGGTGTCTAACATCAGTGCTGAACAAGTCTCCTGAATGCATACCCATGTTTTTGATGGAGATAGCAAGTAAGAAATGTGAAATGAGAGCCCAAATTCGAACCATTTTGAGGGCACAAGATTTAATCTTCATTTGTATGCATTAATACGATCAAGCAAATGAATCGAGCTTATAAGAACTGTACAAAAACACATACATACATGCTTCATCATGACGGTGAAACTATGCAAAGTGCTGTAATCCAAAAGAAATCAAACGCCTTTTGGTCTCTCATTCAAATGACCAACTGTAAATCTACAGTGGCCACACACAATCCTATTCCAGAAGAGAGATGGTATGATGCATACTTAACAAAATAAATCAATGCTGCTCAGTCAGACACCCAGGCTTAACTGGAAGGACTTTTCATCTTGCTACTTGTGCTTTGAGTGCAGAAAATGAAATACTGATAAGTAATTAAAAGAAACTCTAGAGTGGCCAGTCCAGATGGCATGACAAACATCCTGCTAAAAACAAATCCAGAGTTGTCGGCCAAGATTCTACACAGTTTATTTCAAAATATCATTGCTGAAAGTAGGATTCCATACTCCTGGGCCAGATCATATATTATACCCATCTATAAGAAAGGTGAGCCACTGAATCCATCAAGCTATTGTCCGATTGCTTTGATGAACGTTTCTAGCAAAATTCTCACCTCTCTAATCTTGGTCCATTTGGAAGAGTGGGCATCCTTGACGAACCGTTTCAAAACAGAACAATGTTGATTCGATGTGGTCCTGGACCCTCTCTTTATGGTTTAATGTTATTCTTTTTGTACGATAAAGCATTAGGAAAAAGGAAATCTTCAGTATGCATGGCTAAATTGGATCTAAGTGCAGCTTTCGACAGAGTTATACGATTTCACTTGTGGAAAAAAACTTTATAATTGGGAGATGCCATTAGTCCTTCTAAAAATGCTTCTCCTACTTCACTCTGACACTAAAGTAATGGTAAGACTGTCTAAACCGATCTGTGCCTCTTGGGAGATTGACACAACCATGGGTCTGCGTCAGGGCTGCGTGCTAGCACTAACACTTTGGAATCTCTATTTGTCCGATCTTGGAGAGTCACTGGATGAAGTTAATTCCTTCCCTATAAAATTCAGGTCCTCCAGATTTTCGTCGATGTCCTATGCTGATGACATTATACTTTGTTTCGATCAAACACAAATCGGGCTTCAAAGGAAATAGATGGACTTTGAGCACATTGTTTCAAATAATCTAAAAATCAACATCAAAAAAATCTAACATCATGATATTTACTAACAAGAGGAAATGTATTGACTTTGTGTAACGATTGGGAGGAGTCTCTCTTGAGTGAGTTTTCTACACCTAAATGCTTAGGATTTCTGTTCAGTGACTGTAGGAATGCTAATGCTATGTGGGAGAAACTAGAAAACTGTAAAATCATTAAGCAATTAGATGAAAGTGATAGACAAAGTACTGTAGATTCTGTTAATCGCCACTGGTTGATTTTTATAAGATGAAGGTGGTTCCTACAGTTTTGTACGCTCCCCGACAAAAATCTGGGAGGACCCGAAAAAGTTAGAGGGGAAAATCTGGAAACCAATTCTTGGTATCCCAACTGCGGTTCCAATCTCACTTGTAAGAAAAGATTTAGGTCTCGACTCTTTAAAAGCTTACATTTGGTGGAAAGGAATGCAGCTATTAAGGAAAACTTTAGATCCTGTAAGGAATTCTCTTTGCGGATTTGCCTGAGGCCTTTAGAGAGAAGTCTGTTATTGAGGTCAAACAATTTGTCATGGAAGGGAGATCATATGTTCATTTAGTAGTCTCCAGTGAATAAGAGTTAATAGCTAATCCCTGTAATTTAAATAATCTTTTTTTGTGTATGAATGGGCTATTAATCAACAGGAAACAGAATCACACTCCTCATTTAGACACTTTGTCATCATTCTTCGTGTAAGGGGTTCCCTACCGTTTATTTTTATCTATTCCATTCCGCTCAACTTAGGGCATGCTTAATACTTTTTCACCTAAACTTGATACCTACACTTGCTGTGGTTGGTCCCCTGTCAAGCTGGACGTAAACTGTAAGGTGTGTCTGTTTTGTGATCTACAAGGAGCCAAACATCTATTGCTTCATTCTGAGGGGATGAAAAAATGTAATTCAAAAACATTTGACCTGGTTAGATGAAGCAGTCTTCACTTTAAACTATGAATTCTTGTGGAACCACATGTTAATGTCCAATAATACATCATTCCTTCTGGAACTGAGTACAGTGTTATTGGATGTGAATTCGATACCCTTAAAGAAGAATGTTGCTCTCTTGTCCTCGAGTGAGTATATTTAAACTGGTCATAAAGTATGAACAAGGAATTACATTAATTAACCTTTTAACAATTTGATTGTAATTCGGTCTTAGTAAAATATAACCTGTATGTATTTCTGCTTTTTATCAATTTACATATGTAATGTTTTCTATCAACGTGAAAAGTTGAATTAAGCCAAACACGTAATAAAACATCTTTTCTTTTTGGCAATATTATTGCCCTTTTTCCCAGCGGCTGCCTGGCTTTGTAGGTCTTGAATGCCAGTGGACAAATTAGGTAGTTTGTACGTTTTATCTAATTGTTTCGTGTTCTGAGAGACCAAATGTCAACGTGTAGGGCTTTCCATCAAGTTAATCCTAACTCGCGGGTAACTGTGGCAGAATAGTAAGGATTCAATCTTAGGAGAGGGAAGAATTCGTTTAAGGTACAGAACACAGGCGGACACATGATTGTCCAGCCAGTATGTGCTGAAACTACATACTCTTTATGATCAAATAATGTGTGCAGTAAGTTACATTTGCATAAGTAAGCACCAAGTATACTTATAAAACAGTAAGGGTGCCCTAAAGGCACACAAGGGATACTTTAAAACACAAGCAACACAGTATCAGCAGTAAGCAACATTTTACACATTAGTTGCAGTTTTAAAGTGGGAACAAAATGGTTAAATGTACAACCCAGCTGGGACCAGGAGGACCCCACAGAAGAATTTCAGCTCAGGTTCCACCACCAAAGACAGAGAGGGATGGCTTCAGCACAGGGTCTTCAGCCCTATGCACATTTGGTCAAGACGGCAAGATAAAAGGGGTATGCAGACTGACACCAGAGTCCCAACAACAGATGACCAACTACTTCATAAGGGCCCAAACAACCAAGGAAAATGACTCTCACAGAAGGCTACCACGATTGAGGGCCAGGGCCGTGGGCGGAGATGTGGTTTCTGGTGTGTCAATTCTGTATAGCTAGCATTGGCCTTGGTCGCACATTGGAAATCCACAGTATCAGGAAGTGACAGGGCCAGGACATTAGGCTCCACAATGGACGACCTCTTCCAGGCAACCCATAAAAATGAAGAAGCAGAGCAGATGCAGCAGCATGGGTGCAGTCTTTGGGAGATCTATGCCGTGTGGCAAAGGTGACTGGAGTAGACAAAGGCCTCAGCAGCCATCCCAGTCAAAACAGGAGTAGTGTCACAAGCCAGAATGTCCCTTGAAGGAGTCTACAAAAGAGAGCATGCACGCAACATGAGCTCGGTCCCAGTACAGTAGCAGCCCCCTATCAGAATGGGGTGTCCTGTAGTGCAAGACATTACTGGAGCACCAAGTTGTTAAGGAAGGAGAGTAGACTGTGCCCACTGAGTCAAGGGAAGGCATCACCTTCTGCAGGCTTCCCTTTATCAATGACAGGCAAAGCTTTAGTTATATGATATGATATGATTTGGTATTTATGTTGCGCCTATACACAAGTGTTTCTTGGCGCCACAAGACAGGAGGGTAACGGAGGCATGACAAGTGTTAGGCAGAAACCTGTGCAGTTCCCTTAGGGACCACTGCAAAAGATTTAGGACTACAGGTGTTTGGCAGTAAACCCACTTGGTAGCAGTCTGTACCACACAGATTCACTTGGTAGCTGTGGCTGAGCAGTCAGACTTCCCTCAAGAAGAGTTAGGCAGTATGCAGAGTATACACAATAGGTACAGAGACACAGTAGCACAAACAAACACTGACCAGAGCTTTGGTGTAAAGGTATATAATTATTTATTTAAAAACACACTTGTAAATCACACTAGCAAAAAAAAATGGGTAAATTCAGCACACAGTCACTATCATATATATATACAACCCTATTCACTTATTAGACAAGTCTTAGTGAGAAACACCACTTATTTTCAGACAGAGGTGAGCGCTTAACATAAGATGACACTCTAATAAGTTGTAAAGAAAGGGAGGGAAAAAGGCAGAGTTAAAGAAGCACACAAGTTTCAATACTTTTTCAAAGAACCACAGTAAGGCAGGATAGGCAGAGTTCTACTGGAGAGAAAGGAAGTCAATTGCTAGGCCCGCTCTTGGAGATAGCAAGCAGAAGGGGTCCAGGTTCACCAGTGAGGTTATGCCTAAAGAGTTTTTGTAGATAGTTCGCACAAAAAGGATGAAATTAAAGTCAGGAAAAGTTAGCTAGGTTGTCCCAGGCTAGCCCAGGTTAGAAAGTCGAGGCTTTACTGTCACCCCGAACGATCTGTCGCAAGGGAAGCCAGGCGGGACACAGTACCTTAAGTGTGAAGGAAGCTGCAGCGGGGGCAGTTGTTCCTGGCAGCAGGTGCAAGTCGGTGTTTCGTCCAGAGGAAGAAGAGGTCTCGCCGTGGAGGAAAGATGAAGGTCGTTGCACTGCCAGGGAAGAAACCAGCCGCGGAGTTCTCTGGTAAAAAGGCACTACCCTTCTCTTCGCGGTAGTGGTAAACCGTGGTATTCCGGTTGCCGGGGTGCTTGGCACGGGCAAGGCGGCCACGAGATGCTCCAGGAAGGTGAAAAGAAGGTGAAACTGGTTATCCCCACCAGTCAAAGGAAGAAGACTCTCCGGACTGGAGATCTTCTCTGTCGTCGGGAAAAGTGGTGAGACGGTTCAGCAGGGCTCCACCGGTGGTGTCGTCGTTGCAGGTCGGCTCAGCTTCTCCCTCCTCGGATTCTTAGGTCCTGTGGTGACTTCTGAAGTTCCAGTCCCCAAAGCCCTGCTTTTATGCAGCACACCCCCATTCACTCAGCCTAGCTGTCAATCAAACATGCTAAGTGGTGAGCCGGCCGGCTCACCACTTGGGCCAATCACACAAGAGTGCGACTTGAGTTACCAAGGTAACTCAGTCCAGAGTGCCTAAACCCCCTCCCACACCCCCTGTGGTACCCAGGCAGAGTGGCACCACTTTTGGAGGCTTCTGTGGAGAAGCCCGCCAAAAAGTGGAACAAAGGGCTCCACTTGGGTTGGAGTCACAGAAGAGAACACAAACGCCATTTTAGAATCGAGTTCTGGCAAAAAATACCAACCGGTGAATTAATATCAAATAAATAAACCGGCGGTATGTTCGAGGCTATAAGAATTAAATAATTAGAGTTGGTAGCCTCGAACAATGGGAAAATCCCATAGAGATATATTCGCGGTTGAATATAAAAAGTAGTATCCACTGCCACCAGCCAAAACTCGATCAGGGGGGACGGAGACGTGCCCCCTCGAACAACAGACCCCGGGGCAATCGAATTGCCCCGACCAGTACGTCCACAATATGATGGTTTGTACTGGTTTCTGTTCATAATTTGGGACTAGTAAAGCCAATGATGACTTTACATGCCCTGGGAGAGAGTAGTCAGTTCCAGGGTATGGAGTCTATGTTGGGGGGTCGCTACGACACCCCTGGGTTACGGCACGGAGGCTGTGTAACCCACATAAAAAACACATGAGACCCTATGGAGTAAAAGACCCCATAGCCCATAAAACACATGGAAAGTGAAAGGTACACCTCACATCATGTCTTAGAGTGGGAGCAAAAGAATCTCACTCTTAACAGGAGAGAAAAAATAAACCCCAAAAATCCAGCAAAGCTGCTGGGGGACTCACTAGGTTTGGGAAATTAGCCTTACAGAGAATTCTCCCGAACAACAAGACAAACAATCTTACTAGGCCTTGTAACATTCAGATTGTGCAAGTGCAGCGCGAAGTGCAGGGGAGAGGGTGCGGGGGGAAGTGCAGTCAGGGCAACAGGGCTTTGAATAAGTGCAGGGAAGGCAACGAACTGCACAGGTGCAGGCCCAGACCGGGACTGCTGGGTAGGTCAGGAGGCAGTACAGGGTGACTGGTCGAGGGGGGGGGGGGGCATGGTACCCTGTGTGACTATGAGGGCACCATGCAATCAGTCAGGGTGAGCGTGAGCAGATGGATAGATTAGCAGGGGAGAAGGAGAGAAGGAAGAGGGGGAAAAAGGTGGTCTTGAGCAGCTTCTGGAACTTCAGGCGGTCCGTCAAGTCTGGGAGGGGCAGGGAGGCCATTCCAATGGGAGGCACCTGTACTCCCCACTCTCTGCTTGGAGAAGCGTCTGGCCAGCAGAGCTGAGCGGAGGGCTCTAGAAGGAAGGTATTTAGGGAGAGAGAGTTGGATATAGTGATCACCATGGCCCAAGAAAGCCTTGTGGAGGATGCAAAGAGTCTCCAGTCTGATCCTCGCGGCCACTGGGGGCTAGTGGAGAGATTCCAGGGCTGGAGAGATACAGTCCCTGTGCTTGAGGCCAAGGAATAAGTTGCGCAGTCCTGTTCTGGATCAGTTGAAGAGGGCGAAGAGTAGAGTTCAAGAAAGAAAGCATGCAGCAAAGCCCACTGAGTCAAGGGATGGAATCACCTTTGGCATGCTTCCGTTTATCAATGACAGGCAGAGCATTAGTTCAAGAAAGAAAGTAGGCACCAAAGCTTCCAGGTGGAGTCCTCCCTGTCCTTCTTGGTTTCCATTGCTCCCTCGGATTTCAGGTCCAGCAATCAACTGAAAAATGTCTCTAGATCCTTCCCAGATGTACACAGTTGCAGAGCAGGGTCCAACCCCAATCCTTTCACAGGGGCCAGCAAGCTTTGGCTCTCCCAATGTTTTTGACTAACTCCCATCAGCCCTTGCCAGCATAGTCAATAGTGAGGGTCATGGGAGTCATAGCCCAAAACATCTGAAGAGCCCCAGGGTGCATATCCATGTTCTATCACAAGGCATGCAGTATTCAAAGTTTCAGACAGCTTCCAGTGCTGGGTGGCTGGCCATACTTCAAACTTCCTGATACTATTTAAACAGGCATGGGGATTAGGATGCCTGGTTGACCTGTATCAAGCATAAATCAGTACTATTCATTCAACCTGCCTTTGTGGACTCTGGCCAGAGCCTGTAAAACAGTGACCATTTACAAGAACAAGTAGAAAGGCTACCAACATAGCCAGTGCTTTAGGTTCCCACTTTGGCTACTGTAGAGACATAGTTGGATACCAAACAGTACAAATAAATGGTGCACAGTAGTTCCAGCATGTAAAAAATGACTGCCAGCAGCCTACATCAAACACACTGACTGGGTGAGGGGACTTAACTATTAGTCTAGAAAAGGGCTTACAAGGATAGGCACCCTTTGCCCTGCTAGACAAAGGGGCTACCGAGGCTTCTCATAAAGTTGTAGAGTTATAATGATGTTTAAAAAGAAAACCTCACATACTAAAAAAGTAAAGACACATGTGCAAAAGGACTGGGGGGGGTCTCAGGCCTAGGGGTGAGGTTCTCACAAAGAGGTTAAAAAGCATCAAAAGGATAATGTTTCCTAGCATCACTGAAAATAAAACAACCTTAGTAGATGAGGGGATGGTAGAGTGATGAATCTGGTCTGGACAATGTATTCCTTGTCCCCAGAGGAGAGCCACCCCTTGTGGTGACCCCGCTAAGCAACACCCTCCCTAGGGGTTGTGCAAGTCAGATCTCACTGGGAGTGACTCCCCTAGTGGGGACAAGGATTCCCATTCCATAGTGGATCCCCTGTCCAACACCTTGTCTGCATATATGGATGTTAAAAAGAGTTTTATATCTCCTACAACAACATTATTTTACTGAGATCCTTCTTTACCGCTCTTGGCTGTAGGTAATGCTGAACACGGTCTGAGTGCCAAGGTAAACGAAGAAGGATACCGTTCAAGTTATCACAGTGACTTGTATAAGAAGAGGACGCATTGCAAAGTGTAGAGCAACTCCTATGGAGGCAGTAAACCTATGCAGAGGCAAGTCTCTGCAACCTTGACATCCTGGAGGGACAGAGCCACATTGGTCTTCAGAGCCTGTGGAAACCAGGAGGCTGAGCGAAGAGCTGAACGAATGCCGGTGGTGTGGCGTTCTAACCGACGGAGAAGCCCAAGTTGGAGCAGGAGCCGCGATCCAATAGGGGTGTGTCTTATCTGATGGTGCGACCACGAAGAAACAGTGGTGGCTGAGGAGCCTGACGAAAGACGCAGAGACCAGGCCCAGAGAGAGAGCTCAGATCTCAGAGCTCTGCATATGTTGGACCGTTGCTGCAGTGGTCACTCGCCACAGTGGAACCCGGCGAGGCTTCGGAGGCCTGAGCAATCCAGTACAAGCATACCAACACAAGGTACGAACTTTGTGATTAATGATTGGAGAAACTATCAAGGTTACGCAGACCTGAGACACTTGAATGTACCGATACCTATGAAAAGGGGAATGAGAGTAATACGGACATCGTGAAAAGGTGCTGGAAAAACTATCGAGGTTAAAGGGGACTGAGAGAAATGCCAACACTGTGAAGAACGTCCAAGAAAAGCTATCAAGGTTGCGGCAGCATGTAGACCCTCCAGTTTATAGCGATTTTACGATGCAGTGAAAACAGCAGTTTTTTTTAAAAAAAACGCAAACCCGGCTGTTTTTGCAAAAACGCCAGTTTAAAAAAGAAACAAAACACCATGTACTCAAAACGTTTTGGGGTGCAAGTAATGAAACGCGCTAGCACATGTCATCATTTGCACCAAAATATGAGCAGCCCAATACACAAAGAGCAGCTGAATGGACGCATCTCATAAGCGCCCATTCAGATGGCTTTTTTAACCTATTTGTTCAAATAAGGGGGCGTTTGTGCACATTAACAAACACTCCCCAAATTTGCAATCAGGATGCACTTAAATTTGCAGAAAACTAAGGCAACCCCATGCGCCTTCTTGGAATAGGCACAGACCGGTGCGCATTGCATGACATTGTCATGCACATTCTTTTTTTAAAGTGCGACAGTAGCTGCTAGCTCACTTGTCTTTCAATTCCTCAAACTAAATAGACATTTTTTTGTAATCACATTTTACTGTGACTGGCCCTTTAAGGCCCCACCACAGTAAAATGTGCTGGGAGCCTGTTGAACATTAGTGGCTGGAGAGCGCTCCCGAAACAAATGTATACAATGTGGCTGGCCAGTGCATCTTTTGCACTCCAGCTCAGCCCCCTGAAAATGTGCAGTTCATTTTTGAGACTGAGGTGACCGGCTGAATTCCAGAAAATGGAGAAAATGGAGCATCTAACAGCACATCCGCTGCTATATTTTTAGATGCTCCGTTTTTTGAGGGTCTGGCATAAAAATTACATTAAAAAAGTCACAAAATGAGTGGGAAAGGAGACAGGGGCAGCAATGAGCCAGATGGGGAGTAATGGGCAAGAAAGCAGAGGGTAAGCAGTGTGCCAGACGTGGGGTGGGGGGAGTGGGCAAAAATGCCGAGAGGGAGCGGTAGGCCAGAAAGCAGAGAGGAAGCAGAGATCCAGAAAGCAGGGATAGCGGTGGGTTACAGGGGTAGCGATGGGCCAGAAAGCAGAGAGGGAATGGTAGGCCAGAAAGAGGCAGCAGGGGGAAGGATGGGGGAAGAGGGCGATAAAATGGGTGAAAGGATGCAAGATGCAGAAGGAGCGACTAGGAATGAAGAACTGTAGACTACAGGAGGAACTGGGGAGCAAATGATGTGAATTTGGAGCATGGTTTTGAGTGTGTCAGGGACTAGTAAGTGCGAGTTGTACTCTGCAGTATGACAGAACACCCAAGTATGCACATAACTGGCAGAGTGAGAGGTTTGGGAGCGTTTAGTTGTGAAAGGGAATTGGTGAGTGTGAGCAGTGTTGGTGAGTAGGGTGTGGGGGGTGCTTGGAGGACATAGATGGGAAGTATCTTTATAATCACAACTGATAATGATCAATAAAGTTAATAATATTAAATAGACACACACATTAAACCAAAAAAGTAGAGTCAAGTAAACACTGTTCTGTCAAGCCTGGGACATCTGGCACTCTTCCTGTATATTGATACAAAAGGTGTTAACAATGAAAATCTGGCTCTCTTTTAGCCGTACACTTGCAACCTGCCAATCTTACATGCTACAGTCAATCAAAAATTTGCAGCAAAAATGCCAATGCTCGGAATTTGCTTTTTATGCCACAAAATGTTCAATTTCATGGAGGGTCTGCCTAAGAAACCGGAGTAGGCCAATAACGTATGAAAGGAGAGAAAGAAGTAAACTTACATTTTTGAATCCAAAGAAATTGCAAAACTGTCTCAACACCTGAACACCTTGAAGGAAAAGACAAACAAGAAACTGTTGCTTTAATACAGGGAGATATTAAAAGTTTTCCTTTGGTACAAAGACCAGGAAGAATGTCCTGCTGAGAAAAGGAATTTTATGAAGACTGAGAACAAGACCAATAGCAATTGGGCCAAGCAGAATCCTTGCTGTGGCTAGTGAACAAGGACTCAGTTTGTCTTTTAGTTAGATTTATTTTTAATGAAGTGGCAGGGTCAGTTAGTTGGATATAATTCAGACTTAAGAACTTTCATTTGGACTTTAAAGCCCACCGTAGCTTTAGTTTTGAATGGATTGTATTCTCCAACGTATTCCTCATCTATGACATGTAATGTCCACAGCTGTGCTGCTTCAGAAATATATATATTTTGTTTTTCGGCAGGGCGCCCTGCGACAATGGCGTCGGGTTGATGTCCCTCGAAGGCCTCCGTCGAGGGTGACGTCATCGGATGTTATAAGTAGCCCACACGGCACCCGCAGCCTCAGTTCAGTTTTTTCCGCAAACGTGTTTGCTTCATAAAACTCTGTGCGCCTCATGGTTACTGTTAAATTATCCTATCATGTCTTCTTCTTCTAGCCGACGACCCAGCGGTCTGGCTTCAAGAAATGTCAGGGCTGCGGCTACAAGATGTCGATTACGGATCCGAATAGGATTTGTCTGTGGTGCCTGGGCGAGGACCTCACGACGGATGACTGTTCGAAGTGCCAGTCGTTGACTGGCAAGGACTTGCGGGGACGTAAGGGGAAATTGAAGGAAAGAAGGAAGGGTGTCCCAGCCCCGTAAATGCAAGTCGGCTGGTATTTTGACCGACGAGTCGAGAGGGGACTCTCCTCGTCGGAAGAAGTCCAAGTGCTCCAGGTCCTGCAGTGGTTCGCGTCACTCGTCCTCTTTGTCGCGGCGGTCCAGGGCGGTCCAGGAAGCAACGTCACTGTTTGCCTTCCTCGTCCTGTTCGGATGATGCCTCCTCGAAGAAGGTGACCTGCCCCACCAAATCCTCGACCCCAGAGGAGTGGGATGCTTTCCAGGTGCAGATGTTGAAGATATTTCAATCCCAAGGCACAGTTCCGTCCACGCCTTCTGACGAAGCCGGCAGGGAAGGCTCTTGGCCGGATGCTTGCGCACCTTCAGGCCCGGGTGGATGGCGTGATAAACATCGGGAGCCTTTGAGGTCCAGTTCGGACAAGGTATCGGGTGTTCACCAGAGATGTGCCAGGTCGCGGTCTTTGTCACCGTTGAAACCTGTGAAATCCTCGAAGCCCTTGAAGGTGTCGACGCCATTGGCGCCATGCCCGTCAGGTGCGCCTGTCGGGTCTTTGCCCCCGGTCAGGCCCTCGAAGCCGTCGGCACCATTGTCGACGTCGGAGCAATCGATGCCATCTGGGCCGAATTTACCGGTGGAGGTCCCTGTGACTGTGGACCCTCTGAGGAAGGCTACTTCTAAGTCTGTCTAGACTGTTACAGAGAAGAGGTGTACTCCTCTCCCAAGGAGGACAAAGAAAGGTCCGAGGAGGATGTTGGGCCTTATGGTCTTCCATATGGTACTCCTGGTGTTCCGGAGTGTGTCATTTATGAAGAGAGTCGGATGGAGGATCTGTGTCAGTCATTGCATGATGCTAGTGGCCTTGACACTTCCCCTGAGATGGAATTTGGTAGGCCGGATCCAGGGGATCATGCTGACTCCTTTTATCAAAGATTGATGTTGAGGGAGTCATTTCGGTACTTGGGGGTGCAGGTGTTTCATGAGGTAGTGGACACGTTTGTGCATAATACGGGGAGGGCATTATCCAAAATAGGCGACCCCATCCAGTTCTGGAAGATTTTAACCCTTTCATTGATGGGCAGGGTGGCGTTATGTAAAATGGTGATCCTCCCGCGGTTGCTCTACTTTTTCAAGAATATACTGTATGTGGCAATGAAAGTGTTCTTTAAAATGCTGGATGTTAAGATTAGGGAACTGCTGTGGGATGCGGGGAGGAGAAGGGTGTCCTTACAAACGCTGCAAAGAACTAGAGAGGGAGGGGGATTGGGCCTCCCGAATTATGAAAAATACTTTGTGGCGGCACAGCTACAGTCAGTGCTGGTGTGGGATCAACCGGAGGCAGTTTCGTAAGGCATTGGTAGGGCCCTTGCAGCCGGATCATAGGGCGGTAGAGCTCCTGTGGCACCCGCTGGGTGCTACGGGGACATCAGTGGTCTTTGAGGCGGTAAGGGAGACACGGAGGAAATATGTGGGCGGTAAGGGGGTGAGGGGCCGCTATGAGAGCAGTCTCCCATGGGGGGCCGACCAGAAGCTCTGTCAAGCGATTGGGAGGGTGGGGATACGAAGGTTAAGGGAGAAGGGATGTGAGAAGGTGGGGGACCTTTTTGACAGTGGGAAGCTTCTTACCTGCAAGGAGTGGTGTGATAAATTTGACCTGCTGCAGGGAGTTTTTCTGGGATATGGGGTGGTGGTTCGCAGGATGGCAGAGTTATGGGAAGGAATTCCTGAAGAGCCGGAGCCATGTCCAGTTCTTCGAGTACTACTTGATCAGATGGGGGGTAGGCCGCGTATCTCGCGGATATATAGGGCTCTGGGGGAGGGGACGGTAGAGTGGGAGCTGAAGGTCAAGGAGAAGTGGGAAGTGGATATGGGGCGGTCTATATCAGGTAGAGAATGGGAGCAGGTCTGGGATTTGGTCCGGAAGTCATCGAGGAATGCCCGTTTTCAGCTGGTCCAATTCAATATTTTGCATAGGGTATATGTCACCCCTCTGGCACTCAGGACGATGAATGGGGATCGGTCGGGTGAATGTCCTAGATGTGGTTCGGAGCGGGCGGGGTTCTGGCACATGGTGTGGGAATGTGAGGTTATAGTAGAATACTGGGACGAGGTGCTTAAAGGAGTGAATGAGGTATTGGGAACCAACCTGGAACGGTGTCCAGAGACCTGTCTGTGGGGGAAGCTGCCAGGGGGGAAGCAAAACAAGGGACGGAACAGAATGGGCCGGTTTTTGCTCATATTGGCTAAGCGCCGAATGGCAATAGCGTGGAAATCGCCCCAAGGCCCGATGATCAATTTATGGCGGAAGGATGTACAGAGGTGGGGGTTAGCGGAATTAACGGTGCTGCAGAATAGGGAGGCGGGGGAGGACAGGGAGGAGGTGACGGTCCATTGGTCCCAACTGTTAAATGATCTGGCAAAGGACAATGACTTACAACCACCGTGAAGAGGCAGACGCAGGAGGGGGAACACGAAAGGGTTACGGGGGAGGAGGGAGCCTGGAGGTGTGAGCAGAAGGTGGATTGGCCCAATTCTCAACGAACAATGGACACTGATGGTTGGTGTGCTGTGACCAATGGAGAAAGAAGGAATTAGATGGGACACTGGGTAGTGGGGAGGGGAATGGGGGGGTGAGAGTGGGAATCGGTTGGATTATTTGATCAATTACGTTAATGTATGTGGAGGGATTGGTATTTGGGGGGTTAGGGAGGGTAGGGGCGAAGTTGTGGGATTGTTATAATGAAATGCCAATAAAGAGTGTTTTAAAAAATAAAGATTGATGTTGAGAGTTGTGGAGTACCTGGGCTGGACCAGGCCTCAGGTGTAGTTTGATCAAGATGATGTTACAGATATTCTGGATCAGGGCCCGTCCAGTGACCCGGTGTTGTCATTTCATATGGCATTGCAAAAGAGGGTGGCTGCTACTTGGAACACCCCAGAGAGAGAGTATTCCAGCGGTGAACAAGTCGTTGACCAAGAAATGCCACTCATCCTGTAGCGACCCCAGCTACCTGTCCACACACCCCACTCCGAAGAGTTTGGTGGTTCAGGCGATAGGGACGATAAGCGCATGGATGGATGGATGGGCACGCAAGGTATTTTCTGCTGGGAGTATGGCGTTGAAGTCGGCCAATTCCAACTGTACCTTAGCAAAGTGTTCACACTCTGTGGAATTGCATCTCTTTAGAGTCTGAGCATATTCCTGAAGGTGAAGAAAGGGATGGCTTTCTAGCTATTGTGAAGGATGGCAAGGATGTCATGTGTGAATCCCTTCAGTGTGGGTTGGACACTGCGGATTGTGTCAGCAGGTCCATGGCCACGCGCACCGTGATGCGCAGATTTGCGTAGTTGCGGAAGTCGGGGTTTGCACCAGATGTGCAGGCTCGTCTTCTCAACATGCCCTTTGACGGGTCGCATCTGTTTGGCAGCAAGGCTAACGAGAGCCTTGAGAGGTTGCAGACCTCCAAAGCAGCTGCCAAATCTTTGGGCGCAGCTGTTGGACAACCTCCACCTTTTCATCCTAGGGGACAGCAATAGATGGGTTCCTTTCGCTACTCCTCATTTGGAAGGGCGAGAGGGATGGCCAGTCAGAGGGACCAATGTAAGATTCCTCGTTGTGGACGAGGTAGAGGTGCCATGGCCGCTCAAGCAGCAGCCTCTTTACCAACAGGCGCTGCTGCAGCTACTTCAAAGCTGCTCTGAGGCCTGGTCACATTGTTCACAGATAGGGGGCAGGCTGTCTCAACATCTAGAAGAGTGGCGACCCATTACTTCAGATGCGTGGGCTCTGGAAACAAAAAAGGAAGGCAGTAGTCTTGGGCTATTAACTCGGCCTCACGACAATCCACCAGGGAAGCACTCTTTGACGGTTCCGGATCCGCTCTTTGTGCAGGAGATTTTGACCCTGCAAGAGAAAGGCGCTATAGAACCAGTGCATGTGGTGGAGAGGAACAAGGGTTGGTATTCACTGTATTTTTTGATTTCCAAGAAGGACGGAGGACTGAGACCCATCTTGGACTTGAGATACTTGAACAAGTTCCTCAGGAAGGACAAGTTCAAGATGGTCACTCTTTCTCAGATCCTTCAGGCCCTCCAACTTCAGGATTGGTTGGTGTCATTGGACCTGTAGGATGCTTATTTTCATGTGCCGATCCATCTCAAGCCCAGAAAATCCCTGAGGTTCTCAGTTGGCGGCTCGCACTATCAGTTTCGGGTCCTGCCATTCGGGTTGACCTCCGCCCCAAGGGTCTTCATCAAGCTCATGGTGGTAGTGGCAGTGTATCTCAGGAGAGGGGGGATTCACGTCTACCCCTACCTGGACGATTGGCTGATCAAGGCGCATTCTCCCAAACAAGCCTTGGATCATCTCATCGTCATCTGCCACTCCCTTCACAGAATGGGCTTCTCCCCCAATTCCAAGAAGTTGCATATGACACCTTCCCAACAGCTCCAGTACATTGGGGCTGTGTTGGACACGTCCTGGGGATGTGCTCGCCACCCAAGGTGTGGGCTCAACAAATTCTCCAAATGGTCTCCAAGTTTTAACAAGCCCAGACTCTTCGAATTCTTAAGGTTGCTCGGCCTCTTGGCATCCTGCATTTTTCTGGTGCCAGAGGCCCGGCTGAGAATGCAATCCCTTCAGTGAGCTCTCGGGACTCAATGGTCCCAGTTCTCAGGCAAGATGTCGGATCTCCTTCATGTTCCTGTCAAGGTCTCCCAAGATCTTCTGTGGTGGGCCAGCGAGGAAAATCTCATGAAGGGGGTGCCTTTTTGGCAACCATGGCCAGAGGTAACGGTAGTGACGGACGCTTCCCTCACAGGGTGGGGGGGCTCATTCCAACGATCTGACCATCAGCGGTCGTTGGTCTCCATCAGAGTCCAAACTACACATCAATCTTTTGGAGATGAGAGCAATCAGGTTAGCACTTAAGGCTTTCCTGCCATTTGTACGGGGAAAGACTGTCCTGATAATGACGGACAACACGGTGGCCATGCATTACCTCAACAAGAGAGGAGGTGTAGGTTCACTCCCTCTGTGCAGGGAGGCAATGCAGCTCTGGTTTTGGGCAAATCAAGAAGGAATCTCCCTAACGGCGGTCAACACCTGGCCGGAGAGGAGAAAATGGCGGCGGACGCTCTGAGCAGGCAGAGCGCAGTCTCCCACGAGTGGGAACTAGCTCAGGAAGTCCTTCAAGAGATCTTCGCCCTTTGGGGAACCGCGCAGGTGGACCAGTTTGCGACCGGTGCCAACCAGAAGTGTGTAAGGTACTGCTCGAGGGAATTTCTTCCGAGAGGAGCTCTAGGAGACTCGTTTGTCGTGGATTTGTTGTTCCCGCTTCTGTATGCGTTTCCTCAGATCCCTGTCATTCCTCAAGTTGTCAGGAGGTTACGACGGTTCAGGACCCGCATGATCCTCGTTGCTCCAGATTGAGCCAGGAGAGCATGGTACCTGAACTTTCTACACATGTCCATCTGTCCTCCAATACGTCTTCCCCAAAGAGAGGATCTTCTCTCGCGAGAGGAAGATTGGGTTCTTCATCCAGAGGTCAAGACTCTCAACCTTCACTCATGGTTTCTGAACGGTTGAGATATAAGTATTGGGACCTCCCGGATGACGTGATGAAGGTGTTGCTTTCAGCCAGACGGCCAGCAATAAAGTCCCTGTACCGTTGCTGTTGGCATAAGTTTTGCGACGGCTGCAGATCCTTTTCAGTGCTCAATTTCGGAGGTTCTCTCCTTCTTTCTTTGGCGCACAGGGGTGTACAGGTGGGAACCATTAAAGGTTACCTGGCAGCGTGTTTTATCTTTAAGCGCTCGTCCGAGGAATGCTCCTATTTTAAGATTCCACTGATCACTCCGTTTCTGAAAGGGCTCATGAATGTGTTCCCGTCGTTTCCTTTTCAGGTGCCGGTATGGGACCTTAATTTGGTCTTAAAATTTCTGATGGGTGCTCCGTTTGAACCTTTGCACTCTTGTCCGTTGAAATTTTTGACATTTTCTTGGTTGCAGTTACCTCTGCTCGTAGAGTAAGCGAGTTGCAGGCACTTTCTTCTAAGCCACCCTTTACTTTGTTCCACAAGGACAGGGTTGTATTGCGGGTATGTCCATCCTTCCTACCTAAGGTAGTGTCAGAATTTCATTTAAGCCAGAAGGTGGTGCTCACCGCCTTCTATCCTCTGCCGCATCCTAGTAAGGATGAGGAGAGACTCCATGGGTTGGATCCTAGGAGGGCATTGAGCTTTTACTTTTCCAGAATATCGGAGATCAGAGTGGACGACCAGCTATTTGTGGGGTATACTGGACTCTGATTAGGCCAGGCTGTTTCTAAGCAGACCTTGTCTAGGTGGATCATCCTCACTATTTTAGAATGCTACAGACTGGCTGGCAAGGAGCCACCTGATGGCATGCGGGCTCATTCCACCAGGGGCATGGCTACATCGACAGCCCTGCAGAGGGGTGTACCAGTAAAGAACATCTGTGATGCTGCAATGTGGTCATCCATACACCCGTTTGTTAAGCATTATTCCCTGGATATTTCCCATGCTCAGGATGTTTCCTTTGGTAAGGCAGTGCTTTACTCTGCTTTTAATTGGGTATGTCTAACTTCTTCTCCCTCCTTCACTCATGGATACTGCTTTGGGAGTCTCTCATAGATGAGGAATACGTTGGAGGAGACACTCCATTCGAAGAACACGTTACTTACCAACTGGTAACGTTCTTTCGACTGGCTGTTCCTCCAACGTATTCCTCATCGCCCTCCCGGCCTACCCCGCTCAAGAATTTCCCATGCCATTACAGCTTTCGTTCCAACATGGCTAAGTGCAGTCAATGCTGTATTACGGGCATGTGTGCCACACGTTGTGAGGGGGGAAAAAACAACAACTGAGGCTACGGGCGCCGTGCATGCTACATATAACATCCGATGACGTCACCCTCGATGGAGGCATTCGAGGGACATCAACCTGATGCCATCGACGCAGGGCGCCCCCTGCCAGGGGAAAATAAATTGGTAAATAATTCTGAAGCAGCACGTCTGTGGACATTACATGTCATAGATGAGGAATACGTTGGAGGAACATCCAGTCGAAAGAACGTTACCAGTTGGTAAGTAACTTGTTCTTTGTTAGGTAGGGAATTTCCCTCATAGTGAAAGGTCTAGTTAGGCCTTTTGACTCTCTTTAATTTTGAATAAAACCTCTTGAAATGTACTCTTAATTGTCTGAGTCCTTCTGGTTCACCACAGTAGACAAAGACCTGAATGAAAGGAGGTAAATCTTACTTTGGAGAAGAATCTTGCTTGTCTTTTTGAAATAAATGTTTTTTCTCTTCATACAGGAGCTATAAAACATTTCCCTGAATGTCTGATTTTTCAGTTGGATGCCCAGAGGTATGCATAATACCTCGAGGCATTGCATGAGGCAGTGCCTTTGGTTTACAGAAAGCAGTTGATAAGATTGCTTTGCCAAATTAAACAGAACGCTCTGTTTGCCTCTGGAGTTCCCTCCAAAAATGTGCCCATTTCATACGGGATTTAATGCATTAAGTGGTCATAATGGTGACTGAATTAGCCTGCATTGATGAAAGACTAGAGTTTTGACAAGTGCCTTTGCAAGCCATATCCCAAGCCTTTCCTTTTCAAGGGAAAGAAAAGCATGTGAGCAAGGAACTTTCTTTTTACTATGTGCTGCAGTAAATGACATGGAATTAGTTACAAGGTGCACTTGGACAACCACCATCCTCGCTAAATGACTTGTACTTGTTGTCCAGGCATTTAGAAAATACAGGCTCTGAATGGGGTTTACTGCATGTAACAGCTGCACATTTCAGAACATGAGACTCCATAGGCACACATACTGAAGTCTGCACATTATTGTTTAAAAGATGCCACAGCCAGTGGTTTTCTTGGGAGGGGCCCAGTCTGTTGCCTCAAGTGCTTTGGCATTCACACCCCTGAGTTGCCTGTTCGGTGGATCAGGCAGCTCCTCCTCCTTAGAGGAGGAAGTGCTGTCCCTAGTATGCAGACCTTTAGCGGGAGCCTTCAAAATGGCGCTGGAGAAGAAGTGTCCATGCGTTATGAATACTGAAGTTTAACAGATATAGGTGTGTCCCTGTCCCTAAACATATCACTCATGAGTGAGCATGTAGAGTCCAAAAGTGTTTGGCCAGGCTTAACATTCACAGGGGTGGGTGAGTGGGTGTGCATGTGTGAATGCGTGTGGTTGGGTGTTTCGCACCAAAGAACAGGAAGCTCCTAGGTACTGCAGATTATTGGCCTAGAAAAAATTATGGTGAAAAAATTCAGTACATTGGAAGGCAGTGGTGAGATCGGATGCTTAAAAGAGAAGAATTGCCGGGCATCGTTCTATTGGGATCAAGCGGGGAGGGCCAATTCCCCCTCTCCGGGCACAGAGCAGAGCTATGCTCCCACCTGTTAACGGCCGCAAAAATCTCCATAGCTAGGCTGTGGAAAAACCCAGAGGGCCCGGCAGTACAAATGTGGTGGACAAAATGCTGGGACATAATTGCAGCGGAAAAAATTACGGCCCTTCGGTTCGGAAACAGAGACAAATTCTCCCAAACATGGGCTCCCTTTTTGGACTTCACCCAGAAATTCCCAGGTCTGGCACGACAACCCCCCTCCCTACGATGGATGGACAAAACCGAATAAACACAAAGGGGACAAAGCAGAGCAGAGGTACAGATTGGCCCAGGGTCCGGACTGCTAATGAACTCAGGAATGATGCTCCAATGCCCGAATAATCTATCGCTCACCGCAATCTAAGAATGACTCAGTACCTAAAGCCCATACTAGGATCCCTTTCCGCCCACATGCAATCCATCACTGCCCATCAGGGCTAGACCAAACGCTTGCTTCGACCCATGAACTGCCCTCTGACCTGTTATGATTGTTGTTTTGTTATGAAGGACATTGTCCTTGTTGTTCTACTACTTGCACCTCTAAACTCAATCGCGCTGCGCGCAGCGCTCTTTATATATTCGCAAACAGTTGATGCAATGTATGTACAAAATCAATAAAAATATATTCGGAAAAAAAAAAAAAAGAGAAGAATTGAACTGCTCAATATCCTTACGTTCCACCCTATTTACACTCCACCCTCTGGAATCTTAATACCTGAATCCAGTGCATACTCCTGATCAGCCAAAGACTGCACTTTACAGTGTTCAAGGCCTGGTACCGAGCTAGATCAAGGCTGGGCAGGCGCTTATCAGGCTTCACTAGTCTTCATGATGCTTCTTATTGTTTGTTTCCAAGAACATGTCTCTCGTTTTGATTTTAAAGAGCTTATCTGGACTGTGAGCAAGAAAAGCTCAACAAGGCAAATGAGGAATATGCAGAATGCCAGGGGCTTCTGTACCAAAGCACATGGTTTGTGAAGAGAGCAGCGCGCAACCGACAGCGCATGGGGCTACTCTAACACACCTAACTTATTGGAGAATGGAGTGGCATCCTGATGACCCCCATAACACGTGAGACGTGTGCAGGGCTGAGATCTTAAGGCCCACTCTTTGGTACCTTTGTCCGGCAGGAAAAGGGGGTACAGTACCTTGGGAATAATGTGGTGAAATCATATTTAGTGGTTAGTCTCACAGGTATCCTATCGCTTAAAGATCCGGAACATAGTCCACAATGTGGGATTGTATAGACAGAACCTCCAGCTCCATGCTCAGTATGGAAACGTCCTTACGTATGACTAAAGCACAGTGGTTAGGAGAAATCCTGTCTTCTTAAGTACCAGACTTTCTTTCTCCTACATACGTCAGACTGCCATATGGGACTGTGGCCTCATTCCTCAACAGGAGGCACAAGACTGTACTGGATCTAAATTGCTCAAGGATATGACAGTCTCTATGCAGGTTGGTAGCCTAAAGGAGATACATGCTCCTGATGGATGCTTTGAAGACCGCGACATGCAGTATGCAAACTTGGCTGTGAAAAGAGATATAGTAAACAAAAATATTATATTAAATACCTTTCTTTTTCAATTTTGGAAACTGAAAAGGTCTGTGCAAGCAAAGACCACAGAAAAAGGATATTCTTTGAAATGGCCCAAATATTAGTTTTAAAAAATCACGCCCAGATAAAATAAAACTAGAACGGATGTAAAGAGCCGTTCCTCACTGCTAGCCAAAAAAGGAACAGAGGATGAGCTCTGTTGTATACGGGAGCAGGGTACAGGATTGGAAGCTTCTATACATGGGGATTGCAAAATCTAGATTCTATAGCTACATTGTGCAGCATCTTTAGAGCAATTGTCTGTCTTGAGTGCCAGGAGGATAGCTCTCAAGACAACGCAGAGCAACACAGCTTCGAAACCCGATACCGTACTTTGAAACTGGTCTCCGGTATTGAGCGCGTTATAAAAAATGTATTCATTTTGACATGCTGTAGGAGCAGGCTATCCAGGTATTCGAAGTATATGAATCTACCAAAAGCTCAATACTGGAGAACTTTAAGTATGAATTATCTTCTGGAAGGAAACACACCATAAAGCAAAAAGTACAAGGATTGCTTATTTCTTACAAGCAAGATTAGCTCTTCTGAATATGCACCTAGCTCATTTGCAATGTTTACGTTATTAAAGGTTTTCTTTGCATTTGGTACCTGTTAGCTAGTCTTGTCCGCAGTCAACATTTTTATTTTTTTATTTCTTATAGTATTGCAGTCTATGATTTGGGAGGAGGCACATTCGATATTTCTATCCTGGAAATTCAGAAGGGTGTATTTGAAGTGAAATCAACCAATGGTGATACTTTTTTGGGAGGTGAAGATTTCGACCAAGCTTTGCTACAATACATTGTAAAGGAGTTCAAAAGAGAGGTTAGTAATCCTTCTAAAAAAATGTTAAGCACAAACTGCTAAATCATCTTATATTCTACAAATCCAGTAGGTATGGTATGGTAATTATCGCCACTATGTACGTGCATACAGTCATTAGGTATTGGTAAAATTGGAAGCTTTTTGCTGGTTACTATTTTGAGAGAAATATATTATTTGGGCTGGGGTACCAAATACTGTGCAAATGACTGTAATTATGACGCTACAATACTAAATGCATATTTCTGAAAAGTTGGATGTGCTTCTATCTTGATCCATGGCCACCTGTCTATGAAACAGTGTAATTGCCTTGACTATCCTATTTCTGCTAAACCAGTGGTGCCTCTTATTCATCTTTGTTGTTTTACCATCACCATCAACACTTTGAGAAGAGAATTTGCACTAACAATCTGCATGCAAACACCCAATATCAACAACCACCTATTATTGAAGTCTACTGCATTGCAAATGCTTGGGTTTGATGAATATCTCAACCACTTTCTTCTTGGCTGGATTCTATGTACTTCTGCATCTTCGTCTTCCCTTACCAAGTTGCTAGTAGGGTTTCTCTGCCAAAGTCTGACTGCAGCGTAACTCGTTAATGGTATGATGGCTACCAGTGCTGGGGTGCTCTTTGTCCACCCCCTTTTGTTCCTGGGTGAGTTTTCTCAACCAGAAAGTGTATTTGGGAGTTGGTTGGTAGTAACTACATTTTCTTTGCTACATAATCCTGCTGCCTTTTTACTGTGTTGGTAAACAAATGCCCATATATAGTTTCCTTCGAGCTACCAATAAGTTCTTTTTTTAACCCACATCCTGGCCATTTTGTCTTATTGGTTTGGATCACAAGGAGTGGCTAACGCGGCTGTTCTTTTGAGTCTACCCTGGTATGGTGTGTCTGTGGGTGTCTCTGTGGAGATCCTGAGCCATTTCCCCAGATTTACCTGAAGTCTGTTGTTGAGGAGGGAGATCCAGTATTAAGATCCTTGCTGGGGAACTGTGGTGCTTACTCCATATCTTTCATCAGTGATACTCTGCTCCTCTCGGCCGTTCATCAGGCTCTTCCTTCCACTGATCTGACAGGAACAACTAGATAATCCTTTATTACAGCTTTGTGTGTCTTCCTCAAAGCTCCCCCTTCTTTGTCTGAAACTGGGACAGGGGTGAGTATTTTGCTGTTGTGCTGAAACAGAGTAGTCTGTGTTCTCCAGCATGGGGTCTGGCATGGATTCACATGCTCATGAATATTCCCCGTCGTCAGGCTGGGAATCCTCGGTAAAGAAAAATCAGTATCAGTTTCGTTTCTGATCTGTCTTTCGCAGTAGTAACCAATCATTGATCTCTGCGTCATACTGACCACAGCCAATGACTGCCCTCTCCCTAAGACCCGCCTCTGGCAGCCATCCTCAGATTTTTACCGCATGTTCAAGTGTTGCGATCCTCGTGCTATTGCTCTCGAGCTTTAGTGCGTTTTTGCGCTTTTTCATAGGAACATTTTCTCTTTTTTCGGTCAAAACAGCCTCAAGCTCCACCGTTTCTTTATCCGATCAACGGGGACCCGTGTCGGATTCTTCTACGCCCCTCAAGGGTGAACATTTCGTCGAGCCACGCTTTTGGAGGACTCCAGAAGTTTCTCAGGCCCATCTCGATCATGGCCCAGGAGAAGGGAAGCTCGACACCCGGAAAGCTGTTCAGGGTCTACCCTGGATGCCAGCTTCAGAATGTCTTCAAGGAGGACGAACACTCCCTTTGCCTCTACTGCCTGCATGAGGACAAGACGTGAAGAAGGACTGTGCGTTTTGCGGGAACATGTCGGAGCGGACCATGAAGGACCGCCATCTGCGTCTCTCCAACTGGCTGGAAGGGAAGAGCCCTTCAGGCGAGAAAAAGAAGAAGTCCGAGCGGTCTTCTAAGACGACCTTTGAGGGCGCCCCGGCGACGGGGACCCAACAGAAGGCCAAGCACCGCGAGTCCGCTGGCACGGGGATTGCCGAACGGTCGGGCTCTTCGGTTGCCAGGCAGGGCGCAACCTCCCCGGCGCAATCAACCACGAGCCAACGCTCTGGCTCGGGTAAGAGGAAGTCCGAGCACCCGGCGAAGCTTCTGGAGAGGCCCCGGTCGAGCTCGAAGGCCCCATCGGAGGGGGAGCAAGGCGGTGACCCTCCCCCCAAGGGGAAGGCGGTGAGCGCACCTAAGGTGGTGAAAGCCTTGATCCACCCGGCAAAGCCCTCTATGGAGACAGTCGCGGCGGCCCTGGCTCAGCCTGTGGAGGCGACCTCGGGGCCCAGAGTCTCCCTGCCACCGCGGAGGGAGTCCTCTTTCAAGCCCATCGATAGGACCCCCGTGAAACCTCCGACAGAGAAGAAAATTGGGGGGGCAGGAGGCATCGTGGATTCGGCCTCAACCTCTGAAGAGGAGCTGATCGAAGTCTTAAGCCACGGCATTGGCGTGGAAGAAGACCAGCCTGTCGGGAGGGACCCCGACGAAGGAGACGACGAGAACGTCGAGGGTGCCCACGAGGTTCTCGACCGCCCGTCGGAACCCCCTCAACCAGTGCCGCAAGACAACTCGGCGGCCATTTTGTTGGCTATACAGTCCTTATGCTCGGAGATAAGGACGAGACTGCTGTTGCCACCAACGGAGGAACTGCTCCTGACGGGGGACCCAGAGCCAGGCCCTTCTGGGAGCCCTCCTCCTAAGAGAAGAAGGATTCATCCTCCACCTTCTTTTCAACCATCGCGCCCTGCTCAGCCCTCCTCCCCGTCCACGACCCGTGGGGACGATACGGGGACAGACACGGCCGCGACGGGTACAGACGACGAAGTTTACGACGAGGATCTTCCGTCGTCACCTCCTCCCCGGGCTTCCCCGCCCGACGAGATTGGATCGTTTCATGCCATGATCGCCAGGTCATCCGAGCTTTTCCAGCTCTGCCCGGAAGAGAAGAAGGAAGGAAGGTTTCCTTTATCAACGGCGCGAGACCAAGAGGAAGACGGTCCTCGCTGTACCTCTACTGGACGATATCTGGGATGAGGGTCTCGTCCTCCTCAAGAACCCATCCACAACGCCTGCGAGAAGGGACCGGTACGAGAAGAAGTACCGGGTCCCGGACGCGGCCCCCTTGTGCCTTTGGGCACAGCCGACCCCGGACCCGGTCGTCTCCGCGGCGGCCAGGAAGAAAGCGGGGGGGTATCGGCCTCTACGTCAACCTCCCCCCCGGACAAGAAATTGGACACGGTGGGACGCAGAGTCATCTCATCGGCAGCGACGACGATTAAGGCTGCCAACGCCTTGGCTATCGTAGCCTGCTACGACAGGGAGTTGTGGTACAAGATCGCCCCCCTGCTGGACTTCCTACCGGACGACAAGAGTGCGGAGGCCCTAGAGATCTTGCAGGAAGGAGAAGTGGCGTCGGACCACGCCATTACGATAGCGACGGACATCGCTGACACTGGGTTTCGCCAGTTGGGCAACGGCGTGTGCCTTAGATGGCGTGGATGGCTCAAGGCAACAGACTTCCGGCAGGACTTGCGGACCAGAGTTTTGGACATGCCGTTCGACGGGAGCAACCTGTTTGGGAAAACGGTGGACAATGCCCTGCAAGCCATCAAGACGGACACGGAGACGGCCCGGGCTCTTGGTGTTCTCCAGCAACGACGGCCGCACTTTCGGAGCACCGGAGGCAATCAGGGTGCCTCCAAAGGTTCCGGCGGCGGATATTCCAC
Source organism: Ambystoma mexicanum (assembly GCF_040938575.1). Lineage (NCBI taxonomy): Eukaryota > Metazoa > Chordata > Amphibia > Caudata > Ambystomatidae > Ambystoma > Ambystoma mexicanum. The sequence continues at coordinate 573,309,004 of NC_090926.1, read as the reverse complement.
CTACCGTCAAGCGGCCCGTTCGTCGTCACAGGAAGCCTACAGGGGACGAGGCAAGTCGGGCGGACCCCGCCGTCGTCGCCAGGGAGGACAAGGCGGCACAGCCTCGTCGAAGCAGGACTGAACCGGCCGTGGGGTCGGGCCCCCACCGAAGCACCCCGGTGGGAGGCCGGCTGGCGAACTTCGTCAGCGTGTGGGAGTCCATCTCCACCGACCGTTGGGTGCTGGACTCCCTGGCCCAGGGTCACGCGCTCGAGTTTCTAAAGAAGTGCCCGCGCGTCCCACCCGTAGCCAGGAAGGAACATCACGTCCCTCAACTTCTCTTGGAGGTAAAGGCGATGCTCAAGAAAGGCGCCATCGAGCTCGTCCCAAAGAGGCTTCGGGGCTCCGGAGTTTACTCAAGATACTTCCTCGTGAAGAAGAAGACAGGAGGATGGCGTCCCATCCTGGACCTAAGACGACTGAACAAATTCATCAAGGCACAGAAGTTCCGGATGGTCACCCTCCAGCACGTCCTGGGTCAGCTGGAGGAGGGCGATTTCCTGTCGTCGTTGGATTTGGAGGATGCTTACTTCCATATCCCCATCCTAAAAGCACACCGAAAGTTTCTCAGATTCGTGGTCCACGGGCGCCACCACCAGTTCAGAGCCCTTCCCTTCGGATTGAGGTCGGCACCCAGGGTGTTCACCAAGCGCCTCGCACCGGTGGCGGCGCGGCTGCGCCTGGAGGGGATCCACATCTACCCCTACCTGGACGACTGGTTCATCCGAGCAAAGACAAGGGAGCTTGCTGCGGAGCACACGGCGAGGACAGTCCAACTACTCATGGACCTGGGATTCTCCATAAACTACGCCAAGTCCCACCTGGTGCCCGCGCAAGACGCACTGTTCCTGGGAGTGAAACTCGACACAGTGGCGCTTCTGGCCTCGCCGTCGGAGGAAAGGACGAGGGCCATCTTGGGTAAGGTGCAGCGGATGCTGGTTGCGGACGCGGCCAGGGTGAGGTCCATCAAATCCCTCCTTGGAATGATGTCTTCTTGCATTTCTCATCCGCCTGTGCAGGCTTCGGATGCGCCCGTTACAGGAGTTCCTGGACGCTCGCTGGATCCAGACGACGGGCAGCTTCGAGGACAGGATCACACTCGACGAGAGTTTCCAACGAGCGATCCGGTGGTGGGGCACCCGCGCGCATCTGACGGCGTGCATGGACTTCCAGACCCCGGGCCACCAGAAGACAGTGACCACGGATGCCTCCCTGGAAGGGTGGGTAGCGCACACCGAAAATCTGCACGCGAGAGGCCTTTGGCTTTCCGACGGAGAAGTCCCTCCATATCAACATCCTGGAGCTCCGTGCAGTGTCTTGGGCCCTCAGGTCCTTTCTTCCGTCCATCAAGGGCAAGGTGGTGAGGATCTTCACCGACAACACCACCACCATGTTCTACATCAGGAAGCGGGGCGGTACCAGATCCCCACCCCTGTCCAAGGAGGCGCAGGATCTGTGGCATTGGGCCGTCACCCAAGGGATGTTTCTGGTTCCGTTTCATCTGGCAGGAATAAAAAACACCATCGCCGACTCGCTCAGCAGAGAGCTGCGCTCGTGCCACGAGTGGGAACTACGACAGGATCTAGTGGACCGCCTCTTCCGACGGTGGGGCACGCCCCAGATCGATCTGTTCGCGACGGCGACAAACTCCCAAGTGCCGGAGGTTCGCCAGCAGGTTTCCCGAGCCGAGGAGCATGGGCGATGCTTTCTCGTTCCCCTGGGAGGGCCTGTTTCTATACGCGTTCCCTCCATTGCCATTGCTGATCCGGCTCATCAACCAGCTGAAGAGGTCACGATGCAGGATGATCCTCGTCGCACCCGCGTGGCCGAGGCAGATATGGTTCCCGGACCTTCTGGACTTGTCAGTGTCCCCGTCAATCAAGCTGCCAGTGGACGCGGATCTTCTCTCCAGGGAAGGAGGCGCCATCCTCCATCACGACCCGAAGTCGCTGAACTTGCAGGCCTGGCTCCTGCAGCGCTAGAGTTTGGAGGTTACGACATACCGGCCGACTGCAGAGAGGTTCTTGCAAAGGCCAGGGCGTCCTCAACTCTTAAATGCTACGGACACAAATGGAAGAGGTTCTCTGTCTGGTGCCACGCACAGAAGATTAACCCTCTACGGATTACGGCTCCTCAAGTACTGCCGTACCTACTGACGCTGGCCGAAGCTGGACTAGCGCACGCTTCCATCAAGATTCATCTTGCTGCGATCTCCCGATACACCAGAACCACGGGACGGACGTCTTTGTGGTCTCATCGTCTGGTGAAAGAATTCATGAAGGGAGTGTTCAGATCATTCCCGCCGGTGAAGGCTCCGGCCCTGGCGTGGGAGCTCAACGTGGTGCTGACCAAGCTCATGGGACCTCCGTTCGAGCCTCTGCACTCAGCTCCGTTGAAGTTCTTGTCGTGGAAAACAGCGTTCCTTGTGGCCATCACCTCCGCACGACGTGTGGGAGAGATCCAGGCCCTTTCCTGCAAGCCCCCGTACTTGACTTTTCACGACACGAGAATAGTGCTCAGGACGCACCCCTCCTTCATGCCCAAGGTGCCGTCGGACTTCTACCTCAACGAACCCTTGGTGTTGCTTGTTTTCTTCCCGTCGCCTTCGTCGCCGGCTGAAAGGACTTTGCACTCGCTGGATGTGGCTAGAGTGCTGAAGTTCTACGTGGAGCGCACAAAGAGTTTTCGGAAGACGCCACAACTTTTTGTGAACTTTGGACCTGTCAATCGGGGGAAGGCTCTCTCAAAGGCTTCCATTTCCAGATGGCTCTCCGGCTGTATCATGTACTATCATCGGTTGGCAAACCGACCACTGCCCGGCCGTCTGAGAGCCCATTCCACCAGAGCGATCACGAAATTCTACTGCGTCGACCGGGATTCCAAGGAGGAGTCCAGGGTCGGCCAGGCAGTGCTGCGCAACCTGTTCGCTTAAGGTGAGCCTGGTGAGGAGGTAAGAGATGCTTAATGTTGAGTTGTTTTATTGCTTAATGTTGAGCCTGTTGCCACCTCCCGTGGTTGTGCATGTGTGTACTGCTATGTATTCTTTTATTCATGAACATGTGAATCCATGCCAGACCCCATGCTGGAGAAGGAACAAGTTACTTACATGTAACTGTTGTTCTCCAGCATGGGTCTGGCATGGATTCACATGCGAACCCTCCCGCCTACCCCTCTGTGGCTCTTCACTTGGTCATACTGCCACTTCACGTGCTACCAAATCTGAGGATGGCTGCCGGAGGCGGGGCTTAGGGAGAGGGCAGTCATTGGCTGTGGTCAGTATGACGCAGAGATCAGTGATTGGTTACTACTGCGAAAGACAGATCAGAAACAAAACTGATACTGATTTTTCTTTACCGAGGATTCCCAGCCTGACGACGGGGAATATTCATGAGCATGTGAATCCATGCCAGACCCATGCTGGAGAACAACAGTTACAGGTAAGTAACTTGTTCCTTACTGCTACACGTATCTTTTTGAACTGTTCTGCGACATCTGCAAACACATCCCTGCAACTGCTCCACATCAAAGGATTCGATTAATAATTTCTATTAGGTAAGTGGGCCTGCAGCTCACTAAATTGGAAAGTCTGTCTATCCATATCCGGGTGATGTTCTGTTCCTAGCTGGTGCTGATGTGCCACCTATCTAGGAAATAGGATCTATAAGAGGCTGACCCTAATCTAGCTCACTACTTTCCTCCTGCTTTTGGTTTGCTAAAAACCCAAACACCTGGGGGAGTGTTCTGCAATTTTATTCCTCCCTCTTTAGTGTGTTCAAATTGCAGTCCTCTCTGCATTGCTTTTTGAAAATGATTTTTCTTTCCCTGGCTCTCAGTGAGTCTGAGGGAATCAACCTGAACACTTAGTCGGTCTACCAGTTTCAGCGGATTATGCCACTGGCCGCTTTCTTGAGGACCAGAAAACAGCCTACAGCTGTTTTTTCTCTATAAACAGAAGGTTAGTCACTCTTCTTCTGTATATGGGCCAGAAGTCATGTCTCTTCTTCGGACATCACTATATCTATCCCCTCCTGAGTTCTCATTAGGGACTTTTTGTTTTTTTAATTTTCTTACCCACCATCATAGTTCTGGTCATATTCCAAATGGGTTGTAATTTATTCTGCCAGACTATCCCTGAAATGAGAGAACCACAACGGAAGATGTGCTCAGGCTTCACCAGAGTGTACACCAGAATGATGTGCAATATATACATTATCACACTCTCCTTTTTATTATTTTTCCTTACCCGTGAATAATTGTTTAGCCACTTGTAAATGCTGGTCAAAAAGACTCTTCTATTTATTTTTTGTCTTGTTTTTCTTTCATCTTTAGATCTTGAAAGCACAACACCCGTAGTCAGTGTATAGCCCGAAATTATCCCATTAGGTAACACAAACGTTTTATCACACTATAGAGTTGCCTCTATTTTACTTGTGGTGTGTTATAACTTCATAATACCAATTTCTAACAACAGATTTCCGGCTTCCATTCCACAAAATGAATGAATGAATAGTGTTTATCGCGGCATGGAGTGCCGCTAAGAAGACACTTCCGTCTTTTATTTGATCTCATTCACCATATGCGTGTTGGATATTGGTCATTTGCACCTTCATGAGCTATCCCTGGCCTGCTTGCTTTGTCCTCTGCGCTCCTTTGTGGCTTTTGCTGCTTCACTGGGCCACTCTTTGTGGGTCATCTGCATAGTCTTTTTTTCGTTGGATCCCTTAGTCTTGGCTCAGCTACCTCTTGGGCTTCTGCTCACCCACTGGAGACCCCATTACTGATATTGAAACCTAACTGCCTTTCCTTGGGAGTTTCTGCAGCATCAATCACCTTGGGTCGCTATTGCTGTGTCCTATGTCAGTCACCTGGAGAGTGATCCAAGGTTCTGTGGAGGGTCATATTCTCTAGGGTCTCTTGGCACAGTTACTTTTCTGCCCCTCTAACTGCAACTGTATTTTTTGTGGGATTGAGTGCTGCTCTGCAGCCATCCTTTTAGGGCCTTTGTTGGTTAAACCTGGTTCCAGATCTCCACTGGTGGGGCCTCGGAATCCTTAGCTGGATGGTTTGCCATTGCACCCATATCTATGGCCTGGCCAGGGGGCGTGGCTAGCGCCCATGGTGTGAGGTCACACACCTGAGAAGCTCTTGCATGATCCTGGAATAGATGGCGATCCTGGCGCTGTAGGAAGTGTACTGCCCACTGAAACACACCCGCCAGAATCGGAATATAGCAGGAGCCGGCAGAGACTAAAACTGGCACAAAAACGGAGGAGCATCGTCGGTGAACGCCAGCCTCGCAGACCGAAGGATGATGCCCCAAGAAGGCGGCACGGAGCAGACGCAACGCTGAAAGCAACTGGTGAGAAAAGCAGGGACAGCGCACATCGCAGAGCGGGACCGCCCGCGAAGGAAAGAGGAGGAGTGTACACGTGGCTGCGCGACATACCCGGAAGGTGAGGCAGCAGCGGACCTCCCCCTACCCATCCTTCTCTTTCTTCCCCATGCCGCCCTGAACGAGTATGCCGGGAGAAAGGGAGAAGGGGCCACTGAGAGCACCCTGGGACATCCAGAACAAGGATTGATGCCAGAACAGACCACGGCATACAAGCCCTGGGTCAGGAACCAGGGGACAGCAGGAACACGCCAGAGAGTGGCCTGAACAGACCCGAGGATCAGGACCACCACCTGCCCAGCACCAGGCATAAGCAGGGGGGGCGCGCACTATCCGTATTGAACCCACCCTCCTAGGGGGCCACAAGACACGCCACGGATCTGCGGCTACTGCTGCCATAAAGCAGGGGCCCATAGACGCCAGGCCCCTGCGAGGACACGGCAGCGCTACAAGGACGCAGAAGAGCTGGAACTAGCAGCACAAAGCAGCAGCCAGACCCATCCTTCTCTATCTCCCCCACGGTGTCGCCACACCGCCATGGATGCATAAGCAGGGGGTGGGGGCGTGTGCACCATCTGCACTGAACCCACCCTCCCAGGAGGCCACTAGACACGCCACGGATCCGCGGCTACTGCTGCCATAAAGCGGGGACATATAGACGCCAGGCCCCTCTAAGGACATTGCAGCACAACAAGGGTGCACAAGAGCTGAAACTAGCAGCACAAAGTAACGACCAGAGAGAAGGGCAGTGAAACTCAAATAGCGTGACCAGTGACACGAGGGAACGTGAAGAGGCTGCGACCAGAAAGCAAAGCGCAGCCGGAATAGCTGACTGAAGGGGAGCACTTCTCAAGACCTTGTTGAGGAGAATTAAGAGACTCAAGACCCAGGATACCAGCCAGCTAGATATGTCAATTGTGCCCCAATGGCAGATAGAACAGGAAAGGGAAGGGTAGGCAGACAATCATAGAGGCCTATACACAGAAAGATGACAGAAACCTGAAACAACATGAGGAACACGCAGGCACATCCGCACCACAACAGGTGGGCGCACAAGAAGGCGGCCCCATTCTGACGTAAATAGCAGCGTTCAAAACGGCACTGGAATACACAATTGACGCAGTCATAGTGGATGTGGGCCTACTCCGACAGGATGTCAGGGCGCTGGCGGACCATCTGGGAACAGCAGAAAAACGGGATAACACAACAAATATAGCTAGCGCCCAGACCCAACTGGCGGAACTGATAGACAAGGTGAAGGTTCTGGAACACTGCGTGGAGGATGAGGAAGGAAGGGCCAGACAGAGTAATGTCAGAATACTCAGATCTCTGAAGGAGAGGAAGGTTGAGACCCCACGGAACACGTTGAGAACATGTTACTGCAGGAAGTGGGCCCAGGCACGCTAACGCAGGGATTTGTGGTGGGAAGGGTGCATAGATCATTGACAAAGAACCACCCCCGGTTGCTCCCCCAAGACCAGTCATAGCCAGGATCCACAATATTAAGATAGAGACGATAATTGCCTTCTCCAGAAAAGGAGGAACTCTCATGAGGGGATCCTCGAAACTCGCAATATACCCAGACTACACTCCCCTGGTCCAGAAGCGGAGGGCACTGCTTTGGCCCGAACAACGAACGGCTGCGGAAAGCGAACTTGCACTACATGTTAATATACCCAGCTAAATTGAAGATATTGCATAACGGACAGTCGCATTTTTTCAACAGCACAGCAGAAGCGCAATCCTGGATGGACGAGCAGGGGATACCGCAACTCCCAAGAAGAAACAACAAGGCACAGTAACGGAAGAACACTTAGCACAATATGGAACAGACTCTGAAGGCCACTGCACAGCAACAGGCTGGAATACGACTGCAGAAGTTGTTAGGAAAGATTCCCATATATGGGAAGTTTTCCCTCCAGTTGTGTACCCCCCAACTTTTTGCTGCTGTTTAACACCCTAGTCTGACTTTGCCAGAGGAGCACAGCCTTCAGCTGCACTCCCCTGGGCTTTTCGCTCACTTTATTATGGGGAAACTGACATGCCCTTAAAGACGGTCAGTACTGGGAGACTTTGTTTCCCTTAGTCTTTGTCAATGTTGCAACTTTTCTGGAAGGATTTTTAGGAGAAGTGCAGATGTGTCATTGACACGGCTGGTGGCAGCTTATTTTTTTATGTATTTTTAACCCTTTCCTGCCAGGCAAACCGTGTTTACCGCGTTTGGCACAAATAGGTGGCCTGGCTCCAAAATGGCCATGCCACAAGGTTCTTTTTCCTGTCCATTGGCTATCTTGCCCCTTCACCTTCCCCAGGTCGACCCGGGTCAGTCCTTATTTGGGCATGCATTCTCCCGCGAAACGCCAAGCTTTTGTGGGCTTCTGCATGCCTTGGGTTTGTTCTTCCAGGATGTTTGTTGGACTGTCTGGTTCCAATACACATCCTGGGTGCCAGAGAGTCTGGTGTGCTGTGAATGCCTGGGACCACGTGGTCCAGTATGGTGTGCCTGTATGTGAGCAGATCTCCTATTGGGTCCTCTTCGTTTTGGCGCGAAGGAGATTCTGGATAAGAGAAGGCTCCAAACACCCATACCATGTCGATCTCTTGAGTTCTCACTGAACCAAGGATAGGATCCACGTTTCCTGAAACTAAGAAGCGAGTCTGGGAACTGCTGGTGACCCGCTGGAAGGTTTGGCACCCTGACGTCCCGCTGGACCCCTCTGCATATGATCGAACTAGAAGGTCTGCAAAGATGCTTCGACCCTTTGAAAAAGTGGGACTAACTATTCCCAGCACCTTCATCAAACCCTGCTAGTCCAACCAGTGGGCTGACCAGCTTGTGCAGGACCTTTGCTCTGATACCGCCGCTGTTTCGAGGAGGCCCTTGAAACTTGGTGCACCACAAGCTCTGTGTTCACGGCACTCTCACGCCGAATTTCGTACACTTGGCGTTCCCAGGTCTGGATTAAAGAGAGAGCCCCCGAACTGGAGTTCACGCGGTTACCGTATCGCTCAGCTGTGGTGACGAACTTTGCCGGTGCCTTGCACCTGTGCTCTGAAGCCTGCTACAGTGAAACTCTCCTGATCCATCCACCTGGAGAGGAGAAATCGGCACTGTCCCGTTTGGGAATTAATGCTTTAATGCTTTAACTTTGTCGCTGAAAGCAGCAGAGCTCCAGAATTGCTGCATTTGAACCTGCAACCGAAGTGGACTCGAATGCCGAAGTTTGGTCCGGAGTGCACCAGGGGTCGATGAGCAATTGCAATCCTTACCGGTGGCTCCTAGCGCATCTATCCATTTTTACGCACAAGTGGCCCCTGATGGCCCCTCCTTTCCACAGATTGCCTGAGCTATCAAACTGTTCCCAACTCCTGGAACCTGTTCTGCCCTCTCAGGGAAACCCTCCACGAATAGGTGAAACCTATTCTCAATCACCTCACCCACGTTCCACAGACCCTACAAGAGACCGTGTTTTCACCCATTGCAAGTACATCTGAGCAATAGGCTCCCCTCTTCTTAGGGACTGGACTGCCTTTCAGTTAATGATTACTGCAGAACTGCCTAAAGACTCTTTGCACTACCTACTTCCTTCCCTTTTCTAGGTCGTGGACCCATTTCGTGCATTAACCCTTTAGGCCACTTGGTCTTGCATATATGTTTTTCAGTAGGATTGTGTTGGTTTAGAAGTGTTACTGTTTATAACTATTGTGTTGAAACTCAAAGGCCTTGAATAGATGTTTTTTTTAAATTTTGTATACATGTATATGCACCTGACTGGGAGTGATTTGTGAGTGTCCTTACTCTTACGTCCCGTTCCTCCATACTGTATGGGCGTCCCTCGTGAGGGACGGGAGACGGAACCTCTTTCACCAGAAACATCTTCTTCCCCTTTAAATCTAGAGGGGCATGGGGGCGCGGCCCTGGGAGCATGTGCTTGCCTGACTCCGCCCACCGGCACCACTCCTCAGTCCCCTTTTCCACGTCAACGGGAACGGGCAGAATTCACCAGTGCTCCTGGGTTTGGCTTCGGCCATGTAATACCACTCGCTCTTCCCCGGATATTCTTCTATCTTTGTCTTTTTCTTTTCAATTAGGTACTTGGTCCTCCAACGACATGCTCTTCCCAGGCGCATGTCGACTTCAGCTGGCTCTTCCCTACATCCGACCCCTCTCTTCGCCTACGCTGCCTTGGCCTCGGCCTCGGCCACGGCTGGGAAGGTTGTTGATGTACTGACTCCACAGGCACTGAAGAACAGGCTAGCTAGGTGGAGGGAGTTCTTCTAGAAGTCACCTCCGGAGGACCTGAGGACTTCGTCAAACATCGCTCGAGGCCGAAGGAAAGGCCTCTATTCACCATTGCACCCCGTAAGGGCGACTCCTTCCCAAGGAAGCACCCGACCGGGAGGGACCTGTTGGGTTCTAGCACCAGCACATGTACTGAGGCTAGTCCAGCTAGCAGACTCACGGCCGAGGGGTATCTGGATCCTTCCGGCATCAGTGCTGAGGGACTGCAAGGTTCTTTTACCTGGGTCTCTCCCGAAGGGCAACGCCCTAGTACCGGCATCATGTCCGAGGGGTCGCCTTCACGCAGCACTACCAGCAGCTCTGCCGAGGGCGATATGCCTTCCAGGTCCGCCTGAGGTGCAGGATAGGCCTTTTGTTCCAACACCAAGGGTCTTGGACGGGGCTGGTTCCAGCAAGCCAGGCACCACGACATTGGCACGTGGCATGCAGCGCAACAAAAAGGCTACCGCGCCAGTCAAGATGGCCGCTCGTCAGATACCCCCTCTTGCGGAGTGGGTGGAGGAAAGAGTCACAAGGTGGGACTGGTGTCAACCAGGTGTGTGGCCTACAGTTTATCTATCCCCTGTACCCCAGGCAGAGTGTGCCCTGCCCGCAGGTGCCCTTAGCCACTCCGTCAATATCACCTGCCCCCTCTACAGCCTCCGAATACAGGTTCTTCGAAAGGTTCCTAGGGCTGATGCGAACTCCCCAGATGGGGGGCCATCCTCCGGAATGCCATCAGGGACATGCTCCCCCAGGTCACCCCACCATCACCCATAGTCATTCCTCCTATGGCTCCGGTGCCACAGGCCCCAGCGCAGCCACGGCTGTCCAGCCGGCTCCTTCGATTCTGGCTTCCCTGCCTCCATTACATGCGGCTCCACAACAGCCTCCTCAGCAGCCACCGGCTCCGGTATCCACACCGCAGCCCACTGCGCCCAGCATACTTCCACCAGTTCCGGACCCTCCGAGCACTCTGGTGGACCCTGACGAGGAGGAGGACCCTGACACGCCATCTTCAGCCAGGGCCTTCCACGAACGCCTTGCAGGTTTGACAAAATATTTGGGCCTTCCTCAGCCCGAGTTAGAGCAGCTCCAGGAGGGGGTCTTAACAGAAGTCCTCACACTAAGACCCCCCTACCAAAATGGGGATCCCGATGCAGAAAGATGTATTTGCCCTGGCCAAGAAAGTGTGGCTCAAGCCGCACTTGGCCCAACCTGTCAATCGGCGCCTCGACGCCAAGTATAGGCAGATGGAGGGGGATACAGTCTTGCTTTTGGCACATCCTCAGCCGCACTCTTCCGTGATCGCTGCAGCGTCACTCTACTCTAAGCCTCAGTCGTCCTCGGCCACCTCGTCCTCTACGCTGCTAGGCAAGGAGGAGAAGATCTTGGAGGCATACAGGAAAATGCTGTACTCCAGCGCCTCCTTGCACCTGCGTCAAACCAACGCAGATACCATGCTGGCAGCCGTCAACCAAAGGTTCTGGCAGGAAATTGCGGACTTCCTCCCAGATCTTCTAGCGCAGAGCCAAGCGTGCTTGAAGGCGGGCCTAGGAGAGGCCAGGCTGGTAGCGCAGGACATCATGGAGCCCACCGTGGCCCACATCGATACCTGTGTCCGGGCCATCTGCATCGCCATGCACATCAGAAGGACTGTCTGGTTCCGGGCTACTAAGTTTAACCCCGACTACCAGCATCGCATATTGGACCTTCCATTCGAGGGTAGTGACCTCTTTCACTCCACCACGGATGAAGAATTAGATAAAAAGAAGAACAGCTCGCAAATGGCAAAGTCTTTTATTCTTACCAAGGCCACTACCAAGGCTTACACCCAGTCACAGCAGCGTTCTGACAAGGGGGCAGGCCTTTGGCAGGTTCCGGGGCTTTCAAGAACGAAGGTCCAGGCAACTTGACCGTTCTCTGAGTCAGCACTGGAACAAACAACAAAAGTGGGGGCGGGTTTTGGGGGAGGTGTTGGGCTTTTTCCAATCCCCCTCCTCTGCAACAGCCTCAGAGGGAAAGAAGGGGTGACACGCCTCTTCGGGTCCACGTGTCTCCAGTCAGGGGCAGGCTTGCCAGAATTTTTCGGACCCCTGCATCCTCTCCGTAGTCTCCATGGGTACCGCCTACCGGTACCTTCCTCTCCTCCCTTCTCCCTCCTCCCTTCCTCTCCCACAGCTTGGGACAGCAACTCTGTTAGCGGAGATCAGGTCACTCGTCGAGAGCCAGGCTGTGGAAGTCCCAACCTCCCAGCGAGGCGTGGGCTTTTAATCCAGGATTTTCGCCATACAGAAGAAGAACCAGACTGGCCTGAGAGTTGTGTTGGACCTTTCCAACCTCAACCTCTCCCTTCCTCTGCAAAAATTCAAGATGGTTACGCCAGCACTTATTGCGGAAACACTGGACAAGGGAGACTGGATGTGCTCCCTGGATCTGAAGAACGCGTACCTGCACGTCCCGATTTGGCAGCCACATCGTTCCTTACTGTGGTTCAGGATCATGGGCTGCCATTTCCAATACAAGGTACAACCCTTTGGCCTCAACTCAGCCCCCAGGTTGTTTACCAGGTTGATGAATGCAGTGGCAGCCCTCCTCAGGGCCCAGGACCACCATGTCTATCTTATACCTGGACGACTGGCTACATCTCTGAAAGCGGTTCACCATACCTCTTCCGCACTGATGAATACACTCCACGACTATCAGTCTCAAGAAGTCTCAGCTGTAGGCCACGCAGTCCCTGACCTTCTTGGGCCTCATCTGGGGCACGAGATCCGAGAGAGTCTTTCCCTCTGATGACAAGATAGCGGCCATCAAGAGAGCCACCTCTCACTTCCTCTCCAGGGCAGTGACCTCGACCTGGTGGTACCAGCATCTGTTGGGTATAATTGCGGCCGTCGAGTGGCAATTGAACGACCTGATACTGAAGGAGATCTTCTTCAGATGGGAGCATCCCCAGGTGCATCTGTTTGCCTCCTAGGACAACAGGAAATTCCAGCAGTTCGCCTCCTGGCAGGGGCAGGGCTCCAGCTCCCTGGGCGACGCATTCCATATACAGTGGAATGACATGACAGCATATGCCTTCCTTGGTCCACAGGGTGATCTGCAAGATCAAGGAATCTTGTCACCTCAGCATCATTTTGATGGCTCCTTGGTGGTCGGTGAGACCGTGGTTCTCCGAGCTACTCAGCCTATCGGACAGACCACCCATTCACCTCCTGCTGGGCCTGGCTCCTCTCCTGGCCCAGCAGAGGGGCAGGGTAATCCACCCCCCTCCTCACAATCTAAGCCCTCGCAGCGTGGTACCTGAGCAGGTCACATTGACGCACTTGAACCTCTCTCAAGCTAACCTAGAGATCATCCAGGGCGCTAGAAGCAAAGCTACTAGGAGCCAATATAGGAGTAAATGGTCTAGATTCTGTCATTGGGCCTAATGTAAGGGTATTGACCCTCTTAGGTGCACCTTGGACGACGTACTCTCCTTCTCAGCACACCTCGCCCACTCCGGCGTGCAGGTAGACACATGCCGCACCTATCTGGCAGCCATAGGGGCTTGTAAAAGAAGGGAAAGGGGTTTCCTCTTTTATTTTTATAGAGGGGCCTGAATCTGGAGGAGAAACTATACTATGGAGAAAGGAGTGGGTTCAGGCTACCTCTTCCTCTTAGATACTTACAGGTGTGGCACAAAAATACATGTAAACGGATCCTAGTATTTGAGATCTGTGTTTTTATTGTAGTAGAACACAGCCTTAAAAGTACACAAACTTATTTATTTACACACAAGGAACAGTTTCCTTTTCTTAACATACAAACATATAAGTACAAAAGTCCATGTTGACTTTATATTTTGTCATCATATAATGTAGCTGTTTCATCGACATACGCACTGTGAGGATTAGTACATAATGACTGAGAGTGCAATGTTCCTAGACATGCACGTATCGAGTCGACACTAGTTGTGTTTCCAGCTGTGAACAAAAACAGATGTTGATGCAGTAATGTCCTATAGCTTTCCTCAGGACTGGTTAGACAGAACTTTGTAGATTAATCTTCCTCATGTTGTTCATGGGGCCAGAGAAGCTGTTTCAAGATATTAGGTGTCTCAGGGCAGGATTAATTGACAAAATGGCGGATTGGCGTCTCTCAGTGCGCCAAAACAAAAGACGGCATGTGCAGAGGACGTCCGGAGATCCACGGGAGAGACAGCTCATTCTGTACTACCCGCACATCGACCAGACAAACCCTATGTGTGCAACCGGAGCCTTCTGTCTCCTTTCGTTTTGGCGCACTGAGAGACGCCAATCCGGAAGCATGCAAATACAGATGGGGTCCCAATAACAAGGCCTGTTCCCCAGGTGTGGGAGGAAGTATGCACTGCTTTCATGCTATACTTAGAGGCTGAACATGTTCTGAATTCCCATTGTTGGTTAAGACACCTTTCTATGTATGTACACTATTTAGACGACGTGTTCGGAATCTGGACAAGTCCCAAGGAAGAATTGGAAGATTTTTTCACTGTGATGAATAATATGAATGAAAGAATAAAATGTACTTCCCAGACCAGCTAGACCACTATTAATTTTCTGGACGTGCAGATATACTGGAAGAATGATTGTCTAAACACTAGAATATATACAAAGCCAACGGACAGGAACAGCTTATTGTTGGCAACAAGCTTTCATCCAAAGCGAACTTTGGATAGTGTACCACTCAGTCAATTTCTGAGATACAGAAGAAATATTTCTGACATAGAGGAATACAGATGTCAGTCCAAGACATTGGAAGCCAAATTTCTGGAAAGAGGTTATAAGCAATCAGTACAATAGCCACTAAAGTGGAGGCTATACAGTGTGACACTTTACTGGAGCCCAGAACCAAAGGGCCAGAGCAACAACTAGTGTATGTCACGACTCACTCGGTGCAGAGTAACAAATAAAGAGCATAATTAAGGAAAATTGGCCGATCCTTCAGCTGGAACCGCAATTACAAAATCTGTTCCCTCGCATACCAACCTTTGCTTACAAGAAAAGTAAATCTTTACGTAACAGCCTGATCAAAGCTGAACCCATGGAAGCACACACAGTAAACACAGTACACTGTGGCACTCATCCTTGCCACAATTGTCAACATTGTGGGAATATTATCACAGGCCCCAAGATTTCACATCCGTACTCTGGAAGAAGCATTGAATTGAAACATTCATGCACTTGCGATGCCACCAATGTGGTATACGCATTGAAATGCCCCTGTGGGTTGTTCTATGTTGGGATAACCACCCGAAAGGCTAAGCTCTGATGGACGGAGCATAAGTCCAATATTAGGACACAGACCACGAAATCTCCAGTAGCCGCACACTTCAAAGAGCACCGACACATGGTGGCACAGTTGAAGTGTGTAATTCTCAAACAGATTAGAGTAGGACCGAGGGGGGGCAACCTCCTTAAGAAATTACAACAAAGAGAGATAGTCTTGATAGACTAGACTCCCTGAACCCTAAGGCTATGAATTGTGACTTTGATTTGATGTGCTTTCTGTGATTATACTATTGTGGTCCTTAACAAAGGACAGATTGTGTGCGGGCTGTAGCCCACGAGATATTGATTAAGAATACACTCAATGGTTGTCCTGTGCTTTAGTGCAATACACATCTTCTTGGTTGTAATACAGGACAGATTGTGAGTGGGCTGTAACCCACAAGATAATAACTGAACACTTATTTAAGACCATGTTTTACTTGTATTTATATTCACCACACTGGGCTGTTGTACTTAAATAACAGAATGAACACATTGTTAGCGGATGATGTCCGTGAGGTGACACTATGGTGATATTGTATAATGTTAGTTACATTAATTCGCAAATTTGAGCAACAGAGCTACAATATGAACAGATTGTTAACGGATGATGCCCATGAGCTAACACTATTGAGATGCGATACACTGGTTTTAACACTCATCTGTGAATTTAGTACACGTCCTTAATCTGTGTCCCGTACTACATGTACACACATTTCCCCATATTTGAGTTTGCACCAGGTAGTTTATTGAACATAGGTCCTTTGTATCGTACGCGTGCAGCTGGTACTGAGATTTCTCCAAATTCACGACCTGGGGTGCACCGGACATTACCCCCTATTTGGGTTCACACTATGTTGGATATTGAGCACATGTCGTTCGCACTGATTGCGAACATCTGGCATTGTGATTCTACCAGAATAGACGACCTGGGGTGCGTCGCAGGGATCCGTGAACGCTCTCGGGTTCCTTTTGTCCACCGCGCTCTTGGTTGTTTTTTATGATAAATACGCTTTGGTTTTAGTGTTACAAGTCTAATTGGGTCAGCGAGTAACACGTTCGACTACAGAGGTTTCCATGACTACTTTTCTTGGCATTTGTTCCACACCAAGATAGTGGACATGCTTGTTGAGTGGCTCCACGCATGCGCGTGGTTACCTAGGATACCATAAAACTTTCTGGATTCCGACGAGACGCGTTTGCTCTCTCTGCGTCTTGTTGTCACCTTGAGGTAAGCTCTTCAAATATTTACCATGTATATCCCGTAGTATACAGTCCAGTTTGCACTTACAACTGGTGCCCTATATCTATATATGCACTACAACGCAGAGGCACTCGATAACGCTATGCTAGTTGATAAAGTCATATAGTAATTGTCTGCTCATGTGAAACTGTCTCTGGTCCAGTTTCCAGGCAGTTAGAATTCTATTTGTTTCCACGAAACAATGTGTATCGAAAGATATATGTGTGACAGCCTACGATCTTGAAAATATGACTGTATAGTTGAAACACTTCTTGTTGCATTACCTGTAGCTCTGCGTGAGCCCTTCTGAAATGGAAGCATTTCTGGTCGTACTACGGTACACTTGAAACTCACTCATGATTTGGGTGAGTACCTATCTCTATTTACTATCGTATTATCCAAGGGCCCTGCAATTTGCACGCCTATGCTTTTTGCGTTCGAAAATAGTCAGTCTACTCACATTTTACCACATGAGAGCATGACAAGGATATATTTATTGCTTCAATAGGTACATGCCCTACATTTCAGCACCTATTCAAGGATGACGGTTAGTACATCTTTTTGTTCTCATTAATTTAAGCACAGCTATGATACTAGACACGCACATTAAAACATTTACTGGTTACATTCACAGGATGAACAATAGACTATGGAACACTCCACTCAAACGCCCTGATGATGAACATTGTGTTCGAAACGCGTTGGCATTAGTTGTTTCTAAAACGTTTTGAGTTTATGTGAATAATAGACATTCATAATCAATTGTAAATTTTATTGTTATTTGTGTCTGACCATTTACAACACAACATCCATACAACGGATGTGGGAAGTTGTCACAAAGTTGTTATATTTTTGGTTTAAATTCTTTAATTTTCCTCACGCTTTTCTGGATATGTCAATCTTGTCAGAATAAGCCAGTGGCTTACTTTTTAAATTTGTTGATTCCACAGCACGTGGTATGGCTGGGAAAACCCTCAAACTCTTATTGACTTGCTTTTTTTCAAATTGTTATTAAAAACCTGTTTTATTCATTTGAGCCTGAATATCTGTTGATTACTAGACAGAGGATTTTTGCTGTTTAAAGATATGTTGAATGCTTAAAATCATTTTGAAACCTAGTTACAGTGCAATTATATACTTTGTTATTGAATGGTAACTCTGGGCAGTGTCCCACCAGGAGTGCAGGGAGGTTGCCCCGTTGGCAACAACAGGCTTTGTTTCTTTTACTTCCTTGTGAAGGTCTTTGTGTGGCCTACAGATCTTCAACCTTCTTGCACCTGAAACACATTTAAATTTCTGTACTAGTAAAACCTAGGATAGCTATGGCATGGAAATCTGCAGAAGGCCCTAGAATAGATACATGGCGGGCGGACTTGCGAAGATGGTCATTAGCGGAGGCAGCGGTGTGGCACTGAGCGCTACAGAGAGGAACGCACAAAAGTAGTGAAGGAATCACGGCATGGAACACTGACGCACATAATGTTTGCCCCCGAAGCAGAGGAGCCACACTGAAGGTCCATGTTTAAGCTAGGTGGGAAAGACCGTGATAATGATGCATTATTCACTGCACAAAGAACCAAGAGACCTTTTGCACAGAGAAAGGTGGTTAACCCAATAGCTCCATGAGCGCTCCATCTAGGGCCTAAAAGTGAAACGAAGAAGCGGACACCCCTAAGTGATGATCACGATGATGGTACTGACATGTACTAATAACGATATAATGATATGGTGAAACTTGTCTGGTATTGCTCCGTTTACAAATAAAAACATGTTTAAAAAAAAAAAGAAAATCTATGGCCTGGCCTACTATTAAAATATCTTTACATGTCATATTTGTGGGAGACTGGTTGGGTTTGTCCCTTTAAACTGCATGGACACATTTCTGAAAATCTTAATTCTCTGAAATTAAGACATTTGATTGTATGTAAACTAGCAGTGCACAGTTGACCCTCTTGGGGTATTCAAGAATTTGGAGCATGATAAATCACTGCTTTTAACTCTTGAAAGCCATTGTGAAGTACTTACAAAGTATACACAATTGTTTTTGTACTGGTTTGAATGGTGATTTGCCTCTAATAGAGCCCCTACTATTCATTTACTAAAGCAAAGAAATATACACTTTTTGGTAGGAAGGTCGCCACCTCGGCATCGTATCAGGCAAGAATTGCCAGCTTCAGCACTGTGGTGGCCAGCTACAACTGCCACACGTGGGAAGAAATAGCTGCAATAATGGCCTTAACACCAGAGCCATTGAATTCCCAACTCTCCCTCGCAGTAGCAGAAGGGAATGGTGTTTCTAACTGCATTTTGAAAAATAATGTAGATGCAGCTGATGATACTGGAAGAATTATTGGTGAGGGCACACTTATTAAGCGCCACACATGGCTATGCCAGGCAGGCTTTAAAGGCATGGTCTAGTAAAAATGTTTATTGTCCCTACGGGTCGGCCATGTTTTTTTTAAGCCTAAGTGGCTCGATTTTAGAAAACTTTCCTATGGACCGTACCCGAGTTTTCGTCCATTAAACGCATGCGAAAACAGGCACCAGGGAGCCGCCATTTTGTGATAATCCTATCACTTGCCGCATCGCCCTGGCTGACCTGCTTCTGCGGCACTAAATCAATTCCCCCGCCCCTGAGCCTGACATTATCCAAACATTCATATTCCCCGCCTCTCTCCGTGACGTTACTGTGCTGCGTAGGCAAACGCGCCCAGTCGTCTTCTACGCGACTCCACACAGAACCCGGAAACCAACACAGACCATCTCACAACACAGCGTGCCACAATTCGGAATATGAAACTGTACTTTAAAATCAAACAGCAACACGGTACATTTGGTAAAGTACATTTATTTGACATTAAATGTTTAGAGAATATTCAGCAATTGCCATATGAACTCCGAAAGCCATTTATTTTCTTTTATCTGTATCCGCCATGGTACACAGGGTGTTGCTTTTTGTTAAAAGAAGCACTTTGGAAGCACGGTGAACCGCAAGGCTGTTCCATCAACTAGCCACTAGTCATCGTAAAGGTTGATATGTTGCTTCTAGCCACTAGTACAGCGTAAGGGCATGTGGGCCCTTGGCGATCGTCCCATAAAATTGTCACTATGCTCCAGTTGTTCACACGAAGCTGCAGGTGTCTACTGTAAAAGCCATCTGCTGGTGTCTCAAACCAATGGCAGTAGCAGAAGGGGAGCAAATACCTGTTATGAAAACAAAAAAATTATAATTAGTCTCGCCAGCCGATCTTCATTAATATTACTCTTTTTATTTATTACAGCCGATCAGAAACTATTTGCTTGCAAGTATAGTTCAATGGAGTATGTTCGGCTCTAAAATCAATGCGAAAAGTAACCAAATAAATCGAGGCCAACACACAATGATAAACGACAGTTAGTCTACATGCGTGAGGAATGATATGATATATGATATGGCATTTGTAACGCGCCTATACTCAAGTGTTTCAAGGCGCGACGAGGCAGGTGGGGAACAAGGGCAGACAGACAACGATCCTACTAGGCCAGGTGTATTTCTGATCGCGCATGGGGAAGGGGGGGCAAAAGTGCTGTACATGGTTAGTTGAATACAAATTAAATAATAGGGCCAGCTGGTGGCAAGTGCAAGGTAAATGCCGGGAGAAGGGGCTGAAGGCTACAGAGACAGTCCCGTAGTGCAGGCAGGCAGTGCAGGGAAAAGTGGCTGGGCCAAGGACCGAGATCAGTGAGACCAGTGGACCTGCATGCCCATGTGCCCACTACGAACACGTTTTCCTTGCTTTTCCTAGCTCTTCATTCATTCATTTATTCATGCATCCATTCATTAAATCTTCATTCCGGTATAAAAGCGTGTAAAGATTTACTTACATTATATTTGAAATTTCCATTGTGTCTCTTCGTAATGCAGTCTGTAAAACGGACCGTGCTCTTGACAACGATTTTTCGTATACTGAACTAAAATGAAACTCGGTCTAGTTTCTGAATTTTCTGCCTTATCGTCTCTTACGTTATTGCGCACCCCCTTCAAATGTAGTTCTTTCGGCATGGTCCCAAGGTCAAAAAACAATAGACACTTATACTTCCAACGCGACTTGTGGGCCTCATCTGGGCGCGAGCTGAAAATCAAAGCCGCTGTCCTTCGCATTCTTTATTTGCAACATCACGTAGTATAGGCATCTGTGAGAACTTGAAGTTTAGAATCCCTCTATGTAGTGCGCCTCAATGTGCAAATGCGAACTGGCTTCTCTCCCAAATGCCACGGCCCGCTTGGCGCGTTCTAAGTGCCCCAATTTTGTCCCCGTTGTCTGCGAGCTTTGCAGCCCAAATTGAGACATTTAATTTTTGGCGGAAGGTCAGGGAAAGTATAAAGTACCACAGGAGTTGGGTTAAAAGTGAGATTATTGTTTTTTTGTTTGTTTTATTATTTGCAATACGCAAGCCTCCCCTCCGTTAACAGTGCGCAGCATTTACATTTACATGAGATGAGACATGAGAAAAATATATACATACACATATATGAGGTGAATATAGAGAATTCAAAGATGACACCCAGCTTGTTCGCCACCCATGATGGTGAAGGTAGGGGTTAGTGTTACAGGTACACTGTACAATAACATTTATTTACAAAAAGACAATCGTATTGCAATTATTTAAACCGGGATTTGTACTTCACAACCAGCTGTGCTTCGGGTGGGCATGGCACAGTCGCAATGTTCGGTGGCAATGGATCACTGCTCTGCACAGAAACGTCCAAAATTCCATATCTGTGCTTCTCTAACACAGCAACAATAAGGCCTTTCACAAAGTCGAACTGCATTTCATCATAGACTGGTTTGATCACCCATTGCTTACTTTGTTTTGAAAACACCTTAGCGTAGCGAGGCATCCTTACTTTACACCTAGTCCTAGATTGTTCACGTCCGACATTGCTGTTATGGGCCAAGACCGCTAGTAGAGTGCGATGTTTCATGCCCCGAAAGCTAAAATGCAAGCGCTTTGGCCTGTACTTTAGGCACATATTGTGGAACACCTCCAAATCTCCTGTGTGACAGAATTCTGTCAGTCCTCTCAAATCTCTTGATAGAGTTTTGTCGAAAACAATCTTCTCAATGGCTTTGTGTGTCGGTGAAGATGGAATAAACCACTTCTTCTTCCGTGCCTCCTCTGGGGACAAAGGGCCATGTTCACATTGGTGGAAATGTTGATTTGCTGTCCAGCGGTGAACGTTGGTACAGTGGTGCATCAGTGACCGCCATTTTTCAAGTAGTATTTCCACGGACCCTTCACAAGTTTTTGAGCTCCACCAAAGATGGTTGGTGATAGAATGGGACCACTGCAAAATACTTTCAAAACCTTTTTTTTTTCCTGCAGCCGAGATTTTCTTACTGATTGATTTAGCAAGATGCCATACGTCAAATTATGTGGGAACTGCTCTCTTTGTCTTGGCAATTGAAACGTGTCTGTTCGTGGCTATGAGGTCGATGTGCATTCCCCTTGATTGTAGATATTCCACTGATTTTATAAATCCTAGTTTCTCCATGGCCACTGACGATGTACATTGTGTTACCTGCGCGACCACCAAACTCACAATTTTCTTACTATCCATGTCCTGAAAGTGGTAGGTGCAGTACTTGGCAGAAAATCCAGGGCTGTCGCACTGTCCATCGCCGGCTAGCCTGAATCGTTTGCCTTCGAATGTACTTGCTAGAGACAATTGTTCAATTTTCCAAGCATCACTAATGGCCGGAAACAGATAGTCACGTTGGTATATGTAGTACAGCGCTTTAGAAATGAAATGGAGTCCCACAAACTGAAAGAAAGCCTCTAACTTTCTAAAACTGGAGCCACTAAAAAGTGATGCAGCTGCACACAGTAGATTGCCTGCTGGCAGTTTCCCCAGCATCGGTTGTGCAGACCATGAGAACCTAAGATTTAATCTACAGGCGGCATTTATTTTGACGTTACTGCCTTTTATTTGACGAGTCACATTAATCAATGGCTTCCCACATACTTTCCCTCTAATGGAATGCACACATTTCAGCATACTTATAATTCCCATCAAACAACTGTCGAATACAATGTATTTGCTCTCTTTCATTACTGTCTTCCTGCGTCAACGTTGTTTCGGCCTGTGACGTTGTGGAGATTTCAACACATTGGAAAGTAATATCGCTGATATCAAGTTCTGATGCGTCTATGGATGCTGCGGCTGGTTCATTCTCTGTCATTTCGACATCTATTACTTCGACATTGATGGGAGAACACAACAATGTCGACAGGTTTTTGGGTGGCAAATTTTTGGCGGGTGTAGATTGTGTGAATTGATCTGCAACTACTTCAGAGCTATCTTCAATACATTCAATAACATCTTCTTGTGGTGGTGCGGTCGCACTGTAGCTATGGTCCAATGCAACTTTGCTGTAGTCTCCAAACACAGTTAATTCATGTTCTGGCCATTGGACATGAGCATCTCGAGCCTGAACACGCCTCGCCTCAATTAATAGTTCCTCCATAGTGTACATGGTCTGGCAAGCAACATCT
The DNA here is from genome assembly GCF_040938575.1 of Ambystoma mexicanum. Lineage (NCBI taxonomy): Eukaryota > Metazoa > Chordata > Amphibia > Caudata > Ambystomatidae > Ambystoma > Ambystoma mexicanum. The sequence goes on along the minus strand of NC_090926.1, from coordinate 573,286,217 downwards.
CTCATTCGCTTCACTGCCTGTGTATGTATAGTTCTGACACCCACGGGTAACTGGAGGAGAGATTGGAAAAGGGATGTTCAGTTTAAACACAAGATAAAGTGTAGTCCAATTGACTGGAAAAAAACATAAAATAGTCCCCAGCACAAACATTTTTTTTTTAAAGTTATGAACTGTTTGTAACTAACCTTTTTTTGTTTTTTTTTCTTTGCAACATTTTTGACTCGACCTTCAACATCTGCACGCTGTAGCTCCGATTCGTTTCCGCATGTCCTCCCTTCCTCTTGCGCTGCAACGACTATATTTTCTGTATCCGCATAGACAGCACGGAATGAGGCTCCATCGTCTCCCTGAAATATAGTACTTTCATTACTATGTATCAAAATATTGTTAGCATAAAACACACGTGAGGACGAACACACGGGTACATCTCAATAGCCAAACACGATTTAAACATTGTGTGCAACAAACAAACGACAAGTATTCGACCAGTGATGATCTATTTCGATGGAGCTATCAGTATCCATACCTCTGGCTCTGCATGGACTGCCATGAATGGTTGTATTGGAGAGGAGGCATCCGCATCTCCCTGAAACACAGTACTTGCATTAGTATGCTTTTCAATATTGGAAACATAACACACACTTGGGGTCGACGGCACAGGTACATATAAAGAGATAACCACAAATGATGCATTGTCTAAAACAATCAAGGAAAATATAAGTATGCAGATTTCATCGACTTATTTCTCCAATTCCTTTACATCTGCATCATCTAAATGGGATGTTGTGATTGTAGTGGAAGCTCCGTCGTCTCCCTGAAACACAGTACTTGCATTAGTATGGTTTTCAATATTGGAAACATAACACACACTTGGGGTCGAACGCACAGGTACATATAAAGAGATAACCACAAATGATGCATTGTCTAAAAGAATCAAGGAAAATCTAAATATGATCACATTTCATTGACTTATTTCTCCGATTTATTTACATCTGCATCATCTAAATTGGATGTTGTGATTGTAGTGGAAGCTTCGTCGTCTCCCTGAAACACAGCACTTGCGTTAATAGGAAAGAAAGTATAGCAAATGGAATCTCGTTAAATTATCACGCATGATGGAGCTGTCAGTATCCATACCTCATGCTGCTGAAGAATATCTATGGATGTTGCAAATGTAGTGCGTACTTCCGAAAGCTGTTGCGCCGATTCGTATACGCATGGTCCCGCTTCCACTTCCCCTGGAATTACTTGAATGTCAGGCTCTGCATCAATTGCAGGGGTTGACGCTCCATCAACTGCCTGAAACATAGTACTTGCATTAGTGAGGATTACAATAGTGAAAACATAACACACACCTGGGGTCGACAGCACAGGTACATATCAACGGCTAACCACGAATGAAACATTGTGTAGAACAATCAAACGACAGGAATTCCAGCTCTGATGATGACGCTCGATGGAGCTGTCAGTATCCATACCTCCTGCTGGTGAAGAACATCTAGAAATGTTGTAGATGTGGCGGACGCTTCAGCATCTCCCTGAAAGACAGTACTTGCATTAGTATGGATAACACTAATTATAACTGAAAACAAACACCAGTGGACGATAACTAAGGTGTATATCAATTGTAAAGCACTAACCAAACATTTGGTAAAATAATTACACGATAGAATAAAACTATTACTTGACATGCATAAAACAAGTCTGTAGCGGATTAGCCTAGTAAGATTACCTGATACGCGCTAGACGTGGTTGATAACTGCGACCACGTCAAGGATGTAGAATGTTCTTGCTTCAGATTCAAGGGATAGTCAAGAAGTTGGAAAGGTAAATTAATGATTGATAATGAAATGCCAATATTAAAAATAGCCATGTAAGGCGACAGAATACTTGAAAAATGCTCAATACAGCACAGTTCCCTGTTCCCATATATATACATTGCGTTTGTGGGTTATGAAATCGAAAAAGAATATATTGATAAATGTCATTATTCAAAAAACTATACACTCATATCAATATCGAAATTATTACAAGGGATAGAACACCTACAATATCAATTAATCCATTCGGTTACCTACACACTACCGCAAGGCCTAAAGCTAAATCCGGACACTTGACTCACCAGTGGCGGAAGGTGGACGAATAGAGTGGGAATAGCATTTTCGAGCAATTTCCGTGTCGTTCGCCGTTTATTCTTCTTTGTTACCCAAGATTTTGTATACATGTCCAAGGAAAAGTGCCGGCTGCAGATGCGGTATCGATCACCCCTCTTGTCCTGTAAGACTTGTTGGACTCTACTTTCCAGCTCATCCAGTGGATATCCGCAATGTCTGACACATTCTCTTATTCGATCAACAGTTTTCGGGAATACATGCATTGTAGTGCCTTCAGATTTCGCATGGGTCTTCGAAGGGCAACCGCTAATCGAACAGGCAGGCATTGTTGATAAATCTGAAAAGTAAATATCGACATTATTATAAAATCTTCAAGAATAAAGATTTGATACAAAAGTAAATGAATCATACAATGATCAATGCAAGGTTTGTTTTGGTCGCAGGAACTATACCGTTCATTATGTGCGGCTTAGTATTTGCATAAATTGCAGAAATGTATAAATGATGTGACTAAAATCTGAACATGTGACTCGTCCCTTGGATGTTCTGTCTTGCACGAGAAGAAAACATGCTTACATTATAGACTGGACCCCCGAAGGATGCAATTCGATGACAATAGACACAGATGAAAATAAATAGATCTATTGATAGCATAGCAATGGAAACTCAAGTCAATAGCAATGAGACCAATGAACATAGCACTATTGTGTACTCTACTCGCAAATAGATAGAAATTTAAAAATCTGCGAAATATGACTAGGATACATGGCCTTACCTTGACCAACAAACAGTTGGATTCAGCAAGCAGAGCAGTATGTTGCAGGAGAATAGGTGGGTGGCCACAGGTAGCACACTGATGGGTTTGCTCTAAGCGGTCACAGAAGTTCACGGATAGCACGACGACGAGCAGATTAGCGTAGATCTCAGTGGTTGCCAGGTAGCACATTCAGGAGTTGACTTGCAAAGCACAAAGATGTTCTCATGAGATATATCAAGTGGTTTATAAAGTATTAGAAACAGGGGTGTGTTTGTGAATGAATGACGTATGTATGTCGTGATTTTAGGGGGGCGGCCTGCTTGAAGGGGAGGCCTGGCTGGAGACACAGGGTCTGAGGAGGCCATGTGAGCAATGGCCCCTTGGCATGGGATACCTTTTGAAGTGTACATGCAGTTTGGCACCTTGGCCTTTCGCGCCCCTGACAGCGCGCATCCCCGGGTGCGAACCGCCTTTGATAGAGGGGGTGGGATGGATGGGCCTGGGGCGTGCAGATAAGGCACAGGAAGACTGTTGAATAGAGACACACTTATGTGGATTGCAGGGGGGCGGCCTGCTTCAAGGGGAGGCCTGGCTGGAGACACGGGGTCTGAGGAGGCCATGTGACCGATGGCCCCTTGGCGTGGGGTACCTTTTGAAGTGTACATGCAGTTTGGCACCTTGGCCTTTCGCTCCCCTGACAGCCCCCCATGCCAGCGCTCATCCACTGGCGCGAACCGCCTTTGATAGTATATCGTTGCTTATCAATAACAAATGCCACATACCGGAGATTCTTGTGAGCACAGACCCACACTTCAACCGGTGTATTATAGTGGTCAAGACGCGAAGGCCTGTATAATCCAATGGTAATTGTTAGTATAGATATATGTGTGACTTTTATAGAGATAACCTACTGAAAGACTTTGAACAAGTGTTATTTAGTGCATGCATTATCAAGAATATGTTATGTTAGCTTAGGTAGATAGTGACCACCCTACTTCACAGCGACCAGACCTTCACCCATTCGGAGCACAGATGTCTGACGTCCATCCTTGAATGGAGACACACTTGATTCATTTAAAAAATCGAAACAACCGTTGTTAAAATATATGTGGTGTTTTATTTTGTATCTTATTTTCATGACACAAAAATACAAGACTTTAAAGATTATACAGGTCAGGTTGCAGCACAGCGAGAGAAAATCCCCTGTACTGACCGCTGTCACTCGGGAACGTTTCTCTAATGGCACGAACGGCACAGGCGGGTATCACTCTTCAAACGCGGTGTCCAAGCCTCCCGTGGAGCCACCATGTAAAGGAACGATAGGCCACCAGCCTGTACCACCTGTGAAAAGGAATGAAACAAACTATTTTTAAATGACCAAGATAAGTTTAATAAACGTTTGTTGTCAATGACAATTCTTGTAACTAATGGCATTCTGCACAGACAAATGCTATCTAGACAATGCACACTATTGAACGACTTGCATTACAAGTTAGCGTTACAATGATATGTAGATGTAATTTTGGATATAGTAGAAGAACATGAAATAGGAGTGGCATGACAAGCAGAGTATACTTACTCGTTACTCGGATTACGAGGACGAACAGTTGCGCGAAGTTCGTGCATAAGCACCATCATTATTCTCAACACGGCCCGTGTGAGGCATGCTGCCCTGAAGTCTGGCAGCTCGGTGATGCATTGCGGTCGTGGCTCGCCTTCCAAAATGTAGGCCAGGCATCCCGAGTTTTCTCGGCAGCAGCAGTTCTCCTCCTCGGTTGGCATTAGCTCGCACCGATTGCATGTGCACCAGGTGGAGACGCCGTCCATGCGACTAGGCCCAGGCTCTTCATCTGTTGATTCGACCTGCCAACTGCCGTCCGAATACCCATCGTTTTCGCGTGCTTCCCTTTCCAGTAGTTCCTCCTCGGTATACTCGGGCTCGTACATTTAGGGCATTATTGTAGCCATTGTGTGGTAAACAAAGTAAAATAATTTACCGAGATGGTACAGGTGTTCACACGGGCTACAAGCGGCGAAGGTAGCTGACCAGAGCACAGAAACGAGTCACAAAATACTCAAAGTAACACAGAGAGAGGAATGGAATCGAAAATCTGCTGCTGTGTGTTGTGAAACGGTCTGTTTATGCTTATTGAGGAAAGAGGCGTCCTGCCATTTCCATGGCGACACGTCATTAGCTGAAGCGCAGCGAATGTTGACACAAGACATGCTTTGGCGTTGGGAAATGGGCGGTACGAGTCTGCTGATGACAGGCTCACGGGCGGGGGATATGATTTAGTGCCGCAAAAGCAGGTCAGCCAGGGCGATGGGGGAAATGATAGGATTATCACAAAATGGCAGCTCCCTGGTGCCTGTTTTCGCGTGCGTTTAATGGACGAAAACTCGGGTAAGGTCCATAGGAAAGTTTTCTAAAATCAAGCCACTTAGGCTTAAAAAAACATGGCCGACCCGTAGGGACAATAACATTTTTTACTAGACCATGCCTTTAAGCTAGAGAGACAAGCGACCCTGCTCAACATGCCGATTGAACCTAATGTTCTGTTTGGCAAGGCAGTAGAGGATGCACTCAAAACCGTGAAAGAAGAGTACGACACTCTAAAGTCACTGGGCCAACTTAAACCAACAAACCCTCAGGTCAAAGGGTAGAATATAATTTTCGTCGCTTTAGGGGACATCGTTCTCAAAGGGGTTCTGGATACAACCAGGGTCAGAGTTCGTCCTGAGTTTCAACACAAGGCCAATCCTCACAGGGCTTTCAGAGAGGCCAAAGGAGATCTCACAGCAGGGGCAGAACCTCCTCTTCCAGAGGTGGATCCACACCCCCAACAACAATGACCACCCACTCCAGGTTCCCTCCCATGCCACTCCAGTAGGAGGGTGCATAACAAACTTCCCCCATGCATGGGAGGGAATCACCTCAGACAAGTGAGTGTTTTGAACTGTGGCGGACGGTTATTGTGTAGAGCTGCTACAACGACTCTCCCACCATCCTCCGAGACAAAGGACGACCACAAAGGAAGAACAGTGCGTACTGCTGGAAGAGGTAAAAGTGCTGCTGTTAAAGGACACTATCGAAATCGTACCGGGAATCCAGGTAAATTCAACGTACTTCCTTGTGTCCAAAAAAGATCTAACAGTGCGCCCTCTATTAGATCTGTTCCCTGCAAACACCTATGTCAAGCCACAACAATTCTGCATGACAAGGCTACAGGAAGTAATCCCACTGCTAAAGCGAGGGGACTACATGGCAACCTTGGATATGAAAGATGCCTATTTTCATATTACCATGTTCCCAGCGCACAGAAGATTTTTGCGTTTGAAGATGGCAAACCAGCACTACAAATTCAAGGTGCTACCCTTTGGGCATAGCATCCGCTCCAAGGGTATTCACCAAGGTACTGGCGGTGGTGGCAACGCACCTGAGCAGGGAGGCAATCCCAGTGTACCCTTACCTGTACGAGTGGCTGATCATGGGGGGAGACACCCCAAATTTGCAAGCAAAACACCCAAAGAACTATCGACCTTCTTTTCCAATTGGGTTTCTCGATCAATGAGAAAAAGTCAAGCCTTGTACCAAACATAACCAAACAGTTCTTAGGAGCTGTCATAAAAACAGAGGAAGGCTTAGTCTTTCCATCAAGGAAAGAATGCAAAACATACTGCTGTAAATACCACAGTATCAAGCCAGTCACCAGATAAGCGTGCGCAAAGCTATGCGTATGCTCGGTATGATGGCATCTTGCATTTACATGTTCCCTCATGCACGATTGCACATGTGCCCAATGCATGAGTGGTTGGAGAAACGGTGGTCTCAGACAAGCGGTCAGTGGGACGATCTAGTGGTCGTTTCGCCAACACTAGTTCAAGCTCTACGCTGATGGACAAAGTAGAATCTGTTGAAAAGAAAACCCTTCCACGACCCGGCGGTGCAAGCGATCATTACAACAGACACATTCCCCCCCCGGGTGGGGGGGCCTTCACCTTCATCTCACAGCGCATGGTATGTGCACTCAAATCACAGCACAGAACCACATAAACCTGCTGGAACTTCTAGCAGTACTCAAAGTGCTTCAAGCCTTCAAAGCACACCTGACAAATCAGTCGGTACAAATTCTCACAGACCGCACCACTGCAATGTTCTACATCAATAAGCAGGGGGGCACACATTCCCCAAATTTGTCCAGGCTAGCACATAAAATATGGAAATGGACACTCAAACGGGGGATGTTCCTGACTTCCCAACATGTTCCAGGGGTAACATTGCTGATCCCAGCTCTTCCTTTCCAACATAAGGAAGTTGTATGTAGGCTGTCCATTCCTGTATAGAAGGGTCACTGGTCAGAAGAGGTTAAGTAGTGGACCAATCTGGGTCTAATGTGCTCCTGAGCAGTTGCCTGAAATAAATGCTGGCACTTTAGTTTTTAACGATGCTTGCGATAAAATCGAGCATCCCGGGAAAGAGACCCGCCACCAGCAGGACACCGCTGCCAAGGCTACCATGTGTTCCTACCGGCTGTTCCCGGATGGAGCGCTGTGTTGTTAAATCAAGGAGGCGCTAGGGCACGAGTATGCTCCCAGTACCCTGGCGTTATCACTGCAATCTCATTGCACCCCGCCCACACGGGATGGCAGGACTGAAGGAGCTTCCCAACCCGTGCTCCTCCTCACCTTTACTCCTGGGCCCCCGACATCTCAATTCTTCTTTGCCAGCTTGAGGGCTCACGGCGCCAGGCAGGTAGTCACATGTGCGGGCAGCCACGGCCCCAGCCCCAACTCCTATCTACGTCTGTCTGCAATGGGGTTGGGCGGCGACCGAGCGGCAGGCGACCGAGCTCCGCTGGCCCATCAGGTAGATGCGTTTCACTGGGTTTAACGGCCCCACAGCACACGTGTCCCAACATGTGTGCTCTCCAGGCAGGCCACACCACCTGACACAGGCCCAGGTCAGGCAGGTCAGGCAGTGGCTTGCTGCTCGTGGATGATGATGGAACCTTCTCACAGGCTCCACCATATCCCGGTTTCTTGCTGGTTTCCAAGACAACATACTGGCACCCCTGTAGATGTTAATAGCGGGACCCCATGCTGTTGTAGTGGCTCTCCCCACGGAGCCTCTTTAGAGTGCAGCCGCCATGTTTGCCTCCTGGCCACGTCCCCTTCATGTGAGTTTTTAGGAGATGTTAATTGTGAAATGTACTGTGAGGCAGGCATGGTATCACAAGTTAGACACAAACACAAAGACACAAGTTTCAACACCTTTATTAAGATTTGAATGGGGTTTGGAGACTTCCGAGCTTGCCCTAATTTTATAATGGGAGTAGTCTCAACCATCAAAGTAAAATAACGTAGTCCATATCAGTCAGTTAAACAAAGGAAAAAGTCTTTGTCAGAAACCTATACTTACCCTCACGCTTTACAATAACTAAGTGTGGGAAAATGTATGAAAAATAAGAGTGTATCAAAAGAAAGTCAGAATGGCAATGGAGTTGGTTCTCAACTCCCTTCACCAAGTTTAAGTCAATGGCGTTTTTAAGAGTTCTGTCAAGGTGGGTAGTAGGCACAGTTCAAATAATTCACATAAGTCGTTCAGGCTTCCCTCGCCTGGCTCAACATCAGTTCAAATTTGTATCACGGTACTCTTCAGGCTTTCCTTGCCTGGTTCACATAACACAGTTCTTTTAGGCTTCCCTCGCCTGCTTTAACCATCATCAATATAACACAATTCTGGTACAACGTTATTGCGGGTGAATCTTTCATCATAGGCCCCTCAGGTTTCCCTCACCCATGTCTAGGCCTATCTGGACTTTATCTTCTTCCAATTCATCGCAGGATTCCCTTCCTCTTGGTTGTCACTTTACTTTCACGTCGAAGACTTTCGAAACTGCATAGATTTACTCGGGCCGATGAATGACCACTTCGACACAATGCATCTTGGTTATTGTACTTCCATGTATTCACACGTGCTCCCTTAGCACCTTGGTTTCACATACACCCTCTTGGCACTTTCTGGAAGTCTCACTTCCTTCATACTTTAAACATTCACTTCATTCATCAAAAAACCCTTTTGGGATCACGTCTCAATTGTCTTGTCAGCCTCCCTTCACTTGCTTCAAACATCCATTTTTAACACCGTTTTCCGCTCCCTTTTTTGAGGGAGATTACAGTTCACAGAGACTTTCGTTAATACATCTTTCTTTCTCTGCAGGACCACTCTGTTACTTTGTATTCTCACGTCTGCTGTCAGATGCATTGTCTTGTTTGCAACGTTGTTAACATTTGCGTCTTCACAAACCGGACTCCCTTCATTCAAGAACTCAACGGCTGTGATAGATTGTAACGCGTTCTTCTCTGCTATCGCGTCCAAGGTCCGGGTCTCTTCCCCTTTCCTTCCCAGACCTTCCTGGGCACTCCGGTCACTTTGGAGAAATGAGTTACTTTCAGGCACATCAAAGGAAGGATTCCTGCAGTTTCTCAGCTTTCCGCTCGACACCTCTTTTGCTTCTTGGAGATACGACTCCCTCGCCTTGCTTCCGCCTGCTCACAATATGTCAGCGTCTCGGCTTTCCGTTCTCTGCAGGCTGGTGTCCAACAGCCTTTGCTCAGCTGCTCCTTCTCGTACATGCTCCCGCTCCCTCCTCGTTCTGTGCTCCACCTTTTATACTCTGCGTAGTTGTCAAGGAGTTTCAGGTGTGAGTGATTGTGACTGAGTGCCTGACCCTGCCTGGCCTCAGTAGTGGGACAGGGCCATTGCATATCACTGGTGGTAATCTTCCTAGTCTCAGTCCTCCTCCTCCTCGTCCCAGCCGTTGGGTCGGTAAAGAAAGGAGGGGAATTATGGGAGTTGTAGTATCCCATATGTCATGATCTCTGCTTCAAAAAAGGTCAGGGTTTTCCCAACTCCCTTGGAAGCAGATTCATAACCCAGGTTCCGAGTGCCAACCAGTCCCAATTGGGACCTTTTGGACCCAGTCCTGGCGCCAGTGGCACCAGGCTCATAAATATGCCCAGTCCCAGCGCTGGAAGCGCCGGGCTCATAATGCTTGGGTGGACTTACCTGCAGCAGACCATGCTGCTTACTTGCCTGCCAGTTGAGCCTCTGATCCTCTTCTGTTTGGAACTACTTTTCCTGTTGGGTGGGGCAGGAGCCACTCCCTAGATTCAGAACACTGGAACTCTTCTGGAAAGCAGGAACTCTTTTCTTACCTAGGCGTGGCTGTGGAAGGAGACACCTAAGCACTACAGGAGGCTATTTAAACCACACCCGATGGATGAATCTTGCTTTGCGTTATTCTGCATCCTCTGCAGCAGACGCTCATCGTGTCTTCTGCATCTGATCCTGGGCCTAAGGAAAAAGGCTTACCATCCTGAATCCAGTCTTCAGCAACACCTATAAAGACAAGAAAGAACAGGTTAGCATTACGGTCTTCAGTGACAGCTCTTCACTTACCTGGTCCATCGGCTGTCACCAACGCCTCGCGCTGCATTCCGGCATCTGAAAGACAAAGGCTTACCTACTCTTCGTGCGCTCCGGAGGTCTTCACACTGCATTCCGGCATCTGAAAGACAAAAGCTTACCAACTCTTCGCACGCTCCGGAGGCCTTCGGCGCTGCATCCCGCATCTGAAAGACAAAACAAGGTGCGTTTAAAGACATTGGGGAACTTTAATACTCACGTGCCATTACTCCTTTCCACATCTAACCCAGTGGGTATTCCGGCACCCTGCAGCCGCTCCGAACTTGTACCTGCAAAATAAAAAGACAGTTAGAGCGCATCGTGAAGCAGGCAACAAGCCCTTACTTGCGTGCTTCCAGGCGCTTCTATTCATCACACGGGCTCCATCTTCAACTCACTTCAGCCCGTCATCCGCCATCGCCGGAACCCTGCAAAACAAGAATCATCATTACTAAAGACTTTAAAGACATTAGAATTACTCGAAACTTACCGTTCGTGCAGTAAACGACGGACAGCAGTCCTCTGAAGTCAAGAGGCCTGCTCCCCTTATCCAGTGAAGAAACTGGTTACAGCACCCTGCCCCGAGGCAGATGGAGAGCACGGCGTTCACTTACCTAAGGTGAGAGCGTTAACCTTTGGGGTTCTACAGGAGAAGAGAAAGGGAAGAAGAGAGAGACATTCAATAACCCAGTTCCTTAATCCCATGTTTTCTATCTGCAGACATTTTACCCTTCGAGTCAGACATACAGTGCACAGAGGTCCAGCCCAAAGAGCCAGCCGTGTGTTACACATCACCTTTGAAGATACGGTATACGCCCAGTCAAGACCGGCGCCTCTACGGGAATCAGGTGAGCGTTACACCATAACGGTAGAGGGAATGTGGGGTAAACAATTGTCTGGAAATGGGGGATACCATGTCTCACCTGCAGGTGTTTCTTTCCCACTCCCTGAGGACCCCCTGATCCCAGTGATCCTCCCTTGTTTGTCCACCCCCAGGGTCGGGATCCAGTAGCGATGGCCCTTCCCTGGCCACCTGAATAAGGGATCCCCGGGGACTGAGTAGTGAAATACCCTCAGGTATTTCACAGTACAAACAGTACAACTCCTACGCTCTGTGTACAGTTTGTATGACTTGCCTTTGATGTGAGTTTTCAGGAGATGTTAATTTTGTAATCTACCATGTGTAAATCTCACTCTGTGTACGTGACTGCAGCGCATGTTGTAGGTTCCTGTGTGGTGGGAGTATGTGTTCTAAGAATGTGTGTCATAGAACCATGGGTCATAGGAGCGCATGTTGTAGGAGCATGTTTTGTAGTAGATGTGCTTGTCATCAGAACATGTATTATAGGATTTTGTGTTGTAGGATCACGTGTCGTAGGAGCGTGTGTTGTTGGAGCACATGTCGTAGGAGTGTGTCATTAGAGTTTGTGTCAGTGTGTGTGTGTGTGTGTGTGGTAAGTGTGGGTGTCGTGGAGGCACATGCCATAGGTGCACGTGAGAGCATGTGTCGTACTTCTACATGTTAAGTGTAGTAAGCGTGTGTGTATTAGGTGCACGTGTCATAGGATCACGTTATTAGCATTCATATTCACAATGCTAATATCACAAATGTACCAGTAGGGTTTTAATATAAATTGTACGTTCATTGTGCTCATGGTTTGTATGCTTCCTGAAGTGTTAATTTTCATATTAAGTATACATTTATTTAAACACTTTAAGACTAACATCAAAATCAACTGAGACTTGCTTTTGATGTGAGTTTTTAGATGTTCATTATGAAATGTAAACTGTGCATTTATTCCATCACCTTCAAATTGACATCAAAGTTAAGAGACTTGCCTTTGATGTGAGTTTTTTGGAGTGAATTGTGTAATGTACGAGCTGTAAAACTCATACGCTAAAATGGGAGTAGTGTACTGTGTACAGTTTGTATGAAATATGTGCATTCATTCCGCACATGTATAATATATAGATACATTTCAAATGTTCATTTGGGCTGACATTTTTTTTCCTATGGGATACGCCATGTTAAAAGCTGTTCAAAATGTGATCAAAATAAATATTTTTTAAACTATGAAGCCGTTAATGAACAAATCTGGAATTTGGCATGCAGAGGCAGCTGCCTCGAAATATTACTCTGGAATATTTTCAGAATGTTTCCATGCAGTGCAAGCTTTAAAATGTTATTGGGAAAATTAACTTTCTGAGATGCCATAAAGACTTCATTTTAACCTCAACTATGCCAAAGGCTTAATATATATAGCCTACATCTAGTGGAAGCTGCAGAGTATTACAGTAGTTGTTTTCGAAACTCGAAAAGGGACGTCGACCGGGCGTGCCAGTAATACTATCCCTAGTGTGACATCCAGTGTACCCATGGTCCTTCATGCGTCGAGGTCCCTCAGATAGTTTTTTTCCGCCATCGTGAGGGATGCTTAATCGCAGAGTTCCTTTCGGCTTATGCCATTGACTATTGTTAACTTGGAGTTAGTTACTCTTCCTATCTCCCCCCCCTACGCGCACACAGGTGTTGCCTGTTTTGCTTGATTCTTCTACCCTGCTCCCCCTCCAGCCTACTTCTGCAGGAGTCTGTCCTGATACTTTCTGGTTTCACCATCACCGTCTTGTGGCCAATGCTGGGTTTGATTTTTATGGACTTGATTGATTCATGGTGCGTCACCCTTTCTCAACTCTCATGCTGAACTTCCTTTGCATCTTGTACTCATGGTGGCCCTGAATCATGCTGTTTCCATCTTCAGCTTGTATCCTAGCTTGCATTATTATGTGTTACTACTGACTTTTGCAATTGTATTCACTCTCTTGCGTCTACACTCTTTTTGACTGCTTACTCTCTGTTCTCACCTCCTCTCTCTTTCTCTCTTTTCCTTTCTCCTCCCCTCCTCCCCTTACACTCTTCTATGCACTTGCTCTATCAGAATTGTCCCTGGACCTAGTATGATAGCAACCTTGTCTGTCTCCTCCCCCCTCCCTTTACTTGTTTTTTTCCCCCCCAATCCTCTCCAGCACTATCTGAAATTTCAAGTAACTAGAGCAAGGGAGTAACTGGATGTAGTGTGCTCATCTTTCTTAAATCATATCTGAATGCAGCGGAAACTATACATGAGGTTCCCCTTAATGCCTCAAATAGTGATATACAAAACGGTTATGTTTTATAATTGTATTGCGCAAACAGATTAGATGAAGCTGACCAGTATGTGAAGGGTGATTTGAATTAAAATCACCCTTACTGGACAGCTTCATCTATAATTTTTGAACTTGTTATGAGATTGGAATTTCATTCAGAGAGTATTGAATACTATGACTTACTAATCGGGTTTGCGCAATACAACTATACAACATAACCATTTTGTATATCACTATCTGAAATGTCGTCAGGCCTAGTACGATAGTTGCTTGTTTTGTTCCTCACCTCCCTTTCTGCACCCCTCTCCATTACCCTCACCTTTTGTTTTTATCCGGCTCTACCAGAAATGTCGTCAGGCCTAGTACAGTAGTCTGTTTCCATTCCCTTCCCACTCTCCCCCTCCCTTCCTTATATGTGTCTTAGCTCTTGCACTATCTGAAATGTCATCAGGCCGAGCGCGATAGTTAATTGCACATCCTTACTGTTCATGGCCTGTATGAATGTCATTGTCTTTTCCCTTGTTCCCTCCCTTGCCTTGAAGCGCTTTGAAACACATTGTGTATAGTTGTTATATAAATAAACGTATCATGGGCGTGGCCTGGTGCTCATGGCGTGAGGAGGCAGAGACGCCGAGCTCCCGCCGAGTCGCCATAACCGGATCTTGCAACGGTGTCAGAAAAGCACCACCATCCTGAAGGAAAAGATCTGGGGGAAGCAGCAGCGATACCTGACACATCGCAAGCGATCCGCAGAAAAATTGGAACTGGGGAAGGCGAGAAAACTCGTCCGTGCTGACCCCCCCCCTCCAGAGACCCACATAAAATGGCGGACTCAACTGTGAGCCTGTGCCTCTGAGCGGAAGAGAGCAGACCGCTGCCGAGGCACCAAGGCGCGGAAAGACGATCCGGAACATTACCACCTCGCCGCAGGAGCAAAAAAGTAGTGAAGAAGCAGCGCAGGAGTGAAGAATCAAGTGCCCGAGCCCCACCCCACCATCGAAGGAAGCACAAGCTGCTCCTGAGATCCAGGTTGGAGATGCCCAGCAGCCGGCAGACGCCACGGAGGAGACCCATGCTGCACCGGATGAAAAGCACTCCGCAACGGCCTCCTAAACCCAGGAAGAGCCGGAGCACCACACCGAGGTGAGAGGCAGGGAGGACCCCATCCAACGGTGCATCCGATGACAAGAGCAGGGGAAGTGAGACACGGGATCAGCTACCCGCCCCCCCCTGCCTGCGAAACTGCAAGGGGGAAGTGAGACGCAACGAGGGGGCCTCACGGTAGACCAGCAAGAATAAGGTGAGCCACAGTAACAGGGGGCAACGTGGGCACCAAGAAATTACCAAGCAGTAAGAATCGGGTACAATGACACAAGGCCTCCGGACCCATACGCCGGAACACTGAAGCGGGCGACCAGGTATTCTAGCAAAAGTCACTGAAACACTGCCAGCAAAGGTCCCACACCCACGCACCTCAACAACCCCACGAAGCATTGCAAAAAAGGCTGCCCACATGCTGCTCGCACCAAGCGCCTCGCCCAAACAATAAAAGGGGCTAACACAAGGCGAATCGGAACCGGCAGACTCCAGCCCAAAACTGCCCCAACTTATAACGCTGGCTCCCACAGCTATAACCTAAACTAAAGGCTCAACCGACAGCCCCACCACGCAGGAATTGCTACCATAGCGAAGAAAAGGGCAACAAGGGAAACACTGGAACCACCTCCAGCAACGTAAAAAGCACAATAACAGACCACAGATCGCACCAAGACCAGAAAACAAGGCAGAAACCACGGGCACTGATCCATTGCCCACAATACACTGCGGACACAACGCAGTAGCACAATGTCCTCCTCCAGAAACAAGGGGAAGTCAGCCACAATGGACACTTTTGTCTCAACCAAATCCCACGTCCCAGCACATCCACCAACCCCTGACACCAGAAAACAATGGATGGGGACGGCAGGGATAACCAAGTATTAGAAGCCATAGCCGCACTAAGAACATCTATAGATTGATGAAGTGAAGTCAGACATGCAGTTCATGCGCCAGGACGCCCGTAATCTTGACGAGAGAGTCACTAATGCAGAATTGGCCCTCTTGGAAACAACAGAAGACACGGTAGACCTAAAGGCCCGAATGGCCGAACTGGAAAAAAAGTGGTCACGCTTGGAATCAAGATCCGAAGAGGCGGAAGGGCGCGCCAGGCGCAGTAACATAAGGATACTCAGAGTACCCAAAGGCACAGAAGGACTGAACCCGACAGCTTATGTAGAAACCTTGATACAAGAAGAAATCGGAGCAGGACAACTAACACAAGGCTTTGCTGTGGAAAGGGCACACAGATCCCTCCAAAAGAAACCACCACCGGGCTCATATCCCCGCCCCATAACCGCGAAGATCCTTAACTTCCAAGACAGGGAAACCATACTAAAATACTCCAGAGAGGGAGGAGTGATAGAACGTGATAACTCCAAGATCGCCATTTATCCCGACTACACACCTACGGTATAAAGGGCGAGAAATTAGTTTGTCCCAATTAAAGCTAGGCTCAGAGAACTGAACCTAAAATACATGTTACTGTACCCATCCAGGCTAAAGGTGATCCATAAAGGCTGTGCAATATTCTTGGAAACACCAACTGCTGCCAACATGTGTATGGAGCACAATAACCTAGCGGAAGGGAAAGAGGCAACCTCCCAAGAAGCTCGGAGCTGAAACTACGGAACGCAGAAGGCTTGAAACCACTCTTCACCCCTCAACCCCGAAGTAAGAGCACCACACTGAAATGCCAGGAACACCATAAAGACATGAGACAGCAGAATAGTTATGGAACTCGCTCAGCCTCCCCAACCGAGCACACAGCACTAAGCCACAAACAGATCAGTGCAGGCCTGTTGCCAGCACGACCTCACTCGCGCTTCAAGCCCAGGATGGGATTAGACAGCGTGAGAGCGCCTGAGCACTGCAAAGGAAATGCAGTCGCTGGGCGCACCAGTTCTAGTTATGTTTTGTTTTGTTTGTTACACTGTCTCCAGGCTACAAATAACCGGCAGGATAAAGGACATGAACACCATTAGACTCAGAACCAAAAATGAGGGAGGACCAGAGGAGGGAGTCGTGTACTGGAAGCGGGGACCCAGTTGGGGCCGAACCAGGAGAACCCTCAAAAACTGATAATGGCAACACAACTCAAAGTAATGACATGGAACGTGAGGTGGATGGGGTCATACTTAAGTAGAAACCGAATCCAATCCTTCTTACGAAGAAAGAAAGTATCGATTGCAATGCTCCAAGAGACCCACCTCACGGCGGAAGCCGCGGCCAAACTAACTGAATGCTGGGAGGGCCATGGGCGAGGTGGGCCCTATTCCAAATAGGCACAAGGAGTATTCACATGGGTGAGCCCAGAAGTACCATTCCAGTTGCTGGGAATGGAAGCAGACAAGGAGGGCAGGTACTTAATAATGTGGGATAGAATCGAGCACGTCAAAATATGCTTAGTGAACGCCTACTTCCCCCACCACGGCATACCCACGCACCTCAAACAACTGTGCGCCAAAATATCGCATCACAGAGATGGAACCTTTATATGGGGGAGGACTTCAACTGTGTTAAAGATGGAGCCATCGACAGGTCCGACCCACCACACCAACTAAAAAACGCAACTTCACAGGCACTGAACACTACGATGGAACACCTAGACCTAGCCGATGTCTGGAGAGAACTACACCCATATGGAAAGATGCTACTCCTACTACTCATCCCCTCACAACCTACACACCAGAATAGATGATCTGTGCATCGATAGAGAACAATTGACGCAAGCAGAGTCCGCATCCTACCTAGGCAGATCCATCTCAGACCACTCTCCCTTACTCATGCAATGGAAGATCAGAGGCCCCAGACCCCCGATCCCGATGTGGCGAATGCCCACTGAGGCACTTACCGATCAAGCGTTCAGAGAAAACCTTGGGGATAAACTAGAGGAATACATAAGCTTAAACAAGGGCACAGTGGACAGATGGAGCACTCAATGGGAAGCCATGAAGTGGTAACACGAGGGGAAACAATAGCGGGAGCAGGAGGTGTCCGGAAACAACTGAGTAGAGAATTGGAGGACAAGGAAGAGGAGATAAAACGACTGGAAACTAACACCCAAAACACCAAAGCGGATGAGGAAAAACTGAAGGCGATCAGAAACAACTGTCGACTAGCCTGGGAGAGACTATCTAAATTCGACTTCACAACACGCACCGCCAGAGCACATCAAGAAGCCGACAAACCAGGCGGATTACTGGCCTGTCTGTGCAAACGGGAACATCCAAGACACCTGCCGAATGAGATTAAAGACAAAAATGGAGTAACACACAAGACGCAATTAGCAATTAATGACACTTTCACTGAGTTCTATTCTGAGCTATATGCCCACGACGCACAAGTACCGAAAGAGGACATCAAGAGCACCCTGAAAGAAATAGGACTCCCTAAACTAACCAGCGAGCAAAGAGAGGCGTTGGAAGAGATCATCACCACAGAAGACGTAACAGAAACAATCAGGTCACTTGCCACGTGCAAGACCTCGGGGAGCGATGGCCTTCCGTCGGAGTTCTACAAAGCTTATGAAACAACCTTAACCCAAATACTACATGAAGTATTTCTAGATGCGTACGAGACAGGAACCCTACCAGGAAGCATGAGAGAAATGCTTATAATCCCAATGCTCAAACCAAACAAACCCGCAAATGACTGTGACTCCTACCGCCCACTGGCGATGCTAAATTACGACAGCAAGATCTTAACCACCATATTATAATTAGCTAAGAGACTAGCCAGAGTAGTGAGGTCTCTAATCCACGAAGATCAAAACGGATTTGTACCAGGCCGCAACACTACAGCTAATCTACGGGGACTCCAACAGGTCATGGCACAAACTCTAGAGAGCGGGGAAGACATAGCGGTGCTATCACTGGATGCCATCAAGGCGTTTGACACTATACTCTGGGATTGGCTAATTGAGGTCCTGAGGGAATCCGGTTTTGGTGAAAGCTTTGTGAGATGGGTCAAAGTAATATACAATGCCCCCACGGCAAGAGTGAAGACTGGGAGCATGGTGTTCGAAGCCTGGTCTATTCTATTCTCAAAACGGTTCTGAGTCACAGGTAGGGATAAACAGACTTCTTGCTCTGTGAGCATACACTTCTATCTACAAAAAGAAAGTCCGGCATTCCACAGGTGTCACTCAACACTCTTCCCAAATCAAAAGTGGAAACACAATATCACAAAATTTTATTAAGATTCAATACATTTCATCATAAAAATGATCATAGTACATAAAACATATACATTATGTTAAAACCACACAAGTAGAATACACCGTAAGTGAATACTGTTGCAATAACTTCATTAGGATCATACACTGTGTGTACATATCACACTGATTCCTATGCCACACTACTCATGGCCTATTTCCTATAGGTGCAATACCAACAACCCGACTTGTACATGTTTCTGTCCTTGATATACAATAATGTAGGACATTCTTCAGGGGAAATTGTCTTGTGCTGTGTTAAAAAATTCTTCTTTATGGGAGAACCCTATTAAACAAAGAAATAAACACCCTATTAGTATCTGATAACCCAGTATCAATCTTCATTTACATAAAATTGGCCCTTATCCCTAAAAGGGCAGAAAAAATAGTATGTTTATAATTACATACCTTTCTTCCCACTAATGAATCGTGGGCCTGTTCTGTTATTTGCTGCAGATTCCCAATCTCTTCAGGAATTCGTACGTTTCCTATTCCTCTCTTCTCTACAGTGTGTGAAAAGTGGCACAAAATAGCACGAAATATATCGGGGAAAATTTCCAATAATTCCCATTCCTATTTATTACCAAAAAGTTGGTTAGAAACCAGTAGTAAGTCTTACCCATCTTAATGCAGGATTATGATGTAGTATGGCTGTAACATCTCTCTGTCCCATATCAAATGTTCCCATGGAAACTTCTCTTATATGCAGGTTAGCAACAACTCCACTATCCTTATATGGGTCACAGTCTGAAAGACATAAATCCCATGCAATTGCATTTAATCTCTGCATTGTTTAAAAATGAGGAAAGCCCCCATCCAAGGAAACCACGTGAGGCATTCCCTCACTCACTTTTGGGTCTTTCTATTTCCTGCCATCCACGAGATCACTGCAGTATGGTCACTAGCCGGATCCACACACTTGGATGGGGGGTTTCCTCATTTTTAAACAATGCAGAGATTAAATGCAATTGCATGGGATTTATGTCTTTCAGACTGTGACCCATATAAGGATAGTGGAGTTGTTGCTAACCTGCATATAAGAGAAGTTCCCTAGGGAACATTTGATATGGGACAGAGAGATGTTACAGCCATACTACATCATAATCCTGCATTAAGATAGGTAAGACTTACTACTGGGTTCTAACCAACTTTTTGGTAATAAATAGGAATGGGAATTTTTGGAAATTTTCCCTGATATATTTCGTGCTATTTTGTGCCACTTTTCACACACTGTAGAGAAGGGAGGAATAGGAAACACAAGAATTCCTGAGGAGATTGGGAATCTGCAGCAAATAACAGAACAGGCCCATGATTCATTAGTGGGAAGAAAGGTATGTAATTATAAACATAATATTTTTTCTGCCCTTTTAGGGATAAGGGCCAATTTTATGTAAATGACGATTGATACTGGGTTATCAGATACTAATAGGTTGTTTATTTCTTTGTTTAATAGGGTTCTCCCATAAAGAAGAATTTTTTAACACAGCACAAGACAATTTCCCCTGAAGAATGTCCTACATTATTGTATATCAAGGACAGAAACTTGTACAAGTCGGGTTGTTGGTATTGTACCTATAGGAAATAGGCCATGAGTGGTGTGGCATAGGAATCAGAGTGTGATATGTACACACAGTGTATGATCCTAATTGAAGTTATTGCAACAGTACTCACTTACGGTGTATTCTACTTGTGTGGTTTTAACATAATGTATATGTTTTATGTACTATGATCATTTTTATGATGAAATGTATTGAATCTTAATAATATTTTGTGATATTGTGTTTCCACTTTTGATGTGGGAAGAGTGTTGAGTGACACCTGTGGAATGCCGAAGTTCGAAGGACTGGGCAATACAGAGAGGCACTAGGCAGGGTTGTCCGCTATCGCCGATGTTATATATCCTGGGGCTGGAGCCGGTAGCTATCTACTTTAAGAAGTTCTTCGACGCAGGGATAAGGGTGGACAGGAAATATAACAAAATCTCACTATATGCCGATGACGTTCTGCTATACCTAAGAGACCCGCAAATAAATGCACCGGTAGCATTAGACATATTGGACAACTATGCACGCTGCTCAGGGATACAATTTAGTAAACAGAAATGTTGTGCATTTCCACTGGCCAGACCCAGCGGGGTAAAGGAGACAGACCTACCCAAGGTGGGAATCAAGTGACAGCCAGAAACTTTGCGATACCTGGGGGTCAACATAAAACACACGCCAGAGCTCACTCACGAATGCAACACGGAGGCCGTGATGAGAGGACTACGCAACTCCATAAAGTTCTGGTCCAAGCTACCACTCTCAATAATGGGCAGAACAGGCATCACTAAAATGATAATACTCCCAAGATTTTTGTACTACTTCATAAATGTATGCTACTACATAAAACCACCCTTCTTCAGGAAACTAAAAGCTCTGCTCAAAGAATTCTTGTGTGGAGCGTCCCGGCACAAACTACCCCTGCACATATGACACTATCGCACAAAGAAGGAGGGATACAACTACCCGACCTCCAGAAGTACTACTTAGCGGCACAACTCAGCCACGTGACGAGATGGCTATCAGACGAACCAACAGCTGAAACAGAACTACTGCAACAACTGACTGCCCCAACATACCCCAAAGAGGTATTGTGGAGCCCACTGATTGAACCGCCAAACATCCCCATGATAGTAAAGCTAGGAAAAACAAGTGTGGAACAAGACCAGCTCGATGTTTCGACTACACCACCTGAAATCTCTATACTGGCAGATGTATGCAAAACCCTCACCTACCTACCGGCGATGAGGAGCTGGGAAAAGGTGGGACTGTACCTTGTGGAGACGATGAAACTTTCAGGGACTTCTAATCACTGCACGCACAGGAGGGACTGGCAAAAGGCCAGTTCTTGTGGTACCAACAAGTCAAACACACCACAAAGAAAATGGAGCATTTGGCCCGAGGAACCAACACCGAACCCCCTACTACAAGAAATCTGCAACCTAAGTGACGGCTGGAAACCCAAATCCAGATTATACAGCCAAATAACAGACGCACCCAATCCCTGTAGCATGTCGCTGAATGAAAAATGGGAGAAGGACTTGGGAACCACCGTGACCGAGAATGAATGGGAAAGAGTACGGCTCTACCCCAAAGAGGTTTCCAAAAACGCCAGGTTCAGACTAATACAGCTGAACGTCCTATATAGGACTTACATGACCCCAGACAGAGTAGCCGGCTTTAACAAACAAGCCTGATCACAGTGCCCCTGGTGTGGTAACGAAGATGCGGACATGATCCATATGTTCTGGACCTGCTGCAAGGTGCTAAGCTTCTGGACCAAAATCAAACAAACCTGCAGGAAAGCAGGAGTGAACAGGTACGAATGGACCCCGAAAGAGTGCCTATTAGGCACATACCCCAGACTGAGCAAACATTAACACATTACGTGGCGTACATCCTTGTAAAGAGCGATTGTGATGGCGTGGAAATCGCCTAGAGGTCTGAGATATGAAACATGGATCAGAGAGATGGCGAGATGGACAGATGCGGAAACCAGCGCTTGGAACGCAGGGATCACTAGAGAAGAGGGAGACATAAACGCTACGTTCGAATCATGGAAAGTCCTAATAAGAGATGGTTAGGCAGAATCCTGTGCAGTGCCCTTAGGGACCACTACACACAATTAAGACTACAGGTGGCAATACAAATTTTACCTTTGGTACAAGCCTGTACTACTATGTTAAAGTGGTAGCAGTAGCGGAGCAGCCAGGCTTATCTCAAGAATATATGAGCAGTAGCACAAAGGGACCTCAATTACTGTGACTCAAGCAAACACTGACTCAAGATTTCAGGTAAAAAATATAAGTACATTTATTTTGAAACCATTAGTTATGAACACAACACTTCTATTAATTCAAAAACCACACGTAAAATACACTACAACTAACCAATTCACTTTGTACGGTATTCTTCAAGGTAAGTACCCTGTGTTTTAGCAGACCGGTGTTGTGAAACAAAAGACGTTACCGGGAATACACTTGCGATCACTTTTTGACAGTAATGACAGTTCGGTCTTAATAAAGAAACGCGTATCCGCGCCAAGAAATGTTACCGGGGCAAAAACACACTTAGCACCTGAGATACCCAGAGAAAGTTGGGGGCAAAAATCATAGACAATACTTTTGTCAAGGCAGACAAAACTAAAGAACACAGTACCTCATTCAGTGAAGAAGCTGGTGCCACGGCAGTTGTTCCTGGTAGTTTCCTGCAGACCCACGGTTCCTGGTGCTTGGATCCGAAGGAGGATCTCTGGAAGGGTCTGCACCACACAGGGATGAAGCCGGCAGCAGTGAGGGTGAATAAAAGGTGCGCTCCTTAAAAACAGGAGCGGCTCTTCAGATGGCTACCCGGACCACTACAGCAGTGTGCAGCGATTTCGACCACGAAGAGGATCCTCTGGCTGTAGAAGATGAGCTGGTTATCCCCACCAAGTTCAAGGGAAGAAGACTCCGGACTGGATCTTCTCTGGTCATTGAAGGGTAGATAGCTCTGGACTGCAGCAGGGCTTCACCGGGACGGGATAGTTGCAGCAGTCGACTTCTTCTCTGCTTCTCTTCGGTTCCTTGTAGTTCCAGTGGCGACTCTGACTTCTAGCCCAAGAGACCTGCCTTTTATGTGAAAATCCCCCATTCACACAGCCTGGCTGTCAATCACACAGCAGGGGGGTTGTCCGGCCCGGACAACCACCTCAGCCAATCATGGCAAAGTGCCACTTGGGTTTCCTAGGATACCGTGTGCAGGGGGTGACTACACCCCTCCCTCATATTCAGCCCACCTAGACACCCAGGCGCCTCGAGGAGGGCTTCTTGGCAGAAGCCCGCCAAAAGACAGTGAACAAAGAAGGCAAACCTGGTTTGCCACGCAAAGTAAAACACAAGAAGGACTTTAACAAAACGAAATGGCGAATGAACCCTCCCAGAGCCAAAAGAAAAAGTATTTGGTCAAGCGGGTTTAAGTTCGAGGCTAACAGCCTAAAACAATACCACATTTATATAGTATGATCGCGGTAGAAAAGTTCGGTAGATACCACTGCCACCAGCCAAGTCTAAATGTTAAAAGAGCGAAACAATGCTCTAGGAGGTACAGATAAAAAGGGCTAAGGATTAACCCTTTCCAGTGCTCCATGTAAGATGGGGTGTACTGTATCTGTGGTTAAATGACTAAGTAAAGTTAATGGCAACTTTACCCTTTTCTGGGGGACAGTAGTCAGCCTCAGAAATGGAGTCGGTGGGAAGTCTAAAAGACAACCCTGTGTCACTGCACTGAAGGTGCTGTGTAACACACAAAAGAAGGGGGCTACTGAAGTGGTGTACTGCAGAGACCACAATCACAAAAACAGATGAAATACACATGGCAAAACACAAGTAAGAGTGGGAAAAAAGGGTACACTCTTACCAAGTGGAAAAATAAACTCCAGAAATCCAGCAAAGCTGCTGAGGGACTCGCTAGGTAAGGGAAATTAGCCATTGAATGAGAATTCTCCCTAACAGAGACATGAACTTCTCGGCAGATCACAAACGCCCCTGAATTCACACGTACCACTCAGCGCAACCGTGACACAACATGGACAAGACATGGACCGCGCCTCCCACAAGGACCTCCCCAGACCAACAGCTTCAAACCTTACAACATCCCTCCACCTAAGAAGAAAAAGGAAGCGACACAACCACAATGCATCCAGAAGACAGACACCGTCATTAAGGCGTTCATGGAGGGAGTGAAGAGACTCCACCCTCCAATTTCAAACCCACCGCCAGGCTGGGATCTCAATGTAGTGCTCACGAAGCTCATGGGACCCCCATTTCAGCCTATGCATAAGTCAAGCCTTAAACACCTGACATACAAGACTGTCTTCTTAGTGGCTATTACTTCCATAAGAAGAGTTGGTGAACTGCAAGCATTGTCAGTGCAGGATCCTTTCTTTGTCATACACAAGGACAAATTGGTTTTACGTACACACCCTAGGTTTTCACCGAAATTCATTTCCAAATTCCACGTGAACCAATCCATTGAGCTACCGGTCTTCTTCCAAAACCCCACAAGCTCAGCTGAGAAAAAACTCCATACACTAGATGTAAGGAGGGCGGTCCTTTACTATGTAAACAAGACCAGACCACTTAAGAAAACAGACCAACTGTTAGTCTCCGTAGCACCAGGCAGAGAAGGAGACCACATTTCCAAAAATGCCATCTTCAGATGGATAGTCAAATGCATACAACTATGTTATGATATGATATTTTATTTGTATCGCTCGTACACAAGTGGTTCTGAGCGCGACTAGGGAAGGGAAGGGAACAGGGGAGAACACGACACAACAACGATCTTATTAGGCCCAGTGGCATAGAGAACGCGCAAGTGCATGGGAAAGAGGAAAGGGAAAAAGTTCATGGAAGGGGGCGAGTGGAAAGTGCAGTGCAGAGCAGAGGAGAGCAGATAACTCATAATAAATAAAAGTAAATGGAAAATGGAGGCAATAAACAGTGGTAGTGCAGCCAGCAAGTGGCAATTGCTGTGTTTAAACCAGCATACTGGGTAAGTCTGATAAGTGCAGAAAAAGAAGAGAAACCAAGAGAAAGCAGATCAGCAGGGGAGTGGGGGAGTGAAGGCAGAAGCAAAGAGGAAGGTCTCGAGGTTCTTCCTGAACCGGAGATGGTTCTCCTCAAGTTTTAGATTGGCAGGGAGGCTGTTCCAAAGGGAGGCCCCAGCCGAATATAGAGATCTACCCCCAGCTTGTTTCTTTGAAAAACGATTGACCCGGAGGGAGTTAGAGGTTGAGGAGCGAAGAGCTCGAGAGGGGAGGTATTTGCGGAGGGACAGCTGAAGGTATTTTGGACCCAGGCCCCAGAAAGCCTTGTGGACAATGCAGAGGGTTTTGAATTTAATCCTTGCATCCACTGGGAGCCAATGGAGAAATTTCAGGGCTGGAGAGATTTCAGGGCTTATCAAGCAAAACACTGCCTTTCACACCAAGAGCTCACTCCACTAGGGGTACAGGCGCTACTTTGGCTTTTATCGCAAATGTAGACACCATTTACAAAGCAGCTACATGGAGTTCAGTACACACTTTCACTCAGCACTACTGCATTGACAATCATACAAAAGCAGATACACAGGTGGGACAAGCCGTTCTAAAACATCTATTTGCCGCAGGACCTTCTCACAACCCACCACCTTTTCCTAGCACTGCTTGCTAATCTATGCATAGCATGTGATCTAAGCAGATTCTACAAGCCTCAGAAAGGATACATTACTCGCTGTAATCATATTTCTGATGCTTGTATCTGCTTAGATTCACATGCGCCCACCCATCCTCCCCTTGGAAAGAAGGTGCATGGATGTTTTTATGAGCTTTATCTGCTTTAATACACCTGTACTCGCGCTACACTTCATGCTACCTCATGTCAGAAATAAAACAATCTGAGGGACCTCAACGCATGAAAGACTATGGGTACAGTGGGTGTCACACTAGGGATTGTATTACTGGCACACCCTGTCAACGTCCCTTTTTGAGTTTCGAAAACAACAACTGTAATACTCTGCAGCTTCCACTAGATGTCGGCCCATGCATAGCATGTGAATCTAAGCAGATACAAGCATCAGACATATGAGTAATGTATTATATATATATATATATGTTTAGTTGCACTCCCTGAAGCTTGTTATCTTCAAAACGACGAGTCAGAGTCCTTTGGTTAAAATATCTTCTGTGTGTGCATGTATATATGTTTAAAATAGTTAAGGTTAATATAAAAAATTGTAAAGCCTACAAACAACGGACATAACAAAGTTAAGGTGCAAACACTTATTATATAACACTCCAGTTACTACACACCACTACAAATGCAACCATAACATAAAAGTCGAAATATAAACACTCAGGGGCCAAATCATAGAATTCAGCGCAGAAGTAGCGCATGCGCCCAGCACAGCGAACTTCCAGCAGCGCCTGTTACGCCCCCAAGAACGCCCCTTGCGCCAGAAAAAGCCTCAGAAATCCCCAATAGGGCACAATGGACCGCGTTAACCCTGGACCAGCATAGAGCCCCCTACCCCGTAGTTACATGAAAAAAGAGCGTACCCCGCTCGGGCCAGCCAAAACGAATGAAATCTCCCTGCACACTCCCTTCAATACGCGTACCCCGCTCGTGGCATCCAAAACGCGTGAAAATGCATCAGCGCACCCCCTTGAATACGCGTACCCCGCTTGTGCCCTCCAAATCGCGTCAAAGCCCTACCGTGACCCTGTGAATACACGTACCCTGCACGGCCAGCCAAATCAGGTGAAAATCTCCTCGCGCACCCCCTTCAATATGCGTACCCCACTTGCACCAGCCAAATCACATGGAAAGTGCTGTGCGTGTGGTGACAGGTGTCGGGGTGTCCCCCCTGCGGTGTGGGCTGGCTGCGGGGCATGGTGACGGGTGATGGGCTGCCTGCGGGGCATGGTAATGGGTGATGGGGGGGGTCCCCTGTGGTGTGGGCTGCCTGCGGAGCATGGTGACGGGTGAAAGGCTGCCTGCAGGGCATGGTCATGGGTGATGGGAGGTGTCCCCTGTGGTGTGGGCTGCCTGCGGGGCCTGGTCATGGGTGATAAGGGGGGGGTCCCCTGTGGTGTGGGCTGCCTGCGGGGCATGGTGACGGGTGATGGGCTGCCTGCGGGGCATGGTCAAGGGTGATGGTGGGGTCCCCTGTGGTGTGGGCTGCCTGCGGGGCGTGGTCAGGGGTGATGGGTGGTCCCCTGTGGTGTGGGCTGCCTGCGGGGCATGGTCAGGGGGGATGGGTGGCCCCCTGTGGTGTGGGCTGCCTGCGGGGCATGGTGACGGGTGTATGGGGGGGTCCCCTGTGGTGTGGGCTGCCTGCGGGGCATGGTCACGGGTGATGGGCTGTCTGCGGGGTATGGTCATGGGTGATGGGGGTCCCCTGTGGTGTGGGCTGCCTGCGGGGCATTATGATGGGTGTAGGGGGGTCCCCCGAGGTGTGGGCTGCCTGTGGGGCATGATGATGGGTGTAGGGGGGTCCCCTGTGGTGTGGGCTGCCTGCGGGGCATTATGATGGGTGTAGGGGGGTCCCCCGAAGTGTGGGCTGCCTGTGGGGCATGATGATGGGTGTAGGGGGGTCCCCTGTGGTATGGGCTGCCTGTGGGGCATGAGCTGGTGTGATGGTGTAACGCTCACCTGACTCCCACGGAGGCGCTGGCCTGGTTCGCGCTGCTGTGACCTCTTCTAAGGTGATGCACAGGGTTCGGAAGACGGACTGGACCGGGCCCCCCAAATCTGGCTTGTCTGGCTCGCAGAAGTATCCTTCTGTAGGCGAAAATAGGGGATTAACTGTCTGCGGGGTAATGCAATCGGCCTCCCACTTTCCCCTCTCACCCTCCTCGAAACCCTTCTGTGATTCCTCGTAGCGTCTCACCTTAGGGTCTGGAAGGACGAGCTCTCCATCCTGCTTCTGATGCAGGGGCGCGTTGGTATCCAGTTACTTCACTGGATTTTCGGATTGGTGAGAACCAAACTTGCTTGGCTTCCAGGTAAGTTTTTTGATAAGAGGTTCCCCTTGTGTCCATGCATTAATGTACTAATGCTAGTGTCTTTTTCCCCATAGGGGCCGGGGTACGGAATGCCGGGGAACAGGCACCGACCCGAGATGAGAGGTTAAATCCTTGTAGAAATCAGGTAAGTCTTTAATGAGCGTTTTTTGGTAATGTCTTTTCATTCGCTCATTAACCCTGATGTCTCTTTTTCCCCTTAGGGGCCGGGGTCCGGAAATGCCAGGATGCGGCGCGGACCCGAAATCAAGAGGGAATTAATCAACAGGTAAGTCTTAACATGGAGATTTAGCTTTCCTTATTCCCATCTCTCTCTCACCTTTTGTTCTGGTCTTTTTCTCCCTAGGCGCTGGGGCGTGACTGCGAATCCGGATGATCGCTGCTGAACATGGAGGCTCCCTGTAAAGGTGAGTGGAATGCGGCGCTGCAGCGATCGACGCAATGAGCTTTTAAATAAGTCTTCCTTTTCAGGATTGTCGGCGAGATGTCTCCGGGATGCGGTTTTAGCAGGTAAGGACTTTTCCTTCTTCTGTTCTCTTCTTCTCTTCCTTTGCAGGTGATCCAGGATGCTGGCAGGCGTGGCAGAAGTCAGGATGCAGGAGCAGACACGGTGACCGTCCAGCTGCTAGATGCAGAACAACGCGAAGCACGTGTGGCTGTTCGGGTGGGGTTTAAATAGCCTTGGAAGAAGTTCCAGGTATGTATCCTTCCTCCAATCAGGTATGTATCCTTCCCCGACCACGCCCGGATGGTAAATTATTCCCACAGGTAAAGTAGTTCCTTTCAGGCCTCAAGGAGGCCAGGATCCTGCAGCATGGTCTGCATCAGGTAAGTGCACCCAAGCATTCCCATAATGAGCCTGGCGCCTATGGCGCCAGGACTGATGTCTTTTATGAGCCTGGCGCCATAGGCCCCAGGACACTGTCCAAAGGGCCCCTATATGGGGTTGCTGGGTCCTTCCTTGGGGACTGGATGTCCGCTTTCGGGGACACAGGGCTTGAACCGACTCCCCGGGAGCGGGCATCATGACAGATGGGTGGTCTCCTGTGGGGTGGGCTGCTTGCGGGGCATGGTGACAGGTGATGGGCTGCCTGCAGGGCATGGTCATGGGTGATGGGGGATCCCCTGTGGTGTGGGCTGCCTGCGGGGCATGGTCAGGGGTGATGGGTAGTCCCCTGTGGTGTGGGCTGCCTGCGGGGCATGGTGACAGGTGATGGGCTGCCTGCGGGGCATGGTCATGGGTGATGGGGGGGTCCCCTCTGGTGTGAGCTACCTGCGGGGCATGGTCACGGGGCGATGGGCTGCCTGCGGGGCATGGTCATGGGTAATGGGGGGGTCCCCTGTGGTGTGGGCTGCCTGTGGGGCATGGTCAGGGGTGATGGGTGGTCCCCTGTGGGGTGGGCTGCCTGCAGGGCATGGTGACGGGTGATGGGCTCCCTGCGTGGCATGGTCATTGGTGATGGGGGGGGTCCCCTGTGGTGTGGGCTGCCTGTGGGTCATGGTGACGGGTGATGTGCTGCCTGCGGGACATGGTCATGGGTGATGGGGGGGGGCTTGAACCGACTCCCCGGGAGCGGGCATCATGACAGATGGGTGGTCTCCTGTGGGGTGGGCTGCTTGCGGGGCATGGTGACAGGTGATGGGCTGCCTGCAGGGCATGGTCATGGGTGATGGGGGATCCCCTGTGGTGTGGGCTGCCTGCGGGGCATGGTCAGGGGTGATGGGTAGTCCCCTGTGGTGTGGGCTGCCTGCGGGGCATGGTGACAGGTGATGGGCTGCCTGCGGGGCATGGTCATGGGTGATGGGGGGGTCCCCTCTGGTGTGGGCTGCCTGCAGGGCATGGTCACGGGTGATGGGCTGCCTGTGGGGCATGGTCATGGGTGATGGGGGGGGTCCCGTGTGGTGTGGGCTCCCTGTGGGTCATGGCCAGGGGTGGTGGGTGGTCCCCTGTGGTGTGGGCTGCCTGCAGGGCATGGTTAGGGGTGATGGGTGGTCCCCTGTGGTGGGGGCTGCCTGAGGGGCATGGTGATGGGTGTAGGGGAGTCCCCTGTGGTGTGGGCTGCCTGTGGGGCATGGTCACGGGCAATGGGCTGCCCGCAAGGCATGATCATGGGTGATGGGGGGGTCCCCTGTGGTGTGGGCTGCCTGTGGGGCTTGATGACAGGTGTAGGGGTGTCCCCTGTGGTGTGGGCTGCCTGCGGGGCATGGTCAGGAGTGATGGGTGGTCCCCTGTGGTGTGGGCTGCCTTCGGGGCATGGTCAGGGGTGATGGGGGGTCCCGTGTGGTGGGGGCTGCCTGTGGGGCATGGTGACGGGTGTAGGGGGGTCCTCTGTGGTGTGGGCTGCCTGCGGGGCACGGTCATGGGTGATGGGGTGGGTCCCCTGTAGTGTGGGCTGCCTGTGGGGCAAAGTCAGGGGTGATGGGTGGTCCCCTGTGGTGGGGGTTGCCTGCATGGCATGGTCTCAGGCCATGTGCTCCCTCTATCGAGGTCTTGCAGGGATGCCGCCATGCTCTCCATCAACTCCCTGCCAGTTTCCTCGAGGAACTCTGCCCGCCTCAAGGCTCGCTGCATGGAGTTCTCCGCCCTGACTATGGTGAGCCGTGCCCTCTCTGCCCGCAGCCGCTCTGCACCTATCCACTGGCCCAACCGCTGCCACACGGAAGACACACTTTGTCCAGGATCCTCCTGCCCGTTGCCCTATGCCTGCCTCGTGATGTAGTTGGCCCAGAGTCATGCCGCCTCTCACGTCGAGCCTGCTGCCACCTTGATGCCATCTGCCTGTGCCGCCACGACTGCCTCCTGGAAGATGGCAACACCCGGGGCCGTCGTGCACGTGCCCTTCTTGATGGTGCCTGCACAACCTCCGTTGCCAGGGGTCCAGTTGTTTAGGTGACCACCTCTGCTGGACCTCTGACTCCCGACTCTGACAGGGATAGTATCTCCACCAGACTGGCCGTGGTGGCTTGGGCAAGTCCACAGGGGGCCCTGGTGGCATGTGGGCCGGAGGACGGCATGGAGTACGACTGGCGCATAGTGTGTAAAGAGGAGGAGAGGGTCCCACGAGCGCCCAGCACATGGTGGAAAGCCCCAACAATGAACCCTCCTATCTGGTTCATGTTGGCACACACCTGTTCGTGATGACGTGCGTGGTCCCCCCAGGAAGCACGCACATCATCACAAATCGTGCATGTGCGCATATGATGAGGTCAACGAGACAATAGAGCCAAAGGAGGTCAATGAGACAATAGAGCCAAAGGAGGATACCATTCTAACGTTTAGGACCAGCCAACAGGGGGTTAAGTCAGCTGACGCAAGTGAAACTCACGAACCAGTTTTAAAGGGAATAGCTCACAGTCAGACCCGTCTAGGGAAAGAATGGCCAACTTCTAGCGAGGAAACAGTCCCTTTAGGAACTACATGTCCCATAAACCACCACGAGAAACTGAACCCAGGTGGGGGAAAGGACAGAACTAACAAGGGAAAACGCTATAATACAATCCAGTCATGCCGTATAGTGACGGATACACCCAGAAAAGTGAGGGGTGGGACGGACTAACGGCAGAATTAGAACCTGGAACTGGGTGGAAGGGAGAAGGGAAACTTCCTGCAGGTGTGGAAAGAAGGTGGGAAGGACGGGTGGAGGCTGAGTGGATGGGAGGGACAGAGAATGGGTTCAAGGCGGCAACCGAGAACTCCGACGGTGTCTATCACTACAGCAGCAGCCCTGGCCGGAGACCACGGAGGAGTGGAACAAATCCCCAGGTGATTTACATTGGGCGTACTAGGAGGCGCAAGGAGAGGCATCACAGAGATCCGTATCAGATCTGCACGGAGAGGCGAACTCGCTGAATGACAAGCGCCGTAAGCAGTGAACAGAGGAAAGTGCATTTTGTGGGTTTTATTGTTTGAAAACCGGACGGCTGGCGGACGGACGGAAAGCTAGCGTCCGCGGAAAAGCATTGATTTGGACTTAATTATTGGTTTCACCACCCACAGAGGCGAGAAGCCGTGAAGAGATACCTACTAACTCGGGTTTTGTTTATAACCTTATACCGCAAGCTGAGCCGTGTCCAGGAAAAGCAAACCATTAGCCTGATTTGTTGATTATACCAAGTGTATGTTGGTAAAATACTAACGCGACAATAAAAGTTAACTAACGCGACAAACTGTTAACCCAGCACCCGACTCCAGCCTACTACTTTACAGTGCAACGTGATATCGATTAGGACGAGCTCAACCCTGTCACGGATCGCCACGTCCACAGGTAGAGGAGTGTCAGTTGACGTGGAGCTCCCCCATACCTGCTGACGGGCCTAGGACGGGGTATCCCTGCGGGTGCATGGTGATGCAGTCTCAGTATCAGTAAAGGATTAGGCACAGGCCCCTCAGCGGCAACCTGTGCTGCCTCCTACCCCTGACCTGCACCACTTGCACCAGTGGAATGACCCCCGCCAGGCCCCATGCGTGGGTCTAATGCGGCCTCCTCCTCACCCACCACCGACCTGGATGCCCCCACACCATCTTCCGCTCTGGACAACCCCTGTGGGGGCTCATCTGCCCCTACCGCTACCGAGGAGCCCACTCCCAACCTCAGCCTCTTGGGCATCCCCTTGGCAGCTCCGGCCATGGAAGATGACATGTCCTGGGAGGGTGACCGGGCCATGAGTCTCCGCCTGGTGGTGGCATCCTCGCCGCTCTGCTCCACAGCGTCGTCTCCGCCCTCTTCCTCAGTCGCCGCTGTAGATAGGGAGAGATTGAACACAAGCATCAGGGTACCGAACAGTAGTCTGCTAGACACAAAGCAATTGCACATGAGTGGCACTGTCAAACGTCATTTCCATC
The DNA here is from genome assembly GCF_040938575.1 of Ambystoma mexicanum. Lineage (NCBI taxonomy): Eukaryota > Metazoa > Chordata > Amphibia > Caudata > Ambystomatidae > Ambystoma > Ambystoma mexicanum. The sequence continues at coordinate 573,252,992 of NC_090926.1, read as the reverse complement.
ATCACCCTCCACAACACACGTTCAGCGCAAATAAGACACATGCACAAACAAGCATGGCATGCGCAGCAGACATTTGCATCCATGTCCAAGTTGCTGTTGGTACATCCGATGGGGGGCTGAACGTCACATGCATCATGGGACATGCTGATCACATGCACACACACCACCGGACAGTTGTGCATCTGGCCATATCTACCTCCCGTCACAGTGGCGTCATGGACAACTAGGCCGCATCAGTTAATTCATGCATCGTGATGGTCATGTGTCATGCATCCATGCCGTTTCCCAGTCACACACACACACTACCCAGACACACGCACATGTACAACATGCATGACCATAACATTGACATCAGCATCCATGTCTCACCTCAAATATGGCCAAGTCCAGACACAGGCATGCAAACATGTGTGCCTCGTCACATGCTGGTGCACATCATGTATTGCAACACAGACACCATTGACGTGGAACAGGCTTCAGTGGACTCGCATGCATACTGTCATGGCCCTGCACACAGACATACAGCATGCTAGACATGAGGCCAAGGTGCACACTCCTGCCACACCTCAACATGCAGTACGCTGGACAAGAACACATGGACACTTGTCACTTGACTCCAGACGGGTCTGCAACTCGAGGACCTGATGGTGAAGCACTGGGCGTGTGCGCTCCAGGACCTGCATCTGGATGTTGGTCAACTGGTCCCGGGGCCCCACTTCGCCACGAGCTGCAATGAGGTGCTGGGCCTTGCTGTGGGTCCTGGACCTGAAGTCCTCCCAGCGCTTCAGGACACGTTGGTAGTCGCGGGATGCCACCCCCTCCATGTGAAAGGGGCCCCTCGGGGTCCCTTGCGTCTATGGAAACAAGGCGAGTCACCACACACGATAGATACGCCAGACACGAGGTTGTATTCCCAAAGCTAGGGTTTATTGCAAAGCAAATAGTCTCAGTTGGCCAACTCAGTCTCACGCCCCGCGACGTGTATCTATAGACCTCGAGGGACGCAAGAGTGTGAATTACATATATACAAAATGCATATCATACAATCAGCTATGACATGTTTAACACCCCCCCCTTTATTGGGTTTCTTTGAACTCGGTGTGATGATGGACACTTCCGACAATTATGACACCTTCAAATATCTATTCTAGTAACAAAATGCAATTTGCAAGTGCGGAGGCATCTTTCAGTTGTTGAACATAACACAGTGCTTCTGCTCTTGGAAGCGAGCTACATACGGGGGAAGAGTCGCATTCCAGACCTTGCTATCTATGAGGTGCTATTCGTGTCCTGGGAGCCGACATGCTCTAACAGGGCTCATTAAAGGGGGGGCCGTAAAAAGAGCATAATTCAAGCCTTTAGCTGCTTTATTCTAAACATATTCTACCATATAACGAGACTGGCTGGCAGCTGCGAAATGATTAAATGCCCTGCAGCTCTGCTTCAAGGCTACATTCGGGAGGGAGCCGGGCATTCTTTCCTGGCGCTGCCTACGTTGTGTTTCAACAAACTCTTGTTATCCTCGCGGCCCTGCGGCCTTGTCCTTTCACGTGCAGACAACAATGTTTTACAGTCAAGCAGTGTAAGCAGAAAATGTACTGCGAAGCAATAAGAACAGAAAGCAATGAGCAATGGTTAGAAAATAAAATGGCGATCCTTGTTACATCAAAATGGTCGTTCATTGGCAAACTCGGAAACCTATATGTCTGTCATATCGTGCATGAGACGGTTGGCCCACGGCCACCAAAATACGTTTGCCGTCACATGTGAGAGGTATCCATTTTTCTAGACTGACAAACCCTCCTTTGGCCGTATGCCAAACGTCTCATCCATTCATTGTATCTTCAGACGATAAGTCTGAAGTACTTATGTCTGAATTTTGCCTGCTATTGTAAGCATCATCATCTTCATTAATATCTATAGCCATCAATTCTTTTACTGTTTTCATCTCATTTGTGTCTTGGTCAGCCCGACCATGAGTTTTTTTTTTTGTCATCATATGCATACATCCCTTAGTACATCCCTCAGTTACCTCAGTGCAAACTATTGGTAGGCAGTGTATGCAACAACACGTTATGAATATTCCAAACACCACTACTAATATCGAAATCAACTTCCATCCCCAAGAACGCAGTATTCCCCAAAACCAGGACTCTATTCCCCAGCCTCCTTCTCCAGTAGGGAGTTCGGAACTTAGGACATGCAATTTCTTTATTGCTTTAAAAATTGTAGGGGAGTAGTCATCTACGAATACACAGCACGCTGATCTCACAATTTTGCTAACTCTCCCATGATTAACTAAGATTATATCAAGAGCCATTCTGTTTTGCAGCGTCATTAACCTAATTCCTTTTTCTTCCAACGTCATGTTGAATAGTATATCTGGCGTTGTGTCTATCACATTTTTTAGTATTCTGGACAGTTGCCTTATGTTATAGGAATGTATTATCTGGGACAAGAATGGTACGAAAGATTTTGCTACATCCATTGCTATCAATTCGCCTTCGCTGCTCCTTTGGGTCCTAGATCTGGATCGCCTGGCTACGTCTGCTGTTTCTAAGAGGAACACTCCCGGAAACAGTAGACCTAGGTAACATGTAACTCCCCGGTTTCTGGGCAACCAAGGATATGCATTTTCTCCACATATGAAATAGTCAGGGTCACCTACATATACTGGTTCTATCTCATATTTTAGAACCGCTGTATTCATGCATCCGGTAAATGTTCCTACTGAATAGGAGCCTTCTTTCTTTAGACAGAAAGGGACAGTTCTCGGGTTGTAATTCACCGTATAAGAAGAGGGTACTGTATCTTTGTTCCCTTCTTCCCTCATGCAAAATGTCATCACAGATGTTTTGACTGGCGGGGACAATCTATCCTGCCTATTTTGCTTTGTTATTTTTCGCGTACTTTTGGGCGTGGGATCTGGGACCATTACCCGTGCTTTATGGAATATGGAACAACCCACAGGTCTCATAATTATTTCCTCAAATTCATTCATGTTCGTCCTATCTAATTGACCCGTACTGCTCCTGTTCTACTTCCCATAAAACAATGCATTCAAGGATGCACTACATGCAGAACTCAATGGTAACGGTTGTACATACCAGCCTATCCCTTTCCCTGCATGCTGCGGTAAATGCGCACACACCCAGCAATCCTTTTTCTTTAGAATTGCATGGGTCATATTCATGATCAACAATAACGTATTGTTTCCATACCCTTCTCTATGTCTCTCTTCCACTGGAAACAAGGTACCAGTGATCACATGAACCGGGCTTTCAGTGGTGGATATATTGATTATTGGTAAAAATATTTCTAATGGGTGTATTGACTCCACATTCCATAACCCAACGGCTATCGTTATTGGTACCACCACACTCATGAAGCACATGACTAGTGTCAAGATCAGCATACAATTTCTTTTACCATGCAGTTTCCCTGAGTTTACAGTCTCTATAGCTATCTCTTTCTCAGCAGCGGTGCAGGAGGAGGCTGGAACCGGTCTCGACATGTTTCTCATCGTCCTTTTTTGTTTCTGACAAAGTTCGTCGTGGATATCTCTCTTCGTTGCACTTGTCCAAATGTCAAAAGAGTTCACCAGAATTGTCACAGTTCACTCTGCCAGCCCTTCATAGCCTGGATTGCTTATTCATTTTAGGCAAAATCACTTGTCCTTTCTTATACTGCTCAGAGGACTTCTGATCAGGTATCTATTGCCTTAGTACCATGTGCCCCCAGCTTGTTTGCTCTTTGTTCCTGACACATGTACTGTTTATGATCGCACCGAGGAGCCGCGAGTCTTGAATTGTCCGATTTGCACAACTCTCACGCTTCTCTCCTCTACACCTCTGATTCCTTCTCCATCCGTGAGTGGAACCAGAGGCAAAAAACACCAAAGATCTGTGGATCACTTTGTCTTTCGAGGCCGCAAATTATACCGCCTCACTGCTAGTATCGTGTGATCCGTTAACCGTGCCGGTGCACTTCCAGAATCAGGCTCAGTGTCAGCCTGCGGCGCAATGCCAGATGGTGATGAGCGCCGCGGCAATGATGCAGATTCTGTCTTTGGCTATGGGGCGATTGCAAGAGCTGGTGGGCACCAAAGGGGTACACGTTCATGGTCTGCCAGACTTGGTGATGCAGATTTTGTTTTGGCCAACAGTGATGTAGGTTCTGCTGGACAACGTTGGGGTCCACTTTGCCCTTTCCCCTTTTTGGCAATCTTTTCAGGCTTTGTTTCGAGTTTTACTTCTTGCTCGGGCAGGTTTGGTGGCAGTTTACTGGCAGCAGTTTCTTTCGTTTCTGGGACTGTTGTCTCTTTCCGGTCGTCTGGATCAGGCAAGTCTTTCAGCGAAGATGGGATCTTTTTGGCATGGGTGGCATGTATCCACGTCTTCTGTCCATCCACCCGTATCGCCGTCTGCGTTGCCAAGAGTACTTGATAGGGGCTGCGCCACCTGGGTGCTAACGATGACTTTCTTTCAAAATTATTCAACAGTACCCAGTCTCCTGGCTCCAGCACGTGCCCCGGAGCGGTATATCTCACTGGTAAAGCCTCCTGCACCTGCTGATGAATCAAACACAATTTCTGCATTAAAAGGCCACAATAAGTACTAAGAACAGGTTGTTCTACCTCGCTAAGTCATTTTGGCTGAGGTGCGCACCAAACATTTGCCGGCCTCCCCATTACGATTTCGTACGGGGAGAGCCCAGTTTTAGCCTGTACAGACGTACGCATGCATAATAGCGCTATTGGTAATGCATCCACCCAACTCAACTTGCTTCCTGCACATATTTTGCTGATTTTTGACTTGAGAATCCCGTTGTGCCTCCCCACAAGACCGGCCGAACTCGGATGCCTTGGACTATGGAATCTCTTATCAATCTGAAGACCCGCACATATCTGTAACACCACTGCACCCACAAAATGTGGGCCATTATCTGACCATAGGACACGGGGCAAGCCAAAACAGGAAAAATATTCTTTAAGCATTACTTTTGCCGTGCTCATTGCTGTTCAGTCTTATAAGGGGTATGCCTCCACCCACTTGCTGAATGCACAGATCACCACTAAGACATATTTCAAATTTTGGCATCTCTCCATCACTATGAAATCAAAATGGATCACCTCAAAAGGCATAGAGGGCGGGCCAAAAATGCCTATTGGAGTCACTGTTCCCTTTCCTACATTGTGTTGTAAACATGTGATACAGTTCTGCACCACCCTCTCTGCATTCTTTTTTATGTTTACATTCGCCATACTGTAGATAGGTGCTGTATTATCTTTTTCGCACATATGTGAGTAGGGCTGTGGGCCATTGTGACCATTGCAGGCACATACGAATTTGCCAACATCCAGTTTCTAGTTCCCTTGTCCACCCAACAACCCTCCAGATCTAACTCAGCAGAGCCCTCTGCCCACCCTTGTATTTCATCGGCCATAGCTTCGGCCTGCATTTCTTTGACAGTGGCAACTCCATTTTCTATCATACAGGGTACTTCCTCAGTCTGAACCGTCATCAATTTGGTATTTAAATCAGTGGCAGTGTGTTTCGCAATTCTGTCTGCAAACGCGTTTCCCTCTCCTACTTTGCATGTTACCTTTTTGTGTGCCTCGCATTTCACTATTGCTAGGCGCTTTGGAAGCGTGAGTGCAGACAGCAATCGTACAATCAAAGGGCCATGTTGAATTCTGGCACCATGTGATGTCAAAAACTCTCTCTCAGCCCAGAGTCGACCAAAGTTATGAACCACCCCAAAAGCATACTGACTATATCAGTATATATATTCACATTCAAATTTTCAGAAATCTCACAGGCTCTGGTCAATTCTATTATCTCTGCGGCTTGTGCCGAGTTGTAGGGGATTTTTTTGCTTTCTACAACGCTCTCTAGGGTAGTGATAGCGTACGCGGCAGTTGTCGTGCCGTCAGGTAATTTAAAACAAGAGCCGTCACAAAATAACTCTCCATCTGGCTCTTTCTGTGGGGTATCACTTAAATCAACTCTCCCCTTGGTTTCTTCCTCAGTGACCATTAAGCAATCATGGGGGGGTGATTCATTCTCTCCAATTTCTTTTATGGGTAGTGGCATTAATTCTGCAGGATTTAAAGCGCTACACTTCATAATTTGGATATGGGGCGCGAACAAGATCATCTCATATCTTGTCAATCTAGCAGAGGTGAGGTGTTGCGTCTGTGTTCTATTTAATGGATGTCTATGGCATGTGGCACCATCAGAATTAAAGTATGCCCCAATACCATCCCTTCCGTTTGTTTCACTGACGCAGCAGCCGCCACGACAGATCGCAAACATTGTGGTAGTGTGCGCGCTACAGGGTCCAGCGCAGAAGAAAAATAGCCGCATGACCTATTTCTTCAACCTTGTTCCTGTGTCAAAACCGCCAATGCACATCCTTCACTATCACACACAAACAATCTAAAAACCTTCTCATAATTCGGCGTGCCCAAAACTGGAGCAGAACATAATGCAGTTTTCAATTGATCAAATGCTCTGACATTCCTCATCCCACTGCAGAGGCATAACCGCATCCTTTCTAGTCAAATTCACCATCGGTTTCACAATTAACGCAAAATTACCGATCCATTGTCGGCAATATGAAGCCATGCCTTTTATGGCTCTGACTCCTTTCTGTGTCTTTGGAATAGGCATACAAGAAATACTTTCTATGCGCTCTGGCGTTAGCTTTCTCCCTTCTTTTGAAAGTAGGTAGCCCATATAAGCCACCTCCTTTCGATTATATTGGAATTTCTTCAAACTAGCTTTATGGCCATGTGCCGCTAGGTGTGACAATAGTAATACAGTGCTTTCTTTGCAAATCTCCTCTGTCAGCAGCTAACAATAGATTGTCTATGTATTGCAAGAGTACGCAGCTCACTGGTAATTCTAGCATGTCTAGCTGCTCTTTTTTAATGCTCTACTGTAAATATTCGGACTTTCCGTGTAACCTTGTGGAATGCGCGTGAATGTAAATGATCGTCCTCCTAATGTGAACGCGAACAAATATCTACTGTCCTTGTCCACCGGAATGCTAAAGAAAGCATTCTTTAGGTCAATTACACTAAAGTATTCCGTAGTGGCAGATCATTGTCAGTATTGTAGTTGCATCAGGGACCAAAGGAAATTGGGGATCTACTACCTTGTTCAGCGCACGTAAATCAATTGTGAAACGGTATGGTACTTCATTGCCTCCCTTCTTATAAACTGGAAGAATCGGGCTGTTGCATGTACTGCCTGTAATTTCTTCAATCACCCCTAATTTCACCAAATCTGTAACAATACTTTTCAATCCTTTCTCACCATCAGCTGAAGTTTTGAACTGAGGAATTCGCGGTAGCGTAACACCTTCTTTCAAAATGATCTTTACTGGCTCTATTTTCAAGCATCCTACATCGTTATCATGCATCGCCCATATACAGGTTGGCACTTTACTTAACTCTCCCGGTAACGCTTCAGACATGAATTCTGACACAGGGGTATCTTGTGGCCAAATCGTCAGGAACACTCCATCTGCTGTGCAATGTATAACTGCACCTAATTTTTTTCACAAATTTAATCCCAACGGGTTCTCAACACAATTTTCTGTCAGGAGAAATGGACAATGCTCAGTGAATGGTCCTATGGTAACTGGGACTGGTTGGGACACGGTTAATGGGTTAATGACCGGTGTACCTGCGAACCCTACGGAAACATTCTTTTGCCCTGACAGTGGTATCTCTGGAACCAAGTGATGATCTATTGAACACTTTTGCGCTCCTGTATCTACAAGGAAGCGGTGCTCCTTATTCCCGACTCTCATTTCTACGTAGGGTCCTCTCTGATTCACGGGAATAGACACTGGTTCCGACCCCTGCCGTGGGCTGTCCTATTGGGGAAATAACACATCATCCGATGTGTAGTCGCTGCTATTACTGTAATACGTGTTTGGCTGTGTATCAAAAATATTCCCATTTCTGCCTCTGTTTCCTTCACACTGATCACTGTTCTGTTGGTTTTGCTGGCCCTGATTTTGGTTAGGAGCACTTTGGTGTTGGACTTGGTTTTGATTACCTTCATTATTATGATGCTGCTGCATATTATTTCTATTCGGGCCATTCGATCCTTGGTGCCCTCTGTGCTGTCTTCTCTGGCCAAACCCATTTCTATTCTGTAGATGTGGACATTGTGCTCGCCGGTGTCCTTCCTCCTTGCAGTACGCACACTAATCTGATCCCAATGACCCCCCCCCATGCATATTATTCGAATTACTCCTTCCTTGTGCGTTCCCTCTCCCTCTATTGTGTCCGGCCACTTGCTGCAGTAGCACCCTTGTTTTCAAATTTACCCTATCCTTCACCTCTTTCTCTTTCTCCACGTTCACCCTGTTCTCATAATACTGGGCCATGTGTAATACCTCACCCAGCGTTTTTGCTTGCCATGCACTTTCTGACGTCAATATCATATTTTGAATTGGATGTATTAACCCCCTCACATATTTATCAACAAATAACCTTTTCCCCGCTTCTGAACTCACATCATGCCCATTGAAGTCTGTAAATACTTCCTCGAACCTATTAAAATAGTCCGTTGCTATCTCATCCTTGCCCTGCATACATGCAGTCAATTTGTCCCACTGGATTCTTTTTTCTGGAACTATTTCTTTTAATTTCCGTATTATGCGTTCTGGTAATTCTACCATGTGTGCTCCTGGTGTCCCCCCAACCGCTTTATTCCTGTCTTCTGTTACCAAATCCGCCCATGTGGCGCCAAAAGCCGCTGCGTCATCCACCTTCCTTATCTGCTTCCATATGTCTGCTGGCAGGATAACTGGGAATATCAAATCTATTTCGCCCATGGTAAGCACGGATGATTGCAAGCAGGACTCTACTTCTTTGTAAAACCCTGCAGGGTTCTTTCTTATATCGGGAATCGTCTGCTTTATGTTGTTCACCTCCTGTCTGGAAAAGGGGACATGCACATATTGGGCGGTATAATGGGCTGGCTTTACCTCCGCCGCTACGGTTCCTGGTGCAGGGATCTCTACTTTGGGCATGAACGTAGGTGGGACCTCTCTCATAGGGAATGCCCCACTCACTGTCCCTCCCCCTTCTCTCATGTGTAACAATATTCCCAGATCAAGCGATAGGACTGTTTCTCCTGTACCTCGCTCAAATGCTCTTCTATATACTGCTATTATTTCGGGTGGGCTAGCCTTGTCGTTCTTTAAATCCTTATCTATTAAATGTTCAGCCATCGACTGCAATGCTTTCCTTTTCATAGGCATGGAATATTCATCAAATATCCCATGTATGTCCATTGTGGGGATACTGGGATTCGACATCCATTTTAACGCCTCTCGCATACATACTTTCAATTTGTCGCACCTCTGTACTGACGACATGGAATGTCGTTGTTGTATATATGGTTCTACCGCTTCCTTCCTATCTCTCCTGATATCCTTACTCCTATACCCAGGTGCAGTAAACATTTCAGCATAATCATTATCCAATTCATCTTTAAGCTCAAAAAGTCCATATACATGTTCACTCACTTCTTCATCTTTTTCTCTACAGCGTGCTAATGCATTCAAATCTAACAATCGCTGTGGCGGTAATTTCCCAATTAGCTGTTTCCATTTCCCCACCAAATATTCACCCATGCATTCCAACACTATCTGTCTTTCATTATTTCTTCGGAAACCATACATCGAGGCCAGTGCTGCCGTCCCGTCATTCCCGTCTATATACATCTCCGCCTCTTGCTGCAATTCCACCTTCCTTTCTGTGCTGATCGCGCTGCGAGTTACACTCGTGCATCCCCGTTGTTCAGTCCCGCCTCTCACCCCCGTGGTTTCAACTTCAACTTCAACCCTGGGAGGAGCGGATGGTACCGAGTCTGTGTCTCAGGCGGGAGGTGCGGATGGGACAATGGGAACAGGGAGTGTCTGTTGTGGACTTGGTTGGCTAATAGGAAGTGTTACGTGCACGGTCTGTGGCTGTGGGAGGGCTTGAGCTACAGGAGGGAGAGTTTGGGCTACGGGCGGGCTTTGGGCACTAGTTACTGACGTGTTTGGCCTCACTTCTGATCTTGGGCCTTGTTTTGTATGGGTTAATATGTTTTCTATCAATTCATCTGCTATGTGCAATTCTCGTTGTGGGTATATTTTTTCTATATTCAACTGATCACGTCTACCTGTCCTCTGTAGACTCTCAGTCCACTCCTCCTCTTCCTTTTCTTCTGCTACTTCACCTTTCGATTTATGCCTGCGCGCATGCTTCGCTCTACTTCTAAATCGGAGCATTGCTTCCCTTCTCCAGTCCTTAACGATACCAAATGCTGCAGGACACGCTTTCTTTCTTATCAACACCCTTTCCAAGTTATCTATTCTCGCTATCTCAGAACTACCATTAATCGGCCACTGATGGTCTTGTTGCTTTCTGGTTTGCCTATGCCAAGTCTCACAGAATATTATCGCACCCACTCCATACTTCACATACATCTCATATGCCGGCGTTCCCCCAGGTGGTGCAATTTGGCCATCTTCCAAAGATTGTCTACCACAGCGGAAAAACCCCTTGTTAATCAACCTTACCTAGGGCGTTTGATTTTGCAAAGTCAACTCTTAACCAATATCAGGATTACTTTGAATCGGGGAATGACTCACCCGATAAATCAATTTGTCCTTTCGGACACAAGTAGTCTGTATACTGACGCAACCAATGAAGTCGTGTCTGCGTTTCTTGGCTTCCGCCTCGTTTCGGGACCCTCGCCTCCTTGTTCTCTAGCCAGGCACGTCGATCAGGGATCAGATGTGTTCAGATCTGCAAAGGATTCTCTCATCACTTCTACAGGGCCCCCCGAACACCTCATCCCGGCTCGATCGTCCCATTCTCGCCGTTCTCCGCCTTGACTCAATTACAACGTATGCGATGGAACAAGTGGGGGAGGGTCCCTATTCGGGCACCATCTTGAAAGGGGCCCCTAGAGGTCCCTTACGTCTATGGAAACAAGGCGAGTCACCACACACGATAGATACGCCAGACACGAGGTTGTATTCCCAAAGCTAGGGTTTATTGCAAAGCAAATAGTCTCAGTTGGCCAACTCGGTCTCACGCCCCGCGACGTGCATCTCTAGACCTCGAGGTACGCAAGAGAGTGAATTACATACATCAGTTACATATATACAAGATGCATATCATACAATCAGCTATGACATGTTTAACACCCCCCTTTATTTTTTCTAGACTGACACACGTTGATGGCATCCACGATGTCCAACCAGATCCCCCTCCGTCCTTCCTTGTCGAGGCGCGATGTTGTTGAGAAGAGGGCATCATAATGCCCCTGGGCTTTCTCCACCAGGATGCCAACTTCATTTGCAGTGAAGCTGACAGCCCTCTGCCTATCTGACGGGGGCAGATGTGGGTGGGCACATGGGTCCTGGGGCTGGGCTGTGGAGCAATGGTACACCAGTCAGGAGTCTTCTGGGTCAGCAGAGGTGGTCTCAGGAACAGGATCCCTGGAAATGGCTTCTGTGCAGGCACCAAATAGCAGGGCACGTTGGCAGCAGGCAGGCTGTCAGCGCAGCAGATGGCTCGTAGGATGTTGCTCAGGGCTCCTGGGGGGCAGGTAGATGGCCATCTGGGCAGGAGTGTGGTCTTCATTGTGTTGTCGCGTGGCCAGCTTGATGCAGAGTGAGTCCACACGTGAAAAAACAGCATGTGAGCGTGTAATTCAAAGAAACGCCCTTAGCGCGTAAGCAACGTGACGCGCATAGGTGTTGCTTCCGGCACGGGCTAAAGGTCTGTGTAGGATGCCATTTTGCGGTATGTGCTTATTGTGGAGAGCGAGCGTGTGATTCTTCTTCTTGTGGGTTCACACGCAATTACTTCACAAGTGTTGGGGAGAATGCTGATTCTATGGCTAATTTCCCTTACCTCCAGAGTCCCCCAACAGCTTTGCTGGATTTGAAGGGTTTGTTTCATTTTCCTGCTAAGAGTGAGACTATTTTTCCCACTCTTAGGCATATTTGCTATGTGTGTTTTAGGCTATTTTTGTGTTTAATGTGTATGGGATTTTCTCACCCCCATAGGAACCATCTTTATTCACATGTGTTACACAGCACCCTCCGTGCAGTGACACAGGGGTGTCGTAGCAACCCCCAAACATAGACTCCATACCCTGGGACTGACTACTGTCTCCCAGGGCATGTAAAGTCCCAATTGACTTTACTAGTCAATTTTTATGAACTAAACCAGTACAACCCATCTTACTATGGAGGTATTGGAAAGGGATAATAGTTTTTCCCTTATGTTCATTTTCGAGAGTGTACCGTACAGTTCCTCTCTCAAAAGTTTCTGGCTGGTGGCAGTGGTTACTACCATAAATATTCAACCGCAAATATTTTCCTATGGGATTTTCCCATTGTTCGAGGCTCCCACATTTTCTGACAGCCTCTAACATACCGCCGGTGCATTTTAATATTTACTTAGCTCCGGTAGGTTTATTTGCCAGAACTTTAATATAACTTCTTTCTCGTGTCTTTCTCTAGACTCCGACCCCAGGTCGGGGATCCTTTGTTCGTTCGTTTGACGGGCTTCTGCCAAGAAGCCCTCCTTTCGGCGCCACTGAGTCTGGGGTAGGTCCATTGTGTGGGAGGGGGAGTAGGACCCCTGGACAGGGTTGCCTCAGCAATCCATGTCGCACTCTATCCTGATAGGCTGGAGGGTCTCCCGCCAAGATGACCACTCCACTGTGTGAGTGACAGCTAGGCTATATTAATGGGGATCTTTTTGCATAAAAGCAGGGTCCTGAGGACTGGGAGAGCAAGACGTTGCCACTGGAACTAAGAAGCCGTAGAGGAGAGAAGCCAAAGACATCTGCAATGACTGAACCACCGGGGAAGCCCTGCTGCAGCGTCTCACAACTTTTCTCCACACGACGAGAGAAGATCTTCATCTGCAAGAGCCTTCTTCCCTTGAGCTGGTGGGGCCAACCAGTTTGCCAATCGCCTTCCCGGACCTGCCTTCGTCAAATCTCCCATACCCTGTACTCGGAGGCCGGATAGCCAGGCACCAGTCTGCCCGGACCGCGATTTAAAGGAGCGTACCTTTTATTCGTCGGGCAGCACCGCGGCTGGTTTCATCCCTGGGTAGTGCAGTAACTCGAACCTTCCTCCACGACGAGAGCCTCACTTCCTCTGCTGGATCCCCCGAACTGCAGGAACTACCAGGAACAACCGCCACCGCAGGAGCCACTTCTTCCTTTTAAAGGTACATTGTTCCGCCAGGCCGCCCTTTCTTCGTGGTAGCACTAAAGGTGTTTCAAATCCTTTACCTACCTGTTGGGTCGGCTGCCCCTCTCTCTTAACATTGTCTTTCACCTTCTGCATCCACCTTTTCAAAATCATTAACCAAAGACTTGACTGCAGCTACAAGAACATTTTGCTCCTGGGCCCTTGCCCTGTACCACTGACTCTGGCACAGGCCTACTGACTCTGGCTACATTTGTTAGAACCGCCTTCTTTAGATTGATTCTCAACTAGAGCTGTGTGGATGCACCTACGTCTTATAACCACCCTTTTCTTCCCCTTCCTAAACCTTGTGAAATGCCATTTTGCTCAGTTTTCATTTAAGTATTGCCTTTACTGATGCACTGTCTTGCGTAATCTGGTTCACAAACTCATGGGAAGTGTTGCTAGGGTGTGTAAGAAACTATTTCTAAATAACTTGTGCTTTCCCTCCCTTGTGAGAAATTGCTAGATTATCCTTTGTGTGTGGTTTTCACTGTGCCATTTTGCTCAGTTTTCACTCTGGTTCACTTGCTCTACAATTTAACTAGGGAGTGTGTATATTTTTCTTTGACTTAATTTAACTTGCTTGATGACTCTGATAGATGTGTTTTACTAGAAGTGTATAAAATAAATATATATCTACTTTTTAATACAAAGCTTTGGTCAGTGTTTCCTTGTGCCATAGTATTGTAGCCCTATTGTGTAAACCCTGAATACTGCTCATCTCCCTCTTGAGATAAGTCTGACTGCTCAACCACAGCTACCAACTAAATCTTTGTGGTACAGACCGATACCAAAGGGGATTTATTGCTCTCACCTGTAGTCTTAATCTTCTGTAGTGCTCCCTAAGGGAACTGCACAGGATTCTGCCAAACATCAATGTTGCAGTGCATATTTCTGGTTTACTGCACCAGTGCTTACTTGTTTTGGTGGGGGAGTTGCCAATGCGCACACATGCATTTTTTTCCTTACTTTTTCCAGGCAGACGGTGAGTCGCGCATGTATTATTCCCACTGTGGTTGGCCCTGTGTGTCACGTACCCCATTCACGAGGTCATAGTAGCCTGCGTGTTCCACGCGTACGCATTTTTTGTGTTTCTGGGTGCCACAGCGTGCTGCGGGACGTTCATTCCACGCACGTTGGGGTCACAGGCACGTTTGTTTTTGGGGTACCTGAGCATTGCGTGACCCGTCATATTTACCCAGGGGTCACAGACAGCCTTGCAGGAGCACAGGGGTACCTATTCCATCTAGTACCCTGCCCTCTTCACACCAATTGCCCAGGACAATTGTTTTCTGCACCTCCCATTCGCACAAGTACATCAGTGCCATGGTTGGGAGGCCACCAAGTGGTAAGGGAGGCAAGTTGGGCGACCTCCCAAAGGTGTCCGTGGTAGGTGACGTGGCCATTATGACCAGGGTGGGCAAGGTGGCAGCGGTGGCCAACGTGGGCAGGGTGGCCCACAAGGGTAGTGTGTCCAGGACCATTCAGGGTCAGCTATGGCCCCCCCAGTGGGTCAGGGAGATGCAGCTGACACCACCCCAGCTCAGGCCCTGCTAGGCCGGCCCGAATTGGTCACGGAACAGGCACGGGATGACTCACAGGCGGACTTCCGTGTCATGAAGTTCAAGCCACGTGTGGCAGTGAAAGTTGCTGTCATCCAAACATGTGGATTTGGGGCAGCAATGTCATCTGCTGCCCCGAGCAACCAGGTTGTGGAGGCTGCAGGGACAGCTGCAGCTGACACCACCCCGGCTGTGAGTCACCCAGCCGGGACTGTGTTGGTCCAGGCCCCTCACACTGAGGCAGTTGTGGGCTTGGGCCTGGCAACGGCACCCAGCAGCCAATGCCTGCAGTGAGACCTTTGGTCATTATGCCATTGCCTGCTTCCAGTGGCCAGTCCACCTGCATATCAGCCCCTACAGACCAGAGCGGCGTAAGCCACTCAGGGTCCGCACCACCTCTCAAGAGAAAGAAGCATGCTCTTGTGGAACAGGCTGGGACCCCAGACATGGCTCGGCCCTCTGGCACGACAAGGAAGCAGAGTTTCAATAATGTGGAACTGGATGCAATTGTGGGCTACGTGTCGGAACAAGGCCGCAACATGCTGGTGACGGCAGGAAACAAAACTACGCCTGCTCAGCGTAGGGCCCACTGGCAATGAATCGCAGACCAGATTAGTTCCTTGGGATTTGTGAAGTGTACAGCTAATGATTGCTCGAAGAGTTGGAATGAACTCAAACGCCAGGCTATAAACAAGCTGGCTTGTAATTACGCCTCTTCTCTGGTGACTGGCATTGGGACACCACCAGAGGATGATGAACTCACAGAACATGAGGCAATCGCTGGAGAGTTCATCGGTTCATCGCAGAGGATCAGATACAAGGCGTGGAAGACCTCCCGGATCTTGAGACGATGTCCGGTGAGTGTACAGACCATGTGTATGTTGCTTGGGTGATGTGTTGTGATTGAGTGCCAGGTCAGGCTATGTAGTCATAACTGCCATGTGTGACCCATGCACTGCCTTCAAGCCATCCCCTGCCCTTGAGTTTGGGGTTCACTGTATCCCTACTACCCACTGCAGACACTTTGCACATGATGACTGCACATGCCCTTACACTGCCATCATGACACAACATTGTAATTGCGTTTTTGTCTTTTTATTGACTGTTGAGAAACTACACATGTACTGCACTGCACCCGCTCACTTCAGAGCCCTGTTTCAACCTTCAACATGCCTATTTACTTGTGTCATGTCAAAGTGACCTACCGTTGATGTATCGATGATCCTCCCATCACTGTATTTGAACACACTGATGTTGTTGCAGCGTATGATACGTGTGTTTCGTCAGACTCTTTTGCATGTACTATTTGATAAAATGCATTTTACATGGATGGAGGACAGTAGTGATTCACTCCCATCTGGGTCTGCTTGCCAGTTCTGCCATGGCTATGCTACTGTCATGATCTCTGCTTCCAAAAGGTCAGGGTTTTCCCAACTCCCTTGGAAGCAGATCCATAACCCAGGTTCCGAGTGCCAACCAGTCCCAATTGGGACCTTTTGGACCCAGTCCTGGCACCAGGCTCATAAATATGCCCAGTCCCAGCGCTGGAAGCGCCGGGCTCATAATGCTTGGGTGGACTTACCTTCAGCAGACCATGCTGCTTACTTGCCTGCCAGTTGAGCCTCTGATCCTCTTCTGTTTGGAACTACTTTTCCTGTTGGGTGGGGCTGGAGCCACTCCCTAGATTCAGAACACTGGAACTCTTCTGGAAGGCAGGAACTCTTTTCTTACCAGGAACTCTTTTCTTACTTAGGCGTGGCTGTGGAAGGAGACACCTAAGCACTACAGGAGGCTATTTAAACCACACCCGGTGGATGAATCTTGCTTTGCGTTATTCTGCAACCTCTGCAGCAGAACGCTCATCGTGTCTTCTGCATCCGGTCCTGGGCCTAAGGAAAAAGGCTTACCATCCTGAATCCATTCTTCAGCAACACCTCTAAAGACAAGAAAGAACAGGTTAGCATTCCGGCATCTGAAAGGCAAAGGCTTACCATCCTGAATCCAGTCTTCAGCAACACCTATAAAGACAAGAAAGAACAGGTTAGCATTCCGGCATCTGAAAGGCAAAGGCTTACCTACTCTTCGTGCGCTCCGGAGGTCTTCACACTGCATTCCGGCATCTGAAAGACAAAAGTTTACCAACTCTTCGCACGCTCCGGAGGCCTTCGGCGCTGCATCCCGCATCTGAAAGACAAAACAAGGTGCGTTTAAAGACATTGGGGAACTTTAATACTCACGTGCCATTACTCCTTTCCACATCTAATCCAGTGGGTATTCCGGCACCCTGCAGCCGCTCCGAACTCGTACCTGCAAAATAAAAAGACAGTTAGAGCGCATAGTGAAGCAGGCAACAAGCGCTTACTTACGTGCTTCCAGGCGCTTCTATTCATCACACGGGCTCCATCTTCAACTCACTTCAGCCCGTCATCCGCCATCGCCGGAACCCTGCAAAACAAGAGACATCATTACTAAAGACTTTAAAGACATTTGAATGACTCGAAACTTACCGTTCGTGCAGTAAACGACGGACAGCAGTCCTCTGAAGTCAAGAGGCCTGCGCTACCTATCCAGTGAAGAAACTGGTTACAGCACCCTGCCCCGAGGCAGATGGAGAGCTCGGCATTCACTTACCTAAGGTGAGAGCGTTAACCTTTGGGGGTCTACAGGAGAGGAGAAGAGGAAAGAGATAGGGACACCCCAATAACCCCAGTTCATTAACCCCATATTTTCTATCTGCAGACATCTTACTCTACACGTCAGGCATACAGTGCACAGAGGTCCAGCCCAAAGAGCCAACAGGGTGCTACACATCACCTTTGAAGATACGGTAGTCGCCCAGTCAAGACCGGCGCCTCTGCGAGAATCAGGTGTTTACGTGCCATCTGTGTGTTGGCATCTGTCATGTTTGTGGATGGTCCATGCCAGTCACAGGCTTCTGTGTGATGCAGTTGCTATGCACCATGCAGCACATGTCTTCCTTTTCCATTTCAGACTAATCAGTGTCTGCTTTCAGGGTCCCCTTCCACCTCATTGGCACTGCGTGCATGTCTGAGTTTGTGTCATGTGTGACATGTCTGATTAATGTATTGGATGTCAACATTGTAATGCCTATGTGTGTGGGCTATGCTGTTCACGTGTGTGTTCATGACTTCTTTTCTATTGTGTGCAGATGATGAGGCACTGAAAGCAGTGGAGGTGGAGGAGATGGCGCAGGGGCAGGAGTACTCAGAGCCCCAACCAGGCACCAGTGGAGGACATGGGGTGGTGGCGCACGAGAATCCATTGGTCCTACAGACCATCCTGTCCACGGGTGTCTCTGAGTACACCTCAGAGGATCTCTATGACTCAGGTGCTGAATCGGACGTTGGCACATATGTCCCGTTGCAGGTAAGTGTTTCTGGCAGGGATGCTGTTGTGTCCAACACACCTCCACTGGGGGTAGAACCCTCAATGGCCCATTCAGTGTTGGAATGTCTGCCTGTGGCGGTTACGGATGCAGGGTCCCGCTCCACACTATTTGCTCCTGTTCCTGGGGCAGCAGATCAAAGGAGGAATGCAGTCTTGCAGCCATAGGCAGCGCCAGCACAGCAAGGTGCACGTCTCTTTGGGCCCGACAGGTGTGGTGTCTGGCAACGCGGTGGCCGTGCGCCACCGGGTAATACTGTGTGGGAGAATTCCATTTATGCAATTGCACAGCAACAGGGGGGCATCATGTGAGATGATGGCTCAGGCCATGGAAAGGGTGGCCACTTCCATTCTCTCCCCCGAAAGGCAGGTGGAGCTACAGCAGCAGCCAACGCGGTCCACGTGCCGCTCACACAGGCAGGACATGTTGGCCGCCAACAGGGACCGACGGGCTAAACTCAGGGCTCTGCGCACAGCCGTATCTGTAGAGGCACAGGCCCACAGGGATGCCCTGAGGGAAGATAACACCTCCCTCAGAGCTACTCTGGGTGCACTTGAGATGGGCCAGAGTAGACGGGCAGAACAGCACATGGAGTAGCTAACGCACAACATCTCGGCTGAGCTCCATCCAACCCGTGAGGAGATCCGTGCATCTCGTGAGGGCTTGCAGGCCGGAACTCTGTGCTACACATGAGGTGCTGCATGGGGACCTCTGGACCATCATCCTGCAGAACCAAACCTTTCAGACCCGCATGCTTGCTGCCATGGAGGAGCATGCCAGGGCTATGCGTGGTCAGCCTCCCGTACCACGCACACCTTTTCATATTGCACCAGAGGGTGACGACAGTGATGGCAGCTCTCCCACTATCGGCTAGCCGTGCAGGCCATGAGCCCATGGAGGGTTTTCTTTTTTTCTCAAAATTCACACATGTGGGTGTTGAGGTGCACCCTGCCCCTCCTCCCTCCTGGGTATCACCCCCAAACCCCCTGGTCAACCATGGCCATTTTTGATTTTTATTATTCATTTTATTTTTATTTTTTCACTTTTTCTGTCTATTGTGCATTCATGTAACAGTGTTTTGCTTTGTGTGGCATCCGAAGGCATCCACTGTGTGTTCCAGCTGGGCCCATACAGGCTTGTCTTGTGTTGGTGTTTGAGGCTTGGGGTCCAGACACATATGCCACTCCTGCATCCCCTTTCCATGGGCTTGCAAGGAGAGCACTGTGTGACAGTAACTTACACAGAGGCATTGGGCTTCCATCAGTTGTGTGGCCAGTCTGAAGTTCAAACTGTGTATACACCCCTAGTGGGGATTCATGATGGTTTCTCCACTGCATGGTTGATATGTATATTGGTTGTAATATTGCTCATTAAGCATATTTACATGTTTCTTCTTCATGTGTTACCTTGCCTGTCTCCATTGTAGATGCACTTCATGTTGTATGCGTACCCTGCCACATGTACCTACCAGCAACACACTGAAAATGGAAGGGGTCCATGTGGTGGCTTTGTCAGATTGTGACACTTGGCCTATTGTGATTGGTCACTATCTGACGTTGCCGCTGTTGGTTGCTGTATTCATGATTTGTCATGCTGGTAAATATATGTTCATGTGTACAGTTTCATTTTGATATGTGAGAGGGAATTGTCTGTGGCCTGTTTCCATTTGTGACGGTGCAGTTTGTGACAGTTGTGTTGTGCATTTATTTGGTTGCTTTCACATCGCATGCCATGGCATGGTGTGTCGGGCGTGTGACATGGGGTTTGGGAGGGGTTAGGTGACATACCCGTATTTGGGTGTGCTGTTATGCAAGGGGATAGTGGATTATGGAGCATGAATGTGTGCCTTTTTGGTCACACGGCATTGGGTTTATTTAAGTAGCTAGGGATACACACAATGTAGCACTTCCAGGGGCACATTCTCAGGGTGGTAAGGTTGTGACAGTTCAATGTCCCTTTCTCATCATCGATTGTCACCTGGTATGTGCCAGGCCTGAGTGCTCTCCGCAGGGGTGGGATTAGGTGAAAAATGTAGCCACAAGCTGGGTACGGACTGCCTCACCACGTGCCCTTTCCTCTCCCATGCGCAGCAGAAGTGCGTGTGGTTGGGGATGTGGGGGCACCACCATGTTCACCGGTACGCTCCGCCGGGTTGCAACGTTGTGCAGGACATATGCTGCCACAATGATCCTGTACACTACTGGGGGAGCATATAGTAGCTGGCCACCAGAGCAGTCAAGGGAGCGGAAACGTGACTTCAGTACTCCGAATGTGCGCTCCACTATGCCCGGGGTTGTAATATGGCCTGTGTTGTATCTTACCTCGGGTGGTGCGGTGGGCTTCCATATTGGCGTCATCATGTAGGTACTCAGAGGGTTGGCACTGTCCTCTGAGGAGGTGATTATGGTTGTCATTAGTTGGGTTTCCCCATTTCACTGTGTGTGACATGCATGCATGTGCACAGGCATTTCTACTCACCAATGAGCCATGTGTCGCCATGTCTCCCAGCTTCCTGATCCCGGTTTAGGGGTGACATTCTGAATATGAAACTATCATGGGTGGACGCTGGATAGTTTGCGTAGACAGAGGTGATTATTCCCTTGGCATCGCATACCACCTGCACCTTGATGGAATGCCAGTGCTTGCGGTTGCGATGGATGTGCTCAGTGGCCCTAGGTGGACGTAGAGCCACATGGGTGCAATCAATGGCACCAGGCACTTTGGGGAAGTGTGCCACCCCATAAAAGTCCTGGACCACGGCCTGCCTTTCTGCTGGTGTTCTGGGCATGTATATGTGCCTACGGACTGAGGGGCGTGCAGTCATGATTGCCAACACCTGGTGTAGGCAGCGTGACTGCGTGGGCTGTTAGACGCCCCCAACTATGGCAGTTGTCTGCTGAAATGACCCAGTGGCCAATAAATGCAGCACATTGAGCACCTTTTCCAAGGCGCTCAGTGCTTGGGAGCACAGGGTGGGTGATGTGAGGTCATCCTCTCACTCAGCAACCGGATCTAGGATGATATGGGGTGGAAACGTGTACCTGCCATAGACCTGGTCATCGGGCATCCCAAAAAGGCTCGTCCTGGGTAAAAAAATGCGGGACCTGGCTATCTTCCTCCTCTTCTTGCAGTGTCCCACGACCACTGCTGCCAGGAATGGTACATTCATCCTAGCGGTATGAGCTTGTTTGATGTTTGCGTGCACTTTTATGCTGAGCCGGGACGCTTACGCCAGCTTTCACCTGGCGTACGTGTTTCTGGCTTAGCGCGTCTTTTGGGGCGTACGGCTTTCCCTTGTTCGATTCCATGAATATGTGTTGTTAGCACACGTGTGGGTGTTGCGAGGATTTCGCAGCGGTACTTCCCCCGTAACGCCCACATTTTCACCTGTTGTGCCTCATTCCACGCGATTCGCCCCCTTTTTAGGTGTGTGCGCTAGGCGGTGTGCGCCTTCACTGGGCGTCTCGCGCGCAGCCTTCGGGATGTCGCAATGACGTGGGCGCCACACACGGATTCAGCGCAGGTCCCAGGTAAGCCACGCGCAGCGCCTTCCATGAATCGGGAAACTGGCACGTGCGCGTGTTTCGGATGCGTGCGCTGCGATTTTCACGCTTGCGCCCCCGTTTTCGGCGCACATTAATTCCATGAATTACCCAGTCTATATCATTCCAAATGACTACATACCATTGCACACAATCACTCCATGCCGCTACAAATCCAACCTTAACACTTGCTTTAACTATGCTATTGATGTAACTGTTGATACTTAAATTGACTTTAAAATGTTGGATTTGTAGTGGGATGGAGTGTGCGTTTGCATTTGTGGTGGTATACATTGTAGTGGTCTGTACTAAGTGCTTGTACATTAACACTATTTCAACAATTTGTAGATGGTATCTTTTGTTAGATTAACCTTAACTCTTTTCTAAAGAGCTTTTTAAAAAATTGATTTTTTTTTTGCAGAGTAGGGCGTGTAGTTTATGGTGCAAGAGTGTGTGCCTTAAAAGTGTGTGTTGTAAGACCATGTGGGGTTAAATTGTCTCATGTAATGTATTTGAATATGTACATTTACACATACAGAAATGTGCCTAATACTTAGTGATTACTGAGGTTGGATTTCTCTTGGTATGCAGGGAGTATTTATATCTTAACATTGTTATTCCCACTCTTGGATGTCTTTTTGTTAGATTAACCATAACTCTTCAAAATGTTTTTTAATATCTAATATTAGTGTTTTTTGTGGGGAGTATTGCTTGTAGCGCATGTGTTTGTTGCATAGTAGTGGTATGACTCTATTTCCGTTGTGTATAGTCTTATATACACAGTCATATATACACATGAATAGGTAGTCCTGACTTTGATGCTAGTTTTTAAACATACAGTAGTGTAAATATACCAAGTGTACATTTCATACAAGTACATGTCCAGTTTGTTTACAAGATGTCCATTTATTTATGCATTTCTTCTAGCTCTTCTCTACCTAAGCGAGTGTGTCGTATGAGCATGTGTCGTAAACATGTGTGGTGTAAGAAGTATAAATGTTTGGATAAGGGTCTGGCATATATGTATGGCATGTGAGTGGTGTGAAGTCATATGAAATGCACATGTTCTGCAATGCATCAGGATGCAACACTTACAACATAAAAAACTTTAAGATTTAATAGCTTGTTTACTCAAACAGGGTTGTTTTCAGGTTTTTTCTGAAAACCTCGTGGCTTGCCTCTGTTCGCATTGATATGGGGAGTTTATTCCAGTTTTTTTGCAGCAAGAAAAGGAAAAGATCCGCCAGATCCTCTAGCTCTTTTGACCTGTGGTATTGTCAGGAGATGTGCTTCCTTTGCGTATGAAAAATCACTTAAAAGTGAGGTTTCACTCTGATGTGAGTTTTTATATGTTTAGCAGGCATATATATGTTGTCATTCGTACACGTACGCCATTTACATCTACTATACGTTTTATATACATATGAAAAATGGCTTCAAAGACACTCTTGATGTTAATGTGAGTTTTCATACATGTTATTATAGATGTATGAAATGTACATCTCCTGCACATACGTGTACAGTTTGTGTGTGCTTCCATTCATGTATTGATGGGTGTTTGTGTGTGTATTGGTGTATATGTGTGCTGGTGCATGTATTAGTATGCTTGGTGCACGTATTAGTATGTTTCTGTGAGGAGTGTGGGCGGAGGAGGAGTGTGGGTGGAGGAGGAGGAGGAGGAGTGTGGGCGGAGGACGGAGGAGCAGTGTGGGTGGAGGAGGCAGAGCAGTGTGGGCGGAGGAGGAGCAGCAGTGTGGGAGGAGGAGGAGGAGTGGCGTCGGAGGAGAAGAGTGTGGATAGTGTGACAGTTCGAGGGATTCCATCACTTCTCCCCAGGGGGAGCCTGTCCTTGTGATGCTAGGGAGGTGAGCTTGCTATGCAATACCCTCCCTAGTGGGTAGAGGCAATCGGGACCTTACAGAGAGACACTCCCCACTTGGGGACAAGGACTTCCGTTCCAATGAGGAACTCCCTTCTCCCCTCACTTAGCAACCCACCAATATCATGCTTGTTGGGGAAAAAGCAGGAAGAATCTGTGTACATCTGCTATTGTGATGTGTTCGATAAGAACGATACCTAAAACTGGGATGAAGAAAAGCAAGGGAGTCCTAATGAATATGACTCGTAAACAAAAGAAGGACTTCCGCTAGATGCTGGGAAAGCCCCAGAGCAGCATCATAAGAGTGGAAGGAAGAGCAGCCCGGCAGCTTCAAACCAGCTGCGAGAGGGACACTGGTACAGACTGAGAAACACAACTTCCTGAGTTGCAGAGAAGCTGCAGGAAGCAGACACTGGGATGCCCAGGTTCAAATGATAGGGTGACAAGCAGCTGGGTAGCTGACTTCAGTCCCAACGAGGATGCTCAGGGAGGAAGCATTGGCAATGCTGGGGAGAGAGAGAGCCCAGACCAACGCCGATACCGCACACTGTGAGGCACGCCGGAGTTTGTTGAAGAAGGAAAAGAAACTGAGAGCAAGTGCTGTCCTGATGGCCATAAAGCCGGCAATGAAGGAAGAAGCCAATCCGGTGACACAGCCCCATTACAACAAAGATAAACGGGAGAGCGGGAGACCCGGGAGAGTGGCACTTTTAAAGTAAAGCTATAGAAATTATCATTCACGAAAGAAACAAATGTAACGATTGGATCCATCGTCTTAGTTCCTGTGACCGAGACAAATATAAGAAATGGAACAGAGATAATTCCTTAAGTACACAGAACAAATATTATGATTGGCCTCAGCATCATACACGTCCCAGTGAAATATCCTGTAACAGGGAGAGTAATAATAACTACTGGGCTCATCATACTCGTCCCAATAAAATAGCAAGTACCAGGAAAAGTGAAAATACATTCTGGGCTTATCATACTCATCCCAGTGAAATACCAAATAACTGGAATATTGAGAATCTTTACTTGGTTCATCATCCCCATCCCAGTGAAAGACTAAGTAATAAGAAGAGTGCAAATAGTCACTGGGCATATCATACACGTCCCAGGGAAAAGCCAAGGGAAGCGAGGATTAAAGTCAATACTGAGGTAAGATTGTTTATAATCATGAAGTCATAAGTTTGAAGTCTGAGAGAGAGAGACTTTTAACTTCACCCAACAAGGACAGGTTGAAATAACCTCACGGTATTGGAGCATCTATACAAAGGGACTTGAAGGGTTAATGGAAAGGAAACCCAGGAGTGTTGAAAAGTCCCATGAGTGAGCTGAATGAACTAATACGAGAGTTAGCCAAGAACTATCTGCAGATTCCATAATAGAGATTTGCTGCGAAAGCACCCCAGAAGAAGGGTAATTCACCTAGACTTTAGTTGTTTAATATTAGTGACATGGTCAGCATAGCTTAGTCTTGGATGGAGGACAGACTTTTACTTTTGACTTCACATCTGATGATGAACACCCTAGTTAGTTGTTTGGTAGGGAAACCCATAGGTTAGAGAACGTGAGGCCTTTTCTTGTTATTTTCGTATTATTTCTTTGAATTTTTCTATCGCCATCCCCCTATGCTGCGTCAAGTCCGGTTGCTGCTACCTTATCCCTCTCTAATCCCCTCTGCTGCACCCTCCTAAACACTAGTTCCCTAGCAGCCCATGCTCACGAGATTCACAACCTCATCACAGATGAAAAACTCAACCTCCTAGCCCTCATAGAAACCTGGCTAAGCCCAGCATCCGGCCCCCTCCTACCGATAGCCATTCCACCAGGCTACTCTATGCTACGTTCTGATAGATCACAAAAAAAGGTGGGGGTTGCCTTCATCTTCAGGGACACACTCTCTCTACACACCACTAATTCACTGCCCCGCATACCTGCGAGCATCTCTTTCTCAAACTGTCTTGCTCCCCCACGGCCTCCATGACCATTCATCGACCTCCTGGATTCACCCACTCCGTCAAAGATAACCTCATCCAGATCATTACTTCTAACCTCAAACCATCCACTCATCTCTGCGATTTCAACCTGGGGTTGAACGACCCCACCGACTCTGAAGCTGCCTCCCTCTCCACCTCGCTAGAGGCCATAGGCTGCACCCAACATATAACTCAACCGGCTGCACCCTTGACTGGATTGTAGACCACAATTGTGACGTCAACATCCTCTCCGTCAGCCCCTGCTCATGGTCCGACCACCAAAACATTACCTTCTCCCTACCTGCCGCTGCAGCTTCCACCAAGCCAGCACTGCCACCATCCTGGCACGCAGTTTGCCGAACCTCACACCTGACCGTCTGGCCCCCCCTTCTCAACCAAACACTCCCCCACATGTCCAACACAACCACCCTAGTTAAGCACTATAACGTCTTGTTACACTCATCAGTTAACCAACTAGCTCCCCTCAAACCTAAAAAAGTTTTAAAAATCTGCACTCCTCAACTCATGGTTCACCCTTTGCATCTGCGCTATTAGAACCACAAAAAGGGCAGCGGAAGCCGCATAGCAGAAAAAACCCGCCACCACTAAGAAAGCACTTCTCACAAAGATTTGCCTTCAGTACAAACAAGCTATCCTAACATCCAAAGCGAAAAAATGTCTAAAGCTTCATGAAGTTCCTGTGAGCTCTTCTCCATCCTTAAGGAACTAGAGACTCCCATCTCCTCCCCCTTGCCTTCATTAAAGACGACACATGGTGTAATAGCATCCAAGTCACCTTCACGAGAATAATAAAATAAAACAAAAATAAAACAAATCACCCCCACCACTCCTGCCCCCCCTTCCCCACCTGCCATCCCCTCTTTCCAGTTCCAGCCTACCAACACCACCTGCCTAGCCAACATCTTCAAAGGCCTTAAGCCATCACGCTGCAAGGGAGACTCCTGCTCTGTCTCGCTTGTCAAAGACTGCGTAGAACCCCTTCCACCCCTCATTGATGCCATCATCATCACCTCCTTCGCCTGTGGCCTAGTCCCTGTTGCGCTTAAAGACTCCCGGGTAGCCCTGCTGCTTAAAAAAATGACACTTGACCCTACCATCCTCACCAACTACCGCCCGATCAATACAGTCCCTTTCCTACTCAAACTCATGGACAGGGTTGCCTACCTGCAAATACAGGCATTCCTAGAATGCTACCCAGTTTAGTACCCGCCAGTCCGGCTTCCGCCCCAAACATGGCATAGAAACAGCCCTCCTCAACCTAAAAAAACAACTTGACATTGCCAATGACCAGGGCTCACTATCACTCCTCCTGCTGCTTGACCTCTCAGCTGCCTTCGACCTCGTTGATCACAAGCTTCTCTGCCTAGTACTATCTACCTCAACCCACTTTTCACCAGACGCAACCAAATGGATTGCCTCCTTCCTGGCCAATAGATCCTCCAGAGTATTTGCAGGAGAAGCCCCTGCCACCCCCATCCCTACCTCTAGTGGTGTCCCTCAAGGTTCTTGTGTCTCTCACACTCTTTACAATGTGTACACCAAACCCCTCTTCGACCACCTGGGCATCCTCGGCATCTCCTATACGAACTACATCGACCACACACAAATTATCATACCCCTCTCTGGTGACTACCTCTCAGACTCACGTCGTATCAACATCTACGAAACTATCCAATCCTGGATAGCTGCCCACAGCTTCTGCCTTAACGAGCTCCTCATTACTGGCCTACTGTCCCGCCTGTCCAGGCTGGATCACTCCTACAAATCCTTCACCATCAACGGACACAAGATACCAAAAGCTCCCTATGTCAAAACTCTGCTTGTTTACCCCGACTCTGCCCTCACCATGACTCGCCAAGTCAACCACATTGCCTCCTCATCTGGGTATGCCATCAAATTTATCAATGCAAGCAAACCCTTCCTCTCCTCCCAGAACCGTCTCGAAATTGCAAGGGCCCTAATAAGCTCTAAATTTGGACTACTGCAACTCCCTACTCTGTGGGACCTACGACAAAAACTTGCATAGACTACAAAGAACTCAAAACCAGCTCTCGACATCGGGAGACACAATCACATCTCAGAGGCAGGGAAAGCCATCCACTGGCTGCCTGTAAAAGATATTTCACTTACCTACAAATGTATCACCAACAAGGCACCACAATACCTTACTGAGACAATTAAAAATCATTCCTCTACCGGGCCCATCCGATATGCGTGCAAACATCGCCTTACCACACCAAGATTCAAGAGGAAATGAGCAGGGGGGGGGACAAGTTTCACAGCCTGTGCGCCTACCCTCTGGAATGGGCTCCCACCACATCTTCGAAATGAACCTTCATACTACTCATTCATTAAACATCTAAAGACTTTTCTCTTCAACTAATCCTACAGTCCCCCTCTCTCTGCCACCTACCCCTTGTCCTTTTCTGTAACCAGTGCCTAGATGCCTCCGGGTTATGTGCGCCTCTTATAAAATTATGAATAAATGAATTAAAGTTTCTTGATGGCAACTTCTAGTCTGTCTCCTCCTTCTGACCCTTCACAGGAGGGAGCAGGAGGGTGTGGGGAGGGAGGAGGAGGGGTGCGGTAGGAGGAAGAGTATAGGAGGTGCATTTATTGTTATGTTTCCGTGAGGAGTGTGGGAGGAGGATTAGTGCTGGAGGAGGAAGAGGAGGAGAAGCTGTGTGGGGAGGGAGCTAGAAGGGCATGTAGGGGGGTGGAGGAGATGGGAGGAGGAAGAGTATAGGTGGAGGAACAGTCTAGGAGTGTGAGGGGGAGGACAAGTGTGGCAGAGCCATATTAAGCCTTTTTGTAGCACGGGTCACGGACACCTTTGAGGGCCCCCCTCCACCAATACAAAGGCGTAAAAGATCCAGACTCTGATTGCGTCCACCTTTCCTAAGCTTGATGGGCTACTCCCTTTAAGTGCCCTTACCCTCTTCATTCTTGCTGTAATTTGAATAATTAATGAGTAACAAGAGCAAAATTAGCAGTCCACTGCAGGGTACTTGCGTTCTAGCATAGGTACAGGACACTTCTTTTAATCAATAGCAGCCACGAGGTATGTATATGGGTTGTAATAGAAGTGCAGGGCACAGATCATATAAAAAGGTGCAAATTACCCATTAAAGACAGGACTACGATTAGCTGCCTCACAGAATGCTGAAGAATGGATACAAGAGACCAATTGGAAGCAAGGAGAAAACTACACATAACATAGCATAGATAGTGGGTGCAGATGGGAGGCTACAAGGTGGTGTCCACATCCAGACAGACTGGACAAGGTTTTCAAGTGCTGTTGCCATTTGAGAACAAGGAAACACGGGGTTGTGGTGTGCCATACCTCAGTGCTCACTATTATAGATGAAGGAACACTATAACCAGTGAACCCATTGGTCAGGCTTTTTTTGAAGATCATACCCTGAGAACAGAATCAAGTTTTAGTGACGGGCAATTCTGACAGGTTAGGCCATGCAAGGTTAAATGAGATGCCCAAGGATAACAGGTTGGTCAAGAGGTGAAGCTGGAATTTGCAACAGATCTGTAGATTCTGCACTTTCGTTTTCAATTTTTAACTTTATAGACGCATATTACGCAAAATGGCAATGATTCTTGCTTCAGTGCCTCCACCATCAAGGGAAGTATATAAGTACCAGCATACTAATTCATGTGATGTTAAGATTCCAGCTGGGTTTTTCCTTTGTATTTTAATGCACCCAAAACACAGACTTATGAGTTATTTATGATGTACAGAAGAACCTTTGAATATTTTGTGTCAAAAAGGCTGACATTAAAATATGCCTACCAGGGGCCTGTGCAATCTAATTTGCTCTCTCATATCTGGAACCTCTTCCACTCAAATTGTCTGCATAAAAAGCAAAGTCAGATAATGGACTGAACTGTGGCAACAGCATGTGAGAAGGCAAATCTTTGCTTGAAAGACAGCAGAGTACGGTCAGTGATATAAGATGATGTGTCCAGGATCAACGTATGATCTGCTGGCAAAACCAGGATATGAGCATAAATACTTGGTTCCACAGTCTTGAATTTGGATAAATCGCCTCTACAGACTAACACCTTCTGCTCATCATTTGGGGTGGATGCCTAGGCTGAAGGAACAGATTTCTAGACCTTCACCATACTAATGTTATGTTAGTTTTTATATCAACTGATATCTGGTGAAGGTTCATTGGTAATAATAGCACCTATTGTGCTACAAACCAAAGTACATATACATGCTGGCTTATCGGCTTCAGAGATAGGAAAGGCTGAGTTGGCCCTCCTGTAATTTGGTAATGTATTCTTGAATATAAACACAAGTCTCTGCAATGAGTGCTTAACAGACATACAGAGCTATCTCCTGAACCATTGTGGCATCCCTATTTCTCAATATGCATTTCAACTTTGCCTATTGCACATGGTCAATATAATACCTAACCCACAAAGGGAACAATGCTACAGGAGGTATGCCGTAGTGAGCACACAAACTATTTATATTACAGCGTGGCTTGATGGCTACGTGAGAGGACGTTCCTTGGAGGAGCTCCCGATGATCCGATCCTGATCCTGGGAAAAAAGTGATGGTTTTTGGCGGACTTTCGAGCCCACGGTGCATCTAAAGGCGTATGAAAGTGGGGGGCATACGGTGCGTGCCCTCCCCAACGGCGAGACTGCATATTCTCAGAACTAGACCCCGAAGAAGGTGGCGGTCGCGCAAAGGAAGGGGAGCACCCAAGATGGCCGCCTGTGGACAAAGGGCCATAAAAGGTCCGACGAGCTGAGGAAGACAAGGTTGGTTGGAACGTGGGCGAGCCCAACCAGATAGACGGGTCGCATGCGCCTCGGGCTGAAAGCAAGAACATAAGGGCGAGCCCCCACTGCAGAGGCCATGGGTCGTGGCGGGCTAGCAGAGTGAACCCAGGTTCAGCGAAACCTTGCTGAGAAGGGGCCGGCGAGTGAACCCCGCGAGGATACAGCTGGGCGCGTGGGCCCAATCGATGCAACAGGATGTCTTCCAAGGTGGTGAGACCCCGGATCAAGCAGCCTACGATGGAGACCTATGCTAGGTCTCCCTCGGGCGCGAAAGGGGGCAAGAGCAAAGAAACCCCTGCGGCGGCGATGGACCACCGGGTACCATCCAGGAGGTGCTGGCAGCAATTGCTGACCTGAAGGTGGCCTGGGAGACGAAGCTGGGCCTGGCCATGAAAGAGTTGCTAGAGGGCCTAAACCTCAAGATAGGAGCGGTCCGAGAAGAAGTGAACCTGTTGCGCCAGGATGTGCGAATGATCGCGGAGCGCACTGGGAAACTGGAGAAGGAGTTCGCCCCGACTGTGGAGGCGTGCAATACACACGCCAAGGAACTTCATGCCCTCGTGCAGCGAGTGGGCAATTTGGAGGACAGAGCAGAGCAGGCGGAGGGGCGCGCCAGGTGCAATAACATTCGCATAGTGGGGGTACCGGAGGGAATGGAAGGATCGAACCCCACGAATTTCGTTGAAACCATGCTTTTGCAGGAGATTACAGGCGGAGAGCTGACCCAGGGGTTCGCGGTCGAAAGGGCGCACAGGGCCCTGACCAGGAGACCGGCCCCAGGAGCCCCCCCGCGGCCGTTGATTGCAAAGATCTTGAACTATCGTGACCGCGAGAAGATTCTCGAATTTTTCTGGAAAGGGGGCACGATAGAAAGGGGGTCAGCGAATATAACAGCGTATCCGGATTACACGCTGCTTGTACAACGGAGTCGAATGAACTTTGGAACGGTGAAGAGGAGGCTCAGAGAGGCAGGCCACCGCTACATGTTGCTTTTCCCCGCTAGGTTAAAGGTGATTCATAAGAACAGATCCCTCTTCTTTGAGACGCCGAGCGACGCGATGGAATAGCTGGATATGCAAGGTCGACCACAGGAATCGGATGCCCAGACAGAAGCGGATGGAGATAAGTAGCACGCTGCAGAGGCACCCGTGAGGCCATAGCTATGACATTGGGACTAGAATATAGTTTGATATTGTGCTTGTGTGGGGGAAGTCACGGCATCTGCCGGCGGGTCCCGTTGAATTCACTTCTCCTAAATAGATGACTGGGAGCTCCTGGGGAGCAACCTCTGCACCCGATAGTAGTACACTTAGTTAGGTCACTGTTAGATTGGTGACACCCCGCGGGGTCCTTGTTCTTGGTCACGAGACGGGTCCAGACGTGGGTAGGCCTGAGATCCAGGGATGGAGCTGGGCTATTGTTGGGGGTTGGTGGGGGGGGAGGGAGTTGTGTGCAGTGGTGTGAGGTTGGGGAAGGGGGGGGAGGGGGCACGGTTCGTTATCAGAAGGGAAGGAGCCAGGAAACGACCCTACATGGGGAACATTATGGGGAGGGATGGGACGGAGATAGACCGACTAGATGGCATCGGGTAATCTCAGAATTGTGACCTGGAATGTACGGGGCCTCAACAGCTACCTTAAACGCAACAAAGTGATGATGTATTTAAAGAGGATGCGCGTAGACATAGCCCTGCTGCAAGAGACCCACCTCACTAGGGAAAGGCTAGAGGTGGTCGGGAGGAAATGGAAGGGCACCGTTGTGGGGGCGGCATACTCAGCGTATGCCAGAGGGGTTGTCACTTGGGTGGCGCCCCACGTGCCGTTTCGAGTGCTTGATTCTACGGTGGACCCGGAGGGTAGAATGGTGGTGGTAACGGGTCTCTTGGAAAACAGAGAAATACACATCATAAATTTGTACGCCCCCAATAACGATACAGCGGCTTACTTTAGGACCCTCTACGGTAAACTTGGCCCCCTGGCGGGGGGTACGGTAGTGTGGGGGGGGACTTTAACTGTACCGTAGACCCCAGTATGGATAGGTCCAAGGACAGGGCAGGAAAAACGGCACCGGCAGCTAATGCGCTGAGTACCCTACTGAAAGACCTAGGCCTAGAAGATGCGTGGAGAAGGCTGCATCCCACGGATAGACAGTACTCGCACTACACAGCGCCACATGATTTGTACACAAGGTTAGACTACATGTTTGTAACAGCCGGGATAGTGAGAGAAATAGAAAGAGCAGAATACAAGGCCCGAGTGCTGTCGGACCACTCGCCCTTGGTGGTAGACTGGAGACACCAGCCCCCACGCCCGCAGATCCCTACATGGAGACTTAGGACCGAGGCTCTGCAGGAGGAGGGGTTTCGGGAAGGCCTGAGGGACGCCATTGAAGTATATTTTGATACAAACACGGGAAGCGTAAGCTCTGTGGGCACACTGTGGGAAGCGTTTAAGGTGGTGGTGCGTGGGGTAGCTATTTCCCAAGTTAAGGGGCTACAGGGGGAGGTCGAAAGGGAGCTCCGGGAGGCGGAAAGGGAGCTAGAGGAGCTCACGTGTTGCGTGAGCACCGCTCATGATAACAGAACAAAAGTAGAGGAGCTACAGTTGTCCTGCAGTGCACTCTGGGATAGACTGTGCAGACTCAGCTACAGGAAATATACGGAGTGGATACACGCAGGGGGCGATAAACCGGGCAGATTGCTGGCTTGGCTGTACAAGAGTGAGACCCCCCGCTCAGTGATTAGTGAGATTCAGGGCGAAGGAGGTAGCATATGCAACACCCAGAAAGAGGTAAATGAGGAATTCCTTAAATTTTACAGACACTTGTATGAGGACACGGGGGAGGATATGGGCCAAGACATACTAGACACATTGGGGGACATTGAGCTGCCCACCTTAGATGATCTAGAACGTTCTGAGTTGGACGCACCGTCACCTCGGATGAGCTGGACGTAGTGATTCGGAACTTGCCCACTTGCAAGGCGCCGGGTTCGGATGGGCTGCCCAGCGAGTTCTACAAAACATACCAGCAAGAGTTGCTCCAGCCACTGCTTGCCACTTTCAACGAGGCCTATGAGAAGGGAGAACTCCCGTTGTCCCTCCGTGAGGCTGTAATCATCCCACTCCTGAAACCAGGCAAGCCGGCTGTGGAGCGCGGGTCTTACAGACCGTTGTCCATGCTCAACCAGGACAGCAAAATACTCACGGCGGTGCTGGCTAATAGACTGAAGAGGGTGATTAAGAAACTGATACACCCAGATCAGACGGGATATGTTCCGGGCAGGAACATCACCGATAACCACCGGAGGCTACACCATGTCATAGACCAAACTGAGGAGGACACGGGCGAGCTGGCTATAGTGTCGTTAGACGCGGTCAAGGCCTTCGACTCGGTACGATGGCCCTGGCTGAAAGCGGTCCTGAAGGGGTATGGAGTGGGATCCGGATACCTCAGATGGGTACAGTTGTTTTACAGCACCCCGATGGCGAGGGTCAAGACAGGGTCCACGGTCTCAGATTCTTGGCAACTGGGCAGGGGGACCAGACAGGGATGTCCCTGGTCACCTATGCTATATATACTGGCATTGGAGCCGCTGGCAATATGCCTGCGTCAACAATATGGGGAGGTGGGCATAAACACGGCCAGTGGAGAGCATCTGATATCATTATATGCGGATGATATGCTCCTTTATTTACGCTACCCAGAAGAAAACCTACAGTACGTCCTAGAGGTGATAGAACGGTATGCCATCCTCTCTGGTATATCGGTGAACCCTGGAAAGTCCAGCCTGTTCCCTTTGGGTAGATATATGAATGTCCCGGTGCAGAGGTTGCCTGTTCTGCCAATACCATGGTAGCCCGTAACATTTAGGTATTTGGGAATAAACATTTACCACAAGATCGAGACAGAACACAAGCACAACACGGAAAAGGCGATAGAGGGGATTAAGAACAGTATGGTATTTTGGTCCAGACTGCCCCTGACCATGATGGGCAGGGCGGCCTTGCTCAAGATGGTGGTCCTGCCTAGACTCTTGCACTTTTTTATAAACGTCCCGTTTCTGATACCAAGGAGCCTATTCGCGAAACTTCACAGCGTGTTTAGGGGTTTTGTGTGGGGCAGCTCTAGGAATAGGCTGGCTCTGTGGAAGCTCCTGTACCCGTGCGACAGTGGGGGGATAGGCCTGTCTAACTTCGAACTCTATTACCTGGCGGGGCAGCTGCAGTACGTGGCCAGGTGGCTCTCGACTGAAGATTCGGCGGAAGCCAGGCTCCTGCGCGAAGATACAGCCCCATACTTTCTGATGGAAGTGGTGTGGTTGGGCAGAGATAAACTGGTGGGCAAGGGGCGGTTACTGAGGTTGGGCTGGGAGATCTGGCATAGGACATGGAAGATTGGGGGGGACTCGGAACCATACTCCCAGCAGGCCCCTTTGGCGGCTCTGTGTGGGAGCGACTCTCAACTACTTGAATCGGTCCGCAGATACTGGGAACAGGTAGGCCTAGCCACCCTCGGGGACATATGTCAGGAAGGGGAGGCGGTGGACTTTCAGCGGCTGCAGGAAGAGACGGGAGTACATGGTGCCCAATATATAACCTACACTAGGCTGGTGAAAAAGACTAGAGAAAGATGGCCGGAGACAGTGCTCGCGGAGGATCCAGATGCCTCCCTGGAAACCATGTATGATGTATCGGAGGGCGGGCACGAAATATCGTGGATATATGAGCTCCTGCGAGCAAGGGCAGGGAAGGAGTTGCTCCAATTGAGACAAGATTGGGAGGAGGAGGTGGGAGGACCCATGACGGATGGGCAGTGGGAACTGGCCCAGAGGTACCATAAAAAGGTGTCCCGTAACGCGAGATTCCAACAGCTTCAATTGTATGTTACCCACAGGGCTTATTTAACCCCCGGGAAGATTGCAAAGTTTGGGGGATCAGCTATACAGCAATGCCCCAGGTGTGGGGAGGTGAACGCAGGACTGCTATACATGTTTTGGGCTTGCCCGGAGGTGCATAGATTTTGGAACGAGGTCAAGACGAAACTGGCTGGCGGGGGGGTGGTGCTGGATGTGGAATCGGCCTGGTCATGCTTGCTTGGACTATTCCCTAGACCCACAGCATTTGAAACCCATAAGCAAGATGAAGGACCTGGCCTATGTCTTGGCCAAACGTAGGATCGCCATGGGCTGGAAGGCGGCCCACAGACCTAGGGTGGAGTTATGGTGGACAGACCTCTTGAGGTGGGCGGAAGCTGAATCCGTAGTCTGGTTTGAAGCGGTCACCCGGGGGGGGGGGCGAAGTAGAAGTAGGGCTCTTGCTGGACTGGCGGCAATTGGTGGCCTCGTTGGCAAACCCTCACCAGGGTGACAACGAAACAGAGGACCCGGTTGATGGCTGTCTAGGTAGTGTGCCACCCAATGATGTTCCCGTAAACGATATGTGAGAACCGGCTCTAGTTTAAAGGGGGAGGGGAGAGTTGGGGAGTTTGAAAATGTGTTGAAATATGATGCTTTCTATGTTTTGAAACAGTTGTAGTGTGCTTGTTTGACCTTAAAAAATAAAATAAAAATATATTTAAAAAAAAAAAACTATTTATATTACAGTGAGCACAGAAAGCATTATGGGATGAATTCATCAGGGTAGAAGAAAACTGAAAATAGGTTTAGAGCCTCAGCAAACAGCCAGAACTGACAGTCTTCACAGGTGTGGGCCCGGGGCAAGTGCCCCTTTTGCACTTCCATAAATATGTCTGTGATATGTGGGAGGAGGAGGAGTGTTGAGGGGGTGAAGGACTGTGTGTGGGAGGAGGAGGAGCAGTGGGGAGGAGGAGAAGTAGTGTGCGGGGAGGAGCAAGAGGAGTGGTGAGGGGAGGGATAGGAGTGTGAGAGGAAGTGGAGGAGTGTGAGAAGTAGATGAGTGAGTGTGCAAGAAAGAGCAGGTGGAGTGTGGGGAGTGGTGTGGGGAAGAGTGATGTATGGGAGGATGAGGAGTGGTAGTGTGGGAGTAGTAGCGTGGGAGGAGGAGGGAGTGTGGGTGTAGAAGTGGTATGGGAGGGGGAAGTACTAGTGTAGGAGGAGTGGTAGTGTGGAAGGAAGAGCAATAGTGGTGTCGGAGGAAGAGTAGTAGTGTGGGAGGGAGAATTGTAGTGGGAGTAGTAGTAGGTGTGGGGGAAGAGTAGTAATGGGATGAGAATTGGTGGTTTAATGGTAGTATAGGAGGAGGAGTAGTGGTGTTGTTGGAGGAGTGGTGTAGGAGGAGGAGGATTAATAGTGGAAGTGGGAGAGGAGATGAAGTAGTGTTAGAGGAGGAATTGTAGTTGTGGTGGTGTGGGAGGAGGCCTAATGGTAGTATAGGAGGAGGAGTGATGTGCAAGGTGGAGTGCCAGTGGTGGTAGTAGTTGTAGTGTGGGATGAGGAGGATTAGTAGTGGCAGTATGGGAGTGGTATTACTGATAGTGTGGGAGGGGAAGTAGTGGTAGTTTGGGAGGCCGAGTGGGAGAGTTATAGGAGTGATGAAGGAGTTCACATCAAGGGGTGGAGGCAGGGGAGGCGGTCGTTCTCCCGATTTTTTTAAAAGGTAACAGGGATCAACCTTCCAATTACATGCCTATCTCTTTGATAGACTCCTTGGCAAACATTTATTTGAGGGTGATTCTCCATAGTTTGGAGAATTGGGTGGAAAACCTAGGTATTCTTTTGCATGTCCAGGAAGGCTTTAGGCCAGGGGTTGCAATTGTCGATCAGGCGATGAGGCTAGACCTCATCTGTCGGAAATGTGTGACCTTAAGTTCCTAAAGCTTGTTCCTGGTGTTTGTGATTTCCAAACCGCCTTTGATACTGTGCCTAGTGATCTTTATGGGTTGTCTTGGAGGAAGCAGGTATTCCGCTAACCTTGCTAATCTTAGTTAAGGCCATTAAATCACTCTATTTTGACAACAGCGCACAGATCCGTTTGGGTTTGCATGTAGAGACCACAGACTCAATTTCTATTGGTATTGAAGTCGGGCAGGGGTGTGTTTTGGCCCCCCTCCTTATACATCAATAGTATGGTTTCTGCATTCAAAGCGGCAGCTTTGAACGCTCCAAGATTGTGAAGCGAGAACTGAAGTCTCATTTTGTTTGCAGATAATGCTGTTTTGCTGTCCAACCCCCCAAAGCAGCTGCATAACCATTTGGATGCTTTTGACAAGCTGTGAGCTGCAAAAGGTCTGCAGATGAACTATTCTAAAACAATGCAGTGTCATCAGTCACGGCGTATGGCCCGCAGGGGGGAGAGGTTCCATTTGAACTCTCGGTTGTTGGAGTCAGTGGCGTCTTTTAGGTACTTGGGGCTGATCTTCTCTAATAAACTGAAATGGTTGAGTCAAGTTGAAAAAAGCTCATTGAGTCATCTACGCCAATGTGGGTAAACATCGAGCCTTGTGAATTGCTTGGATGGAGAGTAGCTTTCAATTCCCCTCAAGATCTATCAGGCCCAAACAATATCTGCAGTATCATATGGAGCCGAACTATGGAGTTATGGTGATTGTACCTTCATCCAGACTGCCGAGAATAGATTTTTGAAAGTTCTTCTCTGACTTCCATCAAGTGCTCCTTCTATTCCACTGGCGTGTAAGTTTGGCATAATAATAATTAAATATGTAATTATGCTTCAGCCAGTTCTTTACTGGCTTCGTATCTGGAACACCAAAGCCCTTTTGTTATATCAGGATGGTCTATTAGAAGTTCTTCAAACTCCTGCCGGAAGGCTACTTCTATGGTTTCTACATGTTAGAAATATGTTAACCAGTATTGGTCTTGCAGACCTGTGGGAAAAACTCCAGAAGTTCGGGCCCGATACAAAGGTTATGTCAAGAAATGTTTTACGGAATGGGCTTGGAGTATGATGATCGACAGCTGTTAAGTCAGTGGTTTATCGGCAGCTAAAAAAGGATTGGGGTGCTGAAGCTTATTTAGATTTTCAGCTTACCCCCATACTCAAAAGCTGGCATGATACATTTTGGCTGGGTATTCTCTCCCTGGTGAATTTTAATGGCAAATGAAACAAAAGAAGTATCAACTGTTTGCCCGATCTGTCTGGATGAAACCGAAGTTGAAGTGCATCTTTTCATTTTTTGCCTAGTTTATCGTGTGGTAAGGTGGAAGTGGCATAGGCCATTATGGATACGTCACAAAGTATTGTCTATTCTGTTGGCCCTTGTAGTACTTAAATGTTACCCTTCTTACCCAGTTGTGGTGGCCGTTTCTGTCTTCTTATCTTCTTTTTTTTAAAGCAGAAGTTTCTTGATAAGCAATGTTTAATCCATTGTATTATCTCAAGAGGGTGGGGGGGGGGGTAATTATTGTATGTGATTCCATGGCAATGCAATTGTTTTTTTAAAATCTGTTTAAACTTGATGGCATTCATTTTAACTTGTTTTGCTAATCTTTTATGGTGTTTTTGCCGAAATAAAGAGAAAGAAAGAATGGGAGTCGGCTGAAAATTGATTATTTTTACTTTCTTGATAAATGTTTCATTTCTGAAATCTCTCCCCAAATTTGCAGTCTTGGGGTGGGCGGGCATGTGACAACCTTTTCAAACCCTTTGTTTAGAAAATATCAGTCATATCTATCCTGCAAGTCAAAGGTTATTAGCAATAGAATTTTCAGATTTCCTATGACTCAAAGCTATCACCTTAACTATAGGGCGGCTATCGCGGCCCTATAATATATATTCTGTAAAAGTACAGCTATTATTATACTGTTCATTCTGTTGTCAATGCATTCCTGTATCAAAAATGTTTCCTACTGTCTCTCATGGTTGATCCATGTGATGTCATTCCTGTGTCTTTTGTTCCTTACAGGAGAGAGATGAATTTGTCCCACAGAATTTTTGCCCTGGGCTCTTCCACTGTTCCTTTTAATGGCGACCATTCATAAGCCACTATTCAGGACATCTGATTTAGGCACTCCAAATCTATGTTAAGTTGTTTTCCTTTCCAAATGCCAACACCATCAACATCCTTTTTTGTTGTTGTTTTATCATTTTGGCTGAAAACTCCTAACGCTGCCATGCTTCCCTTTTCATCAACTTTAGATGATGTTAGTGAATCTTGTCTTGAAGATTTTGGTCCACTATGTTTTGATGCAAGGGCATGACCCGATCATGTGTGTCAGTGTGCATGGGTTCCCACAAACCCTGTAGCAGGCTGCTCAGATGGATTGATAGTGTGTGATGTTCCTGGGTACCAGTATGCTCTGTGTACAATTTTGAAAGAGATTACTTGAGTATTACCATCTCTGGGACCCCTGTCTAACTCTTCTAACTAGGTTTCTTTTGTAAGCTCTTGGCCCAGGCCCTGTTCCTATGCTTTTGTCAACAGGCGGGAGGAACCGTCCACATTTTTCTGAGGCAGAGAGTATGCTACGGAAATTGTATTTCTAGCAGTTGCATGTTTTTGGAGGTAGTCTGAATATCGAGATTTAATCGGCTTGTCTGCCGGTTGTGATGTCAGTAAAGGTTAGAAGCAGAATCTCAGCTGGAGGTATTACTAGAACTCTACCCTGGGTATCTGAAATTTCTTTGAAAGAGTCATGACATTTTCAAATTATCCATCTGTGAAACACTGGCATATGTAAGTCAGCCCTCTCATTTCCCAAATCTGCCAGTAAAAAGGCTAGTTATTTATGGTTAGTTTATTTCGCTATATAGGAGCCATTTGGCTAAGCTCCATTAGAATGTTGTCATTTGTGTATGTCCATCCAGATCTCTCTTGAGTGGTATAGAAATGGATTCTGCTTCTCTAGGGCATATGTTTGATATGTGCCATCTATGGTGTGAAAGGGATTCATAATTGAAGCGTCATAGCCTTTCCGTTGAGGTCTTTCTGTGCCTTTTTATGTTTTCCATTGCTAGTTGTGATAGCCTAGAAGGCCATTGCTCGTTTTCATATTTGGGACTTTTAATTTCTCCCTCCTCTTTAGCTTTAGTAAGGGTTGATTGTTTTATCATGGCTTTCTTGCTTTGCCACATATATGTTGTTAGTGTCCTAGTCATTCTTCTAAAGTATCTTCCCAGAATGGTAATCAGGATAATTGTCAGCACATATAGTATTTGTGAAGGTGAGACAGTTGTAAATAAGGAGTTTCAAACCGCTAATGACAGGGGAAGTCTTTGTCAGCTCAAGAGAACACGATCTATTTCTTCCTACAGCTCAACTATGTTAGTTTTAATCATAGATTTTATTCCTAAGTATTTTATGTATGTGGTTGCCCGGATCAATGGTGTTTTTTGCATGTCTTTTTTAACCTGGGAGTCCTGTTGGAGTTGACCTGTCTTATTCCAGTTATTTTATATCCTGTTATAGCCCCATATTATTTTGTAATTTCCTTGTCAGACATACTTATTAGAATTTTTTTCAAACATGTAACAACAAAATCCCTCCATCCACTGCAACGCCTCCCTAAACCCCCCTGACCCTACCCTGAACTGCCCTCCCCCCGTCACCCACTCGATCGACAACCAACATTGGTGCCGCCTACCACTATTACTTAGCTAAACAATGTCCAGAATCCTTAAACTTTGTGGGCACATCAGCAGGCAGTAATCCTCACTGAGGTACGTTAACACCATGCCCCAGTCCTCCTGGAATTTCGGGTATCTCCCCTGAATGTTGTAGGGTACCCATTCCA
Source organism: Ambystoma mexicanum (assembly GCF_040938575.1). Classification (NCBI taxonomy): domain Eukaryota; kingdom Metazoa; phylum Chordata; class Amphibia; order Caudata; family Ambystomatidae; genus Ambystoma; species Ambystoma mexicanum. The sequence goes on along the minus strand of NC_090926.1, from coordinate 573,211,826 downwards.
TCGCCAGAATGTGCCATATCTTGGAGAGCCATTCACGGATCGTGGGGGCCTCCTTGCAGTTCCATTTTCTAGCCACCACTAGTAGTGCCACTAACACCAGGACCATGCATGATTTAAATTGTGCCTTGCTTCGTGGCACCGATTCTCTCTCCCAGAGGCCCAGCATGTATATGCCCATCTCTAAGGGGAGGTTAATATTCAGCATTTTTTTTATTGATCCCTGCACCTGCTCCCAGACTGGTTGCAAGACCGGACAGGACCACCAAATGTTGGGCCCAATCCCACACTCTTTGTAGACCCTCCAGCAGTTTGGTGGCACATCAGGGTAGATCTTCTGGAGCCTCTCTGGGGTATAGTGCCATTGGGGACGCACCTTGTACCACGCTTGCCTTGATTGGATTGACTGGGTGAGCTTGGGGATGTTACTCCAGAGAAACCCCCAATCCTCTGCGGTTATTGATCAACCCAGTATCCCCTCCAACTTCCTCTTTTAGGGCCAGACGCTACTCCCTGAACCCGCTGAAATAATTCAATTAAGCGCTGAGATCATGTGGGTATCCCCTGATTGGGGTTGTGATGTATTTCTCAAGGGTAGTGAGCTGTCTATTGGCGACTAACTTATTAGATGGGTGTGAGGCCCAGTGGCACAGTTTACTAGTAGTGAAATCTGTCCCTCCCTGTCAAGCCAAAGCGTTGCTTGCACTGCTCAAAGGAATTTATCTCCTGCTCATGCTTTACATCCCTGAGTCAAAGACATCCCACCTCCCTCAAGTGCTTGAAGGCTGCCCCCCTTGCTCCCGGGTTGAACTGTGGATTGCCAAACAGAGGTGTGAACAGGCCCAGCATGGATGAGATCCCCTTCTGATGCACCAAGGAATACAAAACCTTCCCTACTAGGGCTGCGATCTGTGAGACCTGCATACTTGCCGGTCTATCTGATTTGATCAGCCACAGGGCCTCCGCTAATGGGGCACCCACCACTACCCTGATCATGTGCGCCCAGTGCTTCCTGTCCTCCCCCGACAACCGTTGCTTTATTACCCTAATCTGTTCAGCCTGGTATTAGTGGTAAAGGTTCAGGACCACCACCCCTCCAAACCCCCCCCCCCCAAACCCCATGGATTTTGGGGCCATCATTACATGCAGTGCTACTCTCGGATGCTTATTCTTCCAAATAAATGCGGAGAGAACATTGTTCAGTGTGCGAACGAAGCTCTGAGGAAGGGAGACTGGCAAGGCCTGGAAGTAATATAGGACTCGGGGGAAGGTTACCATTCCGAACAAGGCCATCCGCCGCATCCATGATATCTGGATGGGGTTCCAGCGTTCGAGTTCCTCCTTAAGGAGTGGATCACCCGGGGTAGTTTGCGCCATAAATTGAGTTTGGGGTTTTTGCTATGTTGACCCCCAGGTTACCTGATTTCCTCCCGAATCCACTGAAAGCAAGTGCTCCCCCTCCCCTCAAGTCTCTTCCAATGCATCTCCTGTCAGCGATAAGTGGGTATTAACCTTCAGGCTGGACACCCTGCCAAAGGTCTCGATCTCTGAAGCCACTGCCACCATAGAGGCGGGCCGGGTCGGTGAGAGCCAGGTACATGTCATTGGCAAACGCCATGACTTTATGGTCTCCCCCCCCTCCCCCTACAAGGGATGCCCTTTACCACAGGCACTCCCTCAGTCATTGTAGAAAGGGCACTAAATAAATAGCGTAAAGCAAGGATGAGAGTTCAGTGCCCCTCTCCAGTCTAAGGTGCAGCGAGAGTTGTCCATTGATCGACAGGTGCCAGCTAGGTGCCCGATAATTTGCCTGGATCCTCCGGAGGGATTTCTCTGCAAACCCCATCTTCACCTGGTGTGAAAAATGAATGACCATTCTACACGGTCAAACACTTTCACAGTGTCTAAGGCTAGCAGGACTTTGCGGATTCCGCACTTAGAGACCATCTCTCCTAAGTGGCATACCTGGCGAGTGTTGTCAAAGGTCTGGCAGGATTTGATGAAGTATGACTGATCTGACTGGATGAGGTCTGGAAGCCTGGCTTCAAGTCTGGTAGCCAAGATCTTAGTTTATATCTTGGCGTCAATGTTGATGAGGGCTATCGGGCGATAGGACCCGCACAATGTGGGGCCTTGCCTGGCCTCGGGAATACCACTAGCTTAGTCTGGTCCATGGACTCTGTGATGCCCCCCGTTCTCGAGGGAAAACACATGCCAGCAGAGAACTCTGCTAACATGGAGTGCACTGACGAAAACAGTGTAAGCCGAAAGTTATAAAGGCACACAGTGTTGTAAGTGACGTAGATTGCATAGGTTACAGATCCAAGTGGCTGGTTGGTTCGACCCTATACATATACTGCCTGCTCCATAAGGGATGCCAGGTCATTGGTCCCAGCCTCTCCTGTTCTTCATCTTTCATGTGGGGTTTTTCTTTGTACATCAGGTGCAAAGCTCTAATTGGCAATTACTAACACAAATCATTGCATCCCCTATCTGTGGCCTAATGTGCACCTGGTACTGCAGACATGGGAGCAGAGGATACTTTCGAGGTCACGATAACTTGCAAACCCCAGATCGATCCCAGACACGTCGGCACCTTCCCAAATCTTCCCACCCTGGTTTTAGGTTTGTTACTTTCCACACATGGCACCTCGCAGCACAAATCGCAGGAATCCAGGATGTAGTGAACCCGCCTTTCTGCTGTGTTCTTCCTGGTTAGCTGTCAATCAAACTGTTTTATGGTCGGGGGTCTGCGGCTGGCTGTTACACTGGAATGCTGCGGTCTTGTGACGGGGCATCTAGGCACTAAAACATAGGGCTTGGACTGGTGAAGGTCGGAGGCTCATGCCCTCCTTCTCATGGGTTAACTGTTCACAGGGAGCTCTTGGCCCCCTCATGGCCTTGCAGGGACATTCCATCTGAGATACATGTGATAATAGTATGAAACAATGAGAGGGTTAGGAAATTCTGCGGATTTGGTCTTTCTCGCTACTGCCTATGCTGCAACACTAACCTGCATGCAAAATATGATAAGCTACCCATAATGCAATGTCCATCGACACTGCCTCCCTCCTATAGCCTCCCCAGGAACCTACAACACACTCTTATGCCTCTGCCTTATCTGGAACCTCTTGGGGGCCCAGGACGATCGTCCCCACTCCCCAACATTCCCCTGTTTCGTTAATCCCACATTAGCGAACTGCCATGCAAGTCTTTTCTCTGTCCTCCTTTTCCATTCTCTCCCTCTCCAATCTCTCAGCCCCCTTGTATGGCTGGGTTCACTTCTTGGGCACTTATGCTTTGCACACATATCGTAAACTTTCCCCAACTTGCGCATACTGCTCTGGGGTACACATGAGGTATATGCACCATCCATCTCCTGCTAGGTCAACCCAGTGTTCATCATAGTACTCAGGGTCTGGTGGCGGAATGGTGACCATGCCTTAGGGGTGAAGACGCTGCTCTACCCATACCATGAGGGGCATGCTTGGGTCATCTGTTTGTACCTGGCTATCTTTTGTACTGCGAAGTGCGCTATGTACCACAATTGAAACCATCATCATTGCACTGCTAGAGATTGCTTTGGCACAGCTTTGAAGTCCCATCTGGTATGTGCAGAAAATCACCAACACGAACACCATCACAAACATGAACACCAACACTGGTACCAGTATTTTCATGATCACCCCCATCCACGAAGGTGCCCATGAAAAAAGGTAATCGAACCAGTCACTTTTCGGTATGCCGGCCTATGTTTGCATGTGGGTGCTGAGAGTGTGCAGCGCCTCTATTATTTGTATGAGAGACCCATTGGCATCGTCGTGTGGGGGTATGTATGTGCAACATGAATCCATAATTTTTTTTAGTTAACAAACGCCTCCTACTATTGCTGTAAGCAAGTCCAATACGTAGCGATTCTGCAATGTCATTAACCTGATTGCTCGCAACTCTGCCTTTATCGCATTCAACCCTGCAATATGTTGACACGTGAGATGAATGATGCAGCTGGTCGAATGCCACTGGCAGAAGCTCAGCGTCATAACTGCTTTGCCTGTTGTTTCTTGCCGCCATAAGTAGGGCACTGTTTACTTCCTCTCCTTAGCCACAGGTCCTTCTCTTCCTGTGGGGCACGGCCCTGTAATTCAATAATCTGTGCAGTTGGTACTGAGTTGTAAAGTGCTGGCAGCTGCTCTCATCCATGTGCTATCACTGGATATTCTGAAATGCTGGGTACTGGGAGATATGCAGCCTGTTTGGTCGCTGCATCTGTGGCAGCATTGCCCAGTGAAATTTCATCATTGTCATTGGTGTGGGCAGTGCATTTGACCATTGCCGTTATGGAGGACTGAGAAAAGGCATCAATCAATGTGTCTATTAGTGATGAATGGTGAACAGGGAGCTCTCCTAAACTCTTTTATTCCCCTTGCGAGCCAAGAATGCACTGTAGAGGTCACAGAATTGGAGTAGATAGTTACACGACATCCCTGGGACGCTAAAAGCACTTCGATGAGCACAATGAGTTCTGCTGCTTGGACTGAGTAATGCATGGGTAACCTTTTTTTGCTCCAAAATTCCATATTCGCCGTTCAATAGGCAGACAGCCGCACCCGTATGTCTGAGGCCCGTCCCCTGGTCAGTAGTTGCTGAACCATTGAAGGAAAAGAACTTCTCCCTTTCAAGCGGGCTGTCTTTCGCTTTAGGTATGGGATCCTCCTCCCCCTCAAAGGTCATGCAGTCATGTTTAGTAAGATCTTCCTCAATGCACATTTCTATTAGAAACATAGCTGGGTTTACTGTCCTGCATGTGAATATTTGGGCTGGATAAAAGTATCTCATATGCAGAGTTAATGTAGATGCGAACCGCTCTAGTATGGTGAATGGTGCATGCTCCCCATACAATGTTATGAAACACCTCATGGTAATTGTGGAACTTGTCACTATTGCGAATGCAGCGGCAGCAAGCACCTGTTCGCAAGGGAATTGGCCCTGTATCACTGAATCGTGCACTCCGATGTAATAGGCCAATGGCTTGTGGCCCATAGTGTTTTTCTGAGAAGACACGGCTGTCATCAGCTGCAGAAGTCTTGAGCGTAATCTGGGGTCGCTAGCACTGGGGCAGTAGAAATTACTTCTTTTAGGTCATTAAAACTCATATGCATGCTTTCAGTCCATGTTATTTTGTTCTCTGTCTTTTGTGCCTATTTAAGGCCTTGTAATAAGGGGCCTGGTATACGCAGTGTAGTCAAGGATCCATTCTCTGTAATAATTGCACAGGCCGAGAAATTTCTGCATTTCTTTGACAGTTTTTGGCTGAGCATCTCTGCGTACAGATGCAGCACGTTCTGGGGTTATTTTCTTACTGTGCACATATATTAGCTGTGCTAAGTAAAGAACTTCCTGAAGACAATATTGTTGCTTAGTCTTGTCCACTTTGAACCCCTTGTGTACTAGCAACTGAAGGAGAGTGATTGAGTCCCTCCTGCACTGCTGTTCGTCATCACTGCGCACAAGCAAATTGTCTACATATTGAATGATGGTTATGGGTACCTTTATGTTCCCTACGTCTGCATGTAAGATCTTACTAAAGATGCTGGGGTACACACTGTACCCTTGGGGCAATCTTGTGTGTTCGTACCGCATTCCCCCATGCGTAAACATGGTGAGGTACTGAGAATCTGATTGTAAGGGTATGGAAAAGGTGTTTTTCAAGTCACCGACAGTGAAATTTAGTCGCTTGCTTTGGGACACTGCACAAAATGGTTGCAGGGTTAGGAACAACCAGAAATTCTGCGTGTATAATGTTGTTTAGGGGGCGGATATCCTGGATCATCCTCCAACTGGACCCCTTTCCCATTTTATCGGGTAGATCGCTGTATTGCAGGGTAAATTAGAGGGTATGATAAGGCCTTGGTGTAAAAGTGCAGTAATGGAGTCTCTTATTCCCTCCTCTGCCTCTCTGGACAATGGCTTTTGTCTCACTCAGGGTAACGCTGCAACAGGTGGTTTGTGTGTAAATACGTATGGGGTTCACTCCTTGCAAAAGGTCAATATCATGGGCCTTAGTTGTCCATAATTTCTCAGGGACCTGTGCTAAGTCATTCTCCAGAAAGGATGAGGCTGAAGTGGATACCATCATGGGACATTGTACTCTGCGTATTGCACCATTATGTAACAGGGTATGCAAATAGCCAACACTTTTGCGCCCTCATCAACCCTGCCTTCAAAGAGTTCCTCATCTGTCACTTGGTCAGTGCTGTGCAAAATACAGTGTGCACCTGATGTCCATCCGAATCAATTCAAATGGCCACAATCCTCTTTGCTGACCCCGCAAACCCCCCATAATACAGTGAAATCACTGTTCCCGCAACAAGCTCTGGGGACAGAGCTGTTCTCAAGATGAAATCCGACGGCACCCGCCAACACACCTTTCTAATTTGGGGCACTGCCACAAGTAGCACAGTCATTGCGTACACAAACATATTGGGATCAATAGGAATGCCACAAACCACCACCTCCCTTCCAATGGCCTGTATTATCATCATTTCTCTCACGGCACACATCCCCAGGGTGGCTAACACTATACCCTGATCTGTAAAGGAGATGGTCATGTTTACACAAGCGATCCAATATAAAACATGTACTGGGGAGGTCTCTGAATAGAGCAACAGGCGTGCTGTACTCTGCCCCCTATTTTGATGGGTAATTATTCTGTATAAGGAACCGTTGCTACAACCCCAGACAACCCCTGCGTGTCAAGTGTTTTGCCAGATAATGGAAATTTGTCATAACTGATGCATGATTTAGTGACACCTGTGTTAACCATGAAAATTGTTTGTTTCCTATCTCAGAGCCCACCATGGGTTCCTCGTCTGGGTGGGTAGTCATGGACAGGACTGGGCATGCAAGAGCTTTCTGTGGGCTGTCCTAATAAGGATATGTTTTTGTGCCTGGGAACGTGAAGGGGTTTCCCCCCCTATGACAGTCGCGCCTTGATAATCTGTCACTGTCCCATTCGGAACGATGTTACTGTTTGGCACTTGGACAACATGTGATTGGGCCAACAGTACTGGTTGTGGTAAATGGCTAGACAGGCATCTGTGCATGAGGAGGTTGTGACGGTAGCTGTGTGTAAGCTTGGCATATTTCATATGGTATTGATTGGGGCACTTACAGATGTTGCTGCGGATGGGTTGGGAATGCAGGGGCCATACAGGTTATATCCAGGCCCACCCCTACTTCTGCACTCCCTCACAAAGTGACCCAGTTTACCGAATCCCCAAAACTGAACTGGTCGTGCTATTCCCCTCGGTCCCATTCCCCCAAAGCCACCTCTGCCTCCCTGTCCTCCTGGGAACCCCCCCTCTTCCTCGTTGTTGACCCCCCTGATACTGCTCTGTTGCTGGGACACCCATCCTTCCATTGCCCTCCATTCTGCCAAACCGCTGCCATGCTCGTGTCGCTGCCTTATCTGCTGAATGCGTTTGGGTCGCTGTCCCGACTGCTCCCTCAACTGAAATTTGTGCTTCTTTGTAATGCACCAGTTTTGCTTTCTCAGCCTGCATTCTCTGTCTCGCTCTTTAATCCGTTTACAATGGTGTACAATTATGGTCTGTATTTCGGCCCAACCCTTTGCGTCTATGCCTACTATCTTGAGAGCCTTCTGTACTTCCTTGGGCAATCCCCTCTTGATAACGAAGTGGAACTGATCGGTCCCACTTCTCACCCGTCTATGCCTGCCAACTTTCTTCCACCTTTAAAATGTATTGGGCGGGGTTCTCATCATCATTGCATTATGGACTGTAATTCTGGTGTGTCGGGGTATGCCCGCCGCAGTACGTCCCACACCTGCGCTCTGATATCATTGAAGTGGGCCCATCCTGAGTATCGTCGTCTGTTTTTACTCCCGGGTATCCAGCCTTAACCCAAACGTCATCTGCCTGCTCATCTGCCTGCTCATCTATGATTGCAACAAGCACATTTTTTAGATCTCCCACTGCCAAAGGGATGCCTGCTGTGTGTTTTTCAAATGCATATATCAATTTCCCAGCCCCGGCAGTGAGGGGAGGGAGCGCTTTTATTAGGTTGTTTTTGTCCATTTCGGCCCATGGGTCATACTGTGCTTTTCCGGGGCCTTAATGCAGTAATGGCAGCTGGGTATCTAACCGCCTTTTCCCTCTCCTGCTGTCGCTCGCTCTTTTTCATACTACTGCTGTCTGCCCAAATATGTTCCTCAGCTGCAGGCCCCACAAACTTTCTACCCTCAGGGTAATTGCTGGCACTTCCTCTTCATCCTCTAACTCCATCATAACCCACTCTCCCCCCTCCCCCCGCAGTTCCCTATTTGTATCTCCATCTGACCTGAGCGTCCACTAATTTACACTTCCGGCTCCTCGCTCCTCACACTTCCCTTTCTCCTTCTAAATGTGCATGTCCTTATTTGCAGTACTATCCAACCTAATAAAATGTCTCCTGCCCTACATTCGTCTAGTCCGCACCCCTGCTTATTCCCCTCCTCCCTAAGGGGAAACACTTGTGTATAGGTGCGTTATAAATACCATATCATATCATATAAGGGTCCTCAACCGTGTCAATCCCTTCTGTGATTTCTGATCCCCCTTATTCTCGGCCTTCACCGGTGTAGCAGTATTATTATTAGTGTGGTATGGGGTGGTGCTGTGGCTGGAGGGGGCACATATGTGGGGTTAGTATATAGGGTGGCGGGAAGGGTGGGATAGCATCCCATTGGGGGCAGAGGTAACTGCCTCTCCTCAGGTGATGCTACCGTATTTGGAAATAGTCCATCACCCTTCTCGGATTTACACTCATCGCTGTCTTCTAAATCCTCTACCATTTTCCATAATTTCAAAACCTCTCATCTCCTCTCAAGCTTTTAGTCCTCGTATTTAGCAGCTAAGAATGTATACATGTGTTCCAATATCTCTCAATTGTTTGTACCCTCCTCTGGCCATGGGCGCAAAATCCCCCCATTGTGTCTCGGCCACCCACTGTCTGTGATACCTCTCAATGTTTTCTTTATACAGTGGCAATGCACCATGCATGTGCTCCAATGGTGTAACTACCCCCATGTTAAACCAGCTCTATGCACGAAAATACCCGCCCGGAATATATTGGGCACAGGAGTTTGAGCCCTCTAGTTATACGGGGCGCCTACATTAATATATTCTCTTCTACTCAAAATATGGCAGCATCATCTCCCCTAAGTTGTAAAGGATTCCACTTCTCTGTTTCTCTTCTCATATATAATAGAAAATGTATCACTGCTACGTGGTCTCTAACTCAACACACCGCTCAACAGCGCTGTCACCTTCTCTCCCTCATTTCACTATTGCACTCTCACACTTCTTTCCTGTTTCTCCAATTCGCTCTCAAAGTCCTCCCATTGCTCTCACTCACAGAAGGTGTACTCACATGTGCGTGTTCACCCGCGCTCCTCCGTCACGGGGTCTCATTAATGGCCTGCACCATCCTAGGAGCAGCGCCCCGCTTCAAAGAGCAGACAGGAATTCTGTGAAAAAGGCTCCGGTACACCACTATGGGTTGCATGCCTGGGACTGGTTGCTGCCGGTGGGCGCGGCCCCTCCAGATGTGCGGCCAGGAATCTTACGTCTCTCACAAGATCGGTGTATCAAGTCAGGGTGACCAAGTTGTCTGGCAGATCTCCAGCGCACACACTTAGAAAAAATACAGTCAGATAGGGAAAAACACCCAGGACACAGTTTGCAAGGAGAACAAGATTTAATCATACCCATTAAAAATACATGCCAGCAAAGATCTCTGCTAACACGGAGCGCCCTGACGAAAACAGCATAAGCAGTACGTTGCAAAGGCACAGTTCATAAGTGACGCAGATTGCGTATCTTAGATTGTGTTAGGGAGAATTCTCTGTAAAGGCTAATTTCTAGTGAGTCCCCCAGCAGCTTGCTGGATTTTTGGGGTTTATTTTTTTCTCCTGCTAAGAGTGAGACTCTTTTACTCCCACTCTTAGACATGATTTGAGGTGTTCCTTTTTCTTTCCATGTGTTTTATGGGCTATGGGGGTCTTTTACTCCATAGGGTCTCATGTGTTTTTGATGTGGGTTACACAGCACCCTCCGTGCCGTAACCCAGGGGGTGTCGTAGCGACCCCCCAACATAGACTCCATACCCTGGGACTGACTACTGTCTCCCAGGGCATGTAAAGTCACCATTGGCTTTGCTAGTCCCAGATTATGAACAGAAACCAGTACAAACCATCATATTGTGGACGTACTGGTCGGGGCAATTCGATTGCCCCCGGGTCTGTTGTTCGAGTGGGCATGTCTCCGTCCCCCCTGATCGGATTTTGGCTGGTGGCAGTGGATACTACTTTTTATATTCGACCGCGAATATATCACTATGGGATTTTCCCATTGTTCGAGGCTACCAACTATAATTATTTAATTCCTATAGCCTCGAACATACCTCTGGTTTATTTATTTAATATTAATTCACTGGTTGATATTTTTTGCCAGAACTCGATTCTAAAATGGCGTTTGTGTTCTCTTCTGGGACTCCAACCCAAGTTTTGCCCTTTGTTCCACTTTTTGGCGGGCTTCTCCAAAGAAGCCTCCAAAAGTGGTGCCACTCTGGGTACCACAGGTGGTGTGGGAGGGGGTTTAGGCACCCTGGACTGAGTTGCCTTGGCAACTCAAGTCGCACTCATGTGTGATTGGCCCAAGTGGTGAGCCGGCCGGTTCACCACTAAGCATGTTTGATTGACAGCTAGGCTGAATGAATGGGGGTTTGCTGCATAAAAGCAGGGCTTTGGGGACTGGAACTTCAGAAGTTGCCACAGGACCTAAGAATCCGAGGAGGGAGAAGCTGAGCCGACCGGCAACGACGACACCACCGGTGGAGCCCTGCGGAACCGTCTCACCACTTTTCCCGACGACAGAGGAGATCTCCAGTCCGGAGAGTCTTCTTCCTTTGACTGGTGGGGATAACCAGTTTTGCCTTCTTTTCTCCTTCCTGGAGTATCTCATGGCCGCCTTGCCCGTGCCAAGGACCCCGGCAACCGGAATACCACGGCTTACCACTACCGCGAAGAGAAGGGTAGTACCTTTTAACCGAAGAACTCCGCGGCTGGTTTCTTCCCTGGCAGTGCAACGACCTTCATCTTTCCTCCACGGCGAGACCTCCTCTTCCTCTGGACGAAACACCGACTTGCACCCGCTGCCAGGAACAACTGCCCCCGCTGGAGCTTCCTTCACACTTAAGGTACTGAGTCCCGCCTGGCTTCCCTTGCGACAGATCGTTCGGGGTGACAGTAAAGCCTCGACTTTCTAACCTGGGCTGGCCTGGGACAGCCTAGCTAACTTTTCCTGACTTTAATTTCATTCTTTGTGTGCAAACTATCTACAAGACTCTTTGGGCATAACCCCACTGTGTGAACCTGGACCCCTTCTGCTTGCTCTCTCCAAGAGTGGCCTGGAAATTGACTTCCTTGCTCTTCAGTAGAACTCTGCCTATCCTGCCTTACTGTGGTTCTTTTAAAAGTATTGAAATGTGCGTGCTTCCATAACTCTGCCTTTTTCCCTCCATGTTTAATAATTTATGAGAGTGCCATCTTATGTTAAGCGCTCACCTCTGTCTGAAAATAAGTGGTGTTTCTCATTAAGACTTGTCTAATAAGTCATTAGGGTTGTATATATATAATAGTGACTGTGTGCTGAATTTACGTTTCTCTCTGTGCTAGTGTAATTTACAAGTGTGTCTTTAAATAAATAATTATATACTTTTACACCAAAGCTCTGGTCAGTGTTTGCTTGTGCTACTGTATCCCTGTACCTATTGTGTATCCTCTACATACTGCCTAACTCTTCTTGAGGGAAGTCTGACTGCTCAGCCACAGCTACCAAGTGAATCTGTGTGGTACAGACTGCTACCAAGTGGGTTTACTGCCAAACACCCGTAGTCTTAAATCTTTGGCAGTGGTCCCTAAGGGAACTGCACAGGTTTCTGCCTAACAGATTGCATAGGTTACAGATCCAAGTGGCTGATTGGTGCTGTGAGGAACCTAAAGGTATCTCACTCGCTAGTCTCCGGGGATCTGTCATCCAATGGGCCAGGACACGGCCATTGCTTTTGGATCCAGTTCCGGGGGGTGGACCAGTGTTGGAGGATCACCTGGATGAGGGGTCCTCAGGAAGTGGAACTGGGACACCAAAGAGTGAGACGTGGTATCCCCTTCCTAATAACACCTTTTCCCATCCTACCAGGTAGGATACCTAGGAATTCAAACACACCACACCCATTCTGACACAAACACTTTCTCACAGACAGTTCACCGTGAGCGACAACGGACTAACACCAGAACCATGTACCTGACATGCCCAACCACATGGACAGGCAAGGTCAGGCAATTACGGATTATTACACATACCTGACTTCATCACACTTCCCCACATGGATAAAAGGCAGAGCATGAAAGCACACTCTGATCGAGGCTAACCACATGAGGGAACAGCAGTTCCAAGATGGCAGTTTAATACAAGGAGAAAGACGGTGAGACCAGAGAGAGTCGCAAGGAGGGAAGTACCCATGACCTCTAAAGACCGTTACTTTCGTGAGCCTTGGAAAGTAAGAAACCGAGAACCAGGAACTAAGGTTGATCAAATCTGCACAGTGTGTCGGAGGTACCCGGGTGTGAGGGAGATTTCTATGAAATGTGTAAATTCCCTTCTACCTTAGAGACCCCCAGCTCTTTTGCTGGACTTTAGGGCTTTTAATTTCTATCCTGGAGAGAGTGAGACCTTTTTACCACTCTCTCATGTATTTCTCTGTGATTTAAATTCTGTGTTTCGTTTGGTTTGGGAGTCTGACAAACTCCATAGGCATCATCTTTTTACATTGTGACACACAGCACCTTCAGTGCAGTGGCACAGGGAAGTATTTCAGATTTCCCAAATGTTTAAATACCTTCTCTTGGTTAAACTACTGTTTCCAAGAGCAGTGAAGTGAAATTGACTTTACATTTGTAACTTTCTAGACCCAGCACACACTATCTTACAATAGGGTGCTGGAGGGGTTAATTAGTAACCCCTTTGTCTAGTTTCTCATGTAACATTTTTATGTTACCCTTTCTACAATTAATGGCTAGTGGCGGTGGTTTACTTTTTACTACCATTAAGTGTTTCTACCGTGGGCTGCAATTGCAGCTGCAGTAAAGCACCCATGGGTTCCCATTTTGTCACAATGACCCCAGTCTTCTTTTTGTTTAGATTTTTTGTTGGAAAGGTCCTTCTTGGGATTTACTCTGTCCGCCAAACCAGGTTTTGTCCCTTTGTTCTTTTTGTCTTTGGTGGGATTCACTAGTGAAGCCTGCCTCAGGCTCTAGCGTGTCTGGCAGTGGCAGGAAGTGAGGGAGGTGCCTGAAACATCCTGTGCTTAATCCCCTTGGTTACAGGAATGTAGCCAAAGGTGATTGACTGGCTGGCTGCCCTTGGAGGACAGCCACCCGGCTGTGTGATTGACAGCTAGGCTGCGAATGAATGGTAGACACCTGCATAAAAGGCAAGGTGTTTTTGCTTGGAAGGCAGAGTCGACCACTGGACGAAGGAATCTGAAGAAGAACTTGGAAGAGATGCCTGCAGCAACTCTTGGACAGTTGGTTTGCCCGGTGAAGCCCTGCTGCAGTGCTGAAGCTCCGAATTCGCCTCGACTAGAGAAGCCTTGCAAAGGTTGACTTCTCCCCTTGGGTTGGTGGGACCAATCGACCGCAAGACAAACTCATCTGGAAATACTCTGGGAGCTGGCTGTACTTCCATTGCTGCTGCAGGAACCGATTGCCAGGGAGAGGAACACCAGTATCAAGTGTGTCGTCTTTAAGTTGGACCTGAGCTCCAGGAAGATCCTCCGGACTCAAATGAAGCAGGACTGGCCAAGCCTGAGCCACCTCAACAGAGTGCTGGACCCCAGATGCGAGGAAAGTCCATAGGTTACCCAAGAACCGCGGTGGTGCTATTTGCGAGAAGCTGAAACCGCGAAGTGCTGCTGATCTGAAGTTTGCCCATTGCTGCCGCCGACCTTCAATTCGCAGTGCAGGTGTCCTCAGACATCCTCCCTCTTGTCCCCACGACGGAGACCCAGGAACAACAGGATCTGCAGACCTAACACAGGAACAAAAGCCAGCTGGAACCAATTTCTTCCGACCTAAGGTACTGTAAAACTAAGGGGTACTTACCTCTTGTGTAGCCTTGCTAGCTCTCAGTTGAGACTTGCTCTGGTTGCTTTTGCAGAGTTGCTTGCAGCTTTGCCCCGCACAAGCCTCGCAGCTTGTGGCCCAAAAGTGATTTCATTTTCTACAAAGACTTCTAAAACATTGTGCAACACTTTTTACTTACCTTCAATAAGTGCTACAGCTCCCGTAGACTTTGCTCAAGTGACATTGGCTGTCCTGGCTCCCTGAAAGACTCTTCTATCCTCAGACTTTGTGCTTTAACTATCCCTCAACAAAAGTCATACATTCTATAACTTGTGTAGCTGGGAAAGGGTGAATTTACTTTGCATTGGGGGTTCAAAATTACTTACCTCCTTAAGAATATTTGTTAACCTTTGTTTTATTCCCTAAAAACTTTTCCTTTTGACACCAAATTCAGTATTGCTTTAAATCTGCCAGTGATATATTAATGTCCACAGCGTGCTAGTTATTTGTCACCTCAGGGTGTAGGAAGTGTCTGTGTGCCATCCCAAATGGGTATCTACTGATTTATTGAAACTGAGAGTGTGTATTTTTGAAGTATATTATTGTGTTACATATGTTGCTCCCTTCTAAGGAAGACTTATTCACCTGAATTTAATTAATACATATTTTTTTAATCAAGAAACTTTGAGTGTAAGTGTTTATTTGGATACTTGTCACTGTGAAACTCTATGTTGCAACCCTACAGTTCACATTGACCCCTCTTGAGATAAGCCTGGCTGCTCAGTCACTCTACCAACTTGTGTAGTACATGGTTATACCAAAGGTTGGGTTAACTATTGCCAAGAGGACAAGGCTGGTACAGTCTCCCAAAGGGTACTGCATACAATCTTGCCTAACACCCGGGCTCTCCCATGTGGATAACCAGTCGGAGAGACAGATAGCAAACCAGCTTGTGTTTTGAACCAAGGTTGCAAGTGTACAAAGAGAACAGTGTGTGAGGCGTTTGCAAAGAGCGACGCAGATATAATTGGAAACCAAAAGGAGTAGTTGAACTTTATAATTGAACTTTGGGATGCCCAGAAAGATACCATACACAGAATGGTCCGGCGCCACGTCGGTGCTCATTCGAAAGCCTCACAATTGGTTCGAGCCTGACTGAGGGAGACTAATTGAATGAAAGAAAGGGATCTGAGCATGGGTGAGGGGGATATGGGGTGAACCATGAGTCACCTGAGAAATAATTATCCGAACATAGTTTAAAAGGGATCTGAGCCCGGCTGAGGGGGATCCAGTGTGAACACCCAATTTGAATACTGGAGAAAGGAAAATACCGTTGGTTAGGCAGAATTATATGCAGTACCCTTTGGGAACACCACACAAAATTAAGACTACAAGTGACAGTACAATTTCATCTTTGGTACAAGCCTGTACTACACAGTTAAAGTGGTAGCAGTAGCAGAGCAGCCAGACTTCTCAAGAGTAAGTGAGCAGTGTCAAATAGTTACACAAAGGACATCAATGACTATGATTCAGACAAACACTGACTCAAGGTTTCTAAGTAAAAGAATATATATTAATTTACTCAACAGTTGTATAACATTTCACTATTATAAGTAAGTTAAAGAATCACAATCATAAATACACCACACCACTTCCGTTAAATTCCAGACAATTTAAGCTCACAAAATGAAGTGGGAGCAAAATGGCACTCCAGCAATTTAAAAGGGAGGGAAAGACAGAGTTATTAGAAATTAGGCAAACCAACAGTTAACTCAGAGCAATTGAACAAGAGGAACTTCAGTGAGGAGATCAGCTAGAAAAGGCTTAGGGCCAAAGTCAATGGGTCAAAAGTCTTTTGCTCAAGATCAGACAGTTCAGGGTAGTTCGCGGTAAAGTTTGTGGCACAGATTCCGGAGGAGGTTGGTTGGTAGAAAAGGTAGTTCAAAGAGAAGAGAAGGACAAGCCCTCGGATTGGCAAAAGATCTAAAACACTTTTACCGCGGTTGAACGAAACGGGCAACCGGATTTGCACAGTACCTTGAAACGGAGAGGGAGCTGTAGCTGAGGCGGACGTTCCTGGTGGTTCCTGCAGGCTCACGGGTTCTGAAGCGACTGTCGGACTGACATGAAGTAGGAAGACTGGAGGGTCCTGCGCCACCCAGGGAAAAAACCAGCAGCAGAGCAAAACAACTAATTAAAAGGTCCGCTCCTTAAAACCCAAGTAGGGTCCGACCTTCCTGGCTATCCAGCCCACTGTAGCTCTGTACAGCGAATTCGACCAGAGGAGGGGGTCTTAAGATTCGGACCTGCAGCAGGGCTTCACCGGGCGGTTGAGTCGTTGTAGGGGTCCTCTCCTTCCAGTTCCTCATTGGTTCTTTCGTTCCAGTGGCGACTCTGCTTTCCCAGTCCCAGAGACCTGCTTTTTATGCAGTCTTCCCCCATTCATACAGCCTGGCTGTCAATCACACAGCAGGGTGGCTGTCCTGGCAAGGACAGCCCCCTTAGCCAATCAAACAGGAGTGCGACTTGGGTTACCAAGGGAACCCATGACAGGGGTCCGAAGACCCCTCCCTCACATCATGCCTACCTAGACTTTCAGGCGCCTTAAGGAGGGCTTCAGTGCAGAAGCCCGCGAAAAGACAGCAAACAAAGGAATCATCCCCGGGTTTGGCGCGCAGAGAAAAACATGAGAAGGACTTTAACAAAAAGAAATGGCGAATAAACCCAGCCGGAACCAAAATAAAATGTATTTGGTCAAGCGGGTTTATGTTCGAGGCTAATATAATAGCCTAAAACATTACCACGTTTATATAAGATAATCACGGTAGAAAAGTTAGGGTAGTTACAACTGCCACCAGCAAGTCTTAATGTAAAGGGAACGAAACAAGGCTCCAAGAGACACAGACAAAAGGGGATAAGAGTTAACCCTTTCCAATACTCCATTTAAGATGGGGTTTGTTTCTTTGTTTGTTTTATTTATTTATATAGCGTTCCAGACCCAGAGGTAAAAGGGCACTTTGGTGAACGGTTACAGAGTACATTATATACATTTTACAAGTTATACATTTATATAGTTTGTAAGTAATAAGCACATTTAAGGTATAGGCAATATCATCAAAACATGGGAAAGAAAAAGATGGTAAGTGTTCGTTTTTATTCAGTAACCATCTAATAACCTGTTTCCTGAGTGATAGAAAGGTATCGATGGACTGGACTGGGTCTGTGGTTAAAAGTGACTAAAGTAAAGTTAATGGCAACTTTACCCTTTTCTGGGGGACAGTAGTGAGCCCCAGAAAAATTGAGTCGGTGGGAAGTCTAAACGACAACCCTGTATCACTGCACTGAAGGTGCTGTGTAACACACAATAAAGTGGTGCTTATGTAGTAGGTGAGGCTCCAGAGCCCAAGAACACACAAATGGTAAAAACACACATGGCAAAACACATGAAAGAGTGGGAAAAAAGCTCACACTCTTAACAGGTGAAAAATATAAATCCTAGAAATCCAGCAAAGCTGCCGAGGGACTCATTAGGTAAGGGAAATCAGCCACTTATGAGAATTCTCCCTAACAACGTTTTCGTGTTGTTTTTGTATACCAGGCCCTCTGAGTCCAGAGACTTGCAAGAAGTAAAGAGGCTTGGACACAGAAGGTCTTGAACTGTTTAAATGGAACTGTATCCCCGTGCTGCAGAAGCCAGAGTGTGTGCTTTGCTCGAGTGAACTGCCTTGTCCCATGCTGAAAACATGGGGAACGGAGGCCAACGGCCCGAACATCCTGACTTATCATTTTGTGAACACTTCTTTCTTTTTCGTGAACATCACCCCACATTCTTTGTAAATTAGTAGTAAGGTTTGGCAATGGTTTTTTTAGTATAAGCCCTTTTAATTTAACAAGACTCCACCTGGACTGCATTATTATTATTTGATGGTCGTAGCTTGCTCCCATCTGTAGATTTAGGTTTAGATAGGCATTTATCTCACCCTTGTAAAAGTTCAATAAACACCCTTGAACTGTGGTCACCTTTGTCTGTCTTACTGTTGATACCATGTCTTCCTTACAGTGCAACCCTATACATATACTACCTGCTCCATAAGGGATGCAAGGCCATTGGTCCCAGCCTCTCATGTACGTCTTCGTCCATGTGGGGTTCTTCTTTGTACGTCATCAGACACAAAGCTCCTTATTGGCAATTATCAACACAAATCTCTGCATTCCCTATCTGTGGCCTAATGAGCACCTGGTACTGTAGACATGAGCACAGAAGATACTTTCGAGGTCACGATAACTTGCAAACCGAAGCTCGTTCCCAGACATGTCCGCACCTTCTCAAATCTTCCCACCCTGGTTTTAGGTTCACTTTTCCCCCATGGCACTTCACAGCACAAATCACAGGGATCCAGGATGTGGTGAGCCTGCCTTTCTGCTGTGATCTTCCTGATAAATTGACAATCTTACAGTTTTATGGTCGGTGGTCTTGGGCTGGCTGGTACACATGATGGGTTCTTGGGGCGGGGGTATCTGGGCACTATAACATGGGGGAGAGGTATTCAAACTGTGGGGTGCTCCCCGCAGGGTAAGGGAGGGGCACGGGATCCCATCCTGAAAAGGAGGGCGGTGTGTTTTGTTTGTTTCTTTTTTTAGGGAGTATGGACAAAGCAGGGCTGGGAGAGTCCTGGCCAGGTGCAGCTCATCCATAATGGGCGTGGGGGCGTCAACCCAGTGGCTCCCTCACACATTATGGAGGAGCCAGCCCAGTGAAACACTGAACGCTCCCTCAGCTGCTTTCTTCAGCTGAGGGAGGGATTCTGGTTTGGCTGAGCTGTCAAAGGCAAACACTGTTTCCTTTTTACAGTTCGGTTCCCCAGCCGCACACGCTCAATGTTCCATGCAAGGTTCAGGGCACTTTGCTTTGCCAGCCTTGCATAGCTCATTGGAAATGCTGGCTGCTGAACTGCATGTCTGTATGTGCGATGGCGAGCTCCTGCGCCTCCTCTTACATACAGACAGGGCAGGCTGCAGCACAGTGTTTCAGCACCCACACTCGGGGGCCCCTGCATGCATGTCAAAGTGTTCAAAAAGTTCAATTTAAAGGTCTCTGTGTTCACAACCTATCCTTGCCCTCACAACTACAATTAACCAATGTGTAGGGATGTCAAAGTCAAAAGAAATAGTCTTCAACTCCAGGTTCTGAGCCCATTCCACCTCACAGCTTTCTTTCAGCTACCCTTCCCCAAGCACAATAAAGTTCCATGAAAATGTCTCAAAATTACCTTTCTCCAGTACAAAGTGATATAGTTAAAAACCAAACCTTAGTGTTCCCTTCCCCAAGTTTCAAGTAGCACAATCCAAAAGCAAAAGGGGTCTTGAAAATCTGTCGTTCTCAAGACGAAGTGTGATTCCTTTAAGTCTATGGGTTCCGTTCCACAAGACTTCAACTCTGCCACTGATATTTGCTGCAGTCTCTCCAAAATGTGTAAAAAAATAAAATAAAAAAAATAAAAACACCAGGTCAACCTGACCTTCTTTCTGGCTCACTTTGCCAGTTCTCATGCAGCGGGTTCATTAGGTTGTTGCTCGGTATCCTTATATTTCGCCATTTAGGGCTCTCTGGTCAAGGCGCTGTTGTTATACCGCACAGTCCACCCATTGAAGGTTGCGCAACCAGGACCCGGGCCGCACACACACATAGGTTCCTTGGTACTTTTTCACTTTTAATATTCTCGACTTTAATGTTTGAATTAAATCGTTGTGCAGCAAGTACTCAATTCAGTTCAGTGTTCAATGTGCACCTTTATTGCTCAGGTTTAAGGTTCTATTCAGTTCGATATTCAAAATGCACTTTTTGTTTTCAATGTTAAGGTTCCTTTTAGTTTGGTTTTCAATGATCATGTAGTTTCCATATTATGGACTGTTGTTCACTCGCGGTCCTGTTGGAGCGCCCCGGAGCCTTTATGCCCTTCCGACACTCACCGGTCTTCTGTGCTTCTTCTTCGACAGTTCCTACGAATTCCCTTATGCTTCTGAAGTTGGGAAACCTTAACAGCGCTAGCCCCACTCGCCTGCCATGTGCCTCTCTCCACACATCAGTTTCAATACTTCTGCTGGCACACGGGCAGCGTCCTCTCTGCGCCGGCTCCTCAGCAGCTCCTGCTGCCCGCTCTGGGGTATTGAGGATCCCAGGCTTGGGGAAATTAAACCGCCCCTTCACATTGGGTCCCCCGACTCCACTGGGATAGTTGCCAGCGTCCTGGCTTGATCTCCGGTCCCATCCCGGCTGCCACCTCATACAGGTATTGTGCTGCTGTCTCAATTGCTCCCCTTGTCACGCTCCTCCTCCTGCTCCTCCTTCTCTCTGTCTGGCTGATCTCCCTTTATACACCTGCAGCCCTTTGACAGGCTGCAGGTGTGGATGTCCAATCAGTTCTGCCTGACCTTAATTAAAGGGACATGCCTGAACCCCTACACCTCTTAGTAGGCATCTTCCTCGTCCCAGTGCTAAAGTGGTGAAAAGGTATGATCTTCATTGCTCTTAGTGGCCTCTTCTTCGTCCCAGTACTGCCATGTGTCATATGTGGGAATATGAGGGGAACTGGTTTATAACAGCCCATGAGGTTGGGGAAGGGTTAGGTTGGTTGCCAATAGGAAACATTGAATACCATGATTTGCCTGAGGGCGCCCCACTCCTGGTCCTCAAGGACCTTCACCCAGGTGATCCTCCCTCGCTTCTCCACCCCAAGGGTCAGGATCCAAGAGTGATGGCCTTTACCGGGCCACCTGTGGAGCAGAAGTGAGAATACCCTCAGGTTTCTCACATTCCTCAGCTTTCCTGGCGTCATCTGCGAACTCCTGGATCACCCATTTGTTAGTGTCCACTCTCTCCCCTAGCTTCATAAGATCCCCTTTAAACTCCTGAAATCCAACCTCATGGAGGAGAATTGTTCCTGAAAAGATTCTGTGATCGGGTCTGAAAGTCTGCCTGGCACTGCACTTCTTCTTTGTTTACTGCCATGGTGCCCTGTTGTGGCGAAACTCCTTCTTCAGCGGTCGCAGCCAGGGCGGTCAAGGGCATTGGATTCTTTGGCTTATCTAGATGTCAGCACTTGTTAAGGGAGCCTTCAACTCTCTGCTGGGCTGTCACTGTGTGTGCATAGTCTCTTTCCCTTTCCATCTAGTCCTGGGCCAGGTGGGGTTCCACACCCCTCCTCACCCACCAAGGCCGGGGCCTCACACCCAACAAGTTGGTTCAGTCCTCTGCGGTTAAGTAGCTCCCGTCCTGTCCGCCCGCACCCCTTGTGCATAGTGAGGCACCGGCTCCTGTGCCTGGTATGGTTCTTCCTTGTCAATGGTGCCCCTTATAGAAGGCCCTTCTTTCTTCTGCGTGGTGTCAGAGTCTTTTGGTACCTCCCAATACTGCATGGTCACCCCTGGGGCTTCTCAGACTCCCCCCACCGGTGTAGATCACCTTGAGTGCGACTTTATTGTGGGCTCCCTGTGCGTAGACCATCAAAGCAGGTCCTTGGAACAGCTTCCTTCCCGCCTCTACTGCTTAGAGTTCTTATGGCAGCCCCCTCGCTGGTTGCCTCAAGACCTCAAAATGGATCAGGAAGCAGTTGTGGCGCTGGTAGGAAGCACCACACCAGATGTGCTTATGTGTTGGGGCTCCCCTACAGACCCTCCTCGCTGGGGCACAGTCTGCCATGTGTTGAGACCCCCCAGCGCTCCTCACCTCCTTTTGCCGTTATGGGCAATCACCATTCTGCTTTCTGGTGCCCCTCACCGCGCTGCTGGTCGTTGTCGTTGTTAGGCAGAATCACATGCAGTACCCTTTGGGAACACTACATGCAATTAAGACTACAAGTGTCGGTACAAATTCACCTTTGGTACAAGCCTGTACTACACAATAAAGTGGTAGCGATGGCTGAGCAGCCAGACTTATCTCAAGAGTTGAGTGAGTAATAGAACAAGTTACACATATGACCAACAAATACCGTGATTCAAACAAACACTTTGAGGTTTCCTGGTAAAAGAAAATACATTTATTTACAAGGTCAGTTTGAAAATATTACACTAGCAAGAGCAGCTCAATATCACACACTAATAAACCACAAATACACAACCGATAAGTAAATTAACAAGTTTAGCTCCCCTGAAGTAATATCACACACTAATAAACCACAAATACACAACCGATAAGTAAATTAACAAGTTTAGCTCCCCCGGAAGTGGGAGCAAAATGGCACTTCAGATGCTTTAAAAAGGGGTAAAAAGACAAGGTTATAAGAATAGACAGCCCAAATACTTTGATAGGCAGGGCAAAGGGTTTCAGTAAACTACAACCAGTAGTTCAGTTCATAGGCCTGGGCCAAAGTCAATGGTTCAGAGTCTTTGTATAGGTTAGCACAGTTCTGGTAGTAAACAGTTAAGTCTTTGCCACAGAGTTTAGAAGAATTTGGCTAGGCAAAAAGTTTAATGAATGTTTAGGGAAGGACAAGCCTTCGAAGTTGGAAAAGTTCCACGAACTTTCGCAATGGCCGAAAAGATTTCCGGACCGTGTTTGCACAGTACCTTTAAATTGAAGAAGAGCTGTAGCTGAGGCAGTTGTTCCTGGCAGTTCGAGCAGATCTTGCTGTTCCTGAGCTTCAGTCATGGGGACAAGAAGGAGGATGTCGGGAGGTTCCTGCACTGCCCAGGAATGAGGCCACAAGCTTGGCAAAAATTGTTTTAAGGTGTGAGTGCCTTAAAGTCCACAAGCTGGTTCCCTTCCCTCTGGCTATCCGGTTTTCAACAGCACTGTGAAGAAATTTCAACCAGATGGGGACGGTGTCCGGGTGGCTTGCGAGTTGTTTGTTCCCACCAAACTCAAGGGAAGAAGTTAACCTTGAAGGGCTTCTCTGTCGATGGAGTTTCAGGCAATTCGGACCTGCAGCAGGGCTTTACCGGTCGTCCAGGAGTTGCAGCAGTCCTCTTCCGTCAGCTCCTCTTTGGTTCTTTCGTTCCAGTGCTTGACTCTGCTTTCCAAGTGCCAGAGACCTGCTTTTACACAGTTTTCCCCCATTCATTCCAGCCTAGCTGTCACTCACACAGCAGGGTGGCTGTCCTTGCTGGAGAGCCAGCCGGCAAATCACGCCAGAGTGCATTCACGTCTCCTAGGAGACTAGGCACGGGGAGTTTCGGGCACCTCCTTCCCATCCTGTCCACCCCGGACACTCAGACGCCAGAGGAGGGCTTCAGCACTGAAGCCTGCCAAAGGCCAACGAACAAAGGGACCAAACCTGGTTTGGCGCGCAGAGACACACAAGAAGGAACTTTCCTAAAAGAAATGGCAAAAAAAGATGACCGGTGTCTGGTTTTATTGATAGGTCTTGGGCACCATATTGAAAAACATGGCTGACCCGATTTTTAGCTACTGTTGTTAGCCGTCGGGGAAAATCATGGTAGTTTGATCTAAACCTCTGCGACCAGCCATTTAAAGTAGGAAAGGGTAACATTTGACTGTTACATGAGTGCTTTGACTCAGGGGAAGCTAGGCAACCCCTCTAGCACTCCATAGGAAGATGGTGTGAGCTGGGTCTGTAAATCTAAAGAGACTAGTAAAGTCAATTTAACTTTATATGCTCTGGGAGACAGTAGTGTGTCACAGAGACGGTATTTAAACCTTGGGAAGTCTGAAAGACATCGCTGTGCCACTGCACTGAAGGTGCTGTGTGACACACAGAAAAAGATGATGCCTCTGGAGTTGTTTTAAAACTCCATAACCAAAGAACACAAAAGTAAAAAACACATCAAAATACATGGAAGAGTGGGAAAAAAAGGCTCACACTCTTCCCAGGTAATAAATCAAATCCTAGAAATCCAGCAAAGTTGCGGGGGGGTCTCAAAAGGTAAGGGAAATTAGCACATTCTTGAGAATTCTCCCTAACAGCCGTTGTCACTTGTGCTGCATGCTAACTTAAAAGGCAATGTCACTGTTCCCGTGGAAATCGAGGCTGTCGATGCAGTAAATATTGTTGGAATCGACTTTATAAATGTTTCTTCGCAATCTAGTTCCCTTTATGCCCTATGTTAGAAAGGCCACTTGACTCTGTCAGAGACTGTCTCTATATTGTATTGTATTGTATTTTGTTATTTATATAGCGCTCTTTCCCCACTTGTGTGGCCTCAATGCGCTTTTTCCTTGGTTAAACTCCCTTGGTGACCGTAGTCGATGTGGTTAGAGATTCTAGGGGATTAGCTTAGATGGGTGTGTGCATGTTTGCCATTCTAAGACTTGGATGTCTGCCAATGCTCGACTAAGCAGCCCAGTAGCGGTCAGACACGTGGGTGGGTGCTCTTGAGGTTAGAGATAGATTTCTGTTGTTGGGAGAGTCTATGTGAGGCCAGCTATACCGGGTGGTGGTCGCTGTATGCTAGTGGCAGAGATGTTGTTGTACGTCAGGTGTTTCAGTCTGGATGGTTATGTGTGAACTATGCCGGATGTGCTTATCTGTAGACGTGTTCTATAGTGCATGCATGTTTGGCCGTGCCTGCGGCCTGTGTCCACGCTAGTGGTGTGAGCAATACATACCGGAGGCTGCGAGAGTTGCTTGTTTGTCGGTTCTAGAATTGAGAGTCCATCAGCTAGACTAAATACAGCGACCTAACAATGCAAATTGTGTACGGAACTAAGCACAGCTAGATTTGAGAATCCTGTATAGTCGGAGAGAGGCCCACACCCAACAATGCAATTTGTGTACAAGACTAAACGCAATGACCTAACAATGCAAGTTGTGTACAGGACTAACACAGCTAGATCTGCCCAACAGAACAGTTGAGTACAATACTAAACATAGCTAGATTTGAGGGTCAATTTAGTAGTTGAGCACTAATTCTAAGCAAAGCTAGATTTGAGAGTCCTGCACAGTGGGAGAGAGGCCCATTCCCAACAGAACAGTTGAGTACAATACAAAGCCCAGCTAGATCCGAGAGTCCTGCATAGTGGGAGAGAGGCCCACGCCCAACAGAACAGTTGAGCACAACACCAAACACAGCTAGATTAGAGAGTCCTGTATAGTGGAAGAGAGGCCTACGCCTAACAGAACAGTTGAGTACAATACTAAACACAGCTAGATTTGAGAATCCTGTATTTGTAATTTAATTTTTTTGTAATTTATTTTATTTGTAAAGCGCACCAGGCCCTCGGGCAACCGGGCGCATCATCTTGTGGGCAGTTACATACATACAATACAATGTAGAAAATATTTACAGCACATAGTACAGTGGGAGAGAGGCCTACACCTAACAATGCAATTTGTGTACAAGACTAAGCACAGTGACCTAACAATGTAAGTTATGTACAGGACTAACACAGCTAGATTTGAGAGTCCTGTATAGTGGGACAGAGGCCTACGCCTAACAGGACAGTTGAGTACAATACTAAACACAGCTAGGTTTGAGAGTGTGGGAGGGAGGGAGACAGTGGAAGATAATTACAGTGTTTTAGATATGTTTGCTTAAGCGGCTAGGATTCCAGGGTAGAGTAATTGCTCTACTCCCCACCCAGGCCACTCCTACCATACAGATCCTAGTAGTTGCTGGTTGTTGCGCTCACCTGGTCTCTGCGGAGGCGTTGGGGCACGGTTGCAGCCCTCCTGGGGGTGAAGTCGCTCGGGTCTGACTTCGCCCTATGCGCTCATGTGGTGACTGGTGATAATAGGTGATGCTGCTCGGGACTGCTCTTGCGTGGAGAATAGGGTGTGCGCGTATTCCAGCTTTTGTGCCTGATCCCCTGTTACACTCACCTGGCTCCCACAGGGGCGTCGATCGGGCCCGGACAGCTGCAACCTCCTCCAACGTGAAGCGTAGTGACTGGACTGGACCGCCTAATCTCGTCTGCTTGACCCGTAGAAGTATTCTCCTGCAAGTGGAGAAAGGGATTTAGCCACCCGTGGATTTTAGTAATGGCACCCCACTGTTCTCCCCACTAATCACCACCGATATTCACTTTCAGGAAGCTCACCTTATGTTTGTAAATGATGAG
This sequence comes from Ambystoma mexicanum, assembly GCF_040938575.1. Classification (NCBI taxonomy): domain Eukaryota; kingdom Metazoa; phylum Chordata; class Amphibia; order Caudata; family Ambystomatidae; genus Ambystoma; species Ambystoma mexicanum. The sequence continues at coordinate 573,185,631 of NC_090926.1, read as the reverse complement.
CTCTCCATCCTGCGTGGAATGCAGGGGCGCGTAGATATGTTACTTCACTGGTTTGAAGGCGTTGGAAGAGTTCCGGAAGAATATTGACTCCGAGGTTCCAGGCGAGAACCCGTAAGTATAAAGTTCAAAGAGTTCAATATGTCCGATGTTCACTCTTGTACATTCCTTTCTTGTGTCGCAGTTGGGTCCAAGGGAAGATTGTCCTGTGGCAGCTGATGCTGTTCAGGTAAGAGTCTGTATTACCCGACACTGTCCGGCAAAAGATGCGTGTGTTTAAATTGCTGGTTTCTCTCTCCTTACAGGTGCGGCGTAAGAAGTTGCGGTTTGTTACAGAATAATGCCTCCGGTTATTAATCAGGTAAGTCTATGGTGGAGAGGTTGTATTTGTTGGCTCTCTCGGTTCACCTTATGTTTCTTTTGTCCCCTAGATGGTGGAATTCGGCAGAGAAAATGATGGAGGCTGCGCCGGATTGAAAAATGCTGTGAGGACTGGTGAGTATGGCGCGGCGCTGCAGCTGGCGATGCGACGCATGTAGAATGTCCTTTTCAAGTTCGAAGACGTGATGGATCCGGCATTCAGGTAAGGATTGAAATAATATCTGTTTTCTAACCTTTCATTCTTCTTTCTTCTATTGCTAGGAGCTCTGGATTCGAAACGGGCGTGGCTGAAGACTGGATGCTGACTGCAGGCACGGTGAGCGTTACGCTGCTGGATGCGGAATAACGCGAAGCATGTGCTGCTGTTCGGACGTGGTTTAAATAGCCTCCAAAGTAGTTCCAGGTAAGAAGTCCCTAGAACCACACCCGAGTAAAAAATACTCCCTGTAGTAAAATAATCCCATCCAGGCCTCACGTTGGCTTGGATTCATTTGCAGCATGGTCTGTATGAGGTAAGTAAACTCTATGAGCCTGGCGCCTATGGCGCCAGGACTGATTTCTATTATGAGCCTGGCACCTAAGGCACCAGGACTGAACCCAGACAGCCCCCAGCCGGGGCTGCTGGGGTTTTATTAAATATCTGGATGCCTGCTCCCGGGGCTGATGGGCTTGATACGGATGCCCGGGGTTAGGCATCATGACAGCACTCCCCCCCCCCCCCAAGACCCCTCCTAAAGTTGCTCTTCCCCTTGGTCCTGGTTTGTCTGGGAAGTTCCGATGGAATTTCTTCACCAACCGAGGTGCATGAACGTGGTCACTAGGTTCCCATGACCTTTCTTGTGGTCCATAACCCTTCCAGTCGATTAAATAAAAAAGTCTTGATTTAACCATCTTAGAGTCCAGGATATTCTTTACCTCGAATTCAGGTTCTCCATCTATTAGGATGGGGTCAGGTGGTTTGGTTAATCTTGTCCCAGGTTGAACTGGTTTTAGAAGTGAAACATGAAAGACAGGATGAATCCGCATATTAGAGGGTAATTCCAATTTGACGGCCACCGGGTTGATAATGGCCTTAATGGTGTAAGGTCCCAAATATCTAGGATTGAAAGTTCGAGTTCCCTTTAGAGGTATGTGTTTTGTAGCCAGCCAAACTTGATCTCCAATCTGGTATTGTGGAGTTTCACTTCTATGTCGATCAGCATTTTTCTTGTATTTCTCCTTTGCTTGTTTCAAGTGTTCTATTGCTTCCTTAAAGGCTTGTGTAATAGTAGAGTGCAGATGAGTCACTGCAGGCATTTCTAAGTTTTGAGGCGAATCGAGTTCTGAGGTTCGAGGATGATGTCCATATATGGTATAAAAGGGGCTTTGCCTGGTTCCTGGATGTACGGAGTCATTGTATGCGTATTCGGAAATCCATAAAATATCTTTCCAATTGCTTTCGGTTTGATGTAGCATACAACGTAGGTATTGTTCAAGAGTCTGGTTGGTCCTCTCCGTCTGACCATCAGTTTGGGGGTGGTGACTGGTTGATAGCCTTACGTCGATTTGCGCCAATTGACAGCATTTCTTCCAAAATTGCAAAATGAATTGACTGCCTCGGTCAGAGACCAATACGGAAGTAAATCCATGGATTCGAAAAATGTTTTCAAGAAATTCTTTGGCCAAAATTGAAGCGGAAGGTAATCCTTTTAAAGGAATAAAGTGGGCCATTTTGGAAAAAAGATCCACAATAACTAGAATGGTGTTAAATCCATTACACTGAGGTAGATCTGTAATGAAGTCTAAAGACAAGGTGTGCCATGGTGTAGGTGGAATATCCAAAGGTTGTAAAAGGCCAGCTGGTTTTTTCTTCTGACTTTTGTTTTGGGCGCAGATACCACAAGACATCACAAATGACTGTACGTCCTTTCGCCAGGTGGGCCACCAGAATTGTCTTTTAATTTTAGCTTCAGTTTTTGTGATACCTGGGTGTCCTTCCATAAGGGCGTCATGATAATTGGAGATGACTAGTTCTTGTAGTTCCTTGTGTGGTAGAAATAGACGTCCTTAGTAAGGCAGGTCATTGATGATTGAATAATCTTGGCCTTTCTTTGCTGCTGGATCGAAAAGTTGTTGGATTTTTAAATGAATGTCTTCTAGAGTTTGTAGAGTAGTTATGCCAAGAATTCTTTGTTCTGAAATTATAGGCACCGGTTCCGGGTTCGAATATACTTCTCCCATCCCTATTCGGGATAGGGCATCTGCCTTGCCGTTTTTACAACCTGGTCGATAAGTGATCACGAAATCGAATTCGGCAAAGTATAATGCCCACCGAAGTTGACGCGATGATTGGGCCTTGGCTGTTTTCACATACTGCAGATTCCTGTGATCAGTGATTACGTGATGGTATGCCTGGCACCGAGAAGATAATGCCGCCAAGCCTTGAAGGCGGACTTGATGGCTAATAACTCCTTATCAGTAACCGCATAGTTTAATTCGGGTGCTGCGAACTTTCTTGACCAGAATGCTACTGGATGAAGTTGACCGGATTCGGGATCCTTCTGGGACAGGACAGCTCCCATGGCTAAACTGGATGCATTGGTTTCAACTATGTATGGAAGCTCAGGGCGTGGATGCTTTAAGACAGGTGCAGACGTGAATTTCGATTTGAGCTCTTTGAAGGCTCTTTCAGCCTCTTCAGTCCACAAAAAACGTTTGTTTTTTCGCAAAAGTGCTGTGATGGGGTGTACAATATGTGAGAATTCAGGAATAAATTTGCGATAGAAATTAGCAGATCCAAGCATGCTTTGTACCACTTTAACAGAAAATGATGGCCACTTGAGGATTGCGTCCACCTTTCAAGAGTCCATTCAAACTCCTTTTGGAGTCAGGATAAATCCCAGGAATTCAACTTCTGTAGAATGAAAAACACATTTCTCCAATTTTGCGTATAGCTTGTGCTGGCGTAGTTTCTCTAGGACTGCACGAACGTGCTTCACATGGTCTGATTCTGAGGAGGAGTACACTAGAATATCGTCTATGTATACGACAACACAGACGTCAATGAGTTCACGAAGGACATCGTTCATAAAATACTGGAAGGCTGCTGGTGCATTGCACAACCCGAAGGGCATTACCTGGTATTCGAATAACCCGTACTTGGTGCGAAAAGCAGTCTTCCATTCATCACCTTTCTTTACACGTACCAGATGATATGTCCCTCGGAGGTCTAACTTAGTATAGATACAAGCATCCTTTACATGGTCTAGTAATTCGGGGATCAGAGGCAATGGGTATTTACCGTAATCTGATTTAATGCGCGGTAGTCTATGCACGTTCTAAGGTCACCTTCCTTTTTAGGCACGAAGAATAGAGCTGAGGGTGCAGGAGATTTGGATGGACGAATGAAGCCATTAGCAAGGTATTGGTCCAGATATTGTCGTAGGTGAAGATTTTCGGGTTCCGTAAGGGCGTAGATTCTACTGCATGGAGGTTGTGCACCGGGTACTAGGTCAATTTGACAATCGTATGATCTGTGAGGTGGTAAGGTATTTGCCTGTTCTTTTTGAAAAACATCCTGAAATTCTTAACTGCACAACTGGATTAGTAACGGTGGCCAGGCTTTTGTTCAAGGTTTTTTCCGAGTAACAGGTGTGTGCACAATCTGGGACGGTCACTCTCTTCTCTCGCCAATTAATACAAGGATTATGTGTTTCCAACCATGGCATTCCCAGAATTATTTGGAATTGCGGGGCCTTGATTAAATCAAACACAATAGTTTCTCGATGCCCATCTTGACCCAACAGTGTCAGCTCAGTAGTGGAATGAGTTACAGGCCCAGAGGCAATTTCAGTTCCATCGACTGTAGTGATGACATCCGAAGCGGTCTTTTTGCAAAGGGGTAGATTCATACTTGAGGCCAATTCGTGGTCCATGTAGTTTCCTACGGCCCCGCTATCAATGTATGCCCTTACTGCGTGCATATGTGATGGCTGCCTTGGATCAATTAGGACCATTGGTATAATTAGGTGGGAGGTCTGAGTGTCCTTCTTTAAGCTCGGCAAGCAGACCTCTACGCTTGTCAGGCGTGGTCGTTTCCCGAATCAGGCTCTATTTGACTTTTGTCAGCAACTCCTACTACTTTTTTGGGTGGTTTTAAAGGGCAATCCCTTAGAAAATGTCCTGCAGTTCCACAGTACAGACACAATTGCATCTGCTGTCTCTTATCTTTCCTTTTGAGTTAAGGGTCCTTTAACCCCCCCGATCTGCATAGGTTCTGATGCATCTGTTCCTTTGGGGGTAACATTGGGTTTAACCCATACCCGACTTTCGAACTTAGCTCGATCAGCCTTTCTATTCTGAAGTCGGTGGTCTAACTGGACCACTAAGTCTATATATTCTGCGCAATCCTGAGGTGGGTTCACAACTTGAGCCAAAACATCTTTGAGTTCTCCCCGAAGCCCATGATGAAATAATGTCATTCGTTTCTCCTCAGGCCATCCGGTTTCCACCACCAACCTATTGAAGGTTGCGATATAGGTTAGCAGATCCTGATTACCCTGTCGAAGGGATAAAAGTTCGTTATCCAGGGCCTGTCCCTGTGAATGTCTGGCGAATAGTCTTTCCATGCTTCTTTGAAAACCCTGAAAATCCCAAAGAAGAGGGTCCTCCTGGTTGACTAGTGGAATTAACCAGTCAGCTGCGCTGCCACTAAGATATGATAGTACAAAGGCTACTTTGGCTTGGTCATTTGGAAAAGCTCCAGGTCTGCATAAAAAGTGCAAGCGGTATTGATTCATAAACGCTGCAAACATTTTTGGGTCCCCAGAAAAGCGGTCGGGTGGAGCTAAAGGAATAGCACCTGGTAGGATTACTTGCACAGGATTGCTCGATGAAACAGGAGCTGGGTTTCCCCCGAATCCAGGTAGGGGTGTTTGCCCAGCTTGATTTTGCAGCAGTTGTCTAGCAAGATCATCTGTGTGTTCCTTTGGCACAATCAGTTCTCTCCTGAGGGCATTAGTCTCCTGGCGCGCAGAGTGCACTTCCGCCCTAAGTTCCCCTAATAATTGGGCTAGTTGGTCTGTTTCGGAGGTTTCCATAACGCCCCGGTGGGAATTTGTAGATAGACTTCGCGTTCTGTTACGCTCACCTGGCTCCCACAGGGGCGTCGATCGGGTCCGGACAGCTGCAACCTCCTCCAATGTGACGCGTAGTGCAGAGATGACAGACTGGACTGGACCGCCTAATCTCGTCTGCTTGACCCGTAGAAGTATTCTCCTGCAAGTGGAGAAAGGGATTTAGCCACCCGTGGATTTTAGTAATGACACCCCACTGTTCTCCCCACTAATCACCACCGATATTCACTTTCAGTAAGCTCACCTTATGTTTGTAAATGATGAGCTCTCCGTCCTGCGTGGAATGCAGGGGCGCGTAGATACCAGTTACTTCACTGGCTTGAAGGCGTTGGAAGAGTTCCGGAAGAATATTGACTCTGAGGTTCCAGGCGAGAACCCGTAAGTATAAAGTTCAAAGAGTTCAATATGTCCGATGTTCACTCTTGTACATTCCTTTTGTGTTGCAGCTGGGTCCAAGGGAAGATTGTCTTGTGGCAGCTGATGGTGTTCAGGTAAGAGTCTGTATTACCCGACACTGTCCGGCAAAAGATGCGTGTTTAAATTTCTGGTTTATCTCTCCTTACAGGTGCGGCGTAAGAAGTTGCGGTTTGTTACAGAATAATGCCTCCGGTTATTAATCAGGTAAGTCTATGGTGGAGAGGTTGTATTTGTTGGCTCTCTCAGCTCACCTTATGTTTCTTTTGTCCCCTAGATGGTGGAATTTGGCAGAGAAAATGATGGAGGCTGCGCCGGATTGAAAAATGCTGTGAGGACTGGTGGGTATGGCACAGCGCTGCAGCTGGCGATGCGACGCGTGTAGAATAATGTCCTTTTCAAGTTCAAAGACGTGATGGATCCGGAATTCAGGTAAGGATTGAAATAATATCTGTTTTCTAACCTTTCCTTCTTCTTTCTTCTATTGCTAGGAGCTCTGGATTCGAGACGGGCGTGGCTGAAGACTGGATGCTGACTGCAGGCATGGTGAGCGTTACGCTGCTGGATGCAGAATAACGCGAAGCATGTGCTGCTGTTCGGGCGTGGTTTAAATAGCCTCCAAAGTAGTTCCAGGTAAGAAGTCCCTAGAACCACACCTGAGTAAAAAATAGTCCCTGTAGTAAAATAGTCCCATCCAGGCCTCACATTGGCTTGGATTCATTTGCAGCATGGTCTGCATGAGGTAAGTAAAGTCTGTGAGCCTGGAGCCTATGGCGCCAGGACTGATTTCTATTATGAGCCTGGCGCCTAAGGCGCCAGGACTGAACCCAGACAGCCCCCAGCCGGGGCTGCTGGGGTTTTATTAAGTATCTGGATGCCTGCTCCCGAGGCTGATGGGCTTGATCCGGATGCCCGGGGGTAGGCATGATGACACCCCTTCCAGACCCCTTCTCTCAAACCGTGGTACCTGTGGGAATAACGCGAAGCATGTGCTACTGTTTGGGCGTGGTTTAAATAGCCTCCAAAGTAGTTCCAGGTAAGAAGTCCCTAGAACCACACCTGAGCAAAAAATAGTCCCTGTGGTAAAATAGTCCCATCCAGGCCTCACGTTGGCTTGGATTCATTTGCAGCATGGCCTGCATGAGGTAAGTAAAGTCTGTAAACCTGGGTCTGCTGGGGTTTTATTAAATATCTGGATGCCTGCTCCCGGGGCTGATGGGCTTGATCCGGATGCCCGGGGGTAGGCATCATGACACCCCTTCCAGACCCCTTCTCCCAAACCGTGGTACCTGTGGGATGCGCTGTCCCTGGAAAGCTCACCTGTTGATTAGTTTTGGCGAGCACTCCGTCCTGCTGCTTCTGGCACGGGCGCTTGTATGATCTTGACCGAGTTCCTTCACTGGTCCCTTGTATGTGGTAGTCCAGTCCTGCTGCGACTAAGCCACTATACTTCAGTTAAGCGTTCCTGTTTGCCTTTGTCTTTCCTTGTCTGTTTTTGTTTTATTGTAAAGTTTGTTGTCTTGTATTGCTGTCCGTTCCACTTTTGATGTTTGCTCTTTTGCTTTCTTCCCTTGCAGGTATTGTTGCCGGTCCGGCAGAAGCTGCGGAGCTGGAGGCGGCAGCCTGAAGGAATGAGGAACGAAGCTGCAGCAGTACAGTAGCTGGTAAGTTGTTAACTAGGGTGCGCGCAGGGTTCAAATGCGGCGCTGCCCTCGGACGGATGTTCTAAACTTGTCTTTCTTCTTCTTCACAGGGTCCGAGTTCGTGGATGCGGAGTGCGGTGCTGCGGCGTCAGGATCAAGATCATTGGATGTCAGGATTTGAGTCTGCAGATGAAGCGATGAAGCACCGGTTTCCTGGAGGTGAGTATGCCAGAGAATGCCTGGTTTCAAAGGTAAGTAAACTGGTCCACGCAAGTGCACAGTAACGCGAAGCACTGGCCTTAAGGATAGCTGAGGTTCTGAAGACACGGCCACCAGGTTCAGCCTGCCTGCCACACACTGACACACCCTTTGTCAGCAGTTGATGACCAGGCCTAGGGGGCCACACCCGATGAGTCAGCACATGAGGATGTTCGCTGGAATAAAGGCTTTCAGCTCCTGGAAGTTCTTGTAAAATAAAAGCACTCCTGCACTGAAATAAAGTAAAAGCACTCCTGCACTGAAATAAAGTGTTCCTGCTCACATCTATAGAGATGTGCTGGCCTGGGAGTGTCACTTATTACCTAGATGGAGGACCAATCTTGAAGGGAGGGTGGGCTTGTGGGCGGGTGGTCAAGGGAAACGCCGAAGGGGGAGCAGGTTCAGGATGGGGAGGCAACAGGGAGCGCGGGTAGGCCTGGGGGCACACTCATCTAGTGTCTGCATCAACTGACACTAGAGCTGATTTGCCCTCCGCCTAATTTGCTATGTCAATTTCGTTGGTCAGTCTGCATAGTTTCTGTGTTTCATGAAACTTGTCTAGTCTAGGTGTATTATTACATAAATGATCTTTTGTACTCTTTCCGCTAGGAGTTTAGTCAGTATTTTTAAGTCTGTATTTAGGAGGGAGATCGGGTAAAAGCTACTGCGATCTAATGGCGCTTTACCCAGCTTAAGAATCAAGATAATGTTTGCTTGCCTCACAGATAGTGGGTTTGCAGATTGGTTGAGGGAATGTGTTGTATAGTTCGGTTAGTAATGGTGCTAATCTTTCTCTGAAGGTTCTGTAAAATGTAGGGGCAAATTCGCCTGGGACGGATAGTTTCCCATTTTTTAGGGGGGAGATTGTCGTTTGAACCTCCTCTTCTGCAATGGGGTGGACCATTTACTGTGCTGCTCGCATAGTTTACAGGTGTTGGTGTCTTTGAAGAATGTGTTGCATAATTCTTCAGTGTCTGCGAAGTCTGATGTATGCATGATTTGATAATATATTCTGAATGTTTCCCCAATCCTGCCTGGGTCTGTCACTAATTGGTCTGGTCCTGTTTTGATTGCAGAGATGTTTCTGGTTTGGTGTCTTGATTAGTCAGGCCTGTATTTTCCCTGCTTTGTTGCCCTGATCATAGCATTTATTTCCTGATTTTTGTGTGTGTGAATTGTGCTTGCTTTGTGTATATTTCATTCAGTTCATATTTTGTCTTAGTGAGAAGTTATTTTGAGGAGGGGGGCTGCTTCTGTATCGCTTCTCTAGATTTGAGTTCTTTCATCTCCTTGTTTCTTGCTTTTGGATCCTTTTGCTACAATTATCCCCTTGATATTAGCTTTTTCTGCATCCCATAGTGTTTGTTGCAATGTAGTACCATTGTCATTTAGGGTCAGAAATTCAAATATTGCATTCTTAATGTCCTCCCTATCTCAATACATACTTATATTTCCAAGTAGTCACTAGTCTCCTTTCAGTTGAACAAGTATTATTTTTAATCGACCATGATCCTATAGAGCCTTTGACATAATTGTGATGCCCGTTCGTTTGTTGGGTTGAAAACCTGTGTTTAAAATCGAGTCTTTTCTCGAAAAAGTGTGATGTCTTGGGGATTGAAAGATGTACTCTCGTCTCGCGTTGTGGAGTGTAGTGTTGTGTCGAATATCAGATCATGGACTTCGTTCCAGTTCCATCCGGAGATCATCCTGGTCCCGTTATAGGTCAACATTAGGTTTTATAATGATTGAAAAAATGTGGGGTCTTCTGGGTTTGGGCCATATGCTGACAGCAGTATCACAGGTTCTTGAGTTAATTTACCTTCTGCTGGGACCCACCTTCTTTCCGAGTGCTGATTTATATTTTCCATTTGGAAATGTATGCGATTGTGTATCAATATCGTTACCCCATTTGTTTTCCCTTTTTCTAGGCTAAGGTATGTTTCTCCTCCCCATTCGTCCGCCATTTCCCTTCCTTCTGTGTCTGATACATGTATTTCATGTGTAAGAGAAATGCCAATTTGATTTTTTGAGAGGAAAGCTAAGGTTTTAGTCCTCTTGATTGGGTTTCTAACTCCGTTAACATCTTAAAAGATTATTGTGAAGAGTGGATTCATCATTCTGTCTTTTTAGACTTCATTTAAATTGCTTTCGTGATTCATTGCTTGTAGGAGTGTCTGCAACCTTTACAGGTCAATTCTCTACTTTTTCCTCTTCTAGGTAGATCTCTTGATTCTTGGCCTCCCAGACGGTCTGCTTACGCCTGTATGTGCTGTCGGTAGTTGAGGATTGCCATCTCTATTTGTGTTTGTTTCATCCTCCAATTGAGAAATGTGAGTTTCCGCCTCATCTATCTGGTGGATGTCTCCAAGGTCTCACTGTATGTCATGCACTTGTGATTTGATTGCAGATACATCTCTAGCCATTAACTTGTTTGTTTGTTTGTTTATTTTATTTGTATGGCGCTCCAAACCCAGAGGTAGAAGGGCGCTTAAGAATTTGGTTACAGCGTTGAGAAGTATCTTTGTGTTGCATACTTCGTACAAGTTTATAATATATACATATATATACAGTGGTCAATAAACAGAACATATGCAGTACGTACAATATACAATTTTCAGAATAAATACAGTGTCTAAGCCAGTTACCGCACGGGTCTAGAGTTAGTGGTGTTATTCTTTGTTTAGCAGCCAGCTGATGACCTGCTTCCGAAAGATCTGGAAGGATTCGACAGTTTTGATGTTAAGCGGTAGGGAGTTCCAGAGTTGGGGTGCAAGCACTGTGAAGCTCTTTTTAGGTGGAACCTGGGCACTAGTAGGCAAAGAGTGTTGGAGGATCTGGTGAATCTGGTGGCAGGTTTCAGGGTGAGTTTATTAGCTAGATAAGGTGGTGCTAGGTGATTGAGGGCTTTGTACGTGAGGCATATGGTTTTTAGATCAATTTTTTGGCGTATGGATAGCCATTTGCAGGCTTTCCTAGTAGCAGAGATATGCTCTTGTCTGGGAATGTTGAGGGCTGCGCGCAAGGCGTTATTTTGTATTACCTGCAATTTGTTGAGTACGGATTGATTAGCACCTAGGTACAGGCTGTTACAGTAATCCAGTTTGGATTGTATTAGGGCCCTGGCAAGGGTGAGGCAGCTGTTGGGTGATAGGAAGGGTCTGCTGGCCCTAATGAGCTTGCCGGTATAGGCAGCGGCTGAGGCAGTCATATTGGTGTGTTTGCTAAGGTTGATGTTGGCATCTAGATAGAAACCAAGGGTTTTTACGCTTTTGGCTATGGGAATGGAATGACCATCGATGGTGATGTTATTATAGCTAGGGTCAAGTTTAGTTAGAGTGTGGGGGGAGCCGAGTATTAGGAGCTCTGTCTTCTCATCATTCAGGCAGAGACCATGGGAGGCCATCCATGCCTGAATGATGGAGAATATTTTGTTGATCCGGGCGGAGTCTTCTTGGTAATTACCAGAGATAGTGAGGAGTATCTGGGTGTCATCTGCGTAGTTTGTGTAGGTGATACCCAGATGGTCCAGTTGGTCAAATAGAGGCTTTGTAAATATGTTGTACAAAGTGGGGGATACACAGGAACCTTGTGGGACCCCGCATGTGATGGTGATGGGGTCTGCTGCAGCTGTAGTGGAAAAGACTTGTATGGTTCTGTTTGCCAGGAAGGATTGTATCCATGTGATGGCCGGGGAGGAGAAGTGGGCTGCGGTGGCAAGGTGATTACAGAGGACTTCATGGCTGACCAGGTCAAAGGCCGCTGAGAGGTCTAGGAGGAGTAGGATTGCGGCATTGCCTTTGTCTTTAATTTCATCAATCTGGCTTTTGAGAACAACAAGGGCGGTTTCAGTTCCGTGTTGAGGTCTGAAGCCAGATTGACGTATTCCTAGCAGTTGGTTGGATTCTAGGTATTCCTGAATTTGGATGTAGGCGACTCTGTCCAGGATTTTCAGTAGGAAGGGGACTGTGGTGATGGGCCTGTAGTTTGTGGGTGTGGCCGGGTCGAGGGATTGTTTTTTCAGGAGAGGGAGAACCCATGATTGTTTTAAGTTTCTGGGGATAGAGCTATTGGTGAAGGATAGGTTGATGAGTTTGGTGATGAAGGGGGAGAGCTCTCTGGCTGCAGCTGTCTCCTTTACAGTTAGAGGGTTTCAGGGAGGTGATGATTTTTTGAACTTCCGGGATGGTGACTTTTTTGAACGAAAAGCCTGCGCTAGTGTTAGGTGTGGGTAAGCTAAGATTAGTGACATTATTGTTGAAGAGTTGTTGCCGTTTGTTTTCGATTTTAGTTTGGAGTCCTAAAATTTTATTGTTGAGGGCGTTCTGGATGTTGGTGCACCAGGATTTGTCTTTCAGGCAGGTTTCCGGAGGTGAAATAGGGTTTTCTAGTTCCTTCAGAATTTTGAATAATTCTTTAGTGGAGGATCCTGCCTGAGTGATCCTGGTGTTGTATGTATCTTTTTTGGTCTGGATTATCTCGCTTTTGTAAAGTGAGGATAAGTTAGTGAGGTTGGATTTGTTTTCCGCAGTGGGGTTAGTCTTCCAGGTGTGGTGAGCCTTAGCTTTCTCTTTCCTGAGTAGTTTGAGCTCAGGGGTGTACCACGAGTTCAGATGAGCTTTGGGTTTAACTTTGCGTATTTTCAAGGGGGCAACGCTGTCCATTGCTCTGGCCATGGAATCATTGAAGGTGTCGATCAGCAGGTTTAAGTCAGCGTTAGCTGGAAGAGCATTGAGGGTAGGTAAGACCAGTGGTAGTAGGGCTTCAGCAGTGATGTTGCATTTATTCCTGGTGGGGCATGCTGGAGCCATGGGGTGCTTATTGGGCAGTACCTGATTGGTGTTAACCTCAAGGGGGATCATGTGGTGATCGGTCCATGCCAGAGGTTGGGGGTCTTTGCAGGTTGTGTTGCAATTGTGGGTTGCTACCCAATCAAGGGTTCTGCCTTTTTGGTGGGTGGGGGGAGTACAATGAGTTGAGTGAGACCATGATCGGTTAGGACATTGGCTAGGGATGCAGCATGTGCATCGTTTGGGTTTTGGTAGCCGAGGTTGAAGTCTCAGAGGATCATGATTTGTGCTGCTGGTTTGGAAATTTCGGTGATGAGGAATGTGATGTCTTCTTCGAAGGTCCCAGGAGGGCCTGGGGGTCTATATATGAGGTGGATGGTGATCGTGGTTGTGGGGGAGGTTTGTAGTTTGGTTGTGAGTAACTCGCAGGATGTGAATGCGACTGTGTCGGTTGGTCTAAGGCCTAGGGCGGATTTGGAAATGATCGCTACACCTCCACCTCTGGCGTTTGGTCTGTCCGCTCTGAGGATAGTGTATTTGTCTGGGATGGCTAGCGATAAATAGGGTCCGGACGCCTCATGAAGCCAAGTTTCTGTTAGGGCTAAGAAGTCAAGGTCATTGGTAAGGATGATGTCTGCAATTTCTGTGGGGTGGGAAGCCAGGGATCTGACGTTAAGTAGGGCGCCTTTTAGTGGGGGAGGAGTGGGCTTGTTTGGTGCAATGTGCTTTGTATTAGTTTTGGTGTAAAGTCTGGAGTTAGGTTTAGAATTTGTGGTGGGGAGCCTGGAGCCTAATCTGTCATTGCGGGCTGTGATGTTGGGAATAAGGGAGGGGGGGGTTGGCCCGGGCGGCTTAAAGCGGGTGGGAGGTTTGGTGGTCATTTTGGTTTGGTTAGACTTAGCAATGGGACTGTGGTGGCTGTTGGTAGGTAGGCCGTGGATGTGAGAGGGTGGTGGAGCGAACTTAATGAAGGCAAACATTTCCCTGGTTGTTGGTTCTTATTCAAATGCAGAATCTCTGACTCTGTCCATTATTCTTTCCAATTTGTCATCATCTTAAACATGAAGTTATGTTTTGTGGTTAATATAGATTCTTTGAGTGATGTGCCATTTCTGCTCGCTCTTTATTTGTTGACCTTATGTAATGATGCCTGTGTGTGTCGCTAGTTTCTCTATGCTTGTTAGGCAGTAGAAAGTTTCCACTTGCCATTTGTACTTCCTCCTCTGGAGCGAAGGCTAAGGAGACAAGCTGGACCCCTGAAGGTTTACCCTTACATCTGGGATCTCCTTTCACATGGTCAGGCGAGCCACAAACAAAATGCTTTCTGGAATGGTGGCTTGTTCTGACCTCCTTCTGGTTTACCACCAGAGGGTACACTACTCTGATTTGGTTTCCCTTGTGGTTTACCCTTATTGTTCTGTGTGGGGCCCTCTTTGGGATTGGAATTATTAGAATTTTCTTTGGAGTCCTTTTTTGGCTGTTTCCCCTCATCCTTTTTCTGAGTTAACCCAGAGTCCTTGTGAGTAGCCCTGTTGGCAACAGCAGCCTTAGCTAGTTTCCTGGAATCTAATTCTTTTGAATCAGCGAAGTGCTGTCTGAGCTCAGGAGAGCAGGCATCATAGATTGACTCCAACATCACAAGATTCTTCATTCCCTCATAAGTGTTCACCTTGTCACCCTTAATCCATCCCTCTAGGTTCTTCAAACTTTCACTCACTAAGGTAGCCCAAGGGGTACCATCATGCCTTTTGAGGGTCCTAAACCTCTTAAGGTACTGCGAAGGGGTCTTCCCAAATCTAGCTATCAAAGCTAGTTTCACACATTCATAATCCTTCTTATCCTCCTCCCCCAACTCCATTACCACATCAGTTGCAACAGGGGGGAGCCTAGAGAACAACCAGGAAAGTAACTCGTTTCCTGTAATGTTCTGGAGCCCATGATTGTATTCAAACAAACTCAACCAGTCCAACACATCCAACTTAGGCTCATACATACCCACCAACTCCTTGGGCATCCGGGGTCTTTTGGAACTGGAACTCCTAGAGGATTCGGATAGAGAAGCACTTTCCACAGACAATTTTTTTCATTTCTAGCTCATGGTTGAGCTCCATTTCTCTGAGCCTTAGTTCTTGGTGACATTATTCTGTTTGAGCATTAATTCTTTTGAATTCTAATTCAAGCTTCATTTTTTCTAGTTCCATATATTGAGGATTAAGTGTGGGACCTGGTAAGGGTCCAGTAGGTACAGCTGGCAGGGCAGGTAGAGGCCCAGGGGAGACAACCCTAACATCTTCCACCTCCTCTTCTGCTTCTGACTCAAAGTTATCAATACTAACATTCATATCAATATCATTGCTGTTATCTACAGTTGCTGGAGTGGTAGGTTCCTCTGAACCACCATCCAGACTTAGGTTTGCTAACAACCTTTCTATTAGCTCCATTTTCTTGCCTTTAGTCAGGAGATTCTTATGCTTACAGAGAACTCTTAAACAATCAGCAGTTTTTGTAGCAAGAGACTCTTGACTATAACTTTCCATAGTTGACAGGTTTTAGAAAATACTTCTTTTAGTGCTAAGCTTTGTGGTTAGTACTAAGCTAGTACTTTATAGATGCACTAAGGTATCTATAAGCACACTAAAATGTATACTCAATACAAATCCCACCGTTGTACACCATTGTTGGGCAGAAACCTGTGAAGTTCCCTTAGGGACCACTGCAAAAGATTTAGGACTACAGGTGTTTGGCAGTAAACCCACTTGGTAGCAGTCTGTACCACACAGATTCACTTGGTAGCTCTGGCCGAGCACACAGATTTCCCTCAAGAAGAGTTAGGCAGTATGTAGAGTATACACAATAGGTACAGGTATACATTAGCACAAGCAAACACTGACCAGAGCTTTGGTGTAAAAGTATATAATTATTTATTTAAAGACACACTTGTAAATTACACTAGCAAAAAGAGGTAAGTAAATTCAGCACACAGTCACTATCATATATATACAACTCTATTCACTTATTAGACAAGTCTTAGTGAGAAAAACCACTTATTTTCAGACAGAGGTGAGCGCTTAACATAAGATGGCACTCTAATAAGTTATAAAGGAAGGGAGGGAAAAAGGCAGAGTGAAGGAAGCACACAAATTTCAATACTTTTAAAAGAACCACAGTAAGGCAGGATAGGCCGAGTTCTACTGGAGAGCAAGGAAGTCAATTGCAAGGCCCACTCTTGGAGAGAGCAAGCAGAAGGGGTCCAGGTTCACACAGTGGGGTTATGCCCAAAGAGTCTTGTAGATAGTTCGCACAAAAAGGATGTAATTAAAGTCAGGAAAAGTTAGCTAGGTTGTCCCAGGCTAGCCCAGGTTAGAAAGTCGAGGCTTTACTGTCACCCCGAACGATCTGTTGCAAGGGAAGCCAGGCGGGACACAGTACCTTAAGTGTGAAGGAAGCTCCAGCGGGGGCAGTTGTTCCCGGCAGCAGGTGCAAGTCGTGTTTCGTCCAGAGGAAGAGGAGGTCTCGCCGTGGAGGAAAGATGAAGGTCGTTGCACTGCAAGGGATGAAACCAGCCGCGGAGTTCTTCGGTTAAAAGGTACTACCCTTCTCTTCGTGGTATTCTGATTGCCGGGGTGCTTGGCACGGGCAAGGCGGCCACGAGATGCTCCAGGAAAGTGAAAATAAGGCAAAACTGGTTATCCCCACCTGTCAAAGGAAGAAGACTCTCCGGACTGGAGATCTCCTCTGTCGTCGGGAAAAGTGGTGAGACGGTTCAGCAGGGCTCCACCGGTAGTGTCGTCGTTGCAGGTCGGCTCAGCTTCTCCCTCCTCGGATTCTTAGGTCCTGTGGCGACTTCTGAAGTTCCAGTCCCCAAAGCCCTGCTTTTATGCAGCACACCCCATTCACTCAGCCTAGCTGTCAATCAAACATGCTAAGTGGTGAGCCGGCCGGCTCACCACTTGGGCCAATCACACAAGAGTGCGACTTGAGTTACCAAGGTAACTCATTCCAGGATGCCTAAACGCCCTCCCACACCCCCTGTGGTACCCAGACAGAGTGTCACCACTTTTGGAGGCTTCTGTGGAGAAGCCTGCCAAAAAGTGGAACAAAGGGCTCGACTTTGGTTGGAGTCACAGAAGAGAACACAAACGCCATTTTAGAGTCGAGTTCTGGTAAAAAATACCAACCAGTGAATTAATATTAAATAAATAAACCGGCGGTATGTTCGAGGCTATAAGAATTAAATAATTAAAGTTGGTAGCCTCGAACAATGGGAAAATCCCATAGAGATATATTCGCGGTCGAATATAAAATGTAGTATCCACTGCCACCAGCCAAAACTCGATCAGGGGGGACGGAGACGTGCCCCCTCGAACAACAGACCCCGGGGCAATTGAATTGCCCCGACCAGTACGCCCACAATATGATGGTTTGTACTGGTTTCTGTTCATAATTTGGGACTAGTAAAGCCAATGGTTACTTTACATGCCCTGGGAGACAGTAGTCAGTCCCAGGGTATGGAGTCTATGTTGGGGGGTTCACTACGACACCCCTGGGTTATGGCACGGAGGGTGCTGTGTAACCCACATCAAAAACACATGAGACCCTATGGAGTAAAAGACCCCATAGCCCATACAACACATGGAAAGATAAAGGAACATCTCAAATCATGTCTAAGAGTGGGAGTAAAAAGAGTCTCACTCTTAGCAGGAGAAAAAATAAACCCCAAAAATCCAGCAAAGCTGCTGGGGGACTCACTAGGTTTGGGAAATTAGCCTTTACAGAGAATTCTCCCTAACAATGCTCTGGAGTGTTTATTTCGGGTAGTGAGTTTTGTATGCTTTTCCTTTCCTGTCCACTTCTGTTGGCGCCATCCCTCTGTACTCTAGTAGCGTCAGTATTTCTTACCAACTTCTTTGCTGAAGAGAGTTTAGGGTGAATGGTCCAATCATCTTATGGGCCTTTGGCAACTTGGGATTATTGTTAAAGGTGCTTTTTCCTAATTGGGGCTCCTCCCGTGAAGCAATGTAGTTTCCCTTTGTCATCAGGATTTGGCCCTGAAGGCACCGAGAGTCGGCGGCGACCCCTTAGGGTTGGGTATTTATCGCTCAAAAGGGTGGCTTCTGGTTCATGCATTCGTTGCAGTGTTGTGCGACGTTATTATATGCCCCTCCGCCCTTTGTCCTAGTGTGTAGCTCGGACCTGCACTGTGTGTTACATCTACCAATTTGGTAGTGCACCCGGGGATCTTGTGGCTTACATTTTGCTTTCTCTGTATCCAGTCTCCGGCAGGGGAGCCGACTTATGAATTTCCCTGGGGGGAGGGGCCAAATACAGGAAGTGACATCACTGGCAGTTATATGACCGCAAATTTGCATGTAGTCGCCCACCTGGTGCAAGGGCGCGCGGGGGATGTGGGGGCGCGCAGCGCAGAACAGTGGAAACATCGGCTAGCATGCACTGCATATACTAAAGTCAAGTAAGAAGGAGATTTAAGCCATCGAGTTGCATTCCAGTAAGACATCACTGCCCCTACTCCACTGCTCTATAATCGTCCAGGTTGTAGTAGCCCTCCCTCAAAAGGCAGAGCAACCCAATAAGGATGGGAGAATGAAATGCTTGCTAAACAGAAGGTACAGCTGCAAGGTGGAGTAACACCACTACCACCAAAAAAAGTTCCCAATTCAAGGGAAACGAGAAGTAAAGACATGTCCCGATTAAAAACTACCAAGCAAGAAGTGTGTGGTGCCATAGTTCAGTAAAACATCAACAATTCAAACTTACAATAGTGCTGCTGTAGATTGGCCAGCCATAAGTGACATTTGCTAAGATGTTACCTCTGGGTAACCAGATAGAGTTAGGGATGTAGCTTAATCTTAAAACTTTCGGTGGACACATCAGATGTTCTGCTGAAGTATAATGCAATCCTCGCTGAAGTATAATGCAATCAAGTGTGGTTTCAGACTTGGGGTGAAGAGTGTTAACTGCTTTTAACATTGTAGTTTACCAGAAATTCTGGTAAAGTAGTGTACAATGTTAAAAAGCAGTTACCCAGGCTCACCCTGAACCCAAGTGATGTTTGGGACTGATGGAAGCACTCACGTCTAAATGTTGTAGCCATGGTTGTCTCCATGTTTTAAAAACTGCCACTTTCCTGGTTTTCAACATTCATTTGAAACACCCCTTATTCAAAAAATGAAGGCGTCAATAAAAAAAAGTACACCCCACTTATGCTTAATAACGTCTTACCTTCCAAGAAACGAGCATACACCTCATTTGTCAAGGACTGATATTAGAGGCCCTGGCAGGGCCGGTGCTATCACTAGGCAAGGTTAGGCGCTTGCCTATATGTTGGAAATGTTAGAGCTGCAAAATGCTTTTTTTAACACCCCCACACTACTGCCTTGCCTGGTGATAGCACCGGTCCTGTTGTTAGTTACTGTCTGCAGTAAGGCTGGCTGCAGCAGCAGACCAGGTGGCGCAGTGAAGGTTGGGACTTGGGGCCGGGTCAGGGTCACGATGGGTGAATGGGTGTGGTGACAGCGCTGGCACCTGTGCAATTAGCTGGTCAAGTGGCACAGCGAGTAGAGCGCTCGCTTTGACATTCGTGCAGAGCCTGCTAACGCAGGTTCGAATCCCGGCAGGGCCAAACTCAGCCTTTCATCCTTCCGAGGTGGATAAATGAGCACCACACACCGTGGGTAATAATAAGCAGCGCTCAGATACCTGAGGGTTTGTAGCGCTATATAAATGCCAAATTAATTAATTAATTAATGTGCATTAGCATGCCACCAAGCACCACAAGTGCCCCCTTGACCGATCCGATCGTCAACTCAATGGTATGAATGCTGCAGTTCAGTGCGACGACCACGATGCAGGAGTCGGGACAGGTGAGGAGGACCCCTGGACCGAGGTGCCGTGCCGACTACACTGCCAACCAAGTAAGTAGATGTACCAGTGCGCAAACCCACGTTAAACGTGCTTACTTACTTGCAGAACACACATGCTGAAAAACTGCATTGAAGGGCTATGTGGCGGCTCAAGAATGGGTTCCACATCAAGCCCCAAGCAGACTATTCAAATCAACAAAGCCAGAGTGAGTGCCTGCGAGATATCTCAGCAAGATTGGGTATGGGGGACTGGGGTGTGGTTGCTGAAGAGGGCAGTGTGTCGGTGACGAGCAGCGCCGCCGCCAGCGAGACGAGGCCCAGTGCCAGGTTCAGCACCTTCACCCGTCCACGGGGCTCCATGGCTGGGGGCGCAGGGCGTCAGGGCTGAGAGCGGAACTACTGTGGGGGGCAGTGGCCAGCATGGAGCCTACGCCCCCCGCCCCCCGCAGACTACAGTCCTCACTCGGTGTGGGTGGCCCTACCGCTTGCTTCCCAGGAGCGAGCGCTCCAGGTCCGCCTACACCACAGTACTTCCATATTTGGCTCAAAGGCTCTGTCAACCTGTGGTAACATAATATTGCCTGAGCTTTACAAAATGTCATGTCATGAGGGTCCGTCTGAAGTCTCCCAAAAAGTGCAACTTTTGGTACGACTCAGATTTGGCAGCCAAACAAAAAGTGTAGGGCAGCTGAGCGGAAATGGAATTTGTCGGGCGAACCCTCTGACAAACTGGCCTGCCGCCTCCTTCAAAGGTGATATCGACTCAGCATCTGCACCAAGAAAAGAGCCTTTATTCAAGCCTGCATCTCCGTGGTATCAAGCAACACTGCCAACCTTTTCAGTCTGTAAGGAACGGACCAATTCTGAAGCAGCCTCTTCTTCTGTCACACCCACCCAGGACCTTTGCTCGGCCCTGGCTGCACACTTCATCACAAAAAACAAAGACATCCTTTCCTCCCTCCCTTCCACACCACAACATACACCTACACTGGAGCCTCTTTTGCCCCCCCCCCACCACTTCCCCTCTCTTGCCTCTCACCCGCTGAGGTCGCCAGACAAGTCCGGTCCATGAAGGCCTCATCCAAAGAGGTCGCCCCTGCCCCTCCAAAACCATTAAGGACGACATTGACTCCCTCGCCCGAGCCTTGGCTGATCTCTGCAATCTCTCCTTTTCCACTGGCGTTTTTCCAACGGCTCTTAAGCATTCCCTTGTGCACCCTCTGCACAAGAAACCCTCTGTCGACCCCTCCATTCTGGCAAACTACCGCCAGATCTCTATCACTCCTTTCCTGGGTAAACTCCTGGAGAAGTTGGCTATCTCTCAGCTGACCCTCCACACTGAATCTTTTGGGTGCTTCCACGACCATCAGTCTGTTTTAGAGTATCCAGAGGCACGGAAACTGCTCTTCTGAACACCTGGAAGAACTGCTCTCAAACTTGACACTAACACTCCCTCGGTCCTCATTTTCCTTGACCTCTCCTCTGCCTTTGACACAGTTAACCACAACATCCTGATTGCACGGCTCTGTGACACCCTGGGAATCACAGTTCAGGCTCTGGTGTGGTTAATCTCCTTTCTCTCCGATGCCCATCCCAGGTGGAACTCGGAGCCTTTCTCTCAACTATCGCTCTCTCAACCTGTGGCATCCCCCTGGTTCTTCAACGTCGATATGGCTGCCTTGGCACGTGTGATTGCCACTTTCACCTCCAACTTCCAGTGCTACGCGTGTGACACACAACTGTCTTTCAGGCTACCCTCAGTCGCCTCCTCCTCCTAGCTCATATCCAACTGTCTGCCCGCTACTCAGTCACCCCTGCTCCCGCCTTCCTACTTTAGCCTGCACCCACCTGCAAGGCTAAAAACCTTGGAGTGATCTTCAACTCCACTCTGTCCATCTTCTCTCACATTTCTGACGTCGCTAAAAAGTCTAACTATCAGATAGACCTCCTCAGAGGTACTCTACCTTTTCTCACTTTCCCCCAGCGGCTCTCTGTCTCCAGAGCCCTGGTTCTCTCTAGGTTGGACTACTGCAACAGCCTCTTCCTCAACCTCCCTGCTTCTGCCCTGCGCCCTCTGCAACTCATCCAGAACAGAAGTGCAAGACTTATCCTTTGTCCTCAAGACCAGCGACTGCATCTCTCTGGCACTGAAATCCCTTCACTGGCTGTGGTTGCAAGGATCAAGTTGATGACCCTCTCTATTTTCCACAAGGCTTTCTGGAGCCTTGAACCTACCTATCTGCAACGTTGTCTACCTAAATACTGTCCCTCCCAAGTCCTCCACTCATCTACCTCCAACCTTCTGCGAATGAGCCGGTTCTCCAAGCAGAGATTTTGATGGAGCTACTTATCCTCAGCAGGGGGCCTCCCTCTGGAATAGCCCCCCTGCCACCCTCTGCAATTGCCCCGGTCCCTGCCCCTGGCTGGAGGGGTTCACATGTCTGGGTTTGTGGCAGCGATTGCCGAGGGCAGAGAGTTCGGCAGCGCCGTAGCAGGTGCTGGCGCTGCCTCTTTGTCACGTAGTACAGGAGTACTACGTGATATTACGGAAGTCAGAGCAGGCTCACAGCCCACCCCCTTCCTTGACTTTCGCGCCACTTGGGGTGGGCTGGGGGCATAAAAAGGCACCTTTCCTGATGGTTGCCCACCTTTGCTGCTGGCTGTATCCTGTGCTCCAGACGGCTGCTGTCCTTTCTGCGTTCCTGGCTTTCCGGTGTTGGACCCTGCGATTCGAACACTTCACTGCTTTCCTTGCAGCGTTCCTGGCAGAAACATTTCTTTGCAGCTCAGGCTTGTTTGTGAGCATGGTGCACCGCTTCATCAGAAAGAAGGTAGGTGCCATGTTTATTTTATTATGCTTTGTTGTTCTAAATCCTTGACCCCTTTGTTTGTGTTTTCCCTGTCGGAGCCGTACTATGCATGATTGCTCTCGTGTGCGTGTACTAAGTGTGTGTTTGTGTCAGCATGAAAGTATGAGAGTGTTTTCACTGGTCCCCTTTTCCCACTGTGTGCCCCCACTGTGTCCCAATGTGTGCCCCCACTGTGTCCCATGTGTGCCCCCGCTGGTCCCTGTGTCCCAGTGTGTGCCCCCACTGGTCCCTGTGTCTCAATGTGTGCCCCCACTGGTCCCTGTGTCTCAATGTGTGCCCCCACTGGTCCACTTTTCACACTGTGTGCCCCCACTGGTCCCTGTGTCTCAATGTGTGCCCCCACTGGTCCCCGTGTCACAATGTGTGCCCCCACTGGTCCCCGTGTCACAATGTGTGCCCCCACTGGTCCCCGTGCCACAATGTGTGCCCCCACTGGTCCCCGTGTCCCAATGCTGTGCCCCCACTGGTCCCCGTGTCCCAATGTTGTGCCCCCACTAGTCTCTGTGTCCCAATGTTGTGCCCCCACTTGTCCACGTGTCCCAATGTTGTGCCCCCACTGGTCCCCATGTCCCAATGTGTGCCCGCACTGGTCCCTGTGTCCCACTGTTGTGCCCCCACTGGTCCCTGTGTCCCAATGTTGTGCCCCCACTGGTCCCTGTGTCCCAGTGTTGTGCCCCCACTGATCCCCATGTCCCAATGTGTGCCTCCACTGGTCCCGGTGTCCCAATGTGTGCCCCCACTGGTCCCTGTGTCCCACTGTTATGATATGATATGATATGGTATTTGTAACGCGCCTATACACAAGTGTTTCAAGGCGCGACGAGGCAGGGAGGGAGGGAAACAAGGGGAAGACAGACAAACGATCCTACTAGGCCAGGTGTCATTCAGATCGTGCAAGTGCAGAGGTAAGGGGAAAAGGAGAAAGTGCAGGGGGAGGAGGTGGGGGGGGAAAGTGCAGTACAAGGTAAGTAGCGTAATAAAATAATAAATAATAAATAATAAATAAAAGGGCCAGCTGGTGGCAAGTGCGAGGTAAGTGCAGAGCAAGTGCTGGGAAGGGGGCTGTAGGGATGCAGTGACAGTCCCACAGTGCAGGAGGAGCCAGGGAGGCAGTGCAAGTGGAGAGTGGCTGGGCCCTGGACCGAGGTCACAGAGTGGCCCAGATGCAGGTTTAGTGCAGACTTCAGTGGGGAGTTTAGCAGGTTTAGCAAGGGAGAGGGAGAGAGAAGGCAGAAGCGAAGAGGAAGGTTTTGAGGTGCTTCCGGAACCGGAGATGGTTCTCCTCAAGTTTCAGGGAGACAGGAAGGCTGTTCCAGAGGGAGGCCCCTGCTGCGGAGAGAGATCTACCCCCAGCTTGTTGCTTCGAGAAGCGGCTGACCATGAGGGAGTTGGAGACGGATGAGCGAAGGGCTCGTGAAGGCAGATATTTAGGAAGAGAGAGTTGAAGGTATTTAGGCCCCAGGCCCCAGAAGGCCTTGTGGACAATGCAGAGGGTTTTGAACTTAATCCTCGCAGCCACTGGGAGCCACTGTTGTGCCCCCAGTGGTCCCTGTGACCCAATTTTGTGCAGTGTTATATTGAGTTTGGGAGTGGCGCGCGGGGTGCGGTGGGAGTGGGGTGCAGTGGGAGTGGGGCACGAGGTGGGGGGCGCATTCCTAGTGTTTCACCCTGGGCACCAAATGGGCTAGAAACTACCCTGCTGCCACCACCCAGGGTGCAACAGAGGCAGGGCCTTTGTGGGGCCTCAGGCTCCATTAGGAGCCTATTCATGAAGAAAACAAAAAGCACACACCTTCTTTTGTCTTCATAAATCGGCTGTTAATGGAGCCCCAGGCTTCCCAAAGGCCCAACCCCTGTCGCACTAAGCATGTGTGGCAGGGGCCGTGGATGGGGCTGCTGCTTGTTGACGAAGCAACAGCCCGATCCTTTGGTAATTTATCCTCCTTTTTTTTTTCTTTTCAAACTGTGGATGCGCGCTCCCTGGGCATGAGGCTGTGGCCCACCAGAGGGGCGCGCCCCACAGTTGGAATACCGCTGCCCTAAACCCTCCCCTCCAGGACCAAACACCAATATGAGTCCTAGAGGGGATGGCTTAATTGGACATGTTCGCACTTTTACCAGGCTGGAGAGAAGTGATGCAGTATTGATGGAAAGGGGCATTGATGCTGCATCACTTCTCTACGGCGGGGAGGGGGCTTACCTGACTTGATTTTGCGGGGGGCGCGGGCCCCGGTACTCGGCTCCCCTGGTCTCCGGTGGTTGTTGATCGCTGGCATTCCGTTCCACTCCTGGCTAGGAATGCTTGCATTTCAGGCGTTTTAGGTGGTTGTGGTGTGTCCCTCTTATGTGTATTGCTCTTTTATGATGTGTCATTACTGTGTCATCACCCAAGCTAATAAAGGGTGCCCCTGCATGCACGTGCAGCAGAGCTGCTGCAGACCTCAATATTGGAACTGCTGTCTCCATCTCTCATTTCGGGCCTACAAGCCCACACTGTGTGATCACGGTCCTGCAGGCCCACACTGTGTGATCACGGTCCTGCAGGCCCACACAGTGCGTGATCACAGTCATGCAGGTTCTGCTGATCTGGATCCCCCAGATCAGCATGGTGCCCTTGGTCTGGCCAGGCCATCCTACATCCTGGATGCTTCCAGCACCCCAAGCCCATGTCCCCATGGGCCACGAGAGTCAGTCCTGCATCAAAGTAAGCTTGGGTGATCCCGGAAACCCATCAAGATGCTGTGCCCCGAGCACTAATGAGGCCAGACAAGAGTGCTCGTGCGACCGAGGGAAGGTAGGACTGGGGTCCATGCGGCATCTGCCCCTAACTCGTTTTGTCTGTCCCCGACGAGGGAGACGGTGCCCTCTCCGCGGTCAGAGCTCCGAAAGAAAAAGATGGAAGTGAGTGCCTGGCCCCGACAAGCAGTATAGTGAGTGCCTGGTCGTAGTTGGCGGCGCTGCCGGTGGTGAAATAGAATGAAGCGATACATGCCTGTGAAACGTAGATAGGAGCATGGTCCTCTACTGATCCCGGGTCCAACGGCGGTAAGGTGCATGATACTAAAGCAAGTCGGAAAAGGAAGCAACGCAGATGCCCACATTTGGGTGCACAGTAGCTAGAAAAGCCCTTCAACAATGCTGATTCAAGGTCTGATGGGAAAAAACCAAAAACCATTGCTTGTAGCAGTGCCCGTTTGAGTATGGTGGAAAGGAAAGCTCTGTTCCTATCCCACCATATTGTTGTAATAAACGTACTGACCATTCCCGGGTACACCTGTGAAGTGGACACTGCTCCATAATAGAGGTTTGGAGCGAATGGAGGAATTGAACTGCCACATGCAAAGACACAAGTGTTGCAGTTCAGTGTTGGTGCTTGTGTGTCCTCCAATGCTAGCAGGTTATGCCAACAACTCCTGTCTGAGGCGAACAAGAGACCAGCCTTCATCTGCACCTGTAGGCACATGCAGAAAGGTGAGCAAAGAAAAGAATAGAATGATTGCCATTCAGAGTGCTCAGTACTGGTTTCAGCAGCGCGCACAAGAAAGCACCCTGGTGCTCGCACCACAGTGAAGGACTCCACCAGCAGCCCAACTGGGTACCCCATGACCATAACAGCAAGTAGCAGTCCATATGAAAGCACCCCACCCTGTATCTTTGACTGACGGGGCACATCCGATTTGAAGGATAGTAAATCAACTATTAAGAAGGCTGGCACAGAGCACTGCAACGCCAGTTGGTAGTACGGATGGGAAAGATGTTACCATGTAGGAAAACTATCCAGGTCTAATGGTGTCCGCAACACCTGCCATCAAAACGAGAGCAGTACTCGGATCAGGCAGAGGAGGCGCTTTGAACAAGTACCAGTTCATGAAGGTGAACACCATGGCAGCCAAACACTGCAAACGGGCAATGACTTTGGCATAATGATTACCTACACCAGAACAGCAGGCTACGCCTGCCTGCACATCTCATGGCAAGGACGGCTTTTGGATGCTGCCCAGTGCTATAGAGAAGTCTTTGCTGGTGTGCATCCTAGACACCCTGCCAACAGGGTCTCCCACGCCCCTACCTGCCACCAAGAGAAAGGTGACTCCTACCTGGGGAGGGGATAGACCTACTGGAAGGAGTGTGGCCCAGACACCATGTCACCTGCGTCTTGTTGCCCCCACACCCTGCTGCTGTAAGGATATGACTCCTGAGTGCTGCGTGGTGCGGCCTCTGAAGCTGGCCTACCATCATGCCAGCACTGACCTTGGTGCGGCCCTCCACCGAGAGGGTGCTTGTGTGGCCAAGAAAAAGGGTGGTGTTTAATATGATGCCACCTCATGCTCTGCCAACACCCAGAGGTGGCGCCAGCCTGGATGCCCTGCCAGCAGTGTCTCACTGCCAGCACCAACATCAAGGGACTAAGCCGGTGTGTCCCCACGGTGCCCCATGTGCGGCTTTGCCGGCCGCTGAACTGTGCCAACAAACTGTCCTGAACTGATACTAATCAGTTTATACGCCGTTATATTTGTTGTGTTCGTTAGTGTGGTGTGTCCCTCTTATGTGTATTGCCCTTTTAAGATGGGTCATGACTGCGTCATGACCCAAGCTAATAAAGGGAGCCCCTGCATGCATGTGCGGCAGAACGGCTGCAGACTCCAACAATGGAACTGCTGTCTCCATCTCTCATTTCGGGCATGCATGCCACACCGTGTGATCACGGTCCTGCAGGCCCACACACTGTGTGATCACGGTCCTGCAGGCCCACACTGTGTGATCACGGTCCTACAGGTTCTGCTGATCTGGGCTCCCCAGATGCTCCCTGCACCCCAGGCCCCATGTCCCCATGGGCCACCAGGGTCAATCCTGCAACAAAGTAAGTCCGGGTGATCCCAGCAACCCATCAAGGTGCTGGCCCCCAGTCAAAAAGGAAGATCATCCTGGAATCATTCTGGAGTCATCCGATGACTCCATTCTAGAGTCATCCATGGATAGTTCAGGAAGATCATCCAAAGTATTCACACAGGCCAAAATATTTAATGAGATGATGACTCTAGAGTTATCACAGAAACTACTCCAGGATGAGTTTGGATTACTTCCAGTGATGATCTTGGATTACTCCAGGATGACTCCATGACAACTTCAGGATGAGTGGGGATTACTCTAGGATGACTCCATGACAACTTCAGGATGAGTTGGATTACTCCAGGATGGCTTCGGATTACTCTAGGATGACTCCATGACAACTTCAGGATGACTCCACGACAACTTCAGGATGAGTTTGGATTACTCTAGGATGACTCCACGACAACTCCAAGACAACTTCAGGATGAGTTTGGATTACTCTAGGATGACTCTACGACAACTCCAGGATGACTCCACGACAACTTCAGGATGAGTTTGGATTACTCTAGGATGACCCCATGACAACTCCAGGATGACTTCATAACAACATTAGGATGGGTTTTAAATTGTAAATGATTATTGCAGACCACTCCAGGATGAGTTTAAATGATTTCAAGATGGTTCCAAAAGATTTAGGAAAAGGGGTTGGATTACCACAGGATGTATCCCTTTTGAGTAACATTGGTGGCATTACTTTACAATGACTCTAGTTAGACTTCTGGATATGTACTGGAAAAAGAAAATCTTGCAGCTGTCACTTTTCATCTTTGCTAGAGCACCCGTTAACCAAGTTCGCCAATTTAGTGCACACAACTACAACCCCCATATCACAAACCAACTCCCCCATTTCAATTCTCACCTCTAGACAACATGGCCTCACACCCCATAAAAGTCCCACAGCTCCAAAGCACTACACCAAAATACACACTTCCAGCTACCTAAACAGCATCTGTTAAAGGTCTACCAGCATGACAGACTTCCGCCAGTCACTACACCCAATAACCCTAAGAGCAGCTAATTATTACAGAGTTCATATTGTGATAGTAAAATTCTGCAGCTATAAATTGTTGATATTTTAATATTGTATTGCTCTGGCTATAAGATATCTTCAATCAAACATAGGCTCAGAAAGTGTACAACTTTTTTTATTCAACAAATTCAGTTTAACGGCATAGCTCCATAAGAATAAATAGGTTTACAAAAATACAAACAAACAATCATTGATCCTGCATTTCAAAAGGTGGAGTCTTTTTTAGGCCTCTTCTGGCATTGCAAATTTTGGTAGCAAGCTTCCTCCTTATTACTCGGCAGTCCATAGTAGGCCAGCTGTTAGCCTTGCAGACAGATCTCAAAAATTCTACAAAAAATAAGTCAAGGTCACGTTGCTAATGTGTGGGGAGTTTCATAGGAGTCAACTATTGCATGCATAATGTTTACTTACATGTGGGCTTTCATCCGCACAAACAATAGGGCCTGCATCTTGGGGTGCATGCTGTACATCCACATCAATCCTGGATACATTGTAGTTAGGGTTTTTTAGAGGAGTTGAAACAGCTTGTTTCGGGCAGGTAAACAGTATTTTCTGCATTTTCCCTTCACATGGTGATACACTGCTTTTTCGGTCACTAGTGGGGACTGACACTGCAGCCAAACTCTGTTTTGAGGATGTTCCCAATTCCGCTGTTTTTAAAGACTGTAGTCTGAATGATTGAGCAGGTTTGTGTGCACGTGTGGGTGTCAACTCGCTGTCTAAACAGGCATGACTGTCATTCTGCAACAAGGACACACTATTTAGAAGACGTGGGGATAGAGTTAAGCATGTCAAACTAGATCTATCCGACAAAATATTTGCAGCCGACAATTCACTGTTATTTGATAGTCCATTTAGTGGTTGTTGCGCAGCGTCTTTATATTGTCCAGGTGAAGCAACAGAGGTGGGCTCTGAGGAAGGAATGAAAGAATGAAGAACACTAGCCATCCCTGCCAAAAGAGTTAGGTTCTCCAGTTTTTGTGACTGTAGTTGTGAACAGGCCTTACTAAGTTTGGGAGCAGTCACTTTCCTCCCATCAGCTTTTACTAAATAATTCTCTTTGTTTTCTTTTGTTTTTTTCACTGGATGTTCTTCTTGCAGTTCACGCAACACTCTTTTAAATTTTCCAGCACTTCCCCGATTGCCCGAATCCACCAGTAGCTCCTTTTCCTCTTCTGCCTTCCTTTTTAAGGCCTGAATCAGTCCCTCTGCATCACCGCAATAGTCTTTAATTATTTCTTCAAATGTTTTTTGTGTCTTGATACACTGTTTCTTGACTGCAGGTATGAAAAAGGCAAGTTAAAACCTCAAGCGAAAATTTCAAAATGTGACTATCTACACAACCAAAGTGTCAGAACCATGTTTTGCATCTATACTTTATACATTAGACTTACTCTAAAGGAAGTAGAGATGCTGTGAAAGAGTGGTGGGCATTGTGCAGCACTCATCTGTATGTTAGAAAAAAAGGGGATGCCTCACTGTAGGGACGTTAGATGTACCCTCCTCCCGAAACATCAAATGGAGGGAAACAGAGGGAAAAACATATATACTTTGCTTACCTGCCGATTGGAAAAGCACTACCGCTTTGAAATCCCTTTCTTCACGTATTTCTTTTCCACTTTCATCAAGACCCTCTACCAGCCATTTACAAATCACTTCACCAGGAATTGCCAATGGCTCAAATTCCCCATCCTTTCGAATACAGAGAGAGTTGTCGCAATCAAAGAAAAGCACATTAAAGAGGGCCATGGTTTGAATTATTACCTAAAAGACGAAAAATAAATACATTTAGTGTGCTCAAAGTATTATTGTGAAACTATTCTGTACAGGATCATTAATTTATGGTCCCCTTACTATGGACATGTTCCTGCCTGAAGTGTCCCCATTTGTGATTGAAGCTAGTATCCTAATATGCAGCACCTGAATGACCCGCTGTGTCCTCATTGCAACATGACTTGCATTGGAACCAACATCATTAACTTTACAAATACGTTCTTGCCATTTTTTACACTATCCTGCATTTAGCCCATCTCTGTTAGTGAGCCAGATCCTGCATTTAGCCCATCTCTGTTAGTGAGCCAGATCCTGCATTTAGCCCATCTCTGTTAGTGCGCCAGATCCTGCATTTAGCCCATCTGGGTTAGGAAGCCAGATCTTACATTCAGCCCATCTGTGCTAGTGAGCTATTTCTCACTAGAGGGAACACATCACCCCTGGAGGCACCATATGGGACTCATTTAGTCAGGACAGCGCAGGTATCAAAGGTGCTGCCGCTAAATAACCATGCTAAAAACTCACCCTTCTGCATACACCTTCTCAAACACTGAATATTCAGATTCAACTGTAAGAATTACTGGTGTCCACTTAATAAGATTCTGCACTTTACTTTGTCTACTGTAGCTGAAAATGGCCTATGAATGGTATATGAAGTAACACCTGCAATCTAAAGACCACATATCCCCACATAATTCCATGACCTCACAACCTACATGCCGATGTTTGGTTTGTGTAAGAGAACAGAACACACATTCAAGCGGTAGTCTTGACAAATCACATACAATGAGACAAAATCCTCATAGTCTTGCCCAACACCACATGGCAGCTACCAACCGAAAAACACCTACGCTCGGCGAAGTGTTCCTGAGTTTAACCACAGCAAGTAAGGCCAGCACACAGGTGTGAGAACAGAGAGTAAGCTCACCTCTAAAATAGATTTGGAGTACTTTCAAGAAGGGAGACCTTCGACCAGAAGAGCAGCACATAATGGAAGGAGAAACTATGGACGCAAAGTGGCATGTGGAAAGAAAGCATCAAGAAGTATTAGGCCACACGGTGGGGTGGAGAGAAAGTGTAACAGTGATGTGTGTGTGAAAGGTTAAGAATGAGAGGCATGGCCAGATGGGGTTCTAGGAAGGAGTGTGACAGCATATAGGGTTGAGCGAGAGACCTGTGCATACTAGGAGCGGCAATTAAAACTCTGCTCTATTCCAGCAACATAATTGCATGAACATGAACAGGTAGCCAATCCCAGTGTTTGGTTTCCGCATTGTAAACACATTCCTGGATCGCTCTCCCAGGCCTGCCTTTAATCTGTCCCCGCCCCGGAAAGCTCTGAGGGGGGTGGGGGGCAGGGGCCCCAGCCCCCGGGATGAGTTGAGATTATCGCCAGCAGCAACGTGAGAGAAATCTTGGCTTATTACCACCCTCCTGTCACGCCATGGCATATGAGCAGGCCCTGGGCTGGGAAGCAGGGTCCAAGCAGCACAGGAGAGTCCATGCAGGTCAGAGACAAGAGAGGAGGAGTGTCAGAGTAGGGCTAGGAAAGCAGGGTCCAAAAAAAGTAGGGTCCTGAGGATTCGAGCAGGACACAGACAAGAGGATCTGTGCATGTATGGAGCAGGAGCGTGAGAGCAGGGTTGACAAAGGGGGTGTAGCACGAGTTGTAAAACATGCATTGGCAATGCCAACAGTTTTGCCTTTTGTGTAGTAAGGCACTTGCAGTCTCTTCCGTAGTGGTATTAACTGACCATTGATAGTAACATGTGCAAAATGGTGTGAGTGGCTGGGCATCTAATAGCAATACCTGGCAGAGGCCTAATCCTTACACAAAAGCCCAAAGTGTTGGCTTTGCCAATGTTTGTTTATAAAAGGAGTTCAGTGAAGGACACGCACAGTGCTAATAAATCAGGTGGCTGAAGGCAGACCTGGTTAAGGAGGGTTTGCAAATCCAATTAAGTCATTAACTTCCAGAAGACTGCTTTGAAAAAACACTGGCAGGCACCTTGACTGCAAAGTTTGATGGTAAGGCTTGATCAAAGCGAACGCAAGAGAGTTCCCATGGGGTGGTGTTTTGGGCTGGGAGGGGCAGGAAATGGGTGGGAATGACCATAGGGTTTAGCATGGCCATGCGTAGCCAATGGGTGGGCAAATAACCAAACACCTACACCCCCAAAAAAGAATACACACGCCAATCTTGAAACACCTAGGCAACACAAACACCACACCATCCACACACATTAAAAGCAAAGGCCCCTACACAACATGCGCCCACCATCCACATGCATACAGTCACCATCCACACACATTAAAAGCAAAGGCCCCTGCACAACATGCGCACACCATCCACATGCATGCAGTCACCATCCACACACATTAAAAGCAAAGGCCCCTACACAACATGCGCACACCATCCACATACATAAAAAGAAAAGCCCCCTAACACACGCACATCATCCCCACACATACATTAAAAGAAAAGCCCCCTACACAACGCACGCACATCATCCACACACATACATTAAAAGAAAATCCCCCTACACAACACACGCACATCATCCACACAAATACATTAAAAGAAAAGCCCCCTACACAACGCACGCACATCATCCACACACATACATTAAAAGAAAATCCCCCTACACAACACACGCACATCATCCACACAAATACATTAAAAGAAAAGCCCCCTACACAACGCACGCATATCATCCACACACATACATTAAAAGAAAATCCCCCTACACAACGCACGCATATCATCCACACACATACATTAAAAGAAAATCCCCCTACACAACGCACGCATATCATCCACACACTTTGGAGAGAACGGGATCATCAGGGGAGTGAAGCCTGTAAACTAGAAGGGACACATGGTGACTGGATTAACAGATGGCAAATACACGTTCCAGAACAGTCAGGAAAGCAGATAATGCATTGAAGATTTCAGCAGTATACCTTCAGCCTGTAAACAAAGTACATTTTGATCCCCCTTGTATAGGAGACGATAAAAACATCAGGTTCGACTGAACAAACGCACAGACACTGTACAAACAGGAAACGCAACAGAATTAGCATTTACCAAAACGCGAGGAAAGTACATTTTCTAGCTGGTTTTTACCACGTTTCAATACGTCTAGCGGGTTACGGCTATAAGTTGAATAATAGGTGTTATAAAGCATTCTGAGCACTGTGTATCTTATTGAGCTCATTTGTTGTTTTGAAGGCCTCGGGAAGTGGAGAGAAGGCAGCGAACACGCGTCTAAACCGGAGCTGGGAAGCGAGTACTTGCAACGCGAAACTTCAGGAAACAGGAAAAGAAAGAAGAACGCCTCTGAGGAGGAGCAACTGGATTAGCCTACTTTGGAGAGAACGGGATCATCAGGGGAGTGAAGCCTGTAAAGAAGGCACACATGGTGACTGGATTAACAAATGGCAACACGTTCCAGAACAGTAAGGAAAGCTGATAATGCATTGAAGATTTCAGCAGTATACCTTCAGCCTGTAAACAAAGTACATTTTGATCCCCCTTGTATGGGAGACGAGTGGTTAAAAACATCAGGTTCGACAGAACAAACGCACGTACACTGTACAAACAGGAAACGCAACAGAATTAGCATTTACCAAAACGCGAGGAAAGTACATTTTCTATGTTTTTGCTAGTTTTTAGCACGTTTCAATACGTCTAGCGGGTTACGGCTATAAGTTGAATAATGGGTGTTATAAAGCATTCTGAGCACTGTGTATCTTTTGGATCTCATTTGTTGTTTTGAAGGCAGCGGGAAGAGGAGAGAAGGCAGGGAACTCGGGTCTATATTAGAGGTCCGAGACCAGAAAATCCAGAGTATTCGCTGAAGTGCAGTGTGCATATTTCGTTAGAGTCCAGGTCAGGAACCTGTAGGTTAATGGAAGAAGAAAGCCGAAGAAGGGAGAGACGAGACAGCGAACAGGATCAATCCTTAATAGCTCGATCCTCGAGGACCATATGGCGGCCATATGCCATGTGGCTTCTGTTTGGGAGCTTGTATGCTTACCAGGACAAAGAGGAAACAGCCACGAGGACGACGACGAAGACGAAGATCCAGATGCTGCAGAATTCCAAAACCGAAAGAACAAACAAAGCCACCAGCAGCTAAATATACCTGCCGGTGCACGGCATGGAGTCCTCCTTCCTCCATGATTGTCTTCATCAGCTACATCATCACAGTGCGTCGTACGTAAAAAAAAACGTCCCCACGTCATGACGCCTTAAGGCATTTAAAAAAAGTGTCGGCAAACTTTTAAACAAACACACAATACTCTCGGGTATCATATGGACTTTAACTGCAATTCTTCTACCACTGCCTTGCTACCTAATGATGCAAATGCCACTTTATCTGTGTCTATGACCCCAGAAAACATGCCCCCCACTGGTTTGAATGAAATTACCGCTATCTGCAATTCTTCTACCACTGCCTTGCTACCTAATGATGCAAATGCCACTTTATCTGTGTCTATGACCCCAGAAAACATGCCCCCCACTGGTTTGAATGAAATTACCGCTATTTGCAATTCTTCTACCACTGCCTTGCTACCTAATGATGCAAATGCCACTTTATCTGTGTCTATGACCCCAGAAAACATGCCCCCCACTGGTTTGAATGAAATTACCGCTATCTGCAATTCTTCTACCACTGCCTTGCTACCTAATGATGCAAATGCCACTTTATCTGTGTCTATGACCCCAGAAAACATGCCCCCCACTGGTTTGAATGAAATTACCGCTATCTGCAATTCTTCTACCACTGCCTTGCTACCTAATGATGCAAATGCCACTTTATCTGTGTCTATGACCCCAGAAAACATGCCCCCCACTGGTTTGAATGAAATTACCGCTATTTGCAATTCTTCTACCACTGCCTTGCTACCTAATGATGCAAATGCCACTTTATCTGTGTCTATGACCCCAGAAAACATGCCCCCCACTGGTTTGAATGAAATTACCGCTATCTGCAATTCTTCTACCACTGCCTTGCTACCTAATGATGCAAATGCCACTTTATCTGTGTCTATGACCCCAGAAAACATGCCCCCCACTGGTTTGAATGAAATTACCGCTATCTGCAATTCTTCTACCACTGCCTTGCTACCTAATGATGCAAATGCCACTTTATCTGTGTCTATGACCCCAGAAAACATGCCCCCCACTGGTTTGAATGAAATTACCGCTATTTGCAATTCTTCTACCACTGCCTTGCTACCTAAAGGATTCTCACCCAGGGGGTGCATGCTATGTTTAGGCCTCATGGCTTCCATTTTAGCCCAACATAGTCTCAAGCTTTACCCTTGCCACGATGGGGATTTTGAGGGTGCTGGGTGCCTGCTTTTGACTGGGATGGCAAAGGGTTCTCACCCAGGGGGTGCATGCTATGTTTAGGCCTCATGGCTTCCATTTTAGCCCAACATAGTCTCAAGCGTTCCCCTTGCCACAATGGGGATTTTGAGGGTGCTGGGTGCCTGTTTTTGACTGGGATGGCAAAGGATTCTCACCCAGGCGGTGCATGCTATGTTTAGGCCTCATGGCTTCCATTTTGGCCCAACATAGTCTCAAGCTTTACCCTTGCCACAATGGGGATTTTGAGGGTGCTGGGTGCTTGTTTTTGACTGGGATGCCAAAGGATTCTCACCCAGGGGGTGCATGCTATGTTTAGGCCTCATGGCTTCCATTTTAGCCCAACATTTTAGACGGCTAAAAATGCACCTTGGTATCCATGAATACGCAGGGCACCCCTTTTGCCACCTGTATTCTGTTCTGTTATCTTAATTATTTGACTAACTTTTAATTGCTTGTATAATCTGGTTAGGGTATTTCTGTCAACCAACACAGCCATACAAATGGAAATGGATGAAAGGCCCCCTCGAGGAAAAGGAAAGAAACGAGGACCTTACAAAAAATGGATTGCACTGGTAAAATATATTAACGTTCAATGCAACTCTACCGATAAGAGGTCTCCTACATGCTTTTACTCCCCAAAAATACATTCTTCCTAAAAACAAGCAAATATTTCTAAAACAAAAAGGGGTGAAAGTGCACCAAAAATAAACTCCTGTATTCGGCTTGGTCACTAACAACCAGACTACCTCTAACCGCCTGACTACCTCTAACCGCCTGACTACCTCTAACCGCCTGACTACCTCTAACCGCCTAACTACCTCTAACCGCCTGACTACCTCTAACCGCCTGACTACCTCTAACCGCCTGACTACCTCTAACCGCCTGACTACCTCTAAAGTTGGGAAATTAAGTCTGCTTTCATTACATGTCATTTGTTTTCTCTATTCTGTGCATTCATACTTTACACTCTCTGGCTCTTAAAGCAAGACCTGTATGACAATTATGCAATTCTAATACTGGTTTTATGTGTGGCTGCAGAGGAACATTTCATCGTAGAAACTGATTCTTCAAACACTAGCCATCCACATACCAGTAATACAAAAGGTATGTTTTTTCATCAAAGTTGAAAATGAAACTTTTATATCTGAAATGCCAAATTGTTTTGAATTGGATTGAACATAACTGGTTTCCTACATTCAAACACATGCTGGAAGTGCATCTTTTAGGCTTCAAGGAAGCCCCGAGAAACACTTTGCTTACTTTTGTAGCTAGAGGGGGCTACTTTTAGAAATGTTTATACAACCCCAATGGGCCCATTGCTAGCAACTTGAATCCATAACCCTAAACTGGGAATTCCTAAACAGCTGTCTAAACTCACCTGTGGGATGGGTTCTCTAGTTTAGCTGGTCATTCACCACTCAACCCCTTCTTCCATTAAGTGCTGCTAGTATTTTTACTGTGTGTTTCCCTTACTTGTTCCCTAGGGCCAAATATGTGTTGGGGACATGTGTGACCAGCTTTTGGGGGCCGGTGAATCCATCTTAAATTTCCTTTGTCACCTTTTGAGTGTGGTCTGCATACCTGTCTTTTCCTTCTATGTGTAAGGGAAGGGCCTGGTAGACTAATTGCACCTTTCTGTTGAGATGTTATGGTTAGTGGTCTATATCATTAAGTGGCAGACCTGGTGAACCAGGTCTGGTAAGTGCATATTTTCTGGAGACCCTGTGTTAGCTCCTATACATAATGGGGTGTTCATATGAAATAATGTACTCACCAGTAATGTTGAGATTAATTTATATCTAAACGTTTATATAAAGACTATATTTTTAACCAAACTATATTGTGTGGGCAATCTTTTCTTTTGTACTTGTGGTGGTTGACATTTGGTGAGTCAGTTTAACTTGAGAGACTTTGCTTGTGGTTACCAGCAGAATGGAGGACACACTTTATCTACATACCAGGAGCTTTGATGTACTTTCTGTATGTACATAGACAGGGCAGTATGAATGTGGATTGGGCAATATGACAAAGTGAGTCTATTATCATTCATATATGATAAGCTTGACTTTTTATGTCCAGTGAAAACATTTCACATAACTTGTACTGAAGTAATTGAATTTTTGGCAGAAGTGAAAGAATAGCGCTATATATGCAATTTTTCTTTTTTGGAAAAATTTTGGTTGGACATGATTTCATTTTGGAATCATTGAAGTAATCCTGTTTCAGTCGCTTATCTTGCCAGCTCACATTGTCTTCGGGAAGTGTATAGACTGCCAGTCGAAGCCTTATTCAAACATATGATTGGGATCACTCCAAGTTTGTAGTAGTGTGGGGCCTGAGTAATCATTTTAGACCGTACTCCTCGCTGTACTCATGCAGAAAAGTAGTCATTGCGTGATAGGCACCAATGTAAAATGAGTGCACTGATTACTGTCTAACAAATGTTAAGGTTGGATAATTGTGGCTTAATTTGGGCTCCATGGCAAGTTCTACCAATATGTGTCTTGAATCACATGGATTTGGTTTGGAAGGGTGCATGATGACTAATTAAAATGACTATTTTTGACTATAGAATGTACTTAGCGGTGAATTCCCATACTTATGCGTTAGTCACTTATTACTGCAAGAAAACTATTTCTGTGGCATGTATGCTTTTTAAGTGTGATTCCTGGTCAATGGTTCAGCACTTTTACATTGGGTGTTGCAATTTAAATGATCATATCCATATTATGCTTTTTACATGCAATTAAAACTAATGCCAAACAGATGTGCTTAGCAAAGCATTATAAAATCATTCAGCACAAGTGCAATTAAGCAAAAGCTGAAAGACTATCCGTATTAGACCGCAAATCATCCTACAAACTCTGTGATTAATCAGTAAGCCATCCCCAAATCATCAAGAACAAACATGTTTCATGACGATGCTCTTGACAGTAGGTCATCCCAGAATCATCCCCAAATCATCAGGGACAAACATGCTTGTCAAGTAATCAGCAGGTCATCCCAGAATCACCGGGGCAAACCTGTCGATGCTCTTGAAGTAATCGGCAGGTCATCCCAGAATCATCCCCAAATCATCATGGTGATGCTCTTGAAGTAATCGGCAAGTCATCCTAAAATCATCAGGAACAAAGAGTTTGCTAAAATAGGGATGATGTTAGCATCATCAGCAAGTCATCCTAAGCTCATCCCCAAATCATCACCCACCATTCTGAGACATTTGCTGATGACTTTAACAGCATGATGACTTCTGATGATGTGGGAATGACTTCTAATGTAGTTCGATGATCATCGGATGACTCCAGGATGGTCTCTAAAGTCATCCTTTTTGACCTGGGGGGCCCCCGAACTCTGGCGAGGCCGGCCATGTGACCACCGTCGGCCCCCCTAACAGTGGTCTCACCTGGGTTTTCTCTCTTGCACCTACTTCACTTCCATTCTCTCCCTGGATGTGCCCCAGTGATCAAGACGGTGGGGGGAGATGGCAATCCCCCTACTTCGGGAATTATATAGGAGAGAAATGCTTTTGTAAAATTTACTGAGCTTGTGCTGATAGCTGCTTCCCATCACACGGTTCAATAGCACCACCAGAGCATATTTTTGGAGAAAACTGGCTAAAAAGTCATACAATTTACAGTCTGTTCTTTAGGGTAATTCTTCAAACAATCTAGTAGGCGCCATGTCAGCAACAATATAAAAAATAACCAAATAATGTGATGAAGTCTAATCATTTTTTTGTGTTTCTGTGATTAATCCATCTTCTAATGCAAACACCAAACAATACTCAGTGAAGCAGATCTAAATGTATTGCATCAAAGTGCAAAGTAAACCCATCACATATAAATGTCACAATACACATATTTGTTTACAGTAGTAGAAGAATATAATACATGACATGGTAAACCAAACAATTCATTTCATAAATAATGAATACACAGTTCATTGGGTTATTACATGTTCCAAATCTATGTGCATCCATTCCTTTGGCATGTGAATGTTATTTTAATGTGTGTCTGACACCAGGTTCGAAAAGGAGATCCGATGAGCAGAAGCTAAAACCAGCACCTGGGTGTCAGGCATCACCCTTTAGGCAGGAGCTACTGCAGGGGAACCAGGAGCTACCACAATGCTCTTTTATTTTTTGTCCATTTTGTATGAATTACTGTGTTTAAATGTATATTAGATGTGTTCTTACTCTACTTTATTAGCATTCTCAACACTCAAATGTCACATTTACATGTTTGGAAGGCACCAGTTGGCACTAGGAGCGAAAAGTAGCTCCTGATAGCTGTTGGTTTCAAGCGAACCATGCTCTACTATGCTAGAAGAAGGAGCTAAATGGCTCTCAGCTCCCCCCAATTTCGAACCCTGTATGGCACTTGTATGGATGCTATTTGAGTGATGTGGAATGAATGGCACTCTTCTTGCACTTTGCACTTCAAATGTTGTTTGATGTTGTATTTGATCGTATCTTGATGGTTTGTAGATTTGGAACATGTTATATAACCTAATGAACTGTCACAGATTATTTATAAAAAGGAATTGTTTGGTTTACCATGTCATGTATGACATTCTTCTACTATTGTAAAAACAATATTTGTATTGTGACATATATATTGGTGAGGGGTTTACCATGCAGTTTGATGCAATATATTTAGATCAGCTTCACTGAATATAGTCCAGTGTTTGTATTAGAAAATAGATTCTTCTAATGAGAGGCAGCATCTCCTGCGTCTCCGGTGTCGAGGTGGGACAGAGCAGCGAAACAAACCTCTCCATCTAATCCAATGACTCCCATCGCGGGTTGAGAGGATGGCAGTCTCATAGAGGCAGTGATTCTGAGGATTAGAAGCTGCAGGTGTGCCACGGACACCTGAGAGCGATAATGTGGCCCTGCAGCAGCGGTCCGAGGCCCACAAGATGGCTGCAGCTGCTGCAGCACTCGCGGAGCGCTTGCGTTGCTGACTGCCTTGAGTTCTGACGACAGAGCCTGGGACTGGCGAGGTGAGCCCCAAATCATACATTGCAGTGGGGGCTCAGAACGCTGTGCGGACTCCAGGTGGCTGAAAGGAGTGGAGCGCAGACATGCCAACATTTGGGAGCCCCTGAGAGGGAGACTTCACCATAGGAATCTGGAGAATGTCTTTTTTCCATAGGATTGCATTGGGGCTATAATTATTTTAAGTGGGAGACAGTAAAAAATAGCACGATTTTTAATTGAAAAATTGCGAGTCTCCCATTTAAATCGCGAGTGTTGGCATGTATGGGAGCGGGCCTGGGAGCTCTTTGCCAGTGGCAGAGTCAGGACACTGGGGAGGAAGAGCCCTGCGTAGCGCTGTCCAAGGTGTTAGGCAAGAATTGATGTAGTAACACTGTGTGAGACTACACAACACTTGTGTACTTGGTATTATGTAACCCACCTTTTGATGTAGGCTTCTGGCTGGATTGCAGATGTTTCACTCGACTATGGATTTCTCGACCCCTGGTACTAGGTTCTTGCAGCAGCAAAGAGGTACAGCCAGTCAGGGAGAATGGTTCAGTGGAGTTCGTCTCGCGGTTAGTTGGTCTCACTAACCCAGGGGAAGAAGTCGTCCCTTCCAGAGATCAGAAAAAGGAGTTTCAGCACAGCAGCAGGGCTTCACCGTGCCATTCAAAAGTCCAGGAGGATGCAGCAAGCTTCATTCACGGTTTCTTCGTCGGGTGTTCTTCCCAGTGGTCGACTCTGCCTCCAGTCCCAAAACCCTCACCTTTTAAGCAGCTTTCACCCATTCATGCACAGCCGATGCTGTCATTCACAATCAGGATTGGTTGCGTTCAGGCACTCCTAGAGACAAAGGACAGGGGAGAACTCCCTCACTTCCTGCTTTTCCAGA
The DNA here is from genome assembly GCF_040938575.1 of Ambystoma mexicanum. Classification (NCBI taxonomy): domain Eukaryota; kingdom Metazoa; phylum Chordata; class Amphibia; order Caudata; family Ambystomatidae; genus Ambystoma; species Ambystoma mexicanum. The sequence continues at coordinate 573,144,340 of NC_090926.1, read as the reverse complement.
CACACAAGAGCAAGAGGCGGGTTTCAAGACTGAAGCCTGCCAAAGGCAAAACGAACAAAGGGCTCAAACCTAGCTTGGTGCACAAAGTAAAACCCAAGAAAGACCTCACAAACAGAAAATGGCAAAAAAAGAACGGGCCATTTCGACAATATGGTCATCCATGGGTGCTATAATGCAGCTGAGGATTCAGCCTGCGGTCGAAAAGTACAATGGAAGGAAAATTAAACCACTGCCACCAGCCATTTAAAGTAGTGGGGGTAACATAAAAAAATGTTATCATGAGAATGTAGGATAAGGGGCTACTAGGCAACCCCCCAGCACTCCAAATAAGATGGTGTGTGCTGGACCTACAATCAAAAAAGGTAAGTAAAGTAAATTTCGAGTGGATTGTGCCCTCCAACGTATTCCTCATCTTAGATGTATTCCATCCAGCTTTAGCTGCTTCTGAAAACATTTTTGTCAGAGGGCGCCATGCGTCGATGCCGAGTCGATGGTCCCTCGAAGGCCTCCGTCGAGGGTGACGTCATTGGGTGTATAAGTAGCACGCGCGGCGCCCTTTGGCCTCAGTTCCGTTTTTCCGCAGTATACCTTGCTTCGGAGATTTGGCGCGCCTCGAGTTCTGTGAAGAATAGTACATATTATAAGAAACGAAGATGTCCTCGTCATCGACGCCAACCACGACCCCGAAATAAGGTTTCAAAAAGTGCAAGTCGTGCGGTTCAAAAATGTCGATCACAGACCAGCACCGAGAGTGTTTGTGGTGCCTCGGAGAAGGCCACGACATGGAGGCCTGTACGAAGTGTCAGGCGATGACGGGGAAGGCCTTGCGAGAAAGGAGGGGAAAACTACAGGTAGGTCGCAAATCCGACTGTAAAGCCTCTAGCGTCGAGTCGAGGTCCCGTGAGGATAAATCTCCTCGACGTGAAAGGCATCGGTCCAGGTCCCGAAGCGATTCCCATCGCTCATCGTCTTTGACGAAAAAATCGAAGAAACAACGCCACAGGTCCCCCTCCACCTCGTCCTCGGACGAATCCCCAAAAAGGATGAAATGTCCCACTAAACATTCATCATCCGAAGAATGGGAAGCATTTAGGGTCAAAATGATGGAGGTGTTCGAGAAAGCGAAGCTTCGGTCCGTGCCTTCCTCGGAAGCTGGCCAGCAGCGTCATCGCTCTGACACTCGCTCACCCTCGAGCCTGGGTGATCGAAAGAGGAAGGATAGAGAACCTTCTAGGACGCCGAGTGAGAAAAGCTGCTCGAGTTGAGTCAACCGCCCGAGGTCACCGACGCCGTCCGAGACCGAACATACCTCAAAGGGCAAGTCTTCGAAGAGCGCCTCAACGCCATTGAAGCTGGCGCTATCGAAGACGGGTATTGCACCGACGACATCAACGTCATCGATGCCTTTGTCGATGTCGACCTGGAAGCCCTCGACGCCGAAACCCCCAGTTCGGCAAAATCAGTCAGAAAAAGGGAAAACAGCTGTAATCCCTTCAAGACCCATACATACTCCTCCTCCTCTCCCAGAAAAGGTTTTCAAACCTCTTCCTAGGAAAGAGTTCTTTAAATCTCTGACCTCAATTTTTGAGGAACAGGAGAAATCTGATGAGGAGAATGTACCTTTTGGGCTAGAATATGGCACCACAAATGATAAGGAATGCCTGATTTCAGAAGAAAGCAGGATGAGGGATTTGGTTGAATCACTGCACAATGCAAGTGGTATTGATACATCTCCTGAAAATGACTTTGGTATACCAGAACCAGGAGAACATGCCAGTCCATCATACCGTCAGCTAATGACAAAGGTAATAGATTATTTAGGATGGGCCAGACCTCCAGCCCAATTCATCCAAGATGATCTAACAGACATATTGGATCATGGTCCTACTGAAGACCCAATACTACCTTTTCACGTAGCCTTGGAAAATAGGGTGGCAAAAAATTGGGAGACTCCGGATTCTATTCCGCCAGTGAATAAATCCCTTCCTTCAGCATACCGCCCTGCCAGTAGCGACCCCGGCTATCTGTCTAAACATCCCACTCCAGAGAGTTTGGTCATACAGGCAGCCACAGCTTCTAACAAACTGGCGTACCCTTCTATCCCTCCGGACAGGGACGATAAGCATGTGGATGGCTGGGCACGGAAGGTATTTTCAGCTGGGAGTATGGCATTAAAATCAGCCAACTCCACATGTGCCTTGGCAAAGTTTTCGTACACTCTGTGGGAGTGCATTGCAATGGTGGCAGAGCACTTACCAGAATGGGACGAAAGGGAAGGATTCCTAGCCATCGTTAGAGATGGGAAGGAGGCCATCCAGGAATCCCTTGAATCTGGATTGGACACTGTAGATAGTGTGAGCAGGTCCATGGGCATTAGCACGGTAATGCGCAGATTTGCGTGGTTACAGAAGTCGGGTTTCGCACCAGACGTGTAGAACCGTCTCCTGAACATGTCCTTTGACGGGTCTCACCTTTTTGGCAGCAAGGCTGACGAGAGCCTTGAGAGGTTGCAGACCTCAAAGGCAGCTGCCAAGTCTTTGGGAGCTACCATCAGGCAACCTCAGCCTTTTCGTGCACCAGGTCAATCTTAGAGGGGATGATCCTATCGTTACTACTCCTCATATGGAAAGGCGAGAGGAATGGCCAGTCAAAGGGGCCAGAGAAAGGCCACTTGCGGTGGACAAGGAAAACGTGCAAAGCCAGCTCCAGCTACAGCCTCTCTGCCATCAGCGGCTGCAGCAACCGCCTCAAAACCACTTTGAGGACTTGCATCACAAGAACACCTGTGGGAGGCAGGCTGTCACAGCATCTGCAAGAATGGAGAGCCATTACTTCAGATGTTTGGGCTCTAGAATAATAGCCCAAGGTTACTGCCTTCCTTTTCTAATGCAACCTCAAAGCAATCCACCAAGGAGACACCCTTTGAAGTTTTCAAACCCGCTCCTACAGCAGGAAGTTTTAACCTTGCTGGAGAAAGGTGCTATAGAACCGTTAACTGCAGCGGAGAGGAACAAGGGATGGTACTCCCTGTATTTTTTGATCCCCAAAAAGGACGGAGGACTGAGACCCATCCTGGACTTAAGAAACTTGAACAAGTTCCTCAGGAAGGACAAGTTCAAGTTGGTTACCCTTTCTCAGATCCTTCAGGCCCTTCAACTTCAGGATTGGTTGGTGTCATTGGACCTCCAGGATGCTTATTTTCATCTGCCAATTCATCTCAAGCGCAGAAAATACCTGAGGTTTGTGGTTGGCGACGCACATTATCAGTTTTGAGTCCTGCTATTCGGATTGACCTCCACCCCAAGGGTCTTCACCAAATTGATGGCCGTGATGGCAGCGCACCTCAGGAGAGGGCGGATTCACGTCTACCCCTACCTGGACGATTGGCTGATCAGAGCATGCTCTGCCGAGCAGGCACTAGATCACCTGAAAGTCACCTGCCACTTCCTCCACAGACTGGGCTTCTCCCTAATTTCAAGAAGTCACAAATTACACCTTCTCAACGGCTCCTATATATATGAGCTGTACTAGACACATCCTTGGGAAAGAGCTTGCCTCCCGGGTCGAGGGCTCAAGACATTCTTCAGATGGTTTCCAAATTCCAAAATCTCCAGGCCTACGACTTCTTGAGGTTACTCGGCCTCATGGCATCCTGCACCTTTCTAGTGCCAGAGTCACGTCTGAGAATGAGATCTCTTCAATGGGATCTAAAGACTTAATGGTCCCAATTCTCAGGTCGAATAACGGATCTTCTCCATATTCCGAACAAGGTTTGTCAAGATCTTCTATGGTGGACTTGTTTAGAGAATATCCTGAAAGGAGAACCTTTTTGGCAACCATGGCCGGAGATCACAGTAGTGACGGACGCCTCACTCAAGGGGTGGGGAGCTCATGCCAACGATCTGACAGTCAGTGGTCGTTGGTCTCCATCGGAGTCCAAACTACACATCAACCTTCTGGAGCTGAGAGCAATCGGACTAGTGCTGAAAGCTTTCCTGCCATCTGTCAGAGGAAAGAATGTCCTGATAATGACGGACAACACAGTGGCCATGCATTATCTAAACAAAAGAGGAGGTGTATGTGCAGAGAGGCAATGCAACTCTGGTATTGGGCAATTCAAGAAGGAATCTCTTTAACGACAGTTCACCTAGCCGGGGAAGAGAATATGACGCCAGATGCTCTGAGCAGGCAGAGCACGGTGTCCCACGAATGGGAACTGGCTCAGGAAGTCATTCAAGAGATCTTTGCCCTTTGGGGAACCCCTCAAGTGGACCTATTTGCGACTGGGATCAACCGGAAGTGTGAAAGGTATTTCTCAAGGGAATTTCCCCCGAGATGAGCCCTGGGGGACTCGTTTGTGGTGGAGTGGAATTTCCCACTATTGTACGCGTTCCTTCTGATTCCCGTCATTCCTCAGGTCATCAGGAGACTGAGACGCTTTGGGAGCCGCATGATCCTAATTGCCCCGGATTGGGCCAGGAGAACGTGGTACCCGGACCTTCTAGACATGTCCATCTGTCCCCCAGTATGTCTTCCTCAGAGAGAGAACCTTCTCTCTGAAATGGAGGGTCAGGTTCTCCATCCAGAGGTCAAAACACTCAACCGTCACGCTTGGTATCTGAAAGGCTGAGATACAAGGATTGGAACCTTCCAGATGACGTAATGGAGGTGTTGCTTTCGGCAAGAAGGCCAGCAACAAAGTCTCTATACCGTTGCCGTTGGAAAAAGTTTTGCAACTGGTGCAGAGAAAAGAATGTCGATCCTTTTCTATGTTCTATTCCGGAAGTACTGTCCTTCCTCCTGTCCCTAGCACATAGAGGTGTAAATGTTGGAACCATTAAAGGTTATCTTGCGGCGCTTTCCATCTTCAAGCGCTCGTCGGAAGAATGCTCCTACTTCAAAATTCCTTTGGTAGTACAATTCTTAAAAGGACTCACTAATGTGTTTCCTCCTTACCCTTTCAAGTGCCAATTTGGGATCTCAATTTGGTCCTAAAATTCTTAATGTGTGCTCCTTTTGAGCCTTTGCACACTTGCCCATTAAGATTACTAACATGGAAAACTGCCTTCCTAGTTGCTTTAACATCTGCAAGAAGAGTGAGCGAATTGCAGGCACTGTCTTCTGAGCCACCCTTTACTGTGTTCTATAAGGACAGAGTTGTGTTGAGGGTTAAACCCTCATTTTTAGCAAAAGTGGTATCTGATTTTCATTTAAGTCAGAGAATTGTCTTACCCGTATTCTATCCTCTACCTCATCCTACTAAGGAGGAGGAAAGATTACACAGGTTGGATCCGAAAAGAGCTTTAAGCTTTTACATCTCTAGGCTTTCTAAGCTTAGAGTAGACAATCAACTGTTTATTGGCTACACAGGAAAGAAATTGGGTCAGTCAGTGACAAAGCAAACAATATCACGCTGGATTGTGCTTTGTATTTCAGAATGCTACAGATTAGCACAAAAAGATCCACCAGAATGTCTAAGGGCTCATTCCACCAGAGGCACCTCCTCTTCAACAGCCCTACAAAGAGGTGTTCCTATAAGGTCCATTTGTGAAGCAGCAACTTGGTCCTCGCTGCACACTTTCTCAAAATTCTATAGCCTGGATGCTTCCCAGTCTAAGGAGCTTAATTTTGGTAAAGCAATACTATACTCCGCCATCTAAGAGTATCGAAAAATCTAACCCCTCCTCCAGAGGAATTGTCCATACTGCTTTGGGAGTCTATCTAAGATGAGGAATACGTTGGAGGACACAATCCACTCGAAGAACAAGTTACTTACCAACTGGTAACGTTCTTTCGATTGGATGTTCCTCCAACGTATTCCTCATCGCCCTCCCATCCTACCCCTCTGTAGATTTTCCGGGCTATTGCCACTCCAACTCTCGCAAGGATAATACCTGTCTGCCGGCACAGTCTACACAGTGAAAAATCAATAATGAAGGGGGAAAAACAGAACTGAGGCCAACGGGCGCCATGCGTGCTACTTATACACCTGATGACGTCACCCTCGACGGAGGCCTTCGAGGGACCATTGATTCGACGACATCGACGCATGGCGCCCTCTGACGAAATATTTTTCTGAAGCAGCTAAAGCTGGATGGAATACATCTAAGATGAGGAATCCGTTGGAGGAACATCCAATCGAAAGAAGGTTATCAGTTTGTAAGTAACTTGTTCTTCTCTTTACTATTCTTGGGAACAGTAGTTCACACAAGAAAGGGTATTTAAACTGTATGGGAAATCTAAAGGATTTCTCTGTGACACTGCACTGAAGTTGCTGTGTGTCACCATACAAAAAGTAGATGCCTATGGAGTTTGTCAGACTCAAAAAGCAAAGGAAACAAATAATCCTTATCAGTTCAAAGCACATGAGGTAGTGATGAAAGTTCTCACTCGCTCCAGGGTTAAAATTAAAAAGTCCTAAAGTCCAGCAAAAGAGCTGGGGGTCTTTAAGGTTGAAGGGAATTAGCACAGAAATTTGAGTTTTCCCGAATACAAGGTGGCTGTCTGCAGGATGTTTATGAGGCAGGGGGCATGCAAGGAGTGTTGTGCTTGCTCCTGAATGCCACTTTAACGTTGGCCCCACATGATGTTCAGCAATCGGTACCTAACAATCCGCTTGTGCAGAGGGGTTCTTCGGGGCACCAGTGGTGTAACTGTGCAGGGAGCATGTCGGGACACGGCATCAAGCTGTGTATATCCGTGGTGCTGGAGCCCGAGTGGGTTTGCACGAGATACGAGCGTGAAGGCCCTAGGAGAGAGGAGAGCCTCTTCAATACATGGAAGCAGTGCATGGAGCTTAATAAGGTAAATGCTGCCTTCAACTCACTACATTTCCCTTTATACAGTTTGGCTGTGGTTCTCAAGCTCATAAAAGCTCCTGGGATCTATCTGCTGTGAGCCACATTTGTAAAGCTATTTTTAGGGTGGGGAGGTCATCCCTGAACATGGGGGACGCAGTGTTTGCTACAGCTGACGTCCCTGTGAGGATTGATGTAGCACTAAGCAGCAGTTTTGGTTTACCGGCTCCCAGGAGTCCTGGTGGCAGTTATTTTTGGTGCTACTGCTGTGGGGGAACTGGTGGCCATAACACAGTGACTGGATTTCTGTTTGTGAGGTGCTGCAGCACTGCCTCCCTCATTGGTCTGACCAAAGTGTGGGGCTATCACTTTCTGGACAAAGGAGTGGCCGCCTGCCCCTCTGGCTCTTCTTTTGCATCTAACTTCTCCTACGGGAGTGGCGGCCACGGGAGGTACATGTTGTCTCCAGAGTTCAGTGCAGCCCCTCCCCTTAATGCTCTCTGGCCCTGGTCTCGAGTATGTTTAGTTTTCTGTTGGTGCTGATGAACGTCATGTTGGCAGTTGCTGTGAAAAGGGGCGGAATACACTCAGTGAATGGCCCCGATTCCCCAACTGAGGCTCTACTTCCCCTGAAGGCCTGGGATGCTGCCTCTTGGCTCCTTGTGGGGCCCTTTATTTAAACTGAGGGGCCTTCTGGAGTCCCTGTTGGTTTGCTTGCAGTTGTGTCTGAGTGCCTACCCTCCCCTAGTGGTGGAGGGAGCTGGGTCCTCAGCTTGATTGTATTACGAGCTAAACAAGTGGCAACATGTCATTTGTAGTGGGACATTCTGCACGGTGAAAACTTTCTGACTTGCCTCTGGCTACGCTACATCTGAGAGGATACCTGCCTATCTTGAAGGCACCGTAGATTTCAAAGATAATTGACCTATACCCGCTGTATCAATGCCTCTGAACCATTGGAGGTGATGCCTACTGGCCAGTGGAGACCCTGAAGAGTCTAGAGAGGTCACGGTCTGCACATGGCATGTCTGCAATGGTCTGTTGCTAGGCCGCCTGGTGAGTTTGCAGTGCCTTGTGCAGTTTTCCGTTTCTCTCCCTCCCCCCCTCCACCTTTCTGCTTTCTCCTTTCCATGGTGCTCTCCATCTCTCCTATCTATTCCAACTGGTACTCTATCACCTATCCTACATCTCTCTCAAAGCCTGGAAGTAAAAAGTAAAATAAAAGATCTCCTGGTCTCCAGTTCAGGCCTGCCCATTGCTAACACCTACATCAATGCTTCCTTCAGGCAGACTGTCACTGACATCATCTTTGTCGCTCTTTCCCCTGGCCTATGGACTCCCCTTTTGGGCTCTGTCCTCTCGCCTTTCACTTCGTCGCCCATTAATGGTGGCACCAGATGGGAAGTACTCTTGGCAGGCTTCTCGTCCTCTAGGTGCATCATTAATGTTTATCAGAATGGCACTGTCAAGGCACAGGGCTCTCAGCCTAACTTTCTCCTTCTTGATAGGTGACTTCCATCTCTCATCAACTTCCTATCTTCGACCACCACTCCTCCTTCTGCCTCCCTTCTTGTCACTTCACCACCACCGATTGGGATACCACATCTCTGTACCCCTCTTCGGAAGACCTTCAAAGGTGGAAACCATCTGCACTTAGCTATCCTCAACTCTTGCTCTGCTGTTAAACACTCTTCTGATGTCTGTCTCCTTCTTCAAGTTTTTGACCTTGACATTCTCGCTCCATGGTTGACTACTAGCTCTGTAACTGCTTTTGACACACTCAGTCCAGGCATAACTGGTCTGGAGACGGAGCCTTGATGTTCCCTGATTGGATCCCTGCTACTATCCTACCCACGCAGACCTACTCTTCCTTTGAATGCTTTGTCTGTTGGCTTGGTGTCTCTCCTAACCTCTCGCTGACTCTCACCAGCATCTACAAGACCCCTGGTCCGATCTCGCTCTTCCTCTCTGGGTGGTCTGACCTCACCTCTTCTTGCCTCCACCTCCAAGCTTCTCCTCCTTGAAGACTTCAATATTCATCTTGATTCTCCCGAGTCGGCCACCGGACTCTTGCGCAGTATCTCTGATGCTCTTTCCCTCCCCATTCATCCCTCTGGGCCGACGCACTCTGCTGGACATACCTTGGATGCACTCATCTCTTTGGACATCCCCATCTCCAAACCTCTCACTACACCTGTCTCCTGGTCTGACCATGCTCTCCTGTCTTCTCATCTGGCTCTCTTAGGTCCCCCGCTAAGCCTCTGCCTGTCTCCTCCTCTGTCATTCGACCAATGAAGCAAGTGTCAGTTGCTGCATTTGCCGACACCTTAATCCCTCCTCCCACTACTACTGGCTCCCACACTGACTCTGCCCTTGTTAATCTTCACCTCTGTATCACCAACATCCTGGACATCCTTGCCCCTCTCATGAGGATCTGATTAAAGCCTGCCCCCAAGCGCAGCGCATGGTATTACTCCGACTTATCCTCCCTGAAACGCAAGTGCAGAGTGGCAGAGGGGAAGTGGCGGGCATCAGGCGCATCCTTTGACAGACTCGTCTGCCGCCTGCTCCAAAGGCAATACAGACTCTCCATACCATTGTTGAAGAGGGTCCATACCAAGCAAGCATCTCTGGGGCCACTAACAACACTGGTGAACTGTTTAAAATCTGCAAGAAACTTGCCAATCCTTCTGCAGTCTCCACTGCTATCCCTGACCCTCTGTACTTCACTGGCCGCCCACTTCTTAACCAAAACTCAAGACATTCTGTCCTCACTCGCCTCTACTCTCCTTCCTCCTTCTCCCCATCCCTCAGACTTCCCTTGGGTCCCCTGACCCCTCCCCTTCTACTCTCCTCTTTCTCGCCTATGGCACCGGATGAGTTCTCTAGACAAGGCCGTTCTATGAATGTCTCCTCCAAACAGGTGCTTCCCTGCTCCTCCAGTACTATCAAGGACAACATTGTCTCCCTTGCGCCATCCATGGCCGATTTCTGTAATCGTTTGCCAGCGGCGCCTTCCCGCTACCCCTTAAGCACTCCCTTGTGCATCCTCTCCTCAAAAAGTCTTTTTCTGGCCCCTCTTGCCCTGCTAACTACCACCCTATCTCCATTACCCCCTCCTGGAGAAACTCTCCATCTCCCAACTGACCAAACACACTGAATCTGTCCATTGTCTCCACGACCGCCAGTCTCGCTTCAGAGCAGCCAGAGGCACGGAAACTGCTCTACTTTATTTTATTTGATTGTTTTTTTTATAACACGCTTAATACCCGAGTTCGGTTTCTAAGCGTGGATCTGGTATTCGAACCTCTGTTACTCTGTGTGGTCTTGCATCCAAGACCAGCACATTGCCCCTGTGCTATCCTCCGTTCACTGAACACCCATGATGACTTGCTCTCAAATCTTCTTTTCCAACTTTCCTTCCTTTCTTATCCTTCTGGATCTCTCCTCTGCCTTCGACATGGTCAATCATGCCACCTTGACTAATCAACTCTGTGACACTGTTGGCATCATGGGCCTTGCACTGGGCTGGTTGACCTTCTTCCACTCCAACCGTCCATCCCAGGTTCAACTGGGCCCTTTTCTTTCCCCTATCACTCTCTCCACCTGCAGTGGCCCTCAAAGCTCTATCCTCTCGCCGTGGCTTTTCACCATCTACCTTGCCCCTTTGGCTCACCTGATCTCCTTCTCGCCCCACTTTCAATGTTATGCAGACAACACGCAGCTCTCCATCAAGCTTCCCTCTTCTGCTGCCTCTTCCCCCTCCCTCATCCCTGACTGACTGCTATTCTGCCTTTGTGTGCTTCCAGTGATCTCTACCTTAATGCCAGTAAGGCTGAGATCCTTCTCATCAGGACCAAAGCTCTCACCTTCCCTCACTGCTGCCCTTTTTGGGTCCCCTCCCCTAACCCTCCTGTGAGGCAAAATACCTTGGTGTCATCTTTGACTCCTCTCTCTCCTTCTCTCCTCACATCGTGGACCTTGCCAAGAAGGCCCACTACCAACTGCACCAACCCAGAGGCATTCTTCCTTTCCTCACCTTCCCCCAAAAACTCAATGTATCCAGAGCTCTGGTCCCCTCTTGGCTTGACTACTGCATCAGCATCTTTCTCAGTCCTCCCTTCGCCCCCTTCAACTTATCCAGAATAGGACTGCAAGACTTATCTTTGGCCTCAAGCCCAGGGGCTGCATCTCTACAGCCCTAATGTCTCTCCACTGGCTCCCGGTTGCTGCTAGGATCAAATTCAAGACTCTCTGCATCATCCATAAGGATGTCTGGGGCCTGGGACCCCACTACACCAAACTCTCTCTCTCTCTCTCTCTCCCTAAATACCTCTCTGCTAGAGCCCTTCGGTCTGCTAGCTCCAACTCTCTGCAGATCAGAGACTTCTCTAAGCAGAGAGTAGGTGGCAGCTCTCTCTCCTCTGCCGGTGCCTCCCTCTGGAACGGTCTCCCTGTGCCTCTCAGGCTTGAGCTGGATATCCTTAAGTTCCGGAAGCTTCTCAAAACCCTCCTTTCCTCCTCTTCCTTCCCTCTCCCACTCCCTTGATCACTCCTTGTTAGGCAGAATCCTGTGCAGTTCCCTTGGGGAACACTGCAAAAAAGATTAAGACTACAGGAGCAGCAGTAAACCCAATTGGTAGCAGTCCGCACCACCCAGATTTACCTGGTAGCTGTGGCTGAGCAGTCAGACTTCTCTCAAGAAGAGTAGGGCAGTATGCAGAGTATACACAATAGGGCCAAAATACAGTAGAGCAAACAAACACTGACCAGAGCTTTGTATAAAAAGTATATAGTTATTTATTTAAAACACACTTTAGGTAATACACTAGCACTCTCAATGAAAAGTAATCTAAAACACAGTCAGGTAAGTATACACACCTCCCTTGATAACTATCAGACAAGTCAGGGTTAAGTCGCAACTATTTGTTAAGACAGAAGTGAGCGCTTAAGCTAGATGGCACTCCAATAGTGTAGTTAAAGGGAGAGAAAACGGCAGAGCATAAGAATAAAACAGTTCCCAACACTTTTAAGATTTCAGAGCAAGGGGAGAAAGGCAGGTTATACTGTAGAGCCAAAGTTCATAGGCCAGGCACCCTTTAAATGGAGCAAAGCAAAATGGGCCCAGGATCACACGGTTTAAAGTGCACTGAAAGTCTTTGCAGAGTGTTCAAAAGAGGTTGGGGTGAGTTAAAAGATATAGTTGGTAGACCTGGAGCCAAACCAGTTTAGAAGCCAAGGATTTAAGGGTCACCTTTAGCAATCTATAGAAAGGGGATGCCAGGCAGGACACAGTACCTTAAGAGAAAGGAAGCTCCAGCGGGGACAGTTGTTCCTGGCAGTGGTTGAGGTTCGTGGTTCCGACCAGGGGAGGAGAAGATCTCGCCGAGGAGGAAACGTGGAGTTGTTGCACTGCACAGGATTGAAACCAGCCGCAGAGTTCCCGATGAAAAGGTGCAGTCCTTTTATTCGCGGTCAAAAGTGGTGAGCTTGGCTATCCGGCTGCCGGGGTGCTTGGCACGGGCAATTCGACCAAGGACCGTCTTTGGAAGGCGAAAAGGGTGAACTGGTTGGTCCCACCAGCTCAGAGGAAGAAGACTCGTCCAGCAGAAGATCTTCTCTTGTAGTCGGGAAAGTGGTGAGGTAGCTGCAGCAGGGCTTCACCGGTGGTGTCGTCGTTGCAGATGGCTCAGCTTCATCCCTCTTCGGATTCTTAGGTCCTGTGGCGACTTCTGAAGTTCCAGTCCCAAACGCCCTGCTTTTATGCAGAAAAACCCCCATTCATCAGCCTAGCTGTCAATCACACATGCTAAGTGGTGAGCCGGGCGGCTCACCACTGGGCCAATCAGAGTAGAGTGTGACTTGGGTTGCTAAGGCAACGCGGTCCAGGGTGCCAATTCCCCCCTCCACCATTCCTTTGGAACCCAGACAGAGTGGCACCATTTGGAGGGCTTCTGTGGAGAAGCCTGCCAAAATAGTGGAACAAAGGGCTCGACCTTGGTCAGAGACACAGACACAAACGCCATTTTAGAATCGAGTTCTGGCAAAAAGACCCAACTGGTGATTTAATATTAATTAAATAAACCGGCGGTATCTTTAACATTGCACCAAAAAGTGGTGCGTTTAAAATCAATGGGAAAATCCCATAGAGAATATTCCGGTGGAATATTTCGCGTGGTAACCACTGCCACCAGCCAGAAAGTCGACGAGGGGAGACGGACAGTGCCCCCTCGAAAACAGACCGAGGGGCAATCGAATTACCCCTTACCAGTACTTCCACAATATGATGGTTTGTACTGGTTCTGTTCACAATTTTGGACTAGTAAAGCCAATGGTGACTTTACATGCCCTGGGAGACAGTAGTCAACAGATACAGAACAACAGATGATACCCTATGGAGTAAAAAGAAACCCCATAGCCCATAGACACATAACAAGTCAAAGACATACCTCAAATCATGTCTAAGAGTGGGAGTAAAAGAGTCTCACTCTTAGCAGGAGAAAAAAACAAACCCCAAAAATCCAGCTCACTAGGTTTGGGAAATTAGCCTTATAAGAGAATTCTCCCTAACATTCTTCCCTCTGCCTCAGTGACTGACTGCCTGGTTCCCTCTGAGTTCTACAGGGCTCCAGGCCCCCCGCCCAGTCCACCCCCATCCCTCGCCCTTAGCATGTGGACCTGCACTACCGTAATGCCTGGCACTTGCCTTCCTAGCCTCCCCTGAGCACTTGCTCCGGCTCCTCTTACCCTGCTTTCCCTTCCCACCCTTGCACTTCACTTTTTGCACAGACTGGCACTCACCCCACACCCACCCCCATCCCTTGCACTTCTTGTTCTGCACTTGCACAAGCTGAATGTCAGATGGTCTAGTAGGATAGTTTTTGGATTTGCCTCCCCCTTTTTTGTCTTGTGACACCTTAGCATAGACAAAATTGTATACTTCATCGCGAAGATTATTTTGTTGTTTTTTTGTATGCTTTGAACCTGCTCTTTTGTGGTTTTCTCAGGGTTCCCTGGTGTATGTTGATATGTCAGCAACAGTAACCAGTAGAATTGTACAACATTTTCATGATGGCTGAGTTCACAGCATTGCCACTGTCATTTTTCTGTGACTGCGATATATCCCGAGCATTTCCATTGTATATCATATCGTGAATCTGGGTCCATTATAAATGCCATAATTCCTAGTGTAAAGCACTTTGATTTTCTTGACATAGCCCAAATAAGTTTTTTTTTTTTTTAAATGATCCCTGCAGAGAGCTTTTATGAAGCTGTTGTAAGTAATCATCCCTGCGGCCGCTGTCCATGATCGCTATGGAAAAAAGTGAGATTGCTAAATTCCGAAGCAAGATCGCGACGGCAAAGTCCTTATGCAGAGACGTGACTATACGTTTGTGACGTAGCCCGGAAGCCACTGCCAGGATTGATTCTATTCAAAGAGCGGAGCGCCACAATAGGTCAGCCCGTCGCAAACTCTCGTTTGCAACTGGGCTGTTATTTATCGTTTGTTCCACCTTTCCCTTTGCTTCTAGTGTTACCTGGTGTAACTCTTCTCCTCTGTTGGCTCTCTCCTCAAGAAGACCCTCTCTGCTCGCCTGCTTCACTGTTCCTCTTCCCTTGTCCTGGCACTCGTTCCCTTCCTCTGTGTACTCCACTGTTCCAGGCACTACTTGCAGTTCTCCCCTGAAGAGAATTCCATCAAGATACAGGAAACATCTGACAGATTTGTCTTCCTCCAATCTTGGGGGTCTTTTCCTGTCCTTGTGGTCTATGCCCCTGGAGCAGAACCAAAACCTTGTCTTAATCACCCATGGTTGCGGTGGTTGAAACGGGAGAGAGGTGTTCTTTGCAACCCACCTCTCACAGTGGTACGGTAAACATTGACCATCTTGTTGCCTGCAACGGATCAGAGACACCTTGGCAAAGGCTCCAGATCTAACCCAGTCCATTGAAAAGTGGGGATTGGAAGACCAGTCAAATCTCTTATTCAACCGAAATTAACTCTGTCCGCTAACTAAAGACACTGAATTTGAGAGCTTGGAACTTTGTCACACCTCTCATATTGCAGGTCACCAAAGTGTACGCCTTACCACCAACTGCAACACGCACCACTTCTGGTGGCCCTGGATAAACGAAGACATGTGATAAGTGCGTGCAAACAAAAACCCCTCGCGCACACCCTGTAGGGAAACCGAATCCCGCAGAATTACCATCAGGACCGTGGCGAAATAGAAGTACTGACTTTATAGTGGATCTCCATCCTTCCAATTGACATACAGTGATCATGGTGACAATCAATGCCTTTACCAAAATGGCTCATTTCACCCCTTTAAAACTCCACTCAGCGGAAGAAATGAGTAGAATATTTCTGAAAGTGTTTCGCTTACATGGGTTACCTCAAACCATAATTTCAGATCGAGGACCCCAGTATACATCAAGGTTCTTGCCGTTGTTTATGTAAAGACATTGGAAAAAAAACTCTCTTCCCCTCAGGGTACCATCCAGAAACAAACAGTCGGACAGAAATGACCAATCAGACCCTAGAGCAGTAACAGAGGACTTTGACATTCGCCACCTACGATAACTGATACGAATTACTCCCCACTGCAGAGTTTTCTTATAACAATTCTTACCATACTTCCGTACGTATGCCTCCTTTTTTTTTGTGTGCATATGGCTTACAACCGTGTTGGATTCCTGGACCTTTAGCCACGTGTAACAAAGTAAGAGCGGTGGAGGATGTTATTCAACATTTGCAACAGATACAATTGATGGTGACAGAACATCTTCAAAAGGCCAGAGAAGATATCAAGAAATATGCAGACCGCAAAAGCTCTCAGAATCCTGATTTTCCAACAAGACAATAAGTGGTTATCAGCCAAACATTTGCCCACACATCTTTCTTTTACTAAATGTTCACCCAAATATTATGGACGTTTCCGGATTCTGAAGAAGATCAATCATGTAGCATTAAAATTGCAGCCTCCTACCACTTGGCATTCTGTATTCCATTCGTCTTTGCTGAAACCATATGTTGCAGACCCTCTTTTTCACAAGCCCAAGAAACCTCCCTTACCATTTCTTTGAGGATCTTCCTTCAAGTACGAAGTCGAAAATATTTGTGACTCAAGATACCACTTTGGAACACTGCAATATCTCATAAACTGGAAGGGGTATCTCCCGAGTGAAAGATACTGGGAACCGATCACTCGGGTGCATGCACCTGCTCTGCTTCAGTGATTTAATACGTCCTATCCCTGGAAACCTGGTGGAACACGGCTTAGAAGGGGACATGATGTAAGGAATCACTGCCAAAGCTGCAGTCCAGTGTCCTGGTCACTATGGCAACATTGGAGGTTGTGGAATCCCAAAGCAGGATATTGGCCACAAACGTCCTTATGCAGAGACGTCACTGCACATTTGTTATGTAGTCCGAAGCCACTGCCGGGACGGATTCTGTTCAAATAGTAGAGCTCCATAGTAGGTGAGCACGTCTGCTCTTCTGTCCCTCTTACTTCATCGTGGTACTCGTTCACTTCCTCTGTGGAGTCAACTGTTCCAGACACTACTTGCAGTTCTCGACACTACTTGCAGTTCTCCCCTGAAGAGTATTCCATCAAGATACAGGAAACAACTGACAGTTTTTTCTTCCTCCAGTCTTCGGGGTCTTTTCCTGTCCTTGGGGTCAATGCTCCCAGAGCAGAACCAAAACCTTGCCTTCATCATCCAAGGTCATGGTGTCTAAATCGTGGGAGAGGTGCCCTTTGCAACAACCTCACAGTGGTAAGGTAAGGCGTGATGCTGATAGCTTTGAACACACTCTTGGCTTGTATGGTGACTGTATACATTTCTCTGAATCAGTTGGTAAATAAATCACTGTTTATATAAATAAAATACTCTACGTCCCGTCCCATTTCCTCCATACTGTACTGTACGGGCTTCCCTCGAAAGGGATGGGAAACTGAACCTTTTTCACCAGAAAAAATTGTCTTCCCATTTACATTTAGATGCGCGCTGGGGTGCGGCCCTGGGAGCATGCGCTCTCGTGACTCCGCCCACCGGCGCCTCTGCCCAGTGCTCTTTTCTGCGTCGACAGGAATGGACCGCTTTCACCAGCGTCCTGGGTTATGCCTCCGGCCTTGTAATTCCATGCGCTCTTCCCTGGGATATTTTCTTATCCCTTCTTTCTCATAGCAATTATCAGAGATAATCCTTTGTCCTGTGGTGCCACGCTCCTCCCCACCGCATGTCGACGACTGCGGGTTTCAGCAGGTGTCCGGCCTGCAAGGGTTCCTTCCCCACGTTGGATCCCCATGCACTCTGCCTCCGGTGCCTTGGCCCCGAACACGGCTGGGACGTCTGTTCTGCGTGCAGCGCATTGCCCCTGCGCTTACTGAAGAATAGTTCAGCCAGGTGGAGGGAGCTGCTCGAAAGATCGCCACCAGAAGACATTAAGTTGTGCGTGAGGAGGAAGACCAGTCCCAAGGTAGGTGCCCTGTTCTCCTCTGCACCCTACAAGGGTGACTCCTTCCCTGGGAAGCGTCCAAGCGGGAGGGGCCTTCCAGGTCCTAAGACCAGCAAGGAGGCCGTGGTTTCCAGAGCTACCGGCCAACAGGTCGAGAGGTGCCAGGATCCTCCGAGTCCCACCACTGAGGGGCCGCAAGGCTCTAGTACCAGGGTTCTCCCCAAGGGGCTCTGCTCTGACACTGGGCTTGCTTCAGAGCGGGCACCTGTAAGCAACAGTAGCACTACCAGCGTAATGGCCGAGGGCACTTCGCCACCCAGGTCTCTACCTGAGGTGCAGGGCAGGTCAGAGCCTTTGCTTCTAAGCAGTCAGGTGGAGACTGGGCCAAGCTCATCAGACACCACGCAACAGGCATGCAGCGCGACAAAACAGCAACCAGGCCAGACAAGGTGGCGGCGCACCCAGAGCCCCCTCACTCGAGAGAGCTGGCATGGGAACACACGTCGAGATGGGACGGGACAATGCCAGTTTCCTGGTCTATGTCATACCCAACCACAGCGGCAGAGGGGCGGTACACAGACCCCAGTTTAGAGCGACATGGACTGGCAAGAGCACAGCAGCCACAGGATCCGGTGCCTACACAGCCAAGCCCTTTACCAGCATGCGAGGATAGGTTCTTTGAAAAGTCCCTTACCCCGATGAAATCGCCTCAGATGGGCACCATCCTCAAGGGGGGTCATCAAGGACATGCTCCCTCCTGTACCACTGAAGCTCTGACCGTGGTCCAGACCTCGGTTCCAGTTCAGCCCCTCGTTCCCGTGCTCACACCAGTCGTGGTGGCTCTGACCCGGGCACAGTCCCTTCAGCAGCCCCCGGCACTGCCAGTCAGCATGCCACTGCTGCCCGCACCCAGCAGACCACCACCACCAGCAGCTCCCGACTTGCAGGACACAGCCAGTGACACGGACAAGGAGGAGGATCAGGATACTCCCTCCTCAGCTTAGGCCTTCCACGGGAGGCTTGCAGGTGTGGCCGATAGGAAAGAGTATGAATGTGTGAAACTAGCTTTGATAGCTAGATTTGGGAAGACCCCTTCCCAGTCCTTTAAGAGGTTTAGAACCCTCAAAAAGCATGATGGTACCCCTTGGGCTACCTGGGTGAGTGAAGGGTTGAAACACTTAGAGGGATGGATTAAGGGTTACAAGGTGAACACTTATGAAGGTATGAAAAATCTTTTTATGTTGGAGTCAATTTATGATGCCTGCTCTCCTGAGCTCAGACAGCACTTGGCTGATTCAAAGGAATTAGATTCCAGAAAGCTAGCTAAGGCTGCTGACTTGTGGGTTGCCAACAGGGCCACTCACAAGGATTCTGGGGTAACTCAGAAGAAGGATGAGGGGAAACAGCCTAAAAAGGACTCCAAAGAGAATTTTAATACTGCAAATTCCAAAGAGAGCCCCAAACAAAACCATAAGGGTAAGCCACAAGGGAAACCAACTCAGCCTAGTGTACCTTCTGGTGCAAAACCAGAAGGAGGTCAGAACAAGCCTCCATTCCAGCGAGCCTTTGGCTCATGCTATGTTTGTAAGGCCACTGACCATGTGAAAGGAGATCCCAGATGCAAAGGTAAACTTCCAGGGATCCAGCTTGCCTCCTTAGCCTTCGCTCCAGAAGAGGAAGTCCCAATGGCAAGTGGAAACTTTCCACTGCTGGCTGATGAACCCCTTGGTGTCTCAGCCAGTGTTTCTTTAGTCTCTCTGGGATTGTGGGAACAACAGAATTTAGATGTGTATAATTCTATCCCAGATAATACTAAAGAGTATTATAAAGACAGTGTCCAGGTGAATGGACAGGAGACTCCTGCCATTAGGGACACAGGGGCCAGCATAACTGTTGTGGATGAATCATTTTTCAAGGCAGAGGATGTTGCTAAGGCACCCAAATGCCTCACCAAGTTAGCTGGAGGGCCTGTGCAGATGTGTCCCCAGTTACCAGTTCTCATCCAGTGTAATTATATGGCTGTAAAGATACCTGTCAGTATACAATGTGAAGTACCAGGTAGGGTTCTGTTGGGTAATGACCTGAAAGCTCTTGGAGTTGTCACATGCCCCCAGACCTCCTAGTAAAAGGTTACAGGAGCTCACAAAACCTGCAAGAGAGAAAACCTTGCGAGGGTTATCTCAGGAGATGATGACGGAGATCACTCCTCTCCCACTGGAGCAACTTACTGCAGTAACTACCAGATCAGGAGCAAAGGGGCAACCCAAGACTCCTAGGAAAAAGCCAGCAGCAAGCACTCCAGTGCTTCCAACCAGGACTTCCCCTAGGTTGTCCACAGTTACACCTGTAACTCCACCTCCAGCTGAGGCTGAGAGGGAGGTACAACCCTGTGTGGTTGAACTAGACTCTGAAAAAGAGCTAGTAGGAGGCCAAGAACTTATTGGAGATCTGGACCCTGAGGACCATCCTGAGCTGCAGTCTTTACTGGCAGAAGGTGGGCCCAGCAGGGCAGCTTTTCGTAAGGGACAAAGAGAATGTCCAACTCTGGAGGGTCTCCGCCACCAGGCAGCTTCTCAGGCTGATGGGCAAGAGCCTGGGAAGTATAGGTTGCACTGGGAAGATGGCCTCTTCTACAGTGAACCAACTGAGTCTGAACCTGGAGACTACAAGCGCCTTGTAGTACCTCAAGAAAACAGACAACAGTTCTTGCACTTAGCCCACGAGATTCCTTTGGCTGGTCACTTGAGTTTCAAGAAGACCAAAGAAAGGCTCTCACTCTACTTCTATTGGCCAAAAATGGGGGCTGAAGTAGCTGAGTTTTGCAAGAGCTGCCATACCTGCCAAACTTCTGGTAAGGTTGGCTCCAAGAATGTGGCACCTTTAGTGCCTCTCCCAGTTGTGGGAGTCCCATTTGAGAGGGTAGGGATTGACATTGTTGGTCCCCTTGACCCCCAACCTCCTCAGGCAACATGTTTATCCTTGTTGTAGTAGACCATGCTACTAGGTACACTGAGACAATTCCTATGAGGACTGTTACAGCTCCGGCTGTGGCTAAGGCCCTCCTGGGTATTTTTACCAGGGTTGGGTTTCCTAAGGAAGTAATATCCGACAGGGGGTCAAACTTTATGTCCCACTACATGAAAGCCATGTGGAAAACCTGTGGAGTTACTTACAAGTTCTCAACCGCATACTACCCCCAGACAAATGGGTTGGTAGAAAGGTTTAACATAACCATGAAGAGCATGATAGGTGCTTTAGAGGAACCCCTGAAAAGAAAGTGGGACCTTCTACTGCCATGCCTTCTCTTTGCTTATAGAGAAGTCCCTCAGGAGGGAGAAGGTTATTCTCCCTTTGAACTTCTCTATGGCCATCCAGTCAGAGGTCCGTTGGCCCTGATTAAGGAGGGATTGGAAGGTGCTCCTCCCCTCAAGCCAGTCAGAGTGACTGACTATGTGATAGGTCTCCGGAGGAGAATGTCACACATGATGGCAGAAGCTAGTGATAACCTGAAAGCTGGACAAACTTTGGTGAAGCATTGGCATGATCAAAAGGCTAACATGGTTGAGTTCACTCAAGACCAGCTAGTTCTCGTTATGCTCCCAACAAGGCAGAGGGCCTTGCAAGACAAATGGATGGGACCCTTCAAAGTTGTGGGAAAACTTAGGGAGGTCAACTATCTGGTGGATCTGGGCAGACCCAGGGAAGCTCCTAGAGTCTTCCACACCAATCGACTGAAAGCATATGTCTCCAGACCTGAAGTAGGAGCCTTGCTTCTAGCTTCAGCAGCAGAGGAAGAAGAGAGTGAATCTCTCCCTGATCTCCTCAGAGGTGTACCTTTAGATGAGAAAATTGAAGGAGTCAATCTCTCTTCAGATCTGACACCTGAGCAACACGAGGAGTGCAAATCTATGTTAAATTAGTTTGCCTCCCTGTTCTCACTTTCACCAGGCTTGACCCCTTGGGGACAGCATGAGATTCTCACTGGTGACTGTCTGCCAGTCAAAAGCAGAGGATACAGAATGTCTGAAAATGTAAGAACCCATATCAAAGGGGAGGTCAAGAAGATGCTTGATCTCGGGGTAATAGAGCCCTCTACTAGTCCATGGTCTAGCCCAGTTGTGTTAGTACCAAAGGCAGGATCCAAAGACTTGAGATTCTGTGTGGACTATAGAGCTCTTAATGCAGTCACTAAGACTGATGCCCACCCTTTGCCAAGGACAGATGAGTTGGTGGATAAACTTGGTGCAGCCAAGTACCTCAGCACATTTGACCTTACGTCAGGCTATTGGCAAATAGCCTTGACAGACCATGCCAAGGAGAAAACTGCATTTTCAACCCTAGTTGGCTTGTACCAGTTTAAGGTCATGCCTTTTGGATTAGAAAATGCACCTGCTACATTCCAAAGGATGGTGAATCAAGTTCTAGCTGGGATGGAGGACTTCTGCATGGCATACTTGGATGACATTGCATTCTTCAGCCACTCCTGGGAGGAACATGTGAACCACCTAGGACATGTTTTGCAGGCTCTTGAGCAGGCTAATTTGACAATCAAGGCAAGTAGATGCCAGATTGGTCAAAGTAAAGTGGTCTACCTTGGGCATTAGGTAGGAGGTGGAGAAATAAGGCCTTTGCTCAGCAAAATTGAAGCTGTGCAAAATTGGACAACACCTACTACTCAAACCCAGGTGAGAGCCTTCCTAGGCCTCACTGGGTATTACAGGAATTTCATTGAGAACTATGGGACCATAGCTTCTCCACTGAATGTAATCTCCTCTCCAAAATTCCCTAAAAAGGTCAAATGGAATGAGGAGTGCAACCAGGCCTTTGAAAAACTGAAGAAAGCTCTTTGCCAGGCTCCAGTACTGAGAGCTCCTGACTACCACCAAACTTTCATTGTACAAACTGATGCTTCCAATGTAGGTATAGGTGCAGTTCTAAGCCAACTGGATGAGAAGGGTAGGGAGCCCCCCATTTGCTTCATCAGCCGTAAGCTGAAGGATCCTGAGACAAGGTGGGCAACAATCGACAATCGAAAGAGAATGCTTTGCTATTGTGTGGGCACTGAAGAAGTTTAGGCCATACTTGTATGGTTCTACTTTTGTCATTCAGACTGACCACCAACCTTTGAGATGGTTAATGCAAATGAAGGGAGAAAATCCAAAACTATTGAGATGGTCAATCTGCCTACAAGGGTTTGATTTCACCATTGAGCACAGGTCAGGGTGTCAGCATCAAAATGCTGATGGACTCTCTAGGATGTATGTCATCGAGTAGAGGTATGAGGTTCATCCAGGAGTGGATTAAATCCTCCTGTCCCTTAGTCTGGGGGAGGGCGAGTGTTAGGGAGAATTCTCTGTTTAGGCTGAATTTCCTAACCTAGTGAGTCCCCCAGCAGCTTTGCTGGATTTTTGGGGTTTATTTTTTTTCTCCTGCCAAGAGTGAGACTCTTTTACCCTCACTCTTGGACATGATTTGAGTGTATTCCTTTGATTCTAGATGTGTTTAATGGGCTATGGGGTCTTTTACTCCATAGGGCTTCATGTGTTTTTGTGATGTGTTACACAGCACCCTCAGTGCAGTAACACAGGGGTGTCATAGTGACCCCCCAGTATAGACTCCATACTCTGGGACTGACTACTTTCTCCCAGGGCATGTAAAGTCACCATTGACTTTACTAGTCTTGAATTCTGAACAGAACCAGTACAAACCATCATATTGTGGACGTACTGGCCAGGGCAATTCGATTCCCCCGGGGTCTGTTAGTCGAGGGGGCACGTCTCCGTCCCCCCTGATCGAGTTTTGGCTGGTGGCAGTGGATACTACTTTTTATATTCAACCGCGAATATTTCTCTATGGGATTTTCCCATTGTTCGAGGCTACTATCTTTATTTATTTAATTACGATAGCCTCGAACATACCGCTGGTTTATTTAATTATTATTAATTCTCCGGTTGGTATTTTTTGCCAAAACCCGGTTCTAAAATGGCATTTGTGTTCTCTTCTGTGACTCCAACCCAAGTCGAGCCCTTTGTTCCACTTTTTTGGCGGGCTTCTCCACAGAAGCCCTCCAAAGTGGTGCCACTCTGTCTGGGGTACTTAGGAGGGGTGGAGGGGGATTTAGGCACCCTGGACTGAGTTGCCTAGGCAACTCAAGTCGCACTCCGTCCTGATTGGCCCAAGTGGTGAGCCGGCCGGCTCACCACTTAGCATGTTTGAGTGACAGTAGGCTGAGTGAATGGGGGTTTTCTGCATAAAAGCAGGGCTTTGGGGACTGGAACTTCAGAAGTCGCCACAGGACCTATGAATCCGACGAGGGAGAAGCTGAGCCGACCTGCTATGACGACACCACCGGTGGAGCCCTGCTGAACCGTCTCACCACCTTTCCCAACGACAGAGGAGATCTCCCGCCGGAGAGTCTTCTTCCTTTGACTGGTGGGGATAACCAGTTTCACCGTCCTTTCACCTTCCCGACGCATCTCGTGGCCGCCTTTCCTGTGCCAAGCACCCCGGCAACCGGAATACCATGTTTTACCACGACCGCGAAATAAAGGGTAATACCTTTAAACGGAAAACTCTTCGGCTGGTTTCTTCCCTGGCAGTGCAACAACCTTCATCTTTCCTCCAAGTCGAGATCTTCTCTTCCTCTGGACGACGCCGAGACTTGCACCCGCTGCCAGGAACAACTGCCACTGCTGGAGGATCCTTCCCACTTAAGGTACCGTGTTCCGCCTGGCTTCCCTTGCCACCGACTGTACCGGGTAGATTCAGCCCCGGCTTTCGAACCTGGATTAGCCTGGGACACCCTGGCTAAACTTTGCTGAGCCTCTGTAAACTCTTTTCGAACTCTCTGCAAGACGTTCAAAGCCTAGTGTAACTGTGTGATCTTGGGCGCATTCGTGCTCTGCTCTCTCTAAGAGTGGGCCCAGCCTATGGACTTTGGCTCACCAGTGACCTTTGCTCTTCTACCTTGCTAAAAGTGTTCCTAAATCTTAGAGTGGTGTATCTTCACATATTCTGTCTTTTTCCCTCCCTTTTTCATGAACTTATTGGAGTGCCATCTATAGTTAAGCGTTCACCTCTGTCTGGAAATAAGTGGTGTTAACTAAGACTTGTCTGATAAGGAATGAGGGTTGTATATATCATAATAGTAACTGTGTTTAGAGTGTTTTACAATAAGAGTGCTGGAGTGTTTCAAACAGTGTGTTTTTAAATAAATAATGATATACTTTGATACCAAAGCTCTGGTCAGTGTTGGCTTGTGCTATTGTGTCTGAGTGCCTATTGTGTATACTTTGCATACTGCCTAACTCTTCTTGAGGGAAGTCTGACTGCTCAGCCACAGCTACCAGGTAAATCTGGGTGGTACAGACTGCTACCAAGTGGGTTTACTGCTAATACCTGTAGTCCTAAATCTTTTGCATTGTTCCCAAAGGGAACTGCACAGGTTTCTGCCTAACACATTCCATGATCACAAAGAGTCTCTGAGCTATTCCAGCTTGTGCACGAAGAAACCAGAAGGAGGGTTTCTTGTACCAGAGGCGCAAGGCCAAGAGGAAGACAATCATGACGGTGCCCCTTCTGGATGACGTGTGGGAGGAGGGCCTGGCCCTCTTGAAGAACCCTTGCATGGCTCCGGCCAAACGGGATAGGCTCGAGAAGAAGTGCCAGGTGCCGGAATTCACACACCTAAGTGCCTGAGGTCGCAACTATCGCTGGATTCAGTGGTTTCAGCGACCGCGAGGAAATGGTTGGCTAACCCGTCCTCAACTTCTTCAGTCCCTCTGGACAGCGAGGGGCAGATGATGAACGCGATGGGAAGAAAGGTGATTTACACTGCAGCGTCCACCATCAAGGCAGCCAACACACTGGCGATCCTAGCCAGGTACGACAGGGAGCTGTGGTACAAGCCGGGTCAGATTTTGGAGTTCCTCCCCAACAACAAGAGGATGGAGGGAATTATTCTCTTCCAGGATGAGGAGGTAGCATCGGATCACGCCATCACAGTGGTGCTGGACATTGCCGACACAGGGTTCTTGCAAATGGGGAACGGTGTCTGCCTTCATCGCCAAGGCTGGATGAAGGCCACACATTTCCGCCAGGAGGTCCAGGCGAAGGCACTGGACATGCCTTTTGACAGAGAGAACCTTTTTGGAAAGATCGCCGACGAGTCCCTACAGGGCACATTCCAGCAGCACCGCTCTTCTTTTCCTCCTCCAGAGGCAAGTCGAGCTGGTCGTCAAAAGGTTTCTCCTCATCGTACCGTCAGCCTTCTAGATCCACGACTCAGGAAGCCTACACAGGCCGTTCCCTGGCCTACCGTGGAGGAGGACAGCGGAGCCGTCACCCACAAGGCAGGACGCTGGTGCCGGCGCAAGCTTGAACCGGCCAGGACGTCAGGCCCCCACTCGCACACCCCGGTGGGAGGCCGGCTGCCAAGTTTCATTTGCGAGTGGGAAAAGATCACCACTGACAGATGGGTGCTGGACGCTCTCACCCAAGGACATACCCTGGACTTTCAGCGCAAGTATCCGTGGATACCTTCGGTGGCCCAGCGGGAGCAGCACATCCCTCGGCTCTAATGGATATTTCCCATCTGTGAAAGGTACAGTAAGCAAAAAGTGTGTGCTGCAAACTCTCATCTCAGAACAGGTTATTATGCCATGTTCTTTCTGGAGAGGAGCACCTGCTAACTTTTTTGAAACATTTGCAAGGAACTTGCTGTTGGTCACCCTGGGTTACCTGGGGGCAACCAGACGTGGACTCCCTGCTCACTGTGCTCAGAGAGGCACAGCTTCACCTCACGGATGAGGCCCAACAAGGCTGAAACTCGTGTATGGGGTTGCTGTTGGTACTCTTGTTCAGAGAGGAATTGCCATAGCATTTCGGTGCTGGACTGCCCGTGTGGGCGGGACAAAGACTGATATGCTAATGGATATTTCCCATCTGTGAAAGGTACAGTGAGCAAAAAGCATGTGCTGCAAACTCTCATCTCAGAACAGGTTATCATTCCATGTTCTTTCTGGATAGGAGCGCCTGCTAACTTTTTTGAAACATCCCTCAGCTCTTGGAGGTGGTGCAGGCCATGCTGCAAAAAGGGGCGATAGAGCTAGTTTGCCAACGACTCCATGGCTCAGGAGTCTATTCCAGATACTTTTTAGTCAAAGAGAAGACCGGCGGCTGGAGGCCCATTCTAGACCTGCGACGTCTGAACAAGTACCTCAAGTATTAAAAGTTTAGGATGGTCACGTTGCAGCGCGTGCTCGGCCAACTGGAAAATGGAGACTTCTTGACTTTGCTGGACCTGGAGGATGCCTACTTCCATGTCCTTATTCACATGAAACAGCAAATGTTTCTACCCTTCTTGTTGCAGGGACAGCACCACCAGTTCAAGGCCCTTCCTTTCGGCTTGAAGTCAGCCCCCAGGGTGTTCACGAAGTGCCCGTCACCGGTGATGGCCCGTCTACCGGGTATACATGTATACCTGTACCTGGATCACTGGCTCATCTAGGCCCGCTCGTGAGAGTTGGCTGTCAGACACACGGAGACGACCGTCCAGGTGCTGACAGATCTGGGATTCTTCATCAACTATCCAAATTCCTGTTTGACACTATCGCAGAACGTGCTGTTCCTAGGAGCCAGACTCAATACGGTCTCCCGTCTGGTGTCACCCTCGTAGGAGAGAGTAGCGGCCATTCAGGGGAAGGTGCAGCGACTGATGTCAATGAAGACCACCACAGTGCAAACCATCAAGTCATTGGTCGGTATGATGTCGTCTTGCATCTACCTTATCCGGCACTGCAGGTTACAGATGCAACCTCTTCAAGAGTTCCTGGATGCTCGCTGGATGCAGGTGTCCAGAAGCTTAGCAGACAAGATCCCGCTCAACGAAGAGTTCCATTGGGCTATAAGGTGGTGGGGCATCCACTCCAACATTGCCCGGTGCATGAGGTTTCAAAACCCCCCCATACCAGGAGACGGTCACCACGGACGCTTCCCTGGAAGGCTGGGCAGCCCACACCGGGCGTCTGCACGCCAGATGCCTGTGGCTGTCGGAGGAGAAGGATCTCCATATCAATATCCTGGAGCTACGGCCAGTCTTCTGGGCCCTCAAGTCATGCCTTCCATCTCTGAAGGGAAAGGTGGTGCAAATCTTCACGGACAACACTACCACAGTGTTCTACATCAGGAAACAAGGGGGGCACTCAATCCCCAGTGCTCTCCAAGGAAGCGCAGGACTTTCAGCCTGGGCCATCGGATAAGAGATGGTCCTCGTTCCTCTTCACCTGGCGTGAGTCAAGAACACCATTGCAGACTCACTCAGCAGGGAATTGCGCCTCTGCCATGAGTGGGAACTTCAGTAGGACCAGGCCCAAGATCGAACTGTTTGCGATGGCAGCAAACTCTAAAGGCCAGACGTTTTCCAGCAGATTCAACTAACAGAGAAGGCCGGGGGACGCGTTCCCCTTCCAGTGGGAGGCCCCGTTTCTGTATGCATTTGCTCCGTTGTCACTCCTGCTATGAATCATCAACACACTCACAGTGCCAATGCAGGATGATACTCATCGCCCCAGCGTGGCCGAGGCAGATTTGGTACCCAGACCTTCTCAGCCTGTCAGCGTCGTCTCCGGTCAAGCTGCCAGTGGTTCCCGATCTTCTCAGCAGAGAAGGAGGCGCAATCCATAACCACAACCCAGGATTGCTGAACCTGAGGGCTTGCCTCCTGCAGCCCTACAGTTTGGAGGAAATGAGTTGCCTGCGGACTGCAGGGATGTCCTCACCGAGGCCAAAGCATTCGTCGACTTTGAAGTGCTACGGTCACAAGTGGAAGGGTTTTGTTACATGGTGCCGGTCTCAGAAGATTATCCCTCTGAAGGTCACGGCCACGCAGATTCTTCCATACTTGCTATCCTCGGCCAAGGCCGGACTGGCCCACGCCTCTATCAAGGTAAATCTGCCGGCTATCTCCCACTACACCAGGTCTCCAGGAAGATCTGCACTGTGGTCGCACTGACTCGTCAAGGAGTTCCTCAAAGGATTATTTTGATCTTTCCTGCCGGTGAAGGCTCCTGCTCCGGCGTGGGAACTTAACGTGATGCTGACGAGGCTCATGGGGGCCCCCTTCGAGCCAATGCATCAAGCCACTCTCAAGTTCCTCTCATGGAAAACAGCTTTACTTGTTGCCATCACCTCTGCCAGGAGGGTAGGTGAGATCCAGGCCCTATCCTGCAAACAGCCAAACTGACTTTCTACAAATCGAGGGTGGTGCTGCAGATGCACCCCTCATTTATGCCAAAGGTTCCGTTGGAATTCCACCTCAACGAGCCTTTGGTGTTACCTGTTTTTTTTCCGAAGCCTTCGTCACTGGCTGAAAGGCCTTGCACTTGCTGGATGTTGCTCATGCCCTGAAGTTTTACGTGATGCGCACGATGAATTTTCAGGAGACTTCACAACTGTTTGTGAACTTTGGTACTGTGAACCATGGGAAGGCCTTGTCTAAGGCTTCCATTTCAAGGTGGCTCTCCGGCTGCATCACGCACTGTCATCGGTTGGCAAACCAACCGCTGCCCGGCCGTCCGAGAGCCCACTCCTCCAGAGCGATCGCTGCAATGACAGCATTCCTTTCTGGTGTGCCCCTGCTGGACATCTGCAGGGCTGCTACGTGGAGCTCCACGCACACCTTCATGAAGTTCTACTGCGTCGACAGAGATTCCAGGGCGGAGTTCCGAGTCAGCCAGGCAGTGCTGCATAACCTGTTTGCTTGAGGTGAGTCTGTTCCAGAGGTAAGAGTTAATTGCTTCTGTTGGGCCTTACCACATCCGGTGGTTGTGTAATGTTTTACTGCTATGCATTAGTTATTCATGAGCATGTGAATCCATGCCAGACCCCATGCTGGAGAAGGAATAAGTTACTTACCTATAACTATTGTTCTCTAGCATGTGTCTGGCATGCAAACCCTCCCTCTGTCCCCTCTGCGGCTCATCTCGGTCATACTGCCACTTTACATGCTTACCAAATCTGAAGATGGCTGCCAGAGGAGGGGTTAGGGAGAGGTCTGTCATTGGATGGGGGCAGTATGACCCAGAGGACAGTGATTGGTTTAAAGGAGAAATGCAGTTTGTAAGTGAAAGTGAAACAGTTTTTTCTTTTACTGAGGATTCCCAGCCTGACGACAGGCAATATGTCATGATGCCTACCCCCAGGCATCCGGACCAAGCCCACCAGCCCCGGGAGCAGGCATCTAGACATTTTGTAAAACCTCAGCAGCCCCGGCTATGGGCTATCTGGGTTCTAAGGCGCCAGGCTCATAGTAGAAATCAGTCCTGGCGCCTAAGGCGCCAGGCTCATAGTCATTACTTACCTCAGCAGACCATGCTGCAAATGACTCCAATCCAACATGAAGCCTGAAAGGGACTATTTTTCTACAGGGACTATTTTTTACTCGGGTGTGGTTCTAGGGACTTCTTACCTGGGACTACTTTTGAGGCTATTTAAACCACGCCCGACCAGCAACACACGCTTCGCGTTATTCTGCATCCAGCAGCGTAACGCTCACCGTGCCTACAGCCTGCATCCAGTCTTCTGCCACACCCGCCTCGAATCTGGAGCTCCTAAAACAAAGAGGAAAGAAAGGGACAAGGTTAGAAAACAAACTTATTTCTATTCCACACCTGATTCTGGATCCATCTCGTCTCCGGACCTGTAAAGAACATCATTTCTGCACGCGCCGCACCTCCAGCTGCAGCGCCGCGCCATACTCACCAGTCTTCACAGCATCCTTTGGGTCGGTGCTGCCTCCATCATTTCTTCGCCGAACTTCGGCACCTAGGAGACAAAAGAAAACCACAAGGTGAGCTGAGGGAACCAACAAATATAATTCTTACCACCATAGACTTATCTGATTTACCACCAGAGGCATCCTTTTGTGACTCTCCATATTTTCACGTGCCGCATCTGTAAAGAGAGACAAAACAACATGTTTTCCACGTGCAACATTTACCGGACAGTGCCGGGTAATACAGACTCTTACCTGAGCGCCACCAGCTGCCACAAGAGCATCTTATCACGAGCCAGCTGCAAGACAAGAAAGGAAGGGGGAACAAGAGTGAACATCGGACATATTGAACTCTATGAACTTAATACTTACTGGTCCTCACCAGGAACCTCAGAGTCAATACTCTCCGGAACTCTCCCGAGCCTTCAAACCAGTGAAGTAACTGGAATCGACTCGACCCGCCCCTGCAAATGCACGCAGGATGGAGAGCTCATCTTTCAAGAATATAAGGTGAGATTGCTGTGAGGGCATTTCGGAGGTGATTAGTTGGGGAGGACTGTGGGGGTGCCATCACTTGAATCCACAAGTGGCTAAATCCATCTCTCCATTTGCAGGAGAATATTTAAGCAGACAAGATTAGGAGGGCAGATCCAGTCAGTCATCGCTGCACTACACATCACGTGGGTGGAGACCACAGCTGTCCGGGTCCGACCAACGCCCCTGTGGGAGCAAGCTGAGCGTAACAGAATATTCATGAGCTTGTGAATCCATGCCACACCGTTGCTGGAGAACAATAGTTACAGGTAAGTAACTTGTTTCTTATAACATTGCGGAAAGAGAAACAATTGGAAGATTAATTTAAAGAGGAACTGTATTAAAGAGAAGTCCTGGCAAGAGCATACTGTGTGTTACGCTCACCTGGCTCCCACAGAGGCGTCGATCGGAACTGGACAGCTGCGGTCTCCACCAACGTGACGCGTAGGGCCGAGATGACGGACTGGACTGGCCCACCTAGCTTTGTTTGCTTGGCCCGTAGGAATATTCTTCTGCAAATGGAGAAAGGGAATTAACCACCCGTGGAGTTGAGCGTAAATCCCCCCACCCCCGCTGTTCTCCCCACAGATCACCTTTGATGTCCCCTCTTATAGTCTCACCTGATGGTTTGAAAAGATGAGCTCTCCATCCTGCATTGAGCGCAGGGGCACGTTGATAACCAGTTGCTTCACTGGCTCGAAGGAATTGGTGAGTTCCAGAACAATATTGACTTCGAGATTCCCGGCAAGACGCCGTAAGTATAAAGTTCGTAAGAGTTCAAATGCCTGACTTTCACTCTTGTCCGATTCCTTGCAGGTTGCAGCTTGACCCTAATGAAGAGTTCCTCGTGGCAACCGGTACTATTCTGGTAAGGATTTGTATTTTCAACACAGTTCGATAAAAGAATGTCAATATGTAACCTGTTGCTTTCTCCCTTATTCAGGCGCTCATAGAAAGTATGAAGTCTCGGGGAATAATACCTCCGGTGGTAAAATCAGGTAAGTCTATTGCGGTGAGGAGGGTTCCCCTTGTTAGTCCCTTTGTTTCACCTTGCTGTCCTTTTGTTTCCCCTTAGGGGCCGGGGGTTCGGCAAAGATGCAGTGGAAGCTGCGCCGACCCGTGAAGATGGATAGTACCCCCGGTGGTAAAATCAGGTAAGTCTATGTGGGGGGGTAACTAATATTCCTCTGTGTATTCCCATGGCTCACCTTGCTGTTCTTATCTTCTCCTTAGGTGCCAGAGTGCGGCGGGAACATGCAGGAGGATGCAGTGGAATGTGAAGATGCTGCGAAGGCCGGTGAGTGCGAAGCGTGTGCTGCTCTTCGGGCGTGGTTTAAATAGCCCCCAAAGTAGTCCCAGGTAAGTATTCCTCCCCAGCCCCGCCCGAGTAAAAAATATTCCCTAAGTAAAATAGTCCCTTCCAAGCCTCTTTTGGCTTGGAGGTCTTGCAGCATGGTCTACATCAGGTAGGTTTGCAGCATGGTCTGCATCAGGTAAGTTTTAATCTATGAGCCTGGCTCCTATGGCGCCAGGACTGACTCTCCATATGAGCCTGGCGCCGTAGGCCGTAGGCGCCAGGACTGGACCCAAATAGCCCCTAGCAGGGGTTGTTGGGCTTGCTTAGGATAACTTGATGCCTGCTTCCGGGTTTGCTGGACTTAGTCTGGGTCCCTGGGGGTAGGCATCATGACAGCACCCTCCTCCCCCAAGGCCCCTCCTAAAGTCGTTCTTCCCTGTGGTTTGGGTTTGTCTGGGAAATTTCGGTGGAATTTCTTCACCAATCGGGGTGCATGAACATGGTCACTAGGTTCCCATGACCTTTCCTGTGGTCCGTAACCTTTCCAGTCGATTAAATAAGAGTTTTGACTTCATCAGCTTGGAGTCCAGGATGTTCTTAATTTCAAATTCGGGTTCTCCGTCTACAAGGATAGGGTCTGGTGGCTTGGTTAGTCTTGTCCCTGGTTGCACTGGCTTCAAAAGTGATACATGAAAGATGGGGTGAATTCGCATATTAGCAGGTAAGTCCAACTTGACAGCCACCAGGTTGATAATGGCCTTAATAGAGTAAGGTCCCAAATACCTGGGGTTAAAGGTCCGTGTTCCCTTTAGAGGTATATGTTTTGTGGCGAACCATACTTGGTCCCCTATCTGGTATTGTGGAGTATCACTTCTATGCCGATTAGCATCTTTCTTCTATTTTTCTTTCGCCTGTTTTAAATGTGTAGTTGCTTCCTTAAAGGCTTGTGTAATCGTAGCGTGCAGATGGTCCACCGCGGGCATTTCTAAGTGTTGGGGGGAGTCAAGGTCTGAGGTTCGAGGATGGTGTCCATATAAGGTATAAAAGGGGCTTTGTCCAGTTCCAGAATGTAATGAATTTTTGTATGCATATTCGGCGATCCAAAGAATATCTTTCAGTCTGATGTAACATACAACGCAGGTATAGTTCGAGAGTCTGGTTGGTCCTCTCCGTTTGACCATCGGTCTGGGGGTGGTGACTGGTCGATAACCTCACATCGATTTGCGGCAATTGACAGCATTTTTTCCAAAAATGTGAAATGAATTGACTGCCCCGGTTAGAGACCAATATGGACCGAAATCCGTGTATGCGAACACTGTTTTCGAGGAACTCCTTGGCCAGGATTGAAGCTGAAGGTAATCCCTTTAAAGGAATAAAGTGGGCCATCTTGGAAAAAAGATCTACAATAACTAGAATGGTGTTAAATCCATTGCATGGGGGTAGATCAGTAATAAAGTCTAACGATAAGGTGTGCCATGGTGTAGGCGGAATGTCTAAAGGTTGTAAGAGTCCAGCTGGTTTTTTCTTTTGACTTTTGTTTTGGGCGCAAATGCCACAAGACATCACAAATTATTTAATATCCTTTCGCCAGATGGGCCACCAGAATTGTCTTTTAATTTTAGCTTCAGTTTTTGCAATACCTGGGTGCCCCTCCATTAGGGTATCATGATAACGGGAAATGGCCAGCTCTTGTAGTTCCTTGTGTGGCAGAAATAGCCACTCTTGGTAATAAGGCAGATCATTGGTGACGGAGTAGTCCGGGCCTTTTTTACCCAGTCCTGTAGGGCTGTAGGATCAAAGAGTTGCTGGATCTTTACCTGAATGTCCTCTAGTGTCTGTAGAGTAGTCATGCCAAGAATTCTTTGTTCGGAAATTATAGGTACTGGTTCTGGGTTCACTTCTGCCTCTCCCATCCCTATTCGGGATAAGGCGTCTGCTTTACCATTCTTACAACCTGGTCGATAGGTTATTACGAAATCGAACTCGGTAAGAACACTGCCCATCGGAGTTGACGTGACGATTGGGCCTTGGCTGTCTTTAAATACTGTAAGTTTCGGTGATCACAGTAATGGTATGCCTGGCACCGAGAAGATAGTGCCGCCAAGCCTTGAAGGCGGATTTAATGGCTAATAACTCCTTGTCGGTAACCGCATAGTTTAACTCGGGTGCCGAGAACTTTCTGGACCAAAATGCTACTGGATGAAGCTGGCCAGTTTCAGGGTCCTTTTGAGACAGGACAGTTCCCATGGCTAGACTGGATGCATCAGTTTCCACTATGTATGGAAGTTCAGGGCGCGGGTGCTTTAATACAGGTGCAGACGTAAATTTCGCTTTCAGCTCTTGGAAGGCATTTTCAGCTTCTTCAGTCCACATAAAGCGTTAATTTTTTCGCAAGAGTGCTGTGATGGGATGTACAACATGTGAAAAATCCGGGATGAATCTGCGGTAGAAATTGGCAAAGCCGAGCATGCTTTGTACTCCTTTAACTGAACTTGGTGATGGCCACTTAAGGATTGCGTCCACCTTTCGTGAGTCCATTCGGACTCCCTTTGGGGTCAGGATAAACCCTAGGAATTCAACTTCTGTGGCATGAAAAGCGCATTTTTCCAGTTTTGCATATAGTTTGTGCTGGCGCAATTTCTCAAGGACTGCTCGGACGTGCTTCAAATGGTCAGATTCTGAAGAGGAGTATACTAGAATATCATCGATATATACAACAACACAAACGTCAATGAGTTCACGAAGGACATCGTTCATGAAGTATTGGAAGGCTGCTGGTCCATCCTGACCCAGGCCTGGACAGGCCCACCGGGACGCCGGGACTTTCCCCGGTAGGCCTCGGGGACATGGGCCTATTTTGTTGGGGGAAGGATACATACAGATCAATGTCATGCATCCAGCCTGAGTTTTGCTGGCTACTGGCTGCCAGGATGCGGCAGTGGCCCGCCTTGCACCTGCGCATTGTGTTTGGCCCTGCACGTGCCATAGTGTGCTTGCTGCATGCACAGGTGCTGAGGTGCAGTCTAGCGCCGCCGGCCATGCCAATGCCCCGCTGTGCGCTGCTCTGTCACACGGGCGAGATAGTCAGCTGCCGCCTGCCTGCTGCATGATCCAGACACCATTCCATCCCACCATCATCCGTTCCAGTTCCACACAGGTGCGTGCATGTGTGCCTGTGCTGCCTTCATTTAATAATGACATATTGTCACATCCATCCGTAGCTTTAGTTCCCTACGGAGCGCTGCCGCCAGCCCAGTGTTTCATTTCTTCATGCCGGATGCTGTGACACCGGCAGGGGCATGGTTTAAGGCTCGGAGAGGTGGGTGGGTGGCTGGGTGGCAGGGCCAATGGGAGGCAACGTACATTTCTTTTAGTAAATGCGCCGACTGGTGGAGCAGATAGGTTGAATGCCAGTTTGCGCTTTGTTGGAAGTTCAATCAACGCAACTAGGTTACACTGGCAACAGTCCATCTTTGCATCCTTCCTTCCTTTACATGCTTTCTGTATTCCTTCCTCACTCCCTTCTCTCCCTTCTTATCTTTCGTGTCCCTCTTTCCTCCTGGCGTTCTTCTGCTCTCACATTGTTCAAGCTCTCTCTTTTTGGAATTCCATCTCCTTTCTTGTTGGTCACAGCAAAGGGCCGATCTAGTGCGACTGCTCCTCAATTTTGGCTCTTGGGTGCCAGCAGCTCCTCACAGCCTCTGTGATCTTCGGCCCCGGTGCCCTTCTCGTATTATGAAATAATGTGCTAATAAAGTGGCTACATGTGTGCTATTGTTCATGGTAGGTCCAACATGTGACTGACTTTGTTCCAGCCCTCTCACCTGTTCACAGACATGTCAGTACATTTTCAGATGCTGCTATTGGCATCAATGGCTCAAGTTAAAAATGTCTGAAGACTGAGTCCGGGACTCAGTGCAACAAATGGCGTGGAAATACGTTTGCCGTTACCTTCTACACACTTTGCCTGCAGTTCACAACTTCACTCTACAACTCTACAACTTCAACTCTACAACTTCAACAGTCAAGACAACACTGTATCTTTGGATGCAACTGTTTGCCTTAAAAAGTCTTTTCATTGCATTCAAACAGCGCTGTGCACCTCTGTTCTTTGCCTTTAAGGAAGGTGTGGTGGGCCACCCCTTTTAAGACGAGTCCCTCCCAGGGCTCGTGCCAAAGTCCCATCCCGTGACTATGTGACTCACTCATTAAAAGGGATGAGCGATTTCCTGCTCATCAGTCGATACCAACGGACTCCCTGCCTGCCGTGTCCTTCTTTTGCAGTGTGATGCTGGCGCTCCGTAGCAGGCAGAGGGCCTGCCCAGCAGTGCCCTCTACCAGAAAAGTGCCAACTGCAAGGCAACGCTGTCCCTGATGCCCCCATGTCAGCAGATGCCCTGCCAGGCAACTCTGCAACTGTATGCCGGTGCCCCTGCTGGGCAACTCCGGCGCTGTGTGTCATGATGTCCTCTGTGCCCCCAGGTCATGGTCTGACCTGGTGCCCACGGTCTAGTAGGGTGTACCCTGCACCCAAGTGTCTTGGCTGGGTGACCCCCAGCCACTGCATGCCTGGACCCTGGTGCTTCCGGGATCCAGGCACAACAGAAGGTACTAATGTCCGACATTTATTAAAATGGCATGGACATGTCATCCACCATGGTGACCGCTTCGCGTCATCTGGCACCAAAAAATAACAAGCAGCATAATTTCTTAGAGGAGTGAGAAGCTGTTTTGAAATTCATTGCCGTGTTGGTGCTTCGTTTTGTGAATAGACTGGAGTGTTTTCACTGCCTTCATCAATATAAAAGTGCCTCTGCAGGCGCAGCCTCGGCGGAGTGAGGCCAAGTGTTCCTGTGTTTGTGTGGCGGGTGAAGGAGGGAAGCAGTGGCTGTCTTGGAAGTATACTGCCTACACAGTCCCTAATGCATGAGTTTTGTGCCTGGAAATTCCAGTAATTTTACTGTTCGTTTGTATACGCCCGATCACTGTGACAGCTGTGGCCAATATTGACTCTTGAGCCTGTTGCGGCTAACTCCGTGGG
This sequence comes from Ambystoma mexicanum, assembly GCF_040938575.1. Classification (NCBI taxonomy): domain Eukaryota; kingdom Metazoa; phylum Chordata; class Amphibia; order Caudata; family Ambystomatidae; genus Ambystoma; species Ambystoma mexicanum. Next base: position 573,107,434 of record NC_090926.1, on the reverse strand, counting down.
TCTAGCCTGGAGCACAGTGGCCGGATTGTTTGGACAAATTCATCTGTGATTAAGAATTTCATTAATATGGCGCTGCTCTGCTTACAGATTTCGCACATATTATCGCCGGCACAGTTCATGACTGTTTAAACTCACAAACGCAGCACTCATCGTACTTTGCGCGATTGAAACAGCGCGCGTGGAACTTAACTGTGTTGGTCTGATCGCCTCACCTGGGAGACTGTGGGCACTGCCTTTGATCCCGGTGAAAGGCGTAACTTGCAACAGTGATAAGTTTTAGATTTTCTTTCCAATCAATAATCTGGCATAATCAATCAATATTACGGCAAAACCCACCAGGAACAAACGAACATCGATCAACTATTATTTTTTTTGGACTTTACCTTGGCCCTTGGATATATATTCTTTCACTGCTTGGTGAGGCCAACTAGCAAATTAGCGCCACTAATAGCTGTCACGACAAATTGGACTCAGAGGGATTATCACATTGAGTTGTGTTGTTGTTAGAAGACCTATAATACTCACAGTCAAGAAGTGCTCTGCAACAAGATATAATCTTCGAAATCAGAGGGGCAGGGCCCCTATGGCTAGCACTTCTAGGGGAAAGGAAACTAAAACGCCACCTGTAGAAAAAGGTGCAATTGCAGACTTCTTTCCATTACCTCGTACCCCCAGCAGACCAATCATACTACCGCCGGAGGAGACAGAGATTGCCACTCATAGTATTAATAATACCAACAATGGTTTAGGGGAAAGTGCAATTGATAACAACTCCTTACTGGAGCTCTGCTTATCTATGCAGAGATCCATGACCCCCTTCCCTGGAAGTGGGGCTGGAAACCAGATTGGAGTCCATCAACAGCCCACTTTAGACTCACAACGAGAAACATATAACAGACTATCTGCCTCTCCTAATCTGGATGTACATTTGGAGTCATCTGAACCGGACAGTAGTGGAGACCAGGGGGAAAACCGCACGACTCTGGTGGAACTGCAATCCTCTGTGGCATCGTTACAGTTTGCTCTAAATATTCTGCTAAAGATGTGTGGGTGAATATTGGAAGTCACTCTTGCCTTACCGGCAGGTAATACAGCAATCAACGCCAATAACAGCAATTTGGTGACAGTGCAGAATGAAGGGAATGACATACCACTCGAATGTCCAGAGACAGCGGATTTGGAAACAAAAACAACAAATAATTTGGACGTTTATTTTTCACGTAAGCAACTGCGAATGGCCAGAAGAACGGCCACAAGGAAAAAGCCACATACAGCAACCATAACGTTATCTGATACAGCAGTACCTGAGGAGGAAATTTCTAGACCCACTGAAGGGAGCACACCAAAGAAGGGCCTGAGAAAAATGAAACGGAAAGCTGCGCGTGCTCGCAAACGTACCTCAGGTAAAGAGGGCAAACTGACCAGTTGGCTCATTTTTGATAAGGGTAATACCTCATTTCCAGTTGAAGAGGTGGAATTGGAGCCATCGCTTTGCCCAAGTGAGCAGGAATCTAATTTAGCTCCGACTATTACAAATACCAAACCAACTTTACTCCCTCAGTTAGATGCTGCACCAATACCATCCACTGAGGACAAAGTTTACATCAATCGGTCCCAATGTGGATGGACATGTATTATTAAGAACTTGTATCAAAACAGCAATCGCGACTGGATCACTAGATCTGTTTTGATGACTAGACTTCATTCAATTCCACAGCTGAGAGTATTGAGATCGGAAGATTTTGAATTTGTTGAACCATTGAAAGTGACGAACTCTAACACATCGGCAATACATTGTAAATTCTTGGCAACGGCAAACATGAAACGTAACTTTAAAATCAACTTGCTGGAAGCTGATATTGAAGTGGATGCCGACCCGAATATGACTGACCCTAAATGGCCACTGTTACCGTTAAGTACTCACACTGACGAAATTACGGTGCCACAGCTACCTAAAGGGAACTCTGTGCAAATGGCTGATATACAGAATGTCCTTAAGTGGCTCGCAGAGTCTCTCCCCGCTGTGTCACTAAGTCAATGAGATCATTCTTTGGTCTCATGGAATTGTCGGGGATTTAGCCATTTATTAGCTGCGGATGGCTCTATCCCCTCGTTGGCAGGGCATATCTGTATTTGTCTCCAGGAGACTTGGCTAACCTCTCGGGCCCTATTAAATGGATATACTATCCATCAGGTACTAGCTAAAAAGGGTCCGAGGGGAAGACCATACGGGAGACTGCTAATTGGGATATTACATCCACTAAAGTCTACTCGTATCCATTCTAATATGGATGAGTTTGTGATAGCGGTTGAATTAGAACTCCCCAGTAAAGATACAGTACATAAAATGCTATTGATTAGCCTTTATAATCCCCCTGGATCCTCCCATAGAGATCTTATTCAGGAAGCTTGTCACGATTTGTTGATTGATTGGATGATAGCACCAGAAAATTAACTTGTAATAATTGTGGGTGACTTTAATTGTCATTTAATGGGCAGCACGGGTAAGAGTAATAATCCTTTGCTGAAGAGCAAAGGCAAATTATGGCATTTTGGAGAGAACCTAGAGGGGTTACTATGGTTCAACTTTCTTAAATCATGGGACTTTGAAATGTTAACTGGTAGAACCACTAGTGACTATCCGGGGCAGCCTACATGGTGTAATGAAAATTCTAGAAGCACACTTGATTATATCTTTGTTAGTCCTTCAATGGCCTCTCGGGTTATAGACATGATGGTCAATAAGAACAACTGGAGTGATCATGCTATGCTTGCATAGAAGTTTAACTTCTTGATACAGTATGCCCGGGCCAGACCTACTGGAGTATTGAGGACGAATCATGCCTCATCGAATGTCCGTTGGTCTGACCATAATATCAAGAAAGCAATGGAAGCTACTGTAGGAATGACAAGCATGAGTTGCTGTGAGTTTCTTGCAATGTCCAGTAGTCAGATCGAAGAATGGATATCATCCTTTTCATATAGGTACGCCACTATTAAAACAAGTATGCGAGCTCCAGAAGCCAAGCCATCTAACACCTTTGATGTAGAGATTAGAGATGCCAAAAGAGTACTAAGAACAGAGTTTAAGAAGCTTTGCAAAGATTGCACCTCATGGAATAATTACCATAATCTAACCAGAAAGTGCACGAATGCCTTTAGATCATGGCTTAGGCGGAAGCGTTATGCATCCAAGTTGCTTAAATGGCAAAAGACGGTGCAAGTATTATGCACAGGGAATTCCCGGTCTATATGGGGTTTGCTGGGTAAGGCAAGGGGTGACACTAGCAGTTCCATCACTAATCCCATTGGTGCAGGACAGTGGGAGGAATTTCTGAGAAGTCGTAATAGTCACGCCTCAGTACAACATCAGGAGATTGGAAACTGGAATCGGCCCTTACCTCCATTTGAGGTGACAATAGAGTCGCTAACTGCCAGGATAAAAAAGCTCAAATCATCGACGCACCGGGGCCTAATGGCCTCGCAAATGTTATATTAAGAAGCAACCCGGAGTATTGGGCGGAAGTTTTGAAAATACTGTTCGATAAGATCCTTGCAGACGGATGTATTCTGGAATCGTGGCAGACGGCGATACTGGTCCCGATCTACAAAAAGGGGGATCGGGCAGACCCATGTAATTACCGTTTATTGTCTATGTTGGACTGCAGGGGCAAATTATTTGCCACGTATCTACTGCATGAATTGCAGGCATAGGTGGACAGAGAGAAGATATTGGACCGGTTTCAATGTGGCTTCAGGGGCGGATATTCCACAGTGCATAACTTGGTGGTAATGGATATTCTTCGAAATAGGGCCAGATTAGCCGGCAACCCACCATTATATGCACTATTTATTGACTTGAAGGTGGCCTTCGACTTAGTGCCGAGAGAACTTTTGTGGTGTAAACTCGAGAACTTGGGCTGCCCCAATGGGGTACTTTATTATTTCAGATTACATCACAACACCTCGGTATCTTTGAAGCTAGACGCCAAGGGGAATATGACCAGTGGGATCTGGCAAACTCGTGGTGTAAAACAAGGCTGTGTTACTGCACCACTACTATATAACCTGTTTGTCCGCGACATACCGAAAGATTATAACAGCAGAACATAATTGTCCCCCTAAAATAGGCACAGTCCACTGTCCGGTCCTAGTTTATGCTGATGACTTAGTCATCATGGACCACACAATCAGTGGACTACGTAGCTCAGCAGAGGCTCTATGGGCCTACACTCAAAGAAATGGCCTCTCGATCAACCTGGGAAAGACCCAGATAGTGGTTTTTGCCAGTAAGAAGATAGCACGAGTGGGTATTAAAATTCACGAGACAGCGATTCAATATATCCCCTTTTATAGGTATCTGGGTATAGAGATAGAGCCCAAGGGTCAGTACAATATGTGCAAACAAACTCGGATCACCCGAGCAGCTCAAATTACTGCTTTGATACATCGTTTTCTACCTCCCATTGTGGGTATACTATCTGGGCTGCACGCCAACTATATCTGCAGGTGTTAGCACCCATGATCACATACGGATTAGAATCCTTACAGCTAATGGATCTTGGGTGGCTGCAGATACTTGAGGGAAAATATTGGAAGAATATACTTGGTCTCGCGACATGTATACCAATGTCCATCCTTAGGTTGGAATTGGGCCTTATTTCGTTGAAATCTCAGGTACTTAGAAAGAGGGCGGAACTGTATTTAAAAATGACGTTGAATGCAGACAATCTCTTGCTTTCTGCTATGCATAGTGAAATTAATAAATCCTCCACATTTTCACTTATGAAAAAACATATGGACAGCTATCTGGATAATATTGGTTGGACTAATAGGATGTATGGGGACAAGGCTAGTTCTTTGCGTGCTCTAGCAAAGAAGGCCGAATTATGGGATTGGATTGAAAACTTTGCTCATTTGGAAGACTTGAAACGTTATAAATTTGTCCCATACATGCGTTATACCTTTAAGCAACCATTGCAATACTTGTCACTCTGCCCTTCGCCTCGTCTGAGGTGATTTATCCTTTTAAGAGGATTGATCAGCTTCCGGTATTGGCTATTGCTGGGATTATGAACAATCTCCCTATATCAGAATGTTTTTGCCGGCTCTGCACAAATAAATCTGAGATTGAATCGGGTAAGCATGTCCTAACCAGCTGCCCTGCCATGTTAAAAACCTACTCAACTTGCTATGGGGGGTTTGTCCATAGTGAGGACCATATAAGTAGTAACGATTTTTGGTTCAGGGCTGTTAATACAATTGGCATGAGACTTCATATTTCAATGTATGACGTATGGTTGATTGTTGAGAATCTGCTAGGTATAACTATTTAAGTGCTTCAGTACTCCGTTGAATAAAATATCATGTGTGAGAATGAGCGACTGAATGATAAAGTATCTTTTTTTTAGAAGTCTTAGAAAGTGAAATTTCCACGGAATGAAATTGATCATAGGTGAATTAAAGTAATCTCTGTGTGTTGTTTAAATATTTGTGTAGATTTGCTTTTTCCTTTTTGGTATAAGTTTGCTTTTTTTTTTCTTCTTCCTTATAATTCTTATTTTATTGTTTTATATGTTTAATTATGTTGTAACAATATTCTCTTTTTTGTAACGTATATTGATTTATGAAATGTGAAAAGCTTATGTTAAGCTGTAACACATTAATAAACACATTTCTTAGAAGAGGTGCAATACATGTAATTAGACATCAGACGACATTAGCATTTTTCTTGAATGCTGCAACCATTCTTTTTGGAATTATGCACGTTTCAGCCCTATCTATGCAAGACTCCACTATTCCATCGCAAGTATGACAGCCCTGCTGGGAAATACTGTTACTGTACCATAAAAGGTATTGCAGCAATGCTGAGAAATGCCAAACTGCCCAATTAAATGTGCTGCAGCTCTGATGAGAAATGCTGGTGCTGCCCCTTTAGATACATTGCCGATCAACCCAGACATGCCAGCGGTATCTAATCACATGTATGGGAGCTCTGCTGAGAAGTGCCCACACTCTCCCATTAAAAGTATTGCAGCTCTGGTCTGCTATGCTATGCTGAGAAGTGCCCATTCTACCCCATGTAATGCACTGCAGCTTTGCTGAGAAATGCTGGTGCAGCCCCATTATAAATCCTGCAGCCCCACCCAGTCAAGATTGCACTGTACAATCACAAGTATGACAGCTCTGTTGAGGAAATCTATTTCTCTACCATTAAATGTATTGCAGCAGTGGTGAAATGCAGCCTCTACCCGTTAACCACACTGAAGCCCTTCTGAGAAATTGCGGTGCAGCTCTGTTATTGCAGCTCTACCAGACTTTAAAGTACGTTCACATCACATCCCAAGTATGACAGCCCTGCTCGAAGTGCTAGTCCTCTCCCATTAAATTAGTGCAGCTATGCTGTGAAGTTCAATGCACTACAGCACCGCATGTTGCTGCTGCCTTATTGTATTTATTTTCTGCAGCCCTATTCCAAGGTGATGGTACTGTGCAAGTGAATGAATTGCAGCCCTTTTGAGAAGTGCAGTTACTGTCACATTAGAGCACTGTAACCTAGCACAGGGGTGCTGCTGCTGTCCCATTGAAAGTATTGCTACAAACGCCTGTCAAGCTCAGTAGTACATTCTTCCGTAAACTCCTTTGTGCAGCCAAGTTTGCCATCAGCTCTCATCTCACCGAGGTGAGGTGGTTATTATTTAATCGTTGCATTTTGCCTAAAATATATTTGTCCATGTTTTTACTAATCTAGGCCTGCGTTGATTGTTTTCACAACTACCTAATAAGTGCTTACAGTAATTTTTGTTTAAAAGGCCATTTGGGTGCTGAGTATTCTGAAACCTTGGCCTTGGTTCGCCATGAGTATGTAGGGGTCTTTTCAAAGTGCCAGTGTGATCTACCTCTCTACTCATGAAAAGCCACGTTTTAACATTTGCCTTGGAGTTCCAGTGGTTATTTTGCATGTTTATATCCACATTCACTGTGTAGGTTTTCCCATGTAAAATGTTTCACGGCTGCCAACTGAGAGCTAGATTTGCAGTTCACATGAGAGTTCTGAGCCGATTACTGCATTCACCTCAATCTATGAAGGTGGTACTAGCTCTCAACGCCATCTTTCAGCACTGCTGCAGGGTCTGAAAGCGCACAGCTACTCCTGCACTGAGTGATGCTAGATGGATAATCATATACATTATTCGGTTTATGGAGCCTCCCCTTTTTTCCTACCCTTATTTGCCCTCCTCGTGGTCCTATATCTACTGACTGTCTTTTAACATCACTGTATCTTTTAAAAAAAGAAATAGTGACTACTTCCTCCTTGGCTGTTCTGCTCCATTCCCCATACACACAACACAGCCTTAATTGGAACTGTAAAAGCTCTACTGGTGAAATAAAAATGTCAACCACGCCAGCCTTCAGCCACTCGATTTATAACTACTGTGCCTGTCCTTCACTGAAGTCCTGTTAAAAACAAGCATTGGCAAAGCCAACAGTTTAAGCTTGTGTATCAATATTAAGCATTCACCAGGCAATGCTATTATATGCCCAGGTACTCTCACCACTTTGCAGCTGCTACCATCAATGGGCAGTTAATACCACTACGGCAGTGCCTGGCAAATGCCTTTTCCCATGCCTACACAAAAGTCAAAACTCTTGGCATTGCCAATGCTCGTTTGAGAATGCCTTTTATCTGTGTGCCCTTCGCAGCACAGGAATAGGGTGAAATGGGTTAGGGATGCATGTCGTCTGGGCACCTTTAATACAGGATGAATTTGTTTTTCTCATCTTTAAAATGTGTAACATTCTGTACAGCCCCACCTGTCCCTGTATATATATAGCCCCATCATGAAGTTATTTAAAACATAACTTTTTAATCGTATATGTTTAAAACTTGCTTTAAATGCACTCATTTCGACTAATTGTTTTCAACATTTTCTTGGGGATACTCCCGATCCCTGCATAGAAGAGTTGCGCTAACGCGCTGTGTTGCTCGTTTGGCAAAATATGGGGCCACTTTGAAAACATCTTCCAGGGCCACTTTTGGTTCCCAGTCCGGCCCTGTGACCTGACCCAATAGTGTCATCTCTGCGGTAGAATGAGTTACAGGCCCAGAGGCAATTTCAGTTCCATCGACTGTGGTGATGACATCTGGGGTGGTTTTTCGGCAGAGAGGTAGATTCATCCTGGAAGCCAATTCATAGTCCACATAGTTTCCTATGGCCCCGCTATCAATGTATGCCCTTACTGCGTGCATATGCGATGGCTGCCCTGGATCTACGAGGACCATTGGTATGATGAAATGCGAAGTCTGAGTATCCTTCTTCAAGCTCGGCAAGCGGACCTCTACGCTTGTCGGGCGTGGTCGTTTCCCGAGTCTGACTCCATATGGCTTTTATCAGCAGCTCCTACCACCTTCTTGGGTGGTTTTACAGGGCAATCCCGTAGAAAATGCCCAGAAGTTCCACAATATAGACACAATTGCATTTGCCGTGTCCTTTCTCTTTCCTTCTGGGTTAAGGATCCTTTAACCCCCTCCGATTTGCATGGGTTCTGAAGCATCTGCTCCTTTGGGTTTAGCGTGGGTTTTGACCAACACCCGATTCTCAAACTTGGCTCGATCAGCCTTTCTGTTCTGAAGTCTGTGATCTAACTGGACCACTAAATATATATATTCAGCGAAGTCTTCCGGTGGGTTCACGACTTGAGCCAAGACATCCTTGAGTTCTCCTCGAAGCCCTCGATGAAATAACGTGATTCGTTTTACCTCAGGCCATCCAGTTTCCACTGTCAACCTATTAAAGGTTGCGATGTAGGATAGAAGGTCCTGGTTACCCTGTCGTAGGGACAACAGTTCGTTATCCAGGGCCTGTCCTTGGGAGTGCCGGGCAAATAGTCTTTCCATGCTCGTTTGAAAGCCCTGAAAGTTCCGAAGAATTGGGTCTTCCTGAGTAACTAGTGGAATTGACCAATCAGCTGCACTGCCGCTGAGATATGACAATACAAAGGCTACCTTGGCTTGATGGTTTGGGAAGGCTCCAGGTTTGCATAAAAAGTGCAAGCGGCATTGATTCATAAACACGGCGAACCTTTTGGGATCTCCGGCAAAGCGTTCGGGTGGAGCTAATGGAATATTTCCTGGTAGGTTTATTTGCACAGGGTTACTCGATAACACAGGAGCTGGATTTCCCCCGGAACCAGGTAGGGGTGCTTGTCCAGCCTGGCTTTGCAATAGTTGCCTAGCAAGGTCATCAGTTCGCTCCTTTGACAAAATCAGTTCTCTCCTAAGAGCATTGGTTTCTTGACGGGCGGAATGCACTTCAGCCCTCAGTTCCCCTAGTAATTGGGCCAATTGGTCAGTCTCTGAGGTATCCATGACACCCGGGTGGGAATTTGTGGGTAGGCTTCGCGTTCTGTTACGCTCACCTGGCTCCCACAGAGGCGTCGATCGGAACTGGACAGCTGCGGTCTCCACCAACGTCACGCGTAGGGCCGAGATGACGGACTGGACTGGCCCACCTAGCTTCGTTTGCTTGGCCTGTAGGAATATTCTTCTGCAAATGGAGAAAGGGAATTAACCACCCGTGGAGTTGAGCGTAAATCCCCCCACCCCCGCTGTTCTCCCCACAGATCACCTTTGAGTCCCCTCTTATAGTCTCACCTGATGGTTTGAAAAGGTGAGCTCTCCATCCTGCAATGAGCGCAGGGGCGCGTTGATAACCAGTTGCTTCACTGGCTCGAAGGAATTGGTGAGTTCCAGAACAATATTGACTCCGAGATTCCCGGCAAGACGCCGTAAGTATAAGGTTCGTAAGAGTTCAAATGCCTGACTTTCACTCTTGTCCGATTCCTTGCAGGTTGCAGCTTGACCCTAATGAAGAGTTCCTTGTGGCAACCGGTAGTATTCTGGTAAGGATTTGTATTTTCCAACACAGTTCGATAAAATAATGTCAATATGTAACCTGTTGCTTTCTCCCTTATTCAGGCGCTGAGTGAAAGTATGAAGTCTCGGGGCATAATACCTCCGGCGGTAAAATCAGGTAAGTCTATTGCGGTGAGGAGGGTTCCCCTTGTTAGTCCCTTTGTTTCACCTTGCTGTCCTTTTGTTTCCCCTTAGGGGCCGGGGTTCGGCGTAGATTCAGTGGAAGCTGCGTCGACCCATGAAGAGGAATACTACCCCCGGTGGTAAAATCAGGTAAGTCTATGGGGGGGTAACTAATATTCCTCTGTGTATTCCCTTGGCTCACCTTGATGTTCTTGTCTTCTCCTTAGGTGCCGGAGTGCGGCGGGAACCTGCAGGAGGATGCGGTGGAATGTGAAGATGCTGCGAAGGCCGGTGAGTTCAGCGCGGCGCTGCAGCAGGCGAGACGACGCGCATAACATAACTTCTTTCTTCCAGCTCGAAGGCGCGATGGATCGGGAATTCAGGTAAGGATCAAAGGTATTGCTCTTGTTCTAACCTTTTCTCCTTCTTTCTCCCTTTTTCTAGGAGCTCCAAACTCGAGGCGGGCGTGGCAGAAGGATGGACGTGTGCTGCTCTTCGGGCGTGGTTTAAATAGCCTCCAAAGTAGTCCCAGGTAAGTATTTCTCCCCAGCCCCGCCCGAGTAAAAAATAGTCCCCAAGTAAAGTAGTCCCTTCCAAGCCTCTTTTGGCTTGGATCTCATGCAGCATGGTCTGCATCAGGTAAGTTTGCAGCATGGTCTGCATCAGGTAAGTTTTAATCTAGGAGCCTGGCGCCTATGGCGCCAGGACTGACTCTCCATATGAGCCTGGCACAATAGGCGCCAGGACTGGACCCAAATAGCCCCTAGCAGGGGTTGTTGGGCTTGCTTAGGATAAGTTGATGCCTGCTTCCGGGGTTGCTGGACTTGGTCTGGGTCCCCGGGGGTAGGCATCATGACAACCAGGCACATTAAAAGTACAAGAGGATTACTCATTTCTCCAGCATGGGGTCTGGCATGGATTCACATGCTCATGAATATTCCCCGTCGTCAGGCTGGGAATCTTCGGTAAAGAAAAAATCATTATCAGTTTCGTTTCTGATCTGTCTTTCTTAGTAGTAACCAATCACTGATCTCTGGGTCATACTGCCCCCAGCCAATGACTGCCCTCTCCCTAAGCCCCTCCCCTGGCAGCCATCCTCAGATTTTTACCGCACATTCAAGTGTTGGGAGTCCTCGTGCTATAGCTCTCGAGCTTTTGCTGCATTTTTGCGCTTTTTCAAGGAGATTTTCTCATTTTTCGGTCAAATTGAGCCTCAAGCTCCACCGTTTCTTCTTCCGATCAACGGGGACTCGTTTCGGAATTTCCTACGCCCCTCAAGGGTGATGTTTTCGTCGAGTGACGCTTCTTGGAGGATTCGAGAAGATCTGAGGCCTACCATGGACGCGGCCCAGGACAAGGGTAGCTCGACGCCCGGATCCAAGCTGTTCAGAAACTGCCCTGGATGCGGGTTACAGAATGTTTTCAACGAAGCCGAGCATTCGAGATGTCTCTACTGCCTTCATGAGGACAAGACGCACATGGAGAAGGACTGTGCGTTCTGCAAGAACCTATCGTAACGGACCATGAGGGATCTTCGTTCCCGCCTCGCCAGCTGGCTGGAGAAGGGCCCAGCAGGTGAGAAGAAGAAAAGGTCAGAGCAGTCTTCTAAGTCCTGTGAGGGCGCCCCGGCGACGGGGGCCCAACAGAAGGCTAAGCATCGCAAGTCCGCGGGCACCGGGAGCGCCGAACGGTCGGGCTCTTCGGCAGGGCGCACCTTCCCCGGCACCATCAACCACGAGCCAACACTCTGGTTCGGGGAAGAGGAAATCCGAGAACCCGGGTAAGCTTCTGGAGAGGCCCTGGTCGATCTACAAGGATTCAGCCGAGGGGGAGCAAGGCGGTATCCCTCCCCCCCAAGGTGAAGGCCTCAAGCGCGCCCAAGGTGGTGAAGGCCTTTATTCACCCGGCTAAGGCCTCTATCGAGGGAGTCGTGGCGACTCTGGCGAAGCCTGTGGAGGCTACACCAGTGGAAGCGACCTCGGGGCCCAGAGTTTCCCTGCCACCGCGGAGAGAATCCTCTTTCCAGCCCATCGACAAGACCCCCGTGAAGACCCCGGTGAAAAAAGAGGGGGGGCGGTGGCCATCACGGACACGGATTCAACCCCTGAGGAGGAGCTGGTGGAGGCCGTGAAGAACCTCAACGAGAGGTTCGAGAAGGTACGATCCCATGGGAGAGATCTCGAAGAGGTGGTCGAAGATAGCGACGGTGGCGCTGACGAGGCCCCAGTGGAGGAGCGGCCAGCCCTCCCGTCGCAGCCATTGCCCGAGCCTCAGGACAACTCAGCGGCCATTTTGATGGCGATCCAAACCTTATGCACGGAGATAAGGACGAGATTACCACGAGCCCTGGCGGACAATCCAGAACCAGGCCTGTCGGGAAGCCCTCCGAGCAAGCGGAGGAGAGTTCACCCTCCCCCGCCCTTCATGCCCTCGCGGCCCGTGGAGCCTTCATCCCCTTCTCTGGATCCCAGGGATGACACAGCGATGGACACGACGACGGGGACGACCAGATGGACCTTCCATCACCACCCCCTCGGGCTTCCCCGCCTGATGAAATTGGCTCCTTTCACGCCATGATCGCCAGGGCATCCAAGCTCTTCCAGCTCAGCCCCGAGGAACAGAAGAAGGAAGGGTTCCTCTATCAACGGCGAGAGGCCAAGAGAAAGATGGTCCTCGCGGTACCGTTACTCAACAATATCTGGGACAAGGGACTTGCGGTCCTGAAGAACCCGTCCAGGACGCCTGCCAAGAGGGACCGGTACGAGAAGTAGTACCGGGTCCCCGACGCCGCCCCCTTGTGCCTCAGGGCTGAGCCGATGCCGGATTCGGTCGTCTCAGCGGCGGCCAAGAAGGCGGCGGGGGCGACAGCTTCAACCTCCACTTCCCCACCTGACGGCGAGGGAAAGAAATTGGACGCCATGGGGCGATGGGTCATCTCATCGGCGGCGACGACAATTAAAGCGGCCAACGCCTTAGCGATTGTGGCCCGTTATGACAGGGAGCTATGGTACAAGATAGCTCCCCTACTGGACTTCCTACCAGACGACAAGAGGGCGGAGGCCCTAGAAATTCTGCAGGAAGGTGAGGTGGCGTCGGACCACGCCATAACTGTGGCAACGGACATTGCCGACACTGGGTTTCGCTGTTAGGCAGAAACCTGTGCAGTTCCCTCTGGGACCACTGCAAAAGATTTAAGACTACAGGTGGTTGGCAGTAAACCCAATTGGTAGCAGTCTGTACCACCCAGATTTACCTGGTAGCTGTGGCTGAGCAGTCAGACTTCTCTCAAGAAGAGTTAGGCAGTATACAGAGTATTCACAATAGGTCAAAAGACAAAAGACAAAAGAACACAGTAGAACAAGCAAACACTGACCAGAGCTTGGTGTAAAAGAGAGATAATTATTTATTTAAAAACACATCTAGTAAAACACACTGGCACGAATATCAAGCAGTTCAAAAACACGGTCACTAAAAGATATACACTCCCACGATTAGTTAGACAAGTCTTAAGTAAAGCAACACTTACTTTCAGACAGCGGTGAGCGCTTAACGAAGATGGCACTCTAATCAATCGGTTTAAAAGGGAGAGAAAGGCAGAGCAAAGATAGAAACAGATCCCAACACTTTCGGAAGAACACAGTAGGAGAAGAAGGCAGGTTAAAACTGTAAAGTCAAAGTTAACAAGGCCGGACCCACTTTAAGAGGTTCCAGTCGAAATGTGTCCAAGGTAACACGGTTCAAAGTGCCCAAAAGTCTCGCAATAAGTTCAGAAGGAGTTGGACCAAAAAGAAAGGGACCAGTTAGATGGTCAAGACGGCCAGCCCAGTCCAGAAGGTTAAGGGATTATTGTTACCTTGTAGCAATCTTTAGAAAGGGAGGGCTGGCGGACACGGTACCTTAAAATGGTGAGAACGCTCCAGCGGGGGCAGTTGTTCCTGGCAGCGGGTGCAAGTCGGTGCTTCGCCCGGAGGAAGAGAGGATCTCGTCGGGGAGGGAAGCAGGAGTCTGTTGCACTGCCAGGGAAGAAACCAGCCGCAGAGTTCTCAATTAAAAGGAGCGGTCCTTTTAGTCGCGGTCCAGTGGTAAGTGGCTATCCGGTTGCCGGGGTGCTTAGCACGGGCAATTTCGACCACAAGACATCCTTGGATGCGAAAAAGGAAGGTAAACTGGTTGTGCCCACCAGTCAGGGGAAGAAGACTCTCCAGTCGGGAGATCTCCTCTGTCGTTGGGAAGTGGTGAGTCGGTTCAGCAGGGCTCCACCGGTGGTGTCGTCGTAGCAGGCCGGCTCAGCTTCTCTCTCGTTGGATTTTCAGGTCCTGTGGCGACTTCTGAAGTTCCAGTCCCAAAAGCCCTGCTTTTATGCAGCACACCCCCATTCACTCAGCCTAGCTGTCAATCAAACATGCTAAGTGGTGAGCCGGCCGGCTCACCACTTGGGCCAATCACACAAGAGTGCGACTTGAGTTGCCAAGGTAACTCAGTCCAGGGTGCCTAAACCCCCTCCCACACCCCCTGTGGTACCCAGGCAGAGTGGCACCACTTTTGGAGGCTTCTGTGGAGAAGCCCGCCAAAAAGTGGAACAAAGGGCTCGACCTTTGGTTTGGAGTTACAGAGGCGAACACAAACGCCATTTTAAAACCGAGTTCTGGCAGTAAATACCAACCGGTGAATTAAGATTAAATAAATAAACCGGCGGTATCTTAGAGGCTATGTTAAAAAGTATTAGCCTCGAACAATGGGAAAATCCCATAGAGATATATTCGCGGTAGAATATAAAAAGTAGTATCCACTGCCACCAGCCAAATCTCGATGAGGGGGGACGGGACAGTGCCCCCTCGAATAACAGACCCAGGGGCAATCGAATTGCCCCTACCAGTACGTCCACAATATGATGGTTTGTACTGGTTCTGTTAGTAATTTGGGACTAGTAAAGCCAATGGTGACTTTACATGCCCTGGGAGACAGTAGTGAGTCCCAGGGTATGGAATCTATGGTGGGGGGTCACTATGACACCCCGGTGTTACTGCACGGAGGGTGCTGTGTAACACACATACAAAAACATATGAGACCCTATGGAGTAAAAGACCCCATAGCCCATGAAACACATTAACATTCAAAGGAACACCATAAATCATGTCCAAGAGTGGGAGTCTCACTCTTGGCAGGAGAAAAAAACAAACTCCAGAAATCCAGCAAAGCTGCTGGGGGACTCACTAGGTTAGGAAATTCAGCCTAAACAGAGAATTCTCCCTAACATTTGCCAGTTAGGCAATAGTGTTTGCCTTCGATGACGAGGGTGGCTGAAGGCGACAGACTTCCGTCAGGACGTGCAGACCAGGGTTTCGGACATGCTTTTCGACGGCAACAACATGTTTGGGAAAACGGTGGATGAGTCGCTGCAGGCCATCAAGGCCAACACAGAGACGGCCCGAGCCCTGGGAGTCCTTCAGCAAAGACAGCCCTTTCGGAGCACAGGGGAGGCAGACAGGGGGCCTCCAAGGGATCAGGCGGCGGTTCCTCTACGTACCGCCAGGCGGCCCGCTCCTCGTCCCAGGAAGCCTACAGAGGTCGCGGCAAACAAGGAGGATCTCGTCATCGTCGCCAAGGCGCCAAGGCCGCCTCCAAGCTAGATTGAACCGGCCGTAGCGTCGGGCCCCCACTGAAGCACCACGGTGGGAGGCCGGCTGGCGAAGTTCGTCAGCGTGTGGGAGTCCATCTCCACCGACCGTTGGGTGCTGCATGCCCTGGCCCACGGGCACACTCTCGAATTCCAAAAGAAGTGTCCTCGCATTCCTCCCGTGGCCAGGTAGGAAAATCACGTCCCTCAACTGCTGTTGGAGGTAAAGGCGATGCTCAAGAAAGGTGCCATCAAGCTCGTCCCCAAGAGGCTCTGGAGTATACTCAAGATACTTCCTCGTCAGAAAGAAGACAGGCGGTTGGCGCCCCATCCTGGACCTACGTCGGTTGAACAAATACATCAAGGCACAGAAGTTCAGGATGGTCACTCTCCAGCACTTGCTGGGACAGCTGGAGGAGGGCGACTTCCTATCGTCGTTGGACTTGGAGGATGCTTACTTCCACATCCCCATCCTAAAAGGACACCGAAAGTTCCTCAGATTTGTAGTTCAAGGACGCCACTACCACTTCAGAGCTCTGCCATTCGGATTGAAGTCGGCACCCAGGGTGTTCATCAAGTGCCTAGCACCAGTGGCGGCGAGGCTGCGCCTGCAGGGGATCCACGTCTACCCCTACCTGGACGACTGGCTCATCCGTGCAAGGACAAGTGATCTCACCGTCTAGCACACGGCGAAGACCGTCCGCTTACTCACGGAGCTGGGTTTCTCCATCAACTACCCGAACTCCCATTTGGTTCCGTCGCAGGTGGCACTGTTTCTGGGAGCGAAGCTCGATACAGTGGAACGATTGGCGTCTCCGTCGGAGGAAAGGGCGAAGGCCATTTTAGGCAAGGTGCAGCGCCTGCTAGCCACGGACGTGGCCAGGGTGAGATCCATCAAGTCCCTCCTCGGAATGATGTCCTCATGCATCTACCTAGTGCGCCTGTGCATGCTACGGATGCGTCCTCTACAGGAGTTCCTCGACGCCCGCTGGATGCAAGTGGCGGGCAGCTTCGAAGACAAGATCCCGCTCAACGAGGTTTTCCGTCGGGCGATTCAGTGGTGGGGCACCCGTGCGCACCTCACGGGGGGCACGGACTTCCAGACCCCGGCACATCAGGAGACGGTGACGACGGACGCCTCCCTGGAGGGATGGGGTGCGCACACCAGAGATCTCCACGCAAGAGGCCTTTGGCTCCCGGAGGAGAGGTCTCTCCACATCAACATCTTGGAGCTCCGTGCCGTGTTCTGGGCGCTCAAGTCGTTCCTCCCGTCCCTCAAGGGCAAGGTCGTGAGGATCTTCACCGACAACACCACCACGTTCTACATCCAGAAGCAGGGAGGCACCAGATCCCCAGCCCTATCCAAGGAGGCCCAGGACCTGTGGCACTGGGCCGTCGCCCAGGGGATGTTTCTGGTTCCCTTCCATCTGGCAGGAATAAAAAACACCATTGCCGACTCACTCAGCAGGGAGCTAAGGTCATGCCACGAGTGGAAACTATGCCAGGATCAAGTGGATCGGCTCTTCCAACGATGGGGCAAACCCCAGATCGACCTGTTCGCGATGGCGACGAACTCCAAGTGCCAGAGGTTCGCCAGCAGGTTTCCCCAGCCGAGGAGCATGGGCGATGCTTTCTCGTTCCCCTGGGACGGCCTGTTCCTGTATGCGTTTCCTCCGTTGCCGCTGCTGCTTCGACTTAACAGCCATCTTAAGAGGTCCCAGTGCAGGATGATCCTCGTCGCACCGGCGTGGCCGAGACAGATCTGGTTCCCGGACCTTCTGGACCTCTCGGCGTCCCCACTAGTCAAGCTGTCGACGGACGCAGATCTTCTCTCCAGAGAGGGAGGCGCCATTCTTCACCACGACCCGGAGTCGCTGAATTTACAGGCCTGGCTCCTGCAGCACTAGAGTTTGGAGCGTACGATATCCCGGCTGACTGCAGAGAGGTTCTTGCAAAGGCCAAGGCGTCCTCAACTCTCAAGTGCTACGGACATAAGTGGAAGAGGTTCTCTGTCTGGTGCGTGCACAGAAGATCAACCCTCTACGGATTACGGCACCTCAAGTGCTACCATACCTACTGTCGCTGGCCAAATCTGGACTAGCTCACGCTTCCATCAAGATACATCTGGCAGCGATCTCCCGATACAC
The DNA here is from genome assembly GCF_040938575.1 of Ambystoma mexicanum. Taxonomy (NCBI): domain Eukaryota; kingdom Metazoa; phylum Chordata; class Amphibia; order Caudata; family Ambystomatidae; genus Ambystoma; species Ambystoma mexicanum. The sequence continues at coordinate 573,089,631 of NC_090926.1, read as the reverse complement.
CAGAACTACAGGACGGCCGTCCTTGTGGTCTCATCGACTGGTGAACAAATTTATGAAGGGACTGTTCCGATCGTTCCCGCTGGTGAAGGCTCCAGCCCCGGCATGGGAGCTCAACGTGGTGCTGACCAGACTCATGGGGCCACCATTCAAGCCTTTGCATTCGGCTCCGTTGAAGTTCCTGTCGTGGAAGACAGCGTTCCTTGTGACCTCACCTCCGCACGACGCGTGGGAGAGATTCAGGCCCTATCCTGCAAGCCTCCATACTTGACTTTTCACGATATGAGGGTGGTGCTGAGGACACACCCCTCTTTCATGCCCAAGGTACTGTCGGACTTCCATCTTAAGAAGCCTTTGGTGTTGCCAGTTTTCTTTCCATCGCCTTCGTCGCCGGCCGAGAGGACTTTGTACTCGCTGGATGTAGCTAGAGCGCTTTAGTTCTACGTGGACCGAACAAAGAGTTTTCGGAAGACATCACAGCTGTTTGTGATCTTTGGACTTGTGAACCAAGTGAAGGCTCTCTCGAAGGCTTCCATTTTCAGATGGCTCTCCGGCTGCATCAAGCACTGTCATCGGTTGGCCAAGCGACCATTGCCCGGCCGTCCGAGAGCCCATTCGACCAGAGCGATCGCTGCTACTACGGCGTTCTTGTCTGGTGTGCCCCTGCTGGACATCTGCAGGGCTGCTACCTTCACAAGATTCTACTGCGTCGACCGGGATTCCAGGGAGGAGTCCAGAGTCGGCCAAGCAGTGCTGCGCAACCTGTTCGCCTGAAGGTGAGCCTGGTGAGGAGGTAAGAGTTGCTTAATGTTGAGTTTATGTAATGCTTAATGTTGAGCCTTTTGCCACCTCCCGTGGTTGTGCATGTGTGTACTGCTAGCTATGTATTCTTATATTCATGAGCATGTGAATCCATGCCAGACCCCATGCTGGAGAAGGAACAAGTTACTTACCTGTAACTGTTATTCTCCAGCATGGGTCTGGCATCGATTCACATGCGAACCCTCCCTCCTTCCCCTCTGCGGCTCTTCACTTGGTCATACTGCCACTTTACGTGCTACCAAATCTGAGGATGGCTGCCAGGGGAGGGGCTTAGGGAGAGGACAGTCATTGGCTGGGGGCAGTATGACCCAGAGATCAGTGATTGGTTACTACTAAGAAAGACAGATCAGAAACGAAACTGATACTGATTTTTTTTTTACCGGGGATTCCCAGCCTGACGACGGGGAATATTCATGAGCATGTGATTCCATGCCAGACCTATGCTGGAGAACAACAGTTACAGGTAAGTAACTTGTTCCTCGTCCCAACCCCTTTCCTCCATCCTTGTGGGTGTCCCCCAACATGGGGACCTTTGGCAGTGAAAAATGGAGCTTCCACTTTAAATTTAGTTTAACGCGCGGGGCTTGGCCTCGAGCGTGGGAACGCCCCACTGAGGTCCCGCCCTCCAGCGCCTCACCTCAGTCCCTTTTTCCGCATGGACGGTGTCAGACCTGGCAGCCAACGCACAGACTTTAAATTTCTGCTTGCTCCACTTCTTTGTTTTTCAATCTTATTTAACCTCCCTTTGGTGCTTCTCCTCCCCCAGCGCATGTTGACTGCTGGAGGATTCACAAGATGTACTTGGTGCAACCTCTCTCTCGTTCCCGGCCTCAGACCCTCATGCACTCAGTCTTGGGTGCCTGGGGCCCGACCACCACCACACGGATGCGTGTGCGATATGCAGCATACTCAGTCACAGTGCATTGAAGAATCAGTTGTCGCGTTGGAGGGAGGTATTCCACACTTCTCCTCCGGCACACCTTAAGGACTTTGTCTCCAGGAACTGTCGTCACATCACGGTATACCCTCTGTTCAGCACGGCGACTCCTTCCCGGGGGTTCCACCAGGCAATGGTTCCTCGGATTCAGATTCTGGCAGGCTCGAGGCCTCTAATGCTACCAGCTCCCAAGTGAAGGGGCTCAGTGGCCCTACAGGGCTGTCCTCGGACTGGCGATCAAGTTCGTCTTCTTCGACCGCAAGGGGTAAAGGATCGTCTAGTGGCACCTCCAAGAATCAGTCCTCGGCACGATGCAGCACGACTACCGGCGCTCGCTCCGAGGTCGTGAGTCAGGGCGTTACGACTACCGGCCATTCGGCCGAGGGCTCATCGCCTACCAGGGTGATCTCTGAGGTCGACGCTTCTGCTTCTGCTACAGGACCCAAGGTGTGTCCTTCCATGTCTGAGGCCTCTCATGGCTTGGGGCCTTAGCGCCCTCCCGCCTAGGGTGTGGCACAAGGCCCCACAACGGCAGATAAGCATGTGGCAGAGCCTGCTAGGCCGGCAGCCATTTTACATTCAACTTGGGGCCCACCCATGCTCTCGCCCATTGATTGGGCCTTGCAAGAAGGTAATGTCATTCCTAGGCTGGCCACATCTGCGCCAAGAGTTTATACTTTCGAAGGCATGTCCTTCTGTAAAGGTCTGCTTCCAAACTGCCAGTTATGAATGCAATCCTGTCTAGAAATACAATACACACAGTGGACCCAATTCACAGGGGACTGGGTGGACACGGTTAAGATTGGACGGCCCCTTCTGGTAGGCTCCTCAGTGGTTGGATGTTCTTCTGAATCTGGACAAAGGAATGGCCTTTGAAGACCCAAAATGTGTTTACACATTAAAAACGTAATCTTGCTCTGGTTGAGGACTCCTTTCGACATTGATCTGCTAGCTGAAGGAGCAGGATCTGCAGCTGAGAGATGCAAGATATCCGGCTTCCACTCAGATCATTCCTGCCACTTGTTAAAGAAAAACAATCCAAATTCAAACAGATAAACCTCAATGCTCTTTAACAAGAAACAAGGAGGCGCCAGGTGTCCACAACTCACTAGAAACGCAAAGGTTATGGAATTGTGCATTACCCACAGCCCAAACTCCTCCTCCTTGATAGGCGTCTTCTGTCTCTCATCAACATCCCCCCTTCTCCTTCCACTCCTCCTTCTGCCACCCCCCCTGAACCCTTTGCCACCACCGTCGGGTGTACCACATCCCTGTACCCCACCTTGGAAGATCTTCAAAGGTGGCATCCAGCTTCACTTAGCTACCCTCAACTCTCGCTCTGCTGTTGAACACTCCTCTGACATCTGTCACCTCTGACAAATGTCACATCCTTGAAGAATTTGACCTTGACGTCTTTGCTCTCAATGTGACATGGTTCACTGCCAGCTTTGTCTCTGCTTTTGACACACTCCTCCCTGAGGGCTACAAGATCCTCTCTAAGCCCAGGCCTAACCGGTCTGGAGGCAGAGTGGCCCTGCTCTTCCTTGAATGGGCCCTGCTACTATCACACCCACTCAGTCCTAGTCTTCCTTCAAATGGCTCGTCTGCAGGCTTGGTGTCTCTCTTATATTCTCACTGACTCTCGCCACCATCTACAGGACCCCTAGTCCGGTCTCCCACTTCCTTTTGGAGTGGTCTGACCTCACGTCTTCTCTCTTGGCCTCTACCTCCAAACTTCTCCTCTGAGACTTCAATATTCACCTTGACTCTCCTGATGCTGCAACTGGACTCTTCCGCAGCCTCTTTGACTCTTTCCCTCTCCATTCGATGCTCTGGTCCAACTCACTCAGCCAGACACACCTTGGATGCTCTCATCTTAACAGACATCCCCATCTCCAACCCTCTCATTACACCTCTCTCCTGGCCTGACCTTGCTCTCTTGTCCTCTCATCTGGGCCTCTTGGTTCCTCGGCTAAGCCTCTGCCCCCACTGCCAGTCTTCTTCTCCGCCATTCAGCTAATGAAGCGAGTGTCAGTTGCTGCTTTTGCTGCCACTTTTGTTCCCCCTCCCAATCCAGTTTCTGGCTCTTGCACTGTCATAGCCCTTGCTAACCCTCACGTCTCCATCTCCAACACCCTGGACAGCCTTTCCCCTGTCATGAGGATCTGCATGAAGCCTGCCTCCAAGCGCAACACCTGGTAAGATTCCAACCTAGCCTCTCTGAAACGTCAGTGCAGAATTGCTGGATGGAAGTGGCAGGCTTCAAGCACATCCACTGTCAGACTGGCCTGCCGCATGCTCCAAAGGCAATACAGAGACTCCATCTGCTCAAAGAAGATGGCCCATATCCAAGCCCGCGTTTCTGGGGCCACCGACAATACGGCTGAACTGTTGAAAAATCTGCAAGGAACGTGCCAATCCTACTGCAGTCTCCACTTCTCTTCTGCCGTCCCAGGCCCTCTGCACTGCACTGGCCTCCCACTTCACAACCAAAACTCTGGACATCCTGCCCTCTCTCCTCTACTCCCCTCCCTCCTCCCTCACCCGCTCTCAGGCTTCCCTTGACACCCCCTTCTCCCCTTCCCGCCTACTCTCCTCCTTCTCACCCATAGCACCGGATGAGGTCCCTAAACAAGTCCTCTTTATGACGGTCTCCTTCAAACAGGTGCTCCCCTGCTCCTCCAGAACCATCAAGGACAACATTCCCTCCCTTGCTCCAGTCTTGGCTAATTTCTGCAATCACTCGTTTGCCACTGGCTCCTTCCCACTACCCCTCAAGCACTCCCTTGTGCACCCTCTCCTTAAAAATCCTTCTGCCAATCCTTCCACTAACAACTGCCCTCACCATCACCCCCTAATGCAATATTGCCATTAACCCGTTCCTGGGCAAACGCTTGGAGAAATTGGTAATTTCCTAACTGATCCGCCACACTGAATCTGTTGGTTGTCTCTACGACCACCAGTCTGGCTTCAGATCAGGCAGTGGCATGGAGACTGCTCTCCTGAACACCCGTGAAAACTTGCTCTCAAATTTCGATTCAAACTCTCCCTCTGATTTCATCCTTCTCAATCTTTCCTCTGCCTTTGACATGATCAATCATGCCTCCCTTATAAATCCGCTCTGTGATTCCCTTGGCATCACGGACCTGGCACTGAACTGGTTGACCTCCTTCCTATCTGACCGACCTTCCAAGGTTCGATTGGGCCATTTCCTCTTCTCCACCACACTCTCCACCTTCAGCGTCCCTCCAGTGTCATGCTGACGACACGCAGCTCTCCTTCAAGTTTCCCTCCAATTCCTCCTCTTCTTCGCTCTCATTCCTGACTGTTTGCCACTGTGGGCTGTTAATGATCTCTGCCTTAATGCCAGTGAGACTGAGATCCTTCTCATTGAGACCCCTGCTCCCTCCTTCCGTCCTCTCTGGCTGCCCTCCCCTCACCCTTTTGTGAGGATAAAAACCTTTCTTTTCCTTCTTTCCTCACATCACAGACCTTGCCAAGAAGGCCAGCTGCACCTCCTCAGTGGCATTCTCCCTTTCCTCACCTTCACCCAGAAACTCAATTTATCCAGAGTTCTGGTCCTCTCTAAGCTGGACTACTGCAACAGCCTCTTCCTCAATCTACCTGTATCCTCCCTCCACCTCTTCAACTAATCCAGAGTAGGACTTTGTTTCTTTGGCCTCAAGCCCAGGGACCGAATCTCTGCAGCCCTAATATCTATCCACTGGCACCAGGTGGCTGCGAGGATAAAGTTCAAAACCCTCTGCATCATCCACAAGGCTTTCTGGGACCTGAGTCCCTCCTACACCCAACTCTCCCTAAATACCTCCCTGCTAGAGCCATTCAGTCTTCTCGCTCCAACTCTCTGCAGATCAGACTCTTTTCCAAGCAGTGAGCGGGGGGTAGAGCTCTCTCTTCAGCAGGAGCCTTCCTCTGGTATGGGCTCCCTGCCCCTCTCACGCTTGAGCCGGATCTCCTTAAGTTCCGACAGCTTCTCAAGACCCTCCTTTTCTCTTCTTCCTTCCCTCTCGCCCCTCCCCTGCTAATGCCCCCCTCTGCCGCATTGACTGGCTGCCTGATCCCTTATGAGTCCTACAGGACACAAGGCCCTCCTCGCATAGTCTACCCCAGCACCCTGTTCTCCCTGTCCCCCCACACCCTGCACTTTGCCTGGCACCAGGGGCCCTCTTCTTCCCGTCCTCCCCCCTGCACTTGTATGCTGCCACTCTGCCCTGCACTTCCCTCCCACCCTGGCATTTTCCCTTCTGCCCGACTGACACAACACCCCCTCCCCCTTCCCACTCCCCGCCCCCCCCTGCACTTCCTGTTACTGCACTTACACAATACGAATGACACAAGGCCTAGCTGGACCAATTGTTTAAGCGAAACAATTTTTACAAGATGGTTCCCAAGTGCTAACAAATGCCGAAAATTTGGATGTATCCTTAAAGCACCTGTGAGTGGATCTCAAGCTCTGCGGACCAACCCACAAGGATGCAACATATGTGACCTCGTTTCATCAGGCCCTATAATTTTCACTCTCTATCCAAATATATAGTATTTTGTGTCATCCACATACTCACTCCAATAGTATCCCAGCGTCTTTAAAATCACCTTTTGGTGATCAAACATATCCTTAAATGATGGAAAGGAAGTTCCTTGAGTAATTCGTCTGTGCTGTCTCCACCAACCGTCTATTCTTTAGTAGGTACACATAAAATCATATTCTAGTGTCCATCCTACAAAGCAACAATATTTGTTTCATTTTCCATAGGGCTCTATATATATACTAGCATGTCTTAAAGATAACCCTCATCCTAAGCCCGTACCTGGGTGATGCGGTCATATGGGGAGGCAACTTTAACTGTACGCTGGATCCCAGAGTTGACAGATCAGACGGGAAATTAGACAAACCCACCCCTGCAGCCAAAATTTAAAGACCCTGTTAAGAGACCTTAAGCCAGAAGACATGTGGAGGCTACATCACCCATTTGATAGACATTACTCACATTATTTGGCCCCCCATAACTTGTACACACGGTTAGATTATATGTTTGCCTCCCCGGAGGTGACAGGAGAGCTAGTGCGGACTGAATATAAAGCGAGGGTCCTTTCAGACCACTCACCACTGATCTTAACATGGCAGTATCAGGACCCTAGAGCCAGGATTCCAACGTGGCGGCTGGGAGCCGAAGCATTGAATGACAGTGTTTAGAGGAGACCTGAGGAGGGAAATTGTAGAATATTTCAAAAACAATACTGTAAGCGTAAAATTGGCTGGCACCCTATGGGAAGCATTTAAAGTGGTGGTGAGGGGATCAGCGATGGCAAAATCCAAAGGGCTGGAAGGAGGCATATTGCAAGTACTACAGAAGGCAGAGGAGAAACTAGAGGCAGTCATGCACAGAGGGGATGACTCCCTGGAGAGGCCGACACTATAAACCAATTACGGCAAGAATGCAAAGTGCACTGGGAGAGGCTATGTAACTTAAATTACAAGAAATACATAGAGATGCAGCACGCTGGCGGGGACAAGCCGGGGAGGTTGTTAGCGTGGCTGTACAAAAGTGAGACACCAAGACCAACGATTAGAGCAATACAGGGGCGAGAAGAACAGATACTTGATAGCCAGGAGGGAGTGAACAAAGGGTTCCTCGAGTTCTACAGACAATTGTATGGAGACACAGATGGGGGTGAAACGGGATAGTGGAAACACTAGAGGACATTGGCCTGCCCAAATTGAGTGCTAAGGAGAGGGAGAACTTAGACGCCCCAATCACGTTGGAGGAATTAGAAGCAGTGATTGAGGAATTACCCACTTGCAAGGCCCCGGGGGCGGACGGGCTCCCTAGCGAGTTCTATAAAACATATAAGGCGGAAGTCACATGGCTATCAGAGAAACACCAAACCAAGTGTTCCACTCCAGAGAACTGCTCTCTATCAAATTATCTCTATCTGATACCTTCACACTAACGATCCACACCATCTATAAACCTGCTGGCCCTCTGTCCTCCTTCGACCATGATATTGCTAATCTCCTATTCAACAACACTAAGCCTTCCTCTAGGATTATCCTCCTGGCCTATGTAAATTTAGGACTTAACGACCCTGCGGACAACAACACATTAACCATAGCCAATTCTATCGAAGCATTGGTCCTCACCCATTACATCACAGGCACTACTCACAACAAAGGTCGCACATTATACTGGCTTGCCGATATGAACTGTAACACCAACATTATATCGAACACCCTCTGCCCCTGGTCTGACCATAATATTATCTTATTCTCTATCCCTAAAAACAATCAACTAAGCACAACCCCGCAAGCTGCACCAACTTTCCTTTCTAGAAATCCACGTAACATCACCCCAGCAAATATGCTCCCGCTATTGCAACCCTTCACTAACTACCAACTTGCAGGTAGCAATCCAAAATCTATGGTAGTTATACAATCAAACACTCCTACTAGCCATAAACAAAGTGGCCCCAATGAGAACGTGCAAATCGAAACCACTAGCTCACCTAAATACTTGGTACACCCCCAATCTCAAAACCTTGCGCTCCACTAAGAGGACAGCAGAGACTGCATGGAAGAAGCTTCCTTCAGCTGCCAACAAAGAACTCCTCATCTCCTCAGCTAAAGCTTACAAACAGGCCATCCTCCAAACTAAAAGCTTAACCTACAACGACCAAATTCAAAAGGACAACTCTAGATGCAGAGAAGCTTTCGCCATCCTGCGAGAGCTGGAATCCCCAGTTACCCCCCGCACCCCAGATAGCTGCATTAAAGATCTCACTTGGTGCTTTAATATACAAAAGGCACTTATTGACTAAATTGCCTCACTCCAGACCAAAATTGAAACTAAAAAAAGAAGCTGCCACAAACCGAACTACTGGCTATTCCTCCTCCCCTTTGAACGATTCGAATTCAACCCAGACATGGTGCTGGAAGACCCAAAATTATCAAAGGCCTTAAGCCCTCAAGATGCCATCTGCCCGGCCACTCTTATTAAAGACTGAACAACTGAACTCACCCCCTTTATCACATCTCTCATTAACAACTCCTTGGAAACCAACAACCTCCCTGGCCTGCGCCAATCTGGCTTCCGTCCTGGTCATGGAACGGAAACCGCTCTCCTGGACCTAAAAAATATAAATGGACGAAATCATAGATAGCGGAAATCTGGCCATACTCCTCCTACTAGACCTCTCTGCAGCATTCGATTTAGTTGACCACAAAATCCTATGCCAACACCTCTCATCAGCAGCCTACTTCTCTCCCAAAGCCATAACTTGGATAGAATCCTTCCTTTCCAACAGTGCAATGAGGGTCTTCTCTAAGACTGCTGCGGACCCCACCCCGCTGTCTAGTCACTTGTGGGGTCCCTCAAAGCTCCTGTGTCTCCCCTACTCTGTATTATATCTTTACTAAGACACTCTTTAACTTATTGGGCAAATAGGTTTTCTCCTATACCAACTATGTGGACAACACACAGATACTCATTCCCATCACTGGTAACTACGATACTGACTCCACTACATCGACTCCCCTGCTCTGAGATATTTCAATTCATCCAAATCTGGATGGCTCAACATGGTCTATGTCTCAACGACGAAAAAACAGAGCTACTCCTTGTAGGAACTCAATCATGACTTAACAAACTAAAAAGTTACTACAAGTCATACGCTATAGAAGGAAACCCTATCCAAGTCTCTAAAGCAGCAAAAACACTAGATAGATGGGCCAATACATATTGGCAACCAATTTTATGTAAAAAGGAATTAATCCTTTTTACATAAAATTGGTTGCCAATATGTATTGTTATGTCAACATACATTGCGATATATCTTTTCTAATGATGGTATCAATGATTTGTTTGATTGACTAATCACATGTGATGCAACCCCTATTTGCCACGTAACTTGGCCCATCTATTTTAAATGGGTATGAATATAATTATGTATATGTTCAAAACTTTTTATAATTTTCACTGTAACAGCCTCAGAGGAAGAGCTATGCTCGAAATACGTGTCAGGCTGTCTAGAACATGAATTAAAATATAGTACAACTGTACTTTTTTGAACTTTCTGGTGTGGCGCAGTTCAACTATTTACAACTAGTCTAGCAAGTTTTATCTGTTGGGCGCAGTGCAAGGCACTCACAATCTAATAGTTGACTGCTGCCGCTCACACTCGCTGAAGTTACGGCGACAGCGCTGGTACTCTCTGTGGCCTTCCTTTGCCCATTTTCCTTGGTTCTGTTATTGGCCTGAGACACTAGCTGCTACGCAATTTGTCATCTAATTGTCATGGCAGAAGCTGCTGAATATATCCTCACTAGGGATGAGGATATCAAAGCACTCTTTGCACCTTGAGGGTCAACCCTCAACCCATTTACACATTTAACTAGTGCAACTGAGGACCTCAAATAAATCTAAATTCATTAAATTAGAAAGGTTGAGCATCAGGGAGATACATTTTGGGAGATGACAACACTCAAACATTATTTAGAAGAAAACAACAAATACCGAGAGGTCTTTGCATACTCATTCTACCAGACTTTGAGGATCCTCAGGACAGTGATTTGGCAGCTGAGTGGGAAACAAACCTGACTTCTAGTTCCAATAAAATGATGCAATTACTTATTGAGCACGCAGAAAGGGAACATGCTCGTATAGTCAAACAGCTAGATGAGCTTAAACAAGAAATTGATCTGTATGACGCTCTGAGCGCCACTATTGACAAGAATTTTAAAACCATGTACAGCATATTGAGGAAACACCAGGATGAGGTTAAGATGAGGAAATCTAGGAAGTTTTCAAGAGATGATAGAGACTATAGAGACAATCCTGTATATATCAATCGAAATTTGATGATGTCTCACGATCTCGCAATAGTAGCGCAGCTTCATCGCCTGTTAAATCCGATATTGAAAGTGATTCGGACAGGTCTAGTAAGAAGACTGCGGATGAAACTGCACTATTGGGAGACGAGACAATTAATGTGGATGAAGTGGAATCTGAAGAATTAGCTGAACCCCCTACTCCTGCACCTTTTTTAGAACAAATAAGGCGGTACAAAAAGGTCAACAGACAGGAAGCCATAAGAAAACAGGTCAGGTTTCGCCTACCACCTGCTGCCAATACTACAATGCAAGGGCCAAACCAAGGGGCGGCCAACATGGGCATGGGAAACGCTGCTCCATCCAGTCAACGTTTAAGAAGAGCTTCCTATCAGAATCAGAACGTTCCGAATCAGTTCAGATAGACCTAGTACATCATTTAAGCAAATACCAGCTCTCTTCAGAAGAACACTCCTTACTTAACAAAAGTCTCTCTTTCGCACCATCCAGTGTTAATGATTATGTACAGATCCAGATAGATCTATTAAAATTTACTAGGAAACTGAAACTTAAAAAGTACTTTGCTACACAAGTTAAAAAAATATCCTCCCAAACCACCAGTAGTTGAACCATCGGAGCATTCTTTACAAGTAATGATGACCACACATATCTTGATGTCTATTGATGATGCCTTGTCTGATAGAGAGACCAATGTATTGGACACACTGAAAGAATTGGATATTCAGCAACGTAATTTGAAAATTAAAGAATTTTCTAAATAATCAAAGTTTACGCCCGTCTTTCCAGAAGACAATATTATTGATACCTTCCACTGAGCAGTGACTAATGACATCCATACCCTCAGTGACCGTTGCTCTCAGCAACTACATTCCAAATCATCTAATTTAACTAAAGCACAAACATTAGCTTCACAGAAGTTAGCTTCCAATGTCTCCCTTGTGATTAAAGAAGCCGACAAGGGAGATAACGTGGTAATAATGGATAAAGAAGACTATATTAGTATGGCACTGTCCCATTTGAATCTGCCTGGATTTTATGAAATTTTGAAAGGCAATCCAATTTTGAGTATAGGCAATACAGTACATTTGATTATTGATAAATGGTTCAACCTTGGCATTATTACATATGTAGAGAAAGTTTTCTTGACTCCTGCTAAACCCACCATGCCAATAGCTTACTTTTTACCAAAGATTCATAAGTCATACGAGAAAATACCAGAAGGTAGGCCCATTATCAGTGGACAGGATGGTATCATGGAACCGATATCTATATATGTGAATGAATGTATCTCACCTTTGGTTTGTACCACCCCGACACATGTACATGATACAATGCATATTCTACATATCCTTGAGAATTTACCTACACTATCTGATGTCTTATTGGTCACACTCGATGTTAAGGCACTATATACATCCATTGATCATCAGAAAGCAATTGACAGTATTGATTACATTTTTCACCAACAATCAGCATCATACCATCTACATATTAAAATGGTTAAAGATTTACTTCTTTGCGCACTGCAAAATAATGTTTTTTTGTTTGACAACACATACTACAAGCAATTAATTGGCATCGCCATGGGGGCAAGCTTTGCACCCTCGGTAGCTAATATATTCATGCATCAATTCGAGCAGCAATATGTGCTTAAGAATACTGCTTTTTCTTCATCAATATACCTATAGAAAAGGTATATTGATGATGTGTTCATGATTTGGACTGGCGCTGAGGAATATCTATCTCATTTTGTTAATTTCCTCAACGCCAATAATTGGGGTTTACAATTTACTCATCAATTCAGTACCTACTCAATTGATTTTCTGGACCTGAATTTCTCTGTGTCGAAAGATGGTTTTAAGACTAAAACATACCGGAAACCGACATCAGTCAATGCTGTTACATTCATCTAGCTCTCATAAAAACTCGGTGATTAATAATAATCCATTAGGCGGGTATATTAGAGCAAAGAGGAACTGCTCACTTGATGCTGACTTTGCGGTGGAAAAAGAGTTTATCCATGATCAATTTAAAACACAGAGATATAAGCCTTCCATACTTATTAAAGCTGAACGAGAAGTGGCTAGTATGAAGAGAGCGGACTTGCTGACACCCAAAACCCGATCATGTTGTGCTAATGAACAATCTAATAAAACAGACTTATCACTCGTTATAACAGCGTTAGCAATAGTATCTATGCGATTCTTAAACGCCACTGGCATTTACTTCATTTAGATCATGATCTGGCCAAATGGCTGGAACCCAACCCTGCAATCACCTTCAGTAGAGCACATACATTGAAAAACATTTTATGCCCATCTTTCATGTCCCAACCGTTAAGTGGGGGGACATGGCTTGCACAGGGGAAAGCCAAAGGCTTCCACAAGTGTGGGAGTTGCAATATGGGCATGCATACTTTGGAGACTGATACAGTTGATTTTGGATTAACTGGTAAACATCAAATTAATGCTTTTATTAATTGCAACACGAAATGTGTAGTTTACTGCATTATCTGCATCTGCGGTCTAATGTACATTGGCAGCACCATTAGACCCCTGAAGATCCGTATTCGTGAACATTTTTCCACATTGTCGAAACAGGAAGCAAAATATCCTCTAGCATTACATTGGCAGACCTGTCATCAATTAGACAATGTAAAGGACATTCGGTTCACAGGACTGGCCCAGGTATGCTTATCTAAGCATACAGGCGGTAACATTGAACTTAAACTTAGGCAGCTGGAAGCATGACTCATTTGCAAACATAGACTTGTTACCAGGGGCCTTAACTCAGATCATGAGTTTCATGTATTTTTATGAACTGGACTGTCGGATACAGACATGCTTTTCATTCTTTCTCTTTTGTTACATTCTTGGTTTGTCTAATTTCTAGTTAACAAAACATAATTTATTTAGCATTACATGACCCGTGGATTGTTTCCATTGATACAGCTGTTATGCGTTCTGATCTATAGCGCACTTTGAACTTTTGTTTGTAATCTGTAATGTTTTCTAATTTGGTCTCTGGTTAATTGTGTATTGCCAGTGACACACCGGAATTGCAATGTACTATTGCTCATTATGGTGGTTGGAGCTTTGTCCAATATGTGGTAATATGGCAAAGGTGGATAAACAATCATGGCTGTCTCTGTGGCGCAATATATTAATTAATTTTCCAAACCCTCATTTATTCATTTTTTGGGATTGCTAAGTGCCTTGGGCAGCGTTTTCCGAAACATCTGTTGACTTTTCAATTTTCAATTTGAGTTGCTAACTGGTTTTTATTCCATACGTTGGTAAATTGGCTTACCTCCAGTGTCTATAATTACAATTGGTTCACTGTTGATGCACGCAATAACCCTCATTCATATAGCTCGTAATTGGCTTAGAGCCAGGTTGCAACTTAGCGATATCACTTCGTTTCATTTAGTTCAGGTAGTGAACCAGGTATAGGTTTTTACTCACTCAAGATAGCGGCTATTCAATACCGCGGAGTATGTTGCAGCTCACGTTTCAGTGGCTGGATATAGTCATTGGGAAACGAAGCAACGTGTTCTCCCTTTGATTCATTTCAATGCCGGAAGGCAGGTTAGACAGACGTCATCACAAATACACACGGTCCCTGACCGGACTTAATGATTGTCTGCTCAAGTAATTGAGACCCCCTATCTAATGTGGGATTGGTTTTCACTTTCTCCCTTTCCTTAATTGGATCACAACAGATCGGCTAAATTGCACATGCGGTATGTTTTCATTTTAATCACGATGGCTTGGACACGCTGCAGCATTTAAAACTATTGCGTATCTGCAACTGCAGTCTCAATTAAGGTAAAATATAATTTGTTTTTGTCTTTATGCGCATGAGAATCTTAACTCTACATTATAGACAATACAATTGGTTGTATACGGAGCTCCCCTTTTTTGGTCTATTTTAGATTTATACTCCCGAAAAGGAGCTTATTCATGGCTTACTTTGTATAATTGGTAAGTGCATATGAGTAATACCTAAACACAAGCAATTATGCTAATTGTCTGTCAGATTCATGTTAAGTCATTATTGACACAGATTTCGTGTATTGCGTTTCAGATTGGACAAGATTATCTGGTAAATATGCCTTTTTATTGTTCACTAAATGACATTTTTGATAATTTTGTAGACGCCGCAATTACTGTCCATTGTTGTTTATCTACCCCCATGGCTAATAGTTGGTTTCTCTTATTTTCTCCCCCTTTTCTATTCCTAATTTTGGACTACCGTGATGCTACTACTTGAATTGGTAAAATGAATAATTCCTTTTTACATAAAATTGGTTGCCAATATGTATTATTATGTCAACATACATTGCGACATATTTTATCTAATGATGGTATCAATGATGACTAATCACATGTGATGCAACCCCTATTTGCCACGTAACTTGGCCCATTTATTTTAAATGGCTATGTATATAATTATGTATATGTTCAAAACATTTTATAATTTTCACTGTAACAGCCTCGGAGGAAGAGCTATGCTCGAAACACGTTTCAGGCTGTCTAAAACATGAATTAAAATATAGTACAACTGTACTTTTTTGAACTTTTTGGTGTGGCGCAGTTCAACTATTTACAACTAATCTAGCACATTTTATTTCTACTTAACTTCGTTTCACTGCCACCTACTAGCCTCTACTTTCAAAGATCAGGTTAACTCACACCACAGCCCGTAGAGCCCTGCTCGGCTGCAAACCAGCATTCAGTGAAAGAAAATGGCTGCCTTGGGGGACAAAAGCACATAGTCTAGACCCAATCACATACTACTGACATTGCTAACATGCTGCACATCCAATGAGGTACTGCTTACCTCACCAAACACCCACAAGTAAGTACATGGACATTTTCAGAGACATTTTGCAAGAAAACGTATCTATAACAGTAAGTTGTTTATTGTTAATACAAAATAAATACAAATATATCATATAACTTAAAAGCACTAGTATTTTTAAAAAACAAATACAAAAACAGGTAAAATAACTTATTAGAAACATTAACTGGAAGTAAAAATGGCTGCCAAATTAAGCACACAATTCAAATTGTGTGCAAAAGGGGTGTGGTTTTGGGTGGGAATGGGTAGAAAATTAAATGGATTTGACTTAGAGATGTGCATTGAATGAGTGTACACGTAGGCAAATAACATGAAAAGCCTATGTATCCCTCATCATATATCATCTCCATTGAAAAGCATTACAGACCCTTATTCATTCCCCCTATTTGAAGCTCTTATGTTAAAGCTCTTATTTTAATGACAATAGTTTCGGCTAAAGGTAGCACTTTCAGCGCCACCTAATAGCCAAAACTAAAAACTGAAGAGGGCTCCCAGGGGAGGACCCAACGCCAGCCATCTGGTTGGTGGGGGTTAAATGAGCCTAATGTGCTGGGACGCCTATGAAAATGTACTACTATAATGGAAACCAAGGATTCCCACCCTGACTAGGAATCATTCTAGGTATGTGAATCTATGGAAAATATAAACGCTGTCTGACCATATTGAATTTGAGTGGGGGTTGCAACAATCAACGTCTTATGCCCGGCGACCAGTTTCCTTATTGTTGCGTGTAAAGAGTGTCGCATATGTGAGGAACACAGAGGTCAATGCCCCACCTCCAGTTCAGTTTCAAACTATTTATTGTGTTCGAATATTTCTATTCCATAGGGAAATCCATCTGATGACACGTGTTTTGGCACACCTAGTGCCTTTTTCAATTCAGGGCATTCATTTTAACAGTATCTTACATTACTTTTTCAAAATAAGCATATCAATGTGCATTCAAAATAAGACAGATATGAGGGAGTGGTGAAGGGGGATTGTTAGGTTTAGAGAAACATTTAACAGACAAAATATACAATAACGAAAACAGAACAAAAAAGAAAAGAAAAATATGAATTGGTCGGTTGGTTCTCTTATATACATATTCATAAAAATGGAAAAACCCAGATTGAGACTGCACCCAGATTTGAAAAAAGTAGGTTTAATGTGTAGAGGTGCCCTTTAAGATGACACATGTTTCGGTCCCTTTGTAGACCTTTTTCAAATCAGGGCTAATTAAACTGAATATACAACAAATGAGTGCCAACAGTAACATAAGACATTATGTTAAATCACATATAGTACAATGTAAAGAAATTCACATAAAACAAAGTGACATATTTGATTCATAGAAAGGATAAATAAAAAAAAAAAAAAAGTAAAAAGCCAGACAAAAATAGGTTGGGGAATGGGAGGGACAGAGAGGGTCAAGAGATGGGCACAGAGAGCTCGATTAGTTTGGGCTTCATACATAGTCTCATGATTTGGTTTAGCAATGCACAGTAAGTATTAAGTCTCTTACCTCTGATTCTTTAATGCCCCTTTATTTAGCTATAGCAGAAATAATCTGCTCTTCCAATGACGGGTTAGATCCCTTCAAAAGAGTGAAATAAATTAAATTAACTGTACCATTCTACAGTTATGCTGCTTGGCATTGTATACCTATTGTTCATGTTGCAGTAAGCAGGTCCACCCGAGATAACAGTCGTATAATCACAGTATCCTATCTGTGCCAGGTTAATATAAGTCTTTAAATTTCCAAAAATCAAAGGATGTTTCCAATGGATTTAATAAAAACGGGGGATCTATATTAGCATTGCATTGCTCGCGTGCTCTTATTTGTATTTGGTTAAAAGGATTCATTCTTGCTAATCCGCCAGATTTCAACGAGCGTGCGGTGGTAGAATACAGCACACTCGGGGCTCGCGGCATTTCATTGTATAAAAGAAAAGAAAAAGAAAGAGAAAAACTGCCGCACTTCTGAGACGGTCTCTCACCTGGGTCTGTCTATTTCGCGTTCAATCGCGTGCCCAGTGTCCGAAGGGGGCGTCCAAAGGTGTCCCCTTCGTTGGTAAACTAGGAATGGGTTACCATGACGACGGACTCCAATGTAAGTCCGTTTTCTATTGCCGGGGCCAGTATTTGCCCTGTGCAAGTACGGTGGCCATTTCCAAGTGCAAAATAATCAATGATTATTTACTTCTCAACCTGGTCTGATTGAAATACTGAGTCGTTATTATACTTTTGTGGTATTACTAAATGTTTTAATTGAATTATCAACTCGGATTTACCAAACACATTCTTTTACAAATATAGTAAACGCGCAAAGTTAAACCAAATTCAAGTCCCTATAAAATGAATCAAAATTAAGATTCTTGGGGGGTGTTGTCTGCCTGCTGCAAGGAAATATAATCACATATGAGTCATAGTGACATTGTCTCAAGGAGAAAGCAGCATTGAGGCTATTGCTGCGTATTTATGTGATCCCTGATAACAATTCATGAGCCCGACCATTGTCGAGTGCATTTTATTTTCAAAAGTGCCGCTACATAGAGTTTCGTACCATTAATGCTCCAGGCTCATAGTCCTAAAACATATTATGTAGTGAAATGTTTGGTTGAAGGGGTTGTGTCCTGTATCCTAAACAATCTCAGAGTAATTGCAGGCATAATAATATGATATCATGGTGATTCACTGTATAATATCTAGTCCTGAATCTTAGCCAATCTATAAGTTGTTACAGATATGATGATACTTAGTAGTCATAGTGAGTCACTGAGTAATTGGGCCCCTGAGTGTTTCATGGCCCAAACCAGGTCCCTTTTAGATAGGATGAAACTTTTGTCATAGTGAGTCACTGAAAAAGCGGGCCACTGAGGGTCTCATGGCTCAAACCAGGTCCCTTTTAAAGGAAAGAGTCCATTTCATTGTCTGTGTTTAAGCCGAGAACTGTTGAGTTAAGTTTACAGATTGTTCTCGCTTCCGCTTGTCTCAACTTTTTCTCCTTGTTGCCACCTCTTTTACCCAAAGAAACTTTCTGGAGACCAATAAACTTTGCAGGTATATATCTTTGTATTAAAAAGTTTGATTGAATGATTATTTACATTCTTGAGGTCCTCTATTACTGATTAACTATGTACTGAGCCCCATATGATTTGCATGAGTCACAGCGCTAAGTGTACAGAGGTTAACACATTATTCAAACGTTTGTTTCCATTCTTAGTTAACTACGCACTAAGTACCCATGTAGTTTAGATTACAAGTAGTTTGCTTACAATAATATTCTCGTCTTACCATAAGCGTATGGTGTTCTTTCTCACGTCGTTTACTGTGCAATTTACAGGTTAATACCACCTGTAATACAGTATTCCTTATCGTTGTAGTATGCCTGATACATCGTGTGGTTACATTTTTAGATTTTGTTTTGCAATTACTGCTGTCCCCATTAGCCAGAATTACTGATCCTTGTAGTACATCTGATGCATCGTATGTTTCATTTTCTGGATTTGGTTTTAGAATTGCTGCCTGTCACCATTAACCAAAACAATTACGTGGTCAATTTTAGGTGTCACCTATTACAATTGTCATTAGGCGCCACTGTCTTGCTCCTCACGTGTCTAAATAACTCTAGTGTCTTCTTTTAAGATGTTACCACACCCAATGTTAAAAATAGCTGTCCCTGGACACTGTGTTCGCATTGAACCGCGTGGCGCCCGCTCGTGTTCTTGCAGTGAATTTGCGTTGCCATAGAAACCATAAAAACCTGTGTTCTATTTGAAGCTCAAGCACATAACAATACATCTTCAATCTACATACTGCCTGTCTTTCTCATATTAAGTATATCTCATGTCATTTGGATCCTAATGCCTGTCTACGCCTAAAGTATTTTCCTCACTTGTATACAAAAGTACAGTCTCCCCTATACGCTGTGTTTGCATTGAACCGTGTGACGCCGGTTTGTGTACTTTGAAATATATTATATCAGTTAGATCCTAATGCCTTTTCATGCCTTAATTCTTTTCCTCATTCACGTTCAGAAATCTAATCTCTCGTCTCGTGTCGGCTCTCTGAATTACGGGAGAAAGCCGGCCCATGTACCTAATGTTTCCTTTGGTTGCCATGGTTCCCTTACGCGGCTGTCTTCCCTTTCCAGTATCTGACGTTAACGGGTGCATGTTTTGGTATCAGAAGAGTCATTCATGTTAATTCGTGTACGTTTGTTCCCAACTTTGCGTACTCATTAAATCTTTTGTTAAAAAAAAGTACCATTAAGGTACAACCTCCTAATTAAAAATGAATGATTACTGCTGGCCTATTCTCATTATAAATCAATCCATTGGATATTAGAATCTGTATTACCTATCATAATCGTATTCTTACCAAGTATTGTATTATGGGTTAAATTACACAAATCCGTGCTTTAAAGTAAAGATCTGCTTCACATTTATATCAACTCTTTTAATTTTAAGTTAAACCTACCCGGCAGGCACATAATATATCTGCCTGATGGTCCATAACATAAATCTAATGGGGTTATAACATGGCATCTAACCATAGAACTGTCAATTTGTTAGATCTCAAAGGTCCACATATACTGCTCCTAAACCCCACATATTTCAAAGACTACCTGACCTTCGCATAGCAGTCCTCCTATTGGTAAAATCTATCCTTTCCTATTGTTATACCACTCGTTAACCGTAATATTGACATATTGGCTCCCATGTATACTCTCAAAGATGGTGTTACCCTTGTAATGCAATATTGCTCCCATTCTTTTGTTTGGTTTACTTGTATCAATGACTATCACCATATCATTAATTTCTCTTATTTAACCTCCTATAGAAAATAAGCCATCTCGTTATCTTTATTTAGACCATGTTCCACAGTTCTGAATTTACAAATAAGTTTAGCTTCTGCTTGTTTGAGCAGAGTCTCCCTATTTCCACCTCTCCAGCCAAGGATCACTCTTTGTAGTCCGATACATTTAATGCCCTGCTTTCTGTCCATCTGATGTTCTTTTTGCCAATGATGTGCAAGTGGCACATAGGGTTCTGACTTCCAATTGCAGATAAATGCTCTCTTATTCGTGTTATCACTTCTCTTATCGTACTTCCTATGTTGATAGGTTTACACACGCAAATGATGGCGTGGACCACATTCTTAGTTCTACAATTAATATTCTCCTTTATTTTCATTTTGATGCCTTGTCCATCTTGAAACATATTTGTGCAGTCGTATGCATGTTTGCATAATGTGCAAATGCCACATTTCCTGAAACCCAAAACACCTGATCTCAATCAAATTTCGATTGGTAACGTTGTATCCTCAGGGAGTAGTGATGGACTCAAATTGTTTTTCGGGGTTTTCGTCCTCCTATAGATTATTTTCGGCCTTCTTCCACAGATTTGGATATATGTGGATCCAGTTTTAAAATATGCCAATTGTTATGTAGGATTTTCCTTATGTCATAGTTGCTTGAGCAAAATGTGATTATGAAGTTAACTTTTGCCTGACTTTCCATTGCTGGCCTTTCCTTAGGGATTAGAGTTTGCTCCCTTGTTAACCTTTTCACCTTCTCACAAGCTGTTTTGATGTGTTTCCATGGGTATCCTCTCTGTTTGAATCTAGTTGACAACAGTTTGCATTTGTCATCAAATTGTGTAGGATCTTGTCAGTTTCTGCGCGCCTGTATAAACTCTCCAGTCGGTATATTAGGTTTCGCTGATTCATAATGGCAACTGGTTGCGTATAGAGTGGAATTGACCTCCGTTTCTTTACGATATGTCTTCGTGAGTAGATGCTCCTCTACTATATTGATTTAGATCCAAAAAGTCAATGCTGGTTTGACTGCTCTGTCCAGTAAATTCAATTCCTAGCTCATTGTAATTCAGCCTTTCCATAAATTCTTCAAGGTCTTGTGCTGCTCCATTCCAAGTCAAAAGCATGTCATTGATGTAATGGGCCCATAAGATCACTTTTCCTGTAAATGCTTCATCTGTATACACCATTTTATCCTCGAATATCCCCATAAAAGGTTTGCGAGGGCAGGGGCATATTTGGTGCCCATCGCCACTCCCTTCTTTTGTCGTTAGAAGTTGTCATGTCAGGAATATTTTATGATCAAGGCATGCCTCGGGAAAACCAGGCATGGTTTTTGAATAACAGGCTCTGTCAAACCAACTCTGAGAGAAATCAAGGAACTTCACTTTTACTCGCACAGGAAAATGCTTTCATTTCTTTACAAATGTATCAAAGCTCAGTAGTTCAAAAGAGACTCCAGCTATCTGAGCCATGTCAGTTTCAATGCATCTGTGCTTCAAATATACTACTGCCTAGAAGAAAATAACTATGGCTGCAAGGCAATATTGGGAAGTCAGATGGCAAAAACGAATTTGAAAGGAAATGCTAGCAGCTTTCAACACATGTGTAAAAATTGGCTTTTGCACAACTAAAGGAGAAAAATGGCTGTTTAAAAAAATAAACTGTTGAAGGAAAGCCTGCCATTACCTAGCATTGTGAAGCGGTTGTGGCTGGTGAAAGTACATCCATGGGCTACATTATTCCACAGGTTTGTTTTAATTCAGGACCAAATATCAGAAAATAAAGGTTTTAAACCGCCTTGGCTGGATGTGCATGCTGTCAAAAACAGGTTATTCCAGTTGGCAGAGTTAAAGCTTTCCCCTAGGAAGGGAGCCACACCATAAACTTCCAGGATACGAAAGTGATAATTGCTAGCTTGAAAGACTTTGAATGGACCAGACAAAAAAAGTGCACACGCTCGTCATACATTCGTCTGTGCTCCAGGCTGGGACAGTAGAAGTCATGGGACACTAACCTGTGAAGTAGAGGGGGCCATAACACCTTCAATCAAACTGGGAACCCACACAGGGCTGAAGTGACAGTTGGTGGCAGCTGAAAAAGAAAAATAATGGTGCAGTGCAAGACAAAGGACTGCCATTTGCTTCCAAAGACTATTTTATGAATAAACTTTACAGACATTTTATCTCTGCAACAAGAATTTGTAAAATGTTAAAATGTTATAGTTTAAATATAATTTTATGGGCTTTCATTGAAGACATGGTAGAATTCACTGACACTTTGGGTACAGAAATGGCAAAGTATTGAGGATTACAAGAAAAGCAACCATGTTGCAAATGCAAAGTTTTGTACATACATCCCTTATGATCATCCATACCCATGTATAAAGTTATGGAATTTTAGGCCGAAAATTTTACACTGAAAATGACCAAGAAGGAATAAAAGCACAACCCCATGTCTCACAGATTGCAGGATTGGACAGCTGTGCTCTACATTAAATATGTAACCTGATTATGTCATTAACTAAGGTGCCATAACTGTACAAATGTGTACATTCTGGTATGACAGATTTTTGGCAAAAAGGTTTGTGGGAAGTCTTTATACATCATAAAATGCAACCTCCTGAACTGAGTCACATCCCAGTGGAGGCAACTAAATCAGTGTATTTCACCCGTTTTTATTAAAAAAACGTTAATTTTAGGCGGGAATCGAAAAATTGCAAAGTTTCCAACATGTCATTTTGCTGCAATCTGTTTTAAACTTTCCACTCATTTTTTAACTGTATGCTTTTGGTAATCCATTCTTTGTGATTGTTAGTGTCTTTGCATTGTTGCTTTAGTGAGGAATTATATTTGCTTCAAGGTTTTTAGCACATATTCATTATTTATTTGTCCATTTCCGAGTGGCATTTCATAACATTGCAACGGGTTTAAAATTTGTTTTTCTCTTATTTGGTGAGAGAAGGACAGATTTAGATTCCGTTTTCTGTTTCTTTTTCCTGATTACCTGCTGCTTCTGTTTATCCACTCAGCATTGATTATTTGTGGGTTGAGGGAACATTGCAGGGGGAAATCCTAACTTGGGTGCTATCTTTCCTAAACCAAAAAGTGCTCCTATTCAACTGTGCTGTGTATATGTTCCACTAGAAGGTTAAACCCAGTGGATTACTCACATGCTCATTGTAATTATCACCCCATTGGTGATTGCTGCCCCATATTAAAAAGTGTATGATTTCTTTTGAATTTTAAAATAAATAAATAAATATTGTATTTTACCAACCAGCCTGGTTCATGGTCCATTGTGACCGGGGTATTTGAAAAGGGGGTGTGATATGAGTGGTGTACCATCTCAATATTGAATATATATAACAGAAAAACATAAGCATTTCAGTCGTGCGCTGCATACTAGGCTGAAACCAAGGTGTGTGTCGCCTGATTGAAATACTTTACAGCAGTAATCATTCATTTTTAATTCGGAGTTTGAACCTTAATGGTACTTTTTTTAACAAAAAGATGTCATGAGTATGCAAAGTTGGGAACAAACGTACACGGAATTAACATGAATTACTCTTCTGATCCCAAAACATGGCCCCGTTAACGTCAGATACTGGAATGGGAAGACGGCCTTGTAAGGGAACCATGGCAACCAAAGGAAACATCATGTACATGGGCCGGCTTTCTCCCGTAATTCAGAGAGCCGACGTGAGACGAGAGATTACATTTCTGAAAGTAAGTGAGGAAAAGAATTAAGGCATGAAAGGGCATTAGGATCTAACTGATATGATATATATATATATATATATATATATATCTGCATGGGCAAAAGAAGTCGATCTACCTGACGGCAGACAAACTGGATTTACAAAGGGCGTGGGAACCGAGAACAACCTTGCCCTAGTAAATCTGATAAAACTCGACGCCCTAAACAAGAAAGAGCAATTATTCATGCTATTCATCGACTTACAGCAAGCGTTCGATTCAATTAATCTAAACAAATTATGGGAGAAGCTGGCAAATAGAAATGACCCAAACGCCCTGCTGCAACCAATAAAGGCATTACACTCCAATACAACAATCAGAGTAAGACTAAATGCAAGTGGAGACCTGTCCAAACCCATTATTACCACCAGAGGGGTGAAACGGGGATGTCCACTCGCTGCCCTCTTGTTCAAACTTTAGATCGCTGACATCTCAATTGCATTGGCAAGTGTCAAATGTTTCCCTCCAAAAATCAATGGACATCCAATAAGCTATGTGATCTATGCTGATGACTTAGTACTGTTCGATAAGACCCGGATAGGATTACAGCGACTTTTGTCAGCGCTCGAATCTTACATGATTGTCAATGATTTGTCAATCAATGTGATAAAAACAAAAATCATGAAGTTTGGCAGCGATCGGGTCGCTAAAAACAAGAAATTTAAATGGCAAATTGATAACAAATTTCTTGAAGAAGTTACAGAAATTTGTTATTTAGGAATTCTGATGAATACCTCGATTCGTGAGTGGAGCTGGGTTCAAGATATAATCCAGCGGACCTGAATGCTTGCCTTACAAGGAGCAAGATTACACACCCTATACGGACAATTTTCAGTAATACCGCTGCGCACGTTTTACCTCCAAAAAGTGGTCCCTACAATAACCTTTGGGGCAGAGGCGGGCTGGAATATTGACCTAAAGATCTGGTCCACTCTGGAAGGGTTATTCTGGCGCCAAGTACTTAGATTACCTAAGTATCTCTCAATTACCACAATTCGTCATGAACTGGCACTAGAAAGCTTATATGGAACAGTTCTTTGGAAATCCTTGTCACTACTACGAAAGATGGAAATATCGAATCCTGAACCAGCTTACAAAATACTAAGATCAGGAGGATCACATCATCACAAAGGTTTGCTTTTAAGATGGTCAGAGAAACTGAAAGCCATCATGCATAATGCAAATATCTCAATGGACACATTGACAAATCGGCCACAGATTGCAAGAACTAAGTTGAAAGAATGGTTAGGGATCGACAACTTGGATAATCTTGCAAGGATGCCGACAGTGTTAGATCTTGGGCCAACAAAGAATAAAGTGGACAATATGCCAAAATATCTGTGCCAATTTCCCTCGAGATATTACAGAGACAAATTTCTCAGACTTATATTGAACCTTCATAAAACAAACCAAATGATGTTGATGAGAAAAATGAAACCGGTTACTGATGAAGCTTGTCGGCACTGCAAACTCCACGTAGAGTCATTAAAACATCTGACAATCGAATGTGTGGCAATAAATGAGTTGAGACTCATCCACCTGAGTAAATTCAAGCCTGCAAACGATATGATGGAAGATTTGTGGTTCCGGATACTGAGTGGTAGCTCGGAACATCTAATCTGTTCAGTGATAAATTTCCTCGATAAAGTCTTAATCTGAATGTCTAGAACTTAATTTGAATGTCAAGAACTTAAATGTACAAGGAAAGTGTTACTAATGAATTGAGGATGAGTTGTAATAAAAGTTTGTAAAAACTAGATGTTACAAATAAAAAATAAAATAAAAAAAAAAGATATATTTTAAAGTATACAAACCGGCAGCACGCGGTTCAATTCTAACATATATAATGCATAATGTACTTTTGTATCTAAGTGAGGAAAAGACTTTAGGCGTAGTGAGGCATTAGGATCCAAATGACATGAGATATACTAACATGGTAATTCATAGAATTTCGCAGAAAAGTGTCGCAAGCGGCTGGCGCAGAGTGTCCGCGTGCGATTGTGTGCGCCAGGAACGTGCGCTAAAACCGATTTCCGCGCACAGCGTATTCATGGATTTTAGGCTCCCAAACCAGCCGTGGCGCAGAGAATCGCAGCGACCCTGCAGCAGCGCCAGTAACGCCCCCAAGAACGCCCTCGCGCAAGGAAAAGCCATCAAAATCGCTAAATCATCGCAAATGGCTGCGCTAACCCTGGACCAGTTCACCGGGCTGGCAAACGGCAAACGCCAAGCGGGGAACGTGTATTTCAGGGGTGCGCGGGAAGTTCCACACGCGATTGGCCCAGTGCGAGCAGGGTACGTGTATTTCAGGGGTGCGCGGGAAGTTCCACACGTGATTTCATCATGGTACGTGTATTTCAGGGGTGCGCGGGAAGTTCCACACGCGATTGGCCCAGTGCGAGCAGGGTATGTGTATTTCAGGGGTGCGCGGGAAGTTCCACACGCGATTTCAGCAGGGTACGTGTATTTCAGGGGTGCGCGGGAAGTTCCACACGCGATTGGCCCAGTGCGAGCAGGGTACGTGTATTCCATGGGTGCGCGGGAAGTTCCACATGCGATTCCAGCAGGGTATGTGAATTCCAGGGGTTCTGGGGAGTACTACACGTGAATTGGCCGTGTGGGTCCTCCCAGGTGTACGCTCGACAACCTCCACCGCCCCTGCAGGCAGCCCACACCACGGGGGACTACCCTGCACCCCTGCTCATGTCCCGCAGGCAGCCCATCCACCATGGGCATGCCCCGCAGCCAGCCCACATGTCACCTTGCACTACTGATCAACAATGCATGTCTCCCACCACCCCCACCCCCCAGCAGTGCAGGGGCAGCCTCCACCAGGCCCCCACTCATGTCTACCACCACCCCCCAGCCACCATGGGCAGCCCCCACCAGGCCCCCACTCATGTCTCCCACCACCCCCAGCCACCAGGGGCACCCTCCACCAGGCCCCCACCCATGTCTCCCACCACCCCCACCCCCCAGCAGTGCAGGGGCACCCTCCACCAGGCCCCCACTCATGTCTCCCACCACCCCCACCCCCCAGCAGTGCAGGGGCAGCCTCCACCAGGCCCCCACTCATGTCTACCACCACCCCCACCCCCCAGCCACCATGGGCAGCCCCCACCAGGCCCCCACTCATGTCTCCCACCACCCCCACCCCCCAGCCACCAGGGGCACCCTCCACCAGGCCCCCACTCATGTCTCCCACCACCCCCACCCCCCAGCCACCAGGGGCACCCTCCACCAGGCCCCCACTCATGTCTCCCACCACCCCCACCCCCCACCATCCAGGGGCACCCTCCACCAGGTCCCCACTCATGTCTCCCACCACCCCCCCCCCCCCAGCCACCAGGGGCACCCTCCACCAGGCCCCCACTCATGTCTCCCACCACCCCCACCCCCCAGCAGTGCAGGGGCACCCTCCACCAGGCCCCCACTCATGTCTCCCACCACCCCCACCCCCCACCATCCAGGGGCACCCTCCACCAGGCCCCCACTCATGTCTCCCACCACCCCCACCCCCCAGCAGTGCAGGGGCACCCTCCACCAGGCCCCCACTCATGTCTCCCACCATCCACACCCCCCAGCAGTGCAGGGGCAGCCTCCACCAGGCCCCCACTCATGTCTCCCACCACCCCCACCCCCCAGCAGTGCAGGGGCAGCCTCCATCAGGCCCCCACTCATGTCTACCACCACCCCCACCCCCCAGCCACCATGGGCAGCCCCCACCAGGCCCCCACTCATGTCTCCCACCACCCCCACCCCCCAGCCACCAGGGGCACCCTCCACCAGGCCCCCACCCATGTCTCCCACCACCCCCACCCCCAGCAGTGCCGGGGCAGCCTCCACCAGGCCCCCACTCATGTCTCCCACCACCCCCACCCCCCAGCCACCAGGGGCAGCCTCCACCAGGCCCCCACTCATGTCTCCCACCACCCCCACCCCCCAGCCACCAGGGGCAGCCTCCACCAGGCCCCCACTCATATCTCCCACCACCCCCACCCCCCAGCCACCAGGGGCAGCCTCCACCAGGCCCCCACTCATGTCTCCCACCACCCCCACCCCCCAGCCACCAGGGGCAGCCTCCACCAGGCCCCACTCATGTCTCCCACCACCCCCACCCCCCAGCCACCAGGGGCACCCTCCACCAGGCCCCCACTCATGTCTCCCACCACCCCCACCCCCCAGCAGTGCAGGGGCAGCACCACCAGGCCCCCACTCATGTCCCCCTGCACCCCCACCCCCCAGCATTCAGGGGCACCCTCCACCAGGCCCCCACTCATGTCTCCCACCACCCCCCAGCAGTGCAGGGGCACCCTCCACCAGGCCCCCACTCATGTCTCCCACCACCCCCACCCCCCAGCAGTGCAGGGGCACCCTCCACCAGGCCCCCACTCATGTCTCCCACCACCCCCACCCCCCAGCAGTGCAGGGGCAGCCTCCACCAGGCCCCCACTCATGTCTCCCACCACCCCCACCCCCCAGCAGTGCAGGGGCAGCCTCCACCAGGCCCCCACTCATGTCTACCACCACCCCCACCCCCCAGCCACCATGGGCAGCCCCCACCAGGCCCCCACTCATGTCTCCCACCACCCCCACCCCCCAGCCACCAGGGGCACCCTCCACCAGGCCCCCACCCATGTCTCCCACCACCCCCACCCCCCAGCAGTGCAGGGGCAGCCTCCACCAGGCCCCCACTCATGTCTCCCACCACCCCCACCCCCCAGCAGTGCAGGGGCACCCTCCACCAGGCCCCAACTCATGTCTCCCACCACCCCCACCATCCAGGGGCACCCTCCACCAGGCCCCCACTCATGTCTCCCCCCACCCCCCAGCCACCAGGGGCACCCTCCACCAGGCCCCCACTCATGTCTCCCACCACCCCCACCACCCAGCAGTGCAGGGGCAGCACCACCAGGCCCCCACTCATGTCCCCCTGCACCCCCACCCCCCAGCATTCAGGGGCACCCTCCACCAGGCCCCCACTCATGTCTCCCACCACCCCCCAGCAGTGCAGGGGCACCCTCCACCAGGCCTCCACTCATGTCTCCCACCACCCCCACCCCCCAGCAGTGCAGGGGCACCCTCCACCAGGCCCCCACTCATGTCTCCCACCACCCCCACCCCCCAGCAGTGCAGGGGCAGCCTCCACCAGGCCCCCACTCATGTCTCCCACCGCCCCCACCCCCCAGCAGTGCAGGGGCAGCCTCCACCAGGCCCCCACTCATGTCTACCACCACCCCCACCCCCCAGCCACCATGGGCAGCCCCCACCAGGCCCCCACTCATGTCCCCCTGCACCCCCACCCCCCAGCATCCAGGGGCACCCTCCACCAGGCCCCCACTCATGTCTCCCACCACCCCCACCCCCCAGCATCCAGGGGCACCCTCCACCAGGCCCCCACTCATGTCCCCCTGCACCCCCACCCCCCAGCCACCATGGGCAGCCCCCACCAGGCCCCCACTCATGTCTCCCACCACCCCCACCCCCCAGCAGTGCAGGGGCACCCTCCACCAGGCCCCCACTCATGTCTCCCACCACCCCCACCATCCAGGGGCACCCTCCACCAGGCCCCCACTCATGTCTCCCACCACCCCCACCCCCCAGCCACCAGGGGCACCCTCCACCAGGCCCCCACTCATGTCTCCCACCACCCCCACCCCCCACCATCCAGGGGCACCCTCCACCAGGCCCCCACTCATGTCTCCCACCACCCCCACCCCCCAGCCACCAGGGGCACCCTCCACCAGGCCCCCACTCATGTCTCCCACCACCCCCACCCCCCAGCAGTGCAGGGGCACCCTCCACCAGGTCCTCACAATCCCCAATCTTGTGCGTTATGGTCAGCCTCCACAGCCAAAAAGCCCTACCAAGTAACCCATTCACCCACATGGAAATGGAAATTACATGTCACACCCCCAATGTTCATTACGCTAATGAACCCATGTCCGTCACACACAAATGTTGCAATTGAATGGGAAAACACCCAACATGACATGCATGAAACCAATGAGATGATACCACACAGTGAAGTATGAAAACAAAATTGTATTGAAAAAAAGAAAGAATGCTAAAGAAATGAAACAAACTACAATGGGAATGAAAAAAAATAAGCTGCATGTCCGTATAAAAAAAAGAAACAGCAAATCATAATCCAAAAAAATGTCGTCCAAAGTCAAATGTAAAAAAATATCCATGTCCACACGTTTAACCAAGAGGTGGTGACAAAAAGGCTGGAACTGAGAAAGTTAAAAAAGAAAGCGATCAAGGTAGGGAAGGTGGAGGCATGGACTGAATATCACACGGGCGAGAAGATTTACAAGGCATGGCTAAAACACCATCGCCAAGCACTGTACCAGAAGGACGCGGAAGCCATGCTGGTAATTGGGGCGACGAGAAAGACCAAAGATTTTTGGACACTGCTCAGAAATAGAAATTGCCAAAAAGCGCCTCCACTCTCGAGTTCAGTATCGGAACAAAGCTGGATCTCCCACTACTCAGACTTATACCGGGCACCCGGGAACTCGCCCGTCCAGACTCAAAAAGGAGGGGAATACCCATGGATCAATTTAGCAAACCA
Source organism: Ambystoma mexicanum (assembly GCF_040938575.1). Classification (NCBI taxonomy): domain Eukaryota; kingdom Metazoa; phylum Chordata; class Amphibia; order Caudata; family Ambystomatidae; genus Ambystoma; species Ambystoma mexicanum. The sequence goes on along the minus strand of NC_090926.1, from coordinate 573,059,011 downwards.
GGAAAACATCCTAAGAATAATTGCCAAGCTAAAAACGTCAAGGGCACCGGGCCCAGATGGACTGACGAATGTGGATATTAAAAGACATCCAGCAGCATGGGCATATGCGATTTATGAACTTTTCACCCAATGTCAAACCCTGAAGCAAGTTCCTAAATCCTGGACAGAGGCAATTTTAGTCCCAGTTTTTAAGCAGGGCGATAGAAACCTGCCAGCCAACTACAGACCGATTGTACTTCTTGACATAATTGGCAAAATCTATGCATCATTGCTGTTAAAACACTTCAAGGACTGGGCCGCCTTCTCCCCAGCGGCGGACTGTTTTCAGACAGGATTCCAAAAAGGCACAGGAACGGCAATCAATCTTCTTATCCTGAGTATAATCAAGGCCAATGCTAAGAGGGGGGCGACTAAAGTTTACATGGCACTAATAGACCTCTCACAGGCCTTCGACACAGTAGATCGGGCGATGCTATGGGACAAACTGACAGCATGGAACTGCCCGCGCCCAGTTCTCGACCCTATCCGGGCCCTCCACACGGAAACATCATTAAGGGTCCGCTTAAACCAGCAAGGGGACCTCTCCGACATGATCTGCACCAAACGAGGAGTTAAACAGGGATGCCCCCTGGCCCCGGCCCTATTTATTGCATTTATTGGGGACTATCAAGAGTCCGAGAAAACGGTGCGAGCATTCCCCCCCAAACTAGGAGGGGTGAAAGTGCCCAGGCTTTGGTATGCCGACGACTTGGTTCTACTAGACCAAACAGCAATTGGCCTCCAGCGTCAGCTGACCAACGTAGCGGCATACATGAGCATGAATAACCTGCAAATCAACAAAACGAAAACCAAAATCTTGATATTCTCAAAACCAACAAAGAGCACGAAACCTACTTTCGGCTGGGCACTGGGACAAACCAAAATTGAAGTTGTAACCGAATACAAATATCTCGGAGTCATGCTAGACAACACGCTCCGGGAAAACTCACTCCAAAACTCGCTCTGGTCAAAAGTACGGAACCTAACCTCTCAAATGCGGGCAGTCGATGGGAAATTTGGAAAATTCTCATGGTTTCCCGCCATACAATTCTACAAAACGAAAGTAGTTCCAACTATTACTTATGGCATGGCGGCAAACCTCAATCTCCCGGTTGAACTATGGCCTCGTCTAGAAGGCTTCATTTGGAAATCTGTACTAGGCTTGCCTAAGTCAGCTCCCCTTCCAGCAATCCGTCGAGACTTAGGTCTACTATCTCTCGGAGCGGTGGTGATAATATCCGCAACGCAGCTATACAGGAAAATTCGGTTACAAAGCTCCCCCTCGATCTTCAAAATCGTGGGGGGGGAATTACAAGGACAGAACTGTAAAGCCTTGGCAGATTGGGAAAAAAAAATCAAGATTGCTATGGAGGCGGTGCTGTGTGATGAAGAAACACTGATCTCAAATCCAGGCCGTGTCAAAACTAAGCTAGAGCAGCAAGATTGGATCTGTACAAACGAAAAAGCTCTTTCTTATAAATCTCTAATGCATCTACCTCCTTCGTACAATCGCCTAAAGGAACCTTTGAAGTACTGTGATAAGTTCCCGGGAAAAAATCTAAGACGAACCTTTATGCGGGCTCGGCTAAACATACTCCCTACTAGAGAAATTCTATTTAATAGAGCGCTGTCCCCATTAGCGGAGTGCCGGCTATGCAGTACGCCGGACAACCAAGAATCACTTCGACACCTGCTAATGATCTGTCCAGCACTATCCGATGAGAGACAATCCTATCTGACACCACTCTTCAATGAAGCCAAGACGTTGGATGAGGAAACCTCCTGGTCACGGCTGATAGCCGGGGACTCGGCTAAATGGTCCAGGACAGCCGCGAAGTTTTTGACTGTCGCTCTGCAAAGAGCTAATGGGCCAAATTGAACCTGTAAGAGCCTACAGGGACCCGCTGAGGAGGCGCACACGTCTGGCCGGCTCGCGAGCTCAGAATAAGAGACAGGAATCCATAGGAGTGGTGTCCCTAGGTAGATACTAAACAAACGGCGCAACTGGGAAAGAAAAATTTTAAAACATGTTGTAAAAACCTATGAGGTTATAAACAATGGGAATAAAAAAAAAAAATAAAAAAAAAATGTAAAAAAATATCTATCCAATTAAGAACTATGTAAAAAACTTCAAAGGGTCCATGAGCCCAACCGAACAAAGGAAACCTACAAAAAAAACCTAACTAAAAAGCAACTATATACAAAAAGTGGAGCAGTGTCCGTCGACTCCAAATCATAAGAACAAACAAAGGAAACCTAAAACTAAAGAACTATATACAAAGGCGGCGGGCAAGTCCAGCGGCTCACTCCGTGGTGTTCCGGGCCAGGGCATCATCGAACTCCTGTTCGATGTCCCGGAGGCGGTCCAGTTCCATGGCCCCGAGGGTCCGCAGGGATGACGCCGTGTCCTCCTCCAACCCCCTGCGGATTGCCTCGAGGCACTCGGCCCGCCTCAGGGCCCTCGGCATGGAGTTCTCCGCCCTGACCATTGTGAGCCGCGCCTCTTCCGCCCGCCGCCGCTCCGCACCTATGGCGTGGCCCAACCGCTGCCACACGGAAGACACTCTCTGTCCTGGGTCCTCCTGCCCTCCGGCCAATGCCTGCCCCTCCGATGTCGAAGGCCCCGAGCCTTCATGGCTCCCACCATGTTGCTGCTGTTGCTCTGCCTCTGCCCGTGCACTGCCTCCTGCTGCCTGCACATCCTCCGCCGGCTGGGGTGCAGTTGTTGATGTGGCCACCCCTGCTGGACGTCCGACTCCCGACTGTGGCAGGGATGCCTCCTTCACCAGCCTGGCCGCACTGTCAGAGGCAGCTCCACAGGGCACCCAGGTGACTGATGGGTGGGAAGATGGCACAGAGGACGACTGGCGCGTAGGGGGTCCAGTTGAGGAGGGCGTCGGAGCAAGCCCCATCAGACGGAGGAATCCGGTCTGGGTGACCTGTCCCATCAGGCTGACGTGGTCAACGAGCCATTCGAGATGACGTGCAGTCTCTCCATGAAAAGACTGCAGGTCACCTCGCATGGCCCGTTGACGCAACGCCACACCAGCCAGGACAGGCTCAACCCGGACCTGGATAGCCACGTCTGCAGGCAGAGGAAGGCCAGTTGACGTCAGCTCATCCCCTGCCTGAAAACAGGTCTGGACGTAGGCATCCCTGCTGGTGCAAGATGATGCAGGGACAGGATCGGGGACAGGATTGCACACAGGCACCTCCGCGGCGGCCTGTGCTGCCTCCTGTCCCTGGTCCTGGACTGCACCACTAGCACCAGTGGGATCCCCACCTCCAGACCCCGTCTCTGGTGCTTGCACGGCCTCCTCCTCCACCAAACCCCCCACCAACCTGGATGACTCCGTGCCATCTTCCCCTGTTGGGCCCTGTGGGGTCCCAGCTGCCCCTTCTGCTGCCGAGGAGTCCAACTCCAACCTCCGCCTCTTGGACCTCCCCCCGGCAGCTGCGGCCTGGTACGCGGCACCGGACTCCTCACTCCCCGACGAGATGACAACACGGGAGGGGAGCCGGGCCTTGCGTCTCCGGCTGGCGGTGGGATCCCCGCCGCTGTGCTCCACAGCACCTTCTCCGCCCTCTTCATCAGTTGACGCTGCAGACAGGGAGAAACAAAACACAGGCATCAGGGCACTGTACAATGGACACATACACACATGACAGTTGCACATGAGTGGCATTGGCAAACCTCAGACATGTCATCACAATCCCCAACACACATGTCATTGCAACTCGCACACATAAGCCATACCACTGCCATATCGCAACTGCCACCACCATCCATACACATACAACAGCATGAGCAGCCAAAGGTGAGCCAGACATCACATGCAACACAGGAAGTGCACCACACATGTACACACACCACCACACTTGCATGCATGTGTACACCTCTGCCAAGTGTCGCACTGTTCAGACGGGCATCCATGTCACATCTGCCAATCAGGCTTCCACATACCGCTGTCACATGCATCCATGTAGCATCACTGTTGCACCCTTGTCAAATACACACACATGCACATGTACACAGTGCTCATACATGCAGCTGAAAACAACATACATGCGTGACATCACGGACATGTCTACTTACATACACATTCATCCAAACATGTGTGCCTACACACACAAGCACCATCCATGTCTCACACATTACAGCCCTCGCATGTGTCAGCCCCACGGCTCTGTACACCCCCACCCATACTCAACCCCATACAAACAGATGTGCAACCTGCACACTACCGAATAATCACCACACGCACTGCTCACAATCAGGATGCATGTACACTCACCGCCCGACTCCAGACGGGTCTGCTTCTCCAGGACCTGGACGTGGAACGCTGGGGATATGCGTTCCAGGACCCTCATCTGTTCTTCCGACAAGTGGCCCCGGCGCCCCTTGGCATCCGCTGCCTTCAAGAGGCGCCGGGCCTTGTTCAGGGTCCTGGACCTGGAGTCCTCCCAGCGCTTCCTGACATGTTGTAAGTCGCGGACTGCCACCCCCTCCGCGTTGATGGCAGTCACGATGTCAGTCCAGATCCGAGTCCGTCCTTCCTTGTCGGCGCGGGAACTTCCGAAGAGGGCATCATACTGCCCCAGGACTTGCTCCACCAGGACACCAACTTCGGTGGCACTGAAGCTGGTGCCCCTCTGCCTCTCTGGCTGGGGGTTGTCTGTGGTCACAGATGGTGTTTGCCCCGACATGACAACCCCAGAGGCAGGAGTGGGTGGGCAACTGGGTCCTGGGGCTGGGCTGTGGAGCGATGGAATACCAGTCGGGAGTCCTCGGTTCCAGCAGGGGTGGTCACAGCAACAGCACCCCTGGCTGATGTGCAGGCAGCAAATGGCAGTGCACGTGGGCAGCAGGCAGTCAGGCAGCAGCAGATGGCAGGTGGGAGCGTGCTCGGGGCTCTGGGGGGCAGTAGTTCGGCCTTCTGGGCAGGAGCGTGGTCTTCCGTGTCCATACGTGTGGCCAGCTTGATACGGAGTGATTTGGCACGTGAAAAGTCTGCACGTCAGCGTGAAATTCGAGGAAAGGCCCTTAGCGCGTAAGCGCGTCAGCACGCATACGCGATTCTATTGGACCAAAGGCCCTCAGCGCGTAAGCGCGTCTGTGACGTGACCCGCACAGGTGTTTCCCACACAGCACGTGATGACAGAGCACACGTGGAAAGACTGCACGTCAGAGTGTCATCGCGTGTAATTGGACAAAAGTGCACGTACACGCGATTGGCCTATGTACGTGTATATCAGGGGTGCGCGGGCACTTACACACGCAAGTACGTCAGCGCACCTGTATCCCGGGGTGCGCGGGAATTTCCACACGCTATTGGACTGGGTACTGGATTTCAGAGGTGCGCGGGTCACACGCTCGCCTACAACACGCGCAGCGCATAAATCTGCGCGCTAACAAAATAACAAGCTCAGACCCAGGATGAACATACCGTTCCTAGCAGCAGTGGGCGTGGGCTACCAAAGGAGGAGGAGGAGGAGGAGGAGGAGGAGGATAGTCAGGCCCAGAATATTCACACCCAGAACCAGCCTTTTCGGGATGCCTGATGACCAGGTGCATGGGAGGTACAGGTTTCCACCACACATTATACTGGACCTGGTGAGTGAGTGGGAGGATGACCTCACATCACCCACCCTGTGCTCCCAAGCACTCAGCCCCCTGGAGAAGGTCCTCAATGTACTGCACTTCTTAGCCACTGGATCATTTCAGCGGACAAGTGCCATTGTGGGTGGGGTATCACAGGCCACCCAGTCACGCTGCCTACACCAGGTCTTGAACATCATCACTGCACGCCCATCAGTCCGCAGGCACATATACCTGCCCAGAACACCTGCAGAAAGGCATGCTGCCTCCCTGGATTTTTACGGTGTGGCACGATTCCCCAAAGTGCTAGGTGCCATTGACTGCACCCATGTGGCTCTACGTCCCCCCAGGGCATCAGAGCACATCTATAGGAACCGCAAGCACTGGCATTCCATCAACGTGCAGGTAGTATGTAATGCCAAGGGAATCATCACCTCAGTATTTGCCAACTATCCCGGGTCAACCCACGACAGCTTCATTTACCGAATGTCCAACCTAAGCCGGGACCTAGAAGCTGGGCGGCATGGCGATACATGGCTGCTTGGTGAGTATGAATGCCACTGCACATGCATGCATGTCAGATACTGAGCAAGGTCACAACCCCACCAATGATACCAATCACCACCTCCACAGGGGACAGTGCCTACCCTCTCAGCCCCCACATGATGATGCCAATTCGGAACCCCACCACGCCACCCCAGGTAAGATATAACACAGCCCACATTACAACCCGGGGCATAGTGGAGCGCACATTCGGAGTGCTAAAGTCACGCTTTCGCTCCCTTGACCGTTCTGGCGGGCAGCTGTTGTACGCTCCCCCAGTAGTGTGCAGGATCATAGTGGCAGCATGTGTCCTGCACAACGTTGCAACACGCCGGGGACTGGCCGTGGACATGGTGGTGGCCCCACATCCCCAACCACATGCACAGCCGCTGCGCATGGGAGGGGAAAGGGCACGGGGGGAAGCAGCCCGTACACAGCTAGTGGCTAATTACTTCACATAGAAATCACACCCCTGTGGAGTGCACACTGCCCTGGCACATTCCATCTGACAATCAATGATGACTCAACCTGACACTGATCCTGAATGTCTGGAGAATGAACCGTGAAAACCATATCAGCCTGAGATTGTTCACCTGGAAGTGTCACAATGTGTGCATCCCTACCCACACAGACACCACCAATGCAGTTTTGTGAAGTAACACATTCAAGCAGCTAAAATGAATACCCACTTGCAAAATGCAACAAGAGGACAGTGCCATGCCAGCCAACCCATCCCCAGCACCGCCACACGACACACCGTGCCATGTCATGCTATTTGCAGGTAAACAAAGTAATCCCCACAACATGACACTAGTGTCACAATGTAGAGTGTCCCTAATTGAAACTTGCAACACCTGAAATGCTCACAGTAATGCAGGACCAACAACAAACTTGAGCAGGTACTACCATTAACATGACATCACAAATGTTATATATTAGTAGTCTCACCACCTGGAAATGCCTGCACTCCCACCACTACCAACTGTGCAGTGTTGGCGCCATGTAGAGTTGTAGGTGCACTGCTGCCAACATGGACCCCATCTCCAAACTAGAGGGCCTTGTGTAGACATGAGGAAGGGACCTGCAAATTGGGAGGTAGACACAGATGATGAGTTACACATCAATGCAACATGCAGTGTACAACACAACAGCAATATGCACTACGAATGTATACACAGTATTGACTAGACTACCCACACATGTAGTGGGAGTCCAATGTCCCCATGTACGTCAATGTCAGTTGGGCACACCCTTTGCAAGCCCATGGAAACGGGAAGCAGGAGGGGTGTGTGTGACTCAAACCCAAGCATCTGAACCAAATACATGAGAAGCCTGCATGTGCCCAGCCACAATGCAGCGTATGCCCACAGGAACCACGGAAGCCAACAAATTGTCCCAAAAAAATTGGGAAAAAAATAATTAAAAATAAAAATAAAAAAATAAAATAAAATAAAAATAAAAAAAAATAAAAAATGGCCAATGATGGGCCCGGGGGGTTGGGGAGGCCACCCAGGAGGTCCGAGGACAGGGTGCACACCAGAACCCACCTGTGTGGATCCTGGGAAAAAAAAACACCTCCATGGGCTCATGGCCCACACGGCTACCCTATTGTGGGAGTATCACTGCTGTCGCTATTATCACCCTGTACAGCTGCATCCGGAGGTGGTTGCACTATGGGAGGCAGCCCACGCAAGGCCCTAGTCTGCTCCTCCATGGCTGCAAGCATGCGGGTGTGGTAGGTCTGGTTCTGGAGGATGAGTGTGCGGAGGTCCCCATGCAACAACTCACGGGATGCCCGGACCTCCGCCCTCATTGCCTGCATCTCAGCTGAGAGCGTACGGGTGAGACGCTCCAGCTGCTGTTCTGTCCTTTGGTGTGTTGAAGCCTCAAGCTCAACAAGAGTCGTCCTGAGGTGAAGGAGCTCCTGCCTCAGGGCTTCCCTGTGGCCCTGGGACTCTATGGAGATGGCCTCCTGCAGAGTCGCCAGTGCCGCCCGCCTGTCCCTGTTGGACCCCAACATGTCCTCCCTGTGTGACTGGCAGATGGAGTCGGTTGCCTGCTGTAGTCGCTCCATCAGCCTTTCAGGGGGGACAATGGAAGTGGCCACCCTATCCATGGCCTGAGCCATCATCTCGGATGATGCTGCCTGTTGGGTTGCCATACCGTAAATGGATTGCTCCCATGCGGTATTGCCAGGTGGCGTACGGCCACCACGTCGGCGGGCACCACATCTGTCTGGGGCAAGGCGAACTGCGCCTTGCTGTGCCGGCACTGCCTGAGGCTGCAGGACTGCATTCCCCCTCTGATCTGCTGGCCCAGGAACAGGATCAGATGTTGCGGAGTGTGACCCTGCATCCGTAACCACCAAAGGCGTAGCTGCCAACACTGACATCCCCATTGAGGGTTCTGACCCTGGTGCAGGTGGGTGGGACAGAACAGAATCCCTCCCTGGAACACTCACCTGCGACGGCACATAGGTCTCATCCGAATCAACACCTGAGTACAGCTCGGGGGAGGTGCAGCCAGAGACACCCCTTGAGAGCACGACCTGCAGCAGTTGTGGGTTCTCACCCACCACCACACCACGTCCCTCACTGGTGGTTGGTCGCCCTCGGACCCCTCCTGGGTCTGCACCATCTCCACAACCCCAGCAGTATCAGGTGCGTCTTCCCCTGCAAAGACATAAAAAATGGAAACAGGCATTAGCACCATGGCACACAATGAGGGCTGAGAAGCAAGAGGACCAGTACTTGATTGACACATGTCCCACATGACTAAAACCCTCCCATGCATGCACCCTCACTGCATATGAAGGGCAGGCAAATGGCACACACTGATGACACCAAGATGGAAGATGAACACATTTTCTGCATGCTGCCTGGCAGTGGCATCACACATTGGCCTGTGATTGCCAGGTGAAACACACATGCCATCACACAGATGGCATGTACCATTGCTATTGAGTGAAGATGGAGAGGAGGGCAGCACCTATTCATTCAGTCCAGTTCCCGCATGTAATAGCTTTTCTAATTCAAACAGGTCAGATTTTTCACCTGGAGCTGCCAGTCCGAAATGGTCCAATTGCACAGGGACATGTGTGAACAAATGATATCCAGGTAACAAAGTCACTCCACTTTACCATAGCCATGTCAGACATGTGACTAGAGGACTGCGAAATGCCTAGTAAAAGTGGTGGAATGCAAACAATCTGACTGAATGAACAGTGAAAAATAAGCAACAATGTTGTGGCAAGGTGACACTTCAAGGGCAACTGGCGTGCAGTTGGGCTAGATGTCTACTGTTGGCAGAAGGGATACTGCTATGGCCAAATGCAGCTGCGCAGGATGTATTGCATGAAGCACATGGCTGACCCATACGACTCAGGCGCACACACTCTCACCTGGCACACAAACAGAAGCCCTCACACACACCATGCACATGGATGACACACACATGCATGTGCACTCACCGGACAATGCCTCGTAATCAGGCAGATCTCCCACGCCTTGGATCTGTTCCTCCGTGACGTAGGTCCCAGCGACTGACTCATGTGGAGTGAGTTCCATGTCTACTACTGGAGACCCACCTCCAGTCACTAGAGTTGCGGCATGACTTGAGGCCAGCTTACTCTTTGCCCTGCGCTTTAGGTCATTCCAGCGCTTATAGCAATCATTGGCTGTGCGCCTCACGATTCCAAGGGCACTTACGATGTCCGCAACGGTCTGCCAGTGAGCCTGGCGTTGTGCAAGTGTGGTCTTGGATCCTGCAACAATGACCATCTCGTTGTCATGTGCGGACACATACTCGACAAGTGCATTCAGTTCGTAATCCGTGAAGCTGGGCTTCCTCGACGGGCCGGACTGTGTAGCCATGTCTGGGGCATCAGCCTGTGCCGGACGAGCACTCTTCCTCTTCCGCTTGGAAGGTGGTGGTGATCCTGAGTGTCCTGCGCCGCTCTGGACACTAGGGGCAGGAGCCCTGGTGGACTCTGTATCAGGAGTGTGGGATTGCACACTCAGCATGGGAGTTGGTGCAGGCATTGGCTCAAGTGTGATGGTGTCAGGGGGAATGTCAGCAGGATGGACTAGGACCGACACTGTCCTGGCTGGGTGTGTGAGGGCTGGGGTGGATGGAGCCGCAGCTGCCCCTGCAGCCTCTCCGCCCTGCCTACTTGGGGCAGCAGATGACCTTGCTGCCCCAGATGCACGTGGCGTGGTGACATCAACGTGCACCAGCGCACGTGTCATAGGCCTGCTGACCTGGAAGTCAGCCATGGAGTCAGCCAGGTCTGGTGCCACAATGGGCTGGTCCAACAAGGGCTGAGCATGGATGGTGTCAGCCACATCAGCCTCAACGGGAGGGGGGGGGATTATGGGTGCCCTTGACTGGTCCTCCACACATGGGGGGACAGGCTCACCCTGCAAGTAACGACCACGTCCCCTACCGGATCCACCACGGCCACCACTTGTGGCTCTTCCACCTTTGCCACCCTTACGGAATCCTCGCCTCCCAGCCATGGCACTGATGTAAATGTGCGTATGGGAGTGGCTGTAAACTATTGTCCTGGGCAATTGGGGGTCAAAGGGGTTGGGTACCAGATGGTAATTGTACCCTAGTGCTCTTGCAAGGCTGAATGTAACCCCTGGGGAAAGATGACGGGTCACGCTACGCACAGGAGCCCCAAAAAAGGGAGATGACGTGCACGCAACCCCTCCTAGACCACGTGTGCAGAAAGAAAAACCTGCACTACGCTGTGGCACCCAGTAACACAAGAATGAACGTATGCGTGTCACACGCAGCCTAGAATGACCTCTGAAGGGGTAGGCTACACACGGGGCAAGCACAGATGTTAGATACGTGCGTGACTCACCGTCTGCCAGGTAAAAGAGCGTGAAAAAGGAGCGCGTTTGGTTGGCAACACCCCCGCCAAAAGAAGATTTGTACGCTGTCTGAGGAGACAGGACAACAGTAGAAGGGAACACTGTTTGAGGGAACAGGCCCAGGTAAACCAGTAAAAGAGAAAAAAGAGAAAAAGCTGTCAGAGGTAACAGGGAATACGAACTTGAAACGCTGTGAAGTAAATCGCGTGTGAAACGACAAGAAGTACAGAATTCACCCACTCGCTCTCCACGAAAAGCACGTACAAGGAAATGGTGTTCTACACGTACCTTTTATACAGGCCCACACGTCCAGCGTCACTTACGCGGCGTGTACGCGCTAGGGCCATTTCCACCAATTACACGCTTTGTCACTTCTGCGTGTAGGGCCATTTCCACCAATTACACGCTTTGTCACTGCCGCGTGTACGCGCTAGGCCCATTCCCACCAATTACACGCGATGACACTCTGACGTGCTGTCCAATTACACGCGATGACACTCTGACGTGCAGTCTTTCCACGTGTGCTCTGTCATCACGTGCTGTGTGGGAAACACCCGTGCGGGTCACGTCACAGACGCGCTTACGCTCTGAGGGCCTTTGGTCCAATAGAATCGCGTATGCGTGTTGACGCGCTTACGCGCTAAGGGCCTTTCCTCGAATTTCACGCTGACGTGCAGACTTTTCACGTGCCAAATCACTCCGTACCAAGCTGGCCACGCGTATGCACACGGAAGACCACGCTCCTGCCCAGAAGGCCGAACTACTGCCCCCCAGAGCCCCGAGCACGCTCCCACCTGCCATCTGCTGCTGCCTGACTGCCTGCTGCCCACGTGCACTGCCATTTGCTGCCTGCACATCAGCCAGGGGTGCTGTTGCTGTGACCACCCCTGCTGGAACCGAAGACTCCCGACTGGTATTCCATCGCTCCACAGCCCAGCCCCAGGACCCAGTTGCCCACCCACTCCTGCCTCTGGGGTTGTCATGTCGGGGCAAACACCATCTGTGACCACTGACAACCCCCGGCCAGAGAGGCAGAGGGGCACCAGCTTCAGTGCCACCGAAGTTGGTGTCCTGGTGCAGCAAGTCCTGGGGCAGTATGATGCCCTCTTCGGAAGTTCCCGCGCCGACAAGGAAGGACGGACTCGGATCTGGACTGACATCGTGACTGCCATCAACGCGGAGGGGGTGGCAGTCCGCGACTTACAACATGTCAGGAAGCGCTGGGAGGACTTCAGGTCCAGGACCCTGAACAAGGCCCGGCGCCTCTTGAAGGCAGCGGATGCCAAGGGGCGCCGGGGCCACTTGTCGGAAGAACAGATGATGGTCCTGGAACGCATATCCCCAGCGCTCCACGTCCAGGTCCTGGAGAAGCAGACCCGTCTGGAGTCGAGCGGTGAGTGTACATGCATCCTGATTGTGAGCAGTGCGTGTGGTGATTATTCGGTAGTGTGCAGGTTGCACATCTGTTTGTATGGGGTCGAGTATGGGTGGGGGTGTACAGGGCCGTGGGGCTGACACATGCGAGGGCTGTAATGTGTGAGACATGGATGGTGCTTGTGTGTGTAGGCTTGCATGCCAAATGCAGTTGTGTGTGCACACATGTTTGGATGAATGTGTATGTAAGTAGACATGTCCGTGATGTCACGCATGTATGTTGTTTTCGGCTGCATGTATGAGCACTGTGTACATGTGCATGTGTGTGTATTTGACAAGGGTGCAACCGTGATGCTACATGGATGCATGTGACAGCGGTATGTGGAAGCCTGATTGGCAGATGTGACATGGATGCCCGTCTGAACAGTGCGACACTTGGCAGAGGTGTACACATGCATGCAAGTGTGGTGGTGTGTGTACATGTGTGGTGCACTTCTGTGTTGCATGTGATGTCTGGCTCACCTTTGGCTGCTCATGCTGTTGTATGTGTATGGATGGTGGTGGCAGTTGCGATATGGCAGTTGTATGGCTCATGTGTGCGAGTTGCAATGACATGTGTGTTGGGGATTGTGATGACATGTCTGAGGTTTGCCAATGCCACTCATGTGCAACTGTCATGTGTGTATGTGTCCATTGTACAGTGCCCTGATGCCTGTGTTTTGTTTCTCCCTGTCTGCAGCGTCAACTGATGAAGAGGGCGGAGAAGGTGCTGTGGAGCACAGCGGCGGGGATCCCACCGCCAGCCGGAGACGTAAGGCCCGGCTCCCCTCCCGTGTTGTCATCTCGTCGGGGAGTGAGGAGTCCGGTGCCGCGTCCCAGGCCGCAGCTGCCGGGGGGAGGTCCAAGAGGCGGAGGTTGGAGTTGGACTCCTCGGCACCAGAAGGGGCAGCTGGGACCCCACAGGGCCCAACAGGGGAAGATGGCACGGAGTCATCCAGGTTGGTGGGGGGTTTGGTGGAGGAGGAGGCCGTGCAAGCACCAGAGACGGGGTCTGGAGGTGGGGATCCCACTGGTGCTAGTGGTGCAGTCCAGGACCAGGGACAGGAGGCAGCACAGGCCGCCGCGGAGGTGCCTGTGTGCAATCCTGTCCCCGATCCTGCCCCTGCATCATCTTGCACCAGCAGGGATGCCTACGTCCAGACCCGTTTTCAGGCAGGGGATGAGCTGACGTCAACTGGCCTTCCTCTGCCTGCGGACGTGGCTATCCAGGTCCGGGTTGAGCCTGTCCTGGCTGGTGTGGCGTTGCGTCAACGGGCCATGCGAGGTGACCTGCAGTCTTTTCATGGAGAGACTGCACGTCATCTCGAATGGCTCGTTGACCACGTCAGCCTGCTGGGACAGGTCACCCAGACCGGATTCCTCCGTCTGATGGGGCTTGCTCCGACCCCCTCCTCAACTGGACCCCCTACGCGCCAGTCGTCCTCTGTGCCATCTTCCCACCCATCAGTCACCTGGGTGCCCTGTGGAGCTGCCTCTGACAGTGCGGCCAGGCTGGTGGAGGAGGCATCCCTGCCACAGTCGGGAGTCGGACGTCCAGCAGGGGTGGCCACATCAACAACTGCACCCCAGCCGGCGGAGGATGTGCAGGCAGCAGGAGGCAGTGCACGGGCAGAGGCAGAGCAGCAGCAGCAACATGGTGGGAGCCATGAAGGCTCGGGGCCTTCGACATCGGAGGGGCAGGCATCGGCCGGAGGGCAGGAGGACCCAGGACAGAGAGTGTCTTCCGTGTGGCAGCGGTTGGGCCACGCCATAGGTGCGGAGCGGCGGCGGGCGGAAGAGGCGCGGCTCACAATGGTCAGGGCGGAGAACTCCATGCGGAGGGCCCTGAGGCGGGCCGAGTGCCTCGAGGCAATCCGCAGGGGGTTGGAGGAGGACACGGCGTCATCCCTGCGGACCCTCAGGGCCATGGAACTGGACCGCCTCCGGGACATCGAACAGGAGTTCGATGATGCCCTGGCCCGGAACACCACGGAGTGAGCCGCTGGACTTGCCCGCCGCCTTTGTATATAGTTCTTTAGTTTTAGGTTTCCTTTGTTTGTTCTTATGATTTGGAGTCGACGGACACTGCTTCACTTTTTGTATATAGTTGCTTTTTAGTTATGTTTTTTTGTAGGTTTCCTTTGTTCGGTTGGGCTCATGGACCCTTTGAAGTTTTTTACATAGTTCTTAATTGGATAGATATTTTTTTACATTTGACTTTGGACGACATTTTTTTGGATTATGATTTGCTGTTTTTTTTTTTATACGGACATGCAGCTTATTTTTTTTTCATTCCCATTGTAGTTTGTTTAATTTATTTAGCATTCTTTATTTTTTTCAATACAATTTTGTTTTCATACTTCACTGTGTGGTATCATCTCATTGGTTTCATGCATGTCATGTTGGGGGTTTTCCCATTCAATTGCAACCATTGTGTGTGACGGACATGGGTTCATTAGCTTCATGAACATTGGGGGTGTGACATGTAATTTCCATTTCCATGTGGGTGAATGGGTTACTTGGTAGGGCTTTTTGGCTGTGGAGGCTGACCATAACGCACATGATTGGGGATTGTGAGGACCTGGTGGAGGGTGCCCCTGGTGGCTGGGGGGTGGGGGTGGTGGGAGACATGAGTGGGGGCCTGGTGGAGGCTGCCCATGGTGGCAGGGGGGTGGGGGTGGTGGGAGACATGAGTGGGGGCCTGGTGGAGGCTGCCCCTGCACTGCTGGGGGGTGGGGGTGGTGGGAGACATGAGTGGGGGCCTGGTGGAGGCTGCCCCTGCACTGCTGGGGGATGGGGGTGGTGGGAGCCTGGTGGAGGCTGCCCCTGCACTGCTGGGGGGTGGGGGGGTGGGAGACATGAGTGGGGGCCTGGTGGAGGCTGCCCCTGCACTGCTGGGGGGTGGGGGTGGTGGGAGACATGAGTGGGGGCCTGGTGGAGGGTGCCCCTGGTGGCTGGGGGGTGGGGGTGGTGGGAGACATGAGTGGGGGCCTGGTGGAGGCTGCCCCTGCACTGCTGGGGGTGGGGGTGGTGGGAGACATGGGTGGGGGCCTGGTGGAGGCTGCCCCTGCACTGCTGGGGGGTGGGGGTGGTGGGAGACATGAGTGGGGGCCTGGTGGAGGCTGCCCCTGCACTGCTGGGGGGTGGGGGTGGTGGGAGACATGAGTGGGGGCCTGGTGGAGGCTGCCCCTGCACTGCTGGGGGGTGGGGGTGGTGGGAGACATGAGTGGGGGCCTGGTGGAGGGTGCCCCTGGTGGCTGGGGGGTGGGGGTGGTGGGAGACATGAGTGGGGGCCTGGTGGAGGCTGCCCCTGCACTGCTGGGGGGTGGGGGTGGTGGGAGACATGGGTGGGGGCCTGGTGGAGGGTGCCCCTGGTGGCTGGGGGGTGGGGGTGGTGGTAGACATGAGTGGGGGCCTGGTGGAGGCTGCCCCTGGACTGCTGGGGGGTGGGGGTGGTGGGAGACATGGGTGGGGGCCTGGTGGAGGGTGCCCCTGGGGGGTGGGGGTGGTGGGAGACATGAGTGGGGCCCTGGTGGGGGCTGCCCATGGTGGCTGGGGGGTGGGGGTGGTGGTAGACATGAGTGGGGGCCTGGTGGAGGCTGCCCCTGCACTGCTGGGGGGTGGGGGTGGTGGGAGACATGGGTGGGGGCCTGGTGGAGGGTGCCCCTGGTGGCTGGGGGGTGGGGGTGGTGGGAGACATGAGTGGGGGCCTGGTGGGGGCTGCCCATGGTGGCTGGGGGGTGGGGGTGGTGGTAGACATGAGTGGGGGCCTGGTGGAGGGTGCCCCTGGATGGTGGGGGGTGGGGGTGGTGGGAGACATGAGTGGGGGCCTGGTGGAGGGTGCCCCTGGTGGCTGGGGGGTGGGGGTGGTGGGAGACATGAGTGGGGGCCTGGTGGGGGCTGCCCATGGGGGGTGGGGGTGGTGGTAGACATGAGTGGGGGCCTGGTGGAGGGTCCCCCTGCACTGCTGGGGGGTGGTGGGAGACATGAGTTGGGGCCCGGTGGAGGGTGCCCGTGGATGGTGGGGGGTGGGGGTGGTGGGAGACATGAGTGGGGGCCCGTTGGAGGGTGCCCCTGCACTGCTGGGGGGTGGGGTTGGTGGGAGACATGAGTGGGGGCCTGGTGGAGGGTGCCCCTGGTGGCTGGGGGGTGGGGGTGGTGGGAGACATGAGTGGGGGCCTGGTGGAGGGTGCCCCTGGTGGCTGGGGGTTGTGGGAGACATGAGTGGGGGCCTGGTGGAGGCTGCCCCTGCACTGCTGGGGGGTGGGGGTGGTGGGAGACATGAGTGGGGGCCTGGTGGAGGCTGCCCCTGCACTGCTGGGGGGTGGGGGTGGTGGGAGACATGGGTGGGGGCCTGGTGGAGGGTGCCCCTGCACTGCTGGGGGGTGGGGGTGGTGGGAGACATGAGTGGGGGCCTGGTGGAGGGTGCCCCTGGTGGCTGGGGGTGGTGGGAGACATGAGTGGGGGCCTGGTGGAGGCTGCCCCTGCACTGCTGGGGGGTGGGGGTGGTGGGAGACATGAGTGGGGGCCTGGTGGAGGCTGCCCCTGCACTGCTGGGGGGTGGGGGTGGTGGGAGACATGAGTGGGGGCCTGGTGGAGGCTGCCCCTGCACTGCTGGGGGGTGGGGGTGGTGGGAGACATGGGTGGGGGCCTGGTGGAGGGTGCCCCTGGTGGCTGGGGGGTGGGGGTGGTGGGAGACATGAGTGGGGGCCTGGTGGAGGCTGCCCCTGCACTGCTGGGGGGTGGTGGGAGACATGAGTGGGGGCCTGGTGGAGGGTGCCCCTGGTGGCTGGGGGGTGGGGGTGGTGGGAGACATGAGTGGGGACCTGGTGGGGGCTGCCCATGGTGGCTGGGGGGTGGGGGTGGTGGGAGACATGAGTGGGGGCCTGGTGGAGGGTGCCCCTGGATGGTGGGGGGTGGGGGTGGTGGGAGACATGAGTGGGGGCCTGGTGGAGGGTGCCCCTGGTGGCTGGGGGGTGGGGGTGGTGGGAGACATGAGTGGGGGCCTGGTGGGGGCTGCCCATGGTGGCTGGGGGGTGGGGGTGGTGGGAGACATGAGTGGGGGCCTGGTGGAGGCTGCCCCTGCACTGCTGGGGGGTGGGGGTGGTGGGAGACATGAGTGGGGGCCTGGTGGAGGGTGCCCCTGCACTGCTGGGGGGTGGGGGTGGTGGGAGACATGAGTGGGGGCCTGGTGGAGGCTGCCCCTGCACTGCTGGGGGGTGGGGGTGGTGGGAGACATGAGTGGGGGCCTGGTGGAGGCTGCCCCTGGTGGCTGGGGGGTGGGGGTGGTGGGAGACATGAGTGGGGGCCTGGTGGAGGCTGCCCCTGGTGGCTGGGGGGTGGGGGTGGTGGGAGACATGAGTGGGGGCCTGGTGGAGGCTGCCCCTGCACTGCTGGGTGGTGGGAGACATGGGTGGGGGCCTGGTGGAGGGTGCCCCTGGTGGCTGGGGGGTGGGGGTGGTGGTAGACATGGGTGGGGGCCTGGTGGAGGCTGCCCCTGCACTGCTGGGGGGTGGGGGTGGTGGTAGACATGAGTGGGGGCCTGGTGGAGGCTGCCCCTGCACTGCTGGGGGGTGGGGGTGGTGGGAGACATGAGTGGGGGCCTGGTGGAGGCTGCCCCTGGTGGCTGGGGAGTGGGGGTGGTGGTAGACATGAGTGGGGGCCTGGTGGAGGCTGCCCCTGCACTGCTGGGGGGTGGGGGTGGTGGGAGACATGAGTGGGGGCCTGGTGGAGGCTGCCCCTGGTGGCTGGGGGGTGGGGGTGGTGGGAGACATGAGTGGGGGCCTGGTGGGGGCTGGCCATGGTGGCTGGGGGGTGGAGGTGGTGGGAGACATGCATTGTTGATCAGTAGTGCAAGGTGACATGTGGGTTGGCTGGGGGGCATGCCCATGGTGGATGGGCTGCCTGCGGGACATGAGCAGGGGTGCAGGGTAGTCCCCCGTGGTGTGGGCTGCCTGCAGGGGCCGTGGAGGTTGTGGAGCGTACACCTGGGAGGACCCACACGGCCAATTCACGTGTAGTACTCCCCAGAACCCCTGAAATACACATACCCTGCTGAAATCGCGTGTGGAACTTCCCACGCACCCCTGAAATCCACGTACCCTGATGAAATCGCGTGTGGAACTTCCCGCGCACCCCTGAAATACACGTACCCTGCTCAAATCGCGTGTGGTACTTCCCGCGCACCCCTGAAATACACGTACCCTGCTGAAATCGCGTGTGGAACTTCCCGCGCACCCCTGAAATACACGTACCCTGCTCGCACTGGGCCAATCGCGTGTGGAACTTCCCGCGCACCCCTGAAATACACGTACCCTGCTGAAATCGCGTGTGGAACTTCCCGCGCACCCCTGAAATACACGTACCCTGCTCAAATCGCGTGTGGTACTTCCCGCGCACCCCTGAAATACACATACCCTGCTGAAATCGCGTGTGGAACTTCCCACGCACCCCTGAAATCCACGTACCCTGATGAAATCGCGTGTGGAACTTCCCGCGCACCCCTGAAATACACGTACCCTGCTGAAATCGCGTGTGGAACTTCCCGCGCACCCCTGGAATACACATACCCTGCTGAAATCGCGTGTGGAACTTCCCGCGCACCCATGGAATACACGTACCCTGCTCGCACTGGGCCAATCGCGTGTGGAACTTCCTGCGCACCCCTGAAATACACGTACCCTGCCGAAATCGCGTGTGAGACTTCCCGCGCACCCCGGTATACACGCACACGTAATTTTTTGTCAGCGGGTGTCCGTGTTTGTGGGTACCCCTTTGCACGTCATTTGTCCTGGAGGGCCACAGTATAGGACATTCATCATGGCTGTATATAGGTGCTATTTGTTGGCGCACCTTTTGGCGCACATTTCTTCCAGGCGCAGAGACGCTACCGCCTGCTTTCTTGTGGCGGTCGTGTTTGTGCCTGTGCGCTGGTTTGAGCGTGCGCTTTTTTGCCCTATTCTATTCCATGAATACGTGTTGTAGGCGAGCGTGTGGGCGTTCTGCGCACTTGTACCCTGTACTTCCCCCGTGACGCCCACGTTTTGGCAAGTTGTTCCCCATTCCGAGTGTTACGCCCCGTGTTCCGCCTACTTTTGTTGCGTGCGCCGCGCTATGTGCGATTTTCGCTGTGGCCTGTGCGATTTTCGCTATGACCTGGCGCACGCTGTTAGATGGCCTGTGCGCCAACGTGCGCCGCACACTTTTTTATCGCACATCCGATGGTTTTCTCGCGCACGGCCTTCCATGAATCGATGTGCGCTGCTTTTCGTGCGATTTTCGCACTTGCACTGCGATTTTCGCTATTCCACTGCGATTCGCACGTTTTTGCCCACTTGCGCCGCGCTAATTATTCCATGAATCGGCCTGTTAATATGGGAAAGACAGGCAGTATGTAGATTGAAGATGTGTTATGTGCTTCAGCTTCAAATAGAACACAGGTGTTTATTGTTTCTATGGCAATGCAAATACATTGCAAGTATACGAGCGGGGACCACACGGTTCAATTCAAACACACCGACCAGGGACAGCTATTTTTAACATTGGGTGTGGTAATATCTTAAAAGAAGACACTGGAGTTATTTAGACACATTTGAGGAGCAAGACGGGGGCGCCTAATGACAATTGTAATAGGTGACACCCAAAATTGACCACGTAATTGTTTGGTTAATGGTGACGGGCAGCAATTTTAAAACCAAATCCAGAAAATAAAACATAAGCTGTATAAGATGTACTATAAGGATAAGTAATACTGGCTAATGGGAACAGGCAGTAATTGCAAAACAATATCTAAAAATGTAACCATACAATGTATCAGGCATACTACAATGATAAGGAATACTGTATTACAGGTGGGATTAACCCGTAAATTGCGCAGTAAACGATGTGAGAAAGAATACCATACACATATGGTAATACAAGGATATTGTTGTAAGCAAACTGCCTGTAATCTGTCTAAACTACTTGGGGACTTAGTGCGTAGTTATCTAAGAATGGAGACAAACGTTTGGATAATGTGTTAAGAACCTCTGTACACTTATAGCTTGTGACTCAAGATCATCATATGGGGACTCAGTACATAGTTAATCCGTAATATATGACCTCAAGAATGTAAATGATCATTCAATGAAACTTTTTGATACAAAGATATATTTTTGAATATTATGTGAAAGAACATCAGTAGGACATGATGGATAATTTTGTTAGAATATACCTGCAACTATCAACATGTCACATAAGAGAACAAACCGACCAATTCGTTTTTCTTTTCTTTTTTGTTCTGTTTTCATTGTTGTATATTTTGTCTGGTAAATATTTCTCTAACCCTAACGCCCCTCCCCTTCACCACTCCCTCATTTCTGCCTTATTTTGAATGCACATTGATATGGTTAAATTATTTTGAAAAAGTAATGTAAAATACTGTTAAAATGAATGCCCAATTTGAATAAGGCACCGAACCACGTATCATCAGATGGGCTCTCCTACGGGAGTAAAAATATTCTAACACAATAAGTAGTTTGAAACTGAATTTGATTTGTGGCGCATCTTTTTGTTGTGGACCAACCATTTGATAGATTTACAGGCAAGTAACCTTTCTTTCACTGTATATGCTGGAGACACTTCTTGTTTAGGTTGTCAGACGATCCTCGATCATGCACGCACTACAGTTTGCTTAACAGTTATTTTTTGTTTTGGTACTTAATATGAACTGCTATGTATCAATAATATGCCATTTAAAGGTTGTGTGATAAAGTCATTGTGGTGTTTTTACTTTTTAGTCTGGTGTGGATTTAACAAAGGACAACATGGCCCTACAGAGAGTGAGAGAAGCATGTGAGAAAGCAAAATGTGAACTTTCTTCGTCTGTGCAGGTAAAGAATATCTACTCATTACAGTCATCTACTCTTGAACATAATGATGATGAGGTACACATCAGAGGCATGGTAGACACACGTGTTGCTATGCCTTGTCCCCTTTCTTCCTTACTAATGGATGTGTTTCCCATAGGGATGAGACCAGAGCAATTAATGCCCACGAATACCCACATTTTCATATGCATAGCTACATGGAGCCATATCGCTATCCCCATGCATCAGCCAGAATTCCTTTTCTCCATGATTGACGGGATGCTTCACAGCTTCTGGGTGCATTTTTCTATGAATTTTCAGTTTCCTGATTGTCCTCTGGGGCCTGCTTCCATCCACTTATTTCATGTGTATTGGGATTTGGTTCCATCAGATCCTTTGAGCATGAATTCCTGGCTTGGGAATCTGTTCACTGTGAAACGCTTTATCTGCACGCTCTGGGCCAGGCTTTGTTGCTGGAAAATGATTTTTCAGTCCTCCAGAGACCATCAAGGGCTTAATGTAAAACAACCACAAAAGTTGTCATGGAGGCTACCTTTGTCGCTCGTTTTCTGCCGAATCCCACCCCGGCAACATGACATCGGGCCCCAGGAGAGACTGTTGCAGTTCTGGCAGAGTCTCACGATACTTGACCCTGGTTCATATAATCCTGTTCAGGGGATAACTCCCGCACTTAATCAAAGGACCCACCCTGACCATGGCACCAGGGTTTACAATGAGGTTCTGTGACAAGGGGTTAACACTGCTACTAACATGGCTACGACTGGGACATTTGTTTCTGAGGGCCAGTGTCTTCTCATGGGCTCACATCAGAGGTTCCATTTGCTGTTCTTGAAGTGTCTTCTGAAATTCCATGGCCTACTTCCTGGACGGTCTGTGAAGTCTTGGCCCACATTGCCCCTTTTAACTCCTGTGATGCACATCAACATTTCACACATAATGGGTAATCCAGTAAAACCACAGAACGCTGTCCAAGACCCAATTTTGAATCAAGGCACTCTACAACTGAAGTCATTGGACTCCTGCTCCGCTATGCAGTTTCTGAAATACAATTCAACACACTATTATGAACAGAGGGGGAAGAGGAGGAGGGACGAACCTACTATGCCTTGTGAGAATTCAGAACATTCAAGTGTAGAAAAGAAGAAGAAGGAAGAGGGGGTAAGTGCTGGGGCGTCCAAGCTCGAGGGTGAGACATGAACGAAGTGCTAGGAATGATTGCGTGCTACATGGCCTGGGCCACGGGAGGTGTAAGTGCAAGTCTCCAGGGCAGAGGGTGTGCAGATGCAAAGTGCTGTGGAAGATAGGAGCTGGGGAGAATTGGAGTCGGAGGTCAAGGACCTGAAGATACATAAGGGCAAAGGACACCAATACAGCACCTGTGAGATTAGCAGAGGAGAGAAGGGGGGAAGAAGGGGAAGAGGAAAGTCTTAAGGATGTTTGGGAATTTGAGAAGATCCTGTTCAAGGCGCAGGGAGAGGGGGAGGCTATTCCAAAGGAGGGAGGCCACAGAGGAAATAGTGACCCCCAGCCCTCTGTTTAGCAATACGCTTTACACACAAGGAGTTGGTGCCAGAGGAGCAAAGTGGTCTAGAGGGAGAGTACTTAATGAGATAAAGTTGAAGATAGTGTGGTCCCTTGGCCCAGACAGCCTTGTGCATGAGGCAGAGGGATTTGAATTTAATATGTGAAGCAACCGGGGAGCTAGTCAAGACTTTTTAGTGCAGGAGAGAGGCAGTCCCTGGGCTTAAGGCCAAGGATAAGTGTCGCTGCCCTATTCTGGATAAGCTGGAGGGGTCGAAGAGTGGTAGAAGGCAGATTCAGGAGGAGGCTGTTAAAGTAGTCAAGTCTTGAGAGAACCAGAGCTTGAGTCACATTGAGCCTCTGAGAGAAATTGAGAAAAGGTCAAATTCCTTTGAGTAGGAAGAGCTGATGGTTGGACTCATTGGCAATGTCCAGAGTGTGAGGGAAGAAGGAGAGAGAGAAGTCAAAGATGACTCCAGTGTTTCTGGCTTCAGTTGAAGGTGTACGGGGAGGGCCAGAGTGAGGAAATGAAGGAGGGAGCGGGGGTCCCAATGGGAAGGATTTCAGTTTTACAGGCATTGAGGCAGAGATCATTGGAGGTGCACCAGGACTGGATGGCACATAGGCAGTCATGGATGAAGGAGGGTTAAAGAGGGTCAGCAGGGAGTCTGAAAAAGAGCTGTGTGTCATTAGCGTAGCACTGCAAGTTGGAGGAGAAGGTGGAGATGAGGCGGGCAAGGAGAGCAAGGTAGATGTTAAAGAGCCAGGGGGAGAGTATAGAGCCCTGGGGCACACCACAGGAGGAGATGGAAGTAGGAGAGGAGAAGGGGCCCAGGATGACTTGGGAAGAGAGGTTAGTCAGAAAAGAGGACAGCCAGTCCAGTTCTCGATCCAAGATACCAAGTGCGCTGTGGAGACTTTGTATGAGGATGGAATGGTTAACTGTGTCAAATGCAGAGGAGAGATAGAGAAGGATAAGGACAGCTGGGGAATTGGAGTCCAGAGATGCAAGAAGTTCTTCACAGGTGTTCAGAAGAGCAGTTTACGTGCCTCTGGATGCTTGGAATCCAGATTGATTGTTGTGGAGGCCACCAACAAGTTCAGTGTGAGAGTTAAGTTGGGGCAAGGCCAGCTTTTCAGGTAGCTTCCCCAGGAAGGGGGTGATGGAGATAGGGCAATAGCTAGCAGAGCAGGTAGGGTCAGAGGGAGGTGTTTTCAGCAGTGGGCGTACAAGGGAGTGCTTGAGGGAAGAGGGGAAAGGTTCAGTGGTAAAAGAGTGATTGCAGAAATCAGCCAGAACAGGGGGAGAGAGCCAATGTTATCCTTGATGGTCCTGCAGGAGCAAGGGGAGACCTGTTTAGAAGAGACCTTCATGGAGCAGACAACTCTGGAAACATCTTCAGGCGAGAAGGAGGAAGGAGAGGGGAGGGGGGTGTGGAGGGGGGTGAGGGATGGGTTGTGAGGGAAAGTAGAGAGGGTGGACAGAATGTCCAGAGTTTTGGTGGCAAAGTGTGAGGCCAGTGCATTGCAGAGGGCCTGGGACGGAGAAGGGGAGGATGCGACTGCGGAGGGCTTGCCTTGTTCCCAGCAGATTTTGAAAGGTTCAGCGGAGTTGTTGGATGCGCCTGCGACCCGTGCCTGAATGTGAGCTCTTTTCTTTTCACGGATGGCGAGTCTCTATAGCCTTTGGAGCAGTCAGCAGACCAGTTTGTCAGAGGATGAGCCAGAGGATTGCCACTTCCGTTCTGCTGCCCTGCACTTTAGTTTCAGGGCTGCAACAAGTTTGATGTCGTACCAAGTGTTACGCTTAGAGGCAGGTTTCAGACAGACCCTCATGACTGGGGCAAGAATGTCAAGAGTGTTGGTGATGGAAAGTTGGAGGTTGCTGAGGAGATAGTCTTACGTAGAATCAGTGGCAGGGGGGAGTGAAGGTGGAGGCGAAGGCAGGTGCAGTCACTCGTTTCATAGGGCGAGTGTTAGTGAATGAAGTTGGAGCAGATTTTGGGGGGATGCGGTCAGGGGGCGAATGGAACCCAGATAGGATGGGATGAGAGGAGAGAGTGGTCTGTCCAGGAGAGAGCGTGACTGATTGGGGGGAGAGAGCGAGTTCAGAGTGTATGAGGGTATCCAAAGTATGACCAGCTGTGTGGGTTGGCCCAGAGGGGAGAATGGAGAGGGAAAGCGAGGAGCAGAGGTCAGCGAAATGGGTCGATGCAGAGCAAGGAGAGTCGAGTTGAATGTTGAAATCACCCAGAAGGAGAAGGTTAGAGTTGGAAGAAAGTAAATAAGAGCAGACATCAGCCCATTCAGAGAGGAATAGGGAGGAGGCGCCTGGGGGACAGTAGATGGTAGCGATGGTCAGGGTGGAGGAGGGAGAGGTGACCAGTTTGCAAACCATGCTTTCAAAAGAGGAATAGTTCTGGGTAGGTGAGGTGGAAGCAGGAACCCACTCAGGGAAGATTAAGGCAAACCCCTCTTCCCCCCTGCCAGAGCGGTGATGTCGAGGCTTGGAGATGATCTTAAAGCCGTCAGGGAGGAGGGAGTCAAAGGCAGTGACTGAGCTGGCATTGAAGCAAGTCTCGGTAAGAGCGAGAATGTTGAGGTCAATGGGCCTCATTACGACCTTGCTGGTCTGGAAACCAGGGTGCCGGTAAGCTTACCGGCACTCTTGTTTCTGGACTGGGAAAATTGCAAGTTTGCCTGCCGGGGCTGCTGCACCCAGTAAGTCTGAACCTGCTGGGCACAGCTGTCAAGGTAGGCAAAGCCGTCACGGAAGCACCAGCACCAACAACCGTGCCAGTGCTTCCATGTCCTATTGGACTCTATGGGAATGGGGATTAATGAAATAATTTTTGAAGGTTCCGACGGCTACCCGCCGGTAGCACCGGCAGGGTTACCACCGGACCAGTAATAAGCCCCAATGTCTTCAAGAAGGAGACAGATGTCAGAGGCATGTTTGTTGGCTGAGCGAGCATTGAGTGTTGCCAGGTGTAGGTGGTCTGTGCTTTTGACGGATTTCTGAGGTGGGATACAGGTGTGTGGTACACCATTCAGAGGAAGGAGGGAGAGGGTAGAAGGGGGAGATGCAGGCGAAGGAAGGAAGGAAGTTAATGAGAGAAGGCAGGAGGTTGGGTTGACAACCCTGAACCAGAATGGTGCAAGTGTGATGGACATTAACGAAGCAACAAGAGGATGTGAAACCAGCTAAGAGGACTTCCCACTTGGTGCCACCGTTAATAGAGAAGTGAGAGGAAGGGAGAGAGAGTGGAGATGAGATGTGGGTTCCAGCAATCAGGAGAGGGGACAAAGAAACGGATATAAGTGAAAACCTCTCTAGAGAAAGCACTAATATAGGTGTCTGCAACGGGAAGTCCAGGGTTTGCATGCAGGATATCTTTTTTGTGCTTTTTTCCTTCCGGACCTGGAAAGAGAAAGTGGATAGGTGATCGTGTAGCAGTTACAGAATATGGGAGAGATTGACAAAGCCATAGGAGAGCAGGTTTAGCAAAGGAGTGGGGGAGGAGTGACAGCACTGCACTACGTGGTTCTGATTAAACTCACTAGGGGCCTAGTAGATTGAGTCAGAGAGAATAAGTGAAACTCAGAAGGAATAGAATTCCAAGGAATAGGTGATAGAGGTGTATAAGCTATACATACATAAAATCGAATTTGAAATGCAGGCAGCAAGTCAATGGAGGCATTAAAACACTAAGGTGTACAGGTAATGCTAAAACACCAAAATTCGAATTTAAAGCACACCCAGATTCGATGTTAAAAAATGGAGGCAGCAAACCATGCAAAGAAGATGCTGCAGAGGCAATGTTAAACATCATTGTAGTAGCAGACACCTCAGGAAAGTTAGTTGTGAAGGACAGACAAAATCACATTCATTACTCCAGAGTTCGAGAATGGCTTATGAACCAGTAGCTGTCCGGAGACCGGTTTGAGGGACCGATCATAGTTAGGGTTACGAGACTGTGGCTCTCCACACCCTCCTCGGCCTTTGGTGGGTGGAGAAGGGGGGCGGCGTTCGCCTCCCGGTTTGCTAAATAAATGACTGGGCCGATGTACAAAGGAGCCAATCAGAGCACCATCAAGCTGCAGCTTGCAGTCTAGAGTGCTGCTTCAGTCCGGGGTGCCATTTTGGAGAGGCAAATACAGATGAAAATCTATGGCCCAGGTTGTTAAGGGTACTGAATGCCCGGTGCCCCCACGCTCAATGAAAAATTAACAGATGCTTTCATACATTCCCCATGAAGCTCACAATCAGCAGGTCCAAAATGCCTCTCACTCTTCTTGCTGCCTGCAGGTCTCCTACCAAGTATTCTGTCTTTTACGCACACTCCACATCCCTCTGGAGGATTGTGCCGGTGGGAGGCAGGTTCACAAGTAGTTTTAAGTCTTCGCTGACCTGCATGGTATTAAAGGCTACCTTTTACTACTGTTTGAGAGGCTAAGCTACCCTGGTCTGCTCCACCTTGGTCATGCCCAGTTCTTCTTACACCTATCGACGCCATTCAGAAGCCATTTGTACCTGATTCAGTCCCTCTGACTCCGCCTACCCATCCCATCTCCCAAAGAGAGCTAGACCCAAAGGTGCATTCACTGTTCTAAATTGATCTTTTTGAAATTGGTCCAGATAAACAAGCAGATGCTGATGACTCCCTCTTGACAGCTACTGCATTGCACAAATGTGGGGCTTGTGGAGCTTCAAGACATTCCTGCCCTTAAAGGTATGATATGATATGGCATTTATAGCGCACCTATACACAAGTGTTTCAAGGTGCGACGAGACAAAGGAGGGGAAACAGAGGGAAGACAGAAACAGCTATCCTACTAGGCCAGGTGACATTGACATTGCGCAAGTGCAGGGGAGGGGGGGAGCGAAAAAGGGGAGGGACAGTGATATACATAGGATAACAGTAAGATAAATAAAGACAATAATTAAAAGTGCAGCCTGTAGGTGGCAAGTGCAAGGATAAGTGCAGACATCAGTGTTAGGCAGAAACCTGTGCAGTTCCCTTAGGGACCATTGCAAAAGATTTAAGACTACAGGTGTTTGGCAGTAAACCCACTTGGTAGCAGCCTGTACCACACAGATTCACTTGGTAGCTGTGGCTGAGCAGTCAGACTTCCCTCAAGAAGAGTTAGGCAGTATGCAGAGTATACACAATAAGTACAGGGACACAGTAGTACAAACAAACACTGACAAGAGCTTTGGTGTAAAAGTATATAATTATTTATTCAAAAACACACTTGTAATTTACACTAGCTAGTGAGTAAATTCAGCACACAGTCACTATCATATATATATACAACCCTATTCACTTATTAGACAAGTCTTAGTGAGAAACACCACTTATTTTCAGACAGAGGTGAGCGCTTAACATAAGATGACACTCTAATAAGTTGTAAAGAAAGGGAGGAAAAAAAGCAGGGTTAAGGAAGCACACAAGTTTCAATACTTTTACCAAGAACCACAGTAAGGCAGGATAGGCAGAGTTCTACTGGAGAGCAAGGAAGTCAATTGCAAGGCCCACTCTTGGAGAGAGCAAGCAGAAGGGGTCCAGGTTCACACAGTGGGGTTATGCCCAAAGAGTCTTGTAGATAGTTCGCACAAAAAGGATGAAATTCAAGTCAGGAAAAGTTAGCGAGGTTGTCCCAGGCTAGCCCAGGTTAGAAAGTCGAGGCTTTACTGTCAACCCGAACGATCTGTCGCAAGGGAAGCCAGGCGGGACACAGTACCTTAAGTGTGAAGGAAGCTAAAGTGGGGGCAGTTGTTCCTGGCAGCAGGTTCAAGTCAGTGTTTCGTCCAGAGGAAGAAGAGGTCTCGCCGTGGAGGAAAGATGAAGGTCGTTGCACTGCCAGGGAAGAAACCAGCCGCGGAGTCCTCCGGTTAAAAGGTACTACCCTTCTCTACGCGTTAGTGGTAAACCGTGGTATTCCGGTTGCGGGGTGCTTGGCACGGGCAAGGCGACCACGAGATGCTCCAGGAAGGTGAAAAGAAGGCAAAACTGGTTATCCCCACCAGTCAAAGGAAGAAGACTCTCCGGACTGGAGATCTCCTCTGTCGTCGGGGAAAAGTGGTGAGACGGTTCAGCAGGGCTCCACCGGTGGTGTCGTCATTGCAGGTCGGCTCAGCTTCTCCCTCCTCGGATTCTTGGGTCCTGTGGCGACTTCTGAAGTTCCAGTACCCAAAGCCCTGCTTTTATGCAGCACACCCCCATTCACTCAGCCTAGCTGTCAATCAAACATGCTAAGTGGTGAGCCGGCCGGCTCACCACTTGGGCCAATCACACAAGAGTGCGACTTGAGTTACCAAGGTAACTCAGTCCAGGGTGCCTGAACCCTCTCCCACACCCCTGTGGTACCCAGACAGAGTGGCACCACTTTTGGAGGCTTCTGTGGAGAAGCCCGCCAAAAAGTGGAACAAAGGGCTCGACTTGGGTTGGAGTCACAGAAGAGAACACAAACGCCATTTTAGAATCGAGTTCTGGCAAAAAATACCAACTGGTGAATTCATATTAAATGAATAAACCGGCGGTATGTTCGAGGCTATAAGAATTAAATAATTAAAGTTGGTAGCCTCAAACAATGGGAAAATACCATGGAGATATATTCGCTGTCGAATATTAAAAGTAGTATCCACTGCCACCAGCCAAAACTCGATCAGGGGGGACGGAGACGTGCTCCCTCGAACAACAGACCCCGGGGCAATCGAATTGCCCGACCAGTACGTCCACAATATGATGGTTTGTACTGGTTTCTGTTCATAATTTGGGACTAGCAAAGCCAATGGTAATTTTACATGCCCTGGGAGACAGTAGTCGGTCCCAGGGTATGGAGTCTATGTTGGGGGGTCGCTACGACACCCCTGGGTTACGGCACGGAGGGTGCTGTGTAACCCACATCAAAAAAAACACATGAGACCCTATGGAGTAAAAGACCCCATAGCCCATAAAACACATGGAAAGTTAAAGGAACACC
The DNA here is from genome assembly GCF_040938575.1 of Ambystoma mexicanum. Classification (NCBI taxonomy): domain Eukaryota; kingdom Metazoa; phylum Chordata; class Amphibia; order Caudata; family Ambystomatidae; genus Ambystoma; species Ambystoma mexicanum. Next base: position 573,029,162 of record NC_090926.1, on the reverse strand, counting down.
TCAAATCATGTCTAAGAGTGGGAGTAAAAGAATCTCACTCTTAGCAGGAGAGAAAAAAATAAACCCCAACAATCCAGCAAAGCTGCTGGGGGACTCACTAGGTTTGGGAAATTAGCCTTGCAGAGAATTATCCCTAACAATCAGGTATCAAGTGCTAGTCGGGGCTGCAGGGATACAGAATAGTCCCCGAGTGCAAATGTTGCCAGGGGGGCATTGCAGGTGTGCAACTGGCAGGGAGGGGACCTGGGCCCGAGATCAGAGGGTAGCCAGGTAACCATTGCAGTTTTAGATTCAGGCGGCAGATCAGCAAGGGAGAGGAGTAGAGAAAGCAGAAGCAAAGAGGAAGGTCTTGAGGTACTTCCGGAAACAGAGATGGTTGTCCTCCAGTTTCAGAGAGGCCGGCAGGCTGTTCCAGAGGGAGGCCCCAGCAGAGGAAAGAGATCTACCACCAACTCGCTCCTTGGAGAAGTGACTGACCCTGAGGGAGTTGGAGGTGGATGAGCGAAGAGCTTGAGAGGGAATATATTTAGGAAGAGCGAGTTGAAGGTTTTGAGGTCCCAGACTACAGAAGGCCTTGTGGACAATGCAGAGGGTTTTGAACTTTATCCTCGCCGCCACTGGGAGCCAGTGCAGATATTTCAGTCCTGGAGAGATACGATCCCTGGGCTTGAGGCCAAGGACAAGTCCAGCCTAGAGAGAACCAGATCTCTGGAGACAGTGAGCTTCTGGGGGAAGGAAAGGAAGAATAACTCAAAGGAAGTGCAGCTGGTAGTGTGACTTCTTAGAGACGTCAGAGATGTGTAGAGAGAAGGAAAGTGTGGCATCGAAGATGACACCAGGGTTTTTAGCCTCACAGGTGGGAACAGGAAGAGGGCCAAGGGAGGCCGGCCAGAGAGTGCCAGGTATTGGTTGAACAGCCAGGGAGAGAGGTTAGACCCCTGGGGAACACCACAGGTGGAGATAGAGGAGCGGAAGGACCCAAGTTGGACCTGGGAGGGTCAATCAGAGAGGAAAGAGGTCAGCCAAGCCAGGGCCTGATCGGTGATGCCCAGGTTATCACAGAGACAGTTGAGCAGGATGGCATGGTTGACCGTGTCAAAGGCAGAAGAGAGATCAAGTAAGATGAGAACACAGGGGGTGTTGGAGAGCAGGTCTTCACAGATGTTCAGGAGAGCAGTTTCCGTGCTTCTGGCAGCTCTGAAGCCAGACTGATGGTCATGGAGACAACCAACAAATTCAGTATGAAAATTAAGCTGAGTTTGCCCAGGAAAGGAGTGATGGAGATCGGGCGATAGTTAGACGGGCAGGAAGGCTCGGCAGAGGGTTTCTTAAGAAGAGGATACACAAGGGAGTGCTTCAGGGGTGGAGGGAAAGACTCCAGTGGCGAAGGAGTGGTTTCAGAAATCGGCCAGAGCAGGAGCAAGGGTGTCAATGTGGTCCTTGATGGTTTTGGAGGAACAGGGGTGAACCTGTTTTGACGAGACGTTCATAGATAGGACTTGTCTAGAAACATTGTCTGAGGAGAACAGGGGAAAGGCAGAGAAGGAGGGAGGAGAGGTGGCTGCGGAAGGGCCAGAGAAAGAGCAGGGGGTAGAGGGAGGAGGGGGAGCGGAAGAGAGAGAGGACAGGATGTCTTGAGTTTTTAGAGGGGAAATGAGAAGCCAGGGCCTGGTTGGGGACAGGAGAGGAAGAGACTGCAGCAAGATTGGCCAGCTCCTTGCCGATTTTAAAGAGTTCGGCCGATTTATTAGATGCTGCGGCGACGCTGGCTTGGATGTGGGCTCTCTACTTGGTGCGGAGAGAGACCCGGTATTGCCTTTGGAGCAGGCGGCAGGCCAGTTTGTCAGAGGATGCACCGAAAGCACGCCATTTCCTCTCAGCCACCCTGCACATGCGTTTGAGGGTGACAAGGTCTGAGTACCTGGAGTTGCACTTGGCTTTGGGCTTCAAGCGGATCCTCATGACAGGGGCAAGTACATCGAGAGTATCAGATATAGCAGAGTGGAGCATGGAAAGGGCTGTTTCAGGCTGTGAGTCAGCCAAGGAAGGAGGCGGGAGTGAGAAAGTGGCGACGAAAGCCTCAACTGACACGCGCTTTATGGGTCAGATAACCGAGAAGGTAGGTGGCAGTGCTGGATTTGGCTTGGCCTGAGGGGCAGAGAGTTTGATATGGGAGGAAAGGAGAAAGTGAACTCTCCATGAGAGAGGAGGAGAGCGATGGAGGGAGGCAGGGAGGAAGAGAGGGAGAGAGAGATTCTCACTCTCTCTCTCTGCAGACGAGGCATTCTAAAGAGGAGTAGGCCTGCGTAGGAATGACAGAGGCAGGAACCCACTCAGGGAAGATCAGGGCTACACCTCCTCTGGGACGGTTTGATCTGGGACCGGAGAGGATCTTGTAGCAATTGGGGAGGAGAGTGTCAAATCCTGTGACAGAGCTGCCCATGAACCATGTCTCAGTGAGACAGAGGACATCGAGGTCAAGTTCCTCCAGGAGGCGGCAGATGTCAGAGGAGTGTTTGACAGCAGAGCAAGAGTTTAGAGTGGCAATATGGAGAAGATTGCCGTCCTTGCAAGACTTCCGGGGAGGGGTACAAATCAGAGGTACGCCCTGCGGAGTTGTCGAAGCAGCCCGAGGGGGGTCAGAAGAAGCAAGAGGAGAGGGCAAGGTAGCCAAGGAGGAGACAGCAGGGGGAGGCAAGGAAGCCGTGGAGGGGAGAGAGGGAACAGCAGGAGAAGAAAGGAAATTGATGAGGCCTGGGAAGCGTCTATCAAAGAGTAGAAGGTTGGCTTGAGGGCCTTGGACCAAGACGGTGCCATTCAAGTAAACATTAATGATGACCTTAGAAGAGTGGAAGAAGGCAAGGAGGGCCTCCCACCGGGTGCCACCATTAATGGGAGAGGACGAGAAGGGAGAGGGCACAGCAACCGTATGTAGAGTCCATAGGTCTGGCGAGGGAACGACAAAGAGGATGTCGGTGAAAGTTTGCTTGGAGCAGGCACTGGTATAGGTGTCAGCGATAGGGAGGCCTGGGTTGGAGACCAGGATGTCCTTTTTAAACATCTTCCTACCAGATTTAGTGAGGAGAGCAGGATAGTCGATAGAGAAGCAGTTGGAAAAGATAGGAGAGACAGAGAGCACCATAGAGTAGGTAGGGAGAGGAGAGAAGAGAAGAGGAATGGAATGGGAAGGGGAGAACACTAGGGAAGGACACAGGGCAGGGTGCAAGCAGACGAGACAGAGAGAAGAGACAAGTTGACAATTGAAAGACGGCCGGCACTAAGATTTTAAATACTTTCACAATGCAACTTTGAAAACAGGAGAAAAACATGCCTAAGTTTTAGTCTGCTATAGGGATAGGTTTGCAGGGTGGAGGGAGGTTCTAAACCTAACCCGAGCCAATCCTACCTTGTTTAGTTGCTGCTCTTTGACGGCTGGCCGCTGGCTTCCCCTGCGGACACTGGCTGGAGCTGCCATTTGGGAGCCACCTATTGCATAGGGACCCTTAGCCGCAGGGGTTGCCGGGCAGGGGGCTGCCCTTTAAGGTCAGTTAAGACCAGGTGGATGCCCAATCAGGGGTGGGGGGGGCGGCGGGAGGGAGTGGGAACGAGGAAGTGGCTGCAAGGGGTGGGGAGAGGGAGCACAACGCGCTCGAAGCACCAAATGAGTAAAAACAAATTGGAGGCCCCGAGGACCGGGCTAATTCTTACCTGCAAGTAGTAATAATGCAGGCCCCAAGCAAAAAAGCTGCTCTTACCTTCTTCGCTAGGTACTCTGGGAGAAGGATTTTCAGCCTATGTAGTGATAGGCAGGAAAGATCTGTGCTCATTTCCAAATGTCTGTCCTAATGGAGGCTGAAAAGATTTTTGGGGGAAATCCCAATTTGGCCCAAACTGCCAACAATAAGTGGGCATCGGGTACAGGCTGGTACATCAACAAATGTATGCCTAGCTGCTCACCCGCAGTCTGTGGTCCCAGCCAACATGCAATGGGGCACACCTTTTGCCTTTGGCCTCTTCAATAGCTTTGTCTGCTAACTCCTTCAGCAAGTATGAAAAGCTACTAGAGTTAATTGACAGGTAGGTTTATGAAAATCCTCCACTGCTGATCAGGCAGGCAGGTGCAGAGGTTTTCTTGGCAGTAGCTAATCTCAAGTTGTGGAAGCAGCTGGCAGATGTTTTTTTTTAAAACATGTTTGTTTTTTGTTGAGAGAGAGTGGCCAGAGAACAAATGCTTATTTGATCCACTGCAGTCAAACCGAGCCAAAAGGTCACCATGGACCTCATGGTGTGTGCTGTGAACCAAACTGATAACTGAGAGGGAGAAACATTGGCCTTGATTCTACATGCCAAGCCTGGGTAGGTTCACTTCAGATATCCAGAACAGGAATTTGGGCATTCAAAGGTTTACCGCTTCCATTCATCTACAGATGACCAATTAATTAAGAGAGAAACGTATTCTCAAGTCAATATTTGCTGATATTCACCAAACCGCTCACTAACCCATTCCAAAAGCAGCCTCAAGCGCCTCGTGGCGAGACCATCACTGCTTTTTTGAACCTTCAGAAATTGCATGGACTTTTCTGATTGGGTTTCTGGCAATGTAAAGAGATCTTGCTTGGTTCCTTATCAGGGATGACTTTCATAGGATTTGTATGGAACACAAAGTTAGCCTGTATTTTCTCTGTAGGGGAGATAATTTGGAACATTCAGAAAGCCAACCCCAAATTTTATTTCAAGGATTTCACCAACAGTGTGGTGGTTATATCACCCAATAGTGCATGTGTTATATTTTGGCAGTGCCCCTAACCATACTCCATATGTGCAGAGTTCAGCTTTGATTGGTGGACAATTGGGAACAGGCTTCAGGCATACTGCCAGCCAGGAATTGTATTACTCACACTATGAAGGAGGGACTATGGGGGACATTGTGTGATGGCAGGGCGGAAAGCAGCTTTTGACTTTGGCTTTATTCACAGTGACACCCCTGACCCAGACCATTAAAATAGATTCTTCCATGTTTTGCTGATGAACCCCATTCTGAGCCCATGGGTTCACAATCTGTGGTCTGAGCAGGGCAGTACTAGAGTTTCTAGAGATTAATTGCATCTTCTTTCCTCTCAGGTACTTTTTTTGCACCTTTGGGTGCCTTATGCCCAAAACTAAAGCAAAGTTCCAATCAGGCAAGGAATCGACTCTGACCCATAACCTAACCATCCGCAAGCCGATCTGCAGGTCTACATATTTCATGTGGACACTTATCCGAGCAACAGAAATGAGGTATATTACGGTTACGAGCTGAATGTTCAACCAATGGGGGCACCCCTTGAGTGGACCACTTTGCCACTTCATCCAATACAAAATGCCATCAGTGTGCCTCTCCAAAGAGAGTGCAGCGCCAATTAATCAAGGACCAATAAGTTATTCTGCACCAAGCCCCCAATCAACCCCTGGGTGCCCCCTGATGCAAAGGAATTTAGCAATTTTGCATTTCGAAGGGATTGTGTCCTCCGACGTATTCCTTATCTTGATAGATCATCTCCAGCTTACTGGTCTCGGAATTTTTTTTTCAGTAGAGGGCGCTGCGCGTTGATGTCCCTCGAGCCGATGTCCCTCGACAGCCTCCATATCGGCGCTGACGTCATCATGCGTATAAATAGACTCGTGCAGCGTCCGTTGCTCAGTTCTGTTTTTCCACGCTTCGTGGGCCTCAGAATCGCATTGCTCAGTTCGTTAGTCAGAGAATATATTCTTCATTATTCCTCGAGAATAAACCAACTCGTACTCGATGGCTTCCTCACCCGAACCGACGACTCCACGGTCCGGCTTCAAAAAATGTTGAGACTGTGGAAAGAAAATGTTGTTGACAGATCCTCACAGGATCTGTTTGTGGTGCCTGGGATCGGAGCACCAATGTTCGGAGTGCGAGGACTGCATGTCCATGACGGCAAAAGCCTTGAAGGAGCGTAAGGGGAAGCTTGAGAGAGGTAAGACAGCTAAAACCCCTTCGAAAGTTTCCTCCGCAGAGTCGAGACATTCTTCTCCTCGCCGACACATAAAACATTCTCGGTCTAGGTCTCGAAGCAGTTCCCACCACTCTTTGAGATCCAAGCATTCAAGTAAAAGACGTCGAAGATCCCCTTCCTCGTCTTCTTCTGTTTCTCCGGAAAGAGTCACCTGCCCCACAAAACATAGCTCTCAGGCTGAGTGGGAGGAATTCTGTAAAAGGATGCTTAGCGTCTTCGAGAAAGCGGCCTCGACCCCCTCGAAGACAGCTGAGGGTGATACCCTGGGTGAAAGACCCGAAAAATCTAAACGCTGCGAGTCATTGCACCCGGCGAAAGAAACTACTCGAGAGCGTCACGAACCCTCGAGAAAAGACACTGTGCCATCGACGCCAGCGTCGAAGGTCTCTTCGACGCATAAATCTGCGTCATCGACGCCATTGTCGAAGAGCTCATTGACGCATAGGTCAATCGAATCGACGCCGTCTTCGACGTCGACGCCGAAAAAGAGCAAACCCACGGCCGTCACTACCTCACAGCCAGTGGTCATACCCAGAGCCTCTAACATGACTTTGAGGTCATCTACAACCACGAGTAGGATCCCGATCCTCTCGAGTTCTTGGAGGCCACTTCCAATCTTCTCGACGCCTTTTTCAGTGTTTTCGAAGCCTTTAACGTCTGCGTTGACGACATCAACGTTTTCCCAACCGATTTTGACAAATTTAGCCCCTTCTGCTCTGGAAAGGGGATTTAAGCCATTTCCAAGGTCTGATCATTTCAGACCTTTGTCTTCAATCTATGAGGAAGGGGAGGATTCAGATCAAGAAAGACCCTTTGGGTTGCAGAGATCTGCAACATCAGAACCAGAGGAATTTACCCCTGAGGAAAATAGGTTGAAGGACCTTAGAGAATCCTTACATGAGGCAAGTGGGTTAGATACTTCCCCAGAAATAGAATTTGCCAAACCAGACCCAGGGGAACATGCTGAGACCCCTTGCAGAATTTTAATGGCAAGAATCATAGAATTCATGGGTTGGTCTACACCTTCACCTGCATTCCAACAGGATGACCTTACAGACATCTTAGTCAAAGGCCCACAGGAAGATCCTGTGGTTCCATTTCACGCTGCAATACAAAGAAAAATAATGGCTAACTGGGAAACTCCTGAGGTGATCCCGGCGGTTAACAAGAAGTTATCAGCCAAATACAGGGTATCGACTACTGACCCTGAATTTTTGTCTAAACATCCAACTCCAGAGAGTCTGGTTGTCCAAGCAGCAACTGCATCAGGCAGTAGATCGGCATACCCTACTGTTCCACAGGACAGGGATGACAAAAGATACGACTCTATGGCTGAGAAAGTTTTTTCTGCATGTAGCATGGCGTTGAAATCTATTAACGCTACTTGTACGCTCGAAAGGTTCAGCCATATACTTTGGGAGTGTGCTTCATCAGCGCTGACTGCCTCCCGGAGGGAGAAGAAAGGGAAGCGTTTCTAAACATCATTAAGGATGGTAAAGACGCAATGTGCGAATCCCTTCAAACTGGCATTGATTCTGATGACAGCATCAGTAGGGCCATGGCGGCAAGTACTACAACCCGCAGATTTGCATGGTTGCGAAAGTCTGGGTTTGCTCCAGATGTACAAGCCAAACTTTTAAATATGCCCTTTGACGGCTCTTCTTTGTTTGGTAAGAAGGTGGATGACAGCCTAGAAAAGTTACAGACATCCAAAGCAGCAGCAAAATCCCTGTGTGCTGCAATCCGTCAAACACCATATCGCCCCTCAGGAACCTGGTGGAGAGGTAAGTCCTTTCACTTTTATTCTGCATTCGGAAAAGGCAGAGGACAGTCGGTTAAAAGAGGTCAAAAAAGATTCACCCGAGGTGGACGGGGTAAAAATACAAAAGCCGCTGCAGCAGAAGCAGGTACATCTTTACCCTCGGCACCTGCATCAGCCGCCTCTAAATCACTCTGAGGACTCTCCTCACAAGACACCAGTAGGGGGCAGGCTAACTCAACATCTGACGGAATGGCAGGCTTGGGCATTGGAGACAGTTGCCCAAGGTTACTGCCTGCCTTTTCTACGCATTCCTCAGAGTCATCCACCGGGGAACAGCTCTCGGAAAGTTCCAGATCCGCTCCTCTTGCAAGAAATTGTAGACCTGCTGGAGAAAGGTGCCATAGAACCGGTACCTGTAGCAGAGAGGAACAAGGGCTGGTACTCCCCCTACTTCCTAATACCGAAGAAGGACGGAGGACTGAGTCCTATCTTGGACTTACGAGAATTGAACAAGTTCCTCAGGAAGGACGTGTTCAAGATGGTAACTCTTTCTCAGATCCTTCAGGCCCTCCAGCTCCAGGACTGGCTGGTATCTCTGGACCTTCAGGATGCTTATTTCCATGTGCCAATCCATCTCAAACACAGGAAATACCTGAGGTTCGCAATTGGCGGCTCTCATTATCAATTTCGTGTTCTGCCATTTGGGCTGACCTCTGCCCCGAGGGTCTTCACTAAGCTAATGTCGGTAGTGAAGAGATTAATTAATGAAAATACAGGACTATGCGCCAACCAATAAAGTTGAGTTTAAATCATAAATTAGGATTTATTAATCATCAATGACCGTTGAGCCCATAAATGATAACATGTTTCGGCTCCACTGAGCCTTTTTCAAATCCGGGCTACCCAAAATTATAATATAGGACATACAATATATCATAGTCAAAGAACAGTTTGTATGAACGACATTATAAAGTATAACATAATTCCAGTTTTCAAATATCGTGACCACAAAATGTGCATAATAGCATGAAAGAGATTAGACAGAAAAACAAGGATGGGCAAAAGGGAAGGATTCATGGGTGTAGCAAAATAGGCAAACATATCATGATACATTATTATGTTTAGATATACAGAAAAAGAACACAAAAAACAAAAAACAAAAAGAAAGCAAGAAAAACCCATTAGTAATCATTGATCTTCAATTCATTGAATAATATAACCAAATTCTTCAGTGGTCCCTTGAGACAAACTAACAACTTAGTGCATGTCCTTACCCGAAATTTGATGTAACCAGTTCTTATGACTTTTTGTCCATGTAGTAGTAACGGGGTAAAATCCCCAATAACAATCTAAACAAAGAATGTAGGTAGGACAGGTAAATTAAAATAATTATCCAATTTGGAATATACATAAATTGTGTATGTCAAGGTTGCCGATGGCAACTACGCATTTCCGCTCGTACAAATAAATCCCGCCCTTCACCAAACGGGCAAAACAACTCTGCTTAAAGGTCACAAGTCTTTTTTACTTTATTCAAAACAAATTAATATTATGAGTCATTGTAAGTTCCGTGGTAAAGACAATTGTAATTAACCATCATTATGTATCCATATAAATAATCAACTACGTAACATGATAACGTATTTCAAATATGGAAAGCGTATTTCAAGTATGGAAAGCACAACATATAACTTATTTTGTTGCTACTCCTCGCATCCGATAACATTTGTCGAGTGCCATTAAAGCTAAATCCCATTGAAAAGTAAGCCATAACATATGCGGTCCTCTCTTACCAGTTCCTGGAACACAAACAGTCACACGCGTCGGCAGGTAAGCCGAACGCTTACTAGATATGCCTTCTTATACTGGGCGTCATCACTGTGCGCGGTTGCCACGGCAACGCAAGAAACGCGTCGTCATTGAAAACCGCATTCTATCCCCTGGCATTCTACAAATTACATACGCTGTATGAAACAATGTTTTTAGTAACGCCTTAGAAAACTATGACAAAGCATATATATGCTTCTCCTGACCCAATTTAAATTTGTTAAATACTTGAATAGTTACTATCACAATATTGATTGTTCATAATCACGGGCACTAATGCACCTAAAAACAAAAAAGTTGGTAAACATTAAACACAACATTCAAATGGCAATAATGAACTACCAATTATGATGGGGTATCCCTTTAAAGCACCCTGGGTTACATGTAACCTCATAATGTACGATGTGCCCTGTTCTTAATCAAGAATAGCAATGTAACTTACTCGAGCTTAAGAAACCAGATTGCAATGTACTACATCTCACAAGAATGAAACCATTTCATTATCTGTATTAAGTCCTGTATTTGTCGAATTAAAGTAACAAATTGCTCTTGCTTCCGCTTGTCGTAACGCCTTCACTCTGTCACCACCTCTTTTGTTCAAGGTTACTTGTTTGAGACCAATAAATCTAATTTCCGATTTATGATGTAACTGATGTGTTTTTTGCCAATGTTCAGCTAACGGAAGAGATGGGTCTTGACTGCCAATTTTGGCTAAATGTTCACGGATGCGAATTCTCAACTGTCTCTTGGTGCTACCAATGTATAGTTTGTGGCAGACACAGATGATACCATATACTACAAAAGTTGTTTTGCAGTTGATTCCTTGTTTAATGATCCAACGTTTTCCATTTTTGTCTTCGAATTCCGTTGTTCGTTGATATGCATATTTACATTGTGGACAGACACCACATTTCCTGAAACCAGAATCTTTCTTGTGTAACCATGTACCTTGAGTAGTGCTATCAATGTCCGGTAATAATGATGGACTAAGAATGGATTTAAGTGTATTTGCTCTTCTGAAGGTAATGCGTGGGTGATCACTCACAAAATCACCAATATGGCTGTCCAATTTAAGTAAGTACCAATGTTTGTTCAAAATTTTTCGTAATCTCTGGTGGTCTGAACAATATTGAGTGATGAAGCTAATTGGCATGTTAGCTTCCAAATTATTCCCTTGTCTCTGTCTCAAAGTATCCTGCTGCTGCATCAATTTGGCTCTCTTATATGCTTTGCTTATATCTTTTTGGGCATATCCCCTTCTTCTGAAACGTCGTTGTAACAAATTACATTCCTCTTCAAATTTTAAGTTACTGTTACAATTTCGTCTCGCTCTGATGTATTCACCCAATGGTATATTGGTAATAGTTGGTCGAAAATGACAACTCTTAGCATGTAATATTGAGTTGACTTCAGTTGGTTTTCTGAATGTAGTTGTTTGGAGTACTTGGCCTTCCAAATATATTGTCAAGTCCAAAAAATGTATCCGTTGTTTGTTACATTCTCCAGTAAATTGAATATCAAAACAATTAAGATTTAACCTGTCCACAAATGCGTAAAATTCCTCTGTACTACTATCGACGATGCAGAAAACATCGTCGATGTACCTTGTCCAAAATTGAATTTTCTCAATGAAAAATGATTCAGTGTATATTGCTTTGTCTTCCAACATCCCCATGAAGATATTCGCCAATGCTGGGGCATATTTAGTACCCATAGCTACCCCCTTGGTCTGTTGGTATACCTTGTTGTCAAAGGTAAAGACATTGAGATCAAACGTGAGATGTAACATTTCTTTAATCATGTTCAAATGGTTATAATACGAGGCTGACTCATGCCTGAAAGTATAGTCAACTGCAATCATGGCCCATTTATGCTGAATAGACGTGTACAGTGCCTTCACATCTAGAGTCGCTAGAAGGAAGGTACTCTGCCAAGTAAAATTTTGTAGCTTGCGTATAAGGCTGGTGAAATCTTGCAAATATGAATGAAGTAACATAGCCCTTGGTTTGAATAATAGATCCAGATATTCCGAAATATTCTCTGTGACCCTCCCAATCCCACTCATGATAGGGCGGCCCTCTGGTATCCTTTCATAAGGTTTATGTATTTTCGGTAAGAAGTACATTGTTGGAGTTACCGGTTCTTTTATCCATAAATAAGTGCGTTCATCATCCGTTATCAATCCTTTTCTATGCCAATTAAGTATGTGCGCTTCAACTTGCTCCAATGCTAATTTTCGAAAATCATCCGTTCTTAATTCATAGCACCCAGGAGTATTTAGATGTCTAGATGCCATTTCCAAATAGTCCTCCCTATCCATTAGCACAATATTGCCTCCCTTGTCAGCCTCTTTGATTACTGTCCGTGAGTCCAATTTAAGTGAGACAAGTGCTTTCCTTTCTGATTTAGTTAAGTTGTTCTGGGTGATCCAATTCTTATGTTTTTTACAATTAAGATTATATAGATCTCGTGAAACCGCTTGTTGAAAAGTGTCAATGACGTTGTCAGATGCCAGCTGTGGCATAAATTTTGAACGTACTTTAAGTTCCTTTGTGGTAAGAGTATCAGATTTTATCTTGAGTTCGTCTAATAAGTGAAATACATGATATTGATCATCTTCGGTGAATGAGCGCAATGTATACGTATCTTCAATATCCTGAATCGACTTATCACTAATCGGTATTCTTACCTCTTCAGGTGGGAAATCACCCGGTACTTTAGTTGCAAAAAATGTTTTTAACTTCAATTTTCTAGTAAATTTGAATAAATCGATTTGTATGTCCAATGGACTGAAGTTACATGTGGGTGCAAAGGATAAACCCTTGTTAAGAAGAAGTCTTTCCTCTTGAGATATAGTTTTTTTAGACAAATTGAGGACAAGATCATCTGTTATTTGGTGGTGCCCATCTCCTTGGAGCTGGCCCTGGTTTGTCTCTTGTTTGCTTGTGAGATTCCTATGTTGCCGTCGTTTTCTACACCCCCTCCTTCCTCTTCTCCTAGCACAGGTGTCAAAATACCCATAGTTGGTGGTAGCTGAAAACGGACTGTTTTCTGGGTGGAATTACGATTCCCTTTCTTGTATCTTTTGATTTGATTCAAATATCCTCTTTGTTCAATTGATTTGGAACTTGCACTAGCTTGATTGTCTTGGTCCGAGTCTGCATCTGAACTGGCCGATGATGTGTTGGGGGTTGAGTTTTTAGACATTGATTTTGAACTTAAATCATATTTGGTTTGGAATGTATACACACGATCTTCCCTGTAATCACGTTCATCTCTATAACTTTTTCGTAGTTTTCTTATTTTTACTTCATCCTGATATATTTGTAACAGTTCATACATCTTCTCATAGTTTTTGGCTTTGGTATCCTCATTAGATTTCATCTCAGCAATTTCTTTACGTATGCCTTCTATACCTTCTAATGCCCTTTTATGCTCCCTAGTGGCATGTTCAATCAATAGGTCAATCATCTTCATAGAGCTGTTGCTCAAATTGGCTTCCCAGCCTTCTGCTAAATCTTTGTCTAACTCATTGTTAAAGTTTGGAAATATAAGAATCCTCAAACCCCTGGGTACTCTGTCATTGGCGACATAATTCTCAAGTGATACTTTTTCCCAATACTTGTCAATTTCCTTTTTCGATATTCTTTCCAGTTTTATAAATTTCGAACGTAAGTCTTCTCGTTTTGTAGCAATACTTGAAAATGCATGTGACATATCCCCTCGGGGGGTAAACAGGTTTTTAGTTTCTTCTTCACGGTTCTTCATATATGCTGCCATCATAGAAGAATGTTTATAAAGGTAACGGGTCAGCCCAATTTGCAAGTTCAGTAGAAATTGTTTTGAAGAACTGTGGCTTTGAAGAAACTTGCTCCACAAGGGCGACTCCTTACAATCCCAATGGTTATACGCACAAAGTTTCAAAATCCGGTCAATGAAGTCGCAGGTCAACTGTATAAGGACGGTAAAAAGCCTAACCGTCCCATACACCGAAGAGATTAATTAATGAAAATACAGGACTCTGCGCCAACCAATAAAGTTGAGTTTAAATCATAAATTAGGATTTATTAATCATCAATGACCGTTGAGCCCATAAATGATAACATGTTTCGGCTCCACTGAGCCTTTTTCAAATCCGGGCTACCCAAAATTATAATATAGGACATACAATATATCATAGTCAAAGAACAGTTTGTATGAACGACATTATTTTTTTTTTTTAAAAGCATTTTATTGGAATTTGTAAAAGTGCGAAACAAACAACAAACAGTGACTTAACAATCAACTGAAAACAAATTAACTAATTAACTACTTAACTTCCACAGCCTTCATAGAGCAATGTATCGTCCGTGGTGGGGGGCGAAGGGGGGGGGGTTCGGTGTGCAGCAAGTCCGTGGTCGTGGGGGGCTGGGTATGGTGTTGGCCATTCTTAGAAACCAGTCACAGGCGGTATTCTGTTAGGAGCGAAAATTCAGGGGGGTTTGTGGTCGGAGGCGAATTGAATGTCACGCACCAGGGCCTTCCATGAGTCCAGAGCTTCATTGGAGTCGTCATCGTTCGAGCGGATGCCATCCTGCCAGGCCCTAGTCTCCGCCTCCGTCCACTTTTCCAGGTCTTTGAGCCAACGTCCGTGTCTAGGGCCCCTTGGGGATTTCCATGCCATCGCCACGGACCTCTTCGCAAGGATGCAAGCAAGGTCCATTAGTTTGACCTGATGCTTATGTTTGCTGGGTCTGGGATGGGCTCCCAGCAAGCATTCCTTTGGGCTCCACTCGTATCTTGTGAGCCCCGCCTCAGTGCATGTACATTCCACCATGGACCAGAAGTGCGCAGTCTTGGTGCAGGTCCAAAACATATGGATCAAGTCCGCCTTGTCGTTACCGCACCAGGGGCAGTGCGGAAGTGCTCGATTGTTGAAGGTTGCAACTCTTAGCGGAGTCATGTATGTCCGGTATAGGACATTTAACTGGACTTGTTTAAATCTGGTATTCCTCGACACCTCTTTGGGGTATAGAAGTATTCGCTCCCATTCGCCGTCGGTGAGCGGGACCCCCAGGTCGGATTCCCATTTTTGTCTCAGGGGCGTGCTTTTTGGGTTGGGTCTGTCGTTCAGCTTGGCATATAAGCGGGAGACCGGTCTCCAGCCGTCTGCTAGGTCGTACATCTCCTGGAGAAGGGGGTCCGGTGGGGGTTCCTCCGGCCAAACGGGCCATTGTGCCTTTGCCGTTCGCTTGAGGCGATGGTACCACAAGAACTGGGCTTTTGAAATGCCTTCATTGGCTTGTAGGGAATCGAGTTCTCTGAACATGCCGTCTTCGAACAGATCCCCCCATGTGTAGATTCCAGCTCTCTCCCATTGTCTCGCTGTCGCTAAGTCTGCGCGGGTCTTGCACACGTCAGCCAGGATGGGGGCACTGGGATTGTAGGGGTGCTCCAGGTGTCGGAGAAAGCCGGTTCTGGCCCACACCTGCCGGCCCAAGGTGACAATCATGGGGACTCCTGAAGCTTGTTTCAACGGGTTCCAAAGCATCTCCCTGGGGAACAGCTTAGAAGTCGGGTTACGGAGGAGCTTTGTTTCCGACGAAGGTTCATCAGAAAGCCATTTCGTTGTGTGACTGAGCTGTGCGGCCAGATAGTACCTTTGTAGATCCGGCAGTTGTATCCCACCTTCTTTGTGCGGGAGCGTGAGTGTGGGGAGGGAGATCTTGTGTCTGGAGGACCCCCATATGAAGTCCTTGATGAGAGAGTCCAATTTTTTGAAGAAAGGCGGCCTGATGTAAAAGCATACGTTCGTGAAGTGGTACAAGAGGCGGGGGAGAATTATCATTTTGACTATTGCGGCTCTGCCCATTACCGCCAGTGGTAGCTTCGACCAAAAGTTCATGGATTTGCGAAGGGTCCTAACAGCTTTTTCCGTGTTATGGTCATGTGTGAGAGCTGGGGTATGGCACACGTCAATTCCCAGGTATTTAAAGTGTTCTAGTTGCCATCGTATCCCGACGTCTGGGAGGTCTGACTCAGCCAGGCCCCTAAGTCTCGCCAGCGGAAACGCACAAGACTTCAATTTGCTGAATGTTATTCCGGAGTATCGGGAGTAGTTGTCGAGGATATCGAGCGCGACGTGTGCGTTGAGCCGGGGGTTATTCAAGTACAGGAGGACATCATCCGCATACATGGATATTATGGCATGGTCCCTGCCCAGCCCGATGCCCGCGTCAAAGTGTTGTGCCCTGAAGTATGCAGCCACTGGCTCCAGGCCCAGTATATATAACATTGGGGATAGTGGGCATCCTTGTCGGGTGCCGCGCTGTATGGGCCAGGCCTGAGACATCGTCGTTCCAGTCTTCACCCTCGCTGTCGGGGTGTTGTACAGTACCTCGATCCACCTCACGAAGCTCGCTCCAAAGCCGAATTCCTTTAGTACTTCAATTAACCACTCCCAAAAGATGGAATCAAAAGCTTTTATGGCGTCCAGAGAGAGTATAGCGAGGTCTTCATCTCGGTCGTGGGTCTCCGCCATGATATGTTGGAGCCTCCTCAGGTTCGCAGTGGTGTTGCGGCCTGGCACAAAGCCATTCTGGTCTTCATGGATCAAGGTTCCAATCACCCTTGCCAGCCTCTTAGCTAAGATTGTGGTCAGAATTTTGCAGTCATAGTTCAGCATGGCAATCGGGCGATATGACTCGCAGTTGTTGGCGGGTTTGTTAGGTTTAAGTATAGGGATGATAATTGTCTCTTTCATGGAGTCAGGTAAGGTCCCGGTTTCAAATGCCTCCATGTAGACCCTGTGGAGTGTCGGGGCAAGGGTCGCAGCGTAGGCTTTGTAGAATTCCCGGGGGTTTTACAAGTGGTCAGCGACTGAATCGCATATGTCACGTCCTCAGCGGTGATCTCTGCATCCAATGACTCTCTCTGGGCCTCCGTCAAACTTGGGAGCTCAATCTCGGCCAGTGTGGTCCTGATGTCGTCCACTGGTATTTTGGCGTCATGGGCGTACAACCTGGAGTAGAAGGCCGCAAAAGCTTGGTTGATATCTCGTTGCGTCCGATGAGTCGTCCCCCTTTCATCCGTTATTTCGGTTGGGAGGTGTCTTGGAAACTCGCGCCGACACAGCCAGGCAAGCATTCTACCAGGCTTATCCGCTTCTTTGTGAGTTCTGGCTATGTAGGTCGCGTAGTCGAATTTGGACAGTCTGTTCCATGCCAATAGGCACTCCTCCCGGATGTCCTTCAGCTCTGTTTCGGCGTCGGGTGCATTGTTGAGTTCGGATTCAAGGTGGGTGATCCTGTCTTCGAGTTTCTCCAGTTTCAGTTTCAGTAGCTTGCGAATACCACCGGCACCTGATATAACTTCGCCTCTTGTGACAACCTTCATGGCCTCCCAGAGTGTGCTCCAGCGCGACACTGAACCTGTATTAATGTCGAGATAATCTTCGAGTTTGGTACCCAGTTCTTCCCTGAATGCGTGGTCCGTGAGTGCTGCGGGTGGCATTCTCCATAGCGGGATTGGTGGCCTGGGTCCTCTGGGGATCCATTGCATGGTCAGTGGCGAGTGATCCGATATGGTTCTACCTAGGTAAAGTGTGTCGTCCACCTGCTGAGCCAGCGCACGATCAATGAACAGATAGTCTATTCTCGTGTGGACCTTGTGGGGGGCCGAGTAATAGGAGTAGCTCCTCTCGATGGGGTGTTGTTCCCTCCAAATATCCACCAGATCGAGCTGTTCTATTGCCGTGTTCAGCGCGTTAGACGCGAGGTTGTTCGGGGAACGGGGGGGGTCCGACCTGTCCAGAGCGCCATTCCTGATCGAGTTGAAGTCGCCACCCCATATGAAAGCGCTCTCTCTCCTGAGAATGATTTTGGCAGTGAGCATTGCGAGGTGTGAGGGTATTCCTTGTTGCGGGAAATATGAGTTCACCAGGCACACCGGTATGGAATCGATGGTGCCCCATATTATTAGATATCTGCCCTCCTTATCGGCTTCGTGGCCCAACAGGTGGAAGGGAACAGTTGGGCTCACCCACGTGAACACTCCTCTGGCGAATTTGGAATAAGGCGCCCCTTTCCCAGTACCTCCCCACTTATCGGAGAGTTTGGCCGTTGCTTCGTCCGTGAGGTGGGTTTCTTGGAGCATTGCTATTGATATCTTTTTCCTACGCAGATAGGAGTGGATCCGATTCCTCCTCATGTACGTGCCCATGCCCCTCACATTCCACGTCATCACCTTGATTTGGGACGCCATAGAGTTATTGTTTCAGCCTCATCTTCCGCGCCTCCCGCGCCTCCGGGCGGTACATTGTCCCCCTCAGGGTCTGGCGATGTCCCATCCACCGCCCCCAAGAGCCTCCGGGCCCATTTTTCTGCTTCGTTAGTAGTCTGAGGGCTGTGGTATAAACAAAAACAAATAACAAAACTAAAACTGGTGCGCCCAGCAACGACAAGGTCTTGCGGGTGCTCAGGCGCTCTCGTACCGTCTGGACCCATCCGGGTATCGGGCACGAGGAAGGTCGGGCAGGCAACTGGCCTGACCTGTTCTGTTCGTGGGGGGTGGGGCCCTGTGCCTGGCGGGGGCCGAGCGAGGGCCGTTTCATCTTTGCAAACTGTTGAGTGATGTTACCTTCTTCTTAGGTCGAGTGCCCAACGTCCTAGTTGAGTATATGACATCCTCACATCGGGCGAGGGGGTTCATCAATTCGCGGAAAGTTGAGAGTCATTGTTCGCTGCCAGATTGTTGTCCTCTAGCCACATGGTCGCCGCTGCCGGGGATTCCAAGAAGATCGCCCTGCCCTTGTGGATCACTTTTAGTCTGGAGGGGTAGAGCAACATATATTTTAGGTCCAGTTGTCTGAGCCGAGCCTTGATCGGGACGAATGAATTCCTCTCCCGTTGGACTTTCGGGGTGTAATCAGGGTAGATCGTGATCTTGGAGTCGTTGCGTTCGATAGGGCCCTCCTCTCTGGAGTGTCGGAGGATAATCTCCCTATCTCGGAAGTTCAGAACTTTAGCAATTATAGGGCGAGGGCGCGAGCCCGGCGGGGGTTTCTTCTGCAGCGATCTGTGCGCCCTTTCGATTGAGAATCCCTGCGTCAGCTTTCCTGCGCCCACCTCCTGTTGTATCAGGGATTCCACATAGGCCGTCGGATCCGGGCCCTCGCTTCCCTCCGGTACCCCCAGTATTCGGATGTTAGCGCGTCTGGCTCGGCCCTCGGCCTCTTCGGCCCTGGCTTCAAGTGAGAGTACCTTCCGTTCTAGGTCCGTCACCTTGGCCTTCAGCTCCTTTGTGTCTCCCGACGTCTCTTTAATGGTGGATTCGGCGGAGGTCAACCTTTCCGTCAAGTTGCGGGCGTCCTGGCGCACCAGCTGCAGCTCAGATTTGAACTCCCCAATTCTCATGTCTATGAACGTACGCAATGATTCAATCGCCTCCAGAACTTGTGCTTGGTTTTCTGGGGAACCTGTTGGTTGCGCTCGGGGGGATTCAGGAGTGGAAGCGGTTGGCTGCAGGGGAGTCTTCGCTTTAGCGGACACGTAGGAGTCCATGGTGGTTGCCTTTGTCTTGTTCCTGGACGCCATTTTGGCGTCACTCGATCGTGTGGAGACAGGCGCCGGGGTTATTTGTCGGAAGCAGGGTGGTCGAGGCTCAAGTTTTCAAGAGGGTGTACAGTGGGGTATTTGTCAGGTCGTTCACGCTCATGCCCGGCGCTTTCCCCACCGCCACCGTCGTCTGTTGTCGATGGCCGGGGCCGTGCTCGGTGGTGAGGGTCTGAGCCCCGGTTTGGTTTCCCCGGCCAGGGGGTCTGGTTAGTTCAGCTCAGCAGGGCCGGATAGAGGTAGAGGCTCCTCACCCCCGATGCAGTCGCAGCAAAGGTTAATAGGTCGGTTTGGCTGCAAATTCTCCTGCGACATTAGTTTCGTAAGATGGCCGCCATCTTGGGTCCCGCCAGGGGGGGGGGGCCCGTTATCGGGCCGAATCCTTGGGCTCGGGGGCCCGGATCCAGGGGAAGACCCCTGCAGCGTGTCCGGGCTCGGTTCCCCTCTCCTCGGAACCGATTCTTTTTATCCCAGGTGCGATTTTAAGTAGGCAAAAGGATCTGGAAACGGCGCCTCGGCCGGAGCACGGCGACTCAGCTTCCACTCGCCATGAGCTCCAGGCCACGCCCCTGTATGAACGACATTATAAAGTATAACATAATTCCAGTTTTCAAATATCGTGACCACAAAATGTGCATAATAGCATGAAAGAGATTAGACAGAAAAACAAGGATGGGCAAAAGGGAAGGATTCATGGGTGTAGCAAAATAGGCAAACATATCATGATACATTATTATGTTTAGATATACAGAAAAAGAACACAAAAAACAAAAAACAAAAAGAAAGCAAGAAAAACCCATTAGTAATCATTGATCTTCAATTCATTGAATAATATAACCAAATTCTTCAGTGGTCCCTTGAGACAAACTAACAACTTAGTGCATGTCCTTACCCGAAATTTGATGTAACCAGTTCTTATGACTTTTTGTCCATGTAGTAGTAACGGGGTAAAATCCCCAATAACAATCTAAACAAAGAATGTAGGTAGGACAGGTAAATTAAAATAATTATCCAATTTGGAATATACATAAATTGTGTATGTCGGTAGTGGCTGCAAGTCTAAGGAGGGAAGGGATTCACGTCTACCCCTACCCCTACCTGGACGATTGGCTGATCAGAGCTGTATCTCCGGAACAAGCTCAGATCCAGCTAGATTATGTCTGCCACTTCCTTCACAAACTGGGCTTCTCCCTCAATTTAAAGAATTCACAGATGATACCATCACAGAGAGTCCAGTTCATTGGAGCGGTCCTGGACACTTCCCTGGGAAAAGCCTCGCCACCAGAGGTGAGGGCTCAAGATATTCTGCAGATGGTCACCAAGTTTCAAAATGCCCAACGTCTCCCAGCCTTCGACTTTTTGAGATTGCTAGGCCACATGGCATCCTGCATCTTCCTTGTGCCAGAGGCTCGCCTGAGAATGAGATCTCTTCAGTGGGCACTGAGAACTCAGTGGTCGCAATTCTCAGGGAGAATGACAGACCTCCTTCAGGTTCCGGACAAGGTGGCTCGAGACCTTCAGTGGTGGGCCTGCCAGGAGAACATCTTGAAAGGAGAACTGTTTTGGCAACCATGGCCGGAGATGACAGTAGTCACAGATGCCTCACTCACGGGGTGGGGAGCCCATACCAACGACTTGACCATCAGCGGTCGTTGGTTTCCATCTGAGTCCAGACTACATATCAACCTGTTAGAGCTGAGAGCAATCAGACTAGCGCTGAAAGCTTTTCCTCCATCTGTACAGGGGAAAAATGTCCTGATAATGACGGACAACACAGTGGCCATGCACTACCTCAACAAAAGAGGAGGCGTAGGATCACTGCCTCTGTGCAGAGAGGCGATGCAGCTCTGGTTTTGGGCAATCCAAGAAGGAATCTCTCTATCGGCAGTTCACTTAGCCAGAGAGAAAAACTTGACAGCGGATGCTCTGAGCAGGCAGAGAACAGTCTCCCACGAGTGGGAACTAGCTCAGGAAGTCCTTCAACAGATCTTCACCCTTTGGGGAACCCCTCAAGTGGATCTGTTCACCACCAGCATCAACAGGAAGTGCGATCAGTTTTGTTCAAGGGAATTTCCCCCGAAAGGAGCTCTAGGGTACGCGTTCGTAGTGGACTGGGAGTTTCCACTTCTGTACGTGTTTCCTCCAGTCCCTGTCATTCCTAAAATGATCAGGAGGTTGAGAAGGTTCCGGAAAGCCATGATCCTAATTGCCCCGGACTGGGCCAGGAGAACGTGTTACCCGGACCTTCTGGACATGTCCATCTACCCTCCAATTCGTCTTCCACTCAAGGAGTTCAGGTTCTCCATCCAGACATCAGAACCCTCAACCTTCATGCTTGGTATCTGAAAGGTTGAGATACAAGGATTGGGACCTCCCAGATGACGTCATGGAGGTGTTGCTTTTGGCAAAAAGGCCAGCAACAAAGACTTTATACCGCTGCCGTTGGAACAAATTTTGCAGCTGGTGTAGAGAGAAGAATTTTGACCCCTTTTCATGTGGTGCACCAACAGTGTTATCTTTTCTACTCTATTTGGCAAATTCGGGCCTTCCGGTTGGCACTATCAAGGGCTATCTCGCAGTGCTATCGATCTTCAAGCGCACTGCAGAGGAACCATCGTATTTCAAGTTACCCTTAGTAATACAATTTCTGAAGGGATTAACCAATGTCTATCCTCCAAGACCATTCCAAGTTTCCTTATGGGACTTAAATTTAGTCTTAAATTTCCTGATGGGTACTCCTTCTGAACCACTCCACTCTTGTTCACTAAGGTTTCTCACCCTTAAAACTGTCTTATTAGTGGCATTGACATCTGCTAGGAGGGTGAGTGAATTACAGGCTCTATTTTGTAAACCCCCTCATACAATTATTCATAAAGATAAAGATTTCCTACAAGTGAAGCCTAATTTTCTCCCAAAGGTGGTTTCTGAATTCCACATCACTCAGAAGATTGCCATGCCTTCATTTTATTTATCCCCCTCCCCATCCGGGGAAAGAGGAAGAAAGGCTGCATAGGCTGGACCCAAGGCGGGCTTTGAGCTTTTACATCAGCAGACTTGCTAGGATTAGGCAAGCAGACCAACTGTTCGTAGGTTACTCAGGGCACAAATTGGGATTACCGATAAAAAAACAGACCATTTCCAGATGGATTATTTTAGCCATTCTGGAATGTTACAAACTGGCAGAGAAAGAGCCTCCTCAAAATCTTTGGGCTCATTCAACCAGGGGTATCGCAGCCTCTTCGGCCCTCCAAAGAGGAGTACCGATTCGAGACATATGTGCGGCTGCCACATGGTCGTCTGCACATACCTTCACAAGATTTTACAATCTGGATTCCTCCTCTAGCCAAGAGACTAGATTTGGCAAAGTTGTGTTACGCTCTGTTCACTCTTGAAGGGAAACATGGCAATTTTACTCCCACCTCCAGTTACACACCACTGCTATGGGAGTCTATCAAGATAAGGAATACGTCGGAGGACATCCCTTCGAAGAACAAGTTACTTCTTACCTGGTAACGTTCTTTCGATGGGATGTTCCTCCGACGTATTCCTTATCGCCCCTCCCATCCATCCCCTCAGTAAAACTTCCCTTGTGGTTACAGCTTACGCTCCTTCTGGGGCACTAACCAATTCATGTAAAACAACTGTTAGCGTTAAAACGGAACTGAGCAACGGACGCTGCTCGAGTCTATTTATACGCATGATGATGTCGGCGCCGATACGGAGGCTGTCGAGGGACGTAGACGCCCAGCGCCCTCTACTGAAAAAAAATTCTGAGGCCAGCAAGCTGGAGATGATCTATCAAGATAAGGAATACGTCGGAGGAACATCCCATCGAAAGAACGTTACCAGGTAAGAAGCAACTTGTTCCATTTTATTTTCAGACACACTTTTATGTTGACCTCAGGCCTGGGCTCTGTGTTAAAGTCTGGACTGCCTGAGAGTTTTAGTATTTGCACTTAAAGTGATGCTTTACATAAAAAAAAGAGGCTGTCCAAAATGTTATAAATAGTGCTAGACAAGACCACATTGCTTAACATCACACATCTAGAAGGGCAAATGGAATTATTTGTCACTTGTATTGTGAACTGCTTTGGTAACAAATGTAGACAGTGAAATTAAAGGTCTGCTGCCTAGTGCTGTATGGATGGAACTTATCTAGCTGCTAATCCAGCCTGTGCTGCCACATTCCCAAAGGTACAATTGACAAGAAACCTATCTCTGCCATGAAAATGAGTCCTTTTGTGTTTTCACAATGCTAACTATTGTATCCATTTTGGGTGGCGTGGCTACAGAGCCATGCAATATGAAGATTTTCCGACGGGCTCCTGCCGATCTGTTGAGATCATGAGTGCTAGCTGCGGCTAAATGAAGTGTTTGTGCAGTTAAACTGCTGCCTGGATGTATGAAGGGACCGGGCGGGCGAACAATCGATTTACAACCCAAAAAGGGGCAGAACACCAGAATTATGCGTGATTGAAGATATGCGACCTGAAAAGTATCGGGCAAAAAAGATGGTGGTGACTGAGGAACAAAGGATCTAACAGGTGAGGGTGGATACAATGGCGAATGTGAAGAAAAGGGGCCTGAAATGCAGTCCTGGGAGGATGTTTTGGCCGAAATCAGGCAAGAAACTACAGTTCCCACGCGCTTCTGGGGTGCCGTTGGTCTGGAGAGAAGCAGGTGTGTTTCATTTGCTATATAAGACATCCCTCGGCCTGTGCTGCCTGTTGGTGATTGTTGGCGTGGCAGGCACGGGCCGGAGGAAGCAGGTGTGGAGACACAGCGTATGTAGGAGGCATATGCACGGGACCCGGGCCATGCAGTGAACTTGACAAGACCCGGGATGGCGGTGAAATGCTGCATTCCAAGCAACGTTCCATTCGCTTTTGAAGCGGAGCAGGAGCATGGCACAAGTCTATACAATGTAGGAGTATCTCTGCTAGGGGAGGTGCCGGCGATCCCCCTCAGGCCTCAGTTAAGTGGTTGGGAACTATGAATATGCAATATTGTTGTTTCTTGAAATCATTGCTGAACTTATCGTGTACCACCATGTGAATTTTCGTGCCTTTCCCAAACGCACTGAGTGTTAATACCTACCAGTGTGAACCATAAGAGGCATGTCAATGTTTCACAGAACGGAACGTTCCGAATACGGGAGCAGCATTCAATGCATGTCTTGATGTAACACTGTTTGTTTGTGGCTGCTCATTTAGTCCATCTCATGTTTGTACCAAGCCATTATGTTTTTTAAGCCAACCTCTAATTCTACAGTAAGAGGGGTTGAGTCACGCTCTTGAGGCATTGCCAATTAAGAAGAGTATTTGGTCAATATTATGTTCACATGTGTACGTGTCAGTCATCCATGGCTTCACGGCATTCATGCTTTATGTGCTTTTGTTTGTCGCTTATTCAGTGAAGGAGTATGAATGTAAGACACAGGAGTCTATATCCTAACTAAGAAGGGTATTGATTATCTAAGAATCAAGGGTTGAGACAAATGTTTGCTACATGGTCAGGTTACATGTTTTTTCCCTGTGTTTTCCTGTCCTATCGCAAGTTTCCTAAACCTCTTTCCGGTTACCCTAACCACCCCCTACCTATCCACAACCTCTCCCTAACCTTCTTCCCCCCTTTGGCTGCCTCAAAGTGCCTGTTCCTATCTAAATCAGGAGCCCGTGCCAACCAAGGTGGGAGGGGTCAACTGCATTTGGCTTCCGTTGCTAGGAAGGAGTTGTGTGATAGTCAAGGGGTGTGACATAAATCAAAGATTCACAGCAGAAGACCGGCCTATAAGCAGCGGACTCCTGCGGAACGGAGATAGAAGAAAGCATGGCAGAGTCGTTGCGTGCGGAAGACACAGGAGCGCTTCCATCATGGATCCACGAGACCCGGCTCACAGTGGGACGGGAAGCCGTGACCCAATGTACTTATGCCAACAAAGAAAAAGTTGTCCCCTTTCCCATTGTACAGATTATCAATTGCCCTCCTTACATTGGTGGGAGCATCAACTGGTTCCTACCTTGTCCCTGTCTGAATCTACACTAAGTCTTGGACAAGGGGACTACTGAGAAACTTGCAACATTCCTCTGCGTTGTCTCGGTCCATGTCTGTATCTGCAGTTAGTACTACGCCCCTATTGATTGAGGCCCTGTACATACCAAACTAGAAGACAAATGACCATATATAACTAAGTGTATTGAAAAAATAATAATTTATATGGAACAAGTGTGTGGTAAAATACTGACACATTCACAGTTATACATAAATACAGTGTTCTAAACAAAAATCAAATATAACCATGTTACACTTTACATATTCAATGACAAGGATTTGGTGTTGTGCTTTAGTGATTCTTAGAAAGACATATTCCTCGTGACATACAATTGCACTTAACAATTAAAGCATATCCGGGAAGTTGTAAGTGCTATGAGGAACAGTTTCCTTTACGATTAGTCATTTGAGAGGAATTTTATTGACAGGTCTCTCATTTCAAATGCTCAGAGTAATTATTTGCTGAAAAGAAGTCTAAGTCTTTGGACTTAAAAGATATCTTAAATTTTAGCCAACGTGTTCACAAAACATTTGTTAGACACACTAAGTGCGAGAAGAATGGTGGTCTATTCTGTCCTGAATCTTCTTCAATATGCTGTTTAGTGTGTACACGTTTCGGTGCTTCCTGTATACTTCGAAAGTATATGGCACCTTCTTCAGGGCGTCCAGTGGGTAGACCCTGTGTAAAGACCAGATAGCAAAGAGAGATGTGTGAATTTCTCAGGTTTCGGAAGCTGTAAGT
Source organism: Ambystoma mexicanum (assembly GCF_040938575.1). Classification (NCBI taxonomy): domain Eukaryota; kingdom Metazoa; phylum Chordata; class Amphibia; order Caudata; family Ambystomatidae; genus Ambystoma; species Ambystoma mexicanum. The sequence goes on along the minus strand of NC_090926.1, from coordinate 573,003,167 downwards.
GCAGCCTTATATTTAGTGATTTAACAGAGTAGCTCTGGTTACCAGCTGTACTTGAAGCTGTGCCGGTAACAAAATCCCAAGTTTCTTGGAGGGTCCGGGTTGGAAGGGGCACTCACAGAGGACCCAGAGGACCATGGACAGACGGCTTCTGGTGCAGACAGTGGAGGGCTTCCGTGTATTGTCGGAAGTACCTCTGTAGAGAGGGAAAGGGAAAGAAAAAAGGGGGGGAGGAGGGAGGGTAGGGAATGGGGGGGGAGAAGGGGCAAGTTAGTGGAACGGGAATTTGTTTTGTACTGAAAGTAGCCCGCTCTAGTGGCGCGGGTGTGGCCCAGAGGGGGTCAGTAGGACGGGAGCAGTGCAGTGTCGTGAGGCATGCCTCCCTCCCTTAGTCCCGTGTCCGGGGGTGGAAGGGTACTTTGAATGCGAGAAATCTACTATATTAAAATAGGACTGTGCCACGAGAGCTGGAGTGCGTGAGGCAAGATGCTGGCGCTGCGTGTGCCTTTCACCCTTAATCACGTGCATGTGGTGAGGACGATAACACTGTGTGTCCGACTCTCACCTGGGTCGGAGGGCTTCTCTGCTTCCCTCTCGTGGTCCGTGTGTGCAGCTCCGGTGTCTGCTTCCAAGTGTCTCTCCTCAGCCTTGCTGAAGCGGACGCCAGCAGGTAGTTATGGCGACCGCTAAGGCAAACTATGCGTGGATTGGTGTAGCGTAATGCGTCATGGGGCTTGTTGTGCAGCGTGCTTCCTGATACGCTGTCCTATTTTGTCACGGCAATGAGCGATGCCTGGGCTACGGGGCTCGTTGTGTGTGGCAGTTCGAACAAAGCCGTAGCCTCTGGCACTGAGGCAGAAGCTGGAATACATGTAAGATAAGTGACATGCGAGGCCGTCATGGTCCTGTGGTGGGGGACATGAAATCGAAGGACAGGGGAATGGAGTGTGTAAAGCTGCATCATGTTGCGTGAGCCATTCCCTGCCTCAGTCTGGGAGAGTCGGCGACCGCCAGTATGTTTTTCACTCTGATCATGAGTAGGGTATGTGTGTCTATATACGCCAAGATCAAAAAAGGTTGGGGTGGAAGGACTCATTCAGGCCATGGTGGTATGTATCTAATCGGTGTATCCATCTTGATTCCCGATGTATAAGGCTTTTTAAGACGTCAGGACCTCCTTTGATCTTCTCTAGTACCCACCAGGTAAGGTCGTTCGGTGTGTGCCTGGCTGCAACGTAATGGGAGACCAGTGGGGCAGTTAAGTTCTTACACCTAATCCGTGAGCGGTGTTCTGATATTCGTAGGTTGACTGCCCTTGTTGTCTGGCCCACGTACTTAAGTCCACATGGGCATTGGATACAGTAGACCAGACATTCACTCTTGCAGTTAGTAAGGTCTCGGAGATGCCATTTGCGCTGACCTATTTGAAAGGATTTGAGTTTGTTCGTAAATTTGCATGCTGTACAATTACCACATGGGGTGGTGTCCTTGTAGTGGTCGTAGAACTCTTTGTGATTGATGTCTTAAATCAGGTTGAAAAAGGGAGTGTAGCAATGATTCCTTTAAATTTTTGCCTCGCTTGTATGCAAAGCGAGGAGGAGGATCGTCTGGTAAATTTAATTTGGCTATGTGCCAATGTTTGCGTATGGTTTTTTTCATTTGCGATGTATGAACCCGGTGTGTGATAACGCATGTCATCTGGTCCTCATCCTCTCCATCCTGTCTTGTTTGATTGTCCTGTTCGAGTAGTATTTCACGATTTGTGTTGAGGGCTCTTTTAGCTGCTTGTTTGAGGGCTGCTGCTGGGTACCCTCTGTTTCTGAGCCTGTTAGTTAGGTCTTTTGAATGTTTTTTGTAATCATCTTTGGACGTGCAGTTCTGCCTTACTCGTAGGTATTGTCCGTATGGTAGATTGGCTCTTGTATGGTCGGGATGATTACTGGTGTGGTACAGAAGGGTGTTCCTATCCGATGGTTTCCGATATAGATCGCACTCCAGTTGTCCGTCCTTATGTCGGATGATCAGATCCAAGAAGGCAACTTGGTCGGTGCTATGTTCCATAGTGAATTGGATATCTTGGTTGCAGGTGTTTAACCATTGCCAGAATTGTACAAGGTTGGTCTGATCTCCCCGCCATATTAGGATGACGTCATCTATGTCCGTAAACCAGGAGCTTACGTGTGGCCTCCACTGGTTCGTTTGTGAAAGTACATATTTTTCTTCAAATGTGGCCATATATAAGATGGCCATGCTTGGGGCAAAGGTTGCCCCCATTGCCGTGCCTTTTGTTTGTAAATACATCTGTCCATCGAATGTAAAGAAGTTCTTTGTGAGGGCTATGGTCATCAACTCGAGAATAAAGTTGATAGGGACCCTTTGTTGTAATGGGTTACTGGTGAGCCATTCTCGTGTGCACTCAATGGCTGCCTCTTGTGGAATATTAGAGTACAGGGCTTTTATGTCCATAGTGACCAGTATATCTGTTTCTGGGTTAAATTCTTTGCCCTCAAAGATGGTAATTGTGTGCTTCGTGTCGCGTAAGTAGGTATCAGTTAACCTGCTCAATGGTTGTAGAAAAGTGTCTATAAACTTGCACAGAGGTTCCAGAATTGAGCCATATCCTGACACAATTGGGCGGCCCGGGGTGTTTATGGGGTCCTTGTGAATTTTGGGTAAAGCGTAAAAGCAAGGTGTACGTCCCCCCTTCCTGGTCAGAAATGCTGCTTCTTTTTCCGTCACCCATTCTCGTTGCATTGTGAAATCAACTGTTTCTGCAATTTCTTGCTCCAAGTTCTTAGTTGGATTACTGCGGAGGGGGGAGTAGCATTCTCGGTCTTCCAGGATGGTCAGTACCATTTGTTTGTATTGGATTGTAGACATGATGACTATAGCCCCTCCTTTGTCTGCTGGTTTTATTATTATGTTCTTGTTGTTTTAAAGTTGTGTGAGGGCTTGTCGCTCCTTCCATGTGAGATTGTGTTTGAGTTTTGTTTTCTTGGTTTTCAGTTTCTCGAGATCCTGGAGGATGCACTTCTCAAATGTTAACAATTCTGCAATTCTGGAGGTATTTGGTTGTCCATCGGGGTAAAGGTGGATTGGGGGTGAAGACCTGTGTCTTCCACTTCTTCCTGTGTGTTCAGCTCTTGTTGTCTGTAAAAGGTTCGGAGTCGCACTTTTCGTAGGAATGTTCTGATTTCTATCTCCAAGTCGTACCAGTCTGTCTGTTTGTTAGACCAGTACGAATGTGACCCCTTTGTTCAGAATGCTTTTCTGTTCTGTAGTGAGTTCTATATTGGCCAGATTGAATATGGAAGTGGTCGAGGTCTCGTCTTGGGAGGTTAATACCTCGGTCGTCTCCTGCGTTGTCTGTTGCCTGGTCTGCCTCCTCTGGGGGGCAGAGCCCATTGTGGGGGGCCCCATGGTTGATTGCCAAAAGGGCCTCCTCCTAAAAAAGGGGGAAAAAGTTGAGGGGGAGGGTAGGGGTAGTGCGGTTGAAAAGGTTGGGCCGGTTGTTTGTGTATGTCGTCCGAGGATGACCCACTGCTAGAGCCCGAAAAGTTTACCCCTCTGCGTCGGTTCCTCTTGGGTCTTGCTGATGTTGAACCCGTTGAGGAGCCTGGGAATCCTCCTGAGTTGGTGGGGACGTAGGTCTCGGCGATATAGGGATAAACAACTTCTAGTTGGAAGTCCTAGATGTCCTTATGGAGTTTCTTCGTTTTCCTACTTAGAGTTGCGATTTTTAAATCCTCAAACTGTTTCTGGAGGTCAATTAGTATATTTTTTGCATCCACTACTGTGGTGTCCTCTCAGAATTTTTTCTCTTCTGTGTCCAATTCTAGTTGCATTAAATTGCTCTTCCGTTCTGCTGTGGTAATCGTCAAAACCATCAGGTCCTGGCTGCATTTTGTGGCAATGCAACTGAAATTCGTTACATACTCTTTGTCGTCTCGGAATAGGCAGAATTTATTACAACCAGTCCAGTGGGTATGATGCTTGCCTTTAAATATTCACGCAGAAAATGAGCATGTAGTTCAGTACGGAATGTTCTCTTCTTCAGGCGTAGGATGTTATCACCTGTTTTGTTAGAGTTTAGTGGGGGATTGTTGTCTGCTATGTCAAAGAAGGAAGGTCCAGATATAGTGTCCTGGATCTGTTGTTCGGAGAAGCTTAGTGTCGCGCTTTCTGCCATGCCTGAAGGGGATTACATAGGTGGTCATATGTTTATGACCACTGCCAACCTGGGTGTGTTCCAAGAGGGGGCAGTGTATCTCGGGAGAGCAAGAAAAGAAAAAGAAAAATTGGTTGGACTGGTGTGTGTGGGTCCTAACCTCAATATCTATGAAATTACCTAAGCAACTTGGTTGTCCAAATTAGTAACAAATGGATGAACCAATGGTTCTAGGTTGAGACCAATTCAATTTGGAACAAGGGGACTAGGTCTCATATAGTACATATGCCAACAAAGAAAAAGTTGTCCCCTTTCCCATTGTACATATTATCAATTGCCCTCCTTACATTGGTGGGGGCATCAACTGGTTCCTACCTTGTCCCTGTCTGAATCTACACTAAGTCTTGGACAAGGGGACTACTGAGAAACTTGCAACATTCTTCTGCGTTGGTCTCGGTCCATGTCTGTATCTGCAGTTAGTACTACGCCCCTATTGATTGAGGCCCTGTACGTACCAAACTAGAAGACAAATGACCATATATAACCAAGTGTATTGAAAAAATAATAATTTATATAGAACAAGTGCGTGGTAAAATACTGACACATTCACAGTGATACATAAATACAGTGTTCTAAACAAAAATCAAATATAACCATGTTACACTTTACATATTCAATGACAAGGATTTGGTGTACAACATAGAGAGAAGCATACATTTAGCTTTAGTGATTCTTAGAAAGACATATTCCTCGTGACATACAATTGCACTTAACAATTAAAGCATGTCCGGGAAGTTGTAAGTGCTATGAGGAACAGTTTCCTTTACGATTAGTCATTTGAGAGGAATTTTATTGACAGGTCTCTCATTTCAAATGCTCAGAGTAATTATTTGCTGAAAAGAAGTCTAAGTCTTTGGACTTAAAAGATATCTTAAATTTTAGCCAACGTGTTCACAAAACATTTGTTAGACACACTAAGTGTGAGAAGAATGGTGGTCTATTATGTCCTGAACCTTCTTCAATATGCTGTTTAGTGTGTACAAGTTTCGGTGCTTCCTGTATACTTCGAAAGTATACTTCGAAAGTATATGGCACCTTCTTCAGGGCATCCAGGGGGTAGACCCTATGTAAAGACCAGATAGCAAAGAGAGATGTGTGAAGTTCTCAGGTTTCTGAAGCTGTAAGTGCAGCCTTATATTTAGTGATTTAACAGAGTAGCTCTGGTTACCAACTGTACTTGAAGCTGTGCCAGTAACAAAATCCCAAGTTTCTTCGAGGGTCTGGGTTGGAAGGGGCACTCACAGAGGACCGTGGACAGGCGGCTTCTGGTGCAGACAGTGGAGGGCTTCCGTGTGTTGTCGGAAGTACCTCTGTAGAGAGGGAAAGGGAAAGAAAAAAGGGGGGGAGAGGGAGGGTGGGGAATAGGGTGGGGGGGAGGAAAAAGAAGAAGGGGCAAGTTAGTGGAACGGGAATTTGTTTTGTACTGAAAGTAGCCCGCTCTAGTGGCGCGGGTCTGGCCCAGAGGGGGTCAGTAGGACGGGAGCAGTGCAGTGTCGTGAGGCATGCCTCCCTCTCTTAGTCCCGTGTCCGGGGGTGGAAGGGTACTTTGAATGCGAGAAATCTACTATATTAAAATAGGACTGTGCCACCAGGGCTGGAGTGCGAGAGGCAAGATGCTGGCGCTGCGTGTGCCTTTCACCCTTAATCTCGTGCATGTGGTGAGGACGATAACACTGTGTGTCCGACTCTCACCTGGGTCGGAGGGCTTCTCTGCTTCCCTCTCGTGGTCCGTGTGTGCAGCTCCGGTGTCTGCTTCCAAGTGTCTCTCCTCAGCCTTGCTGAAGCGGACGCCAGCAGGTAGTTATGGCGACCGCTAAGGCAAACTATGCGTGGATTGGTGTATCGTAATGCGTCATGGGGCTTGTTGTGCAGCGTGCTTCCTGATACGCTGTCCTATGTTGTCACGGCAATGAGCAATTCCTGGGCTACTAGGGCTCATTGTGTGTGGCGGTTCGAACAAAGCCGTAGGCTCTGGCACTGAGGCAGAAGCTGGAATACATGTAAGATAAGTGACATGCGAGGCAGTCATGGTCCTGTGGTGGGGGGACATGAAATCTAAGGACAGGGGAATGGAGTGTGTAAAGCTGCATCATGTTGCGTGAGCCATTCCCTGCCTCAGTCTGGGAGGGTCGGCGACCGCCAGTATGTTTTTCACTCTGATCATGAGTAGGGTATGTGTGTGTATATACGCCAGGATCAAAAAAGGCTCGGTTGGAAGGACTCATTCAGGCCATGGTGGTATGTATCTAATCGGTGTATCCATCTTGATTCCCGATGTATAAGGCTTTTTAAGACGCCAGGACCTCCTTTGATCTTCTCCAGTACCCACCAGGTGAGGTTGTTCGGTGTGTGCCTGGCTGCAACGTAATGGGAGACCAGTGGGGCAGTTAAGTTCTTACACCTAATCCGTGAGCGGTGTTCCGATATTCGTAGGTTGACTGCCCTTGTTGTCTGGCCCATGTACTGAAGTCCACATGGGCATTGGAGCCCCAATGTACTGGCGTATTGGGCATACAACCGACGGACGAGGTGATAGCAGGAGCTAACGGACAAGCAAGTGCACAATAAACAGCTTCTACTGCGGTCCGGCTACAGGTTAAACGTACAAAAGAACGAGACCATAGGCGATGTGCGGTTTCCACTCTGGTCCGCCTGTGATTGCTGCTGCAGCTGATTGTATGAGCGAGGCAGATCAGTGAGAGGCTCCGTTCTGGGGAAGCACGAAGATGCTGATTGCACAGGGCATTCGCCAACAAGCCCGGCCCTGGATCAACCTTGAAAAAGGGTGCTCCCACTCTGGTCTGCCTACATGAAACACTCTGCGGTAAGCCTGGATAATGTGTCTGGAACAAGCAGTGAATGCAGAGGCATACTAGACACTCTGGGAAAGGTACGCAGCAAAGTTCGGCCCATGGACGGATATATAACCTACTGATACAGTGGAGGTGCATAGATGGAAACTCCTTTGTGGTAAGGCCTGAAAAGAGCCTGCAGCTTGCACATCAATAGGTGGTAGGAATGATGCACCACAGCTGGGCCCATCGAGAATAACAGAGCACAAGAAGGTGAAGATGCAGCAAAAGTGTCCACCAGCGGTCTGGCCAGTAGTGAAGGACGGCAGTACTTGCAACGCACAAGGTACGTGGACAAAGCCCGCTAGTTACTGTCCAGACCCTCTTGGCAGGGGTTGAGGCAATTTAAGGAAGTAAACAGGGGGTCTCGGAGGCTGTGCAGCTTAGGCAGTGTTTACAAGGTGGATAAATACAGAGTGGCTGGTGAGCAAGGCAAGGACCAATCCTACTGCTACATAGGACAGAGTTGGTGCTGAGGCTGGCGAACACTATATTGTCTTCAGGAGTGTAATTCCAACCCTACGGGGCCTGATACCTCAGATCGCGCTGTGGATGGTGCATAAATCGGTGCTTTTAACACTGCATGGTATCACACCAAAGTCGCTAAGCACAAGAGATCCGGAGGATCAATACATGTAGTGGAACACGCTGGGAGAAAGGAACCCCCTCGTGCAACTATAGACTAAGAAATACGCAGCAGGCATGCCAACGACTTTCGAGCTGCACATGGACATCTACTGTAGGCGGCAGAGGACAAACCCGCTGAGCAAAAGAGCCCCTGCCATGCAACCTACGCGGGAGGTGCACATATGAGCACAGTCAAGTGCCACACCATGCGCCTTCGAGGGCAAAAGAGTGCTCAGGTTCGCGAAGGAACCGAAGAGCGCAGTTACACTGTTTGAGGCAGCCATGTCGTCCAAAGCCAGCAAAAGGAAACAATCTTCCATAGACAAGTTTGCCAAGCCAGCTCAAACACTGGACAGCATGAAGACTACGACCCGAGAAGCAGAAGCCCCCGTGAGAGGAGATCAGAAAATTCTGGAAGCTATAGCAGATCTAAAGTCCTCATTGGAATTTAAGATAGACACAATGAATATTGATGTTAATCACATGAGACCAGATTTGAGGGCATTGGCAGAACTCGCAAGCACTCTGGAAAAAGAGGTGCAGGCAAATCATAACTGCAACGAGAACACTAAGGCAGTGTCCATGTTGCAACAACAAATACGAAACCTTGAAAACAGAACAGAGGAGGCCGAAGTACTAGCCAGGAGGAACAACGTGCAAATCATCGGTCAAATTCCGGAAGGCGAGGAGGGCACAAACCCAACAGAATTTATCGAGACGATGCTGCTGCAATAAATAGGCCCCAGGCCCTCACGGAGGGCTTCGTGGTAGAGCGAGTGCATAGGGCGCTGACAAGAAGACCGCCCCCTGGTGCGCAACCTCGGCCAATAATAGCCCGGTTCCTCATCTATAAGGGCAGGGAGAAGATCCTCGAACACTTCTGCAAGGGAGGCACGATTAGAAGGGTGTCGGCTAACATCATGGTATGCCTGGACTATACATTCCTGGTGCAGAAGCGGAGGATGAACTATACTGCAGTCAAGAGACGGTTGCGGGATGCAAACATTAAGTACATGCTGCTGTACCCTGAAAGTCCTGTACAAGAGCTGAGCTATCTTTTTCGAGACTCCGGAAGAGGCAAGTAAATGGATGGACGGGGCAATCCTGATGGACCAGGCGGAAGATCAACCAAGTGACGAAAATAACAAACAATATGTAATTGTGCGGACACGTCTTCAAGATAGTTTTAAATATGTGTGTGGGAAATAGCGATGACGCATAAGCCATTGCAAGAATGTTTTACAAGCAGGAACCACAAGTGTAGGACCTCACGAGGATCACACGGGGAGGAAGCAGCCTATACGCCACCCTAGATTACATTAGTTAGGATACAAGTAGTTAAGTATCATCCTGCTGCACTCTGAACTCCAGCACTAGTACTGGAAATGGCTAAGGTCAGCCAGAGATCTAGCCCTAAAATATACTTGGAGAGAATTGTCGGGTGTTCAAATACACCAGTGCTTAATTGAAAAAACTCCTTACGACTACTGAATTGCATTATACCAACGCATCAGCTATCCACAAGAGACATCAGCATTGTGGAATTTGTCCTAGATGAAAGGACAGATTGGGTCATACTCCATTTGGCCACCCAATCTAAGAAAGACCTAATTCTATCTCTGAAGGGTAATTTCCTCCCCTTGGGTTACAACATAAGTGACCATCAGGAACGGATAAGAGCCAATTGGAGAGAAGCAATGAATCCAAGGGAAATAATGAAGAAGGGTCCAAATTAAAAGACTCAAAGGAAAGCAAGCGCTCCTGAGGAAAGAGGTTTCTTGCCCATAAAATAAAACTTGAGATCCTTGAAATACACAATAGACAATCAGGGAAAAAGTGGAGACAAGAAAAGAATGGGAAAAACTGTCGAGAATGTGTCATGGGGCTGTCTAGCGGGTGCTCTAAGTAGTGCTCAGGGAGAATAGATCCATGTCAGGGCTGTGGGTGAGCCACCGAGGATAGCCTCCTGGAACATGAGTGGATTCTGGCTACTCTTCTCAGAAAGGATCTCAGACTTGGAGAGGTTTGATGTGTTGTGTTTCCAGGAGACGTGGTAGAGGGAAGTGCCTGTATGTGACGGATATGCTGCCTACTTAAACCCGGCTCCAAAGGAGCTAACTGGTCGACCCTACACGGGTCCCTTAACCCTTATTAAATTGGATTTAGGTTGGAATATCACAAAAGCTGAATGTCCCAATCCATATGTACAGATCATGGCTTTGGAACAAATGAGGCAGGCTCAGCAAACTTCGCTGCTTTTGATTAATATCTATTGGCGAGTTAACATGAGCAAGGAAACTAAAATATTGGAGTTGATTGGGAAAGCTATTGATGAAGCTCTGTGGGAAAGGGGCTATGTAAGAATAGTTATTTGTGGTGATTTAAATATCAAATTGAGTAGGAGGGGGCATTTATTGAAAGAGAACGAATGGAATGCAAGAGAGCGGGAGTGGATGAGTAACGTGGGACCAAGGGACATGCTTATGCTTAATGGCCAAACGTTAGGTGATATGCTAGGGAAATGCACATGGAAATGCTGGGAGCAGGAATCATGTATCGACTATCGTTTCGTCTCTGGAAATTTAAAAGAAAAGGTGGAAACGTTAATCATTTTGCCACAGGAGTTTAGTGATCATGACCTGTTGGCTTTCTCCACCCGAGGTGACATGGGTGAGGTGGAATTAGAAGGGGGAGGTAATCGCCTAAGATTAAAACGGCGCGATGTGACGCTGATTGCAAGTCGATACATAGATTCGGTCCTAGCAGATCCTATGTGTGTGGAGTACCAGGGTATTCTTCAAGATTATGGCCATCAAGGAGCGCTGGAAAATAAAGAACAAGGGGCCCAGAAGCAACGACCAGGCCTTGGTAAAGAGGAGACAACTGATGTGGAAGTCGATTAGGCAGAATAACAAAGGGGGGAAAGGTTAAAAAGAAAGGAGAACATTCATGGGAGCTAATTAACAACGGTGGCTCCTTTAGACCATGCAATATAGTCAGCATGGTGTCAAAAATGGACTGGGTCGCCCATTATACAACCTTGTTTCCGCACCCTGGGTGGGTAGCAAGTAAGGCGGAAGAGTCGCAGCTCTGAACCTGGAAATTTGACTTTGATGAATTGGATGCTGAGATAAGTAATCTAAACTCATCTTGAGCCGCAGGACCTGACGGTCTAGCCAACCAGGAATTGAAAAAAAGTAGAGGCCAATGGAGCAAATTGTTAGTAGTCTTATTGCCCCCCCTTGCAAGTGTTCTTCTGGGATTATTAATAGTGCTGAGTACAGCGTGGCCAGTGAACAGTAGTCCCTCCATGATGGTGGGTGGTGCAAGTATATTTCTTGGCCACAGACCATTTAAGGAGGGCATGGTATCAACAGTAAAACAGACAAAATTGACCACAGTTCAAGGGTGTTTATTGAACTTTGGCAAGGGTGTGATAAACGCCTATCTAAACCTAAATCTACAGATGGGAGCAAGCTACGACCTTCAAATAATAATTCAGTCCTAGTGGAGTCTTGTCAAAATAAAAGGGCCTATACTAATGTTAGGCAGAATTATATGCAGTACCCTTTGGGAACACCACACACAAATAAAAGTACAAGAGACAGTACAATTTCACCTTTGGTACAAGCCTGTACTACACAGTTATAGTGGTAGCAGTAGCGGAGCAGCCAGACGTATCTCAAGAGTAAGTGAGCAGTATCAAATAGTTACACAAAGGACAGCAATTACTATGATTCAGGCAAACACTGACTCAAGGTTTTCAAGAAAAAGAATATACATTTATTTCACTCTTCAGTTGTATAACAGTTCACTCTTCTGATCAGTAACACCACACAACTTCCCTTAAATTCCAGACAAGTTAAGCTCACAAAATGAAGTGGGAGCAAAATGGCACTCCAGCAATTTAAAAGGGAGGGAAAGACAAAAGTTAACAGAAATGACTCCACACCAACAGGTAAGTACTCAGGGCAAGCAAACAAGAGAGACTACAATGATAAAATCAGATAGAAAAGTCGTAGGGCCAAAGTCAATGGTTCAAAGCCTTATGCTCAAGATAATACAGTTCAGGGTAGTTTGCGGTAAAGTTTGTGGCACGATTTCCGGACGAGGTTGGTTGGTAGAAAAGTTAGTTCGAAGACAAGGACAAGCCCTCGGATTGGAGAAAGATGTCAAACACTTTCACCGCGGCTGAACGAAACGCACAACCGGATTTGCACAGTACCTTAAAACGGAGAGGGGGCTGTAGCTGAGGCAAACGTTCCTGGTAGTTCCTGCAGACTTACGGTTCCTGAAGCGACTGTCGGACTGATCAGAAGTAGGAAGACTGGAGGGTCCTGCACTACCCAGGGAAGAAACCAGCAGCAGCACCAAACAAGGAATAAAAGGTGCGCTCCTTAAAACCCAAGCAGGGTCCCACCTTCCTGGCTATCCGGCCCACTGCAGCTCTCTACAGTGAATTCGACCAGAGGAGGGGTCCTGGCTTGCAGTTTGGGTGAACTGGTTGGTCCCACCAGCTCAAGGGAAGAGGTTTCCTGGAGGAGCTTCTCTGTCGTCGGATTCTGGAGATTCGGACCTGCAGCAATGCTTCACCGGGCGGTTCAGTCGTTGTAGGGGTCCTCTTCTTCCAGTTCCTCATTGGTTCTTTTGTTCCAGTGGCGACTCTGCTCTTCCATTCCCAGAGACCTGTTTTTTATGCAGTTTTTCCCCATTCATACAGCCTGGCTGTCAATCACACAGCAGGTTGGCTGGCCTGGCAAGGTCAGTCCCCTTAGCCAATCAGACAAGAGTGCGTCTTGGGTTACCAAGGGAACCCATGGCAGGGGTCCTAAAACCCCTCCCTCACATCCTGCCTACCCAGACTCTCAGGCGCCTAAAGGAGGGCTTCTGTGTGGAAGCCCGCGAAAAAGCGATGAACACAGGGACCAAACCACGAGAAACACGAGAAAGACTTTAACAAAAAGAAATGGCAAATAAACCTGGCCGGAGCCAAAATAAAATGTATTTGGTCAAGCGGGTTTATGTTTGAGGCTAATTTAATAGCCTAAAACATTACCACGTTTATATAAGATAATCGCGGTAGAAAAGTTAGGGTAGATACTACTGCCACCAGCCAAGTCTTAATGTCAAGGGAGCGAAACAATGCCCCAAGAGGCGCAGACAAAAAGGGATAAGAATTAACCCTTTCCAATACTCCATGGATGATGGGGTGTACTGGGTCTGTGGTTTAAAGTCACTAAGGTAAAGTTAATGGCAACTTTACCCTTTTCTGGGGGACTGTAGTCAACCCTAGAAAATGGAGTCGGTGGGAAGTCTAAAAGACAACCCTGTGTCACTGCACTGAAGGTGCGGTGTAAAAAACATGAAAAATGTGGTGCCCTGGAGTAGGTGAGACTCCAGTGCTCAAGATCACACAAAAAGTAGAAATGCACATAGCAAAACACATGTAAGAGTGGGAAAAAGGCTCACACTCTTACCAGGTGAAAAAAATAAATCCTAGAAATCCAGCAAAGCTGCTGAGGGACTCAGTAGGTAAGGGAAATCAACCATTTATGAGAATTCTACCTAACAACTAAAAATCCTATTGCCAATCCTTACCACTAATTTACAAATAATGTGGGTTAGTGTCCATGAAAAAGAAAGAAGTGTTCGCCATGCCCACGTTTTCAGCACGGGGCAAGGTGGTTCACTTGTGCAAAGCACACACTCTGGCTTCTGCGGCACTAGTATACAGTTCCATTACCAGCATCAGGACCTTCTGTGTCTTCTTACTTCTTAAGTCTCATGTACAAAAAACAAGATGCAAAAGTTATTTTCCTTTTACCAATATTAAATTTGGGTATTCACCCTAGATCCCAGTCAGCTGGGCTTATATTCCTTTCAAAAACAAAATTTCAATGCTGGATCCCCCTCTTCCAGGCTCTGATCCCCTTATTACAATCTTTAGAGAATATTCTTTCTCGGGTGACTCATGGTTCACCCTGGATCCCCCTCAGCCGGGCTCAGGTCCTTTTCTTTTACCCAATCAGTCTCCCTCAGCCGGGCTCAGACCAATTGCAGTGTACATTAAACCATCAAAGACTTTTGAATGTGCACATGGGTTAGCTTGACCCGCACTATTGTGAAGTCTGCTTAATCCACAGTAGGGGATTCACAACTTCTTACTCCATGGAGAAGTACTCATATTATACAAAAGGAAGTTCAATAACACAAAAGTTCCTATCTGAATGGGTATCCTATCTGGCAATCAGTACCATTATATATTTTTCACTGCCATGAATTCAATTTTTATTAATCACACACAATAAAATTGTTAATAAGACAATCATAAAAAATTATCATATCACATAAAACAAATACAAATGTAAAACAACACAAGTGTATCTATATAAGTGGGTCCTAATAATATGATTTCTCTTAGGTCAAAACAAGTGTTGTTCACACACAGATCCTTATGCCATAAGAAATTATGGCTATTTCATATTGTTCGCTGTACTTTATAGGTTCCCAATTTGTACAAGTTTCTGTGCCTTAAACACAGAAATGTAGGACATTCTTCAGGGGTATAAAATGTCTTCTGTTGATTCTATTCCAAATGGCTCTGAAAACTGATAGAAAGAAGATCTTCTAACAGTGAGTGGGTACCCTGTAGATCAAAAAGGAAGCACTAATTAGTACTATCTATCACAATGATTCTCTTTCTACGTTAACCACTTAAAAACCCTAATCCCCAAGGGTAGGTAGCATGTTATTAATCACATACCTCTCTGTCTCATGGGATATAGTTCCCGGAGTTTCTTAAAACCTTGAATGGTTTTTAATCGGCAGGATCCAATTGATTGCGGAATTCTTGCCTATATTTTCTCTATCTCCCAACCTAATGCACAACAGATAGTCAAACTTAGATTCTACAATTTCTAAAAAGCATACTTAATGCCTTGTTAAGAAGGATTCTTACCCAACGTTTTGCTGGGTCACAAGTAAAATGTCTACTGGTTGGTTATTCTCTGGAGTTACAACCTGTAGTTCTTACAATGATTTGAGCTGTTCTCTGAAAATTAAAAAGAAAAACCAGAGCTAGGTCAAACTAGAGTTCTTATTGGGAAAAAGAAAACTGTAAATGCCCCAACTGGTCCACTTACTTGTGTGAATAAATGATATGCACCACTCTCTTCATCTGGTTCAGCCAGTGTGGAAATGCGCAGTCCAGGCACAATATTGTTTTCAGTATCTATCAATAAGAAGGGACCACACCTTCAAGTCACCAAAAATAAAGAGTACCCACTCTTTCTATCTATGTCTAAGAAACCTCTGAATCTAAAGGTATTCCGCACCATTCTAACTTTAGTAAATCAGAACAAATGATTTTGAAAGCACTAGGCACCAATGAAAAGATCGTTATTCGCCAAGTCAACAAAGGTGGTGCCATAGTGATATTAAACAGAACTGATTATATTGAAGAATGTTTGCATCTCCTTTCCGATGTGGGTCACTATCAGAAAATAGACAAAGACCGCAGTAGCAATTTGATTCTCATAATTAAGGAGAAAGTCACTAGAGCAGTTGACCTCCACATGATTAGCAAACAAGAAGGGGAGTACCCGATTAGAGAGAATGGCAGAATACCAGTATTCTACATTCTCCCTAAAATACATAAAAACCTGGAGAAACCCCCTGGGAGACCCATTGTCTCGGGAGTTAACTCCTTGTTGGAGCCCCTTTCAAAATGTGTGGATTACTACTTAAGACCCTTTATTCCCAATATGAAGAGCTATGTAAAGGATACTACGGACACCATCAACAGGATTGAGGGGAATGTTTTTAATCCCAATGAAAACGTGTTGATGTGTTTAAATATCCAAGCTCTCTATACCAACATACCTCAATTAGCAACATTAGAGGTAGTGGAGGAAACTGTACTCATGAGAGAAGATAAGCATTCTGTGTCAAATCTTTTTATAAAATGGTGCACTGAAATGGCCCTTACAAATTATTTCTTTCAGTTTATGGGTCAATTTTATAAACAGATCTTTTTATAAAATGGTGCACTGAAATGGCCCTTACAAATTATTTCTTTCAGTTTATGGGTCAATTTTATAAACAGATTGAGGGAACAGCGACGGGGCCAGCTATGGCCCCGAATGTGGCTAATTTATATGTCAACATGTTTGAGGAAACGGTAGTATACAAAAATCTGAACCCATTCCAAGACAACATAATTTGTTGGCTACGTTATATAGATGACGTCTTCGTCATATGGAAAGGAAATGAAGAAGAATCCCAGCGTTTTGTAAATTGGTTGAACCAGCAAAATAGGTACCTTAGGTTCACCAGCAACATCAGTAATGAACAGGCACACTACCTAGATATTTGTACATATCACAAACAAGGATTGCTGTTGATAAGACCATACACAAAAGATACTGATAAGAATGCTTTATTGCATTTTGGTAGTCATCATGCTCAACATGTAAAAAACAATCTGCCCTTCGGTCAATTTTTGCGTTTGTAGAAGAATAGCAGTACCAATAAATCTTATGAAAATGGAGTAAATAACCTGATTGACAAGTTGGTCCATCGAGGGTACCCTGCTTCAATGTTTAAGAGAGAATGCCAAAAGAGCGTTAAACAATAATCGAGAAGCCCTATTGGACAAACAAATACAAGGAGAGGAAAAGATTAAAGAGACACCTCTCGTGTTTGTCAATACATTTAGCAACCTCTCATATAAAATCAAGAGCATCATTAATAGAAACTGAAAATAATCATGACAAAAAAAGCAGGGAAACCTCTCGTAGCATTCATGAAGAATACCACTGTACGGAACCTAGTTATGAGAAATGATGTTGCCAACAAGAGGAGGAAATGCCAACAGGCCAATTTATGGGGCCTCCCTCCGGTATCAGGACATTACCCGTGTGGTAATTGTGTAATGTGTACCCAAACTAAAAGAACTCAGAATTGTCATGATGTCTACCCCCAGGCATCCGGACCAAGCCCATCAACCCCGGGAGCAGGCATCTAGACATTTAGTAAAACCTCAGCAGCCCCGGGTAGGGGCTATCTGGGTTCAGTCCTGGCGCCTTAGGCGCCAGGCTCATAGTAGGAATCAGTCCTGGCGCCTAAGGCGCCAGGCTCATAGTCATTACTTACCTCAGACCATGCTGCAAATGACTCCAATCAAACATGAAGCCTGAAAGGGACTATTTTTCTACAGGGACTATTTTTTACTTGGGTGTGGTTCTAGGGACATCTTACCTGGGACTACTTTTGAGGCTATTTAAACCAGACCCGACCAGCAACACACGCTTCGCATTATTCTGCATCCAGCAGCGTAACACTCACCGTGCCTGCAGCCTGCATCCAGTCTTCTGCCACGCCGCCTCGAATCCGGAGCTCCTAAAACAAAGAGGAAAGAAAGGGACAAGGTTAGAAAACTAACTTATTTCTATTCCTCACCTGATTCTGGATCCATCTTGTCTCCGGACCTGTAAAGAACATCATTTCTGCATGCGCCGCACCTCCAGCTGCAGCGCCGCGCCATACTCACCAGTCTTCACAGCATTCTTCGGGTCGGCGCTGCCCCATCATATCTTCGCCGAACTTCGGCACCTAGGAGACAAAAGAAGATGACAAGGTGAGCCGAGGGAACCAACAAATATCATTCTTACCACCATAGACTTACCTGATTTACCACCGGAGGCATCCTTTTGTGACTCTCCATATTTTCACGTGCCGCATCTGTAAAGAGAGACAAACCAACACGTTTTCCTCGTGCAACATTTACCGGACAGCGCCGGGTAATACAGACTCTTACCTGAGTGCCACCAGCTGCCACAAGAGCATCTTTTCACGAGCCAGCTGCAAGACAAGAAAGGAAGGGGGGAACAAGAGTGAACATCGGACATATTGAACTCTATGAACTTAATACTTACTGGTCCTCACCAGGAACCTCAGAGTCAATACTCTCCGGAACTCTCCAGTGCCTTCAAACCAGTGAAGTAACTGGAATCGACGCGCCCCTGCAAATCCACGCAGGATGAAGAGCTCATCTTTCAAGAATATAAGGTGAGCTTGCTGTGAGAGCTTCTTTCGGAGGTGATTAGTTGGGGAGGACTGTGGGGGTGCCATCACTTGAATCCACAAGTGGCTAAATCCATCTCTCCACTTGCAGGAGAATATGTCTACGGGTTAAGCAGACAAGATTAGGAGGGCATATCCAGTCAGTCATCGCTGCACTACGCATCACGTGGGTGGAGACCACAGCTGTCCGGGTCCGACCGACTCCCCTGTGGGAGCCAGGTGAGCGTAACAAGAATGTAGATTTGGGTTTTGAGAAAGTGTGGAAACTTAGTGAACATACCAATTGTAACACTAGTAATGTAATTTACCTAATCAGATGTCCATGCCAAATGATCTATATAGGCAAGACAAACAGAAAATGTAAGACAAGGATGATCGAGCACAAAAGTTGTATTAAGAACCAAGTGTAGAACAAGCTCCACTGGTAAGACATTTTTCGGAAAGTAAACATGGTTACATTGATTTTGAATGGGTAATCCTCAAACAGATTAAAGGTGCAACACAAGCAGAGATCAACAAATGTTACATTTGGAACAAAAATTGATTTTCCTGACAAAAAGCCATATACGTGGTCTTAACAAAAACATGGAATGGCATAATGCATGAATACCTTTGAGATGCTTGAAGGTGTGGTCCCTTTGTATTGATAGATACTGAAAACACTATTGTGCCTGGACTGCACATTTCCACACTGGCTGAACCAGATGAAGAGAGTGGTGCATATCATTTATTCACACAAGTTAGTGGACCAGTTGGGGCATTTACCTTAGTTTTTATCCCCAATAAGCACTCTAGTTTGACAGCTAAAATCATTGTAAGAACTGCAAGTTGTCACTCCAGAGAATAACCAACCAGTTGACATTTTACTTGTGACCCAGCAAAACGTTGGGTAAGAATCCTACTTAACAGGGCATTACGTATGCTTTTTAGAAATTGTAGAATCTAAGTCTGACTATCTGTTGTGCATTAGGTTGGGAGATAGAGGAAATATAGGCAAGAATTCTGCAATCAATTGGAGCCTGCCGATTAAAAACCATTCAAGGTTTTAAGAAACTCCGGGACAACTATCCCACGAGACAGAGAGGTATGTGATTAATAACATGCTACCTACCCTTGGGGATTAGGGTTTTTAAGTGGTTAAAGTAGAAAGACCATTATTGTGATACGTAGTACTAATGAGTGCACCCTTTTTTATATACAGGGTACCCCCTAACTGTTAGAAGATCTTCTTTCTAGCAGTTTTCAGAGCTGTTTGGAATAGAATCAACACAAGACATTTTATACCCCTGAAGAATGTCTTACATTTCTGTGTTTAAGGGACAGAAACTTGTACAAGTTGGGAACCTATAAAGTACAGCGAACAATATGAAATAGACATAATTTCTTATGGCATAAGGATCTGTGTATGAGTAAGTTTCACTTGTTTTGACCTAAGAGAAATCATATTGTTAGGACCCACTTATATAGATACACTTGTGTTGTTGTTTTACATTTGTATTTGTTTTATGTGATATGATCATTTTTTATGATTGTCTTATTAACAATTTTATTGTGTGTGATTAATAAAAATTGAATTCATGGCAGTGGAAAATATATAATGGTATTGATTGCCAGATAGGATACCCATTCAGATAGGCACTTTTGTATTTAGCTTGACCCGCTGCAGGACCACTTCGATCTCAGGATTCCCTTTTCTCACACTTGGCATTAGCTGGATACCTAACAAAGACTTTAGAATGAGCACCCATGTGGTGCCTGACCACTCTGTCTACGGTATCTTTGCTTGGCCTCCCAAAGTTCAGTTACTCCTTTGGTTTCCAATTATATTTGTGTCGCTTGTCACATACATCTCACACACTGTTCTATTTAGATATCTTCATACAATGTTGCCGCTTGCAACCTTGGTTCAAAACACAGGCTGGTTTGTTATCAGTCTTTCCGACTCACCGGCTGTGCTGTCTTTACTGATGCTTTGTTGTAGGAACCAAGGACAATACCACGGTGGCAATCGCTCCACCCCGCCTTGGTTATCGACACAGTAGAGCCCCGGTACCTCCAAAACACTGTGCAGGTTTGATCGGCTTTCTTTCCTTGCTTAGGTTTCGTACTTTCCGAGATTCACGAAAGTAACAGTCTTTACAGGGCAAGGGCACTTCCCTCCTTGCAACCCTCTCTGGTCTCGCCGCCTTTCTCCTGGTTTAAAACTGCGATCTTGGAACTGCTGTTTCCTTGTGTGCTTTGCCTTGCTCAGAGTGTGCTTTTGTGCTCAGCTTTTATCCGTGGGGGGAAGTGTGATGGAAGTCAGGTGTGTGTAATGATCCATAATTGTCTGACCATTGTATTGGGACATGTCAGGTATACGGCTCTGGTGTTAGTCCATTGTTGCTCACGGTGAGCTGTCTGTGAGAAAGTGTTTGTGTCGGGAAGGGGGGTGGGGGGGTCGTTGAGTTCCTAGGTATCCTGCCTGGTCGGATGGGGAAAACGTGTTACAGGGAAGGGGATACCACGTATCACCCTCCATTGTCCAACTTTCACTCCCCAAAGACCCCTTATCCTGGTGATCCTCCCACACTAGTCCATCTCCAGGAACTGGATCCAAAAGCGATGGCTATGTGCTGGCCACCTGGATGACAGATCCCCGGGGCCTAACAGGTGAGACACCTTCAGGTTTCTCACACCCACTAGTAATCCATCACAGCTGCCGTGCCCTTCTTCAGGTTTGGAATCAGGATGGTTCTCTTGCATCATTTGTTAGAGCCGAGAAAAGTATTTCGTTCACTATGGAAGCTAAAATCATATGTTTCTTCTTTGTGCACTTTCTCTGGTTTTTCCATCGCTGCAATCCATGTCAATTAGTAATGTGCTCTGTCCAGATTTGTGCGCTGGTTGATTACACTCGGGCCAGGAGTTCCTCTTCATTTCCCAGGAGGCCCTATGCCAAGCAGCTGAGTGTGGTCTCTTGCCATCTATTGTTTATATATTTCAGTGCTTGGATCACCAAATAGGATTGCTGCAGGCATTTAATGTCTCTCAGATTATTGTTACATTGCAGGGGATCTGGATCGATGAGCTCTAGTCGCACTCTGTGTGCCTGGGAGGTGCCTTTAACCCTACATAGTGAAAGATGAACCAGGCACTGTTTTTCTCCTCTGTACTTTTTGTGGTACTAATACCTTGGGTGCCCCCGACGCGTGCAGGATTAATGAACATAGATAGCAGCTGCCATTTGCTGTTTGTCTTCTTACCGCACTCATAGCTGTGTACCAACTATTGGTCATCTCGGGGTGTCGTACATCTTCAATAGCATCAAGGCCAAGCCCATGGTAGGCATCGTACTTTGCCCTTCGTGCTTGCTGTTTCATTCTCTTATGTGGCCCAATGGGTTTGCTCACAACACTTCTACTGCAGTATCATCATACGTGGTTATGGTACAAAAAATATTTTTAAAAACAAATGTAAAAAATAGTTCTAATGTCATGCTCACAGTCACACTCATACAGTGGCACATGTGGATCTGCTATCGTTATTACGCTCATCACTATTGTTATACATATTTACAGTAATGTTGGTTATGTTTGTGAATGCCCTCCCCTGCCCCCACTTTTATATGAGCTCCCCATATGAAAGAAGCTCCCCAATACATTCCAAGAAGAAACATTAAAGTGGTAAATAATCATGCGCTAAAATGCATGCCACACATATATGAATACGAACATCTAGGAGCAACCTCATAGCCAACACGTTTTCTAACATATACTGAAGTATCTGAAGCGTCTGGTTCCATTGTCTTCTCACCTCAGGGGGAAAAAAAGAATGCACACAAAAGGTAGGGCGGGGGAGGAGATGGAGAGAGATGGAAAGAGAAGGAGACCGAGAGGGAGAGAGAGAGAACCAAAGAGAGAGCCTATAAAATATGTCTTAAGTCGTGCTTGTATAGTAATGATAGGAGGGCTGGTATTAATTCATAATTAATGTCAATGCTGTGTATGAAAAATATCAAGTGCTTTTAAGATGATTGCGTAGGGTTTGGGGGCGCCCTGTGGTCATCAGAAAGGTGTATCCAATAACAAAGCCCCTTCACTTTTACAGCGAGGGGAGTGGAAAACACCACTTCGTAGGGACAATGAAATCTGGGATTATTCCATTTCCTAACAAAACGCCTTACGTAAATGAATTCTCCAGGCAGCAGCGGTTGGGTGGGCAGGGGGACCTGTCACCGTTGTGTTTGCAGTGTCCGATGTGTCCTCTGGTTAGGGCGGTGTAATCTGTCGGGAGAGGCATTTAATTGCACATGTTAGGTTTGTCAGATACTCTTTAAATTCTTCACCTAAGATCGCTGATGCCCTTCTGACAGGGCATATGGGCGTGTTGATGTGTTGACCAGTACCCACCTCATGGGCTGATAAATGATGGTCCTTGCTGGGTTGTGTGCATAATCTGAAGAAGGCCAATGGTAAAAAATGCACCCACTTCTTTTTCAACGTGGTGCAAAGCTTAGATAATTTGCTTTTGAGAAGGTTTTGATCCTCTCCACAATGCCTATGGCCTGGGGGTATAAATTGAACACATCTAGTGTTTAATGCCAAGTAGTGCTGGGATCTCTTTAAAGAGCTCATTGAAAGAAATGTGTGCTATTATCGGACCTTAAAACATTGCACACACGCCATCGGGGGAAGACCGCACGGACAAGAAATTTAGTTGCACATTTGGCATCTGGGTGTGCACAAGGTCCTGCCTCAACCCACCGTGAAAAATGGCATACCACAACAATCAAATTCTGGGACCCATGCACCTTTCCCCCACGTTTGCATAATCTATGTGTAGCTCTCGGAACGGCCCAATAGGGCAGTAGTTGCATAGCCCTAAGAATATTTGCATGTCCTTCACTGTTATGGGTCAGGGGTGGCGGGCACAGACACTGCTCTGTCTGGTATGATTCTTTTGCCCTTTGCTTATATTAACTGACCTAGATAGAGCACTTCCTGCTGGCATTCCTGTTGTTTGGCCTTGTCAACCTTGTACTCCTTCCGGCCCAGTAGTTGTCGGAGTGTGATAGTCCTTACGGCATTGTTGCTCACTGTTACTACATACAAGCAAATCGTCCACGTACTGGATGATCGTGCTGGGTACTTGAATGTGTCCTAAATCAGCTTGCAATATCCTGTTGAAAATGTTTGGGCTCTCGCAGTACCCTTGGGCAAATGAGTATGTTCGAAGCGCTTTCCGCCATGAGTAAATGCTGTAAGGTACTGTGAATCGGGGTGCAAAGGTATTGAAAAGAAGGCACACTAGGAGCAAGGCAAACTGCACCACAAGACACCTATCCCAGGGCGGCCTTTCAAGAGAAGGAGAAAAGCGGCGAGTACCGAAGGGGCGACCAGGAGAGAACTGACCTTGCCCTTTTTGACCCAGACCCACAAAGCCTCTGTGAAAAGAATCCTAAAACTGCAAAAAATAGCCAGCGTCTGTTGCAGCAGATGTAAACAGTACACAGAGCCCTCCTACACTGATAATCAGGGCAGGGAGAGACGCTTGCTACCGTGGTATCGGCCTTGACTCCAGAGAAAAGAAAAGCCAAGCGGTTCTTCACAGCTGGTGAGTCGAAGGGAGGACCGATAAGAAACTGAGCTGTGTTCAGCGAAAGTTGTGAATGGCAAATTAAGGGGAAAACCAGCTGCAGAGGCGTCCGGCACCACGTGGATGCTCACTCGATAGACTCTGGGTGATTCCCCATTGTTGAAACTACCGATACGAGAAGGCCCTAGGATAGCCTCAAAGAAAAGGTCAAAGTGGTCATACAGGGGTCTAGCAAAACCAGGGGTGAAGTCCTACAAATTAAAGTTGGGGGACTCATTAACAAACGCAATGGGATGTCGCCAGAAATTAACATTTCAAGGTGAAATATGTACATTTCATTAAATTGGCTTTGCATAACCACCCAAATTGCACAGGATGAATGGCATTTGCCTTTCATAAAATCAACACACACAGAAATACAAGCAAGGATATTTTCTTCTAATAGTGTTTTTGTAAACAGTAAAAGGTGTGCATGTTTTAAATTATTCCAAGAACCAATACAAATGTTTTCCCTGGAACCTGCAGTAATGGTATGGAACAACCTTTTGTTGTTTGCTGTTTTTCATCAGGTTATGTATTGCAGTGGTGAAGTGTCAGGCCTGAAAACCTGACGTCTGCGGTTCGATCTCTGAAGTCAGCTTTAATTCATAAATTCAAGGAGGACAGTCAATGTTTCTCATTTGAGCTGGGGGGGCTGAGCCCACCCTCTGAACTAAGTGGGTGGACTCAGTCCACCCAAGTGTACCCTCGACTCGAATCCTTAGCAAAACCCCCTGTACAGTCGAAAGTCATTGACCAGCGCTTAATTGCGAAGCTAAGAGAGCGAATCCTGCATTGTGAGAAAGGAGAAGGAACTGTGTGTTTGGCAAGAGTGAACCCGACGGAGTGATGTCCACAGTGGATTGTTTAAAAAGACTTTAAGATTTGTGAATGGAAAACGAGAAATCTTGTGAATAAAAGCCCTGATGAACCCGACAGAGGGAGCCTGCTAGTGAGAGGGATCTGGGCCCGGAAGAGGGGGATCAAGGGGTGAAGACATCACTGACCGTACATACAGAAATTAACTTTTTGTCTTGTTATTTTGGACCCATCAGATCCTCGGAGGCAAGAGACTATTTGTAGAAAAGAGACTTAACCACCGAAAATCCTGATACCTGAGAACGGAACTGTAGTCTTGTGCTGGGAAAGCTCCAGAGTGTTCTACGCTCAGAAATACGGCCTTGTCCCATGCTCAAAACATGGGGAAGGGAGACCCCTGTCTATAACATCCTGACTTATTATTTGTGAACACTTCTTTCTTTCTTGTGAACTTTTTCACACACTCTCTTTGTATTTAGTTGTAAGGATTGGCATTGGTATTTATTTTAGTACAGACCCTTTTATTTGGCAAGACGCCACTAGGACTTCCTTTTTATTATTTGATGGTCGTAGCTTGCAGTCATCTTAGATTTAGGTTTAGATTAGGCGTTTTTCCAACCTACCTATACAGTTTAATAAACACCCTTGAACTGTGATCACTTGTGTCTGTCTTTACTGTTGCCACCATGAGTTCCTTACAACTGGGATTACTTCCCTTTAAAGCCGAACATCATGTGGGTTGGTGGTCCATAACTGCTCAGGTACATATTCTGTGTCTGCTTCAATGAAGGTGGGCAGGGCCACAGTGGTCATCAGGGGGTATTGCACTCTTCAGTACCTGTAGGGAAGGCATGGTATCACAATTATTGACACTGACACAATGGATACAGTTTTCAAAACCTTTATTGAAAATGTTGGGGTTGGAGAAAACTCCTTTTCTGCCCTATAACTAAGATGGGAGTAGTCCCGACCATCAAACGATAAACAAAACAGTCCTAGTGGAGTCTGACAAATCAAAATGGCCTATGCTAACAAAAATAGCCTACAAAAAGTATAAAAAGGAGAAAATGTATGCAAAAGGAAAAGTCAGTGTTCAAATGATAAGGTGGCTGAACCAGTTCTCCTCCCCATGTTAGGCTTCACGAGGTAAGGCGATCCTTGTAGGCAGGATGACACACTCTGGCTCGGCTTCCAACACAGTACACAGTTCAAAACTGTGGATCGAGGCCCGCCTGGCCTTCCACATTTAAAGTTCCTTTCTCTGACTTGAAAAATAATGTTTGAACCCAAACGTTCACAAAAAGGTCCCCCTCTGCCGGGTACAGACCTTTCACCACACAGTTCTCATAGGTCCCCCTCTGCCGGGCTCGGACCTCTCATGATACAGTTCCCACAAAGTTACAAGGGGGTGGGGGGGCTCCCTTCCCCAAGCTTAATATACTTCGGGTCTCCTTCAATCGGTTTTGGACCTCTTTCAGATGTCGAAGTCTTTTGTATCTGTGTGGCTTTCGTTATAGACCACTGCAGGATCATTTTGACTCATCTTTCACTATTTACTTTCACTCTTGCTGTTTGTTCGCCCTTTAGCTTCAAAGAATGCACCTTTCACAGAGTCTTTTGAGTGGGCTACTTCCTTTCACCGGACTGCTCAGGTAATTAGTATCGCTGATCTCGCAGCTGTATTTTACTTTAAAGTTCATTCACGGGTCTACCTTTGTTTGCATCTCACCCACACGCGTGCAGCTTTCACTTGTGGTATGACGTTGCTACTTCATTCACTTTAACACACACCAGTCGCTCGCCAACTCGCCGGCTGTGTGCGCTTCTTTCTTGTTTTGCATTTTTTGATTTTCGAGTCAAGGTTAGTACCACAGGCTTGACCTCGCCTCCCCAACTCTGCCGTTCACCCGGGAGGGTCGCTGGTGTCCTTGAAACACAATGCAATCTTCACTTGTGGGATCTGGCCTTCTGTCATGGCCACTGGGCAAGGACCACTAGCTCCATCATCTAAAGGGTCCAGGTGGACCCAGTCCTGGTGCCTTTGGTGCCAGGCTCATGATAAAGTGTGCTCTGCACACTTTATTTCTAGGGCACATGCTATTTCCTCCCCAGCAGGTTCCCCACGTGCATCCAGGCCAGGCGTGGCCATAGGGAAACATTGGGCTGCACGTGCAGCATCCTTTGGGAGTGGCAAGGTGAGGCCACACGGCAGAGCCAAGGGGGCGTGGCTGGGACCAGGCTATTTAAGCCTGAACCACCTGCATGCAAGCGCTTTGCATTAGTCCGCTTCTTGCAGCGTAACGCTCACCGTCGCCTGAAGCGCTCTTACCTGATTCCATCAATACCATCGCCTGGAGCGCATCTTACCTGACTCCAGCAACACCACTGCCGGAAGCGCGTTTTACCTGATTCCAACAGTCATCGCAGTCGAGGCGCTTCCTCACCTGTTCCGATCGTCTCGCTATGCGGGAGCTCTTCTCGCCCATCATCCTTCGGTGATCCATCCATCCGGTAACTGCCACCAGGTCTTCAGATAGCTGCCTCTCGTCAGACGTCGCCAGGCCATCCCTGCAGGAGAAAAGGACAAACAAGGTTAGAAACTACATAAAGACTTTACGCTAGGTCACGCACTACTCGATCCTTGCGCTTGACCTTAAAGCCCAACTTACCTTCTACTGGGGACCTCGTAACCTCCTCTGGCACCTGTGTGGACTCGCTTCCAACACCGCGACTCCGCTGGGCCCTTCATCACACTATTGGGGAGAAGGAAAGACATTACAAGGGTTACGGACAATAATCACGGAAAAAAGACATTGCAAAAGAATACGGACATTAATCATTGTTAAGAAACACTTACCTTTGAAGTGGATCAGCCACAGCCAGTCTGGTCTACCACGCACACGGGCCAGTGAAGTAGCTAGGTCCATTAAAGGCACCCCTGCAGTTGAGAAGCAGGACGGAGAGCTCATCCTCATAAATAAACGGGAGGGACTATATGGGTAGATGCATGCTCACCTCATTCTGGGAAGAAGGGTTCGAGGGACATCACAGTCCAACTGCAGCATTCTCACTAACTCTCGTATTCTCTCTGGGGCAGTGTCAGCAACCAGCGCAATCCACATTACAGCAGCTGGGGAAGAAGTCTGATCCAGGGGAGCCAAGTCCAGGGAGGGCTCCCAACATCCCAGCAGAGACTAGGTGAGCATAACACCTTCTCCTTATGTCTTTCGCGGCCTGTTGGATGCAACAACTTCACGTAGGGAAGCTTTGTGGTTTTTGACCTGCTGCTCTCGTCCCTTGGTCTGTTGCTCTGCTCCAGTAGGTGTGCTCTCGTCCCGGAAGTTCTACTCGTTCTTGTGTTTCGCTTTGCACAGTGTGTCTCTTTAGGTGTTGCCTTTTATTTGTGTGAGAAGAGCTAATTGGTATCAGGTGTATGCACTTAGGGTAAAGTGCCTGACACGATTAACGGGACATGTCCAGTACGATGTGAGAGAGTAAGTCTGGTTACTCTGTCACCCTCTTCCTCGGCCCAGTGTTTGTGTAAAAAATGGGGGGGGGGTTGGGACCTTGGAAAATCCTAACAAATTGGATGCGGTAGGTGAACAAAAAAGGGGGTAATAATGTGTCTCACCATTGGCTATCTCACCCCCACTCCCCGAAGACCCCTCACCCAGGTGATCCTCCCGCATTTGTTCAAAACCCAAGGTTCTGGATCCAAAGACGATGGCTGTGCCCTGGCCACCTGCGAGAGAGATCCCCGGGGCCAAGCATGTGAGACACCCTTTGGTGTCTCACATACTGCACCATGATCTCACAGGGGATGCAAATCTCTAGAATTATTTCTCCGTCACTTTCATTCTCAAACACCCATGCCTGTCTGTCCCTAGTACAAGCACTCTCTTTGCTGATACCAACAGCCCTTGCAAGTCTAGGGACAGGATTGTGCCCGCCACCAATCCTGGGGACGCCACGGGGCAAAAGATAAAATCTGTCGGCACTCTCCAACAGTCCTTGGCAATCTGTGGCACTGTCTCCACAAGTACTGTTATTCCATAGATAAACATATCTGGGTCTGCAGGTATCCTCCAGACGACTACCTCCCCTGCTATTGCATGTATTATCACCATTGCTCTTATTGCACACATTCCTGACATGGCACAAACAATGCCTTGTCTGTGAACAAAATCGTCATGTCATGTCCAACTTACTGAGCAGACCCCTGCCCAGCAAGTTAGCAGGAGAGCGTTCATAGTACAATAAGGGAGCATGCACCACCTTCCCTCCCACCTTTGCATCCAGATTTGTAGTGCATGGATCTGTAGAAATAGCTCCAGAGAAGCCCTGCGTGTTAAGAGTTTTGTCTGATAATGGGATGTCCCCCTCACTGATGCATGATTTGGCCGTGCCCTGTTCCTCGTCAGGGTTGAGGGTCATTGACAGGACCGGACATGCAAGAGTCCTCTGTGTGCTGTCCTAGTCAGGATATGTATTTGTCCCAGGAAACGAAAAGAGGTTTCTCCCCCACCACGGCTGCACTTCAAAATGGGGCGACCATACCATTTGGTGTTCCGTTGAATGAGGTTGTGCCATCTCCCCATTATTCCCCCCTTTCTGACACTCTCCTACCCAACACCCCCTCAGTCATTATGGGATACTGTCAATCAAATCTCATCAAATCCCTGTATATTTCTGTGACAACACGAAAGAAACACAAAAGGAAAATAAAACCGTCCTTGTGCACTCACCGCCTTCACCCTGACAAGATTCCCCAAGATTCTGCTACATTTGCTCCTGAAAACTATAACTCCTATAATTCCTTCCCTCTGTTGTTTCCCAAAACCACTGGGATGAGGAAGAGGCAGGTGAAAGTGATGTAGATTACCCACAGGGACCAATACACTATGGGTTCCTATGGGCGATCTCCATCTTTTCCCATTAACAAAGTCAGGCAGAGTCAGGCTGGGCTGGACAGCTACTCACACCTGACTCTTATTACTCCTTCCCATCAGTATAAAAGGTGGAGAAGGAAAGCATACTTTGAGCAAGTTGGGGATGCTGCCCGATGTTGAGACGGCAGAGGAAGATCAGGTGTGCTGCAGAGACCCTGGGAGATCTGGAGGAGTAGGAGGAAACCACTGCACTGGACCTTTGCATGCAGGAGAGGCTGCAGTGAGGGGAGAAACCTGTACCTCCAGGAGCAGCTGGGGTCTCCTGGTGGTGCCACACCAGCACTCCTCCCATGGTCCAAGCAGGCTAGCTCAGTTCTCTGAGGGGCAGGCGAGGAGACCCTGACCTCAAGTCTTATCCCCATTGAACCTCCTGCAGCTCCCAAATCCATGGAATGCCGTTTTGGACCAGGTGCATTCTGGGACTGGCAGTTCAGAGACTTTATTTGGTGTCAAATAGGAGCGAGGCTATACACAGGAAGGAGCAGTCCTTCAGAGTTAGTTGCAGACCAGGCGAAGAGGAACGATGGACAAAAGGAAAACAAGAGGGCTATGGCTGGCTAAAAATCCCTTTCACAAGAATGTGTTGTGTCCTGAGAGCCGCCAAGGCTGCACCTAACTGCTGGAAGAAAGGAAGTTCAAGGGTGCTACAGAGTCACAGGCAACCCTCCCGGTTGAACTGCTGAGTTGGGTAGGAACCAGGAAAGCAAGAAACCTAACCTTGACTTCCAGATGAAAGACTCGAGAAATAAAAGCCTTCCATCAAGGCCGGTGAGTGAGAATGAGGAAGGAAAGTATGGTCTGTGTTTGGTAGTGCTTGCAACAGTTGTGATAAAGGGCTAAGGGTTACGTGCAAGAAGGTGACGGGAGAGAAGGAGAATTAGCCAATTTTTAAGAAACTTTAACGCTAAGGATACTAAATAGCAGAGTGATCTGGCGGGAGAATTCCCGCTCATTCAAAGGTCTCTCTGAAAGGTTTACAAGATGTGAAATCAAGCGGAAGGTTGGTTATGTAAAATGAACTGTGAGTGCGTGTTGTCAGAACTATCAAGACCAGAAAGCATTGCACAGGAAAAGCTGTGTGTGTT
Organism: Ambystoma mexicanum; assembly: GCF_040938575.1. Lineage (NCBI taxonomy): Eukaryota > Metazoa > Chordata > Amphibia > Caudata > Ambystomatidae > Ambystoma > Ambystoma mexicanum. The sequence goes on along the minus strand of NC_090926.1, from coordinate 572,972,911 downwards.
CAAGTGCTAGTGCTCCACCAATACCCGCGTGCTGTTCAACATGGGCAGGGGGAGACTTTCACCCAATTTGCCATTCTGACATTTTGTTTCACACTTAATTCTTTCCCTTTTCTAAAACTTATTTCCTTACACACATTTAGAAGAATAAGAGTGAGGGCAGGCATTAGGTTTTCTAGTTTAAATATTATTATTTGGACAAGACTGACAGGACTGTATTCTTTTTATTTCGATGGTAGATCTTGCTCCCATCTTAGAGTTGGGGATAGTTAGGAGTTTTTCAAACCCCTGCAATATAAATAAAGGTTTGCGAAACTGTAATTATTGTGTCTGTCGTGCTTATAATAGCATGCCTTCCTGAGAACTTACTTGAGTCTACAGTTGAGCACGTCGTTGCAGCAGCAAGAGGTGCCTATGTGGCGACTGACATGCAGCGTTCCACATGGATGCACATGACTACGTTCAATACGTATGTGCAAGAGAGGATTTTAGACCTCCCATGTGAAGGCACAGAGTTATTCCACTCCTCTACTGATGAGCTAAATAAGAAAAAGGCCAGCTTCCAGACTGCAAAGTCACTGGCAATTCTCACATAGCCAGCTTCCAGGCCGTTTAGCCTTCAGGGGAGGTGTGAGACCAGAGAAACAGGTCTTTCGGTGACTTCTGGGGTTTTCAGGATCATCTGGTCAGATAACCAGATAGATGGCCAAATGCGCAAAGGTGTAAAGACCAGCGGACAGGGCATACACGGTTTTACCAGTCAACCTCCTCTACCTCTGCCTCCAACTCCAGGAAACAATGAGGGTGGCGTCCTGGTCCATCCCTCTCCGGTGGGGGTCAGACTGGCGCTCTATGAAGTGCAATGCCAATCATTGGTAAGAGACCCTTAGGTTCTTTCAGTGGTTTCAGGAGGTTATCAGCAACATCTGTAACCATGATCTTCAGGGCGACCCACACATTTGGAAACTATTACAGCAAAGTAAACATTCTCCTATGTCCCGTCCCTTTTCTTCCATACTGATGGGAGTCTGTCCCAACGGGACGGGAGCTTTTTGCTCCGCAAAAAAAAAGATAGCTTCCCCTTCAAATCTGTCGTCAGCTCTGACTAGATCAACCTCCTGCTTCAGGAGCTTCCCAACCTCAGACATGCACCGTTGCTGTTTGAGGTGTCTGGGTTTCAACCACGTCTAGAACACGTGCCCGTCATGCTCGGCCCTTGGTTCCCGCAAGCTTCGTTGGTAGAAGGATCTCTTCACTGCTTCTCTTCTACGGTCTGTCAAGGGGTTCATCACAACTCAGTTTGGAAGCGCTTTCCGTGCCAATGAGGTAAGCACCTTATTTTCTCTGGTACCCCAGTTCAGCGATTTATTCCATAGGATTGCCAGCATGTCAGGTTTCCGTTGGATTCTCCAAGATCCACCGGGGGTGGCCCCAGCGACGTAACACCAGCTGATCCTGGGCCGACTGATCCTGAAAGCAACTCTCCGCAAACACTGTTATTACTCAATACCCGTTCATTACCGGCTCACGCTGATGCAATTCATTGTCTATTATCTGCTCATAACCCGTCCATGCTGTGCCTTACAGAGACCTGGCTACAGGCTGGTTCCGCATCTGTCTTGGTTCAGGCGATTCCCCCTGATTGTCGCATTATTCTTGTTGACCGCCAGCCACCCCACCATGGGGGTGGCATTGCCGTAATCTTTAAATCTGAGCTCAATCTTTTCCAACTCGATTGCCCCCATAGCCTTATCATGTAGGCTCTACTTTTTAGATGGGTTATTTCTCCCGCCCTGACTTCATCTTTTACTTATCGCCCCCCCTGGCCCATTTGGAAATTTTCTAGATCCTTTTATGGATCTTCTAACAAACATCCGACTCCAATATTCGAACTTGGTAATTCTTGGAGATCTCAACTTGAAATCTAACCTCCCCAGGACCCCTGCTCTGAACTCATTTTTCAATTGTTTGTCCGATATAGAACTACATCAACATGTATTAGGACCCACACATAAACAGGGCAACACACTAGACCAGATTCTAGCTGCTAAAAATGTATTGTCCCAGTCTGTAATACCTGTACTTTGACCACTGTCTTGTGTCCTGAATATTTCATACGGCAATACCCCTGCCTAAACTTCCTGCAAGTAAAATTTGGCAACGGCCTTGGGGCACCGCCGACATTCATGGTATGGGAGCCTCTATTGCTGTTAAATGCAACACAGCCTCTACTGTTACTCTTACTTTCAGGCACTCCGTGAAGAGGCTGATAGGGCTTTTCCCTTACATCTTACTCAGCCCCGCAGACTCCCTTCTGAACCTTGGTTCATTGAACCTCTAAGGGCTGCACGATTTAAACTGAGACAAGCAGAACGCAAATGGTGCAAAGCCTATGCTTACACTCTTAAAGACCAATATAAGATCTGCTCTGCAGCATATTCACAGGCTATTAAAGCGGCCAAAACTACGGATTTTACTTCTCGACAGTCAAATCCCTTTCCTCCATTGCTAATATGACTCCCAACATCACTCCTACTCAGGAATTCTGGGCACTCTTTTTAACTATTTTGTTACGAAGATTAACACTATCACAGATAACATATCTACGTTTTCCAACTCCCCTTCTATTAGTCACATTAATGTTTCAGAACCCCTTGACCAGGTTAATCTCTGTAGCTGGTCATACTTCCTGAGGTTCTCTGAGGAGATGATTGGTGCTGCCATTCACAGGATCAAATCCTGCTCCCCCTCGGATGCTATACCCCTGAGTATTATGAAGAGGCTCTCATCCGAGCTCCTCCCGGCAATTACTGCCGCCATTAATCACTCCTGTCAATCTTGGCTTGTCCCGCTGGAGCTTAAAGCTGCAAGGGTCATTTCCCTTCTGAAAAAACCCTCACTTGATCCCTCTGTTCTGTCCAATTTCAGCCCCATCTCTCTTCTTCCTTTTCTCTCTAAACTTCTGGAAACCCTGGTGTCCCCTCTGCTCTCCATTTCTAGAATCTTCTAACCTAATTGACCCGGTCCAATCTGGTTTTAGGCCTGGCAGGGGTACTGAGAGTGTTTTGGTTTCCATTCAGGATGGCATGACCAGGCTAGTGGACTCAGGTGGCGTGGGGCCCTGATATTATTAGATCTGTCAGCGACATTCGACACTGTTGCCCACCCTATCCTGTTGCACCGCCTCACCCAGATGGGGATATCTGGGCAGGTATTGGCCTGGTTCACGTCATTCCTGGCGGACTGCACCCAAACCCTTGCCATGCCTCCTTTCTTCTCTGCTCCTTGTCACCTCAATTGTGGGGTGCCACAGGGGTCTTCCTTGTCCCCGATCCTATTTAATATTTACATCTGGGCTCTTCTGGTTCTTATCCGCTCCTTCGGCGTCAGTCACTACTCGTACGAAGACGACATCCAGATTCTGATTCGTTTAGACTTTGATCGGAGGCGTCGTCCTGCCTGCGAGAGTGTCTGACGGCCATGGGGGTATGGATGAACCGGAAATGGCTAAAGTTGAATGGGGACAAGACTGAGGTGTTGGTGGTTGGCTATCCTCCTGACCTCTCACTCTGGGTGTCCTCTTTCTGGCCTGTCTCTCTCGTCCCTATGCCGGGACCGGTAGTGAAAGTAAATAATCTAGACGTAGTCCTGTCCATCACCTTGTCCATGAAGAATCAAGTGTCGGCTGTCTGTCAGTCAGGACATTTCCATCTTAAACTGCTTAAGAAGGGGCTGCCAATGATTCCAGCCCCTTTTCGTCCTCCGGTGGTTGCAGCTATGGTGCTATCCCGACTGGACTATTGTAACTCCCTCTATGTGGCACAGCCGAAAGGGCTGATACAACGGCTCCAAAGCCTCCAGAATCTTGCCGCCCGGATGGCCACTGCCACACCCTCTTGTGCTCATATCTCACCAATGCTTCAATCTCTCCACTGACTCCCTGAGGCACATCACATTGATTTCAGTGCTCTCTGTATTGTTCACCGGGCACTTCAGAACCGGGGGCAGAATTTCTCAGAGTTAAGTTCACCTGCTACTCCCCCACACGCAGTTTACGCTTGGCCTCTGCCGATCGTTTGTATGCCTCCTTTTTTTTTCGCTGGACGCAGATTGGAGGCTGTGCTTTCTCGGTAGCTGCGGCTGTACTTTGGAATGAATTCCTGACTGCTATGAAAAAAAGTCTAATCATCTGGCTTTCAGGAAGGCTGTTAAGACTTATCTGTTTTAGGCTGAGAGCTTGTTTTGGGCTTCCTCTCCCTCTAGCGCCAACATACCCTATGGTGACCGTGCACTTTAAAAGTTCCTATAACATAATATAACAAGCTCTAGGTAGAGGGTTCTCCGGGCCTAGCACCGGATTAAGTTGCGAAGTGGCAGGCGTTACCAGCGAGTAGATCGACAAGGGTACTCTGGTACTTCCCAAGCCCATGCTAGAGACTCGCATTGACCCTGTCACCGGGTTTCCTCCAGAGGGTCTCTCGAGACCTAACTCCAGATTGCACTCTGTTCCGAGAGTATTTACAAAACTAATGAAGACAGTTGCCAGCTGTCTTCCCCTCAGGGACATACAGGTCTACCAATTCTTGGACGATTGGCTGGTCCAAGCTCCCTCTCATCACCAAGCAACCACTTCGGTTCAGGTGTTGATGAATACACTCTTCAATCTAGGTTTCTCCATCAACCACCAGAAATCAACCTTAGTCCCTTTCAGTAGACTCGCCTTCCTGGGATTTGTGTGGAACTTTCAAGCAGCGAGAATTGTTCCATCCCAGCAGAGGATTTTAGATATCTCAGCCACTGTGACGTATTTTCAGCAGAGGCAGACTTCCTTTGCGTGACGGTTTCAGAGATTTCTAGGATTGATCCCATCCACATCGTATCGCTGGCCAGTTATTTCCCTGGGGAGCTGGCTACGGGGTCAACCAGAGACCCAGACTGAGAATCTATGGTCCCTGTGCCGTCGACAGTATACCACAAGGGTTTTTCATGCCCCGTTCAGGCTGGCAGCCCAATGACTGGTGCACTTTTTATCGATTTTCAACACCTGCACCACCTCCATGCATATGTATGGCATGGACAGCCTGACGCAGACAACCTTGATGGGTCCTATCTACATCACCTTGAAAGACTCCTACTCTGATGCCTCCAAGTGCCACATGGACCCCAACGTCAGCCACCCAGCCGCAGCAATGATTCTTTGACAGGTTTAAAAACCACATGACGTCAAAAGGCATCCCTGAGTAATTTGTGAGATGAGGCCTCAGCACCCTGCATCTCGAACCATTCCACCAACTCAATTCTCCACCACGGTAACTAGGCCTACAGCTATTTTAGGCCGCCTTCTGGTACCATCCCCATACAGCTTTTGAACACACTGATGCCATTGGCGCAGCCATCGGCTCCATCAGTTCCCCCAATCGGCATCTATGCCAGTCTGCCAGCAACCATCTGCTCCTACCTTGGAAACTCCTGATGCTGCGAACAAGGATTAATTGCCGAGAGAGGCAGAGGACAACATCCCTTATTCGAACAGCAACCTATTTGGGGTTGCTGTGCCAGGTGCTGGCCCCCAGATCTTCATCAGATCTGGTCTACAGATACGAAAGGATATTTTAGCAGATGTTAACAAAATCTGCCAAAAGCTACACACAGTGCAAGCCATCAATATGAAGCTGGAGACGCGCTTCAGGTGCCTCCCTTTTGAGAAGTTGAGCCTCATCACTCATCCACAGTCACACTCTTCGGTGTTAGTATAGAGGAGCATGTGGATGCATTTTCCCTAGCTCCTGCCCCCTCACCACCATCGTACTGGTACAGCAGGAGAAGGGCCTGGTGTGAGACACCATGTATTATGCCTATAACACATTGAGTGTATGAGAGACGATATGCACTCAGACAACCGTACCGAATGTACCCTCGCACTGAAAGAGTGGAAGGATGCCATATGGGAAGATATCGGCACGTACCATTGGACATCATGGAGTGCTGAGTGAAATCTGACAAAGGTAGAGCAATGTCATGGAGAAACTGAACGAAGCCATGCTGAAGCTGTATGAAAATACTTAAGAGTGATGATGTAACTGAAGTGATAAGAGAAACATGTACAAAACAATAAAGTAATCATGAATGTAAGATAAGACAAAGCAATTTGCTGACCAATAAGTGTAAATATGCAGTAACGCAAGGTAGAAAAGATACATAGAAGCTTGCTTTAGAGGAATATTTAACCTGGCAACGACGGCCATAGTTGGAAAATGGACACCGGCTTGTGTAAATATTCAGTTCAACTACCTCAGAAGGCAATCTGGGTTGGAGAGCCCAGAGATGCTGGAAGAACAGCTTTGTGTGAAAAACAAAGAGGGGTAAATGTTGGCTTGGGATGCAAGAGCCAAGTATTGGACAATTAAAAGGGTATAAACTCTATGCAAGGTGGAGTGAGCACGTCTCTAGAGGCCAAGAGGAGCAATGACATCCAGCATAATTAAATCAAATTGCAGTAAATAAGAGGCTGAAATGGACAAATTCGTGGTCTTTTTACATGTGACTCAGAAGTCGAAATCTACAGCTATTCATTGAGCCTCGAGTGAAGCTAGCGATGTGCTTTCACTTCATTGAATGTCCCAGAACCAACAAGAGGCTACAAGGACAACTACAGACAGGAAACTTTGGCTCATGACGGTCTGATGAGAGATGATGGACTAATTGGGAAAGTAGGGAGTAATCTGACGTGATCCAAGCACCTGGGTTTCGGTTTCCTTACGTGCTGCTAGCTGAGTCAAAAGTCCAAGGTTGGGTGAGAATTCCAACCAATCAGTGGGTACATGGGGCAACCTGCTATACAATGTTCATTGATCAATCTGCTACAATTTTGTTTGCTATAAATCAGTATTCGACGTATTTAGTGGTAGTTTGAGGGTTGTCTTGCACATAAGAGACAGCCAATGAAGTACTAACCCATATACATATATATTCTATAAGTGGATATGTTTCCCCTAATTCAATCACTCCCGCTAATATGTTTTATGGTTTGCCACGTAGGATGACATCATAGATGATGCATATTGGGTATAAGCCCTCTGTACACTTTTCCGGCTGCCCTCGGCTACCTCCTCTACCTCTCCCATCTGACTGCCTGACTGCCATTCAAGATTGGTGTGCCGCCAATGATCTTTGTCTGAATGCCAGCAAGACTGAGATCCTGGGTCCAAAATACCTTCAGCTATCCCTCACCAAATACCTCCCCTCTCGAGCTCTTCACTCCTCTACCTCTAACTCTCCCCGGGTCAATCCTTTTTCAAAGAAATGAGATGGGGGTAGATCTCTACCTTCGGCTGGTGCCTCCCTCTGGAACAGCCTCCCTGACACTCTAAAACTCGAGGAGAACCATCTCCAGTTCCGTAAGCACCTCAAGACCTTCCTCTTTGCTTCTGCCTTCTCTCCCCCCTCCCTTGCTGACGGCTCTCTCTTGGCACTGTGCACCTGGCCACCCTCTTCCCCCTGGGCCCAGGTATCTGCTCACCCTGCCGCCCTCCTGCACTGCCTCCTGGCCACCCCTTGCACTGGTGGACTGTATCTGTACCCATACGCCCCCCCCCTTTTTCTCCTTTTCCTGCACTTCTCAGACTTACCCAGTTTGGTGCCATAAACAAAGCACTTGCCACTTGCTGGCTGCACTACCACTGTTTATTGCCTCCATTTTCTATTTATTTTTATTTATTTATTTATCTGCTCTGCACTTTCCACTCTCCCCCTTCCATGCACTTTTTCCCCTTTTCCCTTTCCCAATCACTTGCACGTTCTCAATATCACTGGGTCTAGTAAGATTGTTGTTGTGTTTGTGTTCTTCTCTGTTGCCCTCCCTTGCCTAATCACGCTCTGAAACACTTGTGTACGAGCCTGATACAAATAAAATATATCATACACTAAAGCTAGTGTAAATGTGCAAGCATCTGTCTGATGTTTGTCAGTTGACCCTGCTTCATTTTACCTGAGAATAAAGTAGTACTTTGCCATATTCCTTCAGTATGTCCGGTTATTTGGTCTGAGCTCTTTATTGGTAATTCCAAGTAAAAGAGACGCTTCAAGGAGCTAGAGCACATGTTGGTAGCGGTACGGATGGTTTAGGTCTAATCGATCAAGTCCCAGATCCAGATTCTCTGACTTTTGGCTGCTCCCGCCATTAGCCAGAAGACCGCAGAGCTTCCTGTGGAGAACGGCACGCAACAAATCATATGAAAAAGATACGGTTGGCAGGTCACCCTTTGACAAAATTGCTGTCCGGTCCCCGGAGGTGCCCTGTGGATGGAAGGTGAACTGGTCGGTTGAGGGAGAGTCTGTGCTGAGGGACTCGAGCTGAGCTACGGATGTAGGTAGAACATCGAAAATTGCAAAAATAAGGGGGAGGGACTGTGTTGTATATATATATATATATATAGGTAACACAGTTTTTTGGGGATTATAAAGAGAAGTAGATACCTCGATTTCCAGTTCCAAAGGGAGAGAAGGGTACGCACTAAAAAGACTCAAAATAGTGGTGTTAAGTATACCTGATGCAAAGCCAACAAGAAGAGTGCTTATCAAGCTCCAAAATGGGGCAAAAATGAGATGAGATACATTTACTAAAGATAGTAAAGGAAGGTGTACACAGGGGAACATTTATTAAAGTGCATGTGTGGCGTTTTAAATATATTATTTAAAAGCTTTTGTTGTGTTTAAGCTAGTGGATATAAAACGATAGTAAGAAATTAAGGTATTTTTATAGATTTTTTGATTAAGAGATGGACATCAATCAGAAGAATAAAAATCAAAGGCAACTAATAAATAAAGATGAGACTCTTAAAATATCAATGGTAGAACAATGAGATATTAAAAAGTGATAGAAAGTGCAAACGAAGGAACAAAAAGAATATTGTGTAGAGTTTTAAAAGCAGATGCAATATTTTGATTTTTGGATAATCAAGTGGAAATTGATGGTGCCTGCTCAAATCAATTTGTGTGGTACATTTGATAATATAAAGGGAAAAATAAAAAATTGGGAAAGTATAGATAGTCGAGATTGACCTGCCATCATGGGAGACACTCCTCTTCTACACTTATGTAGGACATTGCCAAGATACACAGCTAAGATAAGGGAATATAATTTCGGAATGGGTCAGAGGCACGACTAATAAGACAATTATGCGTGGCCCGAAGAGGGTTTCTTGTCAAAAACAGTATTGTGACAATTTGCATCCTACATAAAGGGAAAGAAGTTACAGAAAAGGTTAGCTGTTCCAGAGCTATGGAAGATGCATCAGAGAGAGAAAGAAGATCCAGCGGAGGAGGAGTGGATGCTTAATCAGCAAAAGGGGGGGATAAAACACCCTTTTCCCCTCCTGAAAACAAGAGCATAGATACAGAGGAGGTGCGATTTTATCTTTAAAGGAATTGAAAGCAGCAGCAGGGTATGTCAATGCGACCTACAATGCGAAAGAGTAAAAACAGAAAATGCAAATATATCTCGACATGCAATGAAAGTAACCAGTGTCTATGAGATGAAGGACAGACAAGATAAACAGATGGATATAGAGGAAGAAGCAAAGAAGCAGAAAGAAATAAAAGATCAAGCTAAGGGATTAACAGTAGTACAGAACAAATGGGTGGGAGGATAGATATTACTCAAGCTGGATGATAAGAGCATTGATGGGTTTCGAGAAAGAGAAGAGCGTGAAAAGGAAGGCGAGAGAGCATATAAATAAGAGAAAGAAAGAATGTAGGCGAAGGGAAGAACGAAGAAGGCACGAGGCAAGGTAAGGAAAGGAGACACTAGAAGAGATGGAAGGAGGTAGAAGCGCAAAGAATGCAAGCACGTAGGTTGAAAAGAAGGCAAAGGGAAGATGAATTTAGGGAGATGAGTAGAAGAGAGGAAGAAATTAACAAAAGTAGGGGACTAAAAGATGACGAGATAATTATCTATGTCATAGAAGCATAATGCCGATCAAAGCACGTGAGCGATTTGAGGAAGAGAGAGGGCCACAACAGCCCCACAGGGAGCTGCAAGGGGTACCAAGAATGCCATCATGGGCTGATGGGCGAAATATGGAAAGTGTAGAAATAAGACTTGGGGATTTATATAGGCAAATGAGAGATAAAGGAGTGTATAAAACCCAAGAGAATGTAGAAGGATCTCTGTCAAGGGAAACTGGACGTAGGTCCGATAACGTCGGAACAGACAAGCAATAGAGTGCTGTCTTTAAGAAGACTAGATCTTGATGATGCAGAAAATGATAACAGCCATACAAGCTAGGGCATAATGTCAGATGAAGAGATGGAAGAAAATGAAAGATTGTGAAAGGGAGAGGGCATGCAGATTTTCAAAAGAATCGAGTGTAGAAAAAGGGGTAAAATTGACAGATTTATAAGACCCCAAAGAGAGAACACCGGATTCGACACCATACACCGAGCGACCACAAGAACGATCACACAGTGCAGGAGATGTATCCCTGCCTTATGTAAGCTAGTGAAGAGCTCTACCAGGACTAAGACAAACGGGCGAGACTAGCCCTGCCTGGAAGACGAGAAGTGTAGTCAGGTATGATTATGGACCAGGATTTTTACAATTCCCATTATTAGAGAAAGGGGGAGGACAAACACAATGTGTACCGTGGCCACAAATGGATACAGGACAATTTAAGATGTAAATTGCCGAGTTTAACTTCTGCTGTGGGAAACTGGATTCATGAGCTAGAGAGAATGACATCAGGAATGACGATAGGCATAAGTGATATAAAAGGTTTGCTAGCATCTATCATAGGGGAGAGAGCTGACGACATTTGGAAACTAGCAGTATACACAGGTGTGACTGAACAAAACATGCACCATTTAATAATTGCAGAGCAGATGTATGGCATACACTCAGAGTGCAATACCCTGATAAATCAGAAATGGGTGCGATTATGACTAGAAAAATGGGGGAAGATGAGGACCCTGATGCTTATATTCAAGATATTCAAGAGAAATGGCGCCTTGAGACGTGTGAACTATGGGATAAAATGGTAGCACATTTTGTGTCAGGGACTGGCCCGATCCAGAGTGCAACAGTAATTGAAGAAACCGGTAAAAAAGACATTGTCATTTTTCCAGGAAGATTTAGAGACAGTACCAAAGATTTTATGGACCACAAGTCCATATGACGTGGGTCTTTTAAAAGGAGTAGGATCAGTTAAAATCAAGCTTAAACCAGGAGCACTTTTGCCACGCGCAAAGTGATACCCCATGTCCAGATAGGCAGATGAAAGACCATTTCTGCTTTGATGAAGAAAGGAATATTGGTACCATCTGATTCTCCATGTAACACGGCTGTGTATCCAGTGAGAAAATCGAGGGGGGTGGTTGTGGAGATTTATTTAGGAACTTTGCCCTCTAAACAATATAGTCAAAGCTGAGTTTCATTTAGTTCCAAATCCTGTGACAATATTGTGTAACAGCCCATCTAAAGCCAAATATTTACTGTCCCAGATTTTTAAAATGCTTTCTTTTCAATTTCCCTTCATGAAGACTCACAGGATTTGACTTTATTTTCGTATGTAACAATCTGCCTGAAACATACTCGATTACCACAGGGGTACTGTGAGTCCCCTTTAATCTTTAAAAGAGTTCTACAGATGGATTTAGGCAGTGTTCAGCTTGAAGGGGCCTTAGTTCAATATGTGGATGACATTTTGGTGTGCGGTGAGACAGAAGAAAAGTGTAGAGAAAATTCCATTAAGCTCATGACTATCCTCTCAGAGAAAGGATATAAAGTTGACAGAGAAGTTACAATACTGTCAAGAAGCGGTCTTGTATATTTCTCATGAAAGAAGGAAAGTGACGCCTGAAAGAGCAGAAGCAATTATGAAGACTTCAGAACCTATTACAGTGAGGGAAATGCAACAATATTTAGGCCTATGTAACTATTGTTGGGCCTGGGATTTGGAGTACAGTACTTAATTTCGACCACTTTTAAAAGGGCTTAAAGTAGCACAATAGTAAAATAATATGGACAGATGAAATGACTGAAGGATCTGAAGAATTAAAAAAGGCGATCAGTACAGCCCCTGTGTTGGGAATTCCAGTTTATCATGAAGAATTTCGTTTATTTTCTCATTCAAATGGCAAAGTCATGACAGCAGTCCTTACAGAAAAGACGACATTAGGACATGGACACAAACCATTAGCCTATTATAGTGGGATTGTAGACAGTTATGAAAGGGAATTATTCTTGTGAGCAGTCTTAAGCTGCTGCTGCATTCACGATTGAAAAAGCTTAAAGTATAACAATGGGATGTTCAGTAGCATTATTTGTTGAGCATGCATTATTTGCCATTTTAGAGAAACCAATAGGACATTAACCACACAGAGAGCATTATGATATGATGTAATAATATTGAATCCTGCGATTAAAATTGTCACATGCCAGAAAGTGAACCCAGCAACGTTCATAGCTGAACCAGTAGGAGAGGATGGTTATTTACATGATTGCACAACGTAGATTGAGAACTATAATGAAATTCCCTAAACTAGAGAAAATGCCCTCGGGAGGGAGGAAGTTGTTTTTATTGATGGAGCTTCAAAAATGTACAACAAACAATGCCGATCCAGTTGTGACGCGCCAAAAATAATAAATTTAACATGTGCATCGCAAGGCAAGATGGAGGTGGCGTGATGACGCAATCACGCCCGACATGCGTGGGTGCGTCATCACGTCAGTATTTAATACGGCCATCTTAAATTTCCCATGGCTATCATGCCGCGAGGAAATCTGCGCTCGGGGGAAACCCTTCACATAACAGTAAAAGTTTTTGTGGAATTAACAATAGTTTTCACCTTAATGCCAAATCCTCCTTTTTTGCACTTAAAAGTAGTTTGTTCCTTATAAGTGACAGACAAATCAACTGACAAATACCATTACTTTTACATATATTGCAGGAGGAAACTCCCACCTAATAGAATAGAAGGAGAGGAAACCTACACAGACACATTTCAGTAGGACAGCAAGCAAGAAGTCCAACCAATAGTGAGTATAACCAACATAACATTCAATATTAGATTTGATTTCATTCAGGTATCATACATGTACAACAAGGCTCATTACATTTGGTTTGTTCTAGGTTTCTTACACCACATTCCCATATCCAACCCTCCGGATGAACCATCTGCATGAAAGATGGAGAAACATGTGTTGAGGGGCTAAATTACAACCACAGAAATAGTATGAAGGGATTCTAATAAGGAATATTGAAATATTTGTACAAATGCAAAGAAGAGTTTTGAAAAGGTTGCATCAAAAAACTGAAGAGTCAATAATTACACTTCATCAATAAATGTATTAATTTTGGCACATCACACCGGATCCTCATTCTTTCTTGTTCATTAGTATTAAGGTACTGGTCAGCCTCAGCTACGCTCGGATCTGACACTGCTGCCAAATAAGACAACTAATACAAATATTAACATTACAGCAATACAAGTTTCTAAAGTAAAAGGGACTCGCCAACAGCTGTTTAAGGCTGAGAACATTTAACAATCTTCAAAAATGTATGAAACGACTGGCGAAAGGCATACTGGATCAGTAATAGTAAAGCTGAACCAAGAGGGTGAATTGGAAGTAGTGACAAGTGCGAGATGCCTTCTCATTACTCAGCACAGGCTGTAGAATTAGTGGCGCTTATCGCCACGCTTCAGAGTTTCTAAGATGAGGAAGTGACGATGTACTCTGACTCTGCATATGTGAAATCAACCATGCACGCAGATCTGTCATGCTGGAAAAGGAGGGGCTTCCTCCATGCAGATGCCACTCCAGTGCACCATGCAGCCCTATTGGATAAACCTATTGAAGAACTAGCAATCCCATTGACTCTAGCAGTCATAAAATATGCAGCACATTCTAAAAGGTCAGATTTAATACCTCACAGAAACAAAGCCGCAAATTTAGAAGCCACAAAGGCAGCCTATTTCCCAACCATTTCCAATTTCCAATTTTGAAATAGAAAGTGTTAAACAAATGACAGGATGATGCATGTTGGTAAAAGAGGGCTTTAACATGCTGTCTATTGTCCAGTTAATTAAGATGCAAGGGCGAAGATGCAGGGGTGTTCTTTATCCCCCAATGAGGCGATTTGGAGACAGGATAGTACTGGAAAGCCAGTTATGCCTCTTGCAGTATTGAGGGTAGCATTGGAGCAACTCCACTACCCTGTGCATACAACTTGAGAGTCTAGCTGCTTTAATAGCAGAAGTGTGGTTTTCGCCAAACCTATTAGAGCATGTGGCAGGGTTTATTGTAAATTGCATTGTGTGTCAGAAATGTACTGCAGGGCACACTTAACGAACAGTGAGAGGAGCAATTTCTAGACCCAAAGGCCCATGTAAGCATCTACATATAGATTATGTAGATATGCTACAGACATGCAACGGTTACAGATATATGCTGGTCATGGTATGTCCTTTTTCTAGTAGGATCGAGGCAGGTCTATGCGCACACCCTGATGCCACGTGTGCTGCCAAGTTCCTGGTGTGTGAAGTGTTCCCAAGATGGGGTGTGTGTGTGAGGTTTTGTAGTCTGACAATGAACCGCGTTTTGTACATGAGTCTTTTGAACAAATAGTTCTTCTATTAGGTATTAAGCATACGTTTTTTTCTGCTCATCACCCACAGGCGAATGGTGTCTGCGAATGATTAAACATATTTATCTCCGCAATCCTCTCCTTCAATAATCTAACTCCAAATATGCCCTATATGCCCTATATGCTTTAAGGAAACAGCTTGGCTCAGATCACCATCTAACATAATGTTGGTGACTGCACGCTGGATGAGAACTCCCCTTGCTCCTCCAACTAGGTTAAAAACTGATGCCCATAGTGTAGCAAAGACATTAGGTGACGAGATGCATGATTACCTAACAACAATGACTACAAGTGTTTCTTTCATGTCTCAACAGGTCAAGAATCGAAAGGAGGGTTAAAAGAGACGCGACAAAGATGATCAACCCATTGAAGCAAAGAGTTGTTAAAACAACCAAGCTTATAACCAGGAGACCAGGTGCTGGTGCGCAAATCTGTACACATTTGGAGCATTCCTCGCTTTGAAGGTCCATACGAGGTGGAAGAAGTCACACCCACAGCAGCCAAGCTAAAAGGACAAATAACCTGGCTTCATTTGCATGACATCAGGCCATATAAAGGAAAAACACTGACCCCTCCTGTAACTACCCACAGTGAAGCAAGAGAAGACATTCTGTGTATGCAGACTTGTTCTACGGCCAAGAATAAAAATCAGGAAAGTGAAGAACACAGCAGTAGCGTAGACTAAAGGCCAATATCTTTTAACATTTGACAAGGAGTAAACAGACTTGCAGTTATCCTGGAGCATTTTAGATAGGCTCAAGAGACTATGCAGTGAAGTACCGGAGCTGAAAGAAGAAAAGCACACTGTATCTTTATGCTACCTATTTCAATGACATTTCCCACATCCTTGTATGCTGTTTTTATCTATATATTATAGTCTTATCCAGCTCTAACAAGATCTGTTAATGTCATAACTTTTTGGGGAAATCCTAGAACAATTATATTATTTTTTCAATAACTGTTGCAATCATCTTGCAATTCTTTTTTATAAAGGTGTGATTCATAGACTTACATAGTTATATATTAAACGTTTTAGCAAAACTGAGGTGGTTTCCGGTTAGAAGAGACTCATTGCCATCAAGAAAATCGATGATCTTCCATTGAATAATACTTGTGGTGTCATTCTGCATTATGATTTATGTTTTCCTCCTGATTATTATGACATTTAGACAAGTTATAAGAAACAATATAGAGATGGTCACTGACAATTAAACATTTACGGTTGCCCTTGATGGAATCACGAACAGCATCTTTTATAATCTTGCTAGGCATTTATCTCGATTTTAAAAGTGATGTTGGGGCAAATTATGAAGGTATAAATACATATCCTGAAAATTCTTCTCATTTAAAGAATAACCTATGGTATCAGCACATGAAAAAGGTGCAAAGGAGAACGTTAACTGAAAGCTGCTATGTGTGTTCCCTTATAACTTATGCTTTCGGAGCCTCTAAAATATTCATAGCAACAGAAGTATCAGTGGAGAAGGCAGATTGCCTAACACATCTTGCACTTTGCGCTCTATTTCTACCTTTTCCTCATTCCGCATTTCCCTCAAATCCCTCCTTCTCCATTCCCTGCCATGAAACCCCTCCCCCCTTGCAGCTCCCCTCTCACCTTGCCTTATCTCCTTGATCATCTCCCTCCCCCCCATTCTCACCCTTCACCCCATCCGTTTCCCTCCTCCTCCTCTTCCCCTTCCCTCCCTCTCCCTCTCAGTTCTACTGCACTACTCTCCTTCTCCCCTCCAGTTAATTGCTCTACTTATTGTTTTGTTGGTCTGATTCTCAATTGTAAAATGCTTCTACTCTTACTGTTATAATGGTAATTGTCATATGTATCCTGTTGTTAAAATGTGCAGCGCTTTGGTGTAAAGCGCCATATAAACTAAATAAATACAAATAAATACAAAATACTTTGCCTAACCAGAGGACAGTTCCAAGGCAGAACAGCATCCACAGAATGAGTGAAAAAGCGACAATTCAGAGAGAAGACGACTATCTACAAGATATAAAGTCAAGAGAGAAACAATGCATCAAATAAAATACAAACATCCTGGAATACATTGGACAGGAATCAAGATTGAAGAAAACAAGATGCTGCAATGCAAGGAGAAGAAAGGGAAGGAAATACAAGAATGCTGGGTAAGAGGTCAACTACAAATTAAAGGAACAGTGTTCACTCCTGAAGGATGGGCTGAGGGATTGGTTGTGTAGAGCAACAGCATTAACCGGACAGTGGGAAGTGGGTGTGGCAAATGCAAAAAAGGAGTACAAAAATCAATGGCCTAAGATTGCAAGATTGTTGACATGGGTCGACGATGAGGGAGGACCATTGCAGATACTATCCCTGAAGAATGCACCCTTATGCTTCAGAAATAATGCACAGTGAAAGTTTGAGATAACCGCAAGTGTGGCCGAGTTTTCGGGCATGAAGGAAGGAACAGCAGTCCTGATGGACCATTATTGGGACTGTGGATCAAGAGCATATATAAAGTTGCCACCAAAATGGGGAAAGGTTTGTTCATTGGTGCTGATAAGCATACCAGCCTTAGTAGTATCACAAAGTGACCTGCAGATTAGACTTCCCAAAGATGGACACACACCTGAGGAAGAAAAGATTGCTTTACTGAAGCAGACAGAGGAGAAGCAATTACTTCTCAGCAAAATCAATAAAAGCCTATTATGACATTCCAGGTGAGCAGAAGTTATTCAGCCGAACAGCAGTGATATTCGCTCCTATATTTCTGCCAGGAATTCAGACTGTAGTGAACGCCAAGTGGCTGCAAATCACTAGATGGGAGCTTCTGCAAATGATCAATTCGGCAATAAAAGGCTTTAATGTGATCAAAGAAGAGTTGAGGGCAATCAGGCTTATGCCCCTCCAATGTTAATGCTTCTCCATTCCTAATGATTTTTTTTAACCAAGAGCGTTTCTGCTTCTTACTGCCTTTTGTGCTGTAGCTTACATAGGGCTGGACGATATGGACCAAAAGTCATATGTTGATATTTGTATGCTGAATGGCGATATATGATATCTATCTCGATATTGTTTATGTGGGTTAAATGCTCAGTTGTAAGCCAAATAAATGTGAGATGCCAACAGTACTAATACTGAACTGTAAATGCCAAACACAACTCTTAACATTAATTGCCAGTTACCCTCATCCTAAAATTGCAATGGATTCAAAAGGCCATCATCTCAACAATAATGGCAATACTAACAAAAACATGCAAGTATGATACACATCTCTATTATCACTGAAGTAGGCATTAAGTGACGTTTTGTCATATTGATTTGTCATCAGCTTAATTTAATGGGTGACACATATATATTTCACACGGCCCGCGGTAGCGGGCGTGTAGTTATGGTTAAGTTGCTCAACTCATAGGGAAGTTTGGTGAGGTTTCGTCCAGGGGGGCCAAAGTTATAGGGGGGGGGTCCCAAATGTTTTTTTTTTCCATAGACTGAATGGACAAAAACTTTGTGCATGCGTACAGGTCAAACCGTTGGACGGATTTTCATGAAATTTGTGGCAGGGGCGGCTGCTTGGTCCTGAAAGCATGCTTTTGTATATATTGTGATAATCAGTCCTGTACTTTAAAATAAATTGGGTGAAATGTACCTCTCAAAAAATTAGTGATATCTGGCTCCGCTCCGTGGTCCCATTTCCCTGTTCTCTCCGCTGTCACAAGTCTGATTGGGCTGGAGTGTGGCGTGATGTCGGCGGACATTGGACGTGCCCGGTCGCTGGCTGAGGGAAGCGTGATGTGCGTCATAATTTTCGGTAACACCTCCATCCATGTTGTATCCGAGGACAGTGCAATGCCGAAAGGGGCAGCAATACATGCTTTGCAGCATCTGGTGGTGGGAAGAGGGGATGGAAAGGGTGGGGGAGTGAGAAGTGAATCATCTGATATATTTCATTAGGTGGAAGAAGACGGTGGTGTGGCAGCGGTATCAATGCGTACTGCGGCAATTCGCGGGTATGTACTTAGGGGAGTACCTTGTGTGGTGAATGCGGGTAGCCTTCGTTATGGCTGCATAGGTCCTGAGACAACCTGTTTCTGTTACTACTGGCAGGCTCCATTGCAGATGGCGAGTGCAAAACACATGACATGAGAATTTTTACATAGGATGTAGTATGATGTGTTGTGTGTGGTAAGCTCCTAGTGCCTTGGATGCATGGCGGCAGGCCTTGGATGCATGGCTGCAGGCCTTGCACCGAAAAGTATGTCCATTGGTTGCAAGTACGTTTCACATTGTTGCCTTGGGTGTGTGGTTTGTCAGCATTGTGCACATTGTTGGTTGCATGGGTGTGGTCATTGTCGGCACAATCTCCAGTTTTGGGTACATGGCTGGAGATGTTGGAGTGAACAGTCCTGCAGTCTGTCCACTGGGTGAAGTGTTGAAATACTGTGTGTATATAAGTGTATAGGGTTCCAGTGGATGGTGTCTGTGGTTGGGTTGTCGCCATTGTCCATTTTACTCAGTACTGAACTGTATTATGCTGCAGTGGTTCTTTGTAGTCAATAGAGTGTTGGTGCCAGGGGCAATGTTGTGAAGATTCTGTGGTTTGTTTGGAAGTAGTAAAATGCTATGTGCGTGGAAGTCGGTAGGTGTGCCAGAGGCAGTTATGTTTGTGGGTTCTGGTACCTGGTTAAATGTTTGCATGCATGGCTGCATTATGTTGTGTGGGTTGGGTAGGATGCCGGTGTCAGTGTTATGTTTTTGGGTTGTCGGACCTGGTCACATGCTGGCATGAATAGCTTTGTTACGCTGCAGTGGGTGTGGCCAAGGCCTAGGTTCTTGGTTGCATGGCCGAAGGCCATAGGCTGTAGGCCATGCCCGCAAGATGGTAGGCCTTGGCCACACCCACCGCAACCTAATGCTGCCATACATGCCAACAATGTTATACTGTACTGGTGTATAGATGCCACAAGTATGTTTATGGAGTCATTATTTTTTCAACCTTCGCTCCTTTGGGTAACTCGTTATAACAATACGTTGCTGCTTTGTCCACAGTTACAACTGTGCATCTCTCCGAGGGTGGACACCTTAACAGAATGCCTGTGAAGGACATTTTAGACTAGCTGGAGCAGTAGTAGTGAGCTGTTAAGCGTACACTTCCATATGGTGTAGGTTACAGCACTTGTTCCACATTAAGGAGCAATATGCTACTACTTCGGTTTGCTGTGGTTAGCCCCTGAAGAGACCCTTAGTTTAGGCAGTACAGTAAGCTATTGCGACATAAAAGGAGTTGCTCTGAATCACACATTTAAAATATGCAAAATGTACACAGCCACCCACATATAGTTGCAGTTACGTAAAACTTACTTTTACCTGAATGAATTTGCCGCTGCTACAGTATATCAATGTACATTTACAGGCCCTATCTGCTATCTCTATGTGTAGAGTCTTACGACTGAACAGTATTGGGTGGCTGACTGTGTGCGCGCGCGATGGCTGCGCATACGTGGGTGGTATGGCTATCTTACGCACTGTCGTGCCTTTCGGCAAGGACATTTCACGCCCTCTTGTTAACGAAAGGAAACACATTCCTTTACAACTCCTTTACCGATTGCACTTGATTTCCAATGTCTGCTTTATAGTGCACTGAACTGATTGTGTTGCCTGTGTGGTAGATTATGTCCATTGGAGAGAAGGTTTTGTTGGCTAGTGGTACCTGTCAGTGTGTGAAGGTTGTAAGCATGCGGTTATTTTTGTTTCCATCTGCAGTACATGTTGAAAGCATTCTTTTTTTTTTTTTATAAATATTTTATTGATTTTATATTTTAGAAAAACAAACAACACACAACACAATACAACTGTTAATTATTTACAGAAACCACAAAAGAAAATACGAGAAAGGAAAAAGAAAAAAAAGAGAAAACTCCCCCCACCCCCCATCAAGCCAGAGCCGGCTCCCTTGTGTCCTCAGTCGGGGCACCGTCAGGAGAAACATTGTCCGTAGGCACATCTTCAGAATTCTCAGAGTCGTCCAAGCCCTGTTGTGGGTTGGTCATAGAGGCCACCAATTGTCGCCAGGCCAGCAAGGGCCCTATCTCCTCCTCGCCCCCTCTAGTGACCGCTTCAAACCAGACCACGGATTCAGCCTCCGCCCACCTCATAATGTCCGCCCACCACAGTTCCACTCTCGGCCTGCTAGCCGATTTCCAGTTCATGGCAATCCTACGTTTGGCCAGAACATATGCCAGGTCCCTCAGCTTGCTCAGGTGCCTAAAGTGTCTGGGCCTGGGGAAGATCCCAAGCATACATGACCAGGCAGATCCCACGTCCAACACCACTCCCCCACTTGCGAGCTTCATCTTGACCTCCTCCCAAAATCTATACACTTCCGGGCAGGCCCAAAACATATGTAGCAACCCAGCTTCCATCTCCCCACACCTGGGGCATTTTTGAGTAGTCGAGCCTCCGAACCGTGCGATCCTCTGGGGAGTCAGGTAGGCCCTGTGAGTAATGTAGAACTGGAGTTGTTGGAGCCGTGCATTTCTGGACACCTTTTTATGATATCCCAGGACCCCCTTCCACTGACCCTCCGTCATGAGTTCACCCATCTCCTCTTCCCATTCATGCCTCAGTTGGGGCAACTCTTTCCCAGCCTTCGTTCTGAGGAGTTCGTATATTCGTGATATTTCATGCCCACCCTCTGAGACATCATACATAGTTTCAAGGGTGGCATCAGGATCATCTGCCAGTGCCGTCTCCGGCCATCTCTTTCTTACACGTTTTACTAGCCTAGCATGGGTGATGTACTGGCCTCTGTGCACCCCCGTCTCATCCTGCAACTTTTGAAAGTCCAGCGCCTCCCCCTCTCTCCATATGTCCCCAAGCGTGGCCAGGCCCACCGGCTCCCAATGCCTGCGGACAGAGTGAAACAGTTGGGTGTCATTTTCGCACAGGGCCACCAGCGGGACCTGCCAAGATAGTGGTTCTGACTCCCCCATCAATTTCCATGTTCTGTGCCAGACCTCCCATCCCAACCTCAATAGCCACCCTCTTCCCGTCAGTTTATTCCTTTGTAGCCACACCACCTCTCTCAGGAAATATGGGGCCGCATCCTCACGGAGCAACCTAGATTCCGCCGAATCTTCATCAGACAACCACCTGGCCACATACAACAGTTGTCCTGCCAGATAATATAGTTCGAAGTTAGGCAAGCCTATACCCCCCTTCTCGTACGGGTTCTGAAGCTTCCACAGGGCCACCCTATTCCTGGAGTTACCCCACACGAAGCCCCTACACATACTATGAAGTCGTACAAATAGGCTTTTAGGGATCAAATACGGGACGTTCACGAAGAAGTGCAGGAGTCTGGGAAGGACCACCATTTTCAGCAAAGCCGCCCTCCCCATCATGGACAGGGGCAATCTGGACCAGAATGTCATGCTGTTCTTGACCCCCTCTATGGCTTTCTCTGTGTTATGCTTGTGCACCGCCTCAGTCCGGTGGTAAATATTTACCCCCAGGTACCTAAACGTGTCGGTCCGCCATGGTATTGGCAACACAGGCAGCCTCTCCAACGGGACGTCCCTGTACCCGCCCAAAGGGAACAGGCTAGACTTCCCGGGGTTCACTGATATGCCCGAGAGGACAGCGTAATGATCCAGTACCTCCAGAACGTACTGCAGGTTCTCCTCCGGGTAGCGGAGGTACAACAGCATATCGTCCGCATAGAGAGATATTAAGTGACTGCCGCTGGCAGTGTTAATGCCCACCTCACCGTATTGTTGCCGCAGGCATATCGCCAGCGGTTCCAGCGCAAGTATGTATAACATGGGTGACCAAGGGCATCCCTGCCTGGTCCCCCTGCTAAACTGCCAGGCATCCGAGACTGTGGCCCCAGTCTTGACCCTAGCCACCGGGCTGCTATATAACAACTGGACCCATCTGATATAACCAGCGCCCACGCCGTATCCCTGCAGGGCCGCTTTCAGCCAAGGCCATCTCACTGAATCGAAGGCCTTGACCGCATCCAGCGACACTACCGCCATCTCGTCCGTGTCATCCTTAGTATGGTCGATAACATGGTGCAGCCTCCTATGGTTATCACTGATATTCCTGCCTGGGACATATCCCGTTTGATCCGGGTGGATCAGCTTGCCAATCACTTTCTTCAACCTGTTGGCCAGCACCGCCGTGAGTATTTTGCTGTCCTGGTTTAGCAAGGACAGAGGTCTATAAGATCCACACTCAACAGCCGGCTTGCCTGGTTTCAGTAATGGAACAATCATGGCCTCACGGAGGGACAACGGGAGTTCTCCCTGTTCGTATGCCTCGTTAAACAAGGCCAGCAGAGGCTGCAACAGCTCCTGCACGTACACCTTGTAAAACTCACCAGGCAGGCCATCCGCCCCAGGTGCCTTGCACGTGGGGAGGCCCCGGATCACCACCTCCAGCTCATCAGAAGTGATAGGGGCGTCCAGTTCCTCCCGCTCCAGGTCGTCTAGGGTGGGCAGACCAATGTCTTTCAGTGTGTTCAGGATGTCCTGGCTCCTGTCCTCCCCAGTGTCCTCATACAAACGTTTGTAGAACCTGAGGAATTCCTCGTTCACCCCATCCTGAGTGTTGCGAAGGCCACCGTCCTCATCACGGATCTCATGGATAACCACTCGGGGGGGACTCACTCTTGTACAGCCAGGCCAACAGTCTGCCTGGCTTGTCGCCCCCCGCGTGCAGCCTCTCAGTGTATTTCCTATGGTTCAGTCTACATAGTCGGTCCCAAAGAGCGCTGCACGCCACCTGAAGGTCTCTCATCCTAGTCTTGTCTACCTGAGTGGCATTCTCAAGACGAGCCAGGCTCTCCAGTTCCCTTTCGGTGTCCTGAAGCTCCCTCTCGATACCCCCTTGAAGTCCCTTGGATTCAGAGATCGCCACTCCGCGCACCACTACCTTAAAGGCCTCCCACAGAGTTCCCGTAGAACGCACACTACCCGTGTTTATCTCGAAATATTCCCCGATGGCAACCCTCAGGTCCTCCCGGAAACCTTCATCCTGCAGTGCTTCCGCCCGGAGTCTCCATGTGGGGACCCGAGGCCTAGGGGGTTGGTGTCGCCACCCTACCACCAGGGGCGAATGGTCCGACAATACTCGAGCTTTGTATTCCGCCTCCACTATTTCGCCCGCTATCTCGGCAGTTCCAAACACATAATCCAATCTCGTATATGAGTCGTATGGCGCCGCATAATGCGAATACTGCCTCTCCGTGGGGTGGAGTCTCCTCCACACATCTACCAGTCTCAAGTCTCCTAGCAATGTCCCGAGCGCCTTGGCCGCCGGCGACATTTTCCCTTTGGTGTCTGCGGACCGGTCAATTTTGGGATCTAAGACACAATTGAAGTCCCCACCCCACACCATCGCGCCCCCTACCAAGGGGCTAAGTTTGCCATAGAGGGATCTAAAGTAGGCTGCAGTATCATGATTGGGGGCATACAGGTTGAGGATGTGTACTTCCCTGTTCTCCAGGAGTCCTGTTATCGCCACCATTCTACCCTCCGGGTCCACTATCGAGTCGAGCACCCGGAACGGCACATGCGGCGCCACCCAGGTGATGACCCCTCTAGCATACGCCGAGTACGTGGCACCCACTACCTTGCCCTTCCACTTCCTCGTAACCACCTCCAATTTCTCCCTGGTGAGGTGGGTCTCTTGTAGCAGGGCTATGTCTATCCGCATCCTCTTCAGGTATAGCATGACTTTGTTCCGCTTGAGGTAACTATTGAGGCCTCGGACATTCCAGGTAACTATGCGAAGACTATCCGATGCCATCTGTTTGGTCTGTATTCAGCCCCGCCCTCCCCACAATACCCCCTTGGTCTAACACTCCGCCGGCTCTTCCGCCCTTGATCCCCATCCCCCCTCCCTGTTTCCCAACTACACACCACAGCAAACAACCCCTCCCATCCCAACAAAAGCCCAGCTCCATCCCTGGATCTCAGGCCCACCCGCGTCTGGTCTTATCCCGTTTACAAGGAATAGGACCCCGCGGGGCGTCGCCGATCTAACAGCGACCTAACTAACTAGATATATTACTATTGGGGACAAAGGAAGCCTCTTGGAGCTCCCAATCAAGTGACCACGGGTAGGCACGCCCCACGGGCCAGCCAGTCAGTACCACATCATACGCATCACATATCGTACAAATGACTATATTCAAGTCCCAATGTCTCGGCCCCGTTGCCCCAGGCGGCCCAGCCATAAGCTACTTATCTTCCGTAGTCTCTGCCTGGATGCCTGATTCTTGAGGACTGCCCAGCGCGTCTAGCCAGTCCATCGCCTCAGTTGGTGTTTCGAAAAACAAGGATCTGCTTCTGTAGAAGACTTTCAATTTGGCCGGGTAGAGTAGCCTGTTGAAAGCATTCTTATTACGTATTGCTGATGTGATTGTATATGTAAGGTGGAACGTATACCGGAATTGCAAAACCTACACAATATGGTATGGTTTGCATTTTGTGACGCTTGATAAAATGCCATGGAATCTGAGTTAGGCATAGATACATAGAGAAAGTGTTGGTTCAGGACTTGTTCGGGAATGACATGATTGCAGAGAGTGCATGTATGTTGCCACATGTAGGAAGTCTCAAAGATTTCATGTATGGATATGTTTTTGTTTCCCTATATTTGTACTAACTACATGCAAACTTTCTGTGCATCCCCTTCTCTGTTTAACGTGGCGTTTCCATTGTAGCACAGTAGTCCAATTCCTGTGTTAATCTTGAGATTCTACAACTGTTTGTAAGATTGTTTGCAGCACTTCTGTGCAGGAGTACTATTTGTAAACACAAGTTGTGAGAGCCGTTTACAGAACTGTTTTCAAAAATTGCTGGCATGTGTAATACATCATTGATTGCTACATTTGCATAGTAATGTACACCACTTGTATTGCAAAGTTTGAATGGACCAGGTGGTTTTGTGTTTGAGTACTGCTTTCTTAGTAGACTTTATAAACAAGGTTTTTTTTACAATACAATGGTGTATTGCTAACAATTTCATATGGTGGAAGGTACTTTTGCAAGCTGGTTCAGAAATGCAGCATACCAAGTGGCATGGGACTCCTGTGTATTTCTGCAATGGAAAGGAGTTAAGAGTTTGTAGTATATTAATTTCTCGTTGCTTTTCATATGGTGGTCGAGGAACTGCTGCAATGACTTGATAGAGGTGTGCCGCCCGTTTGCACATTGATGTGTACTCTGGGTTGCATTTTCAAGGTGAAACGCCACTGCCTTTCAGAACAGAGGTACTTACGGAAACTGGGAAAGAATATAGTAAGAAAATATGTTTCTTAATGGCATACTGAGTGCACTTGCAGACTACAGTACTTAAAAGGGTTGGGGGATGTGTTGGCAGGAAGGTTTAGCGTGTATGTGTAATGGGATGGCTTTGTATATGAATGGGAACTTGGCAGCATTAGTACTGTTGGTGAGGGGGCAAAAGCTTCACTTGTGAGTGTATTGTACGAGGTGCAGTTTAGCAGGTGTGTGCATTGCTGTACGAGTATTTACTTTGCAAATGGGTTACTTGTACTTGTAGAAGGGTGAGAAAAAGTTTTGGAAAGGTGTTTAGCTTGGAAAGGAAAATGTTTTTGTGTGTGAAATTTCATTACCTTTTCTGCGTGTATTTGCTTTCTACATCAGTGGAGCAATTATTTCACTTGTTGGTTTAATTTATCCACATTTACGATTGCTAGTGTTGTGGATGCACAGATAATATTTTCTGCTTTTATACATAATGTCATACTCTTTGCAGTGCGCAAGGTAAGTGGCAGGCACCCTGTTCCAATGCATGCAATGCATGCAATGTATGTAGTTGGTTTGGATCGGTATGCTGCATTAGGTGCTCCTTTGCTGCGACCATTTTATGAATGTTATACGAGATCCGTTAGTGCGGACAACAGGTGTACAATTGCGAGACGAAAAGAAGAGATTAACTATTTGGATATTGCAATGGTTGATATCGGTAAATACCATTGCAAGTGGTATTTGATGGTAGGTGATGGGAGAAATGAGCGTATGTTTCCTGAGCAGCTTAGAAGCACTTATACTAGATGTGCAAAAGTACTGTATACAATATATTGATACCTGTCCTTTCTCCTGGTGTGTGGCGATGTGCATTAATCAGGATGCATACATTTTGCATACTTTTACAGAAGTTTCTACTGCAGGTGCTTTACGATCACACTAGACTTGTACTGTGAGTGGTTTACGGTACATTTGGCGTGTTGCGTAGAAATGATATTGTTAGATGCTGAGGTGTTGGATTTGTTTGGTGGATGCGTGTGTCACTATGCAACAGTACCCTTTGAGGGAGTGCTGGCAAAAGAGTAGTGGCAACGGGAGAAGTACTGACCCCGTTAACAAGGGCGCGGTCCTCGCAGTAGTTGGGGAAGCGCACATGCCATGGTCTGCACTTGTCAGCAGGCTGGGCATGCAAATGGGACTGTGGGGCGTATCCAATCAGGTGGTGAGGGTGTGCCTCACTGGAAGGGGCGGTAACACATTTTTTCATTGCTCTGTGTAGTGAGGATGGCAGCGATCGCGAGACGCACTGTGTTGCTAGTGGGTGATGCCTTTGTGCAAGATCTGCACAGGTATGCCTTGGAAAGAGGCATTGCTGAAAATGTCGATATGGAAGGAGTGGAGGCTTTGTGGTGGGGTGTGCGTGTGTGCAGCTTCGACACTGTGGTTGCACTTTGCAGACATGTGGCCACTGTCGCTACTGTTCACGTTGTCGTCGTGCACTATGGGGTCTTGCATTTGGGTTACATGCCTTGTGCAAGTTTGCTGCGTCAACTCAAGAAGTTGCTCAAAGCAGTGAAGCAGAATTTCATCACTGCCACAATCCTTTTTTCATGTATACCACCAAGAAGAGTATGGGATTATCCAAATGTAATTTGTCCGCAGCCAGAGGTCAGAAGTTGTCTAACAGAAGCATGTTTGAATCTTTGTGTGCTGCTGCGATGTTCTACTGTGACAATGACATCCTTAATCCAAATGTGTACATTTTCCATGCTAATGGCATTTCTTTGACCACCATTGGAAATGGAATTTTATTTTACAATCTACAGGAATCTTTGAAGAGGTTCCTGTAAGAATGTAAGGAAGAGAAGAAAAGGAAAATCCCCCCAAAACACAAAAAAAAGGAGGAGTTTGCTTGCAAGTACCTTGTTATAAAAAAAATAAAAAAGGCTCTTTTCAGAGCCACCACTACAGACGAAATCTGGTACCCTGGTTGAAATGTGTTCCCCCACGCTCGTATACAGCACGATATGTCTGCGGATAGTGCTGTATTTGCAGGAACGCACATGGCTCATGCAGGTTTTTTCAGGATGGTAGGCATGGCAATGGGACTGTGGAGGCTAACGGATTGGTCAGTCAGGTGTCTGGGTGTGGTGGGCAGTGTTGCAAACTGCCGATGTTCTGCCTGAATTTAGGGGAAATCTCGGCCCCCTAGCGATTTTGCACTGTAAAAGCAGCTACCGACAAATGTAGATACTTTCTGCCATTGGTTTGGAAATGTACTGTTTTTTTCGATTCCTTTTCAAACCAATACAAAAAAAGAAGGTAGATTTGTCGGTAGCCGTGTAGCTAGTAGTTTCCCATTGTTTCTGAGTAAATACTGTGCAAACTGCACAAGTTGCATCACATTTTATCAAAAACTAGCACTTGTGTGACATTGAAAAAGTCTGGCACAAAAAAGATGGAAGAGCCATTGTAACTGTGGGCTACTATTTCATTGGTGCCTGAGACAATTTTATGGCCCAGTTCAAATGTGATGCTCACCTAGAAGGGGGTTCTGCAGATCAGAAGCAGCTAGGTGAGGTGCTTTGGCAGAGAAGTGCATTGTGTCAGTACTGGAACTGTCGAATGTCTGGCTCTTTGAAGTTCCATTAGTATTCAAACCTGAAAGCAGACAAGGGCCCGGCAGAGGAATTGTATAGGTTTTATTGATTTCCTCCACATTACACGGCCCGCGGTAGTGGCTGTGTAGTTATGGTTAACTTTCTAATCTCATAGGAAGACCACTTTTAGGGCAGCTTATAACTCCGCTCTCCCTGGATGAATTTGTATAAAACTTTGGAAAAAAACTATATGGCGCACTCTGAATTTGGGAAGTGGGTGAAATTTCGTGGTGGGGGGCGAAAGTTATAGGGCAGGGGTCCCAAAACATTTTTTTTCCATTCACTGAATTGAGAAAAACTTTGTGCAGGCCTACAGGGTAAACGGCTGGATGGATTTTCACCAAATTTGCGGCAGGAGCGGCGTGGCGCCTTGGTGATAATTAGTCTTCTTTTCAAAGCAGGTAAAATGTACGTGTCAAAAAATGTGTGCTATCTGGCTCTGCTCTGCAGTTCCACTTCCCTGTTTGCTCTGCGGTCAAAAGTCTGATTGGGCTGGAGTGTGGCGTGCTGTTGGTGGACATTGGACGTGCCCGGTGGTTGGCTGGAGGGAAGCGTGATGTGTGTCATAAGTTTGGGTAATGCCGCCATGCTGTAGCTGAGGATAATGCAGCACCGAGAGGTGCTGGAAAACATGCGTTCCGGCATATGGTGGTGGGAAGATGGGATGGAAAAGGAGGGGAGTGTATCCGTGGGTACTGCGCCAATTTGCAGGGACCTCCTCAAGCTAATCAGCTTGTATGGTGACTGCAGGCAGCCTTTGTTATGGCACAATACGTCCTGAGACAACCTGTTTGTGTGGTGAGTGCTGGCTGCCTCAATTGAAGATAAAGAGTGCATTGCACATGACATGAGCATTTTGGCATAGGGTGTACTAAACTTGTGTGCGGTATGCACCTAGCACCTACGATGTATGGCTGGACATGTGATTGTGCATTTCCGATATTGTGGCCATTGCGCATATTACTGATTACTGCGTTGTACTGTGACATATTGGTTCTGTGTACTTAATAGACCGCTGGGAGCAGGAGCAATGTTCTGAAGATTGTGTGGTTTGGTTAGCAGTAGAAAAATACTATGTGAGTGGAAGTAGGTAGAGGTGCTGCAGGCTGTTATGTTTGTGGATTTTGCGAACTACCTTCATGTTTCGATGCATGGCAGTATCATGGTTTGGGGGTTGGTTAGCAGTGCCGGTGGTTGTGTTAAGTTTGTGGGTTGTAGTACCTGGCCACATGTTCACATGCATGGCTGCATAACATTGCCATGGGTGTGGCAAAGGCGTAGGCGCTTGGGTGCATGGCTGTAGCCATGCTGGTGGTTGTATAACATTTGAGGGTGCTGGTACCTGGCCACATGTTGACATGCATGGCTGCATAACGTTGCGATGGGTGTGGCCAAGGCCTCGGCTCTTGGGTGCATGGCCACATGCACCCAAGAGCCTAGACCTTGGCCGCACCCACTACAACGTTATGCAGCCATGCATGGCAACCGTCTGATACTGCTATATGAATTTTCTTTTCGAATCGATTAGAAGGTCTACATTTGGAGCAAATCATGCATTCCACTGAAGCTTATTTTACAATGAGCTTGTACCCCTGTTGATAAAGAGGTATGGCAGGGTTGCATTTGCTGCCACCATGCGGCTACAAAAACAAAGTCGGGCAGCAACGTGTTACCATGTCATTGTGCATTTCCGCTGCAAAGTACGCCAGTTACGTACACCTTCCTCATGTACTAGTTGCAAGTAGGTTTCACATTGTTGCCTCGTATGTGTGGTGTGTCACCATTGTACATATTGTTGGTTGAATGGATGTGGTGATTTTTGTTCCATCCTACAGACTTGCGTCCATGGCTGGAAATTATGGAGTCCACGCTGCTGCAGTGTGTCCACCGGGTGATGTGTTGGAATATTGTGTTTATAAAAGTGCATAGGCTTCCAGTGCATGTTTTATGTGGTTTGTTGTGGCTATTGCACAGATTCTACAGTACTGCACAGTACTATGCTGTATTAGGTGTGTGTACTTAATAGACTGCTGCACGCAGGGCCAATGGTCTGAAGATTTTGTGGTTTGGTTGGCAGTACAAAAATACTATGTCAGTGGAAGTGGGTAGAGGTGCCGGAGGCTGTGTTATGTTTGTGGATTTTCCTACGTATTTTGCGCATTGCGCATATTACTGATTACTGCGTTGTACTGTGACATATTGGTTCTGTGTACTTAATAGACCGCTGGGAGCAGGATCAATGTTCTGAAGATTGTGTGGTTTGGTTAGCAGTAGAAAAATACTATGTGAGTGGAAGTAGGTAGAGGTGCTGCAGGCTGTTATGTTTGTGGATTTTGCGAACTACCTTCATGTTTCGATGCATGGCAGTATCATGGTTTGGGGGTTGGTTAGCAGTGCCGGTGGTTGTGTTAAGTTTGTAGGTTGTAGTACCTGGCCACATGTTCACATGCATGGCTGCATAACATTGCCATGGGTGTGGCAAAGGCGTAGGCGCTTGGGTGCATGGCTGTAGCCATGCTGGTGGTTGTATAACGTTTGAGGGTGCTGGTACCTGGCCACATGTTGACATGCATGGCTGCATAACGTTGCGATGGGTGTGGCCAAGGCCTCGGCTCTTGGGTGCATGGCCACATGCACCCAAGAGCCTAGACCTTGGCCGCACCCACTACAACGTTATGCAGCCATGCATGGCAACCGTCTGATACTGCTATATGAATTTTCTTTTCGAATCGATTAGAAGGTCTACATTTGGAGCAAATCATGCATTCCACTGAAGCTTATTTTACAATGAGCTTGTACCCCTGTTGATAAAGAGGTATGGCAGGGTTGCATTTGCTGCCACCATGCGGCTACAAAAACAAAGTCGGGCAGCAACGTGTTACCATGTCATTGTGCATTTCCGCTGCAAAGTACGCCAGTTACGTACACCTTCCTCATGTACTAGTTGCAAGTAGGTTTCACATTGTTGCCTCGTATGTGTGGTGTGTCACCATTGTACATATTGTTGGTTGAATGGATATGGTGATTTTTGTTCCATCCTACAGTCTTGCGTCCATGGCTGGAAATTATGGAGTCCACGCTGCTGCAGTGTGTCCACCGGGTGATGTGTTGGAATATTGTGTTTATAAAAGTGCATAGGCTTCCAGTGCATGTTTTATGTGGTGAGTTGTGGCTATTGCACAGATTCTACAGTACTGCACAGTACTATGCTGTATTAGGTGTGTGTACTTAATAGACTGCTGCACGCAGGGCCAATGGTCTGAAGATTTTGTGGTTTGGTTGGCAGTACAAAAATACTATGTCAGTGGAAGTGGGTAGGCGTTCCGGTGGCTGTATTACGTTTGTGGGTTCTGGTACCTGGCCACATGTTCGCATGCATGACTGCATAATGTTGCAGTGGGTGTGCCCAAGGTCTAGGCATTTTTTTTCCATTCACTGAATTGAGAAAAACTTTGTGCAGGCCTACAGGGTAAACGGCTGGATGGATTTTCACCAAATTTGCGGCAGGAGCGGCGTGGCGCCTTGGTGATAATTAGTCTTCTTTTCAAAGCAGGTAAAATGTACGTGTCAAAAAATGTGTGCTATCTGGCTCTGCTCTGCAGTTCCACTTCCCTGTTTGCTCTGCGGTCAAAAGTCTGATTGGGCTGGAGTGTGGCGTGCTGTTGGTGGACATTGGACGTGCCCGGTGGTTGGCTGGAGGGAAGCGTGATGTGTGTCATAAGTTTTGGGTAATGCCGCCATGCTGTAGCTGAGGATAATGCAGCACCGAGAGGTGCTGGAAAACATGCGTTCCGGCATATGGTGGTGGGAAGATGGGATGGAAAAGGAGGGGAGTGTATCCGTGGGTACTGCGCCAATTTGCAGGGACCTCCTCAAGCTAATCAGCTTGTATGGTGACTGCAGGCAGCCTTTGTTATGGCACGATACGTCCTGAGACAACCTGTTTGTGTGGTGAGTGCTGGCTGCCTCAATTGAAGATAAAGAGTGCATTGCACATGACATGAGCATTTTGGCATAGGGTGTACTAAGCTTGTGTGCGGTATGCACCTAGCACCTACGATGTATGGCTGGACATGTGATTGTGCATTTCCGATATTGTGGCCATTGCGCATATTACTGATTACTGCGTTGTACTGTGACATATTGGTTCTGTGTACTTAATAGACCGCTGGGAGCAGGAGCAATGTTCTGAAGATTGTGTGGTTTGGTTAGCAGTAGAAAAATACTATGTGAGTGGAAGTAGGTAGAGGTGCTGCAGGCTGTTATGTTTGTGGATTTTGCGAACTACCTTCATGTTTCGATGCATGGCAGTATCATGGTTTGGGGGTTGGTTAGCAGTGCCGGTGGTTGTGTTAAGTTTGTGGGTTGTAGTACCTGGCCACATGTTCACATGCATGGCTGCATAACATTGCCATGGGTGTGGCAAAGGCGTAGGCGCTTGGGTGCATGGCTGTAGCCATGCTGGTGGTTGTATAACGTTTGAGGGTGCTGGTACCTGGCCACATGTTGACATGCATGGCTGCATAACGTTGCGATGGGTGTGGCCAAGGCCTCGGCTCTTGGGTGCATGGCCACATGCACCCAAGAGCCTAGACCTTGGCCGCACCCACCACAACGTTATGCAGCCATGCATGGCAACCGTCTGATACTGCTATATGAATTTTCTTTTCGAATCGATTAGAAGGTCTACATTTGGAGCAAATCATGCATTCCACTGAAGCTTATTTTACAATGAGCTTGTACCCCTGTTGATAAAGAGGTATGGCAGGGTTGCATTTGCTGCCACCATGCGGCTACAAAAACAAAGTCGGGCAGCAACGTGTTACCATGTCATTGTGCATTTCCGCTGCAAAGTACGCCAGTTACGTACACCTTCCTCATGTACTAGTTGCAAGTAGGTTTCACATTGTTGCCTCGTATGTGTGGTGTGTCACCATTGTACATATTGTTGGTTGAATGGATGTGGTGATTTTTGTTCCATCCTACAGTCTTGCGTCCATGGCTGGAAATTATGGAGTCCACGCTGCTGCAGTGTGTCCACCGGGTGATGTGTTGGAATATTGTGTTTATAAAAGTGCATAGGCTTCCAGTGCATGTTTTATGTGGTGAGTTGTGGCTATTGCACAGATTCTAGAGTACTGCACAGTACTATGCTGTATTAGGTGTGTGTACTTAATAGACTGCTGCACGCAGGGCCAATGGTCTGAAGATTTTGTGGTTTGGTTGGCAGTACAAAAATACTATGTCAGTGGAAGTGGGTAGAGGTGCCGGAGGCTGTGTTATGTTTGTGGATTTTCCTACGTATTTTGCGCATTGCGCATATTACTGATTACTGCGTTGTACTGTGACATATTGGTTCCGTGTACTTAATAGACCGCTGGGAGCAGGATCAATGTTCTGAAGATTGTGTGGTTTGGTTAGCAGTAGAAAAATACTATGTGAGTGGAAGTAGGTAGAGGTGCTGCAGGCTGTTATGTTTGTGGATTTTGCGAACTACCTTCATGTTTCGATGCATGGCAGTATCATGGTTTGGGGGTTGGTTAGCAGTGCCGGTGGTTGTGTTAAGTTTGTGGGTTGTAGTACCTGGCCACATGTTCACATGCATGGCTGCATAACATTGCCATGGGTGTGGCAAAGGCGTAGGCGCTTGGGTGCATGGCTGTAGCCATGCTGGTGGTTGTATAACGTTTGAGGGTGCTGGTACCTGGCCACATGTTGACATGCATGGCTGCATAACGTTGCGATGGGTGTGGCCAAGGCCTCGGCTCTTGGGTGCATGGCCACATGCACCCAAGAGCCTAGACCTTGGCCGCACCCACTACAACGTTATGCAGCCATGCATGGCAACCGTCTGATACTGCTATATGAATTTTCTTTTCGAATCGATTAGAAGGTCTACATTTGGAGCAAATCATGCATTCCACTGAAGCTTATTTTACAATGAGCTTGTACCCCTGTTGATAAAGAGGTATGGCAGGGTTGCATTTGCTGCCACCATGCGGCTACAAAAACAAAGTCGGGCAGCAACGTGTTACCATGTCATTGTGCATTTCCGCTGCAAAGTACGCCAGTTACGTACACCTTCCTCATGTACTAGTTGCAAGTAGGTTTCACATTGTTGCCTCGTATGTGTGGTGTGTCACCATTGTACATATTGTTGGTTGAATGGATGTGGTGATTTTTGTTCCATCCTACAGTCTTGCGTCCATGGCTGGAAATTATGGAGTCCACGCTGCTGCAGTGTGTCCACCGGGTGATGTGTTGGAATATTGTGTTTATAAAAGTGCATAGGCTTCCAGTGCATGTTTTATGTGGTGAGTTGTGGCTATTGCACAGATTCTACAGTACTGCACAGTACTATGCTGTATTAGGTGTGTGTACTTAATAGACTGCTGCACGCAGGGCCAATGGTCTGAAGATTTTGTGGTTTGGTTGGCAGTACAAAAATACTATGTCAGTGGAAGTGGGTAGGCGTTCCGGTGGCTGTATTACGTTTGTGGGTTCTGGTACCTGGCCACATGTTCGCATGCATGACTGCATAATGTTGCAGTGGGTGTGCCCAAGGTCTAGGCATTTTTTTTCCATTCACTGAATTGAGAAAAACTTTGTGCAGGCCTACAGGGTAAACGGCTGGATGGATTTTCACCAAATTTGCGGCAGGAGCGGCGTGGCGCCTTGGTGATAATTAGTCTTCTTTTCAAAGCAGGTAAAATGTACGTGTCAAAAAATGTGTGCTATCTGGCTCTGCTCTGCAGTTCCACTTCCCTGTTTGCTCTGCGGTCAAAAGTCTGATTGGGCTGGAGTGTGGCGTGCTGTTGGTGGACATTGGACGTGCCCGGTGGTTGGCTGGAGGGAAGCGTGATGTGTGTCATAAGTTTTGGGTAATGCCGCCATGCTGTAGCTGAGGATAATGCAGCACCGAGAGGTGCTGGAAAACATGCGTTCCGGCATATGGTGGTGGGAAGATGGGATGGAAAAGGAGGGGAGTGTATCCGTGGGTACTGCGCCAATTTGCAGGGACCTCCTCAAGCTAATCAGCTTGTATGGTGACTGCAGGCAGCCTTTGTTATGGCACGATACGTCCTGAGACAACCTGTTTGTGTGGTGAGTGCTGGCTGCCTCAATTGAAGATAAAGAGTGCATTGCACATGACATGAGCATTTTGGCATAGGGTGTACTAAGCTTGTGTGCGGTATGCACCTACCACCTACGATGTATGGCTGGACATGTGATTGTGCATTTCCGATATTGTGGCCATTGCGCATATTACTGATTACTGCGTTGTACTGTGACATATTGGTTCTGTGTACTTAATAGACCGCTGGGAGCAGGAGCAATGTTCTGAAGATTGTGTGGTTTGGTTAGCAGTAGAAAAATACTATGTGAGTGGAAGTAGGTAGAGGTGCTGCAGGCTGTTATGTTTGTGGATTTTGCGAACTACCTTCATGTTTCGATGCATGGCAGTATCATGGTTTGGGGGTTGGTTAGCAGTGCCGGTGGTTGTGTTAAGTTTGTGGGTTGTAGTACCTGGCCACATGTTCACATGCATGGCTGCATAACATTGCCATGGGTGTGGCAAAGGCGTAGGCGCTTGGGTGCATGGCTGTAGCCATGCTGGTGGTTGTATAACGTTTGAGGGTGCTGGTACCTGGCCACATGTTGACATGCATGGCTGCATAACGTTGCGATGGGTGTGGCCAAGGCCTCGGCTCTTGGGTGCATGGGCACATGCACCCAAGAGCCTAGACCTTGGCCGCACCCACCACAACGTTATGCAGCCATGCATGGCAACCGTCTGATACTGCTATATGAATTTTCTTTTCGAATCGATTAGAAGGTCTACATTTGGAGCAAATCATGCATTCCACTGAAGCTTATTTTACAATGAGCTTGTACCCCTGTTGATAAAGAGGTATGGCAGGGTTGCATTTGCTGCCACCATGCGGCTACAAAAACAAAGTCGGGCAGCAACGTGTTACCATGTCATTGTGCATTTCCGCTGCAAAGTACGCCAGTTACGTACACCTTCCTCATGTACTAGTTGCAAGTAGGTTTCACATTGTTGCCTCGTATGTGTGGTGTGTCACCATTGTACATATTGTTGGTTGAATGGATGTGGTGATTTTTGTTCCATCCTACAGTCTTGCGTCCATGGCTGGAAATTATGGAGTCCACCCTGCTGCAGTGTGTCCACCGGGTGATGTGTTGGAATATTGTGTTTATAAAAGTGCATAGGCTTCCAGTGCATGTTTTATGTGGTGAGTTGTGGCTATTGCACAGATTCTACAGTACTGCACAGTACTATGCTGTATTAGGTGTGTGTACTTAATAGACTGCTGCACGCAGGGCCAATGGTCTGAAGATTTTGTGGTTTGGTTGGCAGTACAAAAATACTATGTCAGTGGAAGTATGGTGCAGGGGTCGGGTAGGCGTTCCGGTGGCTGTATTACGTTTGTGGGTTCTGGTACCTGGCCACATGTTCGCATGCATGACTGCATAATGTTGCAGTGGGTGTGCCCAAGGCCTAGGCTCTTGGGTGCATGGGCAAAGGCCGTAGGCCATGCACCGAAGACGGTAGGCCTTGGCCACACCCACTGCAACGTTATGCAGCTATGCATGCCAACAATGTGATACTGGTATATGGATTTTGTTTTTGAATTGTATAGAGCCTGTACATTTGGGACAATTAATGCTTAGCACTGAAGACTATTTTACACTGAGCTTTTCCGCTGTTGATAGAGAGGTATGACCTGTTTCCATTTCTGGCTACCATGCAGTAATAAAGACAAAATAAAAGGCGGCAACGTGTTACTATTTGATCGTGCATTTCCACTGCTAAATACTCAACTTACGTACAACTTCTCTTTACGTACATGGAGACATGTTGGTACATTGTACATGGTGCACTGCATGTACAGCTGACACAATATATAAATATACATTTATGGCCCCTATAACTATATATATTTGCAGTGAGTTACGAATCAACAGTGTATGTTGGCAGACTTTTTGCAATGGGTGCGCATACGTGGGTGTCAGGGCCATTTTATGGACTTTAGTGCCTTTGAGGAAGGAGAGTTTTGGGCCTGTGCTTCATGAAAGGAAACAAATTCCTTTAGAACTGTTTGAAAGATTGCACATGCTTTCTAATGTACAAAATGTAGTGACCTGACCTCGTTGTGTCGCCTCTGTGGTACATTACGGCTATTGGTGTGAACGTTTTGTTGCCACACTGCACGTGTGTGAAGGTAATAAGGTTGCACTTATTTTTTTTCCATCCTCATTGTGTACGTGGAAAGCATTCATGTTATGTGTTGCCTATGTTATTGTATATCTAAGGTGGAATGATTATCGGAATTGGAAGGCCTATACAATATGCTATGGCTTGCATTTTGTACCACCTGTTGAAATTGAATGGATTCACAGTTAAATATGGATACAGAGAGAAAGCGTTTCTTAGGGACTTCTTTCAGAATGACATGCTTGCGACATGCCTGCAGAGAGTGCATGATTGTTTCCGCATGTACGAAATTGGAAAGATTTCATTTATGGGTATGTTTTTGCTTTCCAACATCTGCAGTAAGTACATTACCACTTCCTGTGGATTTACTTGTCTATTTAACGGGCATTTTCTATTGCAGCACAGTACTCCAATTCCTGCCTTATTTCTGAGCCCCTGTAACTGTTTGCAGGATTGTGTGCAGCCTTTTTGTCCAGCCCTATCATTTGTAAACACAACTGGTCTGAGTCGTTTCAATATATGCTTTAAACACTTAGTGCCATTTACAATAAACCATTGCTGGGTGTCGATTTGGATTAATCTGGATGCATAAATCTTGGATAGTTTAACAGAACTGTGTACTGGGATC
This sequence comes from Ambystoma mexicanum, assembly GCF_040938575.1. Classification (NCBI taxonomy): domain Eukaryota; kingdom Metazoa; phylum Chordata; class Amphibia; order Caudata; family Ambystomatidae; genus Ambystoma; species Ambystoma mexicanum. The sequence goes on along the minus strand of NC_090926.1, from coordinate 572,934,487 downwards.
GCCTGAGACTTGCACTCATAGTGTTACATGGAGAGGTCTTCACTGTGATTGGTGGATGTGCGTGTGACTATTTAACAGTAACCAGTGAGGGAGTGCTGCAAAGAAGGTAGTGGAAAGGGAAGAAGGACTGCTCCTGCTTTACTGTGGTGCCGCCCTTGCGGTACTTGCGGAAGCGCACGTGCCACATTCTTCGCTTCTCAGCATGCTGGCCAATGGGAATGGGACTGTGGGGATTATCCAATCGGGTACTGAGGGTGTGGTTCACAGGAAGGGGCGGTAATACCGAATGGATTGTGTCCTCCAACATATTCCCCATCTTTGACATGTAATGCCCACCTCTGTGTACTTCGGAAACTTTTTCGGCAGATGGCGTCCTGCGTTAATGGCATCGTCACCGGATGTTATAAATAAGACGCACGGCGCCCATAGCCTCAGTTCCGTTTTTCCGCAAACGTGTTGCTTCGGAGACTCTTCGCGCCTCATGTATTCCTTGTGAATGTCTTCTTCGACCCCTTCCGACTCCGCGGTCTGGCTTTTAGACTTGCCGGGATTGCAAGTCTAAGATGTCGATTACGGACCCGCATTGCATTTGTTTGTGGTGCCTGGGCGAGAGTCATGACACCGACGACTGTTCCAAATGCCAGTCGCTGACTGCTAAGGCCTTGCGGGAGCGTAAGAGGAAGTTACAGGTAGGTAGGGGTTCTAAACCCAGTAAGTCTCATAAAACTGCTAAGGGGATGGCCACCGACGATTCGAGGGGCGACTCTCCTCGTTGGAAGGAGTCCCGGGGATCTCGATCCCAGAGTGGTTCCTGCCAATCGTCTTCCTCGGCTCGGCATTCTAGGAAGTGCCGTCACTGGTCGCCTTCCCCGTCATCCTCGGAGGATGGCGCCGCGAGGAAAGTGGCTTGTCCTACCAAGTCCTCGACTCCAGAGGAATGGGCAGCCTTCAGGGAGCAGATGCTGGTGATTTTTCAATTCCGGGGCACAATTCTGTCCGCATCTTTGGAAGAAGCTTGCAGGGAACGGTCTTGGTCCGTGGCTCGTTCGCCTTCGTGGTCGGGTCCTCGGCGTGCGATTCTCATCTGGAACCTTCGAGGTCCCATTCGGACAAGATTCACATTGATCACCAGAGACATGCTTCCAGGTGTGTCCGTCAGATACAGATGTCAAAGCTTTGCCTTCACACCAGCCCTCGGCACCGCTGTCGACGCCTTCGAGGCCTTTTGCACAGAATTTGCCGATGGAGGTCCCTGGTACTGTGGTTCTTACAAGGAATGCTACTTCCAAGTCTGTGAGGCCTGTTAAGGATTCCAGACCCTCTTCTGTCCTGAGGCAGGAGTTTTTTTCTCCCTCTGGATGACATCTATGAGGATGAGGAGAGGTCAGATTTGTAATTTGACCCCGTTGAGTCTGATGTGGCTCCTGTCTTTTCCAGGGACAGTCAGTTGGAAGAGTTACGTCAATCTCTTCATGATGCCAGTGGCTTGGACACTTCTCCTGAGGTGGAGTTTGGCAGACCTGCGCTGGGGCTCGTGCTGAGTCGTCCTACAGAAGACTGATGGCCTATGGTCACTGAGTATCTTGGTTGGTCTAGTCCTCCGGAAGTTTTTGTTCAGGATGACTTAACTGATATTTTGGATCAAGGTCCGTCATCTGACCTGGTGTTACCTTTTCATTTGATGTTGCAGAAAAAGGTGGCAGCTGCTTGGCAGACACCGGAATCTCTTCCGGCAGTTAACATATCGTTAACTAAAAAACACTGCCCTTCCACTAGCGATCCCAGCTACCTTTCCTCTCACCCAACTTCCGAGAGTTTGGTGGTTGTGGCGGCTACGGCCACCTCGAGGCAGGCGGCGTACCCTACCATCCCTCTGGATAGGGACGACAAATGCTTCGATGGTTGGGCACACAGGTTGTTTTCTGCGGGGAGTATGGCACTAAAGTCAGCCAACTCCACTTGTGCCTTAGCAAGATTTTCACACACTCTGTGGAATTGCGTTTCTCTAGCGGCTGAGCATATTCCCGAAGGGGAAGAAAGGGATGGGTTCCTTGATCTCGTGCAAGAGGGCAAGGATGCCATGTGTGAATGCTTCAGTCAGGGTTGGACACAGCCGACAGTGTTAACCGGTCCATGGCTGCGAGCACCGTTATACGCAGATTTGCGCGATTGCAGAAGTTGAGTTTTGCTCCGGATGTGCAAGCCGGTCTTCTCAACGTGCCCTTTGATGGCGCACATTTGTTTGGCAGCAAGGCTGACGAGAGCCTTGAGAGGTTGCAGACCTCCAAAGCTGCGGCTAAATCTTTGAGCAGCTGTGAGTCAACCTGTCTTTTCGTCGTAGGGGACAGCATTGGAGGGGAGGTTCCTTTCGTTACTTCTCCTCCTTTGGTAGGACCAGAGGAGCCGCCAGTCAAAGCGGTCAGCATAAAAGTACCCGTTGTGGTCGGGAAATAGGGGTGCCAAAGCCGCTCAGGCAGCTGCCTCTTTGCCTTCAGGCGCTGCTGCAGCCGCTCCAAAACAAGCTTGAGGCCATGTTCCATTGTTCGCCGGTTGGGGGCAGACTGTCTCAGCATCTCGAAGAATGGCGAGCTATTACTTCGGATGCGTGGGTTCTGGATACCATGGTCCATGGCTACTGCCTTCCCTTCCTAAAGCAGCCTCACGACAATCCACCGGGGAATCTTTCTTTGAAGTTTCTGGATCCGCTCCTTGTGCAGGAAATCTTGACCCTGCTGGAGAAAGGTGCCATAGACTGGTGCCTGTAGCGGAGAGGAACAAGGAATGGTATTCCCCATATTTTTTGATTCCAAAGAAAGACAGGGGATTGAGACCCATCTTGGACTTGGGTTGGTTGAACAAACTTCTCAGGAAGGTCAAGTTGAAGATGGTCACTCTTTCTCAGGTCCTCCAGGCCCTTCAACGAAATGATTGGTTAGTGTCCCTGAACCTACAGGATGCTTACTTTCATGTGCAGATTCATCCAAAGCACAGAAAGTACCTGAGGTTTGCGGCTGGCAGCTTGCACTTTCAGTTTCGGGTCCTGCCATTCGGATTGACCTCTGCCTGAGGGTCTTCACCAAGCTCATGGGAGGTGGTGGCAGCGTATCTCAGGCGAGGGGGGGGATTCAAGTCTACCCCTACTTATACGACTGGCTGATCCATGCGCGTTCTCCCGAGCAAGCGATGGATCATCTCAGTCTCACCTGCCACTCCCGCCACAAGCTGCGCTTCTCCCTCAATTTCAAGAAGTCACATCTGACACCTTCCCAACAGCTCCAGTACATTGGGGCTGTGTTGGACACATCCTTGGGGAAGTGCTCGCCTCCCAAGGGGAGGGCTCATCACATTGTGCAGATGGCGGACAAGTTTCAACATGCACAGAGTCTCCTGGCTTTCGAATTCTTAAGGTTGCTCAGTCTCATGGCATCCTGTATTTTTCTGGTGCCAGAGACCACTCTGAGGATCAGATCCCTGCAATGGGTCCTCAAGATGCAATGGTCACAATTCTCATGCAAGATGTCGGATCCCGTTCAGATTCCACTCTCGGTCTCACAGGATCTTTTGTGGTGGGCCAACGAGGGAAACCTGAAAAAGGAGGAGCCGTTTTGGCAACCGTGGCCGGAGGTGACTGTAGTGACGGACGCTTCCCTCACAGGATGGGGAGCTCATGCCGACGATCTGACCGCCAGCGGTCGTTGGTGTCTGTCGGAGTCCAAACTCCACATCAACCTGTTAGAGCTGAGGGCCATCAGTCTGGCCCTGAAGGTTTTTCTGCTATCTGTGCGGGGGTAAGTGTGTCCTGATCATGACGGACAACACAGTGGCCATGCATTACCTCAACAAAAAAGGGGGGGTAAGGTCACTCCCGTTGTGCAGAGAGGTGATGCAGCTCTGGTTCTGGGCAATACAGCAGGGAATATGCCTCTTGGCAGTTCATCTGGCCAGAGAGATGAATGCGGCGGCGGATGCTCTTAGCAGGCAGAGCACGGTCTCTCACGAGTGAGAGTTGGCTCGGGAAGTCCTTCTGGAGATCTTTGCCCTTTGGCGAGCCCCACAAGTGGATCTCTTTGCGACCAGTGCCAACTGGAAGTGCGAGAGATTCTGCTCAAGGGAAGTTACTCTGAGAGGAGCCTTAGGAGATGCATTCGTAGTGGATTGGTCATTCCCACTTCTCTACGCGTTTCCTCAGGTCCCCCTCATTCCTCAACTGTTAAGGAGGTTGCGGAGGTTCGGATCCCATATGATCCTCATTGCTCCGTATTGGGCCAGGATAGCGTGGTACCCGGACCTTCTAGAAATGTCCATCTGCCCGCCACACAGTCTTCCCTACCGAGAGGATCTGCTCTCGTGCGAGGGGGGTCGTGTTATCCATCCAGAGGTCAAGACTCTCAACCTTCACGCTTGGTATCTGAAAGGTTGAGATATAAGGATTGGGACCTCCGAGATGATGTGATGGAGGTGTTGCTTTCGGCCAGGCGGCCCGCAACCAAATCCCTGTACCGTTGGCATAAATTCTGTGACTGGTGCAGAGGACAAAATGTTGATCCTTTTCAGTGTTCCATTCCCATGGTTCCATCTTTCTTGCTTTCTTTGGCCCACATGGGCCTTCAAGTAGGTACGATTAAAGTTTACCTGGCGGCGCTGTCTATCTTCAAGCGCTCGTCTGAAGAATGTTCTTATTTTAAGATTCCTTTGATTTTCCGATTTCGTAAAGGGCTCACTAATGTGTCCCTGCCGTCCCTGTTCCATGTGCCGGTTTGGGATCTGAATTTGGTCTTGAAATTCCTGATGGGTGCTCCATTTGAACCCTTGCACTCTTTCCCTTTGAGACTGTTGCCTTTCAAGACTGTGTTCTTGGTTGCGGTTAAATCCGCTCTGAGTGAGTGAATTGCAGGCACCTTCATCTAAGCCGGCCTTTACTGTGTTCCACAAGGATAGGGTTGTACTGAGGGTGAGTCCTTCCTTTCTACCTGTGGTAGTGTCTGAATTTGATTTAAGCTAGACAGTGGTTCTTCCTTCTTTCTATCCTCCTCATCCTGGTAAGGAAGAGGAGCGGCTCCATAGATTGGACCCTAGGAGAGCTCTGAGCTTTTATATTTCTAGGATGTCCAGGGTCAGAGTGGACGATCAGCGCTTTGTGGGGTATGCTGGACACTGATTGGGCCAGGCTGTTACCAAACAGACCTTGTCCAGGTGGATTAGCCTCATCATTACTGAATGTCACTGATTGGCGGGCAAGGATCCTCCTGAAGGGTTGCAAGCTCATTCCACTAGGAGCGTGGCTACTTCCACAGCCCTGCAGCGAGGAGTTCCTATTAGGAATATTTGTGACGCAGCCACATGGGCTTCTATCCACAGATTTGTCAAACATTACTCCCTGGATACACTCCATGGTCAAGATATGGCCTTTGGTAAGGCAGTTCTTTATTCTGCCATCTGATTGGGTATTCTAAATTATTTTCCCTCCTCCATTTTCTTGTACTGCTTTGGGAGTCTGTTAAAGATGTGGAATACGTTGGTGGACACAATCCATTCGAAGAACAAGTTACTTACCAACTGGTAATGTTCTTTCGACTAGATGTTACTCCATCATATTCCACATCGCCCTCCCAGCCTGTCCCTCTGGAGAATTTCCTATGCAATTGCAGCTTACGTTCCTTCAAGGCTATGTACAGTCAAGCAGGCAATGGATATGAGCAGGTCACACATTACGGAGGAAAAAACATAAACTGAGGCTACGGGCGCTGTGCGTCCTATTTATAACACCCGATGACGTCGCCCTCAACGAAGGCCTTCGAGGGACATCGACCCGACGCCATCGACGCAGGACGCTCTCTGCCAAATAAGTTTCCGAAGTACACAGATGTGGACATTACATGTCAAAGATGTGGAATACGTTGGAGGAACATCCAGTCGAAAGAACGTCACCAGTTGGTAAGTAACTTGTTTTTTTCATTACTCTGCGTAGTGAGGCAGGCTGACATGGAGAAGCGCACTGTGTTTATTTTATGGTGATGCCTTTGTGGTAGATCTGCACGGGTATGCCCAGGAAAGAGATTTTGATGGGATTTCGGTTTGGAAGGAGTGGAGGCATTGTGGTTTTCAGTTTCGGCGCTGTCTTGGTTCAGCATTGACAGTGGTCTATATGACCTGCAGTCTGTACTGGGTTTATTTAGGTTTAAGGAGCGGAATGATGATTGCTTCCCTGAGGGATTCTGGCAGTGTCCCTTTTTCCAACGCCTCGTTCAACATTGCTAGCATAGGGGGGAGCAGATCTGACCTGTATGTTTTGTAGAATTCCATGTGAAGTCCATCCGCCCCAGGGTCTTTATTAGTGGGTAGTAGTTTTATCACTTCCTCTAATTCTTCTAGCATGACTGGGGCCTCCAAGTTCTCCCTTTCCGCTGCCTCAAGTTTGGGAAGATTAATTTCTGTCATTGTTTTTATCGCATCAATTTCCTCCCCCTCCGTAACATCTGTGTACAATTGCTGATAGTACTCCAAAAAACATTCATTCAGACCCTCTTGTGTATCTAGGAACTGCCCATCCTCCCCATACACCACTCTAATCTCTTGTCTGGGGATCTCGCTCTTATACAGCCATGCTAACAATCTGCCTGGCTTATTTCCCTCTGTGTGTTGCCTTTCTACGTATGTTTTATAGTTAAGTTGCATAGTCTATCCCAGTACTTCTGCAGTCTTGTTGTAGCTGGCGTATGGTCTCAGCCTTCTCTAGGGAATGCCCACCCTCCTGCATTATAGTCTCTATTCTCTTTTCTGCATCGTGTAATTCCTGTATTATCCCGTATTGCAGTCCTTTAGATGTAGATATCGTCGCCCTCCTCACTACCACCTTGAATGCCTCCCACAGGGTGCCAGCTGAATCTACACTCCCGGTATTGTGTTAAAAAAAACTCTTGTATTTCTTTTCTCAGGTCTTCCTTAAACACTGTGTGTTAGGGAGAATTCTCTGTAAAGGCTAATTTCCCAAACCTAGTGAGTCCCCCAGCAGCTTTGCTGGATTTTTTGGGGATTATTTTTTTCTCCTGCTAAGAGTGAGACTCCTTTTCTCCCCCTCTTAGACATGATTTGAGGTGTTCCTTTGACTTTGAATGTGTTTTATGGGCTATGGGGTCCTTTACCCCATAGGGCTTCATGTGTTTTTGGTATGTGGGTTACACAGCACCCTCTGTGCCGTAACCCAGTGGTGTCGTAGCGACCCCCAAACATAGACTCCATACCCTGGGACTGACTACTGTCTCCCAGGGCATGTAAAGTCACCATTGGCTTTACTAGTCCCAAATTATGAACAGAAACCAGTACAAACCATCATATTGTGGACGTACTGGTCGGGGCAATTCGATTGCCCCGGGGTCTGTTGTTCGAGGGGGCATGTCTCCGTCCCCCCTGATCGAGTTGTGGCTGGTGGCAGTGGATACTACTTTTTATATTCAACCGCGAATATTTTCCTATGGGATTTTCCCATTGTTCGAGGCTACCACTTTTGAATATAGCCTCGAACATACCGCCGGTTTATTAAATTAATATTAAATCACCGGCTGGTAATTTTTGCCGAAACTCGGTTCCAAAATGGCGTTTGTGTTCGCTTCTGTGACTCCAACCCAAGTCGGGCCCTTTGTTCCACTTTTTGGCGGGCTTCTCCACCCTCTGTCTGGGTACCACAGGGGGTGTGGGAGGGGGTTTAGGCACCCTGGACTGAGTTGCCTAGGCACACTCTCACCACTTAGCATGTTTGACAGATAGGCTGAATGAATGGGGGTTTTCTGCATAAAAGCAGGGCTTTGGGGACTGGGACTTCAGAAGTCGCCACAGGACCTAAAGAATCCAAAGAGGGAGAAGCTGAGCTGACCTGCAACGACGAAACCACCGGTGGAGCCCTGCTGAACCGTCTCACCACTTTTCCTGACGACAGAGGAGATCTCCAGTCCAGAGAGTCTTCTTCCTTTGACTGGTGGGGATAACCAGTTTGCCCATCTTTTCGCCTTCCCGGATCATCTCGTGGCCGCCTTGCCTGTGCCAAGCACCCCGGCAACCGGGATACCACAGGGTCTTACCTTTTAACCAGAGAACTCCGCGGCTGGTTTCTTCCCTGGCAGTGCAACGACCTTCAACTTTCCTCCACGTCGAGACCATCTCTTCCTCTGGACGACGCCGTGACTTGCACTTGCTGCCAGGAACAACTGCCCCCACTGGAGGATCCTCTCCACTTTGAAGGTACTGTGTCCGCCTGGCCTCCCTCGCAGCGGCCTGTGTGGGGTGACTCTTAAAGCTTCCACTTACCACTTGGGTTGGCCCTAGGCTGGCTAACTGAACTTTTCTGAGCTAACTTAATTCTTTTCTGAACTCCCTGCAAGACTTTTCAAGACTGTGTGATCTTGGGCGCATTGGTGCTCTGTTCTCTCAAAGAGGGAGCCTGGCCTCTCAACTTTTTTGCTCACAAGTAGACTTGACCTTCCTGCCTTGCTGGGTGCTTCTAAAGTATTGTATTGTGTTGTGTGCTTATTCTAATTTCTGCCTTTTCCCTCCCTTTTTCTTAATTTATTGGAGTGCCATCTTTAGTTAAGCGCTCACCTCTGTCTGGAAATAAGTGGTGTTAACTAAGACTTGTCTAATAAGGAATAAGGAATAAGGGATGTACATCTAGTAATAGTGACTGTGTGTTGAATTTACTTACCTCTTTTTGTGCTCGTGTAAATTACAAGTGTGTCTTTAAATAAATAATTATATACTTTTACACCAAAGCTCTGGTCAGTGTTTGCTTGTACTACTGTGTCTCTGTACCTATTGTGTATACTCTGCATACTGCCTAACTCATCTTGAGAGAAGTCTGACTGCTCAGCCACAGCTACCAGGTAAATCTGGGTGGTACAGACTGCTACCAATTGGGTTTACTGCCAACCACCTGTAGTCCTAAATCTTTTGCAGTGGTCACTAAGGGAACTGCACAGGTTTCTGCCTAACACTGGTGGCAGCGGTGGGATTTGTATTGAGTATACATTTTAGTGTGCTTATAGATACCTTAGCGCAACTAACCACAAAGCTTAGCACTAAAGAAGTTATTTTCTAAAACATGTCAACTATGGAAAGTTATAGTCAAGAGTCCCTTGCTACAAAAACTGCTGATTGTTTAAGAGTTCTCTGTAAGCATAAGAATCTCCTGACTAAAGGCAAGAAAATGGAGCTAATAGAAAGGTTGTTAGCAAACCAAAGTCTAGATGGTGGTTCAGAGGAACCTACCACTCCAGCAACTGTAGATAACAGCAATGATATTGATATGAATGCTAGTATTGATAACTTTGAGTCAGAAGCAGAAGAGGAGGGGGAAGATATTAGAGTTGTCTCCCCTGAGCCTCTACCTGCCCTGCCAGCTGTACCTACTGGACCTTTACCAGGTCCCACACTTAATCCTCAATATATGGAACTAGAAAAAATGAAGCTTGAATTAGAATTCAAAAGAATTAATGCTCAAACAGAACAACGGCACCAAGAACTAAGGCTCAGAGAAATGGAGCTCAACCATGAGCTAGAAATGAAAACATTGTCTGTGGAAAGTGCTTCTCTCTCCGAATCCTCTATGAGTTCCAGTCCCAAAAGACCCCGGATGCCTAAGGAATTGGTGGGTATGTATGAGCCTAAGTTGGATGTTTTGGACTGGTTGAGTTTGTTTGAATATAATCATGGGCTCCAGAACATTACAGGAAATTAGTTACTTTCCTGGTTGTTCTCTAGGCTCACCCCTGTTGCAACTGATGTGGTAATGGAGTTGGGGGAGGAGGATAAGAAGGATTATGAAAGTGTGAAACTAGCTTTGATAGCTATATTTGGGAAGACCCCTTCCCAGTACATTAAGAGGTTTAGGACCCTCAAAAAGCATGATGGTACCCCTTGGGCTACCTGGGTGAGTGAAAGTTTGAAGAACTTAGAGGGATGGATTAAGGGTTACAAAGTGAACACTTATGAGGGAATGAAGAATCTTGTAATGTTGGAGTCAATTTAAGATGCCTACTCTCCTGAGCTCAGACAGCACTTGGCTGATTCAAAGGAATTTGATTCCAGGAAACTAGCTAAGGCTGCCGACTTGTGGGTTGCCAACAGGGCTACTCACAAGGACTCTGGGGTAACTCAGAAAAAGGATGAGGGGAAACAGCCAAAAAGGACTCCAAAGAGAATTCTAATAATTCCAATCCCAAAGAGGGCCCCAAACAAAACAATAAGGGTAAACCACAAGGGAAACCAAATCAGAGTAGTGTACCTTCTGGTGGTAAACCAGAAGGAGGTTAGAGCAAGCCACCATTCCAGAAAGCATTTGGTAAATGCTATGTTTGTGGTTCGCCTGACCATGTGAAAGGAGATCCCAGATGTAAGGGTAAACCTTCAGGGGTCCAGCTTGTCTCCTTAGCCTTCGCTCCAGAGGAGGAAGTACAAAGGGCAAGTGGAAACTTTCTACTACTGGCTGATGAACCCATTGGAGTCTCAGCCAGTGTTTCTTTAGTGTCTCTGGGTCTGTGAGAACAACATAATTTAGATGTCTATAACTCTATCCCAGATAATACTAAAGAGTATTATAAGGACAGTGTCCAGGTGAATGGTCAGGAGACTCTGGGGCCAGCATAACTGTGGTGGATAAATATTTTTTTCAGGCTGAGGATGTTGCTAAGGCACCCAAACACCTCACCAAGTTAGCTAGAGGGCCTGTGCAGATGCTTCCCCAACTACCAGTTCTCATCCAGTGTAATGACATGACTGTGAAGATACCTGTCAGCATACAAAGTGAGGTACCAGGAAGGGTTCCTTTGGGTAATGACCTGAAAACTCTTGGAGTAGTGTCACATACCCCCAGACCTCCTAGTAAAAGGTTACAGGAGCTCACCAGACCTGCAAGGGAGAGAACCATGAGAGGTACTCCCAAGAAGATGAGGAAGAAAGATATCACTCCTACTCCATTGGAGTTACAACTTGCTATCACTGAACAAAGAGAAGCAAAGGGGAAACCCAAGGCTTCAAGGAAACAGCCAACAGCAAGCACTCCAGTGCTTCCAACAAGGACTTCCCCTAGGTTGTCCAAAGTTACAACTGTAACTCCACTTCCAGCTGACGCTGAGATGGAGGTACAACCCTGTGTGGTTGAACTAGACTCTGAAGAAGAGCTAGTGGAAGGCCAAGAACTCATTGGAGATCTGGATCCTGTTGACCATCCTGAGCTGCAGTCTTTACTGGCAGAAGGTGGACCCAACAGGGCAGACTTCAGTAAGGGACGGAGAGAATGTCCAACTCTGGAAGGTCTTCGCCAACAGGCAGCTTCTCAGGCTGATGGGCAAGAACCTGGGAAGTATAGGTTGCACTGGGAAGATGGCCTCTTCTACAGTGAACGAACTGAGTCTGCACCTGGAGACTACAAGCGGCTAGTAGTACCCCAAGAAAACAGACAACAGTTCTTGCAACTGGCCCATGAGATTCCTTTGGCTGGTTACTTGAGTTTCAAGAAGACGAAGGAAAGGCTCTCACTCTACTTTTATTGGCCAAAGATGGGGGCTGAGGTAGATAGGTTTTGCAAGAGCTGCCATACCTGCCAGACTTCTGGTAAGGTTGGATCCAAGAATGTGGCACCTTTAGTGCCTCTCAAAGTTGTGGGAGTCCCATTTGAGAGGGTAGGGATTGACATTGTTGGTCCCCTTGATCCCCCAACCTCCTCAGGCAACAGGTTTATCCTTGTTGTAGTAGACCATGCTACTAGGTACCCTGAGGCAATTCCTATGAGGACTGTTACAGTTCAGGCTGTGGCTAAGGCCCTCCTTGGTATTTTTACCAGGGTTGGATTTCCTAAGGAAGTAATCTCCGACAGGGGGTCAAATATTATGTCCCACTACATGAAAGCCATGTGGAAAACCTGTGGAGTTACTTACAAGTTCTCTACCGACTACCACCCTCAGACAAATGGGTTGGTAGAAAGGTTCAACAGAACCATGAAGAGCATGATAGGTGCTTTAGAAGATCCCCTTAAAAGAATGTGGGACCTTCTATTACCATGCCTTCTCTTTGCTTATAGAGAAGTCCCTCAGGAGGGAGTAGGTTATTCTCCCTTTGAATTTCTTTATGGCCATCCAGTCAGAGGTCCATTGGCCCTGATTAAGGAGGGGTTGGAGAGTGCTCCTTCCCCCAAGCCAGTCAGAGTGACTGACTATGTGATAGGTCTCCGGAGGAGAATGTCACAAATGATGGCAGAAGCTAGTGATAACCTGAAAGCTGGACAAGCTTTGGTCAAGCATTGGCATGACCAAAAGGCTAACATGGTTGAGTTCATTCAAGACCAGCTAGTTCTAGTTATGATCCGAACAAGGCAGAGGGCCCTGCAAGATAAATGGATGGGACCCTTCAAGGTTGTGGGTAAACTTGGAGAGGTAAACTATCTGGTGGACTTGGGCAATCCCAAGGAGGCTCCCAGAGTCTTCCACACCAACCGACTAAAGGCATATGTCTCCAGGCTTAAAGTAGGAGCCTTGCTTCCAGGTTCAACCGAAGAGGAAGAAGAGAGTGAAGCTCTCCCTGATCTCCTCAGAGGATTACCCTTGGACCAAAAGATTGAAGGAGTAAACCTCTCTTCAAATCTGACACCTGAGCAACAAGAAGAGTGCAAAGCCATGTTAAATCAGTTTTCCTCTCTGTTCTCACTTTCACCAGGCTTGACCCCTTGGGACAGCATGATATACTCACTGGTGACTGTCTGCCAGTCAAAAGCAGAGGATATAGAATGTCAGAAAATGTAAGGACCCACATCAAAGGGGAGGTCAAGAAGATGCTTGATCTCGGGGTAATAGAGCCCTCTACTAGTCCATGGTCTAGCCCTGTTGTGTTAGTACCAAAGGCAGGATCCAAAGAGTTGAGATTCTGTGTGGACTATAGAGCTCTTAATGCAGTCACCAAGACCGATGCCCACCCTTTGCCAAGGACAGATGAGTTGGTGGATAGACTTGGTTCAGCCAAGTTCCTCAGCACATTTGACCTTACGTCAGGCTATTGGCAAATAGCCCTGACAGACCATGCCAAGGAGAAAACTCAATTTTCTACCCCAGTTGGCCTATACCAATTTAAGGTTGTGCCTTCTGGACTGAAAAATGCACCTGCTACATTCCAAAGGATGGTGAACCAAGTTCTGAATGGGATGGAGGACTTCTGCATGGCATACTTGGATGACATTGCAGTATTCAGCCAAACCTGGAAAGAACATGTGAACCACTTAGGACATTTTTTGCAGGCTCTTGGACAAGCCAATCTGACCATTAAGGCAAGTAAATGCCAGGTTGGACAGAGTAAGGTAGTCTACCTTGGGCATGAGGTAGGAGGTGGAGAAATAAGGCCTTTGCTCAGTAAGATTGAAGCTGTGCAAAATTGGACAACACCTACTACTCAAACCCAGGTGAGGGCCTTCCTAGGCCTCACTGGGTATTACAGGAATTTCATAGAGAACTATGGGACCATAGCTTCTCCACTGAATGTAATCCCTCCAAAGTTCCCTAAGAAGGTCAAATAGAACGATGAATGCAATCAGGCCTTTGAAAACCTGAAGAAAGCTATTTGCCAAGCCACCAGTATTGAGAGCTCCTGACTACCACCAAACTTTCATTGTGCAGACAGATGCTTCTAATGTAGGTATAGGTGCAGTCCTTAGCCAACTGGATGAGAAAGATAGGGAGCACCCCATTTGCTTCATCAGCAGAAAGCTGAAGGATCCTGAGACAAGGTGGGCAACAATAGAAAGAGAATGTTTTGCTATTGTGTGGGCACTGAAGAAGTTTAGGCCATACTTGTCTGGTTCTACTTTTGTCATTCAGACTGACCACCAACCCTTGAGATGGTTAATGCAAATGAAAGGGGAAAATCCAAAACTATTGAGATCGTCAATCTGCCTGCAAGGGTTTGATTTCACCATTGAGCACAGGTCAGGGTGTCGCCACCAAAATGCTGATGGTCTCTCTAGGATGTATGTCATTGACTAGAGGTATGAGATTCATCCAGGAGTGGATTAAATCCTCCTGTCCCTTAGTCTGGGTGGGGGGGCGAGTGTTAGGGAGAATTCTCTGTAAAGGCTAATTTCCCAAACCTAGTGATTCCCCCAGCAGCTTTGCTGGATTTTTTGGGGTTTATTTTTTCTCCTGCTAAGAGTGAGACTCTTTTTCTCCCACTCTTAGACATGATTTGAGGTGTTCCTTTGATTTTGAATGTGTTTTATAGGCTATGGGGTCCTTTACCCCATAGGGCTTCATGTGTTTTTGGTATGTGGGTTACACAGCACCCTCCGTGCCGTAACCCAGGGGTGTCGTAGCGACCCCTAAACATAGACTCCATACCCTGGGACTGACTACTGTCTCCTAGGGCATGTAAAGTCACCATTGGCTTTACTAGTCCCAAATTATGAACAGAAACCAGTACAAACCATCATATTGTGGACGTACTGGTCGGGGCAATTCGATTGCCCCGGGGTCTGTTGTTCGAGGGGGCACGTCTCCGTCCCCCCTGATAGTTTTGGCTGGTGGCAGTGGATACTCATTTTTATATTCGACCGCAAATATTTTCCTATGGGATTTTCCCATTGTTCGAGGCTACCACTTTTTAATATAGCCTCGAACATACCGCCGGTTAATTAAATTAATATTAAATCACTGGCTGGTAATTTTTGCCGAAACTCGGTTCCAAAATGGCGTTTGTGTTCGCTTCTGTGACTCCAACCCAAGTCGGGCCCTTTGTTCCACAGCCTCCAAAAGTGGTGCCACTCTGTCTGGGTACCACAGGGGGTGTGGGAGGGGGTTTAGGCACCCTGGACTGAGTTGCCTTGGCAACTCAAGTCGCACTCTTGTGTGATTGGCCCAAGTGGTGAGCCGCCCGGCTCACCACTTAGCATGTTTGACAGCTAGGCTGAATGAATGGGGGTTTTCTGCATAAAAGCAGGGCTTTGGGGACTGGGACTTCAGAAGTCGCCACAGGACCAAAAGAATCCGAAGAGGGAGAAGCTGAGCCGACCTGCAACTACGACACCACCGGTGGAGCCCTGCTGAACCGTCTCACCACTTTTCCCGACGACAGCGGAGATCTCCGGTCCGGAGAGTCTTCTTCCTTTGACTGGTGGGGATAACCAGTTTGCCCATCTTTTCGCCTTCCCGGATCATCTCGTGGCCGCCTTGCCTGTGCCAAGCACCCCGGAAACCGGGATACCACGGTTTTTCCACCACTGCGAATAAAAGGGTCTTACCTTTTAACCGGAGAACTCCTCGGCTGGTTTCTTCCCTGGCAGTGCAACGACCTTCAGCTTTCCTCCACGTCGAGACCATCTCTTCCTCTGGACGACGTTGTGACTTGCGCTTGCTGCCAGGAATAACTGCCCCCGCTGGAGGATCCTCTCTGCTTTGAAGGTGCTGTGTCCGCCTGGCCTCCCTCGCAACGGTCTGTGTGGGGTGACTCTTAAAGCTTCCACTTACCACTTGGGTTGGCCCTAGGCTGGCTAACTGAACTTTTCTGAGCTAACTTAATTCTTTTCTGAACTCCCTGCAAGACTTTTCAAGACTGTGTGATCTTGGGCGCATTGGTGCTCTGTTCTCTCAAAGAGGGAGCCTGGCCTCTGAACCTTTTTGCTCACAAGTAGACTTGACTTTCCTGCCTTGCTGGGTGCTTCTAAAGTATTGTGTTGTGTGCTTTTTCTAATTTCTGCCTTTTCCCTCCCTTTTTTTTAACTTATTGGAGTGCCATCTTTAGTTAAGCGCTCACCTCTGTCTGGAAATAAGTGGTGTTAACTAAGACTTGTCTAATAAGGAATAAGGGATGTACATCTAGTAATAGTGACTGTGTGTTGAATTTACTTAACTCTTTTTGTGCTAGTGTAAATTACAAGTGTGTCTTTAAATACATAATTATATACTTTTACACCAAAGCTCTGGTCAGTGTTTGCTTGTACTACTGTGTCTCTGTATCTATTGTGTATACTCTGCATACTGCCTAACTCATCTTGAGAGAAGTCTGACTGCTCAGCCACAGCTCCAGGTAAATCTGGGTGGTACAGACTGCTACCAATTGGGTTTACTGCCAACCACCTGTAGTACTAAATCTTTTGCAGTGGTCCCTAAGGGAACTGCACAGGTTTCTGCCTAACACTGTGTCTTTCAGTGCTTCGGCCCTAAGTCTCCATATCAGGATTCTTGCCTTGGGAGGTAAGTATTGCTATGTTGCTATCAATTGTGTTTGGTCTGAGAGGATCACTGCTTTGTATTCCGACTTCGTCATTTCTCCCGTCAACTCCGAAGCAGCAAATATGTAATCTAATCGATGGTGTAGGTTTTGTGGGGCAGAGTAGTGAGAGTATTCCCTGTCCTGAGGGTGGTGCATTCTCCACACATCCACCAATCGGAAATCACTCAACAGGGCCCTCATAGCCTTTGCTACTGGGGTAGGCCTCTTGATATTCTCATCTGATTTGTCAAGCTTGGGGTCCAGTGTACAGTAGAAGTCCCCTCCCCATATAACTGCCCCCTCAGTATACAGGCTTATCTTGCCATATAGACCTTTGAAATAGCTAGTGGCGTCCTGATTCGGGGCATACACGTTAATGATGCTCACCTCTCTACTTTCTATTAACCCTCTTATTAACACCATCCTCCCGTCAGACTCTATGGTGGAGCGTAATAGCTTAAACTGGACATGTGGAGCTATCCACGTGATAGCCCCTCTGGCGTATGCTGAATATGTCGCTCCTATGGTGGTCCCTTTCCACTTCCTCACCACCACCTCCTGCTTATTCCTGGTCAAGTGAGTTTCTTCTAACAAGGCAATATCTATTTTCTGCCTCTTCAAGTACATCATGACCTTGTTTCGTTTCAGATAACTATTTAGTCCCCTGACATTCCAGGTCACTATCTTCAGGTCCCACCCATCTCATCTGTACCCTACTCTGCCCCCTTCCTCTCCTCTTCTTCGTACTCGGTGGAGTGTAGTTGTAGGCCTGCCCTTCCGCAACTCCCAAAACTCCCCACTCCCACCCTCCAACTTGAACAATTCCAACTCCCCCCAAACTGTCGCCCAGCTCCATCCCTGGATCTCAGGCTATCCTGCATCTAGCCCTTTCCCGTTAATACTCTGAGCACAGCAGGGGGATACCGTTCTAACAGTATCCCTACTAACTACCTATGGGAGTGATAGTGTGCCTCTAAGTGCTGCTGCTCTAATGCAGCACCTGTATCTCCCGCGTTAAGCTAACATTTCACCGCTCAGTTTACCTCCATCATCGTCTCCCCATAACCTCTCTCCTTAATCTCGTTATATGTAGTGTTATAATCAAGTTCCAAAGTCCCAAAGTCAACATCTCCCACACCCATACAGCCTCGGAAACCGCAGCTTCACTTATCCGTCTTGCCCTCTGTCTGGTCAACTGCTCCTGTTGGACAGTTCTGTGTATCCAACCATTCCGCTGTATTCTTCAGAGTCTCAAAAAATAGGGCTTTACTCTTATAGAACACCTTCAGTTTCAGTGGGTACATCAAAATTTATTTGTCGGCCGCTTCGCGCAGTCTCCTCTTGATCGCCCCTTAGTGCAGTCTCTGCCTCTGTACCAGTAAGGTGTAATCTGGGTACTCTGATGGACGCCGACGCTCTATAGCAGTTTCGGCACTATGCTTGCACTTTGCAGAGAAGTGGCCAGTTTCGCAACTGTTCATTTTGTCGCTGTGCACTATTTCAGCATGCATTTGAGTTACATGGCTTGTTCACGTTTGTTCCATCAACTGAAGAGGTTGATGAATGCAGTGAAGAGGTTTTTCTTCCCACTGCCCAGGTGGATTTCTTAGCCATACCACCAAAAAGAGTATGGGACTATCCTAATGTATGTTGTTCCCAGCCAGAGGCTGGAATGTGTCTCATCAACAGAAGCATGTCTGATTTTTTTTTTTGTGCGCTGGTGGGATGTTCTTCTGTAACAATGACATCATAAATTCTCAAAATGCTGAGTTTTTCCATGCAAATGGCATTTCTTTGTCAAACATTGGTGATGCTCTTTTGTTTGCCCATCTACAGGAGGCGTTGAAGAGTTTACTGTAAAAATGTGAGGAGGAAGCGAAAATAGAACACCCTATAAAAACCAAAAAAAAGGTGTTTCTCTAGAAGCACCTAAAAAATAAATAAAAAAAGACGAAATCCCTTACCCTGGTTGCAATGTATTCCCCCACGGCCGCACACAGCACGAAAGCCACATCCAGGGCATTTTTAGGATGGTGGGCACGGAAATGGGACTTTGGAGGCTAAGGGATTGCGCAGTAATATTTCTGGGTGTGGTGTCTATGCAGAGGAATGTTGTACAGAACTGATAGTGTTAAATGGGGAGCTCTTTAATGTGATTGGTGGATGCTTGTGTGACTATTTAACAGTACTCAATGAGGGCATGCTGGAAAGAAGATAGTGGAAAGGGAAGAAGGACTGTTCCTGGTTTACTGGGGCGCGACCCTCGCAGGACTTGGGAAAGCGCAAGTGCCACATACTAGCGTTTTCAGCATGCTGCCCATGGGAATGGGACAGTGGGGATTATCGGCACTGAGGGTGTGGTTCACAGGAAGGGGCGTTAATAACTTTCCCTGTTACTGTGCATAGTTAGCCGCGCTGACATGGTTGCCATTAATTGCAAAGGTAATGTAGCATAGCAGAATTGGTCCTAAATAAATTAAAGCTCAAAGCTATGTGGCCAGCTACACTCTTCTGAAAAGCTACAAACAGAATGTGGAGCAGTTCTGGGATGTGGCCTTTTGTAGGGCTGCTGTGGAGACCTTGCAACCAGAAAAGAGGCCTACATCGTCCAACCAAATACATACATGTGTAATGGGACATTGTGGCATGTTTGTAGGTGTGTACTTTCTCAATAACACTCTGTAGATTGATGAACATTGTACTTTTCCGTGTCCGAGAGCTCCAAATCGTGTCCGTAAAATAAGGGCCCACGTGCAGCATGGGTGCATTCGCATGGTGACATCGCGAATGTTCTTGATTAGAACGGCTGTCCGCAGGACGTGTTTTGGGCGGAATACTTTGTCCGCATGTGCATAGGTGTCCTATGCACACCGTTGAGATCTCTGGACTGATTAATAGTGCGACACACGTGCGCCAACCATTTTGGGACAAGCTGGGTGTTTGTAGGGTATAGCTGTAGGACGTGGGTGGGCATCTCAAACTACTTAAAGTTTGTCACAAGTTTCTTTGCATATGCTGGACAGGAGCGGTGTTATCAGGAGACAGAGGAAGAAATACGCATGCGTGTACTTGTGCAACGGTCAAACATCCGCGCACACAACTAATTTTAGGTGGTTCACAAGATGCAGACATGCCTCCATTGTGATCGCAGACAGGCCGGGCAGGTGCGGTGTCCATAGGACACCTCCCTTTTGCTTAATTGCGGTCATTCCCAGCAGTACTGTGTGCCACTGAGTCATAACAGGATTTTAAAAACAAAGGAAAAGCCACATATACACTCAGCAACAATTTACATATCAACTTTTATTTCCACACATTCATAGATACTATTAGGAAAGGGAAGGTGTAGCAGAAGTGGATAGTGTGGGGAATTAGGGATTTGTACAAGTTGGTCGTGAGGGCAGGAAGAGATTGGGTTATCATTGTAACGTCTCTGATCACACAGATTTTGAGGGGCTGGCGGGCTGTGAAATGGGGAAGGGGTACACGTGCAGGTCAGGCAGTGGTATTTTATTTTGTCCATAATATGTCCTTGTACGTAATCTTTTAAGGCAGAACAATTGTTCACCAATTCTTCCAGTTTGGCTTCCAGGCTGTCCAGTTTTCTATTTACAGACTTAGTTTTGTTTCCTGTGCCCGTAAGCTGTTGTGGAAGGGGGTGCCGTTTGTGCTCCATTGCTTTCCTTTCCAATATGTTCTCTTAAAGAAATAAAAATATGTTAGGTATACATGAAGCAATAAATATTAAATATTTTACGTTTCAGACTGCGGTGTGTACCAATGAGGTTACTATCCTAGGTCATTTAGTCATGAGGGAAATTCTCTTCCAGCCACTCTAAGGTGCTTGCCATTGCTGTGTAAAAAAAGAAACGTTATGCTTATCTACCATTGTATACTGCACCACCTGTGCAATTATCATACAAACTTTAATGTGCTTACTACGTTGTAGTGATGTTCTGGTCTTAGTACTTTCCAGTCCTTACTCTGGCCGTTCGTTCTTTGTTCCTATGTAAAGCAGCAGTGCAGTAAGATTGTTGAAGGCAGGCATACTCCTCCGATCTGTCACAACCCAAACAGGGACGTAATAATATGTATTTATTCTAATTTTGTTAATTGTTAATTTATAATGTGCTTAATACCAGCACGCGGCTTCTAAACGCGGGATCGGATTCGAACCTGTGTTGCGCCCCGCTGTCTTGCTTCCAAGACAAATGAGTTGCCCCTGAGCTATCCATCCTCCCCCTTTGTGCATCTTATTGTGTCTTGAGGGTTTGCAAAAGTTTAGCCGGTTGGTATTCAGTATTTCCCTATGTGAGGTGTACAAGATTGCGAGATGCTGCTCAGAGAACACACAGTGCAACTAGAGGAGTGTTATTTTTGTCAGAATCGGGCATGAAGTTTCCATACTTCTATTAGAGGTGATTTTGAAAGGTGGTGTCTACTCGCAGTAGCACATTCATCCCCCCAGTATCCCATCTCAAGGTTGCCACCACTATGTCATGATGAGATAGATACATGGAGTGGATGGATGCATATTGACAGAATGTACAATGCATCTTTTGCTCCCTTTGAGATCAAGGTTCCTGGGGCTGTGAAGTGATGATGCCCCACCCGGCCTGCAGAGCATTGCTTCCTCACTTGAAGTATGTTTAATGAAATTCCTCAGATGTTTCTTCAACTCAGGCATACCATTTCAAGCCTTTAGCCTATTAGTCATACCATTTACATTGAGCCTGACTAGTTCTCCTTTCTCTGTTATTTGAATTTCGGTTCAGAGTGGAAGGGCACAATCATAGCCAGAACTGTCTTCGAGTGAGTCATGTGGGATTGGAGGAGAGGGTCCAGTGTCAGCATAGTCACTGAGAGAGCGTCTGGGTTACCAAGAGCATTACCATCGTATACATGTGTTTCAACCTGAACAAAACAGATATTTGCTTTGTCCTGGAAACCTATTCCCGCGCTTTAAAGGGTCAGAAACCACCAGCTACTTCTTCAGGAATATTTACACAGTTGTCCCTTGCAATCCACATATTACAAACAGAGATATTAGCTTCATGGGACAAGGGAAGGTAACACAGATCCATGTTTTGGGATTGCCTATCCCGTAAGGGGTGGAGATTCACTCCCAGTGGGATTCAGCTTGCCCTGTCCCCTTGGGGGTGTTGGGTTTAGAGGGCTCACCTCCCTAGTCCTAAAGGGGAGAGGGGACGCATTCCCCGGATTTTTCAGACACCTCAATCTAGCTTGTAAGCCTTTATCCTTTGTTTCAACAGTTTTTAACAGTTTTGCTAGTGATTTAACTGTATGCCACATGTAGGTTACTTGGTTTTCTAGATCGCTCACCCTGGTTTTGACTTAGCCTGTTATGTTACTGTGCTTTCCTAAAGTAATTTACACGACGTCTGCTTTGCTCTAGAGGGCATCTATTTTCTGGGCCACTTAATGTATCCCCGTCTTCATTGATGTGAGCATTTTCTTGATGGTTTTGCCTCTATTCCTCCATGAAGTGGGCTGTGGAGGGTTCTACAAGGTCGTAGCATCACTTGGCTGCTCTGTCATGAATGTGTCCATGTTCTTTTGCTTTCCTTCTCTCCAATTTCCCCATCCCAGTGAAAGGACCCTGTGTGTGATTCAGTTCCTAGGTCTATGAAGTCTCCTAAAATGTAGAAGTATCACACCTCTCCCGCAACCCTGGACTTAAATCTTCTTTAAGTGTCCAGTTTGATAGTGCGTGCCTGATTCGTGGAAGGATCTGCCCTCTCTGGTTTCTCCTGAGACGGCCCTGGTTCCTTTCACATATGAAGTTACCACAGTGGCATCTTCAAGTATCAGTGCAGATGGACACGTGCGATTGTTACGATTTGCTACGTTCCTGGACTTTGGTTGCACCATGTCCTGGATATGCTCAACTGACCTCTGCTTTGCTTGGGTCCTGAGGCTCTTTGGACTTGTCCTATGCACTGGTTCACTTTCACTTGTTTCCTGGGGTGTGTACAGCATGGGCTAGAGAATCTACTGATGTGGTGCTAGTGGTTTGCTGCAGGTGGAGGGAGGCCCTGCTTGGGTTGACAGTCCCCGAGTGTTCCTGTGTTCCATCCTTCATGGCTAATCTCAGCTACTTTGTTCTATTGTCACATTGGGCCCCTGCAATCTTTAACAAGCCTCCAGCCTGGGTCTCCATCTGGATCCATGGTTGCAGATTTCTCCTGTGATTACCCCACCATTAAGCACCACCCAAAACCTGGAGCCAACATCCCTGCCTCTAATAGGGAAGAGGGGGACCCAACATAACCCTGGATCCTCTGTCCTCGGAAGGTGGGATGGTAGTGGGGAGGCAAGGGTTGATGTCGTTCTTTCTTATCTGGTCCTGCAGGTTCTCCTCAGAAATATTTCTTCACACCGCCACTCAATATTAACACCCATAGGATAGTGTCTAGCCAATCAGGTGGCTGGGAATGCGGACAGAATCAAACATTGACCAACCACATTCCCTCTTCCATCTGTGTGCCTCCCCCTGGCTCCTGCCATTTTTTCTGCACAATTCAACCGGTGCCCCATGCCCCTTTCCACCTTTCTCCACCCCCACCAATGTTTTGCTCTCGCCATCAGCGCCCTACTGTAGTGAATCCCTCCACCCCCTTCATTCTTCTCACTAGACTCTGAAGCGCACTCCCTCCTCATGGCTACGACAGAAATGGAAAAGGAACTAACTCCCTTGTCATGGCCATCTTGATTCGTAATTATTTTATAACTGAAATTGGGCGGCGTGAAAGTCACGGCTGCAATTTCCCTTAAAAAAACCTTTAGCAACCAGGAGGTTGGGTCAGTTAGGGGTCAGGCTGGCAGGTCACTACTGGCCCTGCCTGCCTCCACATAGCAGTGTTTATCGCTGTGTTATCTACCTGCAGGGCTGACTTATCCTGGCTCACCTGCCTCTCTATTGGGGTCAAAGAGCATTCAACTCCAGACCTGCTCTGCTTCCCATGCCCTCTGCAGTACTGCCTGTCTGCTGTGCTCTCGGCCCGGGCCTCAACTCCACCCTCCATGGGCCAGTCACCTCCCTGTCCGTTGGCAGCTCACTCCTTGCTGGCAGCACTCTCAGTGCTTCCTATTCCCAGTGCCTCCATTCACCTCCTTCCCGACCGATCGTCCTACAATGGTGGACATGGTGACAGTGGTGCCCTCATGGAGCCTAGCGAAAGATTCTGAGAGTATCTATCAGTGGTACATCTGTTCCACCACTTGTGTCTTCTGCATGAATTTCAGTTAAGATTTCTCTGCAGGATTTTAAATATTTTATGGGGTTCTGCCCAATCTCTCCAAGTAGCCATTGTTGCGTCCACCCGGCCTTTGATTGTCTTCTTGAAATGTATTTGATTTCTCTTACAGGTTCAGAATATTTTTTACTTTCCTATTTCTTGCAGACGGACATCAATTTACCTTACGTCACTATGGATGCTTCCGGACCCAAACATTTAAACATGAAATTGGCTCGCTCACAGCTTGAGGGAATAGTTGCTGACCTTATCAAAAGAACAATTGCACCTTGCCAGAAAGCAATGCAAGATGCTGAAGTCAGTAAGAGTGATGTTGGAGAAGTCCTGCTTGTTGGAGGAATGACCAGGATGCCCAAGGTACAATCGGTTTTCTCACATTTTGCAAATCATTTGACTCACATAACCTATGATTCATGTTTTGATGGTGTGGCATTAACATAACTATGCACTTCCATGGAGGTTTTGTGGGGCGGGCGGTCATGGGTGGACTGCCACCTTTATCTGGTAACACTGGGCGTTCAGTTGTGGGACAGGACGATGACATTAATTAAACTAAAAGACCCGTTCTCGGCAGAGATTACTTTGGCCACACTAGTCGCAGACGTGTCACAAGCGCAACAGGGAATTTGATCACACTGGGAACCGAAGGGCGTTGCCACAATAGGAGACTTGCTCACAGACACTGCCTTCACACCCTTGCGAGAGTTAGCAGACAGTACTGTCCTGTATCATGGCCAGTTTCTACTAGATCGAACCATAACGTGCATGATTGTATGCAGATGGCCCATGTTTCGGGAAAAAGTGGAGGCACACCACGTAATAGACACCTTGTATGACATTGCCGAAGGCACACAGACAATCTGCAGGCTGTATGCATTTCTCCTGATGAACAGACCCTCGACAGATGCTACCATTAGAGCTAGGTGTGAGGAAGAAATAGGTACCCTGTTTGAAGACACGCAATGGGCACAAATACTGCGTTACCACAAGAAAGTGTCCCGCAATGTGAGATTGCAACTGATCCAACTTTACGTATCGCGCCGAGCATACTTCACTCCCCTTAGGATCTCTAAGTTCCCTGGAGCTGCCGCACACCACAGTCGCAGATGTGAGGCCCAGGACGCTGGTATCTTACACATATTCTGGTCCTGCCCTACTATAAGACAAGACTGGGACAGCATAGCGGACAGAAGGCACAGAGGTAACCTGAACATACACCCTCTAACACCCGCAGCCAGCATGCTTGGATGCTTCACACACCCAAAAACGTATGCCCCGCTTCTAGGATGAAAGACATGGCGTTTATACTAGCTAACCACAGGATATCTATGACCTGGAAGGCCCTGAGGGGTCCCCACATAGAAGATGGTGGCGGGATCTCAGGAAATGGGCACTGGCAGAAGCATCTGCTTGGCGGCGAGTAGCGCACATAAGCCTCTCAGACACCAACGCTGGTATAGCAACATGGAACACGCTCACCCAATCCCTGTCTACGTCGGCAACACTGGGAAGTGAGATGGAACAGGCAACCCAAAAAACCAGTCAAACAGTCTAAGTAGTGGAGCATAACATGGGACGTGAGAGTTGAACGTTAGTACTACGGACAACAGCGGGAAGGTGTTTTTGAGGGAGGGAGGAGGGAGGGGGAGGGGGGAGGCATGTTGGGGATCTACAATGGGAAAGCTGGTACGTTCTTACGTTTTCATTGTGATAATATACGAAGATACCCTTAAACATACAAAATTCTCGATCTGTTTCTTGTGAGTACCATGTATATGTGCAATGTTAAAATCAATAAAAGTTGTTCCAAAAATAAAAACTATGCGCTTCCATCTTGGCCCTGACATCATTTCTATTCTGCACATGCCTAGAACAGGGCTACACTATTAATTGACTTTTACATAGTGTTACTGAGTTATTTAAGCAGTGGTATGAAAATGAATGCGACATAGTGATTGCAAACGGTTGAGTGTGCATGTCCTACTGTGAATGGAAACAGAACATTGTTTCTGTTCACATAAGGATATGGTGAGTGTTTCCATACTGCGAACCTCAGGATGAAATCCAGCATAAAGTCCAAAAGCTATCCTTTGTTCCTGCAAGTGTAAGTGGGTGGGCTATGGATGCAGCCATGTATGGTCATAGCTGCTTGTCTGTGTTGAGGAGCGAGTGCTGCAGTGACCAACGTCCAGGAAGAAGCCCACAATTGTGTTTACGGTAGTCCCCTATGATTGGATGAATGCATCCTTCATATTGGAAGGTGGCTCTGTGCTTTATGGAGGAAAGGGGACTAAGGAGTTGGAGTACAGTAGCTCGTAATGGGAGTGTGTTCATGGCTGTACTAAACTGTATGTTTTGTAAAAACCTGCTAAATGTTTTAATTTTTCTCACTGGTATTACTCCCCTTTTTCTCCCCAATGTGTCCCAATATAGTGACACCTCAGGGGCGCAACTCTTTGATGTACCCCTTGGGACCCTGTGCCTTTCAGGGGTAGGATATCCCAAAGAGAGACTGTTCCCCTGTGCAGGTAAATGTGACCAGTTAGCTAAGTCTTACTTTGCTTGTTGGCTTCTTACTTAATCTTTTTTGTAAACCACTTAATACCAGAGACCAGTTGCTAAGCACAGGACCAGGATTCAAACCTGTGCGGCTCTGCATTGCCTCCTTCCAAGTCAAACGTGTTGTCCCTAAGCTATCCTCCCGGCTCCCTCCTCTACATACCTATTTACCATGTACGTGTGTGGTTTTCTTGAGTTGGAAAACTGTATGCTGTTTCCCAAGGAATACCCTAGAGTCTCGCCTTGTTTTGGAAATCCACTATGTATTTCTCAGCTACATTTTGTTCCCTTTCCATCAAAGCAAACCGTTGTTCCATATTTCATGACCTCTGTCTGCAGTGTAGTTGAGAGCAGCAACTGTGAGCAGGACCAGATCAGGATGTTGAATGAGCAGGATGTTTTGGACCTCTGACTGTAATCCTGATTCTGTGCAATTACCCAGCATAGGAGCCTATGATGGTTTGAATGTGGAAGGCCCTAAGGGATTGGGTGGCCTCCAAAGGTTTAAAGGGATGCCCCCTTTTTTCATCGGAAGTAGAGTTTACACTCTGCTCCCAGGTTTCCAGTAGAATGTGACCATCTGCATCCTTACTTCGTCCAACTCGGGGATTGGTCTCAGAGAACAAGAAGAGACACCAAACTGAAGAAAGCGATGTGTAATCGTGCCAAAGCCAGCCTTGAGGTACGCAGGTGCACATGGACACTGGATATCTCAATACCAGAGGCAACTCGTGCTCCGTTATCCCAACCCAGTGGGCACAGACCTGTTGGAAGCCTCAAGAACTCCTCCACTTCCAGAGAAGACGTGTTGCTTTTCCCTCACCGACTTAACATGGAAGAAACAGCAGTATTGGACATTCTGAGCTATGGTAACTGATGGCGCCTCACGCCTATTGTCATTGATGCTAAAGAGACATAACGTCCTTTTCAAAGTGTTTTAAGCCTCTGCAGAGTGATTATTACCTGAACTGTATCCACTTGAATAGGAGTGTGCCTCCCATTACAGACCTGCAATGTCAGCTACTGCGCTCCGTTATGCATCTGTACTGTTGTATGCCTCTGTAAAGTGATATGTTGTGTAACTGTATTGTTGTATACCTCTGTGAAGCGCTCTGTTGCTTCTCAAATCTAGTGTCTGCGCTCAATAAATGCCATAATAATAATCTATAATTATAAAAGTGAAAATGTGTGAGTTTGTGACTTGGCGAAGCCTTGTTCCTTATACAATTCCACACTGTTTCACCAATTTGCACCAAATGTTGCATAGTTACCTGTTAGGACCCTCTGGACATTACTGGATACATGACGTTTGGACACCGCACCCCTTTCCCCGAATTTCAGCACCTTCACACATGAGACGGTTGCCTGAAATCGGCGAAACATCAATGTGGTCGTAGAAGTACCTACCAGTCTCGTCACGAGGAACAAAACTCAAGGTACCTATGGGACCTCCAAAACCACGTTTCAAGGCCCTAGTTGCACGGTTTCCGAGATATTGGCACCGCAATGAACTGCACCACGCCAGGGTGAGGCGAACAGTGGGGAGAGAACACAGAAGGTTCCAGTATGCAGCAATACACCAACCCTCGCCTCCCCCAACATCTGCTCAGGGGCATGTCAGCCAGCCACACACGCCCCTTTTCAGTGCAGTTTACTTCAGAGTGCAAAGCACATCAAACGATAAGCGAATCGGAACAGCGCCCTACAGAATAATTTATTTTCAACAATTGGTGAGTGTTATCATGTCTGTCCACAGAATCCGTTCGGGGAACAGGCCCTTTTTGCTAGTAATATGTAATGCTGAGCAGCTGCATTGTACCTCTTCGTCCGTTTCTCTTCTTCAGTCCAGCAGTTCCCCAAGTTGGTTGTCTGTTGCCCAGCTTACCTGTTCAGTGATAGAAATAAAAATGTGATGAGCATCAGCTGAAAGCAACTCCTGCTCATCTGGCGTCCCCCAGTAAGAGGAGCTACCTCTGGGGAAAACAGAAGCTACTAGATAGCATTCAGCAAATCTAACTTGTGCATTAGACCTTAAGATTGCTGTCCATTATTTATATTCCAGATGTTTCAAATACCGGTTTTGTGTATCGTTTAGCCGTCTTTATGCACATTCCCAAACCTACAGAGTTAATATCACGTAGGTATATTTGTATGGCAGCAGTTGGTCTGGCGAGTCAAAGGTTTTTCCTGGTAGCTGTTAGGGTCAAGCTAATCATCCACTCCTAGGCTGCAAGCAGGAGCTAAATAGCTCCCAGCAATTTCAAACTCTGCTGTGCAACATAGTTTTCTCAATGCAAACAGTTGTTTGAGAACTGAAAACTGTCACTGTTCAGTGGTGGAAGTGGGCGGGAGCAGTTGGGAGTGGTGCTCTTATACTCTTTTTTTCAATTATGTTTTACTGTTCCTATACTTTTATGTTAAAAAGAAAACGTTCCAGAATGGTTTTGTTTTAAAATAGGATTTTAGGAAGAAGTTGAAACTTGCACTTCAGTGCGCTGCACTGAATGTTGCCTGGCTGTGATCTGTGGGCGTGCTCTGACCCGCTGGACTGGATCCGGCAGAGGAGTTGCAGCTCCTGAGGACCTCGCCGGCGCTGTGACTGTGAGGCGCCTGTGGGCTTGTGGTCCGCGCCCCATCGCCGATGGTGGTGACTGCCTGCCCACCTGATGTAAGGAGAGCTGGTGCGGTGGGCTGAAGTTACTGGACAGGGGCTGTCCGCGGCGGTGCTGGGGACACGCCACGATTAGCCTGCATGTGGGCCTCTACAGCAGATTGACCCCTGCGCTGGAGCTGTGAGGATCGCTGTGTGGTCCGCCATTCAACGCGCTGTGACCTGCTCCCTGCGGGGGTGTTTTGCAGCCCTGCGCCTCGCTGCTGCACTGTGTGGATGCCGTTGCACGTGGTGGTGACTCAGGTGTTTCTGCTGGGATATCCTTGCTTCTGTTGCCTGAACTTTTGCAAGCTTTTGCGACTCTCCACACAGTGCATTCGTAGCAGTATTTGTGTGGGAGCAACATGCTGTGGAGCTGATTGCACACTGGACATTCCATTTTAGCAGACACCAGTTGGGATCTCGTGGTGCATTACTGGGGGAGGGTAGAGACAGTACCTTGGCTGCTCTCTGTGATCTGATGCGGCCCCTGGGAAGTCGGTGGAGCTAGCCTGAAATTATTACTGCATTGCATTGCTTGTTCCGATCAGCCTGTGTCCCTGTACTGCATAGCTCTGTGGCCAATTGATGGACACGTGTGTCTGACCTGTAGGCTCACTTCTTCAATTTGGTTGTTGCGCATGCCGGTGCCGGGATCTGCATGACATCTCCTTGGCATTCCTCTGTGGATGCGCTAGATTGCTGGCTCTCCCACCTTTTATTTTGAGGTATTGGTGTCTTTGTGGGGCACTCCCCCCTTCATCTTTCCACTTCTGGCCTGGCGACAACAGTCCTGAGCCATGACAAAGGGGGCCGCATCTAAGAAGAAGGGCCCAATGGACACTTATACCAATGCCCCTGCCAAATCCCCTGTCCCTGTGGTTGACCCTCCGGTGGAAGATCAATCCCCCTCTCCTATGACATCGCGAGAGGACCACCTGCTGGCGACAGTGCAAAATGGCTTTCTCACTGTAAATGTCAAGCTGGATGATATTGTTTCCACTATTGGCTCCCTGAAGTCGAAATTGGAAAAGGAGGGAGCTTGCATCACTGAGGTGGAGTCCAGAGTTGGTGCAACGGAAGATCAAGTTGCAAAGCATGGACGCAACATAGCTCATCTCCAGCAGGAGTTTAACAGAGTCTGGAATAAATGCGACGATCTTGAATCGCAGTCGCGCCGCAATAACATTAGAATTGTCGGCATTCCCGAGGTGGCCTTTAAGTGTCCGATGGAGAAGTTCATTGAGGATCTCCTCAAAACCCTGTTTGATCCCTCTGGATTCGCACAGCATTTCCTTGTTGAAAGGGTGCATCGGGTCCTAGCCCCGATTCCTAAGCCGGGCGCTCCTCCTCGGACCACTGTGGTAAGATTTCAAAACTATAGCGACAGGGACTTGATCCTGCGTATGGCCCGCGAGCATGGCAAGCTGCGCTATGAATCCACTGACATTCACATTTATCCTAATTTTGCGACGGCTGTGCTCTCTCGGCGCAAATAGTTGGACCTTGTCAAGAAGATGTTGAGGATGCGCCAGGTGCAGAATGCTCTGCTGTACCCGGCCATGCTCCATTTGCAACATGGTGGCAGGGCCCACTTCTTTGAAGAGCCTAGTAAAGCTATGTCATATATTGAAGCTAATATTTCCATCCCTTTGCCACGTAGGGACCGTGGCGGCTCCCAGCATTTGCTGGTGCTCCAGACACAATGCGTAGCGATTGATGCCTCCGGCCAGGCCCTGCTATCTCCTGGTTTCTATTTGTGTGCTGGGGGTCAACTTGCTCTCCAGGGTTCTACAGGGTTCAGAAAAGGGGGCTGCAAAGAAGAGCATAATTCAAGTCATTAAAGGTTCGCTTCTAGCATTTCTACTGTGTTACCGAGGCTAGCTGGCACCTGCTATACTGAATAGAATGCCTTGCTGCTTACTTCCCAAGGATATGTGAGGAAGGAAACCGGGCATATTCTGTCTGGGTTACTGCGTTATGTTTCAACATGTCTTTCGTGGCCTTGCGTTATGCACCAGTGAAGCAGAATAATATTTCAGCAAAGCAGTTTTTACATGAAGCAAAAGGCAATGTTAGAGAAAACAAAATGGCGATTTCAGTCACCTTAACATGGCCGCACTTTAGTTATGCTCGTGGCTACACCTTTCTAATACTAAACACATGAGGCGGTTGGTCTTCGGCCAACAAAGTACATTGCCTTCCGATCGAGGGGGTGTCTACTTTTTCTGGACTGACAAGCCGTCCTTTTGGCCCTATGCCAAACGCCTCATCCATACATCACATCCTCTTCTGACCAAGTATCTGAATCAGATTCTGAATCCTGCACACTATTGGTCTCATCTTCATTGTCATCAATATCAATTGACATTAATTCTTTTACTGTCTTTGATTCATCATTACCGTGAGTGCTTGCTTTAGTAGTGTTTTTTCTTTCCATCATCTGTACACATCCCTCACTAATTTCAGTGCATATTATGGGTAAGCAGTGTATGCAACAGCAACATGTCATCAATATTCCTAATACTGCTACTAGGATCCCAAATAATTTCCATCCCCATGATCGTAACACTTCCCAGAACCAGGAACTTATGTTTAATTCCCAACCTCCTTCAGGGGGGTGAAGGTCAGAGCTCAAAACGTGCAACTTTCTTATCGCTTCAAAAATCATGGGGGAGGAGTCACTTACAAATACGTAACACGCTGATCCCACAATTTTGCAAGCACCACCGCGATCAACCAAAATTACATCAAGAGCCATTCTATTCTGGAGTCACATTAATCTAATTCCTTTTCTCCTCTAGGGTCATGTTATATAGTATATCTGTCGTTCAATTTATTGTTTCTTCTAATATTCTGGACAATCATCTTATATTGTAAGAGTTTATTGCTTGGCCCCAGAATGGTATGAATGATTTTGCTATTTCTCCAGCATGGGGTCTGGCATGGATTCACATGCTCATGAATATTCCCCGTCGTCAGGCTGGGAATCCTCGGTAAAGAAAAAACCAGTATCAGTTTCGTTTCTGATCTGTCTTTCGTAGTAATAACCAATCACTGGTCTCTGCGTCATACTGACCACAGCCAATGACTGCCCTCTACCTAAGCACCGCCTCTGGCAGCCATCTTCAGATTTTTACCGCACGTTCATGTGTTGGGATCCTCGTGCTATTGCTCTCGAGCGTTAGTGCTATTTTTTCACGTTTTTTCTCAAAAACTTCGTTTTTTCGGTCAGAAGAGCCTCAAGCTCCACCGATTCTCCATCCGATCAACGGGGACCCGTGTCGGATTCGCCTGCGCCCCTCAAGGGTGAAGATTTCGTCGAGCTACGCTTTTGGAGGACTCCAGAAGTTTCTCAGGCCCGGTCATGGCCCAGGAGAAGGGGAGCTAGACGCCCGGAAAGCTGTTCAGGGTCTGCCCTGGATGTCAGCTGCAGAACGTCTTCAAGGAGGACGAACACTCTTTTTGTCTTTACTGCCTACATGAGGACAAGACGCACGTGGAGAAGGACTGTGCGTGTTGCGGCAACATGTCGGAGCGGACCATGAAGGACCGCCATCAACGTCTCGCCAACTGGCTGGAAGGGAAGAGCCCGTCCGGCGAGAAGAAGAGGAAGAAAGCCGAGCGGTCTTCTAAGACCTTTGAGGACGCCCCGGCGACGGGGGTCCAACATAAGGCCAAGCACCGCGAGTCCGCTGGCACCGGGAGCGCCGAACGGTCGGGCTCTACGGGCGCCAGGCAGGGCGCACCCTCCCCGGCACCATCAACCACGAGCCAACGCTCTGGGTCGGGCAAGAGGAAGGCCGAGCACCCGGCGAAGCTCCCGGAGAGGCCCCGGTCGAGCTCGAAGGCGGAGGGGGAGCGAGGCAGTGTCCCCCCCTCAAGGATAAGGCGGTGAGCGCACCTAGGGTGGTGAAGGCCTTAATCCATCCGGCCAAGCCCTCTATCGAAACTGTCGCGGCGGCCCTGGCTCAGCCTGTGGAGGCTACACCAGTGGTGGCGACCTCGGGGCTCAGAGTCTCCCTGCCACCTCGGAGGGAGTCCTCTTTTGTGCCCATCGATAGGACCCCCGTGAAATCCCCCGTGGGGAAGAAAAAGGGGGGGCAGGGCGTCGTCGTAGATTCGGCCTCAACCTCGGAGGAGGAGCTGGTCGAAGTCTTAAGCCACGGCCTCGGCGTGGAAGAATACCGGCCCGTCGAGATGGATCCCGACGCAGGTGACGACGACATCGTCGAGGGTACCGACGGGGCCCCTGATCGCCCGTCGGATTCCCCTCTGCCAGCGCCGCGAGACAACTCGGCGGCCATTTTGTTGGCTATACAGTCCTTATGCTCAGAGATAAGGACGAGACTACCGTTGCCGACGGAACCTCTCCCGTCGGGGGACCCAGAACCGGGACCTTCTGGTGTTCCCCCTACCAAGAAAAGAAGGATCCACCCTCCGCCTCCTTTTCAGCCGTCGCGCCCCTTCCAGCCCTCCTCCCCGTCCACCCGAGGGGATGATACGGGGACTGACACGGCAGCGACGGGTACGGACGACGAGGTATACGACGAGGATGTACCGTCGTCGCCTCCCACCAGGGCTTCTCCGCCCGACGAGATTGGATCGTTCCACTCCATGATCACCAGGGCATCCGAGCTTTTCCAACTCTGCCCTGAGGAGAAGAAGAAGGAAGGTTTCCTTTATCAGCGGCGCGAGGCCAAGAGGAAGACGGTCCTCTCAGTGCCTCTATTGGACGACATTTGGGATGAGGGCCTCACCCTCCTCAAGAACCCTTCCACGACGCCAGCTAGAAGAGACCGGTACGAGAAGAAGTACCGGGTCCCGGACACGGCCCCCCTGTGCCTCCGGGCGCAGCCTACCCCGGACTGCGTCGTCTCCGCGGCGGCCAGGAAAAAAGCGGGGGGGGGGGTGCGGCCTCCACATCGACTTCCCCACCGGACGGCGAGGGAAAGAAATTGGACGCTATGGGACGCAGAGTCATCTCGTCTGCGGCAACGACGATTAAAGCGGCCAACGCCTTGGCTATCGTGGCCCGCTACGACAGGGAGCTCTGGTACAACCTGGCTCCCCTACTGGACTTCTTGCCGGACGACAAGAGGGCAGAGGCCCTGGAGATCCTGCAGGAAGGTGAGGTGGCTTCGGACCACGGCATTACCGTTGCGACGGACATCGCCGACACTGGGTTCCGCCAGTTGGGCAACGGCGTTTGCCTTAGGCGGCGTGGATGGCTCAAGGCTACGGACTTCCGTCAAGACGTTCAGACCAGAGTCCTGGACATGCCCTTCGATGGGAACAACCTGTTTGGGAAAACAGTGGACGATTCCTTTCAGGCCATTAAAGCGGACACCGAGACGGCCCGGGCCCTTGGAGTTCTGCAACAACGATGGACGCCCTTTCGGAGCAGCGGAGGCAAGGGCGCCTCCAAAAGTTCCGGCGGCAGTTTCTCCACCTACCTTTAAGCGGCCCGCTCGTTGGCTCAGGAGGCCCACAGAGGACGAGGCAAGTCTGGCGGACTCCGCCGTCGTCGCCAAGGAGGTCAAGGCGGCAAAGCCTCGTCGAAGCAGGATTGAACCGACCGTGGGGTCGGGCCCACACCGAAGCACCCCGGTGGGAGGCCGGCTGGCGAGCTTCGTCAGCGTGTGGGAGTCCATCTCCACCGACCGTTGGGTGCTGGACGCCTTGGCCCGGGGCCACGCGCTCGAGTTTCAAAGAAGGTGTCCGCGCGTCCCCCCCGTGGCCAGGAAAGAACTTCACGTCCCTCAACTTCTCCTGGAGGTAAGGGCGATGCTCAGGAAGGGCGCCATCGAACTCGTCCCAAAGAGGCTTCGGGGCTCCGGAGTTTACTCGAGATACTTCCTCGTGAAGAAGAAGACGGGGGGATGGCGCCCCATCCTGGACCTGCGACGTCTGAACAAGTTCATCAAGGCGCAAAAGTTCCGGATGGTCACCCTCCAGCACGTCCTGGGTCAGCTGGAGGAAGGAGACTTCCTGTCGTCGTTGGATTTGGAGGATGCCTACTTCCATATTCCCATCCTAAAGGGGCACCGAAAATTCCTCAGGTTTGTGGCCCAAGGGCGTCACTACCAGTTCAAAGCCCTCCCCTTCGGACTACGGTCGGCACCCAGGGTATTCACCAAGTGCCTTGCACCGGTGGCGGCGCAGCTGCGCCGCGAGGGGATCCACGTCTACCCCTACCTGGACGACTGGCTCATCCGAGCCAGGACGAGGGAGCTCGCCGTGGATCACACGGCAAGGACCGTCCGACTTCTCACGGACCTGGGATTCTCCGTGAACTACGCCAAGTCTCACCTGGTACCCGCGCAAAACGCACTGTTTCTGGGAGCGAAGCTCGACACAGTGTCTCTTCTGGCCTCCCCGTCGGAGGAAAGGACCAGGTCCATCCTGGGCAAGGTACAGCGGATGTTGGTTTCCGACGCGGCCAAGGTGAGGTCCAGCAAGTCCCTCCTCGGAATGATGTCTTCCTGCATCTACCTCATTCCCATGTGCAGGCTCCGGATGCGCCCGTTGCAGGAGTTCCTGGACGCGCGCTGGATCCAAACGACGGGCAGCTTCGAGGAGAGGATCACACTCGACGAGAGTTTCCGCCGAGCGGTCCGGTGGTGGGGCAACCGCACGCATCTGACGGCGGGCATGGACTTCCAGACCCCAGACCACCAGGAGACAGTGACCACCGATGCCTCCCTGGAAGGGTGGGGAGCGCACACCGAAAATCTGCACGCGAGAGGCCTTTGGCTCCCGACGGAGAAGTCCCTCCATATCAACGTCCTGGAGCTCCGTGCAGTGTTCTGGGCCCTCAGGTCCTTCCTTCCGTCCCTCAAGGGCAAGGTGGTGAGGATCTTCACCGACAACACCACCACCATGTTTTACATCAGGAAACAGGGCGGAACCAGGTCCCCAGCGCTGTCCAAGGAGGCGCAGGACCTGTGGCATTGGGCCGTCGCCCAAAGGATGTTTCTGGTGCCGTTTCATCTGGCAGGGATAAAAAACACCATCGCCGACCCACTGAGCAGGGAGCTGCGCTCGTGCCACGAGTGGGAACTATGGCAGGATCTAGTGGATCGCCTCTTCCGACGGTGGGGCACACCCCAGATCGACCTGTTCGCGACGGCGACGAACTCCAAGTGCCGGAGGTTCGCCAGCAGGTTTCCCCAGGCGAGGAGCATGGGCGATGCCTTCTCGTTCCCCTGGGAGGGCCTGTTCCTCTACGCTTTCCCTCCTTTGCCACTGCTAATCCGGCTTGTCAACCAGCTCAAGAGGTCACGGTGCAGGATGATCCTCGTCGCACCTGCGTGGCCGAGGCAGATATGGTTCCCGGACCTTCTGGACTTGTCAGCGTCCCCGCCAATCAAGCTGCCGGTGGACGCGGATCTTCTCTCCAGGGAAGGAGGCGCCATCCTCCACCACGACCCGAAATCGCTGAACTTGCAGGCCTGGCTCCTGCAGCACTAGAGTTTGGAGGATACGACATACCGGCCGACTGCAGAGAGGTTCTTGCAAAGGCCAGGGCGTCCTCGACTCTTAAATGCTACGGACACAAATGGAAGAGGTTCTCTGTCTGGTGCCACGCACAGAAGATTAACCCTCTACGGATTACGGCTCCCCAGGTACTGCCGTACCTGCTGACGCTGGCCAAAGCTGGACTGGCACACGCGTCCATCAAGATTCATCTTGCTGCGATCTCCCGATACACCAGAACCACGGGCCAGACGTCCTTGTGGTCTCATCGTCTGGTGAAAGAGTTCATGAAGGGACTGTTCAGATCGTTCCCGCCAGTGAAGGCTCCGGCCCCGGCGTGGGAGCTCAACGTGGTGCTGACCAAGCTCATGGGACCTCCGTTCGAGCCTCTGCACTCGGCCCCGTTGAAGTTTCTGTCGTGGAAAACAGCGTTTCTTGTGGCCATCACCTCCGCACGACGGGTGGGAGAGATCCAGGCCCTTTCATGCAAGGCCCCGTACTTGACTTTTCACGACACGAGGGTAGTGCTCAGGACGCACCCCTCCTTCATGCCCAAGGTACCGTCGGACTTCCATCTCAACGAACCCTTGGTGTTGCCTGTGTTCTTCCCGTCGCCTTCGTCGCCGGCTGAGAGGACTTTGCACTCGCTGGATGTGGCTAGAGCGCTGAAGTTCTACGTGGACCGCACGAAGTGTTTTCGGAAGACGTCACAACTCTTTGTGAACTTTGGACCTGTCAATCAGGGGAAGGCTCTCTCGAAGGCTTCCATTTCCAGATGGCTCTCCGGCTGTATCATGTACTGTCATCGGTTGGCAAACCGACCGCTGCCTGGCCGTCCGAGAGCCCATTCCACCAGAGCGATCGCAGCTACCACGGCGTTCCTTTCTGGTGTGCCCCTGCTGGACATATGCAGGGCTGCTACGTGGAGGTCGACGCACACCTTCACGAAATTCTACTGCGTCGATCGGGATTCCAGGGAGGAGTCCAGGGTCGGCCAAGCAGTGCTGCGCAACCTGTTCGCCTGAGGTGAGCCTGGTGAGGAGGTAAGATGCTTAATGTTGAGTTTGATGTACTGCTTAATGTTGAGCCGTTGCCACCTCCCGTGGTTGTGCATGTGTGTACTGCTATGTATTCTTTATTCATGAGCATGTGAATCCATGCCAGACCCCATGCTGGAGAAGGAACAAGTTACTTACCTGTAACTGTTGTTCTCCAGCATGGGTCTGGCATGGATTCACATGCGAACCCTCCCGCCTACCCCTCTGCGGCTCTTCACTTGGTCATACTGCCACTTCACGTGCTTCCAAATCTGAAGATGGCTGCCAGAGGCGGTGCTTAGGTAGAGGGCAGTCATTGGCTGTGGTCAGTATGACGCAGAGACCAGTGATTGGTTATTACTACGAAAGACAGATCAGAAACGAAACTGATACTGGTTTTTTCTTTACCGAGGATTCCCAGCCTGACGACGGGGAATATTCATGAGCATGTGAATCCATGCCAGACCCATGCTGGAGAACAACAGTTACAGGTAAGTAACTTGTTTCATCCTCTACAATCAAATCTCCTTCATCATTTCGTCGAGGTCTTGACCTGGCCAATTTGGCTATGTCTGCTGTTCTTGAGAGGAATACCCCAGGGAATAGGAAGCCTAAGTAGCAAGTACCTCCCCAGTTTATAGGTAACCAGCGATACACTTTTTCTCCACATATAAAATAAACAGTATCTCCTACATAAATTGGTTCTACCTCCTTATTAAGGAATGCTATCTATGTTCATGCATCTAGTGAATGTTCCCACCAAATAAGAACCCTTCTTTCTCAAACAAAAGGGGACAGAGCGTGGACTATAATTTACGGTATAGCAGTGGTCTTCAAACTTTTTTGGCCTGGGCCCCCCCTGAGCAAAGTTTGGGCAGGCCCGGCCCCCCCAAAAGTGCCAGATGGACAGTATGTATAAATCGCTATGAACTTTTGCGTGCCATCACCACATCCTATTCCCAGTACAGACCCTGGGCTCTCCCCACCCTACTCCCAGTGCTGCCGCCCATCCTGCTCCCACCACAGTCCCAAAACACAAGCATACACACATCCATACACATTTAAATAAAAAATAAATCGCCATAAACGTACCTTCTGTAGGGGCCTGCGTGTGGTTGCTAAAATGCCCCGCTCCAGGTTGCTCTGCCCGTATGTGCGAGGAGGCGCAGGAGCACCCCCTTGCACATACATACATGCAGGGCCTCAGTCAGCATTTCCAATGAGCTATGCAAGGCTGACGAAGCAAAACTCCCCCAGCGTTGCATGGCTCAGTGATCATGTACAGCTGGGGAACTGAACTGTCAAAGGCAAACAGTGGGCCTCATTACGAGGTGGGCGGTAAGGGATTACCGGCACCGGTAAGGGCACCAGTGCCGGTAATCCCTTACCGCCTTACTACGAGTTCCCTTTGCGGGTCCTTCCGTAACGCCTGGTTTTTGCAGGCGTTAAGGACGGGACCCGCAAAGGGATACCAGGGTCAATAACGGTACCACAACTTGTGGTACCGTTATTGCCACCTTCCCATTGAGCCCTATGGGGGCTCAAATGGGAATGGGGAATGGCCCTGGTGAATGGGGAATTAACGGTCCCTCCGACCTCGGAATGGACCGGTAATTGCTCCATTCACCAGGCCGGAGTTGGAACGAGTTTGGAGGCAGCCATGCAGCAAATAGCGGCATGGTTACCTCCAAACTCTTAATGAGGCCCAGTGTTTCCCTTTGACAGTTCAGCCAGCCTAGGAGCACTCCCTCAGCTGGAAAAAGCAGCTCAGAGAGTGTCGGCTCCTCTATAATGGGTGAGGGGGCCAGTGGGTGGACGCCCCCTCACCCATTATGGAGGAGCCGGCAGGCTTGGACTGGCCTATAGGGCAATAGGGCGATGACTGTACCAAAAATGCTAGTGTAGGCCAGTCAAAATGGGCCACTTTTTTGGAAAATGTGGGCCAGTTTGAGGCGTTACTTCACTATGCAGCTAGTAGTTTTGACCATTGTTGCTGAATAAATATTCTTTAAATATCACAATGTGTTTACATTTCAACAAAAAACAACCCCTTGGGTACTATTCAAACAGTCTGTGACTAAAGGACTGAATATCCATTTGCAACTGCTGGCCATTTTTTCATTGGTGCCCAAGACCGTTTTATGCTCCAGTCTGACCATGTGAGCTGCCCCCTCCCATTTCCTCCAATCTAAATCCTTTTTTTTTACATTTCATACTGAGCTCTGGCGCCCCCCCCCTAGGATTTCATAATGATCTCTTCAAATTCATTCATGTTTGTTCTGTCTAGTTGACCAGTTTCACTTTCGTTCCATTTTCCATAATATAATGCACTCAAAGAAGCGTAACATGCAGAACTCAATGCCAGGGGCTGCACATACCAACCAATCCCCTTATCACCATGCTGTGGCAAGTGGGCACAAACCCAACAATTTTTTTTTCTTAATATTGAGTGTGTCATATTCATTATTAGCAGTAATGTGTTATTTCCATAACCTTCCCTGTGTCTTTCTTCCATTGGGGACAAGGTGTAAGTAATCACATGAACCGGGCTTTCAGTAGTGGAAATGTTCCTAACGGGCAAGAGCACTTCTAACGGGTGTACTTCTTCCAAGTACCATAATACCAGTACTGTCATTATTGGGGCCAATATAATCATTATACACATTATTATCGTTAAGCTCAGCATACAATTTTTCTGACCATTTCTTTTTTGTAACCTTCTATGCGCTATGTTTAACTCATTATCAGCAGTGGTGCAGGAGGGGGCAAAAGTTGGTTCTGGCATTCTTCTTTCTCGCTCCTTCTTCTGCAGTGTTCATCGTGAATATCTCTCCTCGTTGCACTCGTTCGAATGTCAATAAGTTCGATAATTGTCCACAGTCTATTCTGCCAGTTCTTAGTAGCCTGGATTGCTTATACGTTGGTCAAGATCTCTGTGCACTTGCATTCCAGAGCAGTTATCAATTGCCTTCGTACCATGTGCGCCCCGTTCGTTCGCACAGGTTCAGGACACATGGATTTTATGTTCGCACCGAGGAGTCTTGTTTTTGGGCTGTCCGATTTGCACAACCCTCACGCCGCTCTCCTCTAGGCCTCCGGTTCCCATTTCATCCGCCATAGGAAACAGAGGCATCGAAGATCAAAAGGAAGGAAGATTTGATCACTCCTTTTTCCGGTTTTGCAAATTATACCGCCTTCCTCCTGGTATCGTGTGATCAATGAATAGTGCAGATGCACTTCCACACTCAAGTTCAGAGTCAGCTTGTGGCGCAATGACTGATGATGGCGGGCGCCCAAGTGATGATGCAAATTTCGTTTCAGGCTGTGGTGCAACAATAGA
This sequence comes from Ambystoma mexicanum, assembly GCF_040938575.1. Classification (NCBI taxonomy): domain Eukaryota; kingdom Metazoa; phylum Chordata; class Amphibia; order Caudata; family Ambystomatidae; genus Ambystoma; species Ambystoma mexicanum. The sequence goes on along the minus strand of NC_090926.1, from coordinate 572,893,909 downwards.
TGGTGGGCGCCAGAGCGGTACACGTTTTGTGTCTGCCAGCAATGATGCAGGGTCTGCTGGACAATGTTGGGGCACTCTTTGCCCTTCCTCTTTCACAGCAATCTCTCCAGGCTTTGTTTCAGAATCAGACAGATTTTGTGGCAAAGAACTGGCAACCGTCTCTTTTGTTTCCTGGACCGCTGTCTCTTTTTGGTCATCTTGATCAGTCAGTTTTTCAGACGGTGATGGGACCTTTTTAGCGTGCGTCACATGGATCCACGCTTTCCTTCCATCCACACGAATTGCCGTTTGCGTAGTTAGGAAGATCAAATAGGGTCCACGGCACCTTGGTGTAAGCGATGTCTTCCGCTCAAAGTTCTTAATGAGGACCCACTCTCCGGGTTCCAATGCATGTCCCGGACCAGTGTATCTTATTGGTAATGCCTCCTGCACCTGCTGATGAATCAAACGCAATTTTTGTATTAACAGATTACAATAAATGCAGAGCACAGGGTATTCGAGCTCCCGCAACCGTTTTGGCTGCGGTGCACACCGTACATTTGCTGGCCTCCCCATCACAATTTCATAGGGGGAGAGCCCAGTTCTTGCCTGCACAGATGTATGCATACACAGTAACGCAATTGGTAATGCGTCCACCCAGCTTAACTTGTTTCCTGCGCATATTTTGCTTATTTTGGACTTCAATATGCCGTTGTGGCGTTCAATAAGACCGGCACTCATGGGGTGTCTAGAACAATGGAATCGCTTATCGATCTGGAGACCTGCACAAATCTGTAATATTACTGCGCCCACAAAATACGGACCGTTGTCTGACCATATGACACGGAGCAAACCAAAACGGGAGAAATACTCCTTCAACATTACTTTTGCAGTGCTCATGACAGTACAGTCTTTTAGTGCGTATGCTTCCACCCACTTACTGAATGCACATATGACTACTAGGACATACTTCACGTTTTGGCATCTCTCCATCTCTATGAAATCAAAATGGATTACCTCAAAAGGCATAGAGGGAGGGCCGAAACTTCCTGTGGGAGTTACTGTTCCCTTCCCCACATTATGCTGTAGACACGTAAAACAGATATGCACCATCCTCTCTGCATTTTTCTTTATGTGCGTGTTCTCCCATACTGTGGCTAGATGTTGGACTATTTTTTTGGCACAAATATGAGTGGGGCTGTGGGCCATCGTGACCATTGCAGTTACATAGGAATTGGGCAGCATCCAGTTTCTACTCTTCTTGTCTACCCAGCAACCCTCCAGATCTAATTCAGCATAGCCCTAAGCTCATCATTGTATTTCATCCGCAGTGGCTTCTGCCTTCATCTCTTTGACAGTGGCAGTTCCATTCTCTATCATGCAGGGCACTTCCTCTGTCTGTACTGTTAAAATTTAGGTATTCAGGTCAGTGGCAGTTTGTTTTGCAATCCTGTCTGCAAATGCGTTTCCTTCTCCCACTTTGCATGTTACTTTTTTATGTGCCTCGCATTTCACTATTGCTAGGTGCTTTGGACACGTAAGTGCAGACAGCAATCGTACAGTCAAAGGGCCATGTTGAATTCTGGTTCCATGTGTGGTTAAGAAACCAGTCTCAGCCCAAAGTCGGCCAAAGTTATGGACCACACCAAAGGCGTATTGGCTGTCAGTATATATGTTTACACTCAGATTCTCAGAAATCTCACAGGCTCTGGTCAAAGCTATTATCTCCACCGCTTGTGCAGAGTTGTAGGGGATTCTTTTACTCTCTACAATACTCTTTAACGTAGTAATAGCATAGGCAGCAGTTGATGTGCCATCAGGTAATTTAAAACAGGAGCCGTCACAAAACAGTTCTCCATCTGGCTCTTTTTGTGGGGTATCTGTCAAATCAATTCTCCCCCTTCGTTTCTTCCTCAATAACCATTAAGCAATCATGGGGAGGTGATTCATTTACATCGAGTTCTTCCGTGGGCAGTGGCATTAATTCTGCAGGATTCAAAGCGCTACACCTCATAATTTGGATGTGTGGTGCAAAGAGGACAATCTCATATCTAGTCAATCTAGCAGAGGTGAGGTGTTGCGTCTGCGTTCTATTTAGTAGAACATCTATGGCATGTGGCACCATCAAAATTAAGGTGTGCTCCAATAACATTCCTTCAGTTTGTTTCACTGATATCACTGATGCAGCAGCCGGTGCAACAGCTTGCAAACACCTTGGTAGTGCGCACGCTACAGGGTCCAGCGCGGAAGAAAAATAGCCGCATGGCCTATTTCTTCCACCTTCTCCCTGTGTCAAAACGGACAACGCACAGCCTTCGCTCTCATGCACAAACAATCTAAAAACATTTTCATAATTTGGTGTGCCCAAAACTGGAGCAGAACACATTGCAGTTTTGAGCAGATCAAATGCTCTCTGACATTCTTCATTCCACTGCAAAGGCATCACAACATCCTTCTTTGTCAACTCCACCATTGGCTTCACAATCAATGCAAAGTTCACGATCCACTTCCGGCAATAGGAAGCCATGACTATTATGGCTCTGAGTCCTTTCTTTCTGTGTTTTTGGAATAGGCATACCAGAAATGCTTTCTATTCTTTCTGGCGTCCGTCTTCTCCCTTCTTTCGAAAGTAGGTAACCCAAATAAGTCACCTCCTTTCAAGAATATTGGAACTTCTTTAAACTTGCTTTATGGCTATGCGCTGCTAAGTGGGTTAATAGTAAAGCAGTACTCATTTTACAAATCTCCTCTGTATCTGTAGCGATCAATAAATCATCTATATATTGTAACAATACACAACCTGCCGGTGATTCTAGCATATCTAATTGTTCTTTCAATGCTCTGCTGTAAATACTCAGACTCTCTGTGTAGCCCTGTGGAATGCGTGTGAATGTGAATGATCGTCCTCCTAGTGTGAAGGCGAACAAATATCTGCTTTCCTTGTGTACTGGAATGCTGAAAAACGCATTCTTCAAGTCAATAACACTAAAGTACTCAGCCGAGGCAGGAATCATTGTCAAAATTGTGGTGACGTCTGGAACCAATGGGAATTGGGGATCTACTACCTTGTTTTTGTGCACGCAGATCAATTATAAAATGATACGGTACCTCATTACCTCCTTTCTTATACACCGGGAGAATTGGACTGTTACATGTACTACCTGTAATCTCTTCAATCACCCCCAATTTTACCAAATCAGAAACAATACTTTTCAATCCTTTCTCTCCTTCTGCTGAAATTTTATACTGTGGAATACGCGGTAAAGTTACTCCTTCTTTCAAAGCAATTTTCACTGGTTCTATCTTCAAACATCCCACATCATTGTCATTCATTGCCCATATACAAGTTGGCACCTCACTCAATTCTCCTGGCAAAGGTTTGGACACGAATTCAGATACCAGTACATTCTGTGGTGAAATGGTCAAAAATACTCCATCTGGTGTACAGTGGATAACTGCACTTAGTTTTTTCAATAAATTTAATCCCAAAAGATTCTCTCTGCAATTCTCTGTTAAGAGAAATGGACAATATTCCGTGAATGGGCCTAATGTCACTACTACTGGCTGGGACACTGGATTTATCACCGGGGTACCTGCAAACCCTACTGAAATATTCCTCTGCCCTGACAGTGGTATTTCCGGAACCAAGTGATGGCCTATTGAGCACTTTTGCGCCCCCGTATCTACGAGAAAGCTATGCTCTCTATTCCCGACTTTAATTTCTACGTAGGGTCCTTTCTGATTCACGGGAATAGGCACTGGTTCCAAACCCTGTCCTGGGCTGTCCTGCTGGGGAAACAACACATCATCTGATGTGTAATCGCTGCTGTTATTATAGTACGCGTTTGCTCATGTGTCAAAAACGTTCCCGCTCCTTCCTCTATTCCCATTCTGTGCATTTTGATGGCTCTGATTCTGAGTAGAGGTTTGAATTTGAGCTTGGTTCTGATTTTGGGCACCATTCCCTTGACTATTTTGGTGCTGCTGCATGTTATTTCCATCATGCCCATTTGCTCCTGGATGCCCCCTATGCTGTCTTCTCTGGCCATACCCATTTCTATTTTGCAAGTGTGGACATTGCGCTCGCCAGTGACCTTGCTCTCTGCAATACGCACACTGATTCAATCCCAGGGGCCCTCCATGCATGTTCGAATTACCTCCGCCTTGGTCGTTTCCTCTACCCCTATTGTGTCCCGCTACTTTTTGGAGTAGCACCCTCGTTTTCAAATTCGTTCTATCCTTCACCTCTTTCTCTCTCTCAGCGTTCACTCTGTTCTCATATTATTGGGCCATATGTAGTACTTCACTTAACGTTTTTGCTTGCCATGCACTTTCCAATGTCATTATTAAGTTTTGAATTGGAAGTATTAACCCTCTCACATATTTGTCAACAAATAGCCTTTTTCCCGCTTCTGTGCTTACATCCTGTCCACTGAAATCTGTGAATACTTCCTCAAATCTATTAAAATAATCTGTGGCTAACTCATTCTTGCCCTGAACGCATGCAGTCAATTTGTCCCATTGAATTCTTTTTTCTGGAACAATTCCTTTCAATTTCTGTATTATTCGTGCTGGTAAAGCCGCCATATTTGGCCCTGGTTTTCCTCCCACCTCTTTATTCCTATCCTCTAGTATTAAATTCGCCCACATGGCGCCATAGGCTATTTCATCATCCACTTTTCTTATTTGTTTCCATATGTCTGCTGGCAGGATTACTGGGAATATTAAATCTATGTCGCCCATAGTGAGCACAGATGATTGCAGACAGGATTCTATTTCTTTATAAAATCCCGCGGGATTCTTTCTTATATCGGGAATCGTCTGTTTTATGTTATTCACTTCCTGTCTGGAAAAAGGGACATGTACATATTGGGCTGCATAATGTGCTTCCGTTACCCGCGCTGGTGTCTTGCCTATTGCAGGAATTTCTACTTTTGGCACGAAGGTAGGTGGGACTTCTCTCATGGGAAATACTGCACTCACTGTTCCTCCCTCTTCTCTCATATGCAATAATATTCCCAAGTCGCGTGATAAGGCTGTTTCTCCTGTTCCACGTTCAAATGCCCTCTTATGCACTGCTATTATTTCAGGGGGGGCTGGCTTTCTTCTCACTTATATCTTTGTCTATCAGATGTTCAACCATTGTCTGCAGTGCTTTTCTTTTCATGGGCAAGGGGGATTCTTCAAATATCTCAATAAACATACTTTTAGTCTATCGCCTGTCTGTCTTGTCAACGGCAAATATCACTGCTGTATATAGGGCTCCAGTGCTTCCGTTCTATCTTTCCTAATATCTCTACTCCTATACCCTGGTGTGGCAAACATTTCAGCATATTCATCATCAAGTTCATTCTTCAGTTCAAAAAGTCGGTCTACATGTTCCCTTATTTCTATATCCCTTCCTCTACAACGTGCTAATGCATTCAAATCCAACAGTCATTGTGGTGGTAGCTTCCCGATTAACTATTTTCATCTCGCCACTAAATATTCCCCCATGCATTCCAACACTACCTGTCTTTCGTTGCTCCTCCTGAAGTCATACATCGAAGCTAGCGCTGACGTTTCATCATTCCCATTCATATACATTTCGGCCTGTTCTTGCAACTCTCGCTTCCTCTCCTTGCTGATGCACTACGGGTCACTCTCGCACATCCACTTTGTCCAGCCCCTTCTTCTGTCTCAACAAGTTCAAGTTGTATCACAGGAGGGGCCGATGGGACAGAAACAATCTCTTGGGGAGGAGGTGCAGAGGGGACAACGGGAACAGGAAATGACTGTTGCGGTGCTGACTGGCTAATAGGAGACGCTGTTTTTGCAGTGCGTGGCTGTGCTGGGATTTGATCAGTTGGGAGGGGCTGAGCAACTGGAGGGGGCTGAGCAATAGCCACTGATGCGGTCGTTTTAGTCTCTCCCCTTGGACCTTGCTTTGTATCAGTCAATATTTTATCTATCAATTCGTCTGATGAATGCAACTCCCGTTGTGGGTATATCTTTTCTATACTCAATTGATCACGTTTATTTGACTTTTTCAAACTATCATTCCACTCCTCCTCCTCCTTTTCTTTCGCTCTCTCTGCTTTCGACTTATGCCTGCGCGCGTGTTTCTCTCTACTTTTCCAGCGAAGCATAGCTTCCCTTCTCCAGTCCCTAAGGATATCAAATGCCGCGGGCGCGTTTTCTTTTTCATCAACACCTTCTCCAAATGATCTATTCTCGTCACCTCAAAACTCCCATGATTCGGCCACTGAAGATCTTCCTATTTTCTGGTTTGCCTATGCCAAGACTCACAAAACATTATCGCTCCCACACCATACTTCACATACATCTCATACGCCGGCGTTCCCACAGGTGGTGCGACCTGGCCAGTTTCCAAAGATTGTCTACCAGAGCGGAAAAATCCCGCTACGGTGGACAATACCCCAGGCATGTTTTAACCTTACCCTTGGCTAGTCAACCTTACACTGGGTGTTTGATTTTGCAAAATCAACTCTCAACCAATATCAGGATTACTTTGAATCGGGGTACGACTCACCTGATCAGTTAAGTTGTCTTTCAAGACACAATTCGTCCGTATACTGACGCAACCAATGACGTTGTGTCTGCGTATCTTGGCTCACTCTGCCTCGTTTCGGGACCCTCGCCTCCTTGTTCTCTGGCCGGGCATGTCGATCAGGGATCAGTTGTGTGCAGATCTGCAAAGGAATCTCTCATCGATTTCGCAGGGGTGCCCCGAACACCTCTTGATCCCGGCTCGATCGTCCCGTCCTCGCCGTTCTCTCCGCCTTCCTTATCTTACAACGTACATGATGGAACAAGTGGGGGAGGGTCCCTATTCGGGCGCCATCTTGAAGGGGCCCCTGAGGGACCCTCGAGCATGGAAACAAGGCGCAATCACCACACAAGAACTGATACGCCAGACACAAGTTTGTATTCCCAAAATCTAGGGTTTATTGCAAAGCAAATAGTTTCAGTTGGCCAACTGGGTCCCACGCCCCGCGACGTGTGTCTACTAGACCTCGGGGGATGCAAGAGAGCGAAGATCGTACAACAGTTACATATATACAAAACAAGCATCTAGTAATCAGTAGTGGCACATCCAATATCGCCCCTAATACATTTCCTTTGAACTAGGCACAATGATTGACAATGGTGACGAGTATGACACCTTCAAACATTCATTTAGTAACAGTTTGCAATTTTGTGAGCCTGCAGACACAAGTCTTTGTTTTAAAGAACACAATGCTTCTGTTTCTGCAAGCAAGCTGCGCGTAGGGGAGAGACACATTCCAGGCCCTGCTATCTCCTGGTTTCTATTTGTGTGCTGGGGGTCAACTTGCTCTCCAGGGTTCTACAGGGCTCAGAAAAGGCGGGCCGCAAAGAAGAGCATAATTCAAGTCATTAAATGTTCGCTTCTAGCATTTCTACTGTGTACCGAGACTAGCTGGCACCTGCTATAATGATTAGAATGCCTTGCTGTTTACTTCCCAAGGATATGTGAGGGAGGAAACCGGGCATATTCTGTCTGGGTTACTGCGTTATGTTTCAACATGTCTCTCGTGGCCTTGCGTTATGCACCAGTGAAGCAGAATAATATTTCAGCAAAGCAGTTTTTACATGAAGCAAAAGGCAACGTTAGAGAAAACAAAATGGCCATTTCAGTCACCTTAAAATGGCCGCACTTTAGTTAAGCTCATGGCTACACCTCTCTAATACTAAACACATGAGGCGGTTGGTCTTCGGCCAACAAAGTACATTGCCTTCCGATCGAGGGGATGTCTACTTTTTCTGGACTGACATGTGAACGACCCTCAATTTTACTCCCATATCCTTGACTTCCTGATTAGGGACCCACTCCCGCATGTCATTTGGGGGGGCAATTTTAATCTTATTCTTGATTGTACTCTAGATCATTCAAGAGACACGCAGAGGGAGCTTTCTGCAGCAGGCTGTATGGTAGTGAATGTTATGGGCCATCTAGGGTTGGTCGACCCCTGGCGCAGTCGTAACCCATCCAAGCGGGGATATACGTATTACTCAACTGTGCATGATGCCCATTCTAGAATTGATCTATGGCTGATTCCTGCCCCCCTCATGGCGTGGGTTGTTGATTCCACGATTTACCCACGCACCCTGTCTGACCATTCTCCCATTACATTGACACTTGCTTGGACGGGTGTTGTGCAATGACAGCCCTTATGGCGTATGCCACCGGGTTGCTTATCGGACACGGCTTTGTCTGAAAACTTACACACTGAATCGATGGAATTCTTCCTACGTAACGCACCCTCGGTCTGCCTGATGGGCACAACTTGGGAGTCCTATAAGGTATGGGTAAGGGGTGAGATAATTTCTAAGGCCTCTGGAATGCTGTGCGAGCCAGGCAAAAACTTGCTGAGGTTGAGACTGATTTGAAGAACTTGGAAGAGGAACATGCACGCACCGGGGATAGGGCGCTAGTTGGCTGTATTAAAGATAATCTCTTGAAGTTCAGAGAACTCGCGAATTTAGAGGTCTGTATGCTATATCGCCCTATTCAGGCTAGGAGTTACGGGGAGGAGACATTTCAGGAATACAGGGGGTGTCGGGCGATATTCTTGGTTCCCCTGAGGCTGTCCATGCAGAATTCTTTGAGTTCTACAAGTCCTTCTACTCCGATTCAGACCAGTGTTCCCCGGCAGAATTGGAGCATTACCTTGATTCTATCCCGCTTCCCAAACTCTCGGAGGAGGCATGTCTGAATTTAGGTCTTCCCCTCACGACTGAGGAGATAGTGGAATCTATCCAATCAGTTCCCTCTGGTAAGGCCCCTGGGCCTAATAGCCTCGGGATCGAGTTGTATAAGGAACTGGGCTCGGTTCTGGCCCCTCAACTGCTCAGCACCTGGGAGGAGTCGTTGCAATGCCGTACTCTTCCCCCTTCAATGTCGGAAGCACTGATAACGGTGCTATTGAAACCAAACAGACCCCCAGAAAATATGGGCTCTTATCGTCCACGATCTCTGATTAATTCAGACACTAAGGTCCTAGCTAAATTATTGGCGTTAAGGCTGCTCCCGCACATGACTGAACTGGTCCATCCAGACCAGTCGGGTTTCATCCCGGGACGCACAGCAGCATATAATTTGCATGGGCTCTTTGGTGTGCTTTCACAAATCAACCCAGACGCACAGGCCGTTGTCGCCTCATTAGATGCCGAAAAGGCATTTGACTCTGTGTCTTGGCAATTCTTGTTTTCGGTCCTGAGGCACATGGGCTTGGGCGAGTTCTTTATCCAATGTGTCAAATTACTTTACTCTTTTTCCAATGGCAAGGGTCAGGACTGGGTCCACAATATCTCCTATATTTGCACTTGCCAGGGGCACGCGACAAGGATGCCCTTTATCCCCGCTCCTTTTTAATATTAATAATAATAATAATAATAATAATAATAATTTGGCATTTATATAGCGCTACGAACCCTCAGGTATATGAGCGCTGCTTGTTATTACCCACGGTGTGTGGTGCTCATTTATCAACCTCGGAAGGATGAAAGGCTGAGTTTGGCCCCGCCGGGATTCGAACCTGCGTTAGCAGACTCTGCATCGATGTCAAAGCGAGCGCTCTACTCGCTGTGCCACTTGACCGGCATTTTACTCTCTCCTTTGAGCCTCTCGCTTGTATCATGCGGCTCAGACATATACATCGTGGGCTTCGCATGACTGGCCCTTCTCATATAATTTCCCTATATGCGGATGACTCTCTTATTTATTAGAAACCCATCCGTCAACCTCCTCCCGATACTTGAAAAAGTGCGTAAATTCACTATATTCTCTGGGTACCGCATAAATGAAGACAAGTCGGAACTTTTCCCATTAAATGAGTCAACGGTCCCGCCGACAGATCTGCTGGGTTTCAAATGGGCGCAGGATAGGATGAAATATTTGGGAATTATTGTCACGCTGCAGCATCAAACATTGCTTTCAGAGAATCAATGGAAATATATTTCTATCCTTGCTAATAAGCTGCATTCATGGTCCAGGCTGCCTCTATTGCTGTACCGCTGTATGATTGTCCCTCCTGAAAATGGTTGTGGTCCCCAAGGTACTCTATTATTTTGTTAATATACCTTTATGGCTTGGAAGGAAATATTTCGATAAACCTAGATCAATGGAAATAGGCTTTTGTTGGGGCTCGGATACACCACGCATGAAATGGTAGGCTATGACTAAACCCTATGAACAAGGCGGACTACAGGCGCCTGATTTTGAATTGCATTACGAAGTAGCTCAGGCGCACTTTACGAGCCATTGGTACGCTTCAGACTCCCACCCTGTACATAGAGTGCTTGAAAGATTCAGTGCTGCCCCTACCAGTTTACGCTCCATTGTTCTTGCTAACAAACATCTAGATGCCTGTACTTATGACCTGGTTCGCACCACTGTCAACGCCTGGGCAAGAGTATTCAAAGGATTACAGCTCTCTGAGCCATATGCAGGCTCCATTCCTCTATGGAGATGCTCTGGTCTTCCACCCACATATGATAAAACTATCAGGGAAGATTGGGATCCTGGGGGAGAAATGACTGAGTGACCTCTTCCCCGAGGGCACTTCAATTACCCTACCTGATTTTGTTGAAAAGTTCGGGGAGGCCCCATTCGTACACTGCAGTACTATAGAGTCAGGGCTGCAGTTAGATCAAAGTGGTCATCATTCCCTGCGGAACCTATTGCATGTCAGCCCCTAGAATTTGTAGTCACCACTGGCTATACTCGACGCCATTGTATAGGAATTTCCAGGACATGGGGAAGGGGGGGTGCCGGGCACTGCCAGGGTGTACTGGGAGAAGTGCCTAGGCAACCCTATTGATGATGCGAAGTGGGCACGCTCGTGTAGGCTTACTATGGATGTTTCGCTGAATGCGAGGCATCGCCTTATCCAATTTAAATAGCTCAATGGGCTACACTACACTCCTTTAAAGGTCGCCAGGTTTGCCCCCTCAGCTTCCTCTAACTGTACCAAATGTGGTGCTGCTGAGGCTGATACCCATCATATGTTTTGGTCCTGTCCCTTGGTTATTCGGTTCTGGGGTGAGGTGGCTGAGATGCTGCATGTCTGCACCAACATTTCCCCGTTTCTGTTATTTCCCAAGTATCTATTTGGAGACATTGGGAAGGCAACAACTAAGAAAAGACGACTATTCAATATTAGTTGTCTGATAGCCAAGAAATGTATTCTGCTTAAATGGAAGTCTGGGGTGGCACCGAAGATTGAACTGTGGCTGAGGGAAATGACTCATGTATGTGAATGTGAAGAAACATATTTCGAAGGGATTGTGTCCTCCGACGTATTCCTCATCTTAGATATATCCTTCCAGCTCTGCTGGCCTCGGAAATTTTTTCTCTAGAGGGCGCTGCGCGTCGACGTCCTCTGAGTCGATGTCCCTCAACAGCCGCCGTATCGACTTCAACGTCATCCTGCCTATAAAGGGCGTGCGCAGCGTCCGTTGCTCTGTTCCGTTTTTCCGCGCTTACTCAGTGCCTCGGAATACCGTTGCTCAGTTTTTGTCAGGTTAAATCTATTTACCTCGAGTTATTCGATCCGTACTCGATGGCTTCTTCGTCCGAACCGACAACTCCTCGATCCGGCTTCAAAAAATGCCGAGATTGTGGGAAAAAGATGTCGCTGACTGACCCTCACAGAGTTTGTCTGTGGTGTTTGGGAGCTGAACACCATTGTTCGGAGTGCGAGGACTGTATGTCCATGACAGCTAAGGCCCTGAAGGAGCGTAGGGGGAAGCTGGAGAAAGGTAAGACTTTTAAAGCTCCTTCTTCGTCGACGAAGTCGAGACATTCGTCTCCTCGTCACCATTCGCGTTCCAGGTCTCGGACTGGGTCCCATCACTCCTCGAGATCGAAGCACTCGAAGAGGAGACGTTGAAGATCCCCTTCTCCGTCTTCCTCTTCCTCTGTTTCACCAAAAAGAATCCCTTGCCCCACAAAACATAGTTCCCGGGCTGAACGGGAGGAATTCCGCAAAAATATGATGAGCGTCTTCGAGAAAGCGGCCTCGACCCCCTCGAAGACTGCCGAGAGCGATGCTCTGGTCGAAAGACCCGAAGGTCAAAAACGCAGCGAGTCGCAGTACCCGGCGAAGGAAACCTCTCGAGGGCGTCTCGAACCCTCGAGTAGGACTATGACCTCCAAACCTTCCTCGAAGGTTCCGTCGACGACGTCGACAAAGGTTCCGTCGACGCCGAGGTCGGTGTCTTCGACGCCGTTGTCGAAGGGACCTTCGACACACGGGTCTGTCGACTCGACGCCAGCTTCGACACCGGCGTCGACGCCAAGAAAAGTCACGGTCACGACACACCCAGTGACTATCCCCAGGTCCTCGATGACGATGGCTTCGAGATTGTCGAGTAGAATCCCAATTCTGTCGAGGTCATCGAGGCCTCCGCCTTTGTTTTCGACGCCACGCTCGAAGCCTTCGGCGTCGACGACATTGACGTTTTCGAGGCCGATTATGACAAGTTCGGCACCCTCTGCCTTGGAAATGGGATTTACACCCTTTATGAGTTCAGAACAATTGAGAACTATGTCCTCAATTATGGAAGAGGGTGAATTGTCTGAACAGGAAGACACATTTGAGTTGCAGGGACCTGTAATCCCAATTAGAGAGGAATTTTCCTCTGAAGAACGCAGGTTAAAGGATCTTCATGATTCCTTACATGAGGCAAGTGGGTTAGACACTTCCCCTGAGGTGGAGTTTGCTAGGCCAGACCCGGGGGAGCATGCTGAAACCCCCTATAGAGCCTTAATGGCCAGGATCACAGAGTTTATGGGGTGGTCTGCACCTTCACAATCTTTCCAACAAGATGACCTCACAGATATTTTTGACAAAGGCCCACAGGAGGATCCTGTGGTGCCTTTTCATAAAGCTCTTCAGAGGAAGATTATGACGAACTGGGAAACCCCAGATGTCGTCCCGGCAGTAAATAAAAAACTGTCTACAAAATATAGGGTATCCTCTACAGACCCGGAGTTTTTGTCAAAACACCCATCCCCAGAAAGTCTGGTGGTACAGGCAGCATCTTCTACCGATGTCAAGACGGCTTATCCTACCGTCCCACAGGGCAGGGACGATAAAAAATATGATGCTATGGCAAAGAAAGTTTTTTCGGCATGTAGCATGGCGTTAAAACCTGTTAATGCTACTTGCACCCTTGCTAGATTCAGCCATACACTTTGGGAGTGTGCTTCTACAGCGGCTGACTGCATCCCGGAGGGAGAAGAAAGGGAGGCGTTCCTGAATATCATACAGGACGGTAAAGACGCTATGTGCGAATCCCTCCACACGGGCATTGATTCGGCTGACCGTATCAGCAGAGCAATGGCGGCAAGTACAACAACCAGGAGATTCGCTTGGTTGAGAAAGTCTGGTTTTGCCCCTGATGTGCAAGCCAGGCTCTTGAGCATGCCATTTGATGGCTCTTCTTTGTTCGGGAAAAAGGCGGATGACAGTTTAGAGAAACTGCAAACTTCAAAAGCAGCAGCAAAATCCCTAGGCGCTGCAATCCGTCAGACACCATTTCGTCCCACAGGAACCTCTGCGAGGGGCAAGTCCTTTCGCTTCTACTCCGCATTCGGAAGAGGTAGAGGACGTCCGGCTCAAAGGGGACAAAGAAGAACTACCCGAGGTGGACGGGGTAGATATTCAAAAGCCGCAGTAACAGCAGGTGCCTCTTTACCATCGGCATCCGCATCAGCCGCCCCAAAACCACTCTGAGGACTTCCCTCACAGGACACCTGTAGGAGGCAGGTTGACTCAACATCTGGCGGAATGGCAGGCTATCACGTCAGTTGCTTGGGCATTGGAAACAGTTGCCCAAGGTTACTGCCTGCCTCTCCTACGCATACCTCAGAGTCATCCACCGGGGATCAGCTCTCAGAAAGCTCCAGATGCGCTCCTCTTGCAGGAAATTTTCGACCTGCTAGAGAAAGGTGCCATAGAACCGGTACCTGTAGCGGAGAGGAACAAGGGCTGGTACTCCCCTTATTTTCTCATTTAAAAGAAAGACAGAGGACTGAGACCCATCTTGGACTTGCGAGAATTGAACAAATTCCTCAGGAAAGACAAATTCAAGATGGTCACTCTTTCTCAGATCCTCCAGGCCCTTCAGTTCCAGGACTGGTTGGTATCTCTGGACCTTCAGGATGCTTATTTCCATGTGCCTATCCATCTCAAACACAGGAAATACCTGAGGTTCGCAATTGGCAACTCTCACTATCAATTTCGAGTGCTGCCATTTGGGCTGACCTCCGCCCTGAGGGTCTTCACCAAGTTAATTTCGGTAGTGGCGGAGGGAAGGGATTCACGTCCACCCCTACCTGGACGATTGGTTGATCAGGGCTGTCTCTTCGGTACAAGCTCAGATCCAGCTAAATCACGTGTGCCACTCCCTTCACAAACTGGGCTTCTCCCTCAATTTAAAGAAGTCACAAATGATACCATCACAGACACAGAGACTCCAGTTCATAGGAGCGATCCTGGACACTTCCCTGGGCAAAGCCTCGCCACCAGAGGTGAGGGCTCAAGATATTCTACAGATGGTTACCAAGTTCCAAGATGCCCAACGTCTCCCAGCCTTCGACTTTTTGAGGTTGCTAGGCCTCATGGCATCCTGCATTTTCCTAGTGCCAGAGGCTCGCCTGAGAATGAGATCCCTCCAGTGGGCACTGAGGACTCGGTGGTCACAATTCTCAGGGAGAATGACAGATCTTCTTCAGGTTCCCGACAGGGTGGCTCGAGACCTTCAGTGGTGGGCCTGTCAGGAGAACATTCTGAAAGGAGAACAGTTTTGCCAACCCTGGCCGGAGATAACAGTAGTCACGGATGCCTCACTCACGGGGTGGGGAGCCCACGCCAACGACTTGACCATCAGCGGTCGTTGGTCTCCATCGGAGTCCAGACTACATATCAACCTGTTAGAGCTGAGAGCCATCAGACTTGCGCTGAAGGCGTTCCTGCCAGCTGTACAAGGGAAAAACGTCCTGATAATGACGGACAACACAGTAGCCATGCATTACCTCAACAAAAGAGGAGGCGTAGGATCACTACCCCTGTGCAGAGAGGCGATGCAGCTCTGGTTTTGGGCAATCCAAGAAGGAATCTCTCTATCGGCAGTTCACCTAGCCGGAGAGAAGAACTTGACAGCGGACGCTCTGAGCAGGCAGAGCAGTCTCCCACGAGTGGGAACTAGCTCAGGAAGTCCTTCAAGAGATCTTTGCCCTTTGGGGAACCCCTCAGGTGGATCTGTTCGCCACGAGCGTCAACAGGAAATGCGATCTGTTCTGCTCAAGGGAATTTCCCCCGAGAGGAGCTCTGGGAGACGCGTTCATAGTGGACTGGGAGTTTCCGCTTCTGTACGCGTTCCCACCGGTCCCTGTCATTCCTCAAATGATCAGGAGGTTAAGAAGATTCCGGAGAACCATGATCCTAATTGCCCCGGATTGGGCCAGGAGAACGTGGTACCCGGACCTTCTAGACTTGTCCATCTGCCCTCCAATTCGACTTCCACTCAGAGAGAACCTACTCTCACAGAAGGGAGGTCAGGTTCTCCATCCAGACATCAAAACCCTCAACCTTCACGCTTGGCTTCTGAAAGGTTGAGGTACAAGGATTGGGACCTCCCTGATGATGTTATGGAGGTGTTGCTTTCAGCAAGGAGGCCAGCAACAAAGTCTTTATACCGCTGCTGTTGGAACAGATTTTGCAGCTGGTGTAGAGAACAGAATATCGACCCTTTTTCATGTGGTACACCAATGGTTTTGTCCTTCCTTCTATATTTGGCGAATTCAGGCCTTCAAGTTGGCACCATTAAGGGCTATCTCGCAGCGCTATCCATCTTTAAGCGCACTGCGGAAGAACCATCCTATTTCAAGTTACCCTTGGTAATACAGTTTCTAAAGGGGTTAAACAATGTTTATCCCCCAAGAACATTCCAAGTTCCCCTATGGGATTTAAACTTAGTACTAACTTTCCTGATGGGCACACCTTTCGAACCACTCCATTCTTGTTCGCTAAGATTCCTTACCCTTAAAACTGTTTTATTAATAGCACTTACATCTGTAAGAAGGGTGAGTGAATTACAAGCTCTTTCTTGTAAACCCCCTCACACAATATTTCACAAAGACAAAGTTGTCCTGCAAGTGAAGCCTAATTTCCTCCCAAAGGTGGTTTCTGAATTCCATATCACTCAGAAGATTACCCTACCATCTTTCTATCCTCCTCCTCATCCGGGGAAAGAGGAAGAGAGGTTACACAGGCTAGACCCTAGAAGGGCTTTAAGTTTTTACATCAGTAGACTAGCCAGGATAAGACAGGCAGACCAGCTGTTTGTAGGTTACACAGGTCACAAGCTGGGGTTACCAATAACTAAGCAGACCATTTCCAGATGGATCATTCTAGCCATTCTGGAATGTTATAAACTGGCAGGGAAAGAGCCCCCTCAAAACCTTAGGGCTCATTCGACCAGAGGTATTGCAGCTTCATCGGCCCTCAAAAGAGGCGTGCCGGTTAAAGACATCTGTGCGGCTGCTACATGGTCGTCTGTCCATACCTTTACACGATTTTACAATTTGGATTCCTCCTCCAGTCAAGAGACTAGGTTTGGAAGGGCTGTACTGCATTCTATTCATCAATAGAAGACAGCGTGAAGTCAGTACTCCCTCCTCCAATAATAGAATACTGCTATGGGAGCCTATCTAAGATGAGGAATACGTCGGAGGACACAATCCCTTCGAAGAACAAGTTACTTCTTACCTTGTAACGTTCTTTCGACGGGATGTTCCTCCGACGTATTCCTCATCGACGCTCCCATCCATCCCCGCAGTTCTACTTCCCTTGTTGTTGCAGCTTACGCTCCTTCAGGGTGATTAGTCTAGTCCAGAAAGTATTATTGTGGGCTACAAAATGGAACTGAGCAACGGACGCTGCGCGCAGCCTTTATATTCAGGATGACGTCGACGTCGATACGGCGGCTGTTGAGGGACATCGACTCGGAGGACGTTGACGCGCAGCGCCCTCTAGAGAAAAACATTTCCGAGGCCAGCAGAGCTGGAAGGATATATCTAAGATGAGGAATACGTCGGAGGAACATCCTGTCGAAAGAACGTTACAAGGTAAGAAGTAACTTGTTCATTTCATTGGTTGTATCGCCCTGCAGACCTAAAAACATTTGAGGACCATTTCAAGAGTACTTGCAAGGTCAACTGTCAAACACTGTATAATTGTAACTGTTCATTTTTGTTAAGGCACATGGTATGTCATGGACCTTGTTAAGATGGTAAAAGGCAGAGTGTTGCTTAGACTTGCTTTGATTAAGTGCATTGGTTACCTTTCACAGTTTCATAAATAAAGGTTTAATAAGAAAAAATGTCATGACTGCAGTGCTAAGATGTGACCGGTAAGGCTTTGAAACAGCATAAGGGGAAATTAGCAGAGGGCAGCTCCCCTACAAAATCCCTCTCGTTGACAATGTTGAAAAAGCCTGCATCCGAGGAGTCGAGCGGCGACTCTCCTTGAAGGAATATATCCAAAAAACGCTCACAGTCCAGAAATGGTTCACATCACTCTTCGTGTTCATCCAGAATGATGAAGAAGAGGCACCATAGGTCACCCTCCACTTCCTCCGATTCCTCACCTGCGAGAAAGATAGCCTGCCCAAACAATTTGGCAACTCCTGCCGAATGGGAGGTGTTCAGACAAGAAATTTTGAAAATCTTGAAGAAGGCGGCCCAACCCCCTCGAAGGAGTAAACCAAAAGGCATTCTCCTGTCGCTCTCTCAAAAGCTGACAAGGAAGGGGCTAAGAGCTTGAAATGTTGATGGCTTTTGACCATACCAATCCAGAGACTTGCAACTACAGGTATCCCCTGCATTTGGTTTCTTTCAGAGGTATCCGAATAACACCTAACCACAGTTCTATCTGCAACATTGGGACTTTATGGATACCACAAAATCAGGGTCCATAACTCCCTAAGCCAATCAGAAGCCAGTCACTCTCTCTCATTGTTTTTTCTATGGGGTTAATTCCCGGTTTAGATGATACAGCAAGGTCCGGAAGTGCCTATGTAGTACTATCAGCTAAAGCTACTATAGGAAGGAGTTTGATTTTGGACATAGCCTATGTCCCAAGATGATGGGGGTCACAAACCTGAAGTCTGAAAATGCCCTTTCAAATGGATTGTGTCCTCCCACATATTCCTCATCTTTAGATCTCTTCCCTTCCAGCTTTAGCTGCTTTCGAAACATTATTTTGACAGAGGGTGCTGTGCATCGATGCGGTCGACTCGATGTCCCTTGAGGGCCTCCGTCTTAAAGTCAAAGTCATCACTGGTAAATATAGCATGCGCAGCACCCGTTAGCTTCAGTTCTGTTTTTCCATGCTTGCTAACTCTTCAAGAAGTACCTGTGTGCTTCGCTTTCCTCTGAAACTGCAACATAAATCGAGAGATGGCCTCGTCATCGACCCCATCAACCGCAAGGACCGGGTTAAAAAAATGTCAGGACTGCAGTGACAAGATGTTTCTCACAGACCCTCATAGAGTGTGTCTGTGGTGCCTTGGTGTGGAGCACAAGACGGCAGATTGTGGGTCTTGCCAGTCTATGACCGGTAAGGCTTTGAAACAGCATAAGGGGAAATTAGCAGAGGGCAGCCCCCCTACAAAATCCCCCTAGTTGACAATGTTCAAAAAGCCTGCGTCCGAGGAGTCGAGCGGCGACTCTCCTCGAAGGAATATATCCAAAAAACGCTCATAGTCCAGAAGTGGTTCACACCACTCTTCGTCTTCATCCAGAATGATGGAAAAGAGGCGCCATAGGTCACCCTCCACTTCCTCCGATTCCTCACCTCAGAGAAAGATAGCCTGCCCAAACAAGTTGTCAACTCCTGCCGAATGGGAGGTGTTCAGACAAGAAATGTTGAAAATCTTCAAGAAGGTGGCCCAACCCCCTTGAAGGAGTAAACCAAAAGGCATTCTCTGTCGACAAGGAAGGGGCTAAGGCAAAATCCTGTGTGCACTCCAGCCCAGGATGCAAGCCAGAAACCCCTCTAGAACAGTTGAGGTCTCAACTCAATGATAAACCATCACAGACTCTATCGAGTTGGGGGTTGGGCCCCTTAAGGGCTCTATTGATGCCAAAATCATCAAAGCCATCGATGTCAAAGTCACTGATGCCCTTATCGATGAAACCTTGGGTTGTTTCGAAGGAGATTGAAAAAACATGTAAGCCTCTACCCAGAAAGTATTTTTTCACGTCTTTATCCTCTATTTATGAGGAACACAAACCATCTGACCAAGATACTCCTCCATTTGGTTTGGACTTTGGTACACCCAATGCCCCTGAGGCCTTTATTTCAGAAGAATCCAGAATAAAGGACCTCTGAGAACTTTCAGTCGGCAAGTGGCCTTAACACATTGCTGGAGCTTGAATCTGGCAAACCAGACTCAGCAGAACATGCAGATGCTTCCTACAGGCAGCTTATGTCCAGGGTAATTGACTTTTTAGGATGGGACAGGCCTGCTTCGTCATTTGAGCAGGGCGACCTGACAAATATACTAGATAAAGGGGCCTCAGAAGACCCTGTTCTTCCTTTTCTTATAGCCCTGCAGAAGAGGGTAAAGGCTAATTGGGAGGCACCTGAAACAAGTTCAGCAGTAAAAAAACCTCACCAAAAAATACAGGCCTTCACAAGTAGTGACCCAGACTACTTTTTGTCAAGACATCCTACACCAGAAAGCCTGGTAGTTCTGGCAGCGACATCAACATCTTAGCAGGGTGCATATCCAACCATACCACCAGACAGGGACGACAAGCGTTTCGATGCAATGGCCACTTGCGCTCTAGCAAAATGTACGTACACCCTGTGGGACTGCATATCCACGGCAGCTATATTGTAAGAGACAGAAAGGAGGTAATGTGTGAGTCTCTTCAGTCAGGATTGGACTCTGCAGACAGCATCAGCAGGGCCATGGCGGCTAGCACAGTAATACGCATGTTTACATCATTGAGGAAATCTGTATTCACACCGGATGTGCAGTCCAGGCTCCTCAACATGCCCTTTGACGGCATTCAGCTGTTTGGCAGCAAGGCTGACGAGAGCCTGAAGAAGCTGCAGACTTCGAAAGCGGCAGCTAAATCGCTTGGCGTCGCTATCAGCTAGCCACAACCACTGCCCCTCCAGTGGACCTACTTGGAGGGGCAGGAACGAAAGGACCTACTTTGATAGAGCGAGAGGACTGGCCGGTGAAAGGGGCCAAAGAAAATTCCCTCGTGGTGGACACTGACTTTGACGATCCTTAGTTTATTTAGGCAGGGCAATCCCGCCATTGCGATAGGACTAGATAGGCATTTCACCCATCCTGATTCATTGAATAAAGGTTTGTTTTGAAAACGGTGTTAACTGTGTCTGTGTCTCTCTTGATACCATGCCTCTCTCACAAGGGTCTCTACCACTGTGCTGAGAGGTAATGCAGCTCTGGTTCTGGGCAATTCAAGAAGGAATCTCCCTTTTGGCAGTTAACCTAGCTGGAGAGGAGAACACAGCGATGGACGCTCTGAGCAGGCAGAACGCCCACGAGTGGGAGCTAACTCAGGAAGTCCTTCAAGAGATCTTTGCTCTTTGGGGAACCCCTAAGGTAGATCTTCTGTTCGCAACCAGTGTCAACCGGAAGTGCGAGCTGTTCTGCTCCAGGGAATTTCCCCCAAGAGGAGCTGTAGGGGACTCGTCCGTTGTGGACTGGGAGTTTCCACTCCTGTACGCATTTCTGCCACTCCCCGTCATTCCTCACATGATCAGAAAGTTGAGAAAGCTTAGGAAATCCATGATCCTAATGGACATGTCCATCTGCCCTACAATGTGTCTTCCACAAAGAGAGGACCTTCTCTTGTGAGAGGAGGTTCGGGTTCTTCATCTAGAGGTCAAGACTGTCAACCTTCGCCCATGGTTTCTGAGAGGTTGAGATATAAGGATTGGGACCTCTTGGATGACGTAATGGAGATTTTGCTTTCGGCCAGGATGACAGCAATTAAATCCTTGTAGCACAGCTGCTAGAACAAATTCTGCAGCTGGTGCAGGGAACATGATGTGTACCCTTTCCAGTGCAATACACGCATGATGTTATCTTTTTTTTAATTACATTTGGCAAATCTGGGGCTCCAGGTTGGAACCATTAAAGTGTACTTGACTGCACTTTCATTGTTCAAGCGCACGTCGGAAGTGGTGTCATACTTTAAGATGCTGTTAGTCAAACATTTTCTAAACGGGCTCATGAATGTGTTCCCTCCTTTACTATTTCAAGATCGTTTGGGATCTGAATCTCGTATTAAAATGTCTTATGTGCGCTCCGTTTGAGCTGCCCCATTCTTGCCCATTGGGACTGTTGACCTTTAAGACCATCTTATTAGTCGCGTTAACATCAGCCCGCAGGGTGAGCGAGTTGCAGGCATGATCTTGTAAACTGCCATTTACAACCTTCTACAGGGACAAGGTTGTCCTTCGAGTCAAGCCGACTTTTCCTCCGAAGATTGTATCGCATTTTCATATTTCTCAGGAAATTGTGTTACCAGCATTTTATCCGGCTCCACATCCTGGCAAGTAAGAGGAAAGGTTACATAGGCTGGATCCTAAGAGGGCCCTTAGCTTTTACATTTCACGGATGGCTAAAATGATGAACATTTTTTAAGGTACTCTGGTCACAAGTTGGGACCAGCAGTCACAAAACAAACACTATACAGATGGATAATATTGAGCGTTACAGAATGCTACAGATTGGCCGGGAAAGAACCTCCTGAAGGCCTAAGGGCCCATTCCACAAGGGGCATCGAAACGTCTTCTACTTTTAAAAGAGGGGTACCGATAAATAACATTTGTGTGGCAGCCACCTGGTCTACTATTCACACATTCACAAAATATTACTGCCTCGATTCATCTTCAGGTCAGGAAGGAGGATTTGGAAAGGAAGTCTTATATTCTGTCCATGACAAATCTTGAAAATTCGTACTCCCTCCTCCAAAACCGTACACTGCTTTGGGAGTCTATCTAAAGATGAGGGATATGTGGGCGGACACAAACCATTTGAAGAACAAGTTACTTACCCCTGGTAACGTTCTTTCAACTGGATGTTCCTCCCACGTATTCCTCATCCCCCTCCCAATCTATCCCGTTGCAGAATTTCAGTGCATTACAACTTACGCTCTTTCAAGGTCTGATGCTGTCTTGGACACACTGATGCCGGTAATTCTGCTATAAAAAGGAATAAAAACAGAAGCTGAAGCTGACAGGCGCTGCGCAGGATTTATATACCAGCAATGACGTCGACCCTCGGTGGTCATTGAGTTGACCGCATCGAATTCTATTTTCCAAAGCAGCTAAAGCTAAAGCTGGCAGGGAGAATATCTAAAGATGAGGAATACATGGGATGAACATCCACGTTACATGGGGTAAGTAACTTCTAAACAAGTCTACTGACCTGTAACCTGCACATCATTTTACTTCACTGCACAGAAGAGTAAATATTTTCTTAGCACCCGAGTGTGGACATGCATCATTTAATTTTATAAGTGATGTACATGACAATTTTCCATCATGGGATTTTCATTGCTATTCATAAACCCTTCTTCAAATGTTCCACCTGTGCTCTGGTTCTTGGTAAACATATTTATACAACACATACATATTATTTATGTTATTTTAATTGTTTTAATGTGCTTATTTGTTTTTTCCCCCTTTTTATTTTTACATGTTATCTCCAGTTTTTTCCCCCTTTTTATTTTTACATGTTATCTCCAGAACATACAGTCAGAGGTTATATCATCATATAACCCTTAAAGTTAACATTTCTTTAACCTTTACTATTGCGCAAAAACCTTACATTTGCACTCTCCATTTAAGTTTATCAATAGAGCCTCATATAAAGAAAGTTTGAGAAAAATAAAAACAAGACACGCAGACATAAATGGGAGATTCACAAAGACTGATTCTAGGCGATGATTGCTCCCCCATCCCCCCACCCCCGCTCCAGCACCACACCAATAAACAACACTATCTGCCGTTTTCCCTTCAACCTTATGCTTATGGGGACCCAGGCATAACCTGTTCTTTCCCTTCATTAAAGGCGAAATGCCCACCCCCAACACCCAGAATGTATTCTCTCAAAGGCATCTCCTTCTAAATCTACTGGAAAAAAAACCTTTTGTTTAGTACCTGGAGTGTCTCTGGAAATCATCGAGTTGTACTAAAAAGGCCCACTACTCTTCACTAAATAAACATCCTATACCTTTTGTTTTGCAGCCAGTCCTTCTTATCGGAGAGGGGAGAAGGAGGGCCGCCCTCCAACAATGCTCCACTGTCAGTCCACCATCCCTAAGCAGTGCTTCCCGTGTTCTCAGCAGTCCATAATTGGTTGGTCTCTTGATGGCACCCCAAATTGAACCTTTATGGGATCTAGTTCCAATGACATGCTTGCAATGTATTTTATCCAACTCATAAATTCTGCTTTGTAAATTTCGATTGGAGGGCATTTCCACTCCATATGGTATGTCCCTAATCCACCATAACCCATTGGGCATACATGGGGAGTTCCCTTGTACATTTTAGAGCACCTAGTCGCAAGCCGGTCAAGTGGCACAGCGAGTAGAGCGCTCGCTTTGACATCCGTGCAGAGCAGGTTCGAATCCCGACAGGGCCAAACTCAGCCTTTCATCCTTCCGAGGTCGATAAATATGCACCACACACCGTGGGTAAAAATAAGCAGCGCTCAAATACCTGAGGGTTTGTAGCTCTATATAAGTGCCTAATTATTATTATTATTATTTAGGAGACACCTATGGAGAATTTTAAAATGTAAGGGACATGGCATGGATACATTTGCATTAAACTTTGTTACAAATGTGATCCCTTAATTCATTGGGAAGCTCTCACCCTAAATCTCTTTTCCAGGACTTTTTGACGTTTGGTTTCTCTCCCAGCCCACTAATCTGGATTCCCTACACACATTAAATATCATCCCTTTCTTCGTCTGGGCTGTTATTATCTTTTCAAAAACATTGAAATCACTAACAATCTTCTCTCTGTTTTTGGCATACAATAAAGCAACATGTCATGTTTCGGAGCAGCTGATTTGGCAACAACCATTTTGGCGGAGCTCCCATTTAGGTTGTCCTGTTCAGTTCCACAAAAACTATAAACTGTTCTGAAAAATGTATGATTGCAGGGCTAATATCTCCTGTCTAACAACATCTAACCACAACTATCTCTTTATCAACCTTCCCCCAATCCCTTTATAAGATTGTCAAAATCAAGTCAAGCAGAGGCAGAAATACAGATCCTACAATAAATTATTTCTAATTTTCACCAGAAACCTAAAGCTTAAACAGTGTTTAAACATGTCAGTTTGCAGTATCTATTCAATATCATAATACAGTACCGTGCAACGGGAGTGCTTAAAAATGGCCTTTCCCAGATTTTGCTCCATAGCCCTCTCTTCCAAGCTGTAACCAATTGTGCGTTTGATCAACATATGGTGCACCATGTAGGAGCATTATGGAATCACTGTTCCCTCAGTAGGAGGCCTCACAATTTCATCCAGGGGTCCAAGGGTCACAGCGCCATCAAAATCTTTGATCCATGAGGTGACATTTTCCTAATACCACCTAACCCCCAAATAATCTCACAATTTGTGCCAATATGTAACACTTTGCCACATTTTCTCCAATATTGATCCCTCTCGTTACTGTACATCTTCTCTATACTAACAGATACCAGTTGCCAACCATGCAAACACTTAAGACCATGCAATCTGATTGGAGAAGCATACTCAACACCCCTGTACAGAGCATATACCTTCAGTGTAAGTGTTCCAGCTTAAAATTGGGTCCACCACATTATTTTCTTCGGCCACCTATTGCTTGCCTCAGATAATCTGGATTAATTTGCAGTTGGGCGGCTGTCACGCTCACCTGGTCTCCACGTGGGCGTAGCTCGTGGCTGAAGGCTTCTGTCTGCACTGGTGTTGCACTGCTTCTAAGATGGTGCTAGCCCACACCTTCCCTTCGTTCTCACCTTGGAAGGCTTTTGCCTGCAACGTCGAAACAAGATATTAGCCAACTGAATGAAGCCGGATTGGCTTCACCACTACTCCGATTTCCTTCTCTTCTTCTGGTTCACCTTGGGTTTTTAAAAGGTGGGCTCTCCGTCCTGCACTCTCTGGCAGGGGCGCGGTATGTACAGTCTTTCCCCAAGATCAAGTTACTTCACTGATCCAATGGATGTTGCTGCTGATTTTGGAAGAACCTGAGTAAGCAGGTAAGTCTCTATACCAATGCCTTCTTGGACTAGATGCTTAAAGTCTCTGTCGCACAAGTTTTTAACTAGCATTTTGTTCTTTTCTTTTAGGCGTATTGTCGAGCGGTTTCCTGATGATGGATTGACTCTCCTTGCAATGTTAAGCAAGTTTCTTGCAGGTGAGTATAGCGCTATGCGAGGCGCGCCGAATGTTTGAATAGCCTTTCTTGCTGTGCGTGACTAACCCGCTGTGTCTTTTCTATTCAGCAGGTGTGGTGCGATTCCAGGAAGATGAAGGAAGGACCCCTCGATGAAGTTCTTGGAAGATGCCGGCCCAGGTGAGGGTGGATGCTCGTTCGGTACCTTCTTTCTGCTTCTTCTCTGCCGATGCGGCGGTCCGGGAATAAGCGGAAGGCAGGGCCGGAATGTTCGATTGCAGTTAAGGCCTTCATCGCTTAATAACTCCTGTTCTTCTCTTTTCCATTCACAGGTGCCGATGGATAGAAAACTCTGGACGGGCGTGGCTGAAGAAGAGCTGAGCAGACAGGGTGAGCGTTACGCTGCAGGAGTGCAGAATAACGCGAAGCGTGTTCTGTTTGCAGGGTGCGGTTTAAATAGCCTTGCAAGTAGTTCCAGGCAAATAGTCCCTTAACCGTATCCTGCCACTTCAGGTAAAGTAGTCCCACTGCCACACCCTGTACCGAAAGGCTCAGCCTCACTAAGCCGAGAATATAGTTCCATGAGTTCAACACCTACTATGAGCCTGGCGCCAGCGGCTCCAGTACTGAGTCCAGGAGATTCTAGGGTATTTCTTAGGGGCTTGATAAGCCCTTAGGGATGCCAGTGTCAAGGGTGCCCTCACCAGTTTCAAGGGTTTGGGAGCATGCACCATGACAGCGGCTCTAAAATATCCCCTCGGAACACCGCACCTCCCCCTTCTTCCAGGGTAGGGATGAAGTTCCAAAGGGGGTCCTGGCTGGGTAGCACACTGGAATAATTTCTAAAAAGCTACATTTTTTTCACCACATAAGAAGCGCCTGCCGAGCGTCAAGAAATAATATGATGACCAAGAACAATAATCGGGGCAGGACATTCCTCTTCAAGGTAGTCAACTTGCCCATCCAAGTGAGTTCCAAGTACTCCATCTTCTCATGTCTGTTTTAATCTGATCCCAGAATGGTAAGTAATTCAGCTATATTTTATCCCACCATATTTGGAAAGGCTTCTGATGTAGGACATCCACCAGATCTTGTGACCTGGAACCCAACTGTAACATAATGGATTTCTCTGTATTCACCTTGTACTATGAGACCACTCCATAGTCTCTCAAATCTAACAAAGCAGGGGGAGAGCCCTTTGGGTTGGACAAATACAAAAGGACGTCATCCGCAAAGAGACCTAACTTGTATTTTTGATCATGCATTGTAATAAACAGCATTTGGAAGTTCCTTCAGATTTTAACTGCCATAGCCTCTGTTACTAATGTTATCTAATATGGGCTGTGACAAATCGTCAGGAGTCGTCATTTCTCCCCTAGGAGTGCTCCTTTCTATGAGGCCAGGGAGGTGAGGCCGCTACCAGATAGTGCCCCTCGGGGTGTTACTCAGCGGGTGGATCTCATGGGTAGGGAAACCCTATATGGGACGAGGGATGACACTTTGGGAGAAACGCGGTATAGTGCCCCTACACCCCAACCTCCCTCACCCTGTAATACTGCACAGGACACAACCCCACACACTTCCATGTATATCTGCAGAATAGACAATGTCACTTCCCTAAGAACACTGAGACAAGGAATAACATTGAGTACAGGGATGACTGTAATACTGGGACGAGTAAGAGGTGCAGAGTAATGTCAAATAGTCCACCGAACCAGCACAAACGCACACGTGTCAAGCAAATCTGAATGGAACATAAAAATTGAAGGAGGACTTCTTATAGAGAGAGGCCCAAAATCTGCTGGAGGAGTTGGGATGGCAAGAGTGCAGAGAGCGGGGCGCTTGCCTGTCCGCAGATGCACCCCTAACCAGTCTATCATGGTCCGAAGACGGAAAGAAGCAGACGCCTGGGCAAACAGTCAAACTAGAAGGCTGGAGCATGGGGTCAGGCTGAGACATGCAGCCCAGAAGCAGGGAATCGTTGCAGAACCGCTGGACTCCTTGGAGCACCCAGACGGTGGCAGCAAAGCCAGGAAGCACCTGCGGACAACCGAAGCTAACCGTGAGCCTTCCTTAGAGATCAGGGAAACTGGGACTGTTGACGGAAGAACCAAAAGAAGGGAGAGTCACGAAAGAATGGTCTGGGACCCGTTACACGTTATGTGTCTCCAAGGGGATCTTCATAGTCACAGTACCTGGCAGGCTAGTATACCAAATGAACAGAATCCCAAGAGAAACAAGTGCGTGTCTGGGACCTACACCCACAGAGACAATTAAGACCTCAAAGGGGATCTTCATAGTCATAGTACCTGGCAGGCTAGTGTACCAGGTGTACATCTTTGGAGGGGAACCGAGTGGGAGCCTGGGAGCCTGGGACCCACACCCACAAATCTAATCAAGATTTTTGAATGTGATCTTAACAGCCACAGAACCTGCTAGACTAATATACCAGTTGGACAGAACTGGCAGAAAGTTAAGTGTGAGTCTTGTATCCACGCACAGGATCCATCAAGGCCTCCAAGAGAATTACCATAGTTCCAACACCTGGCAGTCGAGTATACCAGGTGGACAGAAGCCAGCAAGAAGCCAGTGCAAGCCTGGGACCCACAACAGAAGTTAAGGCTTTGACAAAAAATAACCCTATCCTGAGAAGTAGTAGTTCAAGTAAAGCATCTGTGGAGAATAGCAAAGCTAGTGAAGCACCATACCTCTTCTTACCTAACCTATCTACAGCATCCTAAGAAGTAATAGCTCAAGTGAAGCATCTGTGGAGCACAGCAAGATAGAGAAGCACAATGCCTCTTCTTATCTAACCTATCTACAGTATCCTCAGAAGTAGTTGAAAGCCAAGCAAAGAAAGACATTCTCTTGGCACTCGAAGAAGTGATTAGCTTTATAAATGATAAATAAATAAGTGTGAGCCAGACCAAGAGAACAGATCAATGTTCTTGATCCGAAGGGCTCGAATTGTAACTTGGAACTTTGGTTTGCATGCTTTGGAACTTTATTTTGTTACAGCATTTGGATCCTTAATTCACATCTTGAAAAGGAACTATGAATTGGGAAAGGGAGTCATTCCCTCAGGCAAAAGATCCCTTACCCACATGAACTGTAAATCATTGCCCAGGAGAAGGGAGCCATTCTCATGGACGAAGAACTGTGGTAACAGCTAAGTGTAAGGGATGGAAATAGATTTTGTACACAAGACGGTGGACTATTTACTTTGGACAGACATCCTGATAGAATCCTTACTTTGAAGGGATTGTGTCCTCCGACGTATTCCTTATCTTGATAGATTACTTCTAGCTTGCTGGCCTCGGAAAATGTTTTCAGTAGAGGGCGCTGCGCGTCGACGTCCCTCGAGTTGGTGTCCTTCGACAGCCACCGTATCGGCACCGACATCATCATGCGTATAAATAGACTTGCGCAGTGTCCGTTGCTCAGTTCCGTGTTTCCGCGCTTCGTGGGCCTCGAAATCGTGTTGCTCAGTTCGTTCTTCAAGTAGATTCTACTTATTCCTCGAATATATCTTACTCTTTTCGATGGCTTCGTCATCTGAACCGTCGACCCCACGGTCCGGCTTCAAAAAGTGTCGAGATTGTGGAAAGAAAATGTCATTGACGGATCCTCTCAGGATCTGTTTGTGATTCCTGGGATCGGAGCACCATTGTTCAGAATGCGAGGACTGCATGTCCATGACGGCGAAAGCCTTGAAGGAATGTAAGGGGAAGCTTGAATGAGGTAAGACTTTTAAAACTTCTACTCCTTTGAAAGTTTCCTCGGCAGAGTCGAGACATTCGTCTCCTCGCCGTCACAGGAAACATTCCCGTTCGAGGTCTCGAAGCCGTTCCCGTCACTCTTCGAGATCCAAACACTCGAAAATCAGGCGTCGAAGATCACCCTCTTCTTCGTCTTCTTCTGCTTCCCCGGAAAGGGTCACCTGCCCCACAAAACACAACTCTCCAGCAAAGTGGGAGGAATTCCGTAAAAAGATGGTTAGCGTCTTCGAGAAAGCGGCCTCGACCCCCTCGGAGACCGCTAAAGGTGATACCCTGGGTGTCATCGACGCCATCGTCGAAGGTCCCTTCGACTCATAAATCTGCATCATTGACGCCATTATCAAAGGGCCCATCGACGCATAGATCGGTCGAATCAATGCCGTCTTCGACGCCGATGTCGGCGCCGATAAAGGACAAACCTACGGCTGTCACTACTTCGCAGTCAGTAGTCATACCGAGGGCTTCCACCATGACCTCGAGAATGTCGTCGATAACCTTGACGACTCTGAGTAGGATTCTGATCCTCTTGAGTTCTTCGAGGTCTCTTCATACCTTTTCGACGCCTTTTTCGGTTTCTTCGAAGCCTTTGACTTCCACGTTGACGACGTTGATGTTTTCTCAACCGGTTACTACAAGCTTGGCCCCATCTGCTTTAGAAATGGGCTTTAAGCCATTTCCAAGGTCAGATTATTTCAGAGTCTTGTCCTCTATTTATGAGGAAGGGGAGGATTCTGATCTGGAAAGACCTT
This sequence comes from Ambystoma mexicanum, assembly GCF_040938575.1. Lineage (NCBI taxonomy): Eukaryota > Metazoa > Chordata > Amphibia > Caudata > Ambystomatidae > Ambystoma > Ambystoma mexicanum. The sequence goes on along the minus strand of NC_090926.1, from coordinate 572,863,922 downwards.
TTGGGTTGCAGAGGACTAAAACACCTGTACCAGAGGAATTTATCTCTGAAGAAAATAGGTTGAAGGGCCTTCAAGAATCCTTGCATGATGCAAGTGGGTTAGATACTTCCCCAGAAGTAGAATTTGCCAAACCAGACCCAGGGAAACTTGCTGAGACCCCTTATAGAACTTTAATGGCCAGAATGATAGAATTCATGGGTTGGTCTACACCTTCACCTGCTTTTCAACAAGATGTTCTTACAGACATTTTAATTAAAGGCCCACAGGAAGATCCTGTGGTTCCATTTCATACTGCATTGCAGAGGAAAATATCGGCCAACTGGGAAACTCCTGAGGTTATCCCGGCAGTTAACCAAAAACTATCTGCCAAATATAGGGTATCTGCTTCCGACCCTGAATATTTGTCCAAACATCCAACTCCAGAGAGTCTGGTTGTTCAAGAAGCAACTTCATTGAACAGTAGATCTGCATACCCTACTGTTCCACAAGACAGGGATGATAAGAGATTTGACGCTATGTCAAAAAAGGTTTTTTCTGCGTGTAGCATGGTGCTTAAATACGGTGGTCAGTGATAATGTCGAATCCAATAATGTCGACAGTCAAAATGTCGGAAAAAAAAATGTCGAAAAAAATAATGTAGAAAAGCAATAATGTCGAATTTTTTCTACATTTTTTCGAATTTTCAGAAAAAAATAAATAAATAATTAAAATGTGTTGAATATGAGGGGTGAGAGGGTGGTGGGGGGATGGCAGGGAGGTGTTTGGTGAGGGGGGTTGGGGTAAATTATATTTTCCTTGTTTATTTATTTATTGAATAAATAAATAAATAAATATATAATTAAAATGTGTTGAGTATGAGGGGTGAGAGGGGGGCGGGGGCTGGGGAGGGGGGGTGTTGGGTGAGGGGGGTTAGGGGGAACCCCCCCTAGTAAATGATACTCTTCTTGTTTATTTATTGAATAAATAAATAAATATATATATATAATTAAAATGTGTTGAGTATGAGGGGTGAGAGGGTGGTGGGGGGGTGTTGGGGGTGGCAGGGGGGTGTTGGGTGAGGGGGTTGGGGGGGGACTCTTCTTGTTTATGTATTTATTGATAGTGCTAAATGACATTTTTTTCGACATTTTTTTTTCTAAAAAATGGACTCTTTTCATTATATGTATAGGTTTTCGACATTATTGTTTTCGACATTTTTGTAAGTCGACATTTTTGTAAGTGGACATTTTTTTTCCGACATTATCACTATGAACCCTTAAATACATCAATGCTACTTGTACGCTCGCAAGATTCAGCCATACACTTTGGGAGTGTCCTTCATCAGCGGCTGACTGCCTCCCGGAAGTGGAAGAAAGGGAAGCTTTTCTGAACATCATTAAAGATGGTAAAGACGCAATGTGCGAATCCCTTCAAACTGGCTGTTAGGCAGAAACCTGTGCAGTTCCCTTAGGGACCACTGCAAAATATGTAGGACTACAGGTGGTTGGCAGTAAACCCAATTGGTAGCAGTCTGTACCACCCAGATTTACCTGGTAGCTGTGGCTGAGCAGTCAGACTTCTCTCAAGATGAGTTAGGCAGTATGCAGAGTATACACAATAGGTACAGAGACACAGTTGTACAGTAGTACAAGCAAACACTGACCAGAGCTTTGATGTTAAAGTATATAATTATTTATTTAAAGACACACTTGTAATTTACACTAGCACAAAAAGAGGTAAGTAAATTCAACACACTGTCACTATTACTAGATGTACATCCCTTATTCCTTATCAGACAAGTCTTAGTTAACACCACTTATTTCAAGACAGAGGTGAGCACTTAAATAAAGATTGCACTCTAATAAGTTAAGAACAAGTGAGGGAAAAAGGCAGAAATTAGGAAAAGCACACAACACAATACTTTAGAAGCACCCAGCAAGGCAGGAAAGTCAAGTCTACTTGTGAGCAAAAAGTTCAGAGGCCAGGCTCCCTCATTGAGAGAACAGAGCACCAATACGCCCAAGATCACACAGTCTTGAAAAGTCTTGCAGGGAGTTCAGAAAAGAATTAAGTCAGCTCAGAAAAGTTTAGTTAGCCAGCCTAGGGCCAACCCGACGTGGAGGAAAGCTGAAGGTCGTTGCACTGCCAGGGAAGAAATCAGCCGCAGAGTTCTCTGGTTAAAAGGTAAGGCCCTTTTATTCGCGGTTCGCGGTGGTGGAAAAACCGTGGTATCCCGGTTGCCGGGGTGCTTGGCACAGGCAAAGCGGCCACGAGATGATCCTGGAAGGCGAAAAGACGGGCAAACTGGTTATCCCCACCAGTCAAAGGAAGAAGACTCTCCGGACTGGAGATCTCCTCTGTCGTCGGGAAAAGTGGTGAGACGGTTCAGCAGGGCTCCACCGGTGGTGTCGTCGTTGCAGGTCGGCTCAGCTTCTCCCTCTTCGGATTCTTTAGGTCCTGTGGCGACTTCTGAAGTTCCAGTCCCCAAAGCCCTGCTTTTATGCAGCAAACCCCCATTCATTCAGCCTAGCTGTCAATCAAACATGCTAAGTGGTGAGCCGGGCGGCTCACCACTTGGGCCAATCACACAAGCGTGCGACTTGAGATGCCAAGGCAACTCAGTCCAGAGTACCTAAACCCCCTCCCACATCCCCTGTGGTACCACAGTGACAGTATCAGCAGGGCCATGGCGGCAAGTAGTACAATCCACAGATTTGCGTGGTTGCGAAAGTCTGGTTTTGCTCCAGATGTACAGGCCAGACTTTTGAATATGCCATTTGACGGCTCTTCTTGATTTGGTAAGAAGGCTGATGACAGCCTAGAGAAGTTACAAAAATCCAAGGCAGCAGCAAAATCCCTTGGAGCTGCAATCCGTCAAACTCCCTATCGCCCCTCAGGAACCTCTTGGAGAGGTAAGTCCTTTCGTTTTTATTCCGCATTCGGAAAAGGCAGAGGACAGCCGGCTCAAAGAGGCCAAAAGAAATTCACCCGAGGTGGACGGGTTAAAAGTACAAAAGCCGCAGCAGCAGCAGCAGCAGGTGCCTCTTTACCCTCGGCATCTTCATCAGCCGCCTCTAAACCACTCTGAGGACTCTCCTCACAAGACACCAGTGTTAAGACGGATTTCTGAACTCTGTCCTGGTGGCGCAGAAGTTCAGAAGGCCAACCTAATTACTTGGAACAGGGTAACCTCTGGACGAGCCAGACCAATCAAGGTAGCGATCGCGGCGGTCAAGACTAGGTCTCAAGAGGGGTGAGGGTGACTGAAAGCCCGCAATGAGCACACAAAGCAAGATCACTTACAAACTACTCCAAACAGTTGTTATATTAAAAATATATACACATTTATTTCAAGGCCTTTAAAACAATGACCGTAGCGAGAAAATCACAATATAACGATAGTAAACCAACACATACCATATCAACACAATATATATACAAATACAACAAGTCTCAAGCGTTATATGCACGAAATGTGTAGTCCACCTAAAAGGGAGGGAAAACAGGCAGTGCGCAATAATGCTTAGACCCAGTTCGCCTTCAGAGGCACCTAACTAGATGGAAGTCCGAGCTCTGCGAAGAGTGGAGCCTTGTGCTCAAAAGTACCTGCACGCGCTGGTGCCAACGGGCAAAAGGAGAAGCTCTTCGAGGGAAATCAGGCAGTTCAGTTTAGTGCACAAAAGAAGAAGAACAAGTTCCGCGACTCAAGCCTCCACAGTGGGCAGAAGCAGAGCGCGAGTACGGAAAAGGGTGCTGTTTGACACAGCGGGGGAAAGCAATGGGCTCCTGCAGGAGGGCGACCAGATCCTAGCTATGCTACTCACCGGTCCCCGATGCAAGCAGACCCAGGCTTCTCCGCGTCAGTTTCAGCAGCTGGCAGGTTCAGAAGAGCAGGGAACGCCTCGTCGTCGTGTTGAGTAAAAAGACGCCCCAATCGAAGAAACCCGCACAGTTTGTTACCACAGCAGGGCAACGGAGCGGCCGTGTGTATCTGAGCCAAATGTACACTACTCACTTCAGACCTGGGAACGCCAAGTGTACGAAGCGTGTGAGAGTGACAAGGACTCGAAATACGACACAACCTCGCGGCGGTTACAGAGCAAGACTCCCGTGTAAGCTGGTCAGTCAGCTGGATGGCCCAGAGACGCTTTCGAAGGCTTACTGGCAGGAGATGGTGAAGATGCCGAGAATAGCTGTTCCCGCTATTCCAAGGGTCTAAGTACCAGTACAGGCCTTCTGGTTCGATCAAAGGTGAAAAGGGTTTCACAAGGCGACAGCAGTGCGGAGGAGAAGTCCTTCAGCGGGTCACCAGCGATTCCTCGGTCCAGCCTCTTGGTTGCAGGATACTTGGCTCCTGTATTCCTTCGTTCGTGAGAACTCAGGAGATCGACATGGTAGTGGTGTTTCCAGCCCCCTCTTATCCACGGTTCCCTTCGCGCCAAAACGGAGGGGACCCAATGGGAGATCCGCTCATCAACACTCACACCATTCGTGGACCAATCACGGACCACGGTGGTCCCAGGCATTCACACCACCCTAGACTCTCTGGCACCCAGGATGTGTATTGGGACCAGACATCCCAGCCCACATCCTGGAGGCACACACAAGACATGTAGAAGCCCGCGAAAGCATCCGTGTTTTGCGGGAAAGTACATGCCCAAATAAGGAAGGCCCCGGGTCGGCTCGACCTGGGGAAGGTGAAGGGAGCAAGACGGTCAGCGGACAGGACAAAGGAGCCTCGTGGTCTGGCCATTTTGGGAGCCAGGCCACCATTTTGGGTTAAGCGCGAGAAACGCGCTTAGAACGCCAAAAGGAGCTCAAAACACAAGAAACAATCGCTGCCACCATTCCCGTCCCTGAATCACTTGCCCCGATCAGATACAACCCTAAACGAGTATCTAGGGCCTGTAGAAGGCTAGAGACCCAAGAGAGCTGTAACTTAGCTTACAGTGCCCTCTTGTGTCATGTTGCACGAAAGCCGCAACATGATAAAAGAAACTACGGGAAACAGCGTTCCCCGGTACTGACTGTCTTAAGGGCATGTCAGTTTCCCCGTAAGAAAGGAGCGAAAGCCCAGAGGAGTGCGGCAGAAGGCTGCGCTTCTCTGGCAAAGTCGAGAACAAGGTGAAAAACAACTGCAAAAAGTTTAGGGATTGCCACATGGAAGGAAAATTACCTACAATTACGAAATCTTTCCTAACAACCAGTAGGGGGCAGGTTAACTCAACATCTGACGGAATGGCAGGCTATTACGTCAGATGCTTGGCCATTGGAGACAGTTGCCCAAGGTTACTGCCTGCCTTTTCTACGCACCTCTCAGAGTCATCCACCGGGGAACAACTCTTTGAAGGTTCCAGATCCGCTCCTTTTGCAGGAGATTCTAGACCTGCTGGAGAAAGGTGCCATAGAACCGGCACCTGTAGCAGAGAGGAACAAGGGTTGGTACTCCCCCCTACTTCTTGATACCGAAGAAGGACGGAGGACTGAGACCTATCTTGGATTTACGAGAATTGAACAAGTTCCTCAGGAAGGACAAGTTCAAGATGATAACTCTCTCTCAGATCCTTCAGGCCCTCCAGCTTCAGGACTGGCTGGTATCTCTGGACCTTCAGGATGCTTATTTCCATGTGCCAATCCATCTCAAACACAGGAAATACCTGAGGTTCGCAATTGGCAACTGTCATTATCAATTTCGAGTTCTGCCAATTGGGCTGACCTCCGCCCGAGGGTCTTCACCAAGCTAATGTCGGTAGTGGCTGCAAGTCTAAGGAGGGAAGAGATATCACGTCTACCCCTACCTAGACGATTGGTTGATCAGAGCTGTATCTTCGGAACAAGCTCAGATTCAGCTAGATTATGTCTGCCACTTCCTTCACAAACTGGGCTTCTCCCTCAATTTAAAGAAGTCACAGATGATACCATCACAGAGACTCCAGTTTATCGGAGCGGTCCTGGTCACTTCCCTGGGGAAAGCCTCATCATCCAGAGGTGGGGGCTCAAGATATTCTGCAGATGGTCACCAAGTTTCAAAATGCCCAACGTCTCCCAGCCTTCGCCTTTTTGAGGTTGCTAGGCCTCATGGCATCCTGCATCTTCCTTGTGCCAGAGGCTCGCCTGAGAATGAGATCTCTTCAGTGGGCACTAAGAACTCAGTGGTCGCAATTCTCAGGAAGAATGACAGACTTCCTTCAGGTTCCGGACAAAGTGGCTCGAGACCTTCAGTGGTGGGCCTGTTGGGAGAACATTTTGAAAGGAGAACTGTTTTGGCAACCATGGCCGGAGATAACAGTAGTCACGGATGCCTCACTCACGGGGTGGGGAGCCCATGCCAACGACTTGACCATCAGCGGTCGTTGGTCTCCATCGGAGTCCAGACTACATATCAACCTGTTGGAGCTGAGAGCTATCAGACTAGCTCGGAAGGCTTTTCTGCCATCTGTACAAGAGAAAAATGTCCTAATAATGACGGACAATACAGTGGCCATGCACTACCTCAACAAAAGAGGAGGCGTAGGATCACTGCCACTGTGCAGAGAGGCGATGCAGCTCTGGTTTTGGGCAATTCAGGAAGGAATCTCTCTATCGGCAGTTCACTTAGCCGGAGAGAAGAACTTGACAGCGGACGCTCTGAGCAGGGAGAGCACAGTCTCTCACGAGTGGGAGATAGCTCAGAAAGTCCTTCAAGAGTTCTTCGCCCTTTGGCGAACCCCTCAAGTGGATCTGTTCGCCACCAGTATCAACAGGAAGTGCGATCAGTTTTGTTAATGGGAATTTCCCCCGAGAGGAGCTCTAGGTGACGCGTTCGTGGTAGACTGGGAGTTTCCACTTCTGTACACGCTTCCTCCAGTCCCTGTTATTCCTCAGATGATCAGGAGGTTGAGAAGATTCCGGAAGACTATGATCCTAATTGCCCCAGACTGGGCCAGGAGAACGTGGTACCCGGACCTTCTGGACATGTCCATCTGCCCTCCGATTCATCTTCCACACAGGGAGGATCTACTCTCGCAGAAGGGAGGTCAGTTTCTCCATCCAGACATCAGAACCCTCAACCTTCACGCTTGGTTTCTGAAAGGTTGAGATACAAGGATTGGGCCCTCCCAGATGATGTCATGGAGGTGTTGCTTTCAGCCAGAAGGCCAGCAACAAAGCCTTTTTACCGCTGCCGTTGGAACAAGTTTTGCAGCTGGTGTAGAGAAAAGAATATTGAACCCTTTTCATGTGGTACACCAATGGTGTTATCCTTTCTACTCCATTTGGCGAATTCAGGTCTTCAAGTTGGTACGATCAAGGGCTACCTCGCAGCGCTATCGATCTTCAAGCGCACTGCAGAGGAGCCATCATATTTCAAATTACCCTTAGTAATACAATTTGTGAAGGGGTTAACTAATGTCTGTCCCCCGAGACTGTTCCAAGTTCCCTTATGGGACTTTGTCTTAAATTTCCTGATGGGTACTCCTTTTGAACCACTCCACTCTTGTTCGTTAAGATTTCTCATCCTTAAAACTGTCTTATTAGTGGCTTTGACATCTGCCAGAAGGGTGAGCGAATTACAAGCCCTATCTTGTAAACCCCCTCATACAATTTTTCACAAAGACAAAGTTGTCCTACAAGTGAAGCCTAATTTCCTCCCAAAGGTGGTTTCTGAATTCCACATCACTCAGAAGATAACCTTACCCTCATTCTATCCTCCTCCCCATCCAGGGAAAGACGAAGAGAGGCTACATAGGGTGGATCCAAGGCGAGCCTCGAGTTTTTTTATCAGCAGACTTGCTAGGATTCTTGCTAGGATTACGCAAGCAGACCAACTGTTCATAGGTTACACAGGGCACAAATTAGGATTGCCAATTACAAAACAGACCATTTCCAGATGGATTATTTTAGCCATTCTAAAATGTTACAAATGGGCAGGGAAAGTGCCCCCTCAAAATCTTACGGCTCATTCAACCAGGGGTATCGCAGCCTCTTCGGCCCTCCAAAGAGGGGTACCGATTCGAGACATATGTGCGGCTGCCACATGGTCGTCCGCACATACCTTTACAAAATTCTACAATCTGGATTCCTCCTCTAGCCAAGAGACTAGATCTGGCAAAGATGTGTTACACTCTGTTCATTCTTAAAGGGGAATATACTCCCACCTCTGTTTACACACCACTGCTATGGGAGTCTATCAAGATAAGGAATACGTCGGAGGACACAATCCCTTCGAAGAACAAGTTACTTCTTACCTGGAAACGTTCTTTCGATGGGATGTTCCTCCGACGTATTCCTTATCGCCCCTCCCATCCATCCCCTCAGTAAAACTTCCCTTGTGGTTGCAGCTTACGCTCCTTCAAGGTCAATAACCAATTCATGCACAGCTACTCTTAAGCTTCAAAACGGAACTGAGTAACAGACGCTGCGCGAGTCTATTTATATGCATGATGACGTTGGCGCCGATACGGAGGCTGTCGAGGGACACCAACTCGAGGGACGTCGACGCGCAGCGCCCTCTACTGAAAAAATGTTCCGAGGCCAGCAAGCTGGAAGTAATCTATCAAGATAAGGAATACGTCGGAGGAACATCCCATCGAAAGAACGTTACCAGGTAAGAAGTAACTTGTTCTTTAAGTTGAGGCAGGGAAACCCTTCTCAGTATTAGGGAAATGTAGGTTTCTCCTTTTCCTTTTGATTAATAAAAGTTTATGCCAACCAATATGCCACTCCTGTGTCAGTCTCCTCCTTCTGATCACTTACAGGGCCATCATGTTCCCCTGCACATAGAAAATAAGCTCAAAGAGAACCAAATCACCCTCATTGGTTCTTAAGGTGAAGAGTACAACTTTAAAATAAAAAATAAAAAGTTTGTATTTGGTTTTCAAACAGGAAGTAAATAGAACAATCAACAAGGAAGAATTGCCTCAGGAGAGAAACATTTCACATAAAAAAGCTCATCGATACATGGAGTAATTAAATAAAAACAAATGTACAAAAGAGGCATCAAGGTCAAATTCATCAGTTAGAGGGGATTCAACATAAGGGCTTGGGATTCATCAAAAGGGTCTACAGGGTAGGTCACCATCAGGGTATCCGCATTTGCAGAGTACAACTTTGATGTCCATGCTATCCACTTAGGCCCAAAGCCACAATTCTTCAGGACCTCTGTGCCCAATAGACCTTTTCAAATCCCTTCTCACCATCTAATGAGAGCAAGACCAGGTAAGCTACCAAGCGGGAATCATGCAATTATTGTATGCTTCTAGACAACACTGATTAAGCCCTACCTAATCAGTGTGGATCACATCAGACAAGAAATTCACTAAACTTGTAGCTAAATGGCTTATGAGAATGTTAGCGTCCACGTCAAGCAAAGATATAGGATCCTCTCATTAGGGATAGCAGAAATTGATGCCTCAAGAAAAGGAGGAGGAATACCCGGTGCTGCTATTATCTAGTTGAAAACTGCCTATAGCGTAGGTGCTATAACATCGTAGAACTGTTTATAGAATGAGACTGAGCAATCATCCGGCTCTGGGGCTCTTCCTGATTTCATACCCCTAATTGCTTAAAGCACCTCTCTCTCCTAAATTGATGTGTAGTGCGACCCTTCTTTCTACCATGAGTTTAGGTAAACCAAGAGCTTAGAGATAATCCCCCTAAATTGTTGATCCATCATCCAGGTGGCCAGGAGACGGCCATCGCTTTTGGATCCAGTTCCTGGGGGTGGAGCAGTGTGGGAGGATCACCTGGAAGGGCGGTCTTCGTGGAGTGGGACATTGGATGGTGAGACGCAGTATCCCCTTCCCTTTAACACTTTTCCCCCATCCTACCAGGTAGGATACTTAGGAACTCAACCCCCTTTCCCGACACAAACATTTTCTCAAGAACAGCTCACCGCGAGCGAAAACGGACTAACACCAGAACCGTATACCTGACATGTCCCAATACAATTGTCAGGCCATTACTGATCATTACACACACCTGACTTCCATCACACTTCCTCACACGCATAAAAGCCGCTGCCCCGAAAGCACACTTTGAGCAAGGAAAAAAATAGCACACGAGGAAGCAGCAGTTCCAAGATGGAATTTTAATACGAGGAAAAAGTCACTGAGACCAGAAAGGGTTGCAAGGAGCCAAGTGCCCATGACCTTTTCAGACCGCTATTTTCGTGAACCTTGGAAGATATGAAACCTAAGACCTGGAACTAAAGCTGAAGAAACCTGCATTGTGTGTCAGAGGTACCCGGGGTTCTCCCGTGTCCATAAGCAAGGCGGGGAGGAGCAGTTGCCGCTGTGGGCCTGTCCTTGGCTCCTATGATAAAGACTGCACAGCCAGAGAGACTGATACCAGACCAGCCTGTGTTAGCAGCAACAACGTATGAAGAAATCTAAAGAGAACAGTGTGTGAAACGTATGTGATGAGCGACACCAATATAATTGAAAACCAGAGGAGCGACTGAACTTTTGAGGCCAAGAAAGATATCATAGACAGAGAGGTCCGGCGACACATTGGTGGTCATTCGAAGATGTCTGTTAGGTATCCAACTGATTGGCAATTGTGAAAAGGGAATTTGGAGATGGAAATGGTCCTGCAATGGGTCAAACTAAACCCTGTGTGCATTTGAAAGTTTTCAATAGTTTAATGTGAACTGAAATTGGTCAGAGCTCAGCTGAGGGAGACTAATTGTGTAAGAGGAAGGATCTGAGCCCGGCTGAGGGGTATCCGGGTTGACCCGTGAGTCACCCGAGAAGGAATATTCTCTGAACATTGTAAAAGGGGGATCTGAGCCCGCAAGAGGGGGATCCACAGTAACAATTGTTATATAAAAGGCACCTGAGCCCGGCTGAGGGGGATCCAGGGTGAATCACCTGAAATGCATACTTATAAGAGGAAAAGAACTTTGTGTTTTGTTTTGGTACATCAGGCCCTCTGAATCAAGAGACTTTTGACAAATAAAGAGAATTGGGGACAGAAGGCCCTGATGCTGGTAAAGGAAGTGTATCCTCGTGCCGAAGAAGCCAGAGTATGTGCTTTGCTCTAGTGAACCGCCTTGTCCCGCGCTGAAAACGTGGGGAAAGGAAGCCAACGGCCTGAACATCCTGATATATCTTTTTATTAACACTTCTTTCTTTTTCATGAACACTCCCCCACACTATTTGTATTTAGCGGTAAGGATTGGCAATCTTTTTTTTTTTATAGTATAGGCCCTTTTACTCCCCTTTCCTCTAAATTGAATGGGCGTCCCTCGCTAGGGACAGGAGACGGAACCTTTTTCACCAGAAAATATCTTCTTCAGAGGCGCGTTGGTGTGCGGCCCTGGGAGCATGCGCTCCCCTGACTCTGGCCACCAGCGTCACTCCTCAGTCCCCTTTTCCGCATCGACGGGAACGGACCGCTATCACCAGCGCTCCTGGGCTTGGCTTCAACCTTATAATTCCACATGCTCTTCCCTGGATTCTGTCTTTGGATTTCTGTTTTTTGGTCTTAATCGGGTACTCGGTCCTCTGGCGCCAAGCTCCTCCCCGGCGCATGTCGACGCCATTGAGCTTCAGCAGTTGTCCAGCCTGCGAGGGGCTCTTCCCTACGTCTGACCCCCACGCTTTTTGCCTCCACTGCCTTGGCCCCGAACATGGCTGGGAGGGTTGTACCGCGTGTGATGTGCTTACACTGTGCGCTCTGAAGAACAGGCTAGCTCGGTGGAGGGAGCTCTTCGAGATGTCGCCTCCAGAGGACTTGAAGAACTTCGTCAAACACAAGTCAAGGCCCAAGGTAGGGCCGCTTTTTTCCATTGCACCTCGCAATGCCATCTCCTTCCCAAGGAAACTTCGGAGCGGGAGGGACCGCTCAGGTTCTCGCACCAGCACAGGTACCGAGGCTGATTCTGCTACTGGCCGCCAGGCCGAGGGGTCGCTAGATCCTTCCGGAGACAGTGCTGAGGGACCGCAAGGTTCTACTACAGGGTGTCCGCCTGAGGGGCTACGCCTCCCAGGCCTCGTCCTGAGGTTCAGGGTAGGCCTCAAGCTCCACCACCAAAAGTTTCTGCAGGTGGCCATGGCCCAGCGAGGCAAGCACCACGGTGCAGGCACGCGACATGCAGCCCGACAAAATGGCTGCCGCCCAGGTGGTAGATTGAGTGTCCAGGTTGGACCTGTCTTCTCCAGGTACGTGGCCTACAGCTTATCCTTCAGCGTCGCAGGGCAGATACACCTCGCAACCAGCAAGGCAGAGTACACACAGACCCCAGCAGTCGCACGCTACTCCGTCAATCCACCTACCACCCCACCAGCCTGCGAGGACCGGTTTTTTGAGAAGTTCCTCAAGCTTATGAGGTCCCCTCAGATGAGTGCCATCCTTTGGGATGTGATCAGGGACATGTGGGCATGTGATCAGGGACCTTCAGTCTACCTCCTGTGCCTATAGTCATTCCTCCTATGGCTCCAGCGCCTCATGGCCCTGTGCAGCCCGTACTGCCCACGCCGGGTCCTTCGATTCCGGCATCCCTGCCTCCTACAGTTTAGTCGGTTCCACACCAGCCTCCACGGCAGCCTCTGGCCACGGTCTCCCCACCTCAGCCTTTGGCCCAACACTCCTCCACCTGCTCTGGACCAGACGGACGACCTAGTGGACACGAAAGAGGAGGAGGACCTCGACACGCCATCTTCAGCCAAGGCCTTTCATGAACGGCTCACAGGTTTGGCAGAATACTTGGGGCTTCCGGAACCGGAAGTTGAACAACCGGAGGCGGGTGTCCTGGTTGAGGTCCTCACTCTACGCTCGCGGCGAGCATAGAGTGAGGACTCTATGCAGAAGGACATTGTCCAAAAAGGGACAGCTTAAACCCCATTCGACCCAGCCTACCAATCAGCGCCTTGACGGCAAGTACAGGCAACTGGAGGGGGATCCACTCTTGCTGTTGGTGCACCCTCAACCACACTCGTCGGTGATTGCCACGGCCTCACTCTACTCTACTGCAAGCCTCAGTCATCATCGGCCACCTCGTCTTCGGCATTTCTAGGCAAGGAGGAGGAGATCTTGAGGCCTATGGAATGAATGTCTATTCCAATGCCTCGCTACACCTTTGTCAATCTAATGCAGATGCCATGCTCACAGCCGTTAATCAGAGGCTTTGGCAGGAAATAGCTCACTTCCTCCCAGAACTTCCAGTGCACAGTCAGGTACATTTCAAGGCGGGGCTGGCAGAAGCAAAAATGGTGGGCCAAGACATCATGGAGTCCACCGTCGCACTTATAGACACCTCAAGGCATGTCATCTGCTTCGCCGCGTACATGAGAAGGACGGCCTGGCTACGGACTACGAAGTTCAACCCGAATGCACAGGAACGCATATTTGACCTTCCAATTCGCTGGTGGCAATCTTTTCATTCCACCACCGATGAGGAACTTGACAGTTCCCAGACTGCTAAATCCTCATCTATCCTCACAAAAGCCATGCCTAAAACGTACAGCCAGACGCATCAGCGTTCTGACAAGGTGCGGGCCTTTGGCGGGTAACGTGGCTTCCAGGAACGGAAGTCAAGACAGCCGGACCGGTCTCCAAGTCTGCACCACCGCAAGCAACACAGGGCAGGGAGCACGGGCTTCTCTGTCTCCCTCCTCAGCCCCAGTCTCAGAGGGAAAGAAACCATGACATGCACCCCACTGGTTGGGCAGGCTTGCCCTTCACGCACAGTATTGGCGCGCAAGGTTTGCGGACTCATGGATACTATCAGTGGTGTCCACGGGCCTACCGGTTCCTCCCTCTCCTCCCTCCTCCCCTCCCACAGATTGGGACAACAACTCTGCTGGCAGAAATTTGATTGCTCGTAGAGAGGACGGCAGTGGAAGAAGTCCCAGCCTCCCAGCGGGGCATGGGTTTCTACTCTGGCCTGCGAGTTGTGTTGGACCTTTCCACCTTGAACCTGACCCTCCCTCTTCAAAAGTTCAAGGTGGTTACCCGCTGATTGTGGAGACACTGTGCAGGGGAGACTGGATGTGCTCCCTGGATCTGAAGCACGCTTACCTACACGTTGCGATTTGGCAGCCTCATCGGTCCTTCCTGAGTTTCAGGATCATGGGCTTCCATTTCCAATACAAGGTTATACCCTTTGGCCTCAATTTAGCCCCCAGGGTCTTTAACAGGCTTATGAATGCAGTGGCAGACTTTCTCCGGGCTCAAGGTCACCATGTCTACCCCTACCTGGATGATTGGCTCATCAGGGCGAGATCACCAGAGGCGGTCCATCACACCTCCTCCATCCTCGTGAATACACTCCACGAATTGGGATTTTCAATCAATCTCAAGAAGTAACAGCTGCAGCCCACGCAGAGTCTAACTTTCCTGGGCCTCATCTGGGACACAAGCTCGGGCAGAGTTTTCCCCACAGAGGACAAGATCGCAGACATCAAGAGGGCCACTGGGAATTTTCTCAGCCGAGCGGTGACCTCAGTCGGGTGGTACCAGCACCTCTTGGGGATCATGGCAGCATTTTCTTACTGGCAGTGCCTTACACGAGGCTCAAAATGAGAAGATTTCATTTCACATATTCTCCAGCATGGGGTTTGGCATGAATTCACATGCTCATGAGAGGATAGCTCAGGGACAACGTGCTCACTTTGGAAGCAAGACGACACGGAGCAACATCGGTTCGATCCCCGGGTCTGCTCTTAGAAACCTCTGTGTATTAACCGCGTTATAAATAGCCTATCATATCATATGTCATGAATATTCCCTGTCATCAGGCTGGGAATCCTCCGTAAAAGAAAAAACAGTTTCACTTTCACTTAAAAACTGTATTCCTCCTCTAAACCAATCACTGTCCTCTGGGTCATACTGCATGACAGTCCTCTGCCTAAGCCCCTCCTCTGACAGCATCTTCAGATTTTTACCACACGCTTCAGTGTTGGGAGTCCTCGAGTTTGCTCTCCGAGCTATTTGTACTTTTTTTTTATGTTTCAATGAGATTTTCTTTTCTTTCAAATTCAAGTTTTATTGGCATCAGCGCATCAACAATACAGTGCAGGAAATCTGCAGTCATCTTTATATTTCTGAATACCAATCAGGTTTTTATGTTTTCTTCCCGTTCCCCAACAAGTTCCAAACAAACCTCCCCCCCCTCCCTATCCCAACATTGTTCCGTCCTTTACGGGGCTATCTCTCTTTCAGTCTCTCCGAGATCTCTGCTTATGTCTCTACGTTTATGTCTTGAGGCCGAGGAGTCTTAGCGGGGCACCCCCAGAGATCAACAGTTTGTGGGACCTCACTTCCATTCTTCTCCGGTCCGTTCGTGCCTCCCTGCACCTATCGCTCACCAACAGAACTATTCATTCTCGTCTCTGAGGCAGTTGTTCCAGCTCCCCAACCCCCCCCCCTCTTCTGCCACCCGTATGTGTTCTGGGTCATATTTCTCCAGGAACGGTGCCCACTCAATGGCCTTTGACGGCGATCGATTGTGGATTAGTCTCATCGATTCCTCCATCTATTATTATCTATTATGTGTAAGTCTAGCTCCTTAGTTGCCCTTAGTTGCCCATTCCTGTTTACTATGGAGGGAATCTCTTTTCCATCCTCCAGCCAGGCATGCCCTCACCGCCAATAGGAGATAATCCGGCATGTGCAGTAGTTTCACCCAGTCTTCTTCTGTTGTTTCGGTCCCAAACAGCACCAGTGTTGGGTCTACCCTCCTTTCAAACCCCAGCCAGGTCCCTGAGCTAACCCAGCACTTCCTTCCAGTACCGTTGTACCTTATCACAGTTCCACCACACATGCCAATAGTCTGTTATGTGTCCACATTTCCTCCAGCAGTGGGGGGTCTGCCCCCGGGTACATCTTTCCTAATCTTGCCGGGTCCCATTGCCACCTGTGTAAGAGTTTGAGCCCATGCTGCTTATATTGACAGGCTACAGATGTTTGATGAGCGTTCAGGCAGAGCAACTTCCATAGATCTGGGTTTATCTCCTTTCCCATGTCTCTTTCCCATCTCCTCTTGAGTGTATTTACCTAATCCCCTCTTGCCTCCAGTAAAGCCAGATGCATCTTTGAGATGAGACCCCTGCTGCCCCTAGCCGTGTCTAATATCCGCTCCGTAGGTGTCAGCTCTCTTTGCAGTTTTTGCTCCCATCTGTCTGACATTAGCGCTCCCTTCAGTAGCAGGTATTTAAAGACAGACAGGCTTCCCATCCCCAAGGCCGTTTCCAGATCTGCTATCACCACAAATCGATCTTTCTTAAGAACCTGCCCCACCCTTTCAAGTCCTGCTTAGAACCAGTCCTGGAAGCGTTCATGGTTTGGTATGTAGTCACGTATGGCCGGTGCCCAAATCTGGCTTAACTGGGAGGGCCAGGTCGTAACCCCCTTCATCTCTTTTTTGTTTCTCCAGAGTGTCAATACGGGGACTAAAGCTCTGTGTAAGAGAATCACCTAGGCGCCCATAACCACTCCCCCAATTTGACCGGGCGGAAGCAGTAGTTTTCTATCCCTACTCATAGTTTGTCCCTGTCCGCACGCAGGTGGGGGACCAGGGCCCTGAATTGGGCTGCCCTGTAGTATGTTCTCATCTCAGGTAGACCCCCCCGCTTTTCCTTCGGTTGGATCAATAGCTTAAAGGCTACTCTTTGCTTTCCCCCTTGCCACAGGAAGCTAAGCATTTTCTTCTTCATCTCTTCAAAGTGAATCCCGGGTATGTCTATTGTGAGTGCTTGGTATAAATATAATATTCGGGGGAGAATCGCCATTTTGAGCGCATTTAACCGCCCAAGCCATGAGATGGTGAGCTTCTCCCATTTTTCCATTTCACCAGCTAATCTATGCAGAAGTGGGGGGGAAGTTACCTTCGTAGATCCTCTCCAGCTTCCTTGGTATTTGCACCCCTAGATATTTTATGCAGCTCCTTTCAATTGGTATCCCCAAATCCGCCCATCTAAGCAGTTGTTTGGGCTTTTCACCCATGGGGAGGAGGATTGATTTGTATATATTTATCTTAAATCCTGACACCTTTCCATATTCCCCTATGACCCGAAGAACATTATGGAGCGAATTACCGGTGTCAGCAAGGTACATAAGGATGTCGTCCACGTACATGCTGATTTTATGCATCTTTTGCCCTACCACGACCCCTCTTATCTCCTCTTCACGCCTGATCTTCTCACCCAGGGGCTCCATGGCCAGAGCAAACAGCAGGGATGAGAGAGGACAGCCCTGCCTCGTGCCTCTAGTCAGGGGGAATTCACACGACGTGACCCCGATAACCATGACTCTAGCTGTTGGACCTGTATAGACTGCTCTAATCGCTCTGCACATCCTCTCCCTCACCCCTATGTGCCTCAGATCTCCAAAAAGAAAGGCCCACTCCACTCTATTGAATGCCTTTTCGGTGTCTCGATTTAAAAGTGCCTGCTCACCAGGATATTCCCCCACATGCTCCATTAGGTCAATAGTCTTTCTAATTGCATCCGGCCCCTGCCTGCCCGCTGTGAACCCCATTTGGTCGGGATGTATTATACGTGGTAGTTTCTCTTCAAATCTTGTCACCAAAATGCGGGTGAAGATCTTTTCATCCACATTTAAAAGGGAGATCGGACAGTATGACGAACAGTGCATTGGATCCCGTCCCTCCTTTGGAATAACTGAGATCAGGGCCTTGCTAAATGATGCCGGTGACCTCCCTGTCTCCAGGATGTGATTATATAATTTTGCCAGATGCTGTGTTAGGGTTCCTGAGTATTTTTTATAGAACCCTATCGTATATCCATCCTCTCGCGGGGTTTTCCCATTGGGGAGCCGGGTTATTGCATTTTGAACCTCTTCCTCTGTAATCGGACTAAGTGCTCTATCTCCAGGCGTGTGAGCCTGCTCATGTGAACATCACTCAGATATGTCTCTGCCTCTCCTTCCCCTGCTTCGGTAGCATACAATGTCTCATAGTATTGTGCAAATCTTTCCGCTATAGCGCTCGGTGTGTGTCTGTCTCCCTTCCCCATCAACGTACCTCCTAATTGCGTGACCAACCTCTCTCCCCTCTGGGCTCGGAGTCTAGACGCCAGGAGCGCGTCCGCCTTGTCCCCTTTTTCATAGTATTTTTGCTTCAAATATCTCAGTTTCCATAACGTTTCACCCATGCCCAGAGCCCTCAATTCTGCCCTTTTAGCCAATATCTGCACTCTTAGTTCCTCCGTGTCTCCTCTCCTGCTATGCATCTCCTCTTCCCCCTCTGTTATTTCCTTGCGGAGCTTCCCTTCCACCAGGCCTCTCTCCCTCTTCTTCCTTGCCCCTCCATGTAGCCTTCCCCGTATCCCATACTGTTTCCGTGCTCACCTCTCCTGTATCATTCATCATGAAGTATTCCTTTATCCCCTCCGCTAGGTGGTCGGAGGAGAGGGGGTGTCCCTCCAGAGTGAGTCATTGCATCGCCACATGCCCCTTGGTCTTCATAGCCCAGAGATTTTGCGGGTCTCCATCACCATGTCATGGTCTGACCAGCCCACAGATCTTATTGAGCTTTCCAGTAATCCCGAGATCTGTTCCTTGTTAAGGAGGAGATAGTCAATTCTCGTATGAGTTTTGTGTGTGGGGGGAGTAGAACGTGTAGCCCTCCTTCCCCGCGTGTTTCTGCCTCCACATATCCACCAGTGCGCACTGTTCTATTGCCCGACCAAAGTGGCTCCACTTGTTGCACCCCTTGCCCACACCATCCTCCCGGGTCCTTCTGTCCCATGTTTCATTCGCCCAGGCATTAAAGTCTCCACCAATGATATATAGGTCAGCCTCCCGCCCTTGTATTTTGTCAAGTGCTTCCGTTATGAAAGGTTCTTATCCCTGATTGGGGGCAAATATTGCAGCCAGGGGTACTTTTGCGCCTTCTAATGTTCCTTCTAATATCAGAAACCTGCCTGCAAGTAGAGCGGTAGCCACACAGTCCTGAATCCGACATTGCTTGTGGAGTATTATTCCTACCCCTCCCTTTTTCGTATGCCCGGAGGCCCAGTGGACCTTTCCTATTCCTCCTCCTCTTTGTCCGCTCCTCCCCCTCCACTAGTATGGTCTCTGCCAGGAATAAGATGTCCAAGGAGGCCTTCCGGAACTCCCTTGTTGCTAGCGATCTTTTGGTGTGAGAGTTCAGTCCCTTCACATTCAGGGTGCCTACCCTAAGGGCTTTCTTAGTTGCTCCTTCCCCCCATGGTTGATTCCATCATTTATCATTCCCCTCTCATTGCTTGGGTGTGGTGTCCCCTCAAGAGATATATCTGTCACCTTCGGAGGTATCTGTCCCAGATTTTGTAGATTAGCCCTGTTGGTACCGGATACCCCTTTAAACGCAATGCTAAACCATTTAACATCATAACTAGTGAATTCCTCCAACATGGAGGTGTGAACTATAAGGTGTGAGACGCCCCCTCTGTCACCGAGGGCCACTCTGGGGAGGTTAGAACGTCCTCCCTCTAGCCATCAGTACATTTTTACCTGTGAATCCACCCAGGCTTCGCTCCTTTTTGCATAACCGCCTGCATGTTCTTTGCTTCTTTTCATTCCCGTTTCTTTTCTTGGTGCGCTGAGTTCTTTCTTGGCGAGGGGCCATTGAGCCTCATAAATGTCCACCCCGTTTGGGCTCTCCTTCTGTGTGGGCCTGGTGCTGATCGAATGCGTACTTCCCCAGATGTCGAGTCCTCCAGGCCCAAGGGGCCCCGCACCTGGCTATCCGTATCCGATGTAAGGTGCCGCAGGGCTTGCTCTGCCTCCTCTATTGATGTCAATCTATATTCAACCCCTTTGGTCTCCAATTCCAGTGCAAATGGATAGCCCCATCTGTAGCGGATCTCACTTTCGCGTAGCCAGGACGTAAGTGGTCTGCAGCTTCTCCTCCTTGCTAGCGTGAAGTTGGAAAGATCCTGATATATGGAGACTCTAGAACCCTCAAATTCCATTTCTTGTTGCTGCTTAGCTCTGTTTAAGACCTCTTGCCTGTCTCTGTAGCTCAGGAAACTGACCACAATAGAGCGGGGCCGTTCCCATAGGCTTTTCCACCCATGTGCGCCCTTTCCAGCTGCATTGTCCTGCCCCCTTCCGCTGCAAAGAGCTGGTGAATCAGTGCCTGAACCTTTTCTTCAACTTGCCTCAGCGTCTCCCTGCCGATTCCTTCAGGCCCAGTATTCTCACATTGTTCCTTCTTTCCCTATTTTCGAGGTCATCAATTTTAAGTCTCATTTCCTCTTCCCTTTGGTCCAACTCCGTCATTCTCGCATCCAGGCGCATCTCCACCATATCGACGTTGAGCTGGTTATGTTCCAGTGCCTCTACCTTCCCCTCCACTGTAGACACTCTCCCCGCCAGTTCGGTCAGCGAGGCTTGAATGTCCCCTCCCAGGGCCTTTATTTCTCCTGGAATGTGTCCTATATCCTCTTTGGTAGAGAATTGTGAGAGGTCTATTCCTGTGGCCATTGTGCTTTGGCTTTTCATGTGCTTGTTCCAAGCCGCTGGGTATGGTCTTCGGTACTTTCTTTGGTACTTTCCCTTTCTCCGCCTTCACTGTGCACGCCCTTGTCCTTTCTTCTGTCTTTTCTCAAGAGTTGCCCAGCTGCTGCCCCCTTCTCCGCGCCGCCCCGGGCTTCTCTTCTTCCCCTGTCCCTTATCTTACACCGGCCCCTGAGGGCATTAGGTGTGTCCTCTCCTTGGCTTTCTCCAGCACCTGTCTCTGTGTGGTACGGCTCCGCAGGAGTCACGGGCACCTGCGAGATAGTGCTGTCAATGAGGGGTTTTTCTTCCAGGCAATTCAGTGTCTGCAAGCTCCACTTTTTATATGTAGGAGTTAGGATCCCGGTGCCCCTCCCGTCCTCGCCCGCACCTCGGGTTAGTGTTGGACCTGAGCGCAGCTTCTGCTTGTGGGGCCTCTACCTCCTTGCTGTTCCCCCCCCCCCAACACAGGGTCCTCCGGTTCCCTCCACCTCTACACGTCTGAGTTTGGCTTCTCCCGGACTCGCGTGTACAGGTGCCTGCTTCTTTCCACTCACACGCGCTGGTCTTCCCCTCTTAAGGTCTCCAGATTTGCATTCTTTCAGACCGTAGCCCAGTGCACCGATGTCAGTTGGGGGGCCAGCGTCTCTCTTTTGTCAGACACAGCCCTGGACTCGACTCCGGTGCTCCAGGGACCTCGCTTGCATCTCTCCGGGCCTAGCGCAGTTTGGGGGCCGTTTTATCCACTTACTTGAGTCTCGTTCCAAAGAATACCCTGCTGTCACCAAATTCACACACATGGCGCGGCTCGGGCGGGGGGAGTGCTTCATAATGTGATAGGCAGAGGAACAATTAGATGAACAAGTAATCCCAAGATAGTTGAATGTTTTGACAATGGGAATAATTGGTCCCTTGCTGGTCATCGTTGGACATTTCGGAGGCCACCTCCCTTTAAACACAATTTAACAGCTGATTTCTGCACATTGATCTTTAGGTCCTAGTCATCCATAAAGGTTGTATAGGTAGCGTTATGTCCCATATCTTCAAGAAGACCAAAAAATAATTGTCCTAGAAATTCCTAAACAAGACTGCTTAGTATCTCCAAAGACGTGTCTGAGCTAGCAGCTGAAGGATACTGTCACTACCTCACTTTTCTGAGACCATCATGGTCCAGGTTGATGGTCTCAAGGTGGACTTGCTTCGGAAGATCTAAGATCTTCACTTCAAGGGCAATGCTTTTATTAGAAACTGAAGTGGATACCTTGATGGTCGTTGGCTTAGATCCCAAAAGAGGGACTGCTCTAGATCAATGTACTACCATTAACACAGAGGATACCAGCAGAGGGTTGCAGTACCATCAGCAGCAGCCCGGATGCAGTTGTAACCTCTCAAAGTGACAGTGACTGGTATTGATCAGCGAATAGCAGCTGCAGGGAAACTTTCCCCATCAAAGAATATAAGTCCTTCTCGTGCTACCTTCCCCTGTCACTCAACACAAAGGTGGGTAGAAGTGTTTCTTCATTACCAGAGACAATTGGGTGTTGAAAATTGAGACATGAGTACAGAATCCTTAGAACAGAAATGTTAATGGGCCTATAGTGTCTTGTGGAAGCCTCACCAGAGATAATTGGGTGGTGAAAATTGAGACCTGGATACTGAATCCTATCTTCTTCTCCACCCAATTTACCATCTCAAATCCTTCTCATTGTACATGGACCAAATGGCTCAGAAAGTCAACATACTGATAGAAAGGATTTCAACAGAGAACGTAGCAGATCCTCAGCGGGAAAAACAACTAATGCTATTTGCCTGTTCAAAATAACTCCCATTTATTCAGACCTATCCTTGATCTGAAGGTTGTGGGGAAATGTGGTGAAGTAGTAGTTGAGGATACTGGCTTTCCCATTGCTCCAGAAAGAAGATCAAATCTCTGACAGTCTTTAAGCAAACATACTTCCAAATCTCATTTGCAAGTCAACACCAAAGGTTGCTGAGGTTGGTGTTTCACTTTGAACTAAAAGTCCTACTTTATTGGCTCAAATCATCCTAGAGACCTAGAGAGTCTTCTCAAAATGCATGGCAATGGTGGCTAGCTACCTGAGAGTGCCAAAAACCTTAGTCTGTTCATATCTCGACTGGCTGATCAAGGCCAGTACTCCCAAGATGGTAAAGCTGGCTTGTCAAGTGACATGTTGTAAAATACTATCTCATTGAATCTAATACTCTGCATTAAATAATGCTTTTACAGTGATGGCTTTACACTGAAATATCATGCAATTACATTTTAAACAGATAATACAAAGTTAAAGGCAAAACCTGCATGTCGTTAGACTCTAGTGCACACAAATATAATTTAAAATGTGCTTCTGTAAACGCATTTCTACAAAACACATATTGCACATAGAACATATTAAGCATAAAAATGCAAACATTGTGCCAGCAACAAATCATAGTGAATGTAATAATAATGACATGAAATTGGCAGAGCACAATACGAACAAAAAGAACTTCATCATGAATAGATAAAACATCAGACAGACACATTAAGGAACTTTGTTCTAATATGCCTCGCAGAAACAAGATAGTTGGAGATTGCAATTGTCAGACATGATCATGTTCCCAGTTTAAAAAACAAAAGGGTGTTGGTGGAATTTAAAATCCTGTTATGTACTATAAAATATGAAATACACTTTTTCCTGACTTTACGGTACAGTGAGCAGGCCAACAAAAAGTGACCCTCATTTCCCTCTGAGGTTTCACAGTGAGGACTTTTATTGATGAACGGAGGACCACCTTACAGTGTTTGTTCAATAGGAAGTATGTTTACCCTAAACTTCAAAAAGCTCTCTTTCGTGGGTCAGTCGGACAAAAGAGGTAAGGTTCACACTGCCAATTCAACTTGATAGTTGAGGGTAATAACGCCTCCAGGCTCGGCTGCAATAAAATCGCCCATTGCCAATTCTTCATATTTGAATTTAACTGGGTAAAATTTGAAGGCAGAGAAGGGTCCCTGGGATGTATTAAATCTAAAGTAGTTAGCTGTTTAATATGGATTAACCATTTCCAATAATGGCTGCAGGTTTGCAAGTGAAGACCCAGAGGACTTTTTTATGGAATCTTAATCCTTCCAAAGTATTAATTCGAAGTCAGAATAGAACAGGGCATAACCTTACCACATATTCTAACTGGCACAAGCCCAGTTCTAAATAGAAGGGTTGTATAGCAACACTTTTAGGGAGCGAGGATATTTTTCATAGGAAAGCCCTCTCCTCCACAGCCAAACAAGGGTACGTAATCTGGCCCCGTACCTTTGCGCTATAAAAAGCTTTTACAGCCTAGCGCCTTGTAGATCTTGGTTGGCAATATGTTTTTGCCCCCATATTTGTTGGAAAATGCCAAGTCGCCCCTATACGTTGTTTTAAAGTGATGAGGTTTCATTCTGTCTGCTGGTTTCACAAGCCATTGGATATTTTATTAACTTATGACTGCATTGACACCATAAAAGATGTCTATACATTTAGAATATTCTGTTGAATAGGAACATACCATTCTTAATATCACATGTCAATACAAGGAATCCTATAAAAAATAAATCAATCTTTGTCTAATTTAATTCCTTGTTCCTAAGGGCTAACTCCTAGTTAAAACAGCCCTTGATGATCTAGAAAATTCATTGGGCCAATAGGAGGGGGATGCCCATAGTTAGTATGAATAATGAAGAGAACCTATTACAAGCACTGTTTAATTCAAAATTGCTGCGTCAAATGATACTGCATGGTTAGAGTTTGCTGGGTATTTAAACCCAAGTAGATCGAGAGAAGAGAGTTTTGGGAAAGCAGAAAAGCAAGATCCTGGCAGACTGAGATTCCCACTGAAAGGGAGTTTGAGATTAGTTGGACAGATTGAAGGGAAAATCTTATTTGAAGCTGGTTGGTCTCCCTTCCTGTCCTAGGACTTTGAAAGAAAAAACTATTGTTAGTTTGTTTTTCAGATTAAAAACAGCTTGATCCTTTCCCATATTGCAGGGGGGATCATTAGAAAATATCTTCCCTAGATAGATGTAATTGCAATGTAGAATGCCAAACTCTAAGACTTGGGCCTGCATGTAAAACTATAGAAACCCCCTACCCCCCAAATCCAACTGAAAAGCTTCAATACTAAGGAGACCCTTTTGCTTTGGTAGTAGTTAGAATTGCTCCTGAGTGGCAGGGTTAGAGAGAGATGATCCTTGATATTTAGAAAATGCTGGAAGCTTCAAGCAACTCCTCGCCAGATGCTGAAGCAAGTTTTTTCTCTTATGGGCACCATGGCATCTTGCATCTTCATTGTCCTGAATGATAGAATTCAAATGTGACTGGAATGCCAGACGACCAATGGTTGCAGAAACAAGAATCCTGGGAAGGGGGCTGACGATCACAAGCAAAGATGTATTACATTGGTGGTGCAGAACACATGATAAAGAATAACTTAGTTTTTTATAAGTTTTGCATTGAAAAAAATCTTTTAAATGCATAAATGCAATTTAAACCCGGTTCCCCAACCCCATCCTACAACCCCACTCCCCACTTTCCTTTGCTTTACCTCCCTCCTCTGAAAGCTGGTCAGTCAATTCTGAGCCCCTCAAGACTACTGCCCCCATCGGCCCTCTCCTGCATTCCTTGCGCTCTACTAGCCTGTTCCTCTTCAAAGCATTAGCCATCCCCTCTCCATTCCGCCCATCTACCCCATACCTTCTTATGCCTTTCTGCACAATCTTGTTATATATGCACAATTTTCCAATTCCATATTTCTGCCCATTGTTGCCTCCCACTCCTTTAAACAGGGGATTTCTACCAACCCCAAACCCTAGCTATATCCCCATTGGCTCCCGAAAAGGCTAGGCCCACAGGTTCCCTTTTGTATGTGGATAGATTTGTTTTGCTGACAGTGAGAAGGCAGGAATGAGAGACAGACCCAGAGAACTCATAGTTTTAGATATAACATTTTATTAAAATAAAAGGTGGCCGAAAATGCCTCGTTGTCCCTATTCTAGGAGGTGTTTCCCTACCTCACTATTCTCAAAAACGGTTTAGACTGCAGTAGGGGATAAACAAACTTCTTCTCTCTGCAGTAAATAGTTTGTGATATACAAAAAGAAGTTCAATTAAGTAAAACAGTGTCTATAGCTATCTTCTCAAACAAATCCAATAATGCTGAAGTATGTATATATTTAATTCACAAATTATAACACATTTTATTAGTCACACGACATCATGTTTCTTAAAACAACAATCATAAAAATGATCATATATCCTAAAACAATTACAAAAACTTAAAACAACACAAGTGAAACCAACATAAGTGGGTCCTAATGATGTATTTGTTTAAGGGTCAACAAAGTTTAACTCATTCACACTCAGATCCCTAAGCCTCAATGATTTTGGCTATTCCTTGTTCTTATTGTTACATTTATAGATTGCTGACTTTTTCTGTCTATTCAAAACAACAGTTTCGGACATTCTTCAGGGGTGTATAATATCTTGTGTTGATTCCTAAAATCTTCTAACATGGGAGAAGTACCCTGTTGACCAAAAAGACACTATATTAGTAGTCAGTGTGATAGTACTAATCAGTTATTTCATACATTAGCACCCCCTCTTCCCCAGATGGGTGTGAAGTATGTTAATCATTACATACCTCTCTTGCTCGAGGGGTTAATATCCTGGAGTCTTTTGTAACCTCAACTGGTTTTACTATGCAGATTCCAAATTCTTGTCCGAATTCTTGCCTTCATTCCTCTATTATCTAGCGTATGACAAATATTGAAGTTAGACTATAGAGTACACAAACCTACTGTGTACTGTCATAAAAGTGTTCTAGGTATCTTACCCAGTTTCTGTAAATCCAAATGTAAGACTATCTTATGGCAACAACTCGATGTTAAATATATTAACATGTGGCGGTTCTTCTCCATCTCAACAGATACAAGGGGAGCCCTGCACAAACAAGAAAGAGAAGAAAACAAAATACTGCCTTATGTCAAATACACCATATTGAATAATCAAGGGACTAACACTTGGCCGGAAAGTACTCGGAAACAATACATTCTGCTCAAACTTACATGTGTCTCTATGGTAGATGTTAAACTCAAATTGCACTTTCCAGGTATCCACAATATGCAGAGCCCAATACCAATAGTTCTTAGATTCTAGGTACTCAAATCTCTGTAAAGTCTCTGACCTAGAAGCACACCAAAAAGTTCCTGTTAAGATCAGGGGCATGCATATAGCTCTTAGGCTACAGATTACACAAAAGGCTCTTGTGCCATAAGTCAGCAAACTTACTCACTCACTCCCTCCGCGTCACGTTGTATCATGCAGACGACATGATAGTCTCTAATCCCACTTTCAAAACAATAGTTGCAAAAATCACGGTCCCGAACAGCGTGATGATGTCATCACGCGGAACCACGTGATGACGTCATTGCGCTCCCGCGCATGCAACCATAGAACCAGGCTACTCTGGGTAATGTAGTCCTGCCTCAGGAACTTCTAGAGAAAGACAGATCTTAAATGCTTTCTCTCGTGTACTCTTTATTCCAATATAGCATTGCGCCAAAAAGCTAAAGAGCTGTGGCTGATGTTGTCCAGCCAGCGCTACCTAATATAACATTAGTGATATATTCTTTTCTTCCGTTACTAGCTACTAATATGCTGTGTGTCGTAGCATCCCAAGGGAGATCTGCACCGAATGTCCACATTCATACATACTTCTTGGAACAGTACAGATTTGTTATCAATTGTGGAATACATCTTGTTGCCTGGGGCATGGTTCATCATTGCATGTTCTGACATACGTTTTCACCTTGATACAGAGAAACAGCCATCTTTATCATAGATCAAGGCACTAATAATGTCTTGAAAATGTAAAATACATCTTACTGCCTAGGGCGTAGTTCATTGCTACATATTCTAACATCCACCAATTCAGTCAACGATGCAAAGCAAAACACTCCCATAGTATTAATGAAATGTTATTGCAAGGTTAGTGGCATGGATTCCTCATCATATATTACTCAGATCTTACAGATACCCACTTAAGATTTTTACCACATGTTCATAGGGTTCAATTGTACGGTGCCGCACACAATTACCGGACAATTAAGCTCAGTGGAGGAATTATTCATCATGCACTCCAATACTTTTGAAGTCATAAAGGACTGAAAAATGTAAACAGTTAAACAAAAAGAATGAGGTGTTTACACATTTAGAACCAGCCTTTTCTTTCATAGTGTAAGGATGATCAGACAGACATAGTTGGTTAGGCATTGTGCCATTCCATCCCCTCATTCAGACTGTGGATATGGATATTTGAAAGAAAAATCAACTTTTGTTCTAATTGCAGTAACTTCTTATTAATCAGGACCTGTGATTCTCCCTTAATTTGTTTCAAAATGCACCATTCAAATTCGTTACAGGTATGTTTCATTTCTAAAAAATGTTTAACCAACGGTGCTTGTTCAATTCCATTCCTAATGCAACTCTTGTGTTCGATCATCCTTACCTTACATTTTCTGTTAGTTTTCCCAATATACATATGTTGGCACGGGCATTTTATTAAGTAAATAACATTGCTTGTTTTACAGTTGGTGTGCTATATAATATTCCACACTTTCTCACGCCCCAGGTCCACAGTAGTTGTTTTTTTGGTCTGGGTACACATTATACAATTACTGCATGGGTAATGTCTGATACTGGGGGTAAGCCCCATGGGTTGGTTTGTTGGGGTACCTTCTTCTTTATACTCATATCATTCCTCATAACTAGACTGCGCACAGAGATACTCTTCTTGAATGCCACAATTGGCCTCCCGATATCTTTGACATAATTCTATTCCAATTTTTATTGATAATACTCTTGATCCTGTATGAAAGATTACTAAATGTATTAAGAAAAACCAAAGGTGTTGCTTTGGTGTTCCTGTCTCTCCATATTTGCTGGTCCAAAAGAGCCTCCCGATTATTATTGAATGCTCTCTTGGCAGCTCTCTTAACCAAGTGACCAGGGTAACCACGATGGACTAGTTTGTTAATCAAATTGTTGGCTCTGTTTTCATAAGACTCGTTAGGGCTACTATTTTTCTTCATTGGAAGGAATTGACGAAAGGGAAGGTTGTTTTTCACATGTTGAGCATGATGGCTATGATATGATATGATATGATATGATATGGCATTTGTAACGGGCCTATACACAAGTGTTTCAAGGCACGACGAGGCAGGGGGGGGGACAAGGGGAGACAGACAATGATCCTACTAGGCCAGGTGTCATTCAGATCGTGCAAGTGCAAGGGAAGAGGGGAAGGGAAAAGTGCAAGGGGAAAGGGAGAGGGGAAAGTGCAGTACAGGGTTAGTAGAATACAAGATAAATAATAGGGCCAGCTCGTGGCAAGTGCAAGGTAAGTGCCGGTAAGAGGGGCTGTAGGATACAGAGACAGTCCCGTAGTGCAGGGAGGCAGTGCAGGAAGAGTGGCTGGGCCCAGGACCGAGATCGGTCAGTGGCCCAGTTGCAGATTCAGTGCAGGTTCAGTGATTTTAGCAGGGGAGAGAGGGGGAGAAAGCAGAGGCAAAGAGGAAGGTTTTGAGGTGCTTCCGGAACCGGAGATGGTTCTCCTCATGTTTCAGGGAGGCAGGAAGGCTGTTCCAGAGGGAGGCCCTTGCTGCGGAGAGAGATCTACCCCCAAATCGTTGCTTGGAGAAGCGGCTGACCCTGAGGGAGTTGGAGGTGGATGAGCGAAGAGCTTGAGAAGGAAGATATTTAGGAAGAGAGAGTTGAAGGTATTTTGGCCCAAGGCCCCAGAAGGCCTTGTGGACAATGCAGAGGGTTTTGAACTTAATCCTCGCAGCCACTGGGAGCCAGTGTAGTGATTTCAGTCCTGGAGAGATACGGTCCCTGAGCTTGAGGCCAAGGACAAGCCTCGCAGTCCTGTTCTGGATGAGTTGCAAAGGGCGGAGAGTAGAGGCAGGCAGATTTAGATAGAGGCTGTTACAGTAGTCCAGCTTCGAGAGAACCAGGGCTCTGGAGACAGTGAGCTTCTGGGGGAAGGAGAGGAAAGGAAGGATACCTCTGAGGAGGTGTAGCTGGTAGTGTGACTTCTTAGAGACGTCAGATATGTGAGGAGAGAAAGAGAGTGTGGAGTCGAAGATGACCCTGAGGTTTTTTGCCTTGCAGGTAGGAGCAGGAAGAGGGCCAAGGGAGGCCGGCCAGAGAGCTGCAGGGAAGGAGGGAGTGGGTGTGCCGATGAGTAGAATCTCAGTCTTACTGGCATTAAGGCAGAGGTCGTTGGCGGCACACCATTCATGGATAGCAGAAAGACAGTCAGAGATGAGGGAAGGTAAGAGGAGGTCGAGGGTAGCCTGAAAATGAGCTGGGTATCATCCGCGTAGCAGTGAAAGTTGGAACAGAGAGCGGCGATGCGGTGGGCAACAAGTGCCAGATACTGGTTGAACAGCCAGGGGGAGAGGTTAGATCCCTGGGGGACACCACAGGTAGAGAAAAAGATGTCAGAGAGGAAGGACCCCAGTTGGACCTGGGAGGGTCGGTTGGAGAGGAAGGAGGTCAGCCACGCCAGAGCCTGACCAGTGATACCCAGGTTATCACGAAGACGGTTGAGCAGGATGGTGTGGTTGATAGTGTCAAAGGCAGAAGAGAGATCAAGCAAAATGAGAACACAAGGGGTGTTAGAGACAAGGTTTGAGAGCAGGTCCTCACGGATGTTCAGGAGAGCAGTTTCCGTGCTTCTGGCAGCTCTGAAGCCAGACTGATGGTCATGAAGACTACCAACAGATTCAGCATGGAGATTAAGCTGGGAGATGGCCAGTTTCTCCAGGAGCTTGCCCATGAAGGGAGTGATAGAGATTGGGCGATAGTTAGCTGGGTAGGAGGGGTCGGAAGAGGGTTTCTTAAGAAGGGGGTGCACAAGGGAGTGCTTGAGGGGGGAAGGGAAGACTCCAGAGGCGAAGGAGTGATTGCAGAAGTCAGCCAGGGCAGGAGCCAAGGAGTCGATGTGGTCCCTGATAGTTTTGGAGGAACAGGGGTGGACCTGTTTAGACGAGACTTTCATAGATCGACTTGTCTCGAAACCTCGTCAGCAGAAAAAAGGGGAAAGGCAGAGAAGGGGGGGGGGAGGGGTGGCTGCAGAAGGGCCAGAGGAAGAGCAGGGAATAGAGGGGGGAGGTGATAGGAGGAGCGTGAGGACATGATGTCCTGAGTTTTTGAAATGAAGTGAGAGGCCAGTGCCGTGCCGAGGGCCTGGGAGGGGACAGGAGAGGTAGAGACTGCAGCAGGGTTGGCCAGCTCCTTGCAGATTTTAAAGAGTTTGGCCGAATTGTTAGATGCCGCAGAGATGCAGGCTTTAATAAGGGCTCTCTTCTTGGTGAGAACGGAGAGCCGGTATTGCCTTTGGAGCAGGCGGCAGGCCAGTTTGTCAGAGGATGAACATGAAGCACGCCATTTCCTCTCTGCCACCCTGCACTTGCGTTTAAGGGTGACGAGATCCGAGTCATACCAGGAGTTGCATTTGGCTTTGGGCTTCAGGCGGATTCTCATGACAGGGGCAAGGATATCAAGAGTATCAGATATAGCAGAGTGGAGAGTGGAGAGGGCTGTGTCAGGGTGGGAGTCAGCCGAAGAGGAAGGTGGGGCGAGAAGGTGGTAGCAGAAGCCTCAACTGACACGCGCTTCATTGAAATGTAATAGTGCATTCCTATCAGTTTCCTTAGTAAAAGGTCAGATCAGCAAGACACAGTTTTCGTGATATATTCAGATATCTAAGTAATTGATCTGTTCATTACTAATATTGCTCGTAAATGTTAGGTATCTATTTTGTTGGTTTAACCAATGCACACATTGCTGAGATTCTTCTTCATTAACCTTCCAAATAACAAAAACGTCATCTATGTAACGTAGCCAACATAGAATATTCTCTTGAAAAGGATTCAAATGAGTGTATATAACCGTTTCCTCAAACATATTGACATACAAGTTAGCAACATTAGGGGCCATTGCTGCCCCTCATTGCCGTTCCCTCGATCTGTTTATAAAATTGGCCCATGAACTGAAAAAAGTTTTTGGTGAGGGCCATTTCAGTGCACCATTTTATGAATGAGTTAGACACTGGGTGTTAATCCTCTCTATTCAATATAGTCTCCTCTACTACCTCCAATGTTGCTAATTGAGGTATGTTAGTGTAGAGTGCTTGAATGTCTAGGCATAATAACAGATTTTCACTAGGGTTAAATTCATTTTCCTCTATCCTGTTGATGGCATCCATGGTATCCTTTACATAACTTTTCATATTGGGAATAAATGGTCTTAAATAAAAATCAACAAATTTGGACAAGGTTTCAATATAGAGTTAACACCCGAGACGATGAGTCTACCAGGGGGTTTCTCTACATTTTTATGAATTTTTGGGTGGATGTAGAAAATTGGTACTCTACCATTCTCTCTGATTAAATATTTACCCTCTTGTTTGCTGATTATTTGTTGTTCAACTGCTTTATTGACCGTATCTTTAATCACAATAGGTAAGTCATTACTGGGGTCTCTGTCTTTTTTCTGGTAATGGTTCACGTCAGACAGAAGCTTAGTACATTCCTCAATATAGTAATTTTTATTAAAAACTACTATGGCACCACCTTTATCCGCCTGGCGGATAATCATATTTTCATTGGCGCCCTATTTTTTCAAAATGTTTTGTTCAGATTTGCTGTGGTTGGAGTGATAAGGTATTCCTTGGAATTGTGGATCTCCTCCAATACCTTTCTTTCAAAAACTTTAGATTCTGGGGAGGGAGAATTATAGGGGGCACAAAACACAGAAGGGTTCCTCAGGCCACAACTAAGGGTCTTTCCGTTGTCAAGATGGTCAAAGCAAAAATGTCCTCTGTCCAAAATACTGTCCTGGCCCTCACATTGCAAAAGAAACTCCAAGGTGAAAAGGATAATGTCTTTGGCATTGAAAGTGCACAAATGTTCAAAAAGGAAAGAACGTAACTCCAACACAAAGGTTCCCAACCGATACAGTTCACAGTTCCAGGGGATTGCTCTATTCCCCAGGTTTTCTCTTCACAATACTTAAACCTGCTAAGGGTATGAGTCTTCCTTGGAATTCTCTGATTTACAAAAAGACAACTTGTATATTGAACAACTTGGCTGTTAGTCTCAGTTTCATAGAATGTGTGGTGTACTCCCCTGCCAGGTTTATTCTCTTGAATGTAACATTTTCTCACAGTCTTGGCTTTGCTTGGCACCTTCTCCTACCAGGACTTCCTCATGTAAGTCGCTTTACACTCTTGCCAACTTGACTTTGCCTGGTATACTCCCCTGCCAGGGCTTTCTCATGTGCTTCACTTAATATACGTGCACATTTAACTTGACTTGCTTCACACACTTGTGAACTCAACTGTGTCTGGCATACTCGTACGTCTCGTTTCCTTTCCTCCATCGTTGTGGGCGTCCTCCAACATAAGGACGGTAGCAGAACCTTTGCGAGCGATAAATTGAGCTTCCCCATTAAATTTAGTATAGCGCACGGGGGTGCGCCCTCTGCCGTGGGAACGCGTCACTGAGGCCCCGCCTTCTGGCACCGCACCCCAGTCCCTTTTTCTGCACGGACAGTGTCGGACCTGGCAGCCAGCGCAGCAACTTATTTTTAGCTTTCCCCTTGCTCCCCGTTTTTGTTGTCACAATCTTATTTAACTTTGCTTCGGTGCATCGCCTCCCTGGTGCATGTCGGCTGCAGGAGGGTTCAAGAGATGTGCCTCATGTAACCGCTCGTTCCCGGCCTTGGACCCCCATGCACTCTGTCTTGAGTGTTTGGGGCCCGACTACCGCTGGGACGCATGTTCGGCTTGCAGTGCTCTGGATCACAGGGCGTTGAAGAATCGGTTGTTGCGGAGGAGGGAGATCTTCCGCCCCACCTTAAGGTCTTCATCTCCAGGACCACTAGTCAAGACAATGTAGGCTCACTGTTCAGCACCGGTCCATAGTGCAGCAACTCCTTTTCCTGGGTTCCCACGCATAGGGGTGCCTCGGATTCAGGTTCTGGCAGGCCAGAGGCCTCTAAGGCTACCGGCTCCCAAGTCGATGGGCACAGGGGCTCTTCCGAGCGCCTCAGGGGCAGACCTGAGGCCATCCAGGCTACCGGCTCCCAAGTTGAGGGGCTCAAGAGCCTTACCGGGCTGTCCTCAGAAGGGCGATCAGGTTTGTCCTCTTCTTCAACCCCAAGGGGTAAGGGATTCTCGAGTGCCACCTCCAAGAGTCTGTCCTCCGCTCGATCCAGCATGGCTATCAGCACAGGTGCCGAGGGCGTCGAGCCTACCGGAGCTCGCTCCGAGGTTGTGAGTCAGGGCGTTATGACCATCAGTGAGCCAGCCGAGGGCTCAGCACCTACCAGAGTGATCTCTGAGGTCCACGCTTTTGCTTCAGGTTCAAGACCCTACCTGTATTCTCTGTGCATGAGGCCTCTCCTGGCTCAAGGCCTTTGCGCTCTCCCGCCCAGGGCATGGCGCAAGGCTTCAAAATGGCAGAGAGGCACGTGGCGGAGTCTGCCATGCCAGCAGGCATTTTGGATCCAACTCAGGGGCCTGCCTGTGCTTTCACCCATTGAATGGGCTTTGCGACATGATCCCAGTCCCATTCCCTCTGTAAGCAGCAGCTGATTGTATGATACAGGCCTCTGGTCTCCTCAGGGATACATCTACCCATCGCAGCCTTATGGCTACACGCCTCAGGCGCTTCTGCGCTTTGTCCAGGAGCGGAGGCCCAGCGCCTCAAGGCTGGGCTCCTAGGGCCCCGCCTGCTAGCAAGGACCGCTTCTTAGAGCGCTTCCTCTTCCTTATGTGTTCCCCTCAGATGAAGGGGCTCCTGAAGGATATAGTGAAGGAGGTCATCCCACAGATGGCGCCTCCCCGACCACCTCCTCTGGGTACTCCTCCCGTTCCTCCAGTGCTGCTGGTTCCAGTGCCGGTCCCTCTCCCGGTCTAGGCCCTACCGGGTTTAAAACCCCTCCACCACCTCCTTTACCACCAATGCCTCCCGTTGGACCTGTCTTCGGCTCCTAACTTGGGGGGAGGGGGCTTTGCCACCTGTGTCCCAGGGCCCAGACTCCCCTCGGTCTGTAAAAAAGGGGCTGGGGAAGATGAGGACAATGACGCACAGGACGATGAACCCTCTGCATCCGTTAAGGCCTTTCATGACTGCCTTCAGGGCCTGGCGGAGTTCTTGGGGGGTCCCTCTGCCCGAGGAAGCCCCCCAGAGTCGGGAGTCCTAGCAGAGGTCTTGGGTATGCGCACCACGATCTGGCCAGGTATCACTCTCCAGAAGGATTTCCTGCAGGTGGCGCAAAAGCTCTGGAAGAAGCCCAGGGCCAACACCCAGATGAACAAAAAGTTGGATATCAGTTTCAGGCTGACGGACGGGGAGCCAATCCTCCTGGCCACCCATCCTCAGCCGGATTCTTCAGTGGTGGCTACGGCATCATTATATTCTAAACCATGGTCTTTGCCGTCTTTCTCCATGGGAGCCACCTCTAGTGTCATTCCAAGGAGGACAAGGTCCTCGAGTCTTTGGGAAAGTGCTGTTATTCCATCTCAGGACTGCATATGCGGCAAGCCAACGCAGACGTCCTTTTGGGTGCGGCTAACCAGAAGTGGTAGCAGGAGCTCAGGGAATTTCTGCCCGACTTTCCTTCGGACAAGCAAGCCTCCTTCAGGGCCGGTCTGGCAGATGCCCGGGCCGTTGCGCAGGACCTCATGGAGTCTTCGGTCTCCCACATCGACATAGCCAGCAGGGGGTTGTGCTTTGGTGTCGAGATAGGGCAGCGTGGATGCACGCACTAAGTTTTCATCTGACATGAAGGAGCGGATCCTGGATATGCCCCTCGAGGGTGTGGGCTTTTTTCATTCGTCAACTGACGAGTCGTCAAAGAAGAAAACCTTCACTCAGACCTCCAAGTCCTTTGCCATCCTGACAAATCCTGGACAGAAATCCCTCCCTGAGTCCCAGGGCAGGACCGAGTTCAAACCCTGCACTTTGTCCGGCTTAAGTGGTTTTGGGACCACAGTACACAGAGGACTGACAGGTCACCCAGAAACAACAGGAAGAAGCGGCAGAGGACTTTGCACTGGATTTTCGGTTCTCCCTCCTCTGCCCCCACCTCTGATGCCAAGAAGCAGTGATGTCAAGGTCGGGGAACACAGCTCGCCTGTGGGGTGCCGTTTGGCTCTTTTCCAGGACACCTGGAAGCATCTTTTCAGCAACCCGTGGATCCTATCCATAGTCACCACAAGCTTCAGTCTTCCTCTTCCCTTGCCTCTACCATCCTGTTCTCCTCTTCGTCAAATCGGATCACCAGCTTTTTTACGAGAGGCGCTTTCGCTGCTGGCGATGCAGGCGATAGATCCGGTTTCTCTTTTAGAAAGGGACTCTGGGTACTATTTCTGGATTTTCTGCAGTACCCAATAACAACCAGGCTGGCATGAGGGTGTTAGGCAGAATCAGGTGCAGTTTCCTTTGGGAACACTGCAAAACGATTAAGACTATAGGAGTGAGCAGCAAACCCAATTGGTAGCAGCCTGCACCACCCAGATTTACCTGGTAGCTGTGGCTGAGCAGTCAGACTTCTCTCAAGATGAGTAGGGCAGTATACAGAGCATACACAATAGGGCCAAAAACACAGTGGAGCAAATAAACACTGACCAGAGCTTGGTATCAAAAGTATATAATTATTTATTTAAAACACACTTTAGGAACTACACTAAGCACTATAGATCCAAGCAAGTTCAAACACAATCAGAAAAAGTATACACACCTCCCTTAATAATTATTTAGAAAAGTCTAGGTCAAAACACCACTATTTGTAAAAACAGATGCGAGCGCTTAACTTAGATGGCACTCCAATAATTAAGTTAGAGGGAGAGAAAAAGACAGGTCATGAAAATAACAGTTCCCAACACTTTTCTAATACCAGAGCAAGCTAGTGAGGGCAGAGTCTACTGTAGAGCCAAAGTTTATAGGCCAGGGCCACTTTAAATGGAGCAAGGCGAAATGTTCCCAAGATCACACAGTTTAAAAATGCACTCAAGTCTTTGCAAAAATGTTCAAAAGAGGTTGGTTTGTTGTGAAAGATAAAGTTAGAAGGTCTGGGGGCCAACCCAGTTGGAAAGCCAAGGATTTAAGGGTCACCTTTAGCAATCCGTGGAAAGGGAGGCCAGGTGGAACACAGTACCTTTTAAAAGTGAGGAAGCTCCAGCGGTGGCAGTTGTTCCTGGCAGCGGCTGCAGTTCGTGGTTTCGACCAGGGAGGGAGAAGATCTCGTCGAGGAAGAAACTTGGAGTCGTTGCACTGCCCAGGGATGAAACCAGCCGCTGAGTTTTTTCGGTTAAAAGGTGCGCTCATTTTATTCGCGGTCCCAGTGGACTGAAGCTTGGCTATCCGGCTGCCGGGTGCTTGGCACTGGCGATTCGATAAAGGGACGTCCTGGAAGGCGAATGTCGAACTGGTTGATCCCACCAGGTCAGGGGGAGATGACTCTTACAGCAGAAGATCTTCTCTTGTCGTCGGGGAAGTGGTGAGGTCGTTGCAGCAGGGCTCCACCGGTGGTGTCGTCGTTGCAGATGGCTCAGCTTCTCCCCTCTTCGGATTTCTCAGGTCCAGTGGCGACTTCTGAAGTTCCAGTCCCAAAAGCCCTGCTTTTATGCAGAAAACCCCCCATTCAAACAGCCTAGCTGTCACTCATACATGCTAAGTGGTGAGCCAGGTGGCTCACCACTGGGCCAATCAAGACAGAGTGCGACTTGGGTTGCTAAGGCAACGCAGTCCATGGTGCCATTCCCCCACCCACACATCCTGTGAATCCCAGACAGAGAGGCACCAGTTGGAGGGCTTCTGTGGAGAAGCCCGCCAAAAAGTGGAACAAAGGGCCCGACCTTGGTTGGAGTTACAGAGTTGGACACGTATGCCATTTTGTGAAAGAGTTCTGGCAAAGAGACCCAATCGGTGATTTTTTATTAATTAAATAAACCGGCGGTATCTTTACAATGCACAAAAAAAGTGGTGCATATAAAATGATTGGGAAAATCCCATAGGAAATATTCTGTTGGAATATTTTGCGTGGTAACCACTGCCACCAGCCAGAAACTCGACAAGGGGGGACTGGACAGTGCCCCCTTGGAAACAGACCCAGGGGTAATCTAATTAACCCCTTCCAGTACTTCCACAATATGATGGTTTGTACTGCTTCTGTTCACAATTTTGGACTAATAAAGCCAGCGGTGACTTTACATGCCCTGGGAGACAGTAGTCAGTCCCAGGGTATGGAGTCTATGTTTGGGGGTCACTATGACACCCTTGAGATACTGCACTGAGGGTGCTGTGTAACACATATACCAAAACAGAAGATACCCTATGGAGTAAAAGACCCCATAGCCCATAAGCACATACCAAGTCAAAGACATACCTCAAATCATGCCTAAGAGTGGGAAGGAAAGAGTCTCACTCTTGGCAAAGCTGCTGGGGGACTCACTAGGTTTGGGAAATTAGCCTTATAAGAGAATTCTCTCTAACACTCACCCCCCCCCCCCCCAGACTAAGGGACAGGAGGATTGAATCCACTCCTGGATGAATCTCATACCTCTAGTCGGTTACAAACATCCTAGAGAGACCATCAGCACTTTGATGGTGACACCCTGACCTGTGCTCAATGGTGAAATCAAACCCCTGGAGGCAGATTGACTATCTCAATAGTTTTGGGTTCTCCCCTTTCATTTGCATCAACCATCTTAAGGGTTGGTGGTCAGTCTGAATAACAAAAGTAGAACCATACAAGTATGGCCTAAACTTCTTCAGAGACCACACAATAGCAAAACACTCTCTTTCATTGGTTGCCCACCTTGTCTCAGGTTCCTTCAGTTTTCTACTGATGAAGCAAATGGGGTGCTCCCTACCTTTCTCATCCAGTTGATTAAGGACTGCACCTATACCTACATTAGAAGCATCTGTCTATACAATGAAAGATTGGTGGTAGTCAGGAGCTCTTAGTACTGGAGCTTGACAAAGGGCTTTCTTCAGGTTTTCAAAAGCCTGATAGCACTCCTCATTCCATTTGACCTTTTAAGGGAACTTAGGAGAGGAGATCACATTCAGTGGAGAAGCTATGGTCCCATAATTCTCTATGAAATTCCTGTTGTACCCAGTGAGACCTAAGAAGGCTCTCACCTGGGTCTGAGTAGTAGGGGTTGTCCAATTTTGCACAGCTTCAATCTTACTGGGCAAAGGCCTTATCTCTCCACCTCCTACCTCATGTCCAGGGTAGACCACTTTACTCTGTCCAATCTGGCATTTACTTGCCTTTATGGTCAGATTGGCCTGCTCAAGAGCCTGCAAAACATATCCTAGGTGGTCAACATGCTCTTCCCAGGAGTGGCTGAACACTGCAATATCATCCAAGTATGCCATGCAGAAGTCCTCCATCCCATTCAGAACCTGATTTACCATCCTTTGGAATGTAGCAGGTGCATTCTTCAGTCCAAAAGGCATAACCTTAAATTGGTATAAGCCAACTGGGGTAGAAAATGCAGTCTTTTCCTTGGTATGGTCTGTCAGGGCTATTTGCCAATAGCCTGACGTTAGATCAAATGTGCTGAGGTACTTGGCTGAACCAAGTTTATCCACCAGCTCATCTGTCTTTGGCAAAGGATGGGCATCAGTCTTGGTGACTGCATTAAGAGCTCTATAGTCCACACAGAATCTCAACTCATTGGATCCTGCCTTTGGTACTAACACAACTGGGCTAGACCATGGACTAGTAGAGGGCTCTATTACCCCGAGATCAAGCATCTTGCTGACCTCTCCTTTGATGTGGGTCCTTACATTCTCTGACATTCTGTACCCTCTGCTTTTTATAGACAGACTGTCACCAGTGAGGATCTCATGCTGGCCCCAAGTGGTCAAGCCTGGTGAAAGTGAGAACAGGGAGGCAAACTGGTTTAACAGAGATTTGCACTCCTCTTGTTGCTCAGGTGTCAGATTTGAAGAGAGATTAACCCCTTCAACTTTTTCATCCAAAGGTAAGCCTCTGAGGAGATCAGGGAGAGGTTCACTCTCTTCTTCCTCTTGTGCTGAAGCTAAAAGCAAAGCTCCTACGTCAGTCCTAGAGACATAAGCCTTCAGTCTGTTGGTGTGGAAGACTTTGGGAGCCTCCTTGGGATTGCCCAAGTCCACCAGATAGTTCACCTCTCCAAGTTTTCCACAACCTTGAAGGGTCCTATCCATTTGTCCTGCAAGGCCCTCTGCCTTGTTGGCACCATGACAAGAACTAGCTGGTCCTGAGTGAACTGAACCATGTTAGCCCTTTGGTCATGCCAATGCTTGACCAAAGCTTGACCAGCCTTCAGGTTATCACTAGCTTGAGCCATCATCTGTGACATTCTCCTCCGGAGTCCTATCACGTAGTCAGTCACTCTGACTGGCTTGGGGAAAGAAGCTCTCTCCAACCCCTTCTTAATCAGGGCCAATGGACCTCTGACTGGATGGCCATAAAGAAGCTAAAAGGGACTATAACCTACTCCCTCCTGAGGGACTTCTATATAAGCAAAAAGAAGGCATGGCAGTAGAAGAACCCACTTTCTTCTAAGGGGTTCCTCTAAAGCACCTATCATGCTCTTCATGGTTCTATTAAACCTTTCTACCAACCCATTTGTCTGGGGGTGGTATGCGGTAGAGAACTTGTAGGTAACTCCACAGTTTTTCCACATGGCCTTCATGTAGTAGGACATAAAATTCGACCCCCTGTCAGAGATTACCTCCTTCGGAAACCCAACCATGGTAAAAATACCAAGGAGGGCCTTAGCCACAGCCGGAGCTGTAACAGTTCTCATAGGATTGCTTCAGGGAATCTAGTAGCATGGTCTACTACAACGAGTATAAACCTGTTGCCTGAAGAAGTTAAAGGATCAAGGGGACCAACAGTGTCGATTCCTACCCTCTCAAATGGTACTCCCACCACAGGGAGAGGCACTAGAGGTGCCACGTTCTTGGATCCACTTTTACCAAAAGTTTGGCAAGTGTGGAAACTCTTGCAATACTTATCTACCTCAGCCCCCATTTTAGGCCAATAAAAGTAGAGAGAGAGCCTTTCCTTGGTCTTCTTGAAATTCAAGTGACCAGCCAAAGGAATCTCATGGGCTAGTTGCAAGAATTGGAGCCTGTTCTCTTGGGGCACTACAAGTCGTTTGTAGTCTCCAGGTGCAGACTCAGTCGGTTCACTGTAGAAGAGGCCATCTTCCCAGTGCAACCTATACTTCCCAGGCTCTTGCCTATCAGCCTGAGAAGCTGCCTGGTGGTGAAGACCTTCCAGAGTTGGACATTCTCTTTGCCCTTTACTGAAGTCTGCCCTGTTGGGTCCACCTTCTGCCAGTAAAGACTGCAGCTCAGGATGGTCAATAGGATCCAGATCTCCAATAAGTTCTTATCGCACCCGTGTAGCCCCGGTAGGTCCCACTTTGCCGCGGGAGACTCCTGTGGATCGATCCTGTTTCAGCGCTTTTGTGGATTGTGAGCGAACGACATCTTCCAGCAGGCACTCTGCTATACTTCTTCTGGGAGGGGCCATAAATACGTGGTTGCGGGCGCACCGCCCGCGCGCACCCGTGAAGCCCCGGTAAGTCCCGCTTTGCCGTGGGAGACTCCTATGGATCGATCCTGTTTCAGCACTTTTGTGGATTGTGAGTGAACGACATCTTCCAGCAGGCACTCTGCTATACTTCTTCTGGGAGGGGCCATAAATACGTGGTTGCACGCGCACCCGTGAAGCACCGGTAAGTCCTGCTTTGCCGCTTCGCCGCGGTGTCACGGATAGCATAGCAGAGTGAAAATACTTTTTAACCCTCTCCACAATTTTCGAAATATTAGCCTAAACAGCATACTAGTGTTGGTGGAATCTAAGCCCTAGTATTGGCCCACTCTGATATAGTGTGTGGATTTAAGGGGTTCAGATGTTTACTTTATGCACGGACATGCCCTGTCCTGAAAGGCTACGTGCCCTCTTTGACTCTACTTCAAGAGACAGCCCTGCATCTATGCGAAAAACAGTACAGCCTTGTGTGAAGAGTGCGCCGTGGGACAAACGACCGTCACGGAAACGGACACGCCCCAATATTTTAACTGGTGATTTTCAAAATTTTGGGTTTGCTGCATTGCGTCCCTCCGGTCCTCTGACACGGGTGGCAGAACTGGTAAATCTATGTGTTTCGAATGCAGAAGCACAACCTCTTTTGAATAATCAAGATGGTGCAGTAGCACAGCAACCTTTAATGAGCTCACCGACTGTACTGGTTGTGAATGATGGTAATGAGGTTGCTAAACAACTATGTAACATTTCCTTGTCGGATACCATGATGCTACAAAATGCTCGTTCTGGAATTGTTGCATCAATGCTGAATAAGTCAAAATCGGATATTGTAATAGATGATGCGGTTATTGATTTGGAATCATCACATTCTTGTTTCTCAGCCAACGAAGGAGAATCCGATCTTTCAAAATCGCCGGCATTGTTTCAGAATAGGAATATTTCAGAATCTGAATCTTCTATATCTTATGTTCCTCCAACCCCTAGGAGACCAACTAGAAATGACTCGGCCGTAATTATGGGCTCCCAATTTAAGGAACCCTCTCTGATAACATTTGAAACCATGAATACGGCATTAATGTCACTTGCCAAACTATTTGAAGCCCTAAATTCCAAAGTAAATCTAATTCATACTCATTTAGAAAGTATGGCAAGTTGGCAAAAAACATGCAGTGATTTCTTGGCTCAGAGACAGGTGTCTGATGATAGAGATATGGCACTTTTGTCAAAGCAATTTGTAGAGATTTCATTAAGGTATAAAAGATTAACTGAATAACTAGATCTGCGGCTGGAATTACAGACAGCAGGTGAAAACTCACAATGTTCAAAGTCTGCGGTCCCGTGTGTGGAGGGTATTATACGTGAACTACCTCTGGATGCGGCTGCCATAATTCCCGAGGCTCCGCAGTCGAATGTTGTTGAAGTGGCGATTAAGGCACCTGATGTGGCCTTGCCTAAGTCAAACAATGCCAAACCCAGCAAAGAACCGTATACAATTTTCGCAAAAAATCAAATAATCCAGAAATCCGAATTTAGGATCAACATGAAGAAATATAAAAATCAAAAATCCAAGGGTGTGAGTGTGAGTGGACAAACAAGACAGTTTTTTAAATCACTGTCCAAGCCAGTGAAATGTTCAACATTGGCAGCTAATGCCATATCTAAAAAATATCTAAATCAAACCGTAGAAAGAGAAAGGGATGCAAAGAATGGTGATAACATCCCTCAAGCCGACCTAACACACTCTCCATTAGATAAGTTGGTACAGGTTGTAGAGGGCATGGAAAATAGTCAAGAGAGTTTGATGTTAGAAAGCCAACTGGCGCCGACTCTTAAAAGTAAAGCAGTGAGCAATGGTGAAAAACATGAATCTACACTTAATACACAAGAGCTTAGGGAAGCTGTGGACGAGTGTAACACTCACCTGATTCCCGTAGAGGCGCCGTTCTTGACTGGGCGTATACCGTATCTTCAAAGGTGATGTGTAACACACGGCTGGCTCTTTGGGCTGGACCTCTGTGCACTGTATGTCTGACTCGAAGGGTAAGATGTCTGCAGATAGAAAATATGGGATTAATGAACTCGGTTATTGATTGTCTCTCTCTTCTTCCCTTTCTCTTCTCCTGTAGAACCCCAAAGGTTAACGCTCTCACCTTAGGTAAGTGAACGCCGTGCTCTCCATCTGCCTCGGGGCAGGGTGCTGTAACCAGTTTCTTCACTGGATAAGGGGAGCAGGCCTCTTGACTTCAGAGGACTGCTGTCCGTCGTTTACTGCACGAACGGTAAGTTTCGAGTAATTCTAATGTCTTTAAAAGTCTTTAGTAATGATGTCTCTTGTTTTGCAGGGTTCCGGCGATGGCGGATGACGGGCTGAAGTGAGTTGAAGATGGAGCCCGTGTGATGAATAGAAGCGCCTGGAAGCACGTAAGTAAGCGCTTGTTGCCTGCTTCACGATGCGCTCTAACTGTCTTTTTATTTTGCAGGTACAAGTTCGGAGCGGCTGCAGGGTGCCGGAATACCCACTGGGTTAGATGTGGAAAGGAGTAATAGCACGTGAGCATTAAAGTTCCCCGATGTCTTTAAACGCACCTTGTTTTGTCTTTCAGATGCGGGATGCAGCGCCGAAGGCCTCCGGAGCGTGCAAAGAGTTGGTAA
The DNA here is from genome assembly GCF_040938575.1 of Ambystoma mexicanum. NCBI lineage: Eukaryota > Metazoa > Chordata > Amphibia > Caudata > Ambystomatidae > Ambystoma > Ambystoma mexicanum. The sequence continues at coordinate 572,820,204 of NC_090926.1, read as the reverse complement.
GCTTTTGTCTTTCAGATGCCGGAATGCAGTGCGAAGACCTCCGGAGCGCACGAAGAGTAGGTAAGCCTTTGTCTTTCAGATGCCGGAATGCAGTGCGAAGCTTTGGTGACAGCCGATGGACCAGGTAAGTGAAGCGCTGTCACTGAAGACCGTAATGCTAACCTGTTCTTTCTTGTCTTTATAGGTGTTGCTGAAGACTGGATTCAGGATGGTAAGCCTTTTTCCTTAGGCCCAGGATCAGATGCAGAAGACACGATGAGCGTTCTGCTGCTGAGGATGCAGAATAACGCAAAGCAAGATTCATCCATCGGGTGTGGTTTAAATAGCCTCCTGTAGTGCTTAGTTGTCTCCTTCCACAGCCACGCCTAGGTAAGAAAAGAGTTCCTGCTTTCCAGAAGAGTTCCAGTGTTCTGAACCTAGGGAGTGGCTCCTGCCCCACCCAACAGGAAAAGTAGTTCCAAACAGAAGAGGATCAGAGGCTCAACTGGCAGGCAAGTAAGCAGCATGGTCTGCTGCAGGTAAGTCCACCCAAGCATTATGAGCCCGGCGCTTCCAGGACTGGGCATATTTATGAGCCTGGTGCCACTGGCGCCAGGACTGGGTCCAAAAGGTCCCAATTGGGACTGGTTGGCACTCGGAACCTGGGTTATGGATCTGCTTCCAAGGGAGTTGGGAAAACCCTGACCTTTTGGAAGCAGAGATCATGACAACGAGTATATGAGTCAATTCCACCCAGCGCCGAGTGTGATTCACCCGCTAGCCCAACTAACTTCTTCAATTGAGCATGAGCTAGGTCTGGGTAATGAAACAAAAACAAATTTGATGAGTTTTCCATCTAGGAATAAAATTAAGGTTACAAATGGAAAATTGTCTGAAAAATCTCCTTTACCTGATATACAGGATAATCTCCAAAATAGTATTCTAAGCACTATTAAAGATTGCTTATTAGCCTTAACTGCCGAACAGAAGATACTTAAATCCTCTTTGAAAACCCTGTTTGTCAACACACCTGACTCATTAAGTGCTTCTGATGAGAAAATGGTCTCAAAGAATGTATCTTTTAAACTGCCAATAGAAGAAAAGAACCGCAGTTTGCACAGAGATACCAAATCCAGCAAATAAGAGGCAAGCTCAAAGACGAGCGCTAAGAACCAAAAGTCGCCCCAAATGTACTCACTATTCCTTAGTTGCTGTGGTGGCTCTTTTCCTTCTTACACTATGAACAGAATGAGTATCTTACAGCTATTCTCTGATATTTCCAGTTTAGAAGATCTATCCTCAGGAGATATTCAGCAGGTTGAATTCCCTGATGATAATGACCCGACTGTTTCTTGTCTGCGGATAAAGTCTCGTATTATTTACAATATAATATGGTCTGCAAGATCTGCTCTATATGACCTTGGATTCATATTAATCCCTACCACAGTAGAGAGCTGTACTAATGAGACTTTACAACAGCCTGGAACCTAACTAGAACCTGTTGATTTGTGTCCTCCAACTCATAAAATAGCCATTGTGAGTTGGAATACCAAAGGACATAAACACTTACTTAACAATTCCAATTGCTTGCTCCAAAGTTTTGATTTAGTGTTATTGCAGGAAACTTGGTTAAGTGTCCCTGTTTCATGGGATAATCATTATGTTCACTTACCTCCTGCTATAAAAGGTCAAAAAGGAAGACCGATGTCTGGCCTTGCCACCATCTCTAACATCGCCACTACAAACAGTATAGCTGACTGGCCCTCTCCGAATTCCTTCTCATAGTGCTCAACAATAGTAATACAGAAGACAAGATTTGCAATAATTAACATATACTGGAACCCAATGGCAATTATAATCGATACCTTTTTTAAAGATTTGAATTTACTCATGGAGGAAATCATCATTACTCCAAATATTTACCATTGATTCTAGCTGGCGACTTGAATATTCATCTTTTGGCAGTAGGGAAAAAAAGAAATTCGGAACGGGTCACTCAGTGGCTTGAGTTTGTTCAGACATGGGATTTAATAATGCTAAATGGAGCATTGGAGTCTGATATTCCTCCATCTCACACTTGGATAAGTGGATCACAAAGGGCAACGATTGATTATATGTATGTGGATAGAGGACTATTTGCTAAAATCACCAGGTTTTCTGTATTGCCAACTACCTCTAGTGATCATTTGATGCTGATGGCCGAATTTGTGATCCACTCTCCCCATGATTCTCGGATGCAACAAAAAATATTGAGTAATCTAGTTATAAACCCTCAACAAAATAGACTACATTGAACTAGCCCTGCGCTAGAAGCTTTTGCGTGTAGCTTAGTAGAAGATCAACATCTTCTAGAGAGGGGTTTTGCTCCTCCTGTGTATACTGATAAAATACATTTATTTGCATCCTCTTCTGCATCTGGTGCCAATAAGCCCAGTATTCCGCGCACCCATATATTTGATCAATCTGTTAGACTCAGAAAAATGGTATTCCGGAAGCAAAAAAGGCAGATTTTATTGCTTCCGGTGCAATATCGTGAGCTGTCCCGACGCAGGTTAAAGACAAAGTACAAAAATTGGATGCCTGCGCATAAGGCAGTAATGCACCTAAATGATGGCGAACAGTGGCTTCAAGCAATTAAGAATAAACAATCATCTCAAATTTGGAAGCTGATAAATGTGGGCTCAGCACGCCCACAGTTGTTATCACAACTCAATGGTGTACCTGAAAAGAGTTGGGTTAGTTATTTCACAAATATTTATGCTTCTCCACAAAACAGTAATGCACAACTATCATATGATTTGGCTACAGCTGCTTTCACGATCAAATTCGACCTAGAAGATGTGCTATTTTATATAAATAAGGCCAGCTCTTCAAGAGCGCCTGGCCCTGATGGCTTATCAAATTTCGTTCTGAAACAGAATCCGGTATTGTGGGCTTCCATTCTATATGCGGTTTTTCAAGCAATACAAACAAAACAAAGTGTTCCGTCAGCATGGTGCAAAGCTATAACGGTGCCAATATATAAAAAAGGAGACTGAACGGATCTGGCCAGTTATCGTCCGATATCTCTCCTTGACGCCCCGGGGAAGATCTACAGTAGAATCGTATTAAGAGATCTCAATATTTGGGCACTTAATGAGAACCGTTGTGATCCTTTCCAAACTGGATTTGTTGCTGGCCTTGGCTCTGCCATCAATATCACGACACTCAACGCGATCAAAGAGCTCTATGCGTCAAAAAAACAACCTCTTTATTTGGCATATGTAGATTTTCGAGTTGCTTTTGACTCGGTAGATCGACACTTACTTTTCCAAAAATGAACAGGATTTGGTTGTCCATCCTCTCTAGTCTCTTTAATATATCTACTTCACTCAAACACCTCTGTGCAGGTAAAATTGAACTTGGACAGGTTATTGTCTGAAGGAATTTACACTAAACGCGGCCTGAAACAAGGCTGCATACTTGCGTCTACCTTATTTAACTTGTTCATATTCGATTTAGGAATTGATCTCATGGAAGCAATGCATGATGCACCAAAACCTGGAAACCAGGTCATTGCATGGCTTTTATATGCAGATGACCTCGTCCTCATATCGCAGACGCCGAGTGGTCTGCAAAACATGATTGATAAATTAGACCAGTATGTTGTTAAAAACAATCTAACCTTAAATCTGAAGAAGACTCAAATCATGGAATTGGGTAAAAGTCAAAAGAGACAAAAAAAGCATTATGATTGGTTTCTGAAAAAGCAAAAACTGACTATAGTCAATGAATATAAATATCTTGGAGTCACATTCAATAATTCCATTTCGAACAAACCTCAGTTAAATAGGATAAATGGCAAACTGACTACTCTAATCTCGCAAGCAAAGATTCTTCAGCATAAGTATGGTAAATTTTCATGTGCACACATCCTTATATTTTACCAACAGAAAGTAGTACCCATTATTACATATGGGGCTGAGGCTTGGCTTCCCCAAAACTCCAGCTATTGGAATAAATTAGAAGCAAAGTTTTGGAAAAGGGTAATGAATCTTCCGAACTCGACTCCAACTGCTCTTCTCTGCTTTGAGCTAGGTAATTTATCCATACATATACAAGTAGCTTGGAAGAGATGTTGCCTTTTTTGAAAGTGTGTATTAGGACTAGCCAATAAGAATGTGCTCACAGCATTGGCAAACTACTTATTGCTTTCTGAGCATCCGTTCCCTTTCAAATGGAGAACTGCTGTTATATCAGATATGAGTGAAGCTAACATCTCGTTGGATATTTTGCTTAATAACCTTAACAAAGCAAAACTCACAATGCATCAATTAGATTGGCACATAACTCAACAAAGATGTCTGCAACTGAAAGACTTTGATAGAGCACTCTTTGGACATAAAACATTTCGACAGGCTGCTGATTACTTATTAAAATGTCCCTCTTTTAATTTAAGAAATCAGATATTACGGTTTTGTTTGAATTTATGGCCAACTAACCAAATATTATTGAGAAGAGGTCTTCAAGTGGAAAACTTGATCTGTCGATTCTGCAAATTACCAGAAACCGAAGAAACTTTGACATATATTAATTGAGTGTGTTGCCTTGAAAAAGCAGAGAGAAGTGGTTACTAATAAACTAATACGATGTCACCATATAACTCGGTCAAATGATGAACTATGGCACAAGCTATTTGCTACGTCGAAAATTGCAGTAAGAATAGCAACCATGCAATTTCTAAATACAGCTCTTTACACAACGTGTTTTGAGAACTAGCGTTCTAGAACTATCATAGGATGTAAAGCAGTAAGCGCGGGTCTATTAAAGAGAATAAGATTGGTGTACATCTCAGGAAACACTGTCACATTGAAATGAATGTTTTATTGGTTTTTTTTGTTGATAGAATGTTGTTTGATATGTATGTTACTGATATGTGATATAATCATGTCAATGTGACAACTTTTTATTTATTCATCTTTTTTATCCTTTTGTATCTATAAAATATTTGTTTTGAAAGGTTAATTAATTAACCAACCAAAAAAAAATAATAATAAGTTCTTGGCCTTCTACTAGCTCTGTCTCTTCAGAGTCTAGTTCAACCATACAGGGTTGTACCTCCCTCTCAGCCTCAGCTGGAGGTGAAGTTACAGGTATAACTTTGGACAACCTAGGGGAAGTCCTAGTTGGAAGCACTGGAGTGCTTGCTGCTGGTTTCCTTCTAGAAGCCTTGGGGTTCCCCTTTGCTTCTTGTTGCTCAGATATAGCAGATAGTAGCTCCAGTGGAGTAGGAGTGATTTCTGTTTCAATCATCTCCTTAGGAGAACCTCTCAAGGTTTTCTCCCTTGCAGGTCTGGTTAGCTCCTGTAACCTTTTACTAGGAGGTCTGGGGTTATGTGACACTACTCCAAGAGTTTTCAGGTCCTTTCCCAACAGAACTCTTCCTGGAACCTCACATTGTACACTGACATGTATCTTCACAGTCATATCATTGCACTGGATGAGAACTGGTAACTGGGGAAGCATCTGCACAGGCCCTCCAGCTAACTTGGTGAGGCATTTGGGTGCCCTAGCAACATCCTCTGCCTTGAAAAAAGATTCGTCCACCACAGTTATGCTGGCCCCAGTGTCCCTAATGGCAGGAGTCTCCTGACCATTCACTTGGACACTGTCCTTATAATACTCTTTAGTATTATCTAGGATAGAATTATAGACATCTAAATTCTGTTGTTCCCACAACCCCAGGGACACTAAAGAAACACTAGCTGAGACTCTTATGTCATTGGTACTTCCTCCTCTGGAGTGAAGGCTAAGGAGACAGTGTGGACCCCTGAAGGTTTACCCTTACGTCTGGGATTCCCTTTCACATGGTCAGTAGAGCCACAAACATAGCATTTCCCAAATGCCTTTATGAATGGTGGCTTGTTCTGACCTTCTGGTTTGGGACCAAAAGGTACACTAGCCTGATTTGGTTTCCCTTGTGGCTTACCCTTATGGTTCTGTTTGGGGCCCTCTTTGGAATTGAAATTATTGGAATTCTCTTTGGAGTCCTTTTTAGGCTGTTTCCCCACATCCTTTTTCTGAGTTGCCCCAGAATCCTTGTGAGTAGCCCTGTTGGCAACCCACAAGTCAGCAGCCTTAGCTAACTTCTTGGGATCTATTTACTTTGAATCAGCCAAGTGCTGTCTGAGCTCAGGAGAGCAGGCATGATAAATTGATTCCAACATAACAATATTTCTTATTCCCTCATAAGTGTTCACTCTGTAACCCTTAATCCATCCATCTAGGTTCTTCAAACTTTCACTCACCCAGGTAGCTCAAGGGGTACCATCATGCTTTTTGAGGGTCCTAAACCTCTTAAGGTACTGGGAAGGGGTCTTCCCAAATCTAGCTATTAAAGCTAGCTTCACACATTCATAGTCCATCCTATACACCTCCCCCAACTCCATTACCACATCAGATGCAACAGGGGGGAGCCTAGAGAACAACCAAGGAAGCAACGGATTCCCTGTGATGTCCTGGAGCCCATGATTATACTCAAACATAGCCAGCCAATCTAACACATCCAACTTAGGTTCATACATACTCACAATCTCTTTAGGCATCGGGGTCTTTTGGGAGTGGAACTCCGAGAGGATCCGGGGAGAGAAGCATTTTCCACAGACAATTTCTTCATCTCTAGCTCATGCTGAGCTCCATTACTCTGAGCCTTAGTTCTTGGTGCTTTCATTCAGATTGGGCACTAATTCTTTTGAACTCTAATTCAAGCCTCATTTTTCTAGTTCTATGAATTCAGGACTTAGTGTGGGACCTGGTAAGGGTCCAGTAGGCAAAGCTTGAGGTGGTAGAGCAGGCAGACGGCCAGTGGCAGAGGGCCAGTGGGGACAGTTACATTAGTCTCACCTTCCTCTTCTGAATCTACAACAATACTATCAACACTTTGATTCATATCAACCTCATTACTGTTGGCTACATTTACTGGGGAGGTAGGCTCCTCTGAACCACTACCCAGACTTTGGTTTTCTAACAATCTTTCAATCAATTCTATTTTCTTGCCTTTTACAGAAAGACTCGTATGTCTACAAAGGGCTCTTAAACAATCAGCTGTATTTGCAGAAAGGGACTCCTGGCTGTAACTTTCCATAGTTAGAACATTAACTTTTTAGTGCTAAGCTTTGTGGTTAGTTGCACGAAAGTATCAGAAGCACTCTACAATGTATACCCAATACAAATCCCACCGCTGTACACCAGTGTTAGGCAGAATCCTGTGCAGTTCCCCTGGGGAACATTGCAAAAAGATTAAGACTACAGGAGTAAGCAGTAAACTCAATTGGTAACAACCTGCACCACCCAGATTTACCTGGTAGCTGTGGCTGAGCAGTCAGACTTCTCTCAAGATGAGTAGGGCACTATACAGAGCATACACAATAGGGCCAAAAACACAGTGGAGCAAACGAAAACTGACCAGAGCTTGGTATCAAAAGTATATAATTATTTATTTAAAACACACTTTAGGAAATACACAAAGCACTATAGATCAAAGCATGCTCAAATACAATCAGAAAAAGTATACACACCTCCCTTAATAATTATTTAGACAAGTCTAGGTCAAAACACCACTATTTGTAAAAAAGATGTGAGCGCTTAACTTGGATGGCACTCCAATAATTAGAGGGAGAGAAAAAGACAGGTCATGAAAATAAAACAGTTCCCAACACTTTTCTAATACCAGAGCAAGCTAGTGAGGGCAGAGACTACTGTAGAGCCAAAGTTCATAGGCCAGGGCCACTTTAAATGGAACAAGGCGAAATGTGCCCAAGATCACACAGTTTAAAAATGCACTCAAGTCTTTGCAAAAATGTTCAAAAGAGGTTGGTTTGATGCGAAAGATAAAGTTAGAAGGTTTGGGGGCCAACCCAGTTGGAAAGCCAAGGATTTAAGGGTCACCTTTAGCAATCCGTGGAAAGGGAGGCCAGGTGGAACACAGTACCTTTTAAAAGTGAGGAAGCTCCAGCTGTTCCTGGCAGCGGGTGCAGTTCATGATTTCTACCAGGGAGGGAGAAGATCTCGTCGAGGAGGAAACTTGGAGTCGTTGCACTGCCCAGGGATGAAACCAGCCGCGGAGTTCGTTCGGTTAAAAGGTGCGCTCCTTTTATTCGCGGTCCCAGTGGACTGAAGCTTGGCTATCCAGCCGCCGGGTGCTTGGCACTGGCGATTCGACCAAGGGGCATCCTGGAAGGCGAATGTCGAACTGGTTGATCCCACCAGCTCAGTGGGAGAAGACTCTTACAGCAGAAGATCTTCTCTTGTCGTCGGGGAAGTGGTGAGGTCGTTGCAGCAGGGCTCCACCGGTGGTGTCGTCGTTGCAGATGGCTCATCTTCTCCCCTCTTCGGATTTCTCAGGTCCAGTGGCGACTTCTGAGGTTCCAGTCCCAAAAGCCCTGCTTTTATGCAGAAAACCCCCCCATTCAAACAGCCTAGCTGTCACTCATACATGCTAAGTGGTGAGCCGGGCGGCTCACCACTGGGCCAATCAAGACAGAGTGTGACTTGGGTTGCTAAGGCAACGCAGTCCAGGGTGCCAATTCCCCCACCCACACATCCTGTGAATCCCAGACAGAGTGGCACCAGTTGGAGGGCTTCTGTGGAGAAGCCCGCCAAAAAGTGGAACAAAGAGCCCGACCTTGGTTGGAGTTACAGAGATGGACACGTACGCCATTTTTCGAAAGAGTTCTGGCAAAAAGACCCAACCAGTGATTTTTTATTAATTAAATAAACCGGCGGTATCTTTACAATGCACCAAAAAAGTGGTGTGTTTAAAATGAATGGGAAAATCCCATAGGAAATATTCCGGTGGAATATTTTGCGTGGTAACCACTGCCACCAGCCAGAAACTCAACAAGGGGGGGACTGGACAGTGCCCCCTTGGAAACGGACCCCGGGGTAATCTAATTAATCCCTTCCAGTACTTCCACAATATGATGGTTTGTACTGGCTCTGTTCACAATTTTGGACTAATATAGCCAATGGTGACTTTACATGCCCTAGGAGACAGTAGTCAGTCCCAGGGTATGGAGACTATGTTTGGGGGTCACTATGACACCCCTGTGTTACTGCACTGAGGGTGCTGTGTAACATATACCAAAACAGATGATATCCTATGGAGTAAAAGAGCCCATAAGCACATACCAAGTCAAAGACATACCTCAAATCATGCCTAAGAGTGGGAAGGAAAGAGTCTCACTCTTAGCAGGAGAAAAAAAAAATCCAGGAAAGCTGCTGGGGGTCTCACTAGGTTTGGGAAATTAGCCTTATAAGAGAATTCTCCCTAACAGATTGTTGTCCTGGACCTGTCATTTCTGAATCTGTCTTTACCACGGGAACGCTTCAAGATGATGATTCCCACACACATAGCCGAGTCTGTGTGTAGGGGATTGGATGAGTTCCCTGGACCTCAAGGATGCGTACCTGCATGTACCCATCTACCAACCGCATCAGAAGTTTCTGCGGTTCATGGTTATGTCATGCCACTTTCAGTACAAGGTGCTGCCCTTTGGCCTGAACTCAGCCCCTCGTGTTTTCGCGAAGTTGATGAACGCAGTAGCGGGCCTTTTCCGCTTGGAGGGCCATCATCTGTACCCTTTGGATGACTGGCTGGTGAGGGCAGGGTCACCGGAGGCGGCATTGCACTTCTGCCAGAGATTGGCGGATATTTCATTAGCTCGGGTTCTCCCTCAACCAGAGAAAGTCACAGTTGTGCCCATCTCAGGGTCTGGTCTTTCTAGGGTTGCGTTGGGAAACTACAGTTCAACAGGTTTTCCCTACGCCCGAGAGGCTCCCGTTGCTCCGCAAGGTGGTGGGACACTTTCTGCCCAACTCAACCACCTCAGCATAGTGGTTCCAGCGTATTCTGGGCCTGATGGCCTCCTGAATGCTCACTTTACCGCACGCTCCAGCTCCACCTGGAGGCCAATTGGGATCAGGAGCCGGAGTCTCAGTCAGACAGTTTCCCAATACCACTGCTCCTACGACCCAGTCTTAGCTGGTGGGTGATGGATGGCAATATTTCCGTGGGAGCCTCCTTTACCCGCCCGGAGCCGACCCTGGTGGTGACGACAGACTCCTCTCTTTCGTGCTGGGGGCTACTCTGGAGGGCTACGCGATTCATGGCGCATGGCCCAGGACGGGAGCCCTCCTGCATATAGATCTGCTTGAGCTGAGGACAGTGGGCCTGACCCTCAAGGCGTTTTTGCCCCTCATCAGGCACAGGTGTGCTCTGGTCAGGACGGACAATTCTACTACGATGTTATACCTAAACAAGCATGGTGGCACCCGTTCCCCTCTCCTCTGCATGGAGGCGTTATTGATCTGGGAATGGGCCCTGACGAAGGGAGTTTGGATTTCAGCAGTCCACCTCCCGAGGGAAAGCAATGCAGAAGCGACCAGCTGACCCGCTTGGGGTTCAACACATACAAGTGGGAGTTGCACACCGACTCCTTGTTGCCCCTGTTCCAGCATTGGGGGGGGGGGGTTCCCGGACCTGGATTTCACATCCCTCTGAATTCCAAGTGTCCCCAGTTTCCTTCATGGGCAGGACGAGGTTGGGGGTCTCTGGGAGATGCCTTCCAGATCCGTTGGCACGGCCACAGGTAATATGCGTTCCCGCCCACCACTCTGCTCCAATGGACCATCTGCAAGTTTCAGGCTTTGGTGGGTTGCAGCCTCATCCTGATTGCCCCATACTGGCCTTCGAGATCCTGGTTTTCCAGTCTGCTGCATTTGTGCTCCGAGGGACCCGTCCAGCATCCAATCTCCAGCATGTGATTCCTGACGCAGCATGGCGGGGCGGTGGAACATCTGAACCCGGTCAAGCTGCCGCTGGCGACCTAGTTCCTGACCAGCTGAGGTTTCAACATGCTACATTTTCAGATTACAACTGGGACAGCATTCAGCAGGCCAGGAGGCCCTCGACTTGGTCCCAGTATAAGAGTAGATGGACTAGGTTCAGCCATTAGGCTTGTGACAAGGGTCTGGACCCTGTCACCTGTCCTCTGGATGGCGTACTGGCTTTTTCAGCACACCTGGCTCGTTCTGGAGTTCAGGTGGATACTTGCTGCACTTATTTGGTGACCATATGGGCTTACAAGTATTCCCCTGAGCATGTGTTTTCTGTGGTTTCCCGGTGGTTAAGGCCCACCTTAAGGGGTTCTCTAGGCTTCTTCTGCCGGTGCGTAGGCCGCACCAGGTCTGGGACCTCAATGTGTTTCTTGTAGCTTTGCAGAGCAAGCCTTTAGAGCCAATGGCCTCTGTGGACATCCACTTGGTGACACTAAAGACTGTTTACTGGTGGCTCTCACCCCTGCGCGCCTGAATAGTGTGCTGCAGGTGTTGTCCTCGTGCAAGCCCTTCACCACGTTCCACAACAACAAGGTCATCTTGCTCACTCACCTCCCCCAAACTTCTTGCCCAAGGTGCTCTCTCCATCTCATTTGAATCAAGAGATATCTGCCTGCCGGTGTGTTAGGGAGAATTCTCATTCTATAGCTAATTTCCCTCACCTAGTGAGTCCCACAGCAGCTTTACTGGATTTCTGGAGTTATTTTTTCCACTTGGTAAGGGTGTGAGCCTTTTTCCCACTCTTACATGTGTTTTGCCATGTGTAGCTTACTGTTTGTGTCATAGTGGGCTCTGGAGGACACCACTCCCTGAGACCACTTTCTTATGTGTGTTACACAGCACCTTTAGTGCAGTGACACAGGGTTGTCTTTTTAGACTTCCCACTGACTCCATTTTTCTGGGACTGACTACTGTCCCCCAGAAACAGGTAAAGTTGCCATTTACTTTATGTAGTCATTTAAAACTACAGACCCAGTACACCCCATCTTACATGGAGTACTGGAAAGGGTTAATTCCTATCCCTTTTAGTCTGTGCCTCTCTGAGCTTTGTTTTGCTCTTTTAACATTTAGACTTGGCTGGTGGCAGTGGTATCTACCCTAATTTTTCTACCGCGATTATATTATATAAATGTTGTATTGTTCCAGGCTATTATAGTAGCCTCGAACATAAACCTGCTGGACCAAATACTCTTTCTTTTGGCCCCGGTCGGGTTTATTCGCCATTTCTTTTTGTTAAATTCCTTCTTGTGTTTTACTTTGCGCGGCAAACCAGGTTTGCCTTCTTTGTTCACCGTCTTTTGGCAGGCTGCTGCCAAGAAGCCCGCCTCTTGGCGCCTGGGTGTCTAGCTGGGCTGAATGTGAGGGAGGGGGGTAGTCACCCCCTGCACAGGGTATCCTTGGAAACCCAAGTCGTACTTTGGCAAGATTAGCTGAGGTGGTTGTCCGGGCCGGACAACCCCCCTGCTGTGTGATTGACAGCCAGGCTGTGTGAATGGGGGATTTTCGCATGAAAGGCAGGACTCTTGGGCTGGAAGTCAGAGTCGCCACTGGAACTGCAAGGAACCGAAGAGAAGCGGAGAAGAAGACGGCTGCTGCAACTCCCGAGTCCCGGTGAAGCCCTGCTGCAGTCCTGAGCTATCTACCCTTCAACGACAAGAGAAGATCCAGTCTTCTTCCCTTGAGCCTGGTGGGATCAACCAGCTCACCTTCCACGGGCAGAGGATCCTCTTCTTGGTCAAAATCGCTGCACACTGCTGTAGTGGTCCAGATAGTCATCTGTAGAGCCTCTCCTGTTTTAAAGGAGCGCACCTTTTATTCACTGTCGCTGCTGCTGGTCTCATCCCTGCGTAGTGCAGCTCACTCCAGACGTCGTCCTTCTTGTCCCCACGACTGAAGCTCCAGGAACTGTGAGCCTGCGGGAAACTACCAGGAACAACTGCTGTGGCACCAGCTTCTTCAACGAATAAGGTACTGTGTCCAGCTTCGAAGAACTAGGGTGAACCCTTTTCTCCTCATCCAAGGCTTGCCCTTGTCTTCCGTCCCTCTTATTACTTTTGCTTCATCTGTTGACAATATCCAAGTACTCCTGGCAACGCTGAACCTTGAACTATCTGACTGTGTGATCCTAGACAACAGGAACCCGATTCCACTTGACATTGGCACTGGCCTATTGACTTTTATTTTCCTGTCAGCAAGTGTTCTCTGATTCTGTCTACCTTGACAAAAGTATTGGCTATGAGTTTTGACCCCAACTCTCTTTTGTTAACTCAGGTGCTAAGTGTGGTTTTACCCCGGTAACATTTCTTTCCGCGAATACGCATATCTTTAGTAAGACTGAACTGTCATTACTGTCAAAAAGTGATCGCATATGTATTCTCTGTAACGTCTTTTGTTTCACAACACCGGTCCATCTAATCATAAGGTACTTACCTTGAGTTGTCCTGTACAAAGAGAATTGGTTGTGTGTAGTGTATTTTTTGTGTGATTTTAGTTTAATATTTAATAAAAGTGAAGTGTTTTACCAACAGATGGTTTAGAAATAAATGTACTTTTACTTTTCAATCAAAAACCTTGAGTCAGTGTTTGCTTGAGTCATAGTAACTGTGGTCCTGTGTATAATTTCTTCTACTGCTCATTTTCTCTTGAGATAAGTCTGGCTGCTCCGCTACTGCGACCACTTTAACAGTGTAGTGTGGGCTTGTACCAAAGGTGAACTTGTATTGCCACTTGTAGTCTTAATTGTGTGTAGTGGTCCCTAAGGGCACTGCACATGATTCTGCCTAACACTGGTGTACAACGGTGAGGATTTTGAAGTATAGAGATTACACTTGGAGTGCTGCTATTACCTTGGGTCAACTAACCACAAAGCTAAACACCACTTATTCTGTTAACTGAAAAATCATGTCAAATATGGAAAACTACAGTGAAGAGGGTCTCTTAAACTATACTGCTGAGGTTCTGAGAACCATGTGTAGGGAAAAGAATCTCTCTGGAAAAGGAAAGAAATGTGAACCGGTTGCTAAGTTAATGGGAAAACAAAGTCTGGAGAGTGGGTCAGAAGGGCCTACCCCTCCAGCAAATGTGGATACTGATGTTTCTGATTCAGAGAGTATTGGACTAGAAATAGTAGATGGGTCCTTGTTATGAAACCCTACAATTCCATTGCCTGTTCAGAAAGCACACCCTCTGTCCACAGGGACCCCCACAGGTCCTACACTCACTCCTGAGTTTATTGCTCTGGAGAAAATGAGACTTGAATTAGAAGTGAAACGTATTGATGCACACACTGCCATGAAACATCAAGAATTAGGGCTAAGAGAAATGGAGATGGCTCATGCTCTAGAAATGAAGAAATTGTCTTTGGAAAATGCTTCTCTCCCAGAGTCTTCTAGGTCTTCCAGCCCTAAGAGACCCCGCATGCCAAAGGAAATGATTGGTATCTATGAGACTAAACTTGATGTTTTGGATTGGTTAGCAATGTTTGAGTACAATCATGGGATTCAAGGTATCTCAGGGAATCAATTGATTCCTTGGCTTTTCTCTAGGCTTCCCCCAGTTGCAAGTGATGCAGTAATGGAGTTGAGGGAGGAGCATAAGCAGGATTATGAGTGTGTGAAGCTAGCTTTGATAGCTAGATTTGGGAAGACCCCTTCCCAGTACCTTAAAATGTTTAGGACCCTCAAAAAGCCTGATGGGTACCCCTTGGGCTACCTGGGTGTGTGAATGTTTGAAAAACTTAGATGGTTGAGTTAAGGGTTACAAAGTGAACACTTATGAAGGTTTGAGGAATCTTATAATGTTGGAGTCAATATATGATGCCTGCTCTCCTGAGCTTAGACAGCACTTGGCTGATTCAAAGGAGATACATCCTAAGAAGTTAGCTAAGGCTGCTGACTTGTGGGTTGCCAACAGGGCTACTCACAAGGATTCTGCGTCAACTCAGAAGAAGGATGAGGGAAAGCAGCCAAAGAAAGACACCAAAGAGAATTCCAATAATTCCAATCCAAAAGAGGGCCCCAAACATAACCAGGGTAAGCCACAAGGGAAACCAAATCAGGCTAGTGTACCATCTGGTCCCAAACCAGATGGAGGTCAGAACAAACCCCACTTCATTAAAGCATTTGGAAAATGCTTTTCTTGTGGGTCAACTGACCATGTGAAAGGGGATCCCAGATGGAAGGGTAAACCTTCAGGGGTCCACACTGTCTCCTTAGCCTTCTCCCAGGTGGATGAAGTACCTATAGCCAGTGGAAACTTTGTTACTAGCTGAGGAGCCCATGAGAGTCTCAGCTAGTGTTTCTTTAGTGTCCTTGGGTCTTTGGGAACAACAGAACTTAGATGTCTATAACTCAATCCCAGATAATACTAAAGAGTATTGTAAAGATGGTGTTCTTGTGGATGGTCAGGAGACCCCTGCCATCAGAGACACTGGAGCCAGCATAACTGTGGTTGATGAATGTTTTATCAAGGTGGAGGATGTTGCTAATGCACCCACACACCTACCAAGTTAGCTGGAGGCCCTGTGCAAATGGTTTCCCAGTTACCAGCTCTCATCCAGTGCAATGACATGACTGTCGGAATACCTGTAAGTGTGCAAAATAACATGCCTGGGAGAGTCCTGTTGAGTAATGACCTTAAAACTCTTGGAGTTGTCTAGTACCCCCAGGCCTCCCAGCAGAAGAAGCAGGAGCTCACAAGGTCTGCTAGGGAGAGAACCTTGAGAGGCTCCCCAGGGGACTTGATAGAGGAAACTATCACCCCAAGTCCACAGGACTTACTTACTGCTATTGCAGGACAGAAAGAGACAAAGGGGAAACCCAAGTCTGCCAGCAAGAAACCAGCAAGCACCCTTGTGCCCAGAAGGACATCTCCGAGACTGTCCAAAGTCTCCTCAGCTGAGGCTAAGTGTGAGGTTCAACACTGTATGGTTCAAGTAGATACTGAGGATTCAGATCTAGAAGAAGATCTTACTCTGGTTGGAGATCTTGACCCTGTTGACCATCCTGAGCTGCAGTCTTTACTAGCAGAACGTGGTCCCAACAGGGCAGACTTCAGCAGTGGACAAAGAGAGTGTCCTACTATTGAAGGTCTTCACCTTCAGGCAGCTTCTCAACTCAATGGGACTGAGCCTGGAAAGTGTAGGTTGCACTGGGAAGATGGCCTCTTCTACAGTGAACCGACTGAGTCAACCCTTGGAGACTGCAAAAGACTTGTAGTACCTCTAGTGACTCCAGTTCCTACAGTTAGCCCACGAGATACCTTTGGCTGGACAGTTAAGTTTTAAGAAGACCAAGGAAAGGCTCTCTCTCTACTTCTACTGGCCTAAGATGGGTTCGGAAGTAGACACATTCTGTAGGAGCCGTCACACTTGCCAAACCTCTGGCAAGAGTGGAGCCAAGAATGTGGCACCCTTGGTGCCTCTCCCAGTGGTGGGAGTTCCTTTTGAGAGGGTTGGGATTGCCATTGTTGGTCCTCTTGATCCTCCCACATCTTCAGGTAACAGGTTTATCCTAGTTGTAGTAGACCATGCTACTAGGTATCCTGAAGCAATACCTATGAGAACTGTTACGGCTCAGGCTGTGGCTATGGCCCTACTTGGTATTTTTACCAGAGTAGGTTTTCCTAAGGAGGTGATATCCGGCAGGGGATCAAATTTCATGTCCCACTACATGCAAGCCATGTGGAAAACCTGTGGAGTCGCCTACAAGTTCTCTATTGCCTACCACCCCCAAACCAATGGGTTGGTAGAGAGCATTAACAGAACTATGAAGAGCATGATAGGTGCTTTAGAAGAACCCCTTAAATGAAAGTGGGACCTTCTACTGCCATGCCTTCTCTTTGCATGTGGAGAAGTCCCTCAGGAGGGATTAGGTTACAGTCCCTTCAAACTTCTCTATGGCCATCCAGTCAGAGATCCCTTGGCCCTGATTAAGGAGGGGTTGGAGAGTGCTCCTTCCCGCAAGCCATTCAGAGTGACTGACTATGTGATGGGTCTCCGGAGGAGAATGTCACACATGATGGCTGAAGCAAGTGATAACTTGAAAGCTGGTCAAGCTCTGGTCAAGCATTGGCATGACATGGTTGAGTTTACTCAAGACCAGCTGGTTCTTGTTATGGTACCTACAAGACAGATGGCCTTACAGCACAAGTGGATAGGACCCTTCAAATGTGTGGGTAAACTTGGAGAGGTGAACTATCTTGTGGATTTAGGCAATCCTAAGGAGGCTCCTAGAGCCTTTCACACCAACCGTTTAAAGGCTTATGCCTCTAGACCTGACATGGGAGCCTTGCTCCTAGCTTCAGCTCAGGAGGAGGAGGAGAGTGAACCTCTGCCTGACCTCCTCAGAGGCTTACCTTTAGATGAGCAAGTGGAAGGAGTTAATCTCTCTTCTAGTCTGAAATCTGTCCAGCAGGATGAGTGAAAATTACTGTTAAATCAGTTTGCCTCCCTGTTCTAACTTTCACCAGGCCTGACCCCTTGGGGCCAGCATGGTATCCTCACTGGTGACTGTTTGCCTGTGAAATTCATGGGTTACAGAATGTCAGACAATGTAAGAACCCATATAAGGAATGAGGTCAACAAGATGCTTGATCTCTGGGTTATAGAGCCCTCTACTAGCCCATGGTCTAGCACAGTTGTGCTTGTACCAAAGGCAGGATCCAAGGAGTTGATATTCTGCGTGGACTATAGAGCTCTAAATGCAGTCACTAAGACTGATGCCCATCCTTTACCTAGGACAGATGAGCTGGTGGACAAACTTGGTGCAGCCAAGTACCTCAGCACATTTGACCTAAAGTCAGGCTATTGGCAAATAGCCCTGCAGACCATGCCAAGGAAAAAACTGCATTCTCCACCCCAGCTGGCCTCTACCAATTTAAGGTAATGCCTTTTGGATTAAAGAATGCACTGGCTACATTTCAGAGGATGGTCAATCAAGTTCTGAATTGGATGGAGGACCTCTGCATGGCATACTTGGATGACATTGCAGTGTTCAGCCCTACATAGAAAGAACATATTGATCACCTAAGATATGTGTTGCAGGCTTTTGAACAGACCGACCCATCTCACCATAAAGGCAAGTAAATGTCAAATTGGTCAGAGCACAGTGGTCTACCTTGGACAAGAGGTAGGAGGAGGTGAAATAAGGCCATTGCCTAGCAAAGCCGTACAAAACTAGGCCACCCCTACTACTCAAACCCAAGTGAGAGCCTTCCTAGATCTCACTGGGTACTACAGGAACTTCATAGAGAACTATGGGACCATAGCTTTTCCCTTGAATGTCATCTCCTCTCCCAAATTTCCTAAAAAGGGCAGGTGGAATGAGGAGTGCAATCAAGCTTTTGAAGGCCTGAAGAATGCCCTTTGACAAGGACCAGTCAGTCCTAAGAGCTCCTGACTATCACCAACCCTTCATTGTACAAACAGATGCTTCTAATGTAGGTATAGGTGCAGTCCTTAGTCAACTGGATGAGAAAGGTAGGGAACACCCCATTTGTTTCATCAGCAGGAAGTTAAAGGATCCTGAGACAAGGTGAGCAACAATAGAACGCAAATGCTTTGCTATTGTTTGGGCACTGCAGAGGTTTAGACCATACTTGTATGGATCTACCTTCATTATTCAGACTGACCACCAACCCTTGAGATGGCTGATGCAAATGAAAGGAGAAAACCCCAAACTACTCAGATGGTCAATCTGCCTGCACGGGTTTGATTTTTCCATTGAGCACAGAGCAGGAAGTCACCACCAAAATGCTCATGGTCTCTCTAGGATGTTTTTAACCGATTAGAGGTATGAGATTCATCCAGGAGTGGATTAAATCCTCATGTCCCTTAGTCTGGGGGGGCGAGTGTTAGGGAGAATTCTCATTCTATGGCTAATTTCCCTCACCTAGTGAGTCCCCAGCCGCTTTGCTGGATTTCTGGAGTTATTTTTTCCACTTGGTAAGAGTGTGAGCCTTTTTCCCACTCTTAAATGTTAATGTTAATGTTAAAGGATATTTGTACCGCGCACTATCAGCACCGGAGTGGTCCCCTGGCGCTCTGGCGGCTCTGAAAATGGGAGAAGGGGGTGAGTTAGTGGGGATGAGATGGAAAAGTGCAAGATAGCTGTGATGTGCTGTTGGCAGCCTCCGCCCGGTGGGTCCGTTGGCTGGGCTTGGGTTTTTTTTTCAGTTGGTAGTCGTCGTGTGCTGTTGTGCAAGTCTATGTGCGGTTTGTTATGTTGTTGCAGTGTAGTGAGTTTTGTGCGGTTTGCTGCGTTTAAGGCTTGTGGTTGTGTTTGGTTCGAGTTTGAGAGGTGTATGTAGAGGAGTGAAATTGTTAGTGGGTTGGTTATTGATTCATGATTGCATGCTTAGTCTAGGCTTGGCAGGAGTCGTATATCAATCATTGAATAACAACTCTATCTAGATGCGACGCAGGCTACGTTGAGGATTTCATCTAAGTGCAGCGTATGCTGACATTTACAATTCTGTCTAGATGTTGCACATGCTAAGCTTAGGGGTTCACTCTGTGTGTGCACATGCTAATATTCATTCACAATTCTTTCTAGATGCGACGTAGGCTAATGATTATTACACCTGTCAAAGGTAGAAAAAATATGCATGGGCGAAAAACGCTCTTTTTTTTGGGGGCCTGACTCTTGAGGGTAGAAATAATCCCTAGCCAGTTGCGTGATAGGGGGTCAGCAGGACCTTGCAGAAGAACTATATCATTGATAGTTCTAAAAAACGAAATTCACCATAGAATACATGAAAAAGCGATAAACATTTATTTTTAGCAAAAAAGGTTTTGTCTGAAGAAATTTTTTTTGTGCCGTGGCACAACTCAGATACATATAAAAGTGCATGTATAATCTGCACAGTGGTGGGTTAGTAAAATGTGGTTACAGTTGACACTGTTTGATGTATTGTGATTTTGAACAATATATATAATAGATTGTCACCAAATTGTGTAATGGCAATACACTGAATCAACTGTAACCACATTTTACTAACCCACCACTGTGCAGATTATACATGCACTTTTGTATGTATCTGTGTTGTGCCACGGCACAAAAGCATTTCTTCAGACAAAACCTTTTTTGCTAAAAATAAATGTTTATCGCTTTTTCATGTATTCTATGGTGAATTTCGTTTTTTAGAACTATCAATGATATAGTTCTTCTGCAAGGTCCTGCTGACCCCCTATCACGCAACTGGCTAGGGAAGCCTTTTGACTCTACCCTCTCTATAATTTTGTGACCTGTGAAAGGTGACATAGGCTGACCTTGACCATTCTCTCTATAGGTTGGTAAACATTGGCACTAGTTAACATTGGCTTTGCGGACCTACCAATGATATACAGAGCGAAATACAAATGCCAAGTGGCATAACATAACAGTATGTTAGTGCATAGTACATTGCAACCTTTATGATGGTCAAGGTAATAGAGAGGTAGGTAGAGTAGCGAGGGCTTTCTGGAGTAGAGTGATTGCTCTACCCCCCACCCATGCTACACTCACAGTTTTGTTGGTGTCTGTTAGCTGTTGGCTTCCTTTGCTTCCCCTGCTGACACCGGCAGACACATCTTGGAGCCGTCAATGTAGGAGCCGCTCTTTGCCTTTGGGCCCTTAGCCGCAGGGGCTGCCAGGCAGGCGGCTGCCTGTCCTATTGAGCCATATGCAGAGAAAGCACCAATCACGGTCAGGGACCGTCAAGGAGGCGGGATAAGGCAGGAGCCTGAGTCCGGCTGTGGTGCTCTGGAAGGCCGCGCTCCAAGTGTTCTAGGAACACGTTTGTGGCCCAAAATGGGGTGCTGGGGGGCAGGGCTTGCAGGGGGACTCAAGACTGCGAGCACCAATCACGGGCAGGGACCGTCCAGGAGGCGGGATAAGGCAGGAGCCTGAGTCTGGCTGTGGCGCTCTGGAAGGTCACTCTCCGCATGTTCTATGAACACGTTTGTGGCCCAAAATGAGGTGCTGGGTGGTGGGGCTTGCAGGGGGACTCACCTTATGCCAGGGAAATGGTGGTAATGAGGCAGAGTGCAAGGGGGATCCGTGCCGTAAGCCCAGTGTTGTGGGTGACTGTATGTGAGGAGGCTGCTGAATTATTTGCTGATACTGGTGTAGAAGTTGCTGCAGCTGACCATGTTTATGCATTATTCCCTGGTACTGGTAGCTAACCCAGTGATGATGGTGCTTTTGCCATGTGTAGCTTACTGTTTGTGTCATAGTGGGCTCTGGGGGACACCACTCCCTGAGACCCCTTTCTTATGTGTGTTACACAGCACCTTTAGTGCAGTGATACAGGGTTGTCTTTTAGACTAGCCACTGACTCCATTTTTCTGGGGCTGACTACTGTCCCCCAGAAACAGATAAAGTTGCCATTTACTTTATGTAGTCATTTAAAACTACAGACCTAGTACACCCCATCTTACATGGAGTACTGGAAAGGGTTAATTCCTATACCTTTTTGTCTGTGCCACTCTGAGCTCTGTTTTGCTCTTTTAACATTTAGACTTGGCTGGTGGCAGTGGTATCTACCCTAACTTTTCTACCGCAATTATATTATATAAACGTGGTATTGTTGCAGGCTATTATAGTAGCGAGCAAAGGGCGTGACACTGAGGAACTACCTGCTGTTGTGCTGTGGCTGCGACCCCTTAGCTGCCTTATCAGCTGTTTGAATCAGGAATCAGGAAGAACTGGAAAGACTCCTCCCGGAATCGAAGGAGCGAGGAGAAGTGCTGCTGCGCCATGTAGCCCCACCCCCTCTGCTCTGGGCCCTGCCTTTGCAGGAAGTGTGTCTACAAAACATTGCCCTAGGCACCCTTGCAGCGCTAAGTTCATGCGAGCAAAGGGCGTGACACTGAGGAACTACCTGCTGTTGTGCTGTTTGGCTGCTTGCTGTGGCTTTGCCAGCCAACTAACCTGCCGGCAGAGGACAGCTGAATTCAGCAAAGAGGAAAGCTTAAAGAGGAGCTGCACGACAAAATGAAGTCGGCCCCCGCGGAAACGCCATCAGCGGGTCTGAGAACCCGCCTTCAGGTAAGACAAAGATTAACTTCCCTCCCAGAAGTCGAGGGAAATCCTGACCATTCACTTAGAATGACACAAACGGATCTCCCTATGTTAAAACAGGCACGCTTACCTTTTAGTACTAAGAAGCGTAAGAGCCTCTCGGTGGGGGCTGATATGACAATTGCAAAGAATCCATTGCTGCCCCTGGAAACTGAGGACAAATCTGATCCTGCACCTAAACTCCTTGATCCACATAATGCCCACACCATTCGAACCCTAGCGGAGAGTACAAGCCAACCATCCATGGTCCCTGGCATAACCCGGTTGGCTGAAGTTCGTCTGGACCATAGGAGCTCGGGAGATCAAGATGATTGCGATTCAGGTTAAAATGGCCTGACAGATTGCTCCATTCTCTTTAAAGAGCCCGAAAGCTGTTTGGGCCAAACAAGATTGGAACTGTGTGAGTCGCTTGATAAAGCCCTAGATAGATCAAGACCAGAAATTGAGATAGAGAAGCCAGAGCTGAGTGAAAAACCTATAGCAAGCAAGGAAAATTACTCTATTGTCTCCCCCCCGTAGAGGGCAACACCTCCATGACGAGGGACGATGAGCAAGCCGGATGCCAAAATCCAAAAATGCCCTCCTCAATCAAGGGAACGAATGACTGTCCAGTTGTTAATGTGATTAAAAGCACGTCAGGGGAGGAACCTAAGACACCTATTGACGGCCTCAACAGTGTAAAGTTACCCCTTAATCAAACCCCATGCATTTCTGCAGCCTCGGAGGCCTTATGGGAAAATACAGGTCCTTAGGACTTGACTGAGCTAGGCCAGTTGGAAAAAGCCCTATAGGGCTCTACTACCGCTGTGGGGAATAAGCCCCAGCAAACAGGTCTCACAGATGCAGTACCAGTAGTGTTTGACATCTTCCAGCCATAAATGGAAGATCACCGAAACCAAGGATACAAGGGAAGAGACTACCAAAAAAGCCATCAAAATGAAGAATTGGCTACAGTTAATAAAAACCAAGGAGATGAAGGAAGCCACTACTCAAGCCCCATTCAGGAAATGATTATGACGACCCCCATATTTGGCCGGACTGATAATCAAGCCCGTATGCTAGCTGAGAGAGCGAAACTGTCAGGAAGTTTAAGAGACAACGAATATCCAAACTCGCCAGCAGCCAGCCAGAGCAATTCAAGTCTAGCGAATAAAATCATGCAAGACATAACGATCCTGACGGGAAAAATTGAAAGAGAGAAAAGGAAAAGTTTCTCCCTCATAAATGAGAAGATGGCAGCATTAGACAAAGAACAAGCTAAAGGGAAATCTTTTGATGATGAGGACCCTGTCATAATCCCAACTAAGCACCACGAGGAACAAACATCAACTAAAATGACTCAAACATCAGTTTTTGAAGACAAAAGTCCACGTCTAGTAGAACTATCTAAAGAGTAAATCTCACAAATGATCAATGATGTTTGTAAAACTGAAAAAGTAAAGGACACAGAACACACTCAATAAGTGATCATGGCTTCTTTAAATATCACACTGGCCCCATTCTTAAAACTCTACGAGGTGATAAAGGACTCTGTTCAAGAAGTAACCAGCACCAATACACAAATCAAAGAGACAAACCTGCAAATGGAATCTTCCCTGCAGAGATTGGACATACGAATGTACAAGAAAGCAGAGCAAACGCAACTCTGGCAAAATCGCCTCAGCGAATTAGCGAGAAGGGATGCTAATGATAAAACACTACTGATGGAGGCAGTCCTTGAGGACTGCAAATGGATGAGAAGCCTTTACAAACAGAAAAATGAGCGGGACCAGTTGGCAGATAACATAAAAGCAGGAAAGGGCCCCATGAAATTGAAACAAGGTGATGGTACTCACCCAAAACAACCAGGCCAACCTCTTAAAGATGTAATCCTTTTCTCTCCAGGAAAAAAGTTGGAGGATAGAGGTGAGCCGGCACCTAAACCGGATCAATCAAATGTTGCCATTTATGCAGATGGCTCCTCCAATGGCCAGGTCCTCCATAAGGGAAAGGGGGTGCCAAAGAAAAAAATAGAAAATGAAAAAAAAATCTAAGAATGAAGTCCTAAAACGGAAAGTAAATGGTTCGAGAGCTTTCATGAGGAATCTGAGAACACCGCCCAAAAGAGAAAGCATGCAGTGTGCAAAGAAGCCCAGAAGAGAATTGATAATGAGTGAGCCGGATACTCCAGAGGACGACAGGGAAAAGGAAGCCAAAAATACTGCTGTAATAGATGAGGAAGAATGGGAAGAGTCAGAGCAATCCGCAGACCTAAGTGACCTCATTGAAATAATGGACAAAAACAGGGAAGATGAAGAATGGGATAGCATCAGTTTATCTGATTGGAAAACCATAGATAACTGTGAAACCGTCGATCTGGGAGCGAAACCAAAAGATCGAAAGATGCTGAAACCCCAAAGAGAGAATTTGCCAAAGACTACCAAGAAGCTAGAGAAAAAGGCAGACACTTCACATAGAGGTCCCGTCGGTGAGGATTAAAGAGAGTCCATTTATTTCAAAACCCTGGAACAAAAAAGGAAGGAGCTCGACATTAAAGATAAGAATGCACGAAACCAACAAGGAAAGCTCAACCCAAAATCAAAAAGTAACAAAAGAGAAGGGGAGCATACTGAAGATAACCAAAGGCATGTCTCTCCTCCGCAAAGTCCCAGAAAACCCAGGCCACCTAAAGGTTGCTATCTAAAACTATAAACAACATCAAAAGGCCCTAGAAGGGTAGTGTTAAATAGGAGCTATGTGATGACTCTCTGTAATCAAACTTAAGTCCTACGCACGATATCAACAGATGACATAAAAATTGTGGAATTCCCAAGAGAAAAGCAGATGGAGCAAGTTATATTACATCTTACCTCCAATAAGATCAAGCAGAAACTGCTGGCGGCCAGTGACATCCTCAAAAAAAGGGTTTCCGATTAGAAACTCTGGAGGATAACCTCAAGCCTGACAGTATAAAAGCAACAAAGAAGGAAGAAAAGGAAAACAAGGAGGTGAGGAAAGTATATAACATGGAAAAAAGTCATCGACAAGTACTGTAGTGAAAAAAACAGACCAATCCCAGTAGATGATACAAAAAAGGACTCAAGAGAAAACGCAAAAGAAGACCCAAAAATTCAAAGGGAAAACTTATCCACAATAAAAAAAAAGTGCAGAGAAATTGAAAACCCTGAGGTTTACTGTGGATAATTCAGGGAACCTGAGGAAGGGTAAAATAAACCCGAAAGAAGTCCAATGACTAGACATGGATGGCTAGCACTTTAAACACAAAGAGGAAACAATAGATTTATGAGTAGTCCCAAAGACCTGTCTACTGTGCCTCATGGAACACCAGAGGCTTTAAACATCTGTTTTCTAAAGACAGTAGCTTCTTGGGCAAATATGACCTCATCTCTATTCAGGAATCCTGGCTGCGTGAGCCACCATTGTGTGAGGGATATGAAGTGTATATAAACCCAACCAGAAAGGGACCAATAGGGAGACCATTTGTGGGCCTTATGATTCTAACAAAAATTAGATAGCCCCCTAGAAGTGCTGGAACACTATATCCCAAACCCCTTTGTGCAAATACTGAAAATAGCACTCAAATCCGAGGAGAAAGAAGAGCCAGTAAAGATGCTATTGATCAACACCTATTGGAGCGAAAATATGCCGAAGCTGGAGGGCTACCTAAAAGCAATTATGAATGCCATCGATAAATCAATGACGGAGGAAAAAGATCAGCTGATACTCCTTAGTGGGGACTTAAACATTAAACTACTGGACAAGGAGGGTAAAATCAAAAAGACAGAACATCTAGTAGGGAAAGAACAAAAATGGATGGAGGAAATGCAAATCCGTGACATGAGGATGCTAAATAGTCAGACGAGAGGAGACCTAACTGGTGCTAATACATGGCACTGTGGAAAATCGTGAGCTTGTCTGGATTATTGCTTCGTAGGAGGTAATACTCTTGCATGGATAAATTCATTCACAATAAAGAAGCAAGCAAACATCGACCATAGCCTATTGGAAACGGAACTCGCCTGGAAAACAAGATCAATTCCAGGGAGAAAAAGAAGGATGGAAACAGAGGTGTCTTGGGGAAGAAATCAATTGAGGCTTAAAAAACAGGCAATACCGAAGCTGGTGCGAGACTATAACGAGGCCATTGGGAAAGTTGAAGATGTGGTTGAATATAAATGGCTGCTTGAAGCCTTCAAGGTCAAGTACAATCCTAACAAAGTGAAAATAATTGAAAAGAAACATGCTTATGATGAACTTTTAGTGGCCAGAAGGAAACAATAAAGAGCTGATTTTACACGTATAAAAAAGGCTAACTCCGATGAAAAATATGATCTATGGAGGAAGTGCCGGCAAACATACAAAAACTGGCTATGCTCCACTCGCTTTCTGAGAGCACAAAGAGATGCAGAGAAAATACTAGCTGCAGTATCAAGAAACAATGCAAGAAGCACGTGGGACATAATTCACAACAGAGACTTTAACCAATCTGCAATAGGTGTAAACCAAGTTTCAGAGGAAAATTGGTTTAACCATTATACCCTATTGTATGATGGGAAAAACAAGAATAAGGCTCCAGAGAAGATGCCCGATGAAACTCCCTGGGTTCTGGAATTTGACAGAGACGACATCGTAATGTTGATTAAAAAACTTAGCGCCTCCAGGGCAGCAAGCCCAGATGGCATCTCAAACAAGATGCTTAAAGATAGCTGCGAAGACTGGTCGGACTTAATATATGCCCTGTTCCAACAAATAAAACAAGCAAGGCAAATTCCCTCTTCGTGGACAGAGGCATACATCGTGCCAAACTATAAAAAAAGGGGACCGAGGAAACCCCAGAAATTACAGGCCGATAGCGTTGCTGGATTCAATTGGCAAACTATTTGCGTCCGTCCTGTTAAGGGACTTGAAAAAAGGGGCGACATAGGCGAAAATCCTGGACGAGAGACAAACAGCTTTCATCAGCGGAGTAGGAACTGCCTTAAATCTGTTCCTGATCAATCTGATGAAAGCAAAGGCCCTGAAAGGAAAATAAACTACCTACTTAGCCTTTATTGATCTCAAACAGGCATTCGACGGGATAAACCGGGAGAGCCTGGGGCTCAAAATGAAGACCTGGGGAGGCCCGGTAGATCTTCTAGAAGCTATCCAAGCCTTGTACAGTGGCACCACGATACAGATCCAAACTACAGCTAATGGAGGGCTATCTAGAAAGATCGAAACCTCCCGTGGAATTAAATAGGGATGCGCCTTAGCTCCCTTTCTATTCGTCATATACATGGCAGATATGAAGAAGATGCAAGCCCAGACCCGTGCCTTTCCTCCAAAGGTTAATGGGACTGAAGTGCCGCGGATGTTGTATGCGGATGATGCTGCATTTGCCGACCAAACGCCCATAGGACTTCAGCGACGGATAGAGGCCTTTAACAAGTACCTAAAAGAAAATGACATGAAAATGAAAATAAAAATCAAGAAGTCCATGGTACTAATAATGAGGTCCTATCGAGGAAAAAAACCGGCAGGGAAACATCATGCCTGGTCGCTAGAGAAGGAAAAACTGGAGGTGGTGGACACAACATTATATCTTGGGATAAGGATACATAAAAACTGCAATGAAGATGGGCACCAAGCATTGATCCGGGAAAAGTTAACGACCTTGATCAACCAAGGGCTACTTATACACCAAAGGTACGTAAAGTTCTCTTTGACACCTATATCAACTTTTTATAAATAAAAGGTGGTGGCCGTAATTACTTATGGAGCGGAGGCCCTGTGTTAGGGAGAATTCTCATTGTACGGCTAATTTCCCTTACCTATTGAGTCCCTCAGCAGCTTTGCTGGATCTCTGAAGTTGCTTCTTTCCACTTGGTAAGAGTGTGAGCTTTTCTCCCACTCTTACTTGTATTTTGCTAAGTGTTTGGACCTGTTTTTGTGATTGTGGGCTCTGGAGTGCACCACTTCAATAGCCCCCTTCTTTGTTTGTGTCACACAGCACCTTCTGTGCAGTGGCACAGGGTTGTCGTTCAGACTCCCCCAACTCCATTTCTGAGGCGACTACCGTCCCCCAGAAAAGGGTAAAGTTACCATTAACTTTACTTAGTCAAATTTAACCACAGATCCAGTACACACCATCTTCCATTGAGTGCTGGAAGAGTTAACTCTTAACTCTTTTTATCTGTACTTCCTAGAGCATTGTTTCGCTCTTTTAACATTTAGACATGGCTGGTGGCAGTGGTATCTACCCTAAATTTCTACCGTGGTTATCTTATATAACCGTGGTAATATTGTAGGCTATTATATTAGCCTCAAACTTAAACCCGCTAGACCAAATGGTGTCTAGGTGGGCTGAATGTGAGAGAGGGGTGTAGTCAACCCCTGCACAGGGTATCCTAGGAAACCCAAGTCACACTTTGTCATGATTGGGCAAGGTGGTTGTCCGGGCTGGACAACCCCCCTGCTGGGTGATTGACAGCCAGGCTGTGTGAATGGGGGTTTTGCGCATAAAAGGCAGGTCTCTTTGGCTGGAAGTCAGAGAGTTGCCACTGGAACTACAAGGAACCAACGAGAAGTGGAGGAGAGGTCGACTGCTGCAACTACCCCGTACCGGTGAAGCCCTGCTGCAGTCCTGAGCTATCTACCCTTCAATGACTAAGAGGAGATCCAGTCCGGAGTCTTCTTCCCTTGAGCCTGGTGGGGATAACCAGCTCATCTTCAGCCAGAGGTCGGCTTTGTAGTCGAAATCGCTGCACACTGCATTAGTGGTCCGGAGAGCCACCTGAAGAGCCTCTCCTGTTTTTAAGGAGCGCACCTTTTATTAATTGTCGCTGCTGCCAGCCTCATCCCTGTGTGGTGGCGAACCCCTCATCGTCCTTCTTCTTGCTGAAGCTGCAGGAAAGCGTGGGTCTGCGGGAAACCAACAGGAACAACTGCCATGGCACCAGCTTCGTTCTTTGAGAAAGGTACTGTGTCCTGTTTGAGGAATTTTGGGTGAAATCCCTATTTCTCTACTTTAAGGCATGTCCTTACTTTTCCCTCCTTCTTATAACGTTTGCTTCCGAACATTAACAATATCAAAGTACTCTTGGCAACGTTGAATCTCGAACTGTCAGACTGTGTGAACCTCGACAACAGGCACCCGGTGTCACTTGACTTTGGCTCCTGCCCCATGACTCTTGAATTCCTGTTTATGTGTGTTCTTCGATTCTGTCTGCCTAACCAACATATTGCCTGTGATTTTTGCCCCCAACTCTCTCTGGGTATTTTGGGTGCTAAGTGTGTTTTTACCCCAGTAGCTTTTCTTGCCGCTGATATGCGTTTATCTAGTAGACCGAACTATCAAAAAGTGATTGCAGTTGTATTCACGGTAACGTGTTCTGTTTTGTAACACCGGTCCATTCAAACACAGGGTACTTACCTCGAATAATACTGTACAAAGTGAATTGGTTAGTTGTAGTCTATTTTACGTGTGGTTTTTGAATTAATAGAAGTGTCGTGTTAATAACAAATGGTTTAAAAATAAATGTACTTATATTTTTTACCTGAAACCTCGAGTCGGTGTTTGCTTGAGTCACAGTAATTGTGGTCCCTTTGTGTAATCTCTGCTACCGCTCATATACTCTTAAGATAAGCCTGGCTGCTCCGCTACTGCTACCACTTTAACATAGTAGTACAGGCTTGTACCAAAGGTAAAACTTGTATTGCCACCTGTAGTCTTAATTGTGTGTAGTGGTCCCTAAGGGCACTGCACAGGATTCTGCCTAACACCCTGCTAGCCCTGCGCTGGGAAGTTTGGAATCTGTGTGAGTCTTACTTTTGGCGGAAGATCTTACGCCTCCCGAATTCGCTGCCGATTGAGCTCATAAGAACGGAACTAAGGCTCCAAACCGTGGTATCAATTGTGCTGTGGAAAACTTTCTCTTTACAGAAAGTGTATCCTTGATAAACCACCTCAACCGTTCAAAATACTAGCACAGACAGGGATAATAAATGGAGACACGATATTCCAATATTGGAAAATGAAATGTAAGGCTATCTTGGAACAGTTCGGCATCTCTGACACCTTGAAATTTAATCCAGATAAGGCCAAAAGAACCATCCAGGAAAAGGACTGGGAGGAAACTCAGGCGATCAGACTGATAAGAAATCAGTGCCATAACATCATCTGGGAACGAAGAGCTTTAAACATGCTCCCACTGTACCTGATGAAATTCCCATCAAGCCACTACAGAGACCTGCTGCTGAGATGCAGACTTAACATCTGGAACTCTAGAGAGGTAAAATGGAGAAGAAAGCTAATGGAAAAATCAAAAGCGTATTGTAGGTTCTGTAAAAACAAAGAACATCTAGAATCCATTAGACATGTGATGCTAGCCTGCCCGGCCCTGGCATCAAAACGTCAGGTAGCTATGGGAAGCTATACTATCAACATCTCCTCTGTGACGGAGGAGGAATACTGGGAGAGATTGACAGTTGAAAAGGTTGGCAGAACATTAGATGCTCTAAAATTTGTGGAATCTCTAAAATTGGGTCTGGAGGAAGAAGGACCTGTAGAGTGAGAAAATCAAAGCGGACCCACAGCATTCCCTCGCTTAAAACTGGCATTGGAAATATCATTGCATATCAATAAACAATGAACATTTACTTGATATGATGTAATTGAAGATGGAGAAATGTTAAAGGTTTAATCTGTTTAACCAATAAAACATATTAAAACAATTCCCCAAAAAAATTATAGTAGCCTCGAACATAAACCCGCTGGATCAAATACTTTTTCTTTTGGCCCCGGTCGGGTTTATTCGCCATTTCCTTTTGTTAAAGTCCTTCTTGTGTTTTACTTTGCATGGCAAACCAGGTTTGCCTTCTTTGTTCACCGCCTTTTGGCAGGCTTCTGCCAAGAAGCCCTCCTCTTGGTGCCTGGGTGTCTAGGTGCGCTGAATCTGAGGGAGGGGTGTAGTCACCCCCTGCACAGGGTATCCTTGGAAACCCAAGTCGCACTTTGTCCTGATTGGCTGAGGTCGTTGTCCGGGCTGGACAACCGCCCTGCTGTGTGATTGACAGCCAGGCTGTGTGAATGGGTGATTTTCGCATTAAAAGGCAGGACTCTTGGGCTGCAAGTCAGAGTCACCACTGGAACTGCAAGGAACCGAAGAGAAGCGGAGAAGAAGACGGCTGCTGCAACTACCGAGACCTGTTGAAGCCCTGCTGCAGTCCTGAGCTATCTACCCTTCAACGACAAGAGAAGATCCAATCCGGAGTCTTCTTCCCTTGAGCCTGGTGGGATCAACCAGCTAACCTGCCAAAGGCAGAGGATCCTTTTCTTGGCCGAAATTGCTGCACACTGCTGTAGTGGTCTGGATAGCCATCTGTACAGCCTCTCCTGTTTTAAAGGAGTGCACCTTTTATTCACTGTCGCTGCTGCTGGCCTCATCCCTGCATAGTGCAGCTCACTCCAGACGTCGTTCTTCTTGTCCCCACGACTGAAGCTCCAGGAACTGTGAGTCTGCAGGAAACTACCAGGAACAGCTGCCGTGGCACCAGCTTCTTCAACGAATAAGATACTGTGTCCAGCTCCGAGGAACTATGGTGAACCCTTTTCTCCTCATCCAAGGCTTGCCCTTGTCTTCCTTCCCTCTTATAACTTTTGTTTCTTCTGTTGACAATATCCAAGTACTCCTGGCAACGCTGAACCTTGAACTGTCTGACTGTGTGATCCTCGACAACAGGAACCCGGTTCCACTTGACATTGGCACCGGCCTATTGACTTTTATTTTCCTGTCAGCAAGTGTTCTCTGATTCTGTCTGCCTTGACAAAAGTATTGCCTATGATTTTTGCCCCCAACTCTCATTTGTTAACTCAGGTGCTAAGTGTGGTTTTACCCCGGTAACATTTCTTTCCGCGGATACGCATATCTTTAGTAAGACCGAACTGTCATTACTGTCAAAAAGTGATTGCATATGTATTCTCTGTAACGTCTTTTGTTTCACAACACCGGTCCATCTAATCATAAGGTACTTACCTTGAGTTGTCCTGTACAAAGATAATTGGTTGTGTGTAGTGTATTTTTCGTGTGATTTTAGTTTAATAGAAGTGAAGTGTTTTACCAACAGATTGTTTAGAAATAAATTTACTTTTACTTTTCAACCAAAAACCGTGAGTCTGTGTTTGCTTGAGTCATAGTAACTGTGGTCCTGTGTGTAATTTCTACTACTGCTTGTTTGCTCTTGAGATAAGTCTGGCTGCTCCGCTACTGCTACCACTTTAACAGTGTAGTACGGGCTTGTTTGTTTGTTTGTTTATTGCATTTATAATGCGCACCAGACCCGGGAGTAGCAGGGCGCAGCAAGGATATGCGAAGCTTACAAAAGTTACACAATGTACAGGCCATATATGAATAGACACATTATACAGGCAGATAATACAAAATAGAATATACAAGTCAGATTAGTCAAATTACACAGAGAGGCAAAGTTATTTACATCTTAGTATGTAGTGATGTACAAATTTACAATCAATCAGCAGGTCGTACTGAAGTGTCTAAGCTTCCAAGGAGACTCATTCTCAGTCAAATTAAGGTGGGTGATGAGGTTATTTCTGAAGAAAGAATAGGGTAGGTCATCTATCAACTGATGAGGCAGGTAATTCCAAAGTTTAGCGGCCTTCACTGGGAAGCTATTGCCGCCGATCTTAGAGGATTTGAATCTGGGTACAACCAGACAATTAGTGTTGATAGTTCTAGAGGGTCTACTGGAAGTTCTTCTGGATATTCTGTCAATTAGGTAGCTTGGTGCGACATTGTGTAGTGCTTTATGTGTCAGGGAGGCGATTTTTAGCTGTATTTTGTTAAGGGTGGATAACCATTTGTGATGTCGTCTGATTGCAGAGATGTGCACTCGTTTGTTGATGCCTAGTGCAGCTCTGATGGCATTGTTCTGTAGTATTTGGAGTTTTTGGATAATGGTTTTATTGGCGCTGCTGTATAGGGGGTTACAGTAGTCTAGTCTTGAAAGAATTAATGCTCTGGCCAGTATAAGGCAACTGTCATTAGAAAGGAAGGGCCTACCTGCTCTAATCAGCTTACATGTGTAGGCTGTGGTAGACGCCAGAGCATTTTTTTGTTTGTTGAAGGACATTGTTGCGTCAAGGTAGAAACCAAGTGTTTTTACCTCTTTGGAGACAATGGTGTTGTTGCCGTCGATGATGGAAGCATAGTCATGACCTAGTTTGGAAATGTTGGAGGAGGAGCCGAGTATTATCAACTCTGTCTTGTCATCATTCAGGCATAGGCCGTGAGTGGCCATCCATGCCTGAATGATGAGATAGATTGTATTCACCAACGCCAAGTCTTTGCCATGATCCCCAGAAAGAGGGAGGAGAATCTGAGTGTCATCTGTGTAATTAGTGTAGGTGACCCCCAGAAGGTCCAGATCGTCGAATAGTGGCTCGGTGAATATGTTGTAAAGAGTGGGGGACACACAGGAGCCCTGAGGGACCCCGCACATGATAGGGGTGGGATCCGCAGCTGTAGAGGGTGAGAATACTCTACTGGTTCTGTCTCTCAAAAATTATTCTATCCATTTAACAGCGCCAATGGAGAAATGGGCTGCTGTGTCAAGGTGCCTACAGAGGACCTTATGATCGACCAAGTTGAAGGCAGCTGAGAGATCAAGTAACAGCAATAATGCTGTTTTCCCTTGATCCCTCATCTCGTCGATCTGAGTCTTCAGATCTATCAGTGCCGTTTCCGTCCCGTGTAGTGGTCGGAATCCTGATTGTTGGACCCCTAGGAGTTTGTGCTGTTCGAGATGTTTTTGGATCTGCAAATATGCAATTTTATCCAGAATTTTGAGTAAAAATGGTACCGTTGTGATAGGGCGATAGTTAGTAGCGATAAGTGGGTCCAAGGTTTGCTTCTTGAGAAGTGGGAGCACCCATGATTGTTTGAGATTAGCTGGGACGGTGCCGGAAGCAAAGGAGGCATTAATCAGTTTAGAGATGAAAGGGGAGAGGTCTCTCGCGGCCTCTTTTATGATGTGCGCTGGGCAGATATCTCCTTTACAGTTGGACGGTTTGAGAGAAAGGATAGTTTTTTCTACTTCCAGGATCGTTGTTTTGGTGAAACGGAATGTGATGTTTGGATCAAGGATATTAGCATTTGGTGGAGGGTCGTGATGAGATGGATAAGATAAGTTCAATGAGTCTTTCCTATTTTTTATTTTGGTTTGGAGAGTGTTAATTTTATTGGTTAGTGCGTGTTGTCTCTCTGAGCACCAGTTCTTATCTTTAATGCAGATATCGGGTGGAGAGATAGGGGACTCCAGTTCTTTTAGGATTGTGAATAATTCTTTCATGCTAGAGTTGGAATTAGCTATACGTTCATTATAGGAGTTTCTTTTTGCCTGGCAGATTTCTTTTTTATAATGTGATGCAGTGGACGCTAGCTTCTTTTTGTTCTCATGGGATGGGCAGAGGCCCTTTGTGTTAGTCCTAATGCATTGATGGAGTTAGCTATTTGCAGGGCTTGTTTGTCCGAAGGGTCATTCAGGCATAAGTTAAAATCACCAAGCAACAGTGCTTGGGATGTGGGTTTGAGATTACTAGCAATTAAGTTGTGCAGGTCCTCTTCAAAGGTGCCAATGGGCCCAGGCGGCCTGTAAATTACATGCATGGTAAGTGATTGTGAGTTCTTTAGAGGTAGCTTGATGGAGCGGGATTTGCATGATTGTAGGTTGTGTGGGGCTACTATTCTCATAGATAAGCTCTCTCTGGC
The DNA here is from genome assembly GCF_040938575.1 of Ambystoma mexicanum. NCBI lineage: Eukaryota > Metazoa > Chordata > Amphibia > Caudata > Ambystomatidae > Ambystoma > Ambystoma mexicanum. The sequence continues at coordinate 572,785,526 of NC_090926.1, read as the reverse complement.
TATGATGGCTATTCCACCGCCTCGGGAGCCATCTCTGTCTTGTCTGAAGATTGTATATCCTTCTGGCATAGCTAACGTGAGAGCGGGTCCTGCTGCCTTATGTAACCATGATTCGGTTATGGCTAAGTAGTCTAGGTTGTCTTCTGTGATTAGGTCCGCTATGTCGATGGCATGAGCCACCAGTGACCTTGCATTTAGGAGAGCACCTTTAAGGGGTTGATTCTCTTCTTTGATTGCGGTTAGGCAGGGGGTAAGGCTATAAGTGGCTGATGCCTTAGGGATGAGTATATTCTGGATATCAGATATATGACAAATGGGTCGGGTAGTGGGCCATTTGGCGCTAGTAGGTGTCAAAGTGTGGTAACAATTAGTTTTCTTATTGGTAGGTGGTAACGATCTAGTAAGAGGCTTGTAAATTTTGGGGAGTCTGCTACGTAATTTAAGATTTCTAATGTCCGTAGCACAAGGGATCATAGTAAGTTGTCCTGTGGACTGGTGGTTAGAATAGGCAAGACTACTAGATTTGGGTGCCATGCTGGAAGAGGTAGGAGGGAGTAATTTCTTCTCTGCTAGGATGGTAGCGTTAGGGTAGGCTACTAGACTGATGGCTAGTTGAAGAGTGATAATTGGCATAAGGATATATGGGATACGGTGGCCTGGCATATTAATAGTGAGACGTGGGTCTCAGTAGACAGGTTTGGCTTTTAGCTATATGGGCCTGAGGCACAGTATGCGCAATACACAGTGTTCTAGGAGAGATCGTAGGCAAAAATCAACTTTAGCTGAGTAGGACTTAACACAATATGCAAGTACACAAAATACTCTAGGGCAGAACACAGTAGGCAGATTCGACTTTAGCTGAGTGGCCCTGTAACACAATATGCAAGTACGCAAAATACTTTAGGGCAGAACACAGTTGGCAGATTCGAGTTTAGCTAAGTAGGCCTGTAACACAATATGCAAGTACACAACATACTCTATGGCAGAACACAGTAGGCAGAATCGACTTTAGCTGAATAGGCCTATAACACAGTATACAAGTACACAAAGTTCTCTAGGGCAGAGCGCAATAGGCAGGTTTAACTGTAGCTAGGTGGGTCTGTAACACAAAATGCAGGTACACAAAATACTCTAGGACAAATCACATTAGGCAGGGTTGACTTTGGTTGAGTGGGGATGAAGCACAGTATACAATGTGCGCAGAGTGCTTGCAGACCAACCAAATACTGTCAGGGCAGCATCAGCATTGGCTCTAGGATCTGAGTGGGGGCAATTCAATGGTAAGCTTGGGTGGGCTAACTATGGTCAGCAGTAGTTGTAGGTATATTTCAGCGCAGGTAAAAGCGGATTAATCAAGCGGCGCATTGGTGCAAGTGAGCAGTAGAATGCAGGCGCAGAGAAGGTGGCAAGGAGGTACATAAGTGACAGGATCGGTGATTGAAGTGGTGAGAATATCTGAGTGTATGAGGCAGCGAAGTGGTCAAAATGGCACATTACACGAAGTGAGAAAGACAACAGTTCAGTAGCATATCAAAGAGTGGGCAGAATGGCATGTTAAACATATTGAATATGAGAGTAACACAGTATTAGCAAGCGTTACTTTCGTGTCCAGTGGGGAGGTTGTCAACCCACAGATGGTAGTAACGATACCCAGGATGGTGCATTAGGCATAATAATCATGCATGGTGCAGCACCTAGTGTCAGGATTATAAGGCGAGAGACAGCGTGCCTGCGCCTGCTTTGTTAAGATTTGACTTTGTCGCAGAGCACCGCTGTGATTTTGGATCGGGCACCGACAAGATAAAGCAGGAGCACAGTGTGAGCAGTAACGGAAGACTCGCGTGCAGACAATAGAGCAGAGTCGATTGACTTCAATTAAATGAGAACATATGCTGACTGGGTTGCTGGCGCTTGGATGCATAAGGTGGCAAAGTTAAACAGCAAGTAGGCATAACGGCGGCTTGCATGGAAGAGGAGTGTTACCTTGGCAATGGTCTGGTGCGAGAGCCAGGGGGGCTGGCAGACGGCAGCCACGGCAAAACAGGCTCAAAACAGGAGCTGGCCTTTCCTCGCGTGGGCCTTGGGAGTGGGCCGGCTTCGCCTGCCGGCGGCCAATGGGGAGGAAGATGGGCACGGTAGCCAATCGGCTGTTAGCAAGTGCCTGGTTAGGCAAAGGGGGCTGCAGGCATCAGGCGGTCGGCCATCTTAGAAGAGTTAGGTACCTCGTGTACCTTAATGGCGGCGTAATGCTCACTTTAGCCTTTTAGGAAGCAAGATGCATGTATTTCCTTTTTTCGGGTTCCGGATTCAATACAAGCTCAGCTGTAATAAAGCAGGGGCTATGTTGGCGATTTTCGAAAGGTTGCGCAGGGGGCATCAGCACTTACCATAATTCGTAGTAAGCCAAGCTGAACAAATGGTATCCTCCGTGGGTCCACGGCTCCTGCAGGGACATGACCTGGAGCTCCTGCTCCTTAGGCGGGTGGCGGGGACCAAAGGTGTATTTGTATTACCACTTGTAGTCTTAATTGTGTGTAGTGGTCCCTAAGGGCACTGCACAGGATTCTGCCTAACACAGTGTTCTTCCCAAACCCAGAGACCGAGAGGGCCCTGCATTCCTTGCACCTCAAGAGTGTCCTCAAGTTTTATCTTTCTTGGACGAAATCCTTCAGGAAGTCAGGGGTATTGTTTGTGACTTTTGAGGGCTCCTCCCCCGGCTCTCAGGCTTCCAAGGCTTGCATCGCCCTTTGGATGTTTCAGGCCATTTCGGAAGCATACACGGCCATGGGCAGACATGTTCCTGAGGTGATTAATGCGGTCAGAGCCAAGATCAAGGCCATCGCGTTTCAGAGACGCTTCTTGGGTTGTCATCAGCAAGGCGGCTACTTGGGTCTCTCCGTCGGCCTTCTGTAAGCACTACTCACTGTACACCAGCTCCAGGCACGATGCAGAGTTTGGTCAGGGGGTTCAGAAGAAACTATTGTGTAATTCTAGATATGAGGCATTTTATCACAGCTCCACCCTATGTTCTTGTTCAGTGGAATCACCCACAAGGATGGAGGAAAGGGGACCGGACATAAGAGCAATTAAAGTTACTCACCATAGTTGCTAGAGTACTCATAGACCATAGCCCCCTTTCCTCCATATGTCCCACTAGCCTTCCCCCGCTTGTATGCCAATAGCTAATATGTAATAAGCATAACCAGATATTTAAGCGTCCGATGTGTTCAAAGGGGACTGAGGTGAGGATGCCGGAGGGTGGGGCATCGACAGGGCGTTCTCACGCCTGAGGCCACGCACCCACGCTCAATTTTTCGCTGCCAAAGGTTCCGGTACCACCCCCATGTTGGTGGACGCCCACAAGGATGGAGGAAAGAGTACTCTAGTCACTACGGTGAGTAACTTTAATTTCAAATGGATTGTGTCCTCCAACGCATTCCACATCTTTGACATGTAATGTCCAAAGCTGTGTACTCCGGAAACTTTTTCGGCAGAGGGTGTCCTGCGGCGCTGGGGTCGGGCTGATGTCCCTCGAAGGCCTCCGTCGAGGGCGAGATCACTGGATGTTATAAATAGGACACACGGCGCCCATAGCCTCAGTTCTGTTTTTTCCGCAAACGTGTTTGCTTCGGAGACTTGGCGCGCCTCGTGTATTCCTCATGAATATGTCTTGTTCTTCGACCCCTTCGACTCACGGTCTGGCTTCAAGACTTACCGGGACTGCAAGTCTAAGATGTCGATTACTGACCCGCATCGCATTTGTTTGTGGTGCCTGGGCGAGAGTCATGACACCAACGACTGTCCCAAATGCTAGAGCATTTGGAACAGTCGGGAGCGTAAGGGGAAGCTCCAGGTAGGTAGGGGTTCTAAATCCAGTAAGTCCCGTAAAACTTCTAAGGGGATGTCCACCGACGATTCGAGAGGTGACTCTTCCCGTCGGAAGGAGTCTCAGGGATCTCTGTCCCGGAGTGGTTCCTGCCATTCGTCCTCCTCGTCTCGGCATTCCAGGAAGCACTGTCACCGGTCGCCTTCCCCATCCTTCTCAGAGGATGGAGCCGCAAGGAAAGGGGCTTATCCAACTAAGTCCTCTCCTCCGGAGGAATGGGCTGCCTTCAGGGAGCAGATGCTGGCGATTTTCCAATCCCAGGGCACAGTTCCATTCGCGCCTTCGGAAGAAGCCGGCAAGGAACGGTCTCCATCCGTGGCTCGTGCGCCTTCGGGCTCGGGTCCTCTGCGCGATTCTCATTGGGAACCTTCCCGGTCCGGTTCGGACAAGGCTCAGGATGGTCGCAAGAGACGTGCTTCCAGGTCTCAGTCCTCGTCCCCAGCGAGACCGCAGAAACCTGGTAAGGACTTGAGGTCGGCATTGACTCCGTCGGCGCTGTGTCCGTCGGACACGGACGTCGAAGCTTTGCCTTCGCACCAGCGCTCGGTGCCATTATCGGCGTCGACGCCAAAGCCGGTGGCGCTCTCGCCGCGGAATCCATCGGCGCCCTCGACACCTTCGGGGCCTTTTGGCCGGAATATGCCGATGGAGATCCCTGGTACTGTGGATCCTCAAGGAAGGCTACTTCCAAGTCTATGAGGCCTGTTAAGGAATCCAGACCCTCTTTTGTCCTGAGGCAGGACTTTTACCTCCCTCTGGATAACATCTATGAGGATGAGGAGAGGTAGATTTTGACCTTGTTGAGTCGGATGTGGCTCCTGTCTTTTCCGGGGACAGTCAATTGGAAGAGTTAAGGAAATCTCTTCATGATGGCCGTGGCTTGGACACTTCTCCGGAGGTGGAGTTTGGCAGGCCTGAGCCTGGGGCTCATGCTGAGTCGTCCTGATGGCTCGGGTCACTGAGTATCTTGGTTGGTCAAGTCCTCCTGAAGCTTTTATTCAGAATGACTTAACGGATATTTTGGATCAAGGTCCGTCCTCTGACCTGGTGTTACCTTATCCTTTGACATTGCAGAAAAGGGTGGCGGCTGCTTGGTAGAGAAGAAAGGGGGTGCACAGTAGCCCTACCGGACTCAGATACATCGTCCGAGGACAAACGTTGCTGTCCTTGACAAGAGATTCATCGAGGTCAAGTCCTACGGGCAGGAACCCGACGAGGTGGACGTGGAAAGCGATGAGGGAACTGACAAAGAGCGGCAGAACGACGAGGAACCAGAGGACATCACGTTGCAACCGCTGTCACCACCGACGGATAGATCTGAGGACATCTTGCTGCCCTGCGCACCCTTTGCTCTGAAATAAGGACCAGGCTGCCCTGCCCCGGGCAGGAGATCCAGCGGCACCTGGACTTTCAGAGGAGGCCATCCTTCACCTCCATCCCCTCCACCGTGGGATGAGATGGGGACGGAGACGGCGACAACGGGGATGGACGACGACGACGACAGAACAGATCTCCCATCTCCTCCAGGCCAGGCTTCTCCGCCCGACGAAATTGGCTTGTTCCACGCCATGATCGCTAGGGCTTAAGAGATTTTTCAGCTGCGTCCCAAAGAGCAGAAGAAGGAGAGGTTCCTTTATCAGCGACGAGAGGCCAAGAGGAAAACCGTGCTCTCGATACCGGTGTTCGACGACATCTGGGACGAAGGTCTATCCCTGCTGAAGAACCCATCCTCGGCCCCGGCGAAGAGAGACCGGTACGAAAAGAAATACCGGGTTCCAGACTCGGCACCATTGTGCCTCAGAGCGCAGCCGTCCCCGGACTCTGGTTTCTGCGGCGGCCAGGAAGAAATTGGCTGGGTCAACGGCATTGACTTCGACTTCCCCACCGGACGGAGAGGGGAAGAAGCTGGACTCCATGGGACGTCGAGTCATATCGTTGGTGGAGATGACCTCAAGGCGGCCAACGCTCTTGCTATCGTGGCCTGCTACGATAGAGAGAATTGGTTTAAAATCGCCCCCCTCCTGGACTTCTTCCCAGATGACAAGAGGGTGGAGGTCCTTGATATCTTGCAAGAAGGCGAGGTGGCTTTTGACCATGCCATCACGGTGGCCACGGACATGGCCGACACCGGCTTCCGCCAGATGGGCAATGGCGTGTGCCTTCGCCGACGTGGTTGGCTCAGTGCCACTGACTTCCATCAGGACGTACAGACGAGGGTACTGGACATGCCCTTCGACGGGGACAACTTGTACGGGAAGACAGTGGATGAGTCACTGCAGGCCATCAAGGCAGACACCGCAACGGGCCGTGCCTTGGGCGCACTCCAGCAATGTCGGCCGTCCTTTTGGTCCGCCGGAGGCAAGTCTCAGGGTGCCTCCAAAGGATTCGGCGGCGGCTCTTCTTCTTACCGTCAAGGGCCCGCTCTTCGTCCCAGGAAGCTTACAGAGGCCGCAGCAAGGCCAGAGGACATTGTCGTTGCCAAGGGGCCCAAGGCGGTAAGGCCTCTGCGAAGCTGGACTGAACCGGCCGTGACGTTGGGCCCCCACCCGAACACCCCGGTGGGAGTGCGGCTGGCGAACTTCGTCAGCTTGTGGAAGTCCCATCTCCACCGACCTTTGGGTGCTGGATGCTCTGGCCCAAGGACACACCCTGGAGTTCCAAAGGAAGTATCCCAGTTTTCCACCTGTAGCCATGAAAGAAAATCACATTCCACAACTACTCTTAGAGGTACGAGTAATGCTGAGAAAGGGCGCCATAGAGCTCGTCCTCAAGAGGCTCCAGGGCTCCAGAGTGTACTTGCGGTACTTCCTCATCCGAAAGAAGACCGGCGGTTGGCGGCCCATCTTAGATCGCCGCCGCCTCAACAAATACATAAAATCCCAGAAGTTCCGGATGGTCACCCTTCACCACGTACTGGCACAGCTGGAGGAGGGAGACTTCCTGTCGTCGTTGGACTTGGAGGATCCCTACTTCCACATCCCCATACACAAGGGGCATCGGAAGTTTCTGGTTCCAAGGGCGGCACTACCAATTCAAGGCCCTCCCCTTCGGTCTGATGTCGGCCCCAAGGGTCTTCACCAAGTGCCTGGCACCGGTGACGGCACGGCTACGCCTGCAGGGGATCCACCCCTACCTGGGCGATTGGCTCATCCGAGTGAAGTCAAGGGAACTTGCCGTCGAACACACAGCAACATCCTTCGGCCTGCTCACGGAACTGGGATTCTCGATAAACTATGCAAAGTCCTGCTTGGAGCCATCACAGGACCCTAAGTTCCAGGGAGCGAGATTCAATACGGTGGCACGCCTAGCCGCACATGCCAGGGTGAGGTCCATCAAGTCCCTACTTGGCATGATGTCATCATGCATCTACCTCATGCAGCTGTGCAGGCTTCGGATGCGGGCGCTGCAGGAGTTCCTCGACGCCCGTTGGATGGCAGCAGCATTAAGCTTCGAGGACCAGATCGCCCTCAACGAGACATCCCGTCGAGCGATTCGGCGGTGGGTTGTCCACACGTATCTCGTGGCGGGCACGGACTTCCAGACCCCAGCGCATTAAGAGACGGCAACAACGGACGCCTCCCTGGAGGGATGGGGCGCACATACAGGAAATCTCCACGCAAGCGGCCTGTGGCTCCCAGAGGAGAGGTTGTTGCACATGAATGTCCTGGAGCTCCGAGCCGTGTTTTGGGCCCTCAAGTCATTCCTGCCATCCCTCAAGGGCAAGGTGGTACGGGTCTTCCCAGACAACACCACCACGATGTTCTACATTCGGAAACGGGGGGGGCACCAGATCCCCAGCTCTCTCCAAGGAAGCGCAGGACCTACGGCACTGGGCCGTCGCCCAGAGGATGTTCCTGGTACCCTTTCATCTGGCAGAAGTTAAGAACACTGTTGCCGACTCACTCAGCAGGGAGCTGCGCTCTTGCCACAAGTGGGAACTTCGGCAGATGAGGTGGACCTACTACTTCGACGATGGGGCAATCCCCAGATCGATCTGTTTGTGACGGTGACGAACACCAAGTGCCGGAGGTTCGCCAGCAGGTTTCCCCAATGGGGGAGCATGGGGGATGTGTTCTCATTCCCCTGGGACGGCCTGTTTCTCTATGCGTTCCCACCATTGCCGTTGCTCCTGCGACTCATCATTCAACTCAGGCGGTCCCGTTGCAGGGTGATCCTCGTCGCACTAGCGTGGCCGAGCAAGATATGGTACATATCTTCTTCTTCTTCTATCTATCTTCTATCTTCTTCTGGACATGTCAGCGTCCCCTCCAGTCAAGCTTCCGGCGGACGCAGATCTTCTCGCCACGGAATTAGGCGTGATTCTGCACCACAACCCGGGGTTGGTGAACCTGCACTCTTGGCTCCAGCAGCGCTAGAGTTTGGAGGATATGAGTTCCCGACGGGCTGCAAGGAGGTACTTGCCAAGGCCAGGGCTTGTTCGATGTTCAAGTGCTACGGACATAAATGGAAGAGGTTCACCGTCTGGTGCCGTGCACAGAAGGTAAACCCTTTACGGATTACGGCTTCTCAAGTGCTGCCGTACTTGCTGTCGCTGGCCAATGCTGGGGCTGGCGCATGCCTCTATCAAGATTGATCTGGCGGCTATCTCCCGCTGCACTAGAACTCAGGGATGATCGTCGCTGTGGTCGCATCGCCTGGTAAGGAGTTTATGAAAGGACGTTTCCACTCGTTCGCGCCGGTGAACCCTCCGGCCTTGGCGTGAGAGCTCAATGTGGTGCTGACTAGGCTCATTGGTCCTCCGTTCTAGCCTCTGCATTCAGCACCACTGAAATTCCTGTCGTGGAAGACGGCGTTCCTGGTGGCCATCACCTCCGCACGACGAGTGGGAGAGATCCAGGCCCTCATCTGTAAGCCTCCGTATTTGACTTTCCACGCAACAAAAGTTGTGCTCAGAACGCACCCCTCCTTCATGCCCCAGGTGCCGTCGGACTTCCATCTCAACAAGCCATTGGTGTTACCTGTTTTCTTCCCGTCGCCTTCGTCGCCTGCTGAGAGGACTTTGCACTCGCTGGATGTGGCTAGAGCGCTGAAGTTCTACGTGGCCTGCACAAAGAGTTTTTGGAGGACATCACAGCTGTTTGTAAACTTTGGCTCTGTGAACCAAGTGAAGGCCCTCTCCAAGGCTTCCATTTCTAGGTGGCTCTCCGGCTGCATCGTGCACTGTCACCAGTTGGCAAACCAACCGTTGCCTGGCCGTCCGAGAGCCCATTCGACCAGAGCGACCGCTGCAACTACAGCGTTCCTGTCTGGTGTGCCCCTGCTGGACATCCGCAGGGCTGCTTCGTGGAAGTTGAGGCATACCTTCACGAAATTCTACTGAGTCGACTGGGATTCCAGGGAGGAGTCAAGAGTCGGCCAAGCAGTGCTGCGCAAACTGTTCGCTTGAAGGTGAGCCTGGTGAGGGGGTAAAAGTTGCTTAATGTTGAGTTGTTGAAATGCATAATGTTGAGCCTTGCCAGCTCCCGTGGTTGTGCATGTGTGTACTGCTATGTATTGTTGTATTCATGAGCATGTGAATCCATTCCAGACCCCATGCTGGAGAAGGAACAAGTTACTTACCTGTAACTGTTGTTCTCCAGCATGGGTCTGGCATGGATTCACATGCAAACCCTCCCACCTACCCCTCTGCGGCTCTTCTCTTGGTCCTACTGCCACTTTACGTGCTACCAATCTGAAGATGGCTGCCAGAGGAGGGGCTTAGGTAGAGGGCAGACATTGGCTGGGGGCAGTATGACCCAGAGACCAGTGATTGGTTATTAGGAGAAAGACAGTTCAGAAACTAAACTGATTTTTTCTTTACCGAGGATTCCCAGCCTGACGACAGGGAATATTCATGAGCATGTGAATCCATGCCAGACCCATGCTGGAGAACAACGGTTGCAGGTAAGTAACTTGTTCCTTACTCACCGTAGTGACTAAGTACGTTAGTCCCCTTTCCTCCAAATGTCCCACCAACCTCCCCCCTAATAATACTGGTGTCATTAGGCAATGTTAAATATATTGTATTGCTGATCCTATCTTTGGTCTTATCCCACAAGAAAGCTAACACCTCTATTTTCAGTCCCTAAGAACCCCCTTGGGATCACAATTGGCAGTACCTGAAAGAGATATAAGAACCTTGGACATACACTCTGTTTTACAGTTCACAACGCCAGGGGGAATGACGCCCTTCCCTTGGCCTTTCTTGGGCTCCATTTTACGGTTCGCAACACCAGGGGGAATGATTCCCTTCCCCTGGCCTTTCTCAGCAAGCAAAGACCTAATCGTGATAATGGTCCTCGACCCTGGTTTCTTTTTCCCCTTGTGTACTTGGTGTACCCTCCTCCAAGTAAGGCAATGCGAAAAGGGGTTTGTAACCTTCTCTTGACGGTGAAGATCCCAGAACTGTACTCCTTTAAGGTTTGCTTTTGGCAGACCTGGTTCACTCGCCTGCCAGGTACTGCCACAAAGAAAACAACTTCCAATATGCTTTCTTTTACTATTTACTTTGGGAGTGGTTTGTGACCAACCGCTGTTACGGTGCACTCTTTCTCACTCTTATTCTCAGTTGTGGTCTTCGATCAACCACTGTGCCGAGGAAGATGATTCCTGATGCACTCTTTCTCACCCTTATTCCCAATAGTGGTCTGCGACCAACCAATATGCCAGGGAAGATGATTCGTATGCCCTCTTTCTCACTCTTTACTATGGTTTTCACACCCGGCACCCATCCAGAATTAATTTCTCTCTTGTTATTTGTTTTCCGGGAGCTCTTCACTGGATCTCTGCGGGGCAGAAATTATTGCTTCGTGCTGCTCTTCTCTGCTCTGGGTGATCCTGCAGGATATTGCTGGCAACCCTGGCGTTGTTCTCTGGACACCTAGTCCACCCGCTTTGGGTCACGCCGCCACCCTCCAGCTCTGCCTTGGAGTGGCTCCACGCCACCGGGACAAAGGTTACCCTTTCCAGCCTGCGGGCATGGAGAGCGGGTTGCTCGCAGCTCCTTTGGCGTCCTCTCTATGAACTTACCAGGCTGGACTGCTTCTCCTGCTGGGTGGCTGGCTCCCTTCATGGAGTCCTTCATCTATTTTTATGTCTGCTGGTTGGCAATGGTTGGCATAATATACTAACTTCCTTTTCAGTGTATTTGGCCTTTTCAATCGTTAGTACTCTTTTCCTCCTCCTCGTCCCAGTAATTCTATTATTACTCTCCCTTGGGTAGTCCATGTTCTTCGTCTTAGTAGAAGGTAAGTCTCTGAACCTACATAAAGACATTGGTTGGATTGGTATAGGACTGGGATTTAGAAGGTGAGGAGGTGTATAGGGTGGTGGGTGAGGGTATTTGTACTGCGTCTCCCTTGGATGTTTGTCCTTGACCCTAGAGGGGGAGTCTCTCCCCATGAGATCCTCCCACTGAGTACCACCGCCAGGGGGAATATCGGGTAGTGGCCTCACCTCCCTGGCCTCATGGGAAGGGGCTCCCCCTCGGGGAGAAGTGATGACATCCATACTCTTCAATATGTGGGTTAGGGATTGCATTGGGGCCCTCACGTACAGTAGAAAGTCATCGGCGAAAAGCACCATTTTGTACTCAATTCCTGGCACTGTAACGTTGTTGCTCAACCTAACTGCCAGAGGTTCCATTACACGGGCATAAAGCAGGGGAGACCGGGGGCACCCTTTCCTCGTCCCTCTACCCAGCAAGAGTTCCCCGTAGCGCACTTAATTTACAATAACCTGCACTGTAGTGGTGGAGTACAGTTTAGCCAACCAGGTAAGGCAATGTGGGTCAAAGCCAAACCTCATCACGGTGTATGCTGCAGAAAAGCCCACCTGATTCTGTCGAAAGCTTTCTCTGTGTGTAGCACAAACAATGCAGAGAGTCAGTCCTCTCTGGCTCTGGAAGCACCAACAGGTTTCCGTAGGTTATAAGCCTCTCTGCTTATTACGTATAAACCCTGCTTGAACATCATGGATCATATCCAGGAGGCACTCCTCCAGTCTGGTTTCCAAGATTCTTGTCAGGAACTTGTGTTTAATAGTGATATCCGTTTATAGGAAGAGCAGAACCCTCTATCCTTCCCCTACTTTGGTATTATAGTTATAACAGTCTTAAAAAATGAAGGAGGAGGCTCACCTCCCTCCCGTATATATATATATATATATATATATATATATATATATATATATATATATATATATATATATATATATGTTAAAAACACCCTAACCATGAAACGGTGCCAATATGTCGCTATAGATCTTATGAAAGCAGGCCAAAAATCTTTCCTCACCCGGAGCTTGCCCATATTTGAGACCCCAGATAGCACCTGTAACCTCTTCCTGAGTAACTGCATGTTACAAGACTCCCACCTGTGTCATTGTGAGCCGGGGAATCTTGATATCTCACAAATATCTGTCCATTTAATTGTTGTCCTCATCTTCCTTCCTAACATAAAGCGCCCGATATAGTTATTTGCAAAACAACTAGCCACCTCCTCAGGTTGCATCCTTTCCGCTCCCAGGTCATCCAGTAATTTGCGCACCCTCCTTTCTAAGCGAATGTCCTAACTCTATTCGCCAGCATTGTGCCCGCATTATCCCCTTTCTCATGATATTGGTGTTTGACCGCATGTAGGTCCTGATAAACCTTTCTCAAAATATGCTCTCGCAGTGCTAATCTCACCTGCTTGATATCGTGCAACAGCCACTCCTTGTCATCCCCTCCACTTTTATAAATCTCCTCCAAAGCTTTTATGTCCCCCATAAGCTTCACAGTCACCATCTGGCTCATATTTTTTCTTTTAGACATTTCTGTTATAAGTAGACCACTGGCGGAAGCCTTGGCTGCTTCCCAGACCACAATCAACCCCAACTCGCCAATAACATTAACCCAGAAAGAGTTTCAAATCTTCCCTCAAAGCTCCAGTAAATATATGGTCCTGAAAGAGCGTATCATTGCACCTCCAAACCCATCCTACTACCTGTAGGGACACCGAGCGCCATCCGAATCAACACCATATAATGATCTGACCAGGACACAGGAATAATACCAGCTCAGCAGAGCAGATGCTCCTTCTTAGCCTTGACCAACAAGTAATCAATTTTAGTGTAGGTCTTGGGGACATTGGAGAAGTTATATCCTTTCACTCCAGGGTTCCGCTCCCTCCTTGTATCGCCATCCATATTCTGATACGTATTCGCCAAACCTATGCCCCAACCCCTGCTGTAACTAACTCCATGGGACGTCCACCTGCACGCATGTACAAGCACAGATCAGTGATATTAAAATCCCCCCCTACAATCATAGTCCCTTCCGACCAAATTACTATGCGACTGGATCCTTTATAAAGACCATTTACTGGGCATTAGGGGCATACAGCGAGACTAGCGTAAGCCAGCGACCGCGCAACTTGCTCTTAACCATAAGGAGCTGCCACCTCATCGAGACAAACATCGCGTTCAAGCACCATACACACACCTCCCTTCTTCTGCGCCGCTGAGGACCAATACACCTTCACAACATCCCTCCCCCACCCGCCTCGCTTCTCCCCCCTTCTTCAAATGCATCCCCTGTAAGAAGAGGACAGATATGCCACTCTGAGCCGTTTTTCATCCCAAATGCGATTCCTTGGTAGGAGTATTAAGCCCCTTTACATTTAGCAACACAAATGCCAGTGTCCCCTTGTTGTTCCTAGCTAATCCTCCCTTGTGCAGTGCTTCTCGACCAATGTTCACCTCAGTACATTGTGTGCCCACCTTGCTGGCATTCCATGTATAATCATATTGAGGCTGCAATCTACTGATTGCCCCACCCACCCACCACCCCAGTGCCCCCAGCATCTCAGAATTACCCCCCCTTTCAAAATCCCAACAGAGAAGCATGGCTGGCAGGCTAAGGAAGCACTCCCCCACCCGACCTGAGTAGCAACTATAGTTAAAAACCAAAAACACTCTACCCCTCCCACATGATTTGATAAAACTGGTCCTAGAGCCCATCACAGGAAGGCTATTCATTTCCCCCACCAATGTCCTGCGGCCTCTCTCAGCCACTGCAACTCAGACCAGCCTCATCATGGTGTCTTATGTGAGGCCAATACATTCTTCCTGAACTTCTGAGTGGCAGTCATTTTCTTACACGCCCCACCACTTGCAAAGGCCTTGAGAAAGTTCTCTTGCTTCGCTCTGCCCTGTGACCCCCCCCCCCTGTGAAAGGTTGGTCTCCTTGGATTTCTCCCAATACTTGCGCTGCCTCTTCTGCATCCAAAACCTTATATGAGGTACCACTCTCTGCGAAGGCCAAGGTGAAAGGGTAGCCCCACCCATATCTGGGACCCTTCTCAGTAAGCAAAGCGGTTAATGGCCTACGCTGCCTATGCCTTTTTGAGAGTAGAATATTAGAAGTCCTGGAAAACCCTGATCTCAAAACCTTTGACCATCACAGTACCCTTCTTTCTTGCCTTCACCAAAATGTCCAGCCTGTCGGTGTATTAGTGGCATTTTACTATGATGGATTTCGATTTCGGCCTCCTCTGTGCATCCTATCCACTCTGTCGCCCTGCCATTCAACACCAAACGGAGTCTGCTAGACGAGCCCCACTTTCCTCTCCAGCTCTTTAGCAGATTAACCCTCCGACGGAGGGACGTCCAGCAGTCGGACGTTAATTTGTTGCTGCCTGTTTTCAAGATCCTCCAACTTCAGGGACATGTCTTTTTTTTTTTTTATTTTATATTTTTATTTCGTTTGACTTTACAGCTTGCAACATGTGTACATCATTACGCAGTTTTTGTTATTCTTACAGTCAACTTCTCTACCTTCCGCACCATTGGTGCTCACTGCTAGCCTTTCACCCTCTTGGTTGTCCCAGTTTGGTGTGGATAATGCCCCTACTAATTGTCTCCATGCGGTCACTGAAGCTGCACCCTCTTACTCCTCCCCCTTTAACGCCTCTTGTCACACTGTCGATTCTGCGTTGGCCCAATTGTTCAAGTCTTGCCACCAGGCAGAGGCCGCCGGTCTTGCCCGCGCTTTCCAACTCATAGCAATTATGCGCTTGGCTAGAATATGTGCCAAGTCTTTTAATTTGCTTATGTGTTTGGCTCGTCTCGGTCTGGGGAGCCCCCCTAGGAGACACGCCCAGGGGGTGATCACGTCTATGTTATTGTCCACATCTAACAGGAGTTGGGCCACCTCCTCCCAGAATCTCCGGACTTCAGGGCAAGACCAGAACATATGTACCATCACAGCCTCTATTTCACTGCATTTCTTACCCTTTTTCTAGCGTGATGAATATAAACTATTCACCATTTCTCCCCAAAGGGGAGTCATCCCCTTTGAGGTTAGGGAGGTGCGCCAACTAAGCAAGACCCTCCCTAGGCGTCTTGGAAGTGGGACCTCACTGGGAGTGACTCAGTCATGAGAACAAGGACTCCCATTGCGATCAGGAACTCCCTGCTCAGAGAAAATTATCTGCCTACATGGGAACTGGAAAGGCTGTTACTTCTGTTTTGAATACTTCTATTTTGAAACCACAAAACAGTGACACTTCTTCTATATCTTTGGTTTGAGGTAATGATAGATCTCGCCTGAACGCCACAGTCAAAGAGCATTAACAAAAACCCTCTTAATTTGACATCACTTTCGATTCACCAATTAGTGAAGTTTCCTCAAACTCTTTGGTCTCAGGTAATGCTGGGTTTTCGTCTGAGCGCCACAGTTAAGGAAGGAGGACACACCGTCTTTGATAGTGATGATGTACTTAAACACCAGAAGATCTGTGAATGGAGGGGAATCTCCTATGCAGGGAGAAAAACCTCTGTGGAGAAGACGTCTTGGAGGGGTGAAACCACGATAGACCGCAGAGCCGGCGGTTGCGTAAGAAGCGAACCTAACGCTAGCCGAACTCTGGAAGGCTGGCATACCATCCGACCGAGAAGTTAGGGTTGGAGGGAGAGGCAAATACTGGGAAGCACCCATTTCCTCTGGTGGCACAACCACAAGAAAGGTGTGGTAGGCCTGGAGCCTAGCAACCGACGCAGATACTGGATCGCTGGGAGGAGCCCGAACCCCCGAGCTACATGCTGAAGGACGTTGGCTGCCAAGATAAGCAACATCAGGGAAGCAAATGCTCCCACGGACAGACTACCGCTGAGAGGTACAGATACCGTGAAGCAAGGGAAGTCTACAAGGTTTCAGAAACCTGAGAAACCTGATACGGCTAGTGCCCTGTGTGAATAAGAGCAAGAGGTACAAACTCTTTGTATTAACGCTGGGAGAGCTTATGAGGTTGCAGGAACCTGAGGAACCCGAACCAGTAAGCACCCCTCTGAATCTGATTGAAAGAGATACGAACGCTGCATGTTACGGCTGGAATAGCCGCCAAAAGCATGAGAAATTAAGGGAAGCTAACAGGCTCACTGCCCCGCTGAAACAGTGTAAAAGAAATGCAAACATTATATATCAAGGCTGGAATAGCCGACAAGGCTACTGGGGTATAGAGTGAAAGGAAGGTGGATGTTCTGCAGCAAGGCTGGCCAAGGGCACAAGGCCGCGGGAACATACAATACCCAAACACGCAACCATCCTAAGTTAAATAATATCATTGTGAAACAAGACAAGTACCAGAGAAACACAGGACTTTGCGAATCCCAATGCCACGAAGGCGAGAGACCGAGAAGTGTCTTATTGCGTAATCATGGAGGGATTTGGACATTTTAAATGAAACTGGAAGAAGAATTAAGCAACCGTTTTCTTGTCAAGGGGGAGAGTGAAACCTTGCAAGCCCCGCCTACCTGGTGCCTTCCTGGTTGGCACTCTTTTTCCCTACTTAAGGAGCCCTCCAGCCTCTTTTCCTTTGCAGATGGGGAGCAGGTGCAAGTGGATCTTGGTCACCTGGCCTGAGCCCCGCCCATCTGGTGCCTTCCTGGTTGCGTCTCTTTTTCCCCACTTAGCAAGCCCCGCCCACCTAGTGCCTTCCTGGTTGCTGCTCTTTTTCCCTACCTAAGGAGCCATCCAGCCTCTTTTTTCCTTTGCAGATGGGAAGCAGGTGCAAGTGGATCTTGGTCACCTGGCCTAAGCCCCGCCCACCTTCTTAGCTCTGCCTCTTCCTTCCTGCGCTTAACTCTTAGATCAAGGGCGTCTTAAGTGAAGGGCAGTCGAAGAAAAGGGCAATTTCTGTTTGGACCTGTTCGGACCAGGAGGAGCCAGGGCCCGAACCCCTGTACAGACAGCAGGTAAGCATGCACCAACATGTATTTACTCCCTCTGTCCCCACAGGCCATCCCCACCACTCAGCCCCCTCGCCCCCTGTGATGTTCCCTTGTGCCCCCCCTCCGTCTCACGCACAGGTGTTGCCTGCTTTGCTTGATTCTTCGACCCTGCTCCTCCTCTCCACCCTCCAACCTACTCCTGCAGGAGTCTGTCCTGATACATTCTGGTTTCACCATCACCGTCTTGCGGCCAATGCTGGATTTGACTTTTATGGACTTCATTGATTCATGGTGCGTCACACTTTCTCATGGTGGCCCTGAATCATGCTGTTCCAATCTTCATCTTGTGTCCAGGCTTGCAACATTATCTGTTACTACTGACTTCTGCAATTGTATTTGCTCCCCCCTCTTGCTTCTCCACTCTTTTTGACTGCTTACTCTCTGTTCTCTCCTCCTCTCCCTTTCTCCCTTTGCCTATCTCCCCTCCTCCCCCTACTTTCTTCTATGCACTTACTCTATCAGAATTGTCCCTGGACCTAGCATGATGGCAACCTCGTCTGTCTCCTCCCCCTTCCCCTTACTTGTCCCCCACTCCCCCCAGCACTATCGGAAATGAAATGTCATCAGGCCTACTACGATAGTCGCTTGTTTTGTTCCTCCCCTCCCTTTCTGCACCCCTCTTCCCTCACCTTTTGTTATCTCCAGCTCTACCAGGAATGTTGTCAGGCCTAGTACGGTAGTCGCCTGTCTGTTTCCATTTCCTTCACACTCTCCCCCTCCCTTCCTTATCTATGTCTTAGCTCTTGTTCTACCTGAAATGTTGTCAGGCCGAGTACGATAGTTAATTTCACATCCTTATTCTTCATGGCCTGTAAGAATTTCATTGTGTTTTCCCTTGTTCCCTCCCTTGACTTCAAGTGCTTTGAAACACATTGTGTATGGGTGCTATATAAATGAACTATCATATCATAGCATAAAGAAGATTATATTTGTTTTACTAAGAATTTCTATGCAAAGATTGTAGGGACTATACCATTGTGTTCTAAAGGAACTTTGAGACTGAGAACAAGTCCATTGCAAGTTGGGCCAGGCAGTAGCCCATACCAAGTTTATTGTACAAGTCTTCCCTCTTTCCTTTTATTTAGGTGATTTTCTAAAGTGGTAGGGCCAGTTGATGGTTTAGGTTTCAGACAGAAAACCTTTTACTTTGGATTTAACGTGTACCCTTAGTTTTAGTATTAATAGGTAGGGAACTGCCCTCATAGCGATAGGACTAGTTAGGATTTTCTTTCTTTTTTATATAAATAAACCTCTTGGAAATGCCCAAAGTAGCCTGAGTCCTTAGTCACTGGTTTTTTGGACTAAAGTGCCTTGTGGAAAACCATTGGCGGTAGGAGTACTAGCAGTGGACCTCCCAGAGTGACAGGGCATAACATGCACTCTGCTCCAACCCAATGTTGTTGAGAAGGCCTGAATAATATGGATGGGGCTCTCTTTTTCTGATATCCTCTGTGAGAAACCTGAAGGTGTCTCCCTGGCTAGTCCCCGGGGATCTGTCATCCAGGTGGCCAGGACACGGCCATCACTATTGGATCCAGTTCCTGGGGGTGGACCAGTGAGGGAGGATCACCTGGATGGGGGGTCCTCAGCCGGGCGAGACGCGATATCCCCCTTGCTTCAACACCTCTTCCCCATCCTACCACGTATGACATTCAAAAACACTGCCCCCCCCATTCCGACACAAACACTTCTGCACAACACGAAAGAAAGAGAACGGACTAACACCAAAGACGTTTACCTGAAATGTCCTAATAACAGAGTAAGGCAAAGTCAGGCAATTGATCAGAATCGCACACACCTGACGGCCCTTTCCCTTCCCCACAGGGATAAACGATACAGCTATCCAAACCCGGCAGTACAGGAGGAGGAGAAAGGCGGCGAATATCGAGAAGCTGAGAAGGAGAGACATGACCTTGCCCTTTTCGACGCAAACCAGCAAAACCTTTGCAGAGGGGATTGTAAGACAGAGGACAATAGAAGTGTGCTGCAACAGATGTCAACGGTACACAGAGCATGTCGACGCTGATAAGCGGGAGCGAGGGAAACTCCTGCCACTGTGGCACTGGCCTTGACTCAAGTTAAGAGGAAAGCCAAGCGGTTCATTACAGCCGGTGAGTCGAGGGGAGAGCCGATAAGAGCCGGGCTGTGGTGAATGAAAGTCGCAAAGTGCCAAGTTGAACCAAGTTCAAAGAACTGTATAAGTGTTAAGGGGAGCACAGCTACAGAGGGAACCAGCACCACATGGGTGCTAACTCGAGAGACTCTAGTTGATCCCCGTATAAGTGAAACTACAGATACCAGAAGGCCGTAGGAGAGCCATCAAGTACGGTAAAAGTGGTCCTACCGAAGGCCAAGCAAAATCCCCATACAGTCAGAAGCCTTTCCTCCAAGAACTGTAGAGAAAGTATGGGAAGTGAGTCCCGCAATCCTTGAAAGCAAAGTGAATGTGAAGTTGGCAAGAGTGAACCCGGAAGAGGGATGCTAACGTAGTGGCAGGAGTGAACCTGACCGAGGGATGCAGATAAAGAGGGGCAAAGTGTAAGGTCCTGAGAAACAGTGTGTTGACAAACGTGAACCCAGCCGAGGGATATCCATTCAAACTGTTTAAAAAGACCAAGATTTATGAAAGAAGGAAAAGCCATAGTGAACCCGAAGGAGGGAGGCTGAAAGAGGGGTCAGCGCCTGAAAGAGAGGGACCCAGGGGTGAACCCATCACCCAATGAACATTGGAAACTGAACTTCGTTTGTTTGTTGAAGGAACTTTTGTTTTGTTAGTTGAATATGTCAGGCCCTCGAAGGCAAGAGACTTTCAATTGAAGTTGGTTATTTATAACGTGCTTAATACCCAGATATTTCTAAGCGCAGACCCGGGGATCGAACGTGTGTTGCTCTGTGTCGTCTTGCTTCCAAGGCGAGCACGTT
Organism: Ambystoma mexicanum; assembly: GCF_040938575.1. Taxonomy (NCBI): domain Eukaryota; kingdom Metazoa; phylum Chordata; class Amphibia; order Caudata; family Ambystomatidae; genus Ambystoma; species Ambystoma mexicanum. The sequence goes on along the minus strand of NC_090926.1, from coordinate 572,765,449 downwards.
GCCCCAGAGCTATCCTCCTGAGAGAAACAAGAGTTGGCCATCGACCACCCTGACAGCTGCAGCGGAACTTTCATCTTGTGCTGGAGAAGCTTGACAGTGTACTCTGCTCAAAATCCTGCCTTACCCTGTGCCCAAAACATGGGAAAGGGAGACCCAAGCTACTGCATCCTAACATATTATTTGTGAACACTTTCTTCTTTTCTTGAAAACTATCGCACACCCTTTATGTATTAGTTGTAAGGTTTTACAATAGGTTTCTTAGTATAGACCATTTTTATTTGACACGCCACTAGGACTGCCTTATTTTCATTTGATGGTTTAAGCTTGCTCCCACCTTAGATTTAAGTTTAGATTAGGCGTTTTTCCAACCTGCATACAGTTTAATAAACATCTTTGAACTGTGATCACTTCTGTCCGTCTTTACTGTTGCCACCATGAGTTCCTTACACCACACACAATTGGATGCCAAATTCCAGACTACTACGAAGATAAATTGTTTTAGAAACCATGTCAAGGCACAATCAGCAGTTCTGGCAGCCGGTCTTTAAACAACGAAGTTCCTCTTCCATCTCAACCTTAGCTAATGGGAAGGTAGACAAAGATGTGGTCGGACCAAAGGTATACTTGAACAGTGCCCTTCACATGCGTACGGCATGCGGTTTTGGCTGCTTGCAACTTGTGGCTGTGGAAGGATATAGCAGATTTTTCCAATGATTTTCAACCCAAAAAGAGACCAGTTTCTTATTGCCATCTATGTGCCAGCGATTGACAGTACATGGTCCACCTGGCACCAGTCTTTTTTGAGAGTAGGTCTGTCTCTCTTGGAAGCTACAATGTCCCCAGAAGTTTAAAACTGGGAAATATGTGAATTCCAGAGCAGTAGCCAAAGAAAAACCCTCAGTCTTGTAGACGACAGGATGGAAGTCAGTGCAGCGGTGGACAGACGGAAATGCCGTAACAGGATGGAGGCTATCGCTGGAGCAGGAGGATGGCAACTCTGCAACTGGATGGAAGGAATAGCAGGAGCAAGAATGGAGTGGAGACAGGAGGAACGCCACACAGAAGGAAGGAAGTCTGACACTCGTAAGAACACCGGAATGAAGGGAAGGGGCAAGGGAAGAACAACGTCTCTAAGAAGTCAAACTACCAGCTGCACCTCCTCAGAGGTATTCTTCCTTTCCTCACCTTCCCCCAGATGCTCACTGTCTCCAGAGCTCTGGTTCTCTCCAGGCTGGACTACTGCAACAGCCTCTTTTTAAATCTGCCTGCCTCTACCCTCTGTCCTCTACAACTCATCCAGAACTGGACTGCGAAACTTGTCCTTGGCCTCAAGTCCAAGGACAAAAAATCTCTCCAGTGGCTCCCAGTGGCTGCAACGGTCAAGTTGAAGACCCTCTGCATTGTCCACAAAGCCTTCTGGGGCCTGGGACTGAAATACCTCCAACTCTCTCTTCGAAAATACATTCCTATTCGAGGTCTTCGCTCCTCCACCTCCATCTCCCTGAGGTTCAGTCGCTTCTCCAAGCAACAAGTTGGGGGCAGATCTCTTTCTTCGGCTGGCGCCTCCCTCTGGAACAGTCTCCCTGCCTCTCTGAAATTTGAGCAGAACTTTCTTCGGTTTTGGAAGCACCTCAAGACCTTCCTCTTTGCTTCTGCCTGATCTCTTCCTCTCCCCTGCTGATCTCCTTTCTGATACTGCACTGGTTACCCTCTGAATTCGGGCCCACGGCCCTGCCCACCCAGTTGCACACCTACACAACCTCTTGCTAATCCCTGCACTTGTGGTCTGTATCTGCAACCCTACAGTCCCCTTATATGCAATTATTGACACCTGTTGTCTGCACTTTAACACTCGCACTTGCCACATGTTGGCCGCACTACTTGTTGTTTTGATCCCATGTCCGGCACTTGCCCATCCTCTCCTCCCCCTGGCACTTTTCCCATCCCTTCTCCCCTGTTCTTGCACAATCTCAATGTCAATAGACCTAGTAAGATTGTTGTCTCTGTCCTCCCTCTGTTTCCCCCTCCCTTGCCTCGTCGCACCTCGAAACACTTGTGTATAGGTACATTATAAATGCCACATCATATCATATATCAGCTTAGCTGGCTTTGAGATGCAAGGTGCCTGAGCTTCTTACCAGTTAAATAGCAGGCGTTCATCAGTGCATCCTGGTTTCGACCACCATCTTGTGGTTGGTGTGGCGTCACACACCATAGTGAGTGTGATGTCCCGCAAGCGCCATCTTGGGATTGGCACGATAGGCTCGCTGCACAGTGTGGAGCGAAAAAGTCACTTGTCCCAGTGGGACTATTGATGGAGGGAGGTTCGTTGAGCGCCCATGGCACTCTGGCTCAACCTGGTGGCCATGGGCATGCTGGAATCTCTGGAAGCCTTGCCAGCATAACTGGTAGGGGGATATGCTTAGAAATATGCAGGGGAGTGTGGCTGAAAAGCACACCACTATCCCTGAGGTGCAGGACAACGTTAAAGCACTGCCCTTTGGCTTTAAGAAGGGTTTGCTGAAGACCTCCGGTGAGGGGGTCTTAAAGACCAACCTTCCTGTTTTTCCAGGTTTTAAAAATTATTATTTATCGTATTATACAGTGGCAGGATACCAACTTTTAATACAAATCATAATCATAATTCATAAAATACGTGCCGGTGTGTTTTGCTTTTGTCGATCCCCACCCTTTTATAAGCAGTAGGCTCTACTATGGAGCAGGACTTGATGATCGATCTCCATACGAGACTCATAATGAGTCATAACCTGTTTGGCGTCCCCGCTAGACAGCTTAGTCTCCGTGGCAAAGGCAGCCCCCAGGAAATACATTTAGTTTTACTTGAGCCACCTGCAAGGATTTGCCAATATTTCCATCACTACATGTGATCCGGTTTAGTGAGCGGTTGATGTTCAGACTGCAGCTCGTTTCAGAGCTAGGGCATTCAGTCTGCAAGCACAAACAAACCACAAGTGGATAATGGTCACACTCATGCTACTGGCAGACACACATGTCAGTGATCGGAGAAGTAGAGTTTGCAACAAAGTTGTAATCCAAAATGCTGCTCCTTTTGGTCCCCACTCAAGTAAATTGGGAGGATCCGAGGGGAAAGCTTGATTGGCCATAGAGAAGCCTGCCGAGTATATCAGGGGTAGCCCAGCTAATTCCACACTGACAAGTCCTATAGGGACCACCACCGTTAGTGGGAGACGTGGAGTTGTCCGTTTCCTGCTCCCTTTCTGAGGTAATTTTAGGAATATTAGCATTAAAGTCCCCACAGATTAAGACACAGGTATCCCTAAACAGATGACCAATGATTGCCTCCACTTCTCCGATCACTGCAGCATGACTGCTTTTGTACGGAGGATTTTATATATTAATAATGAGTATGTCCCTGCTGGCGCATGCGTGAGAATCCTGCGTGAAAACCACTTTGCCATCAATAACGTCCTCAGAGGAGGAGAGGACCACAGTAAATTCTATGGGTTTCTTCACACCCAAAATATGGCCCTCGGTTGGCAAGGGAATTAAGTATGGTCTATCCGTCAACAACAAGTGGGGGCTTGAGCCAAGTCTCCTGGAGAGTGATTACACTGAATCTGTCAATGTGTTCCAGCAGGCCGTCATGCTCGAACAAATGAGAATGTCACTGCATGTTCCTGTTTAGAAACAAAAAAGGAAGCTGACTTTTATTGTTTGGATTGCCCTGGCCCATGTTGCTCCTCCATTGTGGCCAACCATGCCCAGTGGAACTCATCCCTGTCTAGCCCGTGCCCGGGGTTCATACCCCCAATGGTGCAACGTTCGCCTGGCCGGGGAGCATCCACTGGATGTACGGTGACAGAACTTTGCAGGAGAGCAGAAGGTGCAGAATCTCTCCTGCCACCTTCGTCACCACGAAAAATAAAAACACTTTTGGATCTATGCCCCAGTGGGGCTCTAGCTCAGTAACAGAGCGGGGTTGTGTACAAAGTTAGTCCAAACACTCACAATTGTAGTAAGACTGAGCAATCTGATATTATTCTGAGCAGAAGAGGGGGCTGGTAGAAGGTACAGCAAGTTACAGAAAAGTACGCAATAAAAATACGTCCACAGTATATTTGTTGAAAAATATGTTATTTTAAAATTGTATACTGAGAAAAAATAGCTGATGGGTCTAAAAATGACCCAAACACATTAGAAATTATTTGGGAGAAGAGGGCACATTTTAGCACAGCTTTGACTATGTTGCAAGGCTTTAAATTGGTGAATAACAGTGATTTTTCTTTTTTTAAAGATATTTGTATTGATTTTTGACATAACTGCGATCAGCAACCCATAACCCCTGCCCCATCAACCCCACCGACTCAGGAATCATTGTGTGAAATTCCAAAATTGTAGCTATAATATATTTGGCTAGTTTATGCCTATAATTCACAATCTTTGTGAACACATGGACTCTCTGTAGTTGTTATGCAAAAATGAAAGTATCGTTCCCCATTCCATGCTGAATTTGGATTGTTCCCCCTGAAGAGATTGTCATCCACTCTAATGAAACAAAGTGCCATATCTTCATAATCCAGTCCAGTTTTCCTGGAGGGTCCGGCTGTTTCCACCTGTAAAGCTGGAAGAGACATGGTCATATATTCCTTCCTCCGGTGTCGTGCCATGCCTTAATGCTTTGGACCTTTAAGACCCAGAGTACATTGCCCTATATCCCTTGTCCACCAGAGCCCAAACATTTTCTCCAGCCTGTTTTTCACATCCTTCCAAAACAGTATGATTTTGGGGCTAGCCCACCAAATATGTACCCAGTCTCCTATGCCCCCGCATCTCCTCCAACAAAGTCTGGACGGGTTAGGATAACATGTATGCAGTTTAATCTGAGTGAAGTGACACATCTCCATCATTTTCAGCTACATCGCCCTGATTTGGATTGCCCTAGTTAGTATAAGAATATCTGCCCAGAGACGCTCCCATTGATCTAGTGGAATCACATGTTCCAGGGTTGCTTACCACTGTATCATGTATGGCCATGTTGGGGTCTCAGGGTCATTAGATTATATCTCATATAGCAATGATTTCAATGTTTTAATCCCCTGAGTCAGTGGTGATGTATTTTTCAAGTGGAGTTAGATGTCTTTTTGCAGCTATTTTCACTATAGGTTGAACCAACCAGTTTCGAAGTTGGCAGTATCTGTATCTGTCTGATGCCTGAACCCCAAATTCTGTTTTACATTGATGAAACTGTTTTATACTCTGACCACTGACCATGTCTGTAATCTCAAACACCCGTTCCCCTCCCACTGTCTGAATGCTTCCAGCTCTTTTCCCCCGGGGGAGAACTGCAGGGTAAATGGTGATGGAAATGGGGCTTTCCCTTTCCGTTTAACCTGTTCATCCCAAAGTGCCTCCATCAAGGCTGTGATAGCACCTTTGTGCATATTCTCCAGTCGATCTGCATGTGGTAGCCATAAGAATTCATCTAGCGGCTTCCCCAACTCCACCCTATCCATCCTGCACCATAGTTTATTCTTGCTGTACCCTAACCATTCTTTAATTTCTCTGAGTTGGGCCACCACGTAGTATGTGTGAAAGTTTGGGCGGGCCAAACACCCTTTATCCCGGGCCATCATCAATACCCTCGCACAGATCCTGGGTTTTTGTTTTCTCCAAATAAAGGACAGTATCATTTTCTGGAGCAGTTTAAAGAATGATTGTGGGAGCATTGCACCACAGTGCCTGGAAAAAGTATGGTCTTTATGGTGTTAACCCTACCCAACCAAGCGACTGTAAAGGGGCTCGATTTGCTCAATAAATGCTTAACCTTCTCCAAATGGGGAATATAATTTCCTGCATACAGTGACTGTATGGATGCGGTAATCTGGATGCCTAAATACATTAGTTGGTTGTCTACCAATGAGCAATGAATAGGTCACTACATTGTAGTGTGGTTACCTGGGAGCCACTCAGGGACAGGTTTAGCATTTTGATTTCTGCATTGCCATTTTCTGCTCAAATTTCCAGTGGTACGCTAACGACACTCAACTCATTTTCAGGCTGGCCTCTGCCACCTCTTCTCCCACTCTCAACTCTGATTGCCTAACTTCCATTCAAGATTGGTGTGCCGCCAAGGATCTTTGTCTGAATGCCAGCAAGACGGAGATCCTCCTCATCGGCACACCTTCACCATCCTTTCCCCTCACTCTCTGGCCGGCCTCCCTTGGCCCTCCTCCTACCCCCACCTGCGAGGCTAAGAACCTCGGGGTCATCTTTGACTCCTCCCTTTCCTTCTCCGCCCACATCCCTGAGGTCTCTAAAAAGTCAAATTTCCGACTGCACCTCCTCAGAGGTACTCTGCCTTTCCTCTCCTTCCCCCAGAAGCTCATGGTATCCCAAGCTCTGGTTCTCTCTAGCTTGGACTATTGTAACAGCCTCTTTCTAAATCTACCTGCCTCTACTCTCCGCCCTCTGCAACTAATCCAGAACAGGACTGCAAGACTTGTCCTTGGCCTCAAGCCCTGGAATTGAATCTCTCCAGCTCTGAAATCTCTCCACTGGCTCCCAGTGGATGCAAGGATTAAATTCAAAACCCTCTGCATTGTCCACAAGGCTTTCTGGGGCCTGGGTCCAAAATACCTTCAGCTATCCCTCCGCAAATACCTCCCCTCTCGAGCTCTTCGCTCCTCTACCTCCAACTCCCTCAGAGTCAGTCGTTTTTCTAAGAAACAAGCTGGGGGTAGATCTCTGTCTTCGGCTGGGGCCACCCTCTGGAACAGCCTCCCTGCCACTCTAAAACTTGAGGAGAACCATCTCCGGTTCCGGAAGCACCTCAAGACCTTCCTATTTTCTTCTGCCTTCGCTCCCCCTCTCCCCTGCTGATCTGTTCTCTCTTGGCACCATGCACCTGGCCTCCCTCTGTCCTTTGGGCCCAGGTACCTGCTCATCCTGCCACCCTCCTGCACTGCCTCCGGGCCACCCCTTGCACTGGGGTCTGTATCTGTACCCATACAGACCCCCATTTTTCTTCCTGTACTTATCAGACCTACCCTGTCTGCTGCCTTAAACCTAGCACTTGCAAATTGCTGGCTGCATTACCACTGTTTGTTGCCTTTATTATTTATTTATTGTTATTTATCTGTTTCTCCTCTGCTTCGCACTTTCCACCTCTCCCCCTTCCATGCACTTTTCCCCTCCCTCCTCTCCCATGCACTTGCGCGTTCTCAATGTCACTGGGCCTAGTAAGATCGCTGTTTTGTTCTCCCCTGTTCCCCTCCCTTGCCTTGTCGTGCTCTGAAACACTTACGAGCGCGATAGAAATAAAATATCAATCAATATCAATTAGTATTCATTTTCAGGCCCTCCACCATCCCAAACTCTTCTAGCTCTTGGGATATCCCTGGTCTAGATATGTCTGGACCCGCTACTGTAAGAAACGGGTTGTCCACAAACCCCATAATCTTGTGCACCTCCCACCAAAAGGTATTTGTTATGATGTGGGTTTGGGGTTATAAGTAACCACTCGGGAGCCTTGTTAAGTATAGGTATCTTTAGTAAGTCCACAGGAACACAGGTGAGTACATAAGGTAAAATACAGGACAAGTTCATCAGATAGAAGCAACCACCGCCCCCCCTGTGCCAAGCTCATTTCCAACTGGCACAGGGAGAACCTTCAGTCATACCATCACATTCCAACTGGAACACTCTAATACCAACATTCCAGATTCATACTCGCACAGGGAAAGGCGTTAGGTGCAAACACAGGCTAGGTTACTCATAACAGTATTCCTTTAATGTGGACCGATAAGCTAATTTTAGTCAACAGGGGCTCCAGGTATAAAGCAACGGGGGGAGTGGGCAACCCTGTTTCGTCCCTCTTCTGATATTTATTTATTGGGACATGGCTCCATTAATGTGCAACCTTATCGTTGGGTAAACATAATTAGCCTGTATCATTTGCAGAAATCTGGGCCTAAAATCCATACGTTCCATCATTTGAAAGAGGAATGACATTCCACTCGATCAAATACTTTCTCAGCTTCGAGTGCTAGTAGAATGGCTGGGCATTGTCTCTTAGAGACCTTTGCTACTAGGTGACACTCTCCTGATGTTGTCGTCTATTTTTTATAAATTCTCATTCATCAGGCTCGATTAAATCTAAGAGTATGTAGTCCAGTCTATTTGCTAGTACCTTGGTATATATTTTGGCCTCTAAATTAGTTAACCCGATTGGTCGGTATGACCCACACTGAGTAGGATTTTTCTTCAGCTGTGGTAATAGCACAATGTTTGCCTCCTCCATTGTAGATACTTGAAACACTTGTGTATAGGTGCGTTATAAATGCCATATCATATCACCTTGCCTTGTGTCCCTAAGTGATTGAACAGGGTTGTCAATTTAGGAATTGGTGTCACCCTGAAAGTCTTGTAGAAGACTGCATAGTACCCGTCCAGGCCTGGTGACTTATTGGGTGGCAGTCCTCTGATGACCTGGGACACTTCTTCTGTTAGGTCTGCTTCTACGCCTTCTCTAGTTGGAGGCGTACACTTATGGAGGGGTAAGGATTAAAGATATACATCCTGTTTTTCCCGATCTGGGGAATTGGAGTGTATAGACTGGAATAAACGTCCTCAAACTGCCTTATTATATCTGGGGTGGAGGTGAGTAGATCCCCTTGTTGAGTTTTGATCTGCGTTATATTCCGATCTGCCTTTTTCCTCCTAAGGTATCTGGCCAGGGGGCTATCAGCTGTATTTGCTTTCACATAATATAGTCGTCTAGCATGTAGGAGTGCTCTTTCTGCCTTCCTAGTATATAGTACATCTAATTGAATTCTCACACTTCTATTTTCCTGTCTAAGTTTACCACTTTGGTCTCGCACCATGTGTGTCATGATCTACTTTAGCTTTGCTTCTAGCCTCCTCCATTGCCCTCAGTTCTTTCTTACTGGTCACTGTGACCGCTATAAGGTGCCCCCTAGTTCCCGCCTTGAAGGCGTCCCATACCGTCGACCCCTCCATGTCCCGGGTAGTGTTTATGGCAAAGTACTCTCTCATCCTATCTACAATTTCTCTAGTTAAGACCTTGGGCCTCATTACGACCCTGGCGGAAATCGTGGCGCCAAATGCACCATGGAGCACGGCGGAAAGCTGCCGATAGCGCCATGGGGGTTGGCGGATTTACCGCCCCATTCCGACCTTGGCGGGGCGGTAAATCCCCATTCCCCATTTTACCCTTCCCCATTCCCATTTTTGCCCCATAGGGTATAATGGGAGTGGGGAAGGCGTTAATTACGCCACCGTAAAATACGGTGGCGTAATTAACAACAAGGTCCCGTAGCGCCATGGATTTCTCCGCCCGGAAAAACCAGGCGGAAAACGCTCCATGGCGCTACGGGAACTCGTAGTAGGGCGGACGGGTCCGCCGCGAATACCGCTGGCGTAAACCCACTCCGCCAGGGTCGTAATGAGGCCCCTTATCTTTTTGGTTCTCTGAGGGGAATGATCACGGGTTGGCCCTTCCGGCGTACTTTAACTACCAGAAGGGCACGATCTGAGAGAAGGCTGGGCCCTACATCAATATGTGTGATCCTTCCCAGGAGTGCCGCAGACGCCCATACATAATCCATTCTCAAAAAGATGCGCGTAATATGTGTACCCTTCCGAGTCGTCTTTTAGCGTCCTCCAGACATCCTTTAATGTTAGATGATCTATTTTGCGAATCAATGCTTTAGTAGGTGACACTTCACCATGATATATCTTTTCACTGCAGTCTTTTTTTGTGGGTCCCATGCCACATTCAAGTCACCCATTAGTATTCTATTCTGTGTAGCAAAGGTCTACAGAGGGGCAAGTGTAGATCTGTGGAAACTCTTGGTCAATGTTTGCCACATACATTGATGCTAAAGTCATAATTTGTGTCCCCTACTTGGTTTTCACGAATATGTATTCCCCCAAATCCCCTTATGGCCTTTCACCCCTAGGTGAGATAGCCGATGGTGAGGCGCGGTATTCCCCCCCCCCACCTTTTTTGTGCATCTACCCCATCCTATTTTCTAGGATTTTCCAAAGTCCCAACTCCCCCTACCCCTTTTTTTACACAAACACTGATCTGAGGAAGAGGGTAACAGAGAGTAACCATATTAACTCTCTCAAATCGTAGTGGCCATGTCCCGTTAATCGGGACAGGAAAAGTCAGGCACTTTACCCTAGGTGCATACACCTGATACCAATAAGCTCTCCTCACACGAATAAAAGGCAACACCTAAACACACACTCTGAGCAAGGAGGAACACGAGAATGAGCAGAACTTCTGGGAAGAAGACACACCTACTGGAGCAGAGCAACAGACCAAGGGATGAGAACAGCGGGCCTAAAACCCTAGGGCTTCCCTGCTTGAGGTCATTGCCTCCAACAGACCGCGAAAGAGACGTGGAGGAGGCCAGATCCCACAAGTGAAGATTGCATTGTGTTTCAAGGAGGCCAGCAACCCTCCCAGGTGAACGGCAGAGTTGGGGAGGTGAGGTCAAGCCTGTGATACTAACCTTGACTCGAAAATCGGAAAACACAGAACAAGAAAGAAGCTCACACATCCGGTGAGTTGGCAAGTGACCTGAGAGACTGGTGTGTGTTAAAGTGAATGAAGTAGCAACATCTTATCACAAGTGAAGGCTGCACGTGTGTGGGTGAGACCGAAAACAGGCAGACCCATGATTGTACTTTAAAGTAAAACACAGCTGCGAGATCAGCGATACTAAGTACCGGACTAGTCCGGTGAAAGGAAGTGGCCCATTCAAAAGTCTCTGTGTGAAAGGTGCATTGTTTGAAGCTAAAAGGCGAACAAACAGCAAGAGTGCAAGTGCATATTGAACGTTGAGTGGAAGTGGCCCTGCGGTGGTCTGCAACGAAAGCCACGCACATTCGAAAGTCTTTGACATCCGAAAGTGGTCCTAGCCTGATTGAGGGAGACCCGAAGTGTATTAAGCTTGGGGAAGGGAGCCCCCTTGCAACTTTGTGTGAATTGTATCATGAGAGGTCTGAGCTCGGCAGAGGGGGCCCTACGAGAATAGTGTGGTGAAAGGTCTGAGCCCGGCAGAGGGGGACCTTTGTGAACATTTTGGTTGAAACATTATTTTGAAAGTCAGAGAAAGGAACTTTAAAAGTGGAATGCCAGACGGGCATCGATCCACGGTTTTGAACTGTGTACTGTGTTGGGAGCCGAGCCAGAGTATGTCATCCTGCCTGCAAGGATAGCCTTACCCCGTGAGGCCTAACGTGAGGAGGAGAGCTGGTTCAGCCACATTATCATTTGAACACCCGACTTTTCCTTTTGCGTTCATTTTGCCCTTTACACTTTTTGTACAAGATATAGGGCTGGCATTAGGTTCCACTGTGCCTTTCCTCCCGTGGGCCAAACACTTTAGTAGTCCTGTCCGAGCTTCAGGCCCTCTAGGTCTTATGCCCAATGTTATAGGTCAAATCTCTGTTGCTCCTTATGTTCCTTCATGCCGATCCACAGCTTTACCTTCATGTTAAGGCGGCCATCCTCGCCATCCCTCAAAAGTGCTTCCACTCTATTCACACACTGCCTTTGTGCCCATCTGGGTCTGTCTTTTGAGGTCCTGCCGGGTTGGGCCCCCTTATCTTTTCTGGATAGCTTGTCCATTCCCATGGTTTGCTCTTTGGTTGGCTCCGCCCATTGCCCGATGCCGCACCACTCTGGGCCTCCTCATCCATTTGTAGTATCGCCATCCCATCTTCACCTGTCATAACTCAGTGCTGTTTGCCTTCCCAAGAGAACAAAAGCCAGAATGGAAATGTCCATTTGTATCTCATTTTCTTTTGTATGAGGGCCCTGGTAACTGGGCCCAACGCGTGGCTTTTAATCAGTGTTGATGGTGCAATGTCTTGGAAGAGGAGAATTTCCATACCATTCACCCTGGCGCCACTTCTCTGTCTGGCGGCATACAGGATTCTGTCCTTCTGAGTGTAATTTGACATTGCCGCCAACACATCTCTCGCTCTGGTGCCAAGTTCTTTCCTCTTTGGTCAATTGGAATTTCCACTTCTGGACCCTCTCCCAGGATTTCCCAGAAAACATCTTGCGCCGTCTCTTTCAAGTCACTGTCTTCAATGTTCTCAGGAAGATTTTTTAGTTGAATATTTGATCTCCGAGAACGGTTTTCCAGGTCTTCACATTGGATTTCTAAATGCTGTGCTACTCGTGAGAGGTTTTCGAGCAGTTAATCTTTTTTTTCTTGCTTCATCTGCCAAATCCTGCTCCCCGACTAGCTATTTCCCCTTTCATCTCAGCCTTCAAGTCTGCGAATTGCGTTTGCAGGGATTCTGTCAGCTTAGACTTAGGTTTCGAGGGGATTGGGTCCTCCGACGTATTGCATATCTATTACAGTAATCACCACAGCTATGCTGCTTCAGAAAATCTTCGGCGTCTGCGTCCTGCGTCGATGACTTTGATACGCCGCCCTCGAGGACCTCCTCCGATGGCCAACGTCACTGGATGTTATAAGTAGGACGCACGACGCCCGTAGCCTCGGTTCCGATTTTTCCGCGAACGTGTTCGCTTCGGGAATCTTGGCGCGCCTCGACTCTTTGGAGTTTCTGTTGCTTTCTCGGTTCTTTGAACCTGTTTGTGAATTATTTCTTCATAAAGATGTCTACCTCGTCTTCCACAGCGCGTCCGGGCTTTAAGAAGTGCAGGGACTGTGGGTCCAAGATGTCGGTCACGGACTCGCACAACGCCTGCTTCTGGTGCCTCGGGGAGGCCCATGACGCAGATGACTGCGTCGACTGCCAGTCGCTCACGGCGAAAGCTTTGCGGGAGCGCAAGGAGAAGTTATCGGTAGGTAAGGTGTCCAAGCCCCGGAAGTCGAGGTCTGCAGGGCTTTCGACGGAAGACTCGAGGGGCGACTCTGCGCGTCATCGTCAGAAGTCCAGTGGGTCTCGGTCCCGGAATCGGTCTCGCCACTACTCTGCCTCTTCGAGGCACTCCCGGAAGTGCCGTCATCGGTCTCCTTCCCCGTCCTCATCCGAGGACTCCACCCGTCGGCGAGTCGCTTACCCAACCAAGCATGCAACACCGGAGGAATGGGCTTCCTTCGGGAAGAAAATGTTGGCGATTCTCGAATCGCAGGGCACTGGTCCGTCCGCGCCTGAGAGTGGGGTCGGTCGTGATCAGCCGAGAGACGCCGCTCGCACACCTTTGGGCTTGGGTGGTCGTCACGATTTGCGGGAAAGGTCCCGCTCGGACAAGGGGAATCGTTCTCGGCATGCCCGGTCCAGGTCCCGGTCCTCGACGCGCTCGAGACCGCGTGAACCTGTGAAGTCTTCGAGGAAGACATCGACGCCTGTGGTGCCGAGGTCGTTGACGGACTCTCTCGAGGCTCCGCCTCCGAGGAAGTCGTCGACACCGTCGGCACCCAGGATGTCGAGGGACACGCTTGGGGCTCCGCCTTCGAAGCCTGTGTCGACACCGTTGATGTCAGCGCCTCTTCTGTCGTCGACGCAGATTCTTACGACGCCAGTGCCGAGTCACTCGGCGCCCTCGACCCCTTTCGAGGCTGTGTCGACGGGGGTACCCCGTGGCTCGGGGGAACTGCCTAGAAAGGCTCTGGCCAAGGCAAGCATGGCTTTGGTTCCAGTTCTGTGCCTTCTTACCGCCATCTGGAGTTCATTTCAGAGGGCTCTGATGATGGCATGGTGCCTGATACGGTGCCTAACGAGATTCTCTCGGGCCATAGCCAGTTTGAGGACCTGAGGCAGTCCCTGCATGATGCTAGTGGGCTGGACACCTCTCCGGAGGTGGAGTTTTGTAGGCCTGAGCCTGGCTGTCATGCTGATTCTTCGTACCGGCGCCTTATGTCACGGGTCACTGAGTACTTAGGACGGTCTGCTCCCCCAGGGGAGTTTGTTCAGGATGACCTTACGGATATCCTCGACATTGGTCCACCAACGGACCCGGTACTGCCGTTTCATATGGCTCTACAGAGGAGGGTGGCGGCGGCTTGTACTACTCCGGGGAGACTCCCGGCAGTGAGCAAGTCTTTGCCGCGAAAATACCGCCCAGCCAGTAGTGACCCCTGCTACTTGTCCAAGCACCCTACTCCGGAGAGTTTGGTGGTGCAGGCGGCTACGGCCCTGGCAAAGCAGGTATCGTACCCTACCATCCCTCCTGATAGGGACGACAAGCGTTTTGACGGCTGGGCGAAGAAAGTGTTTTCTGCTGGGGGTATGGCGCTTCAGGCGGCCAACTCCATTTGTGCCTTGTCTCGTTTCACGCACACTCTGTGGAACTGTGTTTCCTTGGCGGCTGAACATATTCCCGAAGGGGATGAACGGGATGGCTTCCTTGCCATGGTTCAGGATGGCAAGGATTCCATGTGTGAGGCCGTTCAGTCGGGTTTGGACATGGCAGATTGCGTCAGCCGGTCCATGGCAGCGAGCACCGTGATACGCAGGTTTGTGTGGTTGCGGAAGTCGGAGTTTGCTCCTGATGTGCAGGCCCGGCTCCTCAACATGCCCTTTGACGGGAACATCTTTTTGGCAGCAAGGCTGACGAGAGCCTTGAGAGGTTGCAGTCCTCAAAAGCTGCAGCAAAGTCGTTGGGCGCTGCAGTTCGACAACCTCCGCCTTTTCATCCTAGGGGACAGCAATGGAGGGGAGGTTCCTTTCGTTATTACTCATCCTTTGGTAAAGCGAGAGGAGCTGCCAGTCAAAGGGGCCACCGTAGGAGTGCCAGTGGTGGTAAACAAGGTACTCGAGGTGCCAAGGCCGCTCGGGCTGTTGCCTCTTTTTCCTCCGGCAACGCCACAGCCGCTTCAGCTCAGTCATGAGGCATGCCCCATGGTTCGCCGGTTGGGGGAAGGCTGGCGCAGCATGTTGCAGAGTGGCGCACCATTACTTCAGATGTGTGGGTTCTGGAGATCATAACCCACGGCTACTGTCTTCCTTTCCGGCAGAGGCGTCAAGACAATCCACTGGGGAATCTCTCTTTGAAGAGTCCGGATCTGCTCCTTGCGCAGGAAATTCAATCCCTGCTGGAGAAAGGCGCCATAGAACTGGTGCCTGTAGCGGAGAGGAACAAGGGATGGTAAGAAAGACGGGGGATTTAGATCCATCATGGACTTGCACGGTTTGAACAAACTCCTCAAGAAGGACAAGTTCAAGATGGTGACTCTCTCTCAAGTCCTCCAGGCCCTTCAACTTCAGGACTGGTTGGTGTCTCTCGACCTCAAGGACGCTTATTTTCATGTGCCGATCCATCCAAAGCATAAGAAGTACCTGAGGTTTGCGGTTGGCGACTCACACTTTGTTTCGGGTCCTGCCGTTCGGATTGACCTCCACCCCGAGGGTCTTCACCAAGCTCATGGTAGTGGTGGCAGCGCACCTCAGGAAAGGAGGAATTCACGTCTACCCCTACCTGGACGATTGGTTGATCAGGGAACGCTCTCCCGAGCAAGTCCTGGATCATCTGTCAGTCACCTGCCACTCCCTCCATAAGCTGGGCTTCTCCCTCAACTTAAAGAAGTCCCATTTGACACCAACTCAGAGGCTCCAGTACATCAGAGCAGTGCTCAACACGTCCCTGGGGCAGTGTTTTCCTCCCCAGGTGAGGGCTCATCACATTCAGCAGATGGTGCACAAGTTTCAACTTGCCCAGACTCTCCCAGCGTTCGAGTTCTTGAGACTGCTCAGCCTCATGGCATCCTGCATTCTTCTGGTGACAGAGGCAAGGTTGCGGATGAGATCTTTGCAATGGGCACTCAAGCTCCAGTGGTCTCAGTCCTCCGGAAGGATGTCGGACCCTGTTCAGGTGCCGTCTTCGGTCGCCCGGGACCTTCTGTGGTGGGCCGAAGAAGGCAATCTGATGAGGGGGGCTCCATTTTGGCTGACCTGGCCGGAGGTGACGATCGTGACGGACGCATCCATTACAGGATGGGGTGCTCATGCCAATGAGTTGACAGTCAGCGGTCGTTGGTCTCTGTCGGAGTCCAGACTTCATATCAATCTGTTGGAGCTGAGGTCCGTCAGGCTAGCCCTGAAGGCTTTTCTGCCGACTGTGCGAGGAAACAATGTCCTGATCCTGACGGACAACCCGGTAGCCATGCACTTCAACAAAAAGGGGGGGTCAGGGTCACTTCCTCTGTGCAGGGAGGCGATGCAGCTCTGGTTCTGGGCAATCCAGCAGGAAGTTTCGATCTCGGCAGTTCATCTGGCAGGAGACGAAAACGAGACGGCGGACGCTCTGAGCAGGCAGAGTGCGATCTCTCACGAGTGGGAGTTGGCTCAGGAGATTCTCCTGGAGATCTTCACCCTTTGGGGGACCCCTCAAGTGGATCTCTTCGCCTCCAGTGTCAACCGGAAGTGCGAGAGGTTCTGCTTGTGGGAATTTCCTCCAAACGGAGCCTTAGGAGACGCGTTCGTGGTGGAGTGGTCATTCCCACTGCTGTACGCGTTTCCTCCAGTCCCCGTCATCCCGCAAGTACTGCGGAGGTTACGAAGGTTCAGTTCCCGGATGATCCTCATTGCTCCGGCGTGGGACCGGAGGACGTGGTACCCGGACCTTCTCAACTTGTACATCTGCCCTCCACGTCGTCTTCCCTACCGAGACGATCTGCTCTCATGGGACGGGGGTCAGGTTCTCCATCCAGAGGTCAGGTTCCTCAACCTTCACGCTTGGTTTCTGAAAGGTTGAGGTATAAGGATTGGGACCTTCCTGAAGACGTGATGGAGGTGTTGCTCTCGGCCAGACGGCCAGCGACAAAGCCCCTGTACCGTTGGCGTAAGTTCTGCGACTGGTGCAGGGTTAAGAATGTGGATCCTTTTTCATGCGACATTCCTGTAGTTCTGTATTTTTTGCTTTCTTTGGGCCACAGGGGTCTGCAAGTGGGTACCGTTGAAGGTTACCTGGCGGCGCTGTCCATATTTAAGCGCTCGTCTGAAGAGTGTTCCTATTTTAAAATTCCTTTAATTTCTCAGTTTCTGAAAGGGCTCACTAATGTGTTCCCTCCGTCGCCTTTCCAGGAGCCCGGTTGGGATTTGAACCTTGTTCTCAAGTTTCTGATGGGTGCTCCGTTTGAGCCTTTGCATACATGACCTTTGAGAGTGTTAACTCTTAAAACTGTATTTTTAGTTGCGCTCACTTCCGCTCGCAGAGTGAGTGAGTTACAGGCACTTTCAGTTAAGCCACCCTTCACTGTGTTTCATAAGGACAGGGTTGTCCTTAGAGTTCGTCCTTCTTTTCTTCCGAAGGTGATATCAGAATTTCATTTAGGCCAGAAGGTTGTTCTTCCGGCATTTTTTCCTCCACCACATCTTGGTAAGGAAGAGGTGTTAGGGAGAATTCTCTGTAAAGGCTAATTTCCCAAACCTAGTGAGTCCCCCAGCAGCTTTGCTGGATTTTTGGGGTTTATTTTTTTTCTCCTGCTAAGAGTGAGACTCTTTTTCTCCCACTCTTAGACATGATTTGTGGTGTTCCTTTGACTTTGTATGTGTTTTATGGGCTATGGGGTCCTTTACCCCATAGGGCTTCATGTGTTTTTGGTATGTGGGTTACACAGCACCCTCCGTGCCGTAACCCAGGGGTGTCGTAGCGACCCCCAAACATAGACTCCATACCCTGGGACTGACTACTGTCTCCCAGGGCATGTAAAGTCACCATTGGCTTTACTAGTCTTAAATTGTGAACCGAACCAGTACAAACCATCATATTGTGGACGTACTGGTCGGGGCAATTCGATTGCCTCGGGGTCTGTTGTTCGAGGGGGCACTGTCCAGTCCCCCCTGACCGAGTTTTGGCTGGTGGCAGTGGATACTACTTTTGATATTCGACCGTGAATATATTCCTATGGGATTTTCCCATTGTTTGAAGCTACCACTTATTAAAATAGCCTCGAACATACCGGCGGTTTATTAAATTTATAAATTCACCGGTTGGTATTTTTTGCCGAAACTCGGTTCCAAAATGGCGTTTGTGTTCACTTCTGTGACTCCAACCCAAGTCGAGCCCTTTGTTCCACTTTTTGGCGGGCTTCTCCACAGAAGCCTCCAAAAGTGGTGCCACTCTGTCTGGGTACCACAGGGGGTGTGGGAGGGGGTTTAGGCACCCTGGACTGAGTAGCCTTGGCAACTCAAGTCACACGCTTGTGTGATTGGCCCAAGTGGTGAGCCGCCCGGCTCACCACTTAGCATGTTTGATTGACAGCTAGGCTGAATGAATGGGGGTTTGCTGCATAAAAGCAGGGCTTTGGGGACTGGAACTTCAGAAGTCGCCACAGGACCTAAAGAATCCGAGGAGGGAGAAGCCGAGCCGACCTGCAACGACGACACCACTGGTGGAGCCCTGCTGAACCGTCTCACCACTTTTCCCGACGACAGAGGAGATCTCCAATCCGGAGAGTCTTCTTCCTTTGACTGGTGGGGATAACCAGTTTGCCCGTCTTTTCGCCTTCCTAGACCATCTCGTGGCCGCCTTGCCTGTTCCAAGCACCCCGGCAACCGGAATACCACGGTTTCCCACTACCGTGAAGAAAAGGGTAGTACCTTGTAACCGGAAAACTCAGCGGCTGGTTTCTTCCCTGGCAGTGCAACGACCTTCATCTTTCTCCACGTCGAGACCTCCTCTTCCTCTGGACGAAACACTGACTTGCACCCGCTGCCAGGAACAACTGCCCCCGCTGGAGCGTTCTTCCCATTTCAGGTACTTTGTCCCACCTGGCTTCCCTTGCGAAAGATCGCTCGGGGTTACAGTAAATCCTCCACTCTCTAACCTGGGTTAGCCTGGGGCCTGTTAACTAACTTTTCCTGACTTGATCTCAATCTTTTGTGAACTATCTACAAAGACTCTTTGGGCATAACCCCACTGTGTGATCCTAGACACATTTCGCTTGCTCTCTCTAAGAGTGGGCCTGGCATTTGAACTTCCTTGCTCTCCAGTAGACTTTGCCTAACCTGCCTCACTGTGGTTCTTTGAAAAGTATTGAAATTGTGTGCTTTCATAACTCTGCCTTTTTCCCTCCCTTTTTCTAGAACTTATTAGAGTGCCATCTTAGGTTAAGTGCTCACCTCTGTCTGAAAATAAGAGGTGTTTCTCACTAAGACTCGTCTAATAAGTAATTAGGGTTGTATATATATATAATAGTGACTGTGTGTTGAATTTACTTACCTCTTTTTGTGCTAGTGTAATTTACAAGTGTGTCTTTAAATAAATAATTATATACGTTTACACCAAAGCTCTGGTCCGTGTTTGCTTGTGCTACTGTATCTCTGTACCTATTGTGTATACTCTATATACTGCCTAACTCATCTTGAGAGAAGTCTGACTGCTCAGCCACAGCTACCAGGTAAATCTGGGTGGTACAGACTGCTATCAATTGGGTTTACTGCCAACCACCTGTAGTCCTAAATCTTTTGCAGTGGTCCCTAAGGGTACTGCACAGGTTTCTGCCTAACAAGAGGAGAGGCTCCATAGGCTTGATCATAGGAGAGCGTTAAGCTTTTATATTTCACCCATGTCCCGGGTCAGAGTGGACGATCAACTCTTCATTGGTTATGCTGGGAAGCGTTTGGGACAGGCTGTGACGAAACCGACTGTCTCACTGGATTATTTTGGCTATCTCTGAGTGTTACCGCTTGGCGGGTAAGGACCCACCGGTCGGCCTAGGGGCCCATTCTACCAGGGGTATGGCTGCCTCTACTGCCCTGCAGAGGGGTGTTCCTATTCGAAACATCTGTGATGCAGCCACCTGGGCTTTGGTACATACTTTTGTACGTCACTATTCCCTCGATGCCATCCGGGGGCAGGATCTGGCCTTTGGCAAGGCGGTCCTTTACTCCGCAATTTGATTGGGCATGCTAAATTTCTGTTTTCTAAATTCTTTTCCTACCTCCTTGCATTGGTACTGCTTTGGGAGTCTGTCGTAGATATGGAATACGTCGGAGGACCCAATCCCCTCAAAGAACAAGTTACTCTCTTACTTCGTAATGTTCTTTCGATGGGATGGTCCGACGACGTATTCCATTTCGCTCCCTCCCTACCTTCCCCGCTACAGAATTTCCTATGCGATTGCAGCTTACGTTTCTGCAAGGCTTTGTGTGTCAGACTGGCAGAAGACTGGTGGCACACATTCTGGGAATAAACTACAACTGAGGCTATGGGCGTCGTGCATCCTACTTATGACATCCAGTGACGTCGGCCGTCGGAGGAGGTCCTCGAGGGCGGCGTATCAACATCATCGACGCAGACGCCAAAGATTTTCCGAAGCAGCACAGCTGTGTTGATTACTGTCATAGATATGGAATACGTCGTCGCACCATCCCATCAAAAGAACGTTACCAGGTAAGAGAGTAACTTGTTCTTCTGGAAGCATTGCAGCATTTCTTCCCTGCTCATCGGCCATGTCTGGGGAGCGAGCCGGTTCTTACCAAGTCTACCCTGGGGTGGAGCGGCTGTCCCCTCTACCCTCTTGCCCCCTGAACCTTTGTCGGCTTCCTTCCTGTTGCTTTCTCGCAAGGTTTGTACTTGCTGCGCCTTCCTTGTTTTTTTTTCTGGGCATTGATGAGTTGTGGAGATTCCTTATGGATTTGTCCCTTGGGCACACACTCCTCTGCTTGTGGGACTGCCCCCTTTACTTTATGCTCTAATTGCCACTGATGGTGCGATGCCTGAGGTGCCCCCGCCCCCACCTGTCTCCTCCTCTCATCAAATGTAGTGGGTGCTGCTTGGCAAGTTGGAGTTTGATGCAATGTTGTGGGCCCTGCTCCCAGGAAGCGCTTCCTCGCCCTTTCCCTGCTCCCCTGGGTTACTCTCCCATCCCAGCCAGCAGGCCTCGTTCCTCACTTTGCCCTGGGGACTCCAAGCCTGGACCCCTTTGCAGCTCTTGAATGGGTATTCTAACTGCTTATCTCAGCTGGGTCTGAGTGCTCCTTACCGCTCTCGCAGTTACTGTTGTGGCCTTCGGGATTCTATGTCAAGACCGGAGGGGAGCATTATGCTTTCACTTTTTAATGTCGCTCCTCATAGTAGCTTCTTCAAATCTTAACTTTTCCTGTTTAACATTTTCATTTTTCTTTTAAACAGTAAAACATTCAAATCCAATGAAAACCTCCAGCACATGGGACTACAAATCCCCAGAAGTCCCCAGTGTGTCTGTAGTTTTGTGTCCTGTCCAACAACCAATCCTGGGCCAACACAGCCCTTGCATCATGTCCTGCCTGTGCTTCCTCCTCTTTCTTTGCTGCTCTTCAAGCTGATAAGTCACCCATTTATCTAAATGGGAAAGCAGAAAAGTGGTGCTAATCTTAGAATGTGGAGTAGACCATATGCCTAAAGTGCGGGTATAACCTGTTAGTTAGCATTGAGATCGTATTGGACTCATTAGATCTGGCGTTGTGTTCACGACGAGCAGCACCGCTGTTGGCTGATGTAGACGGTGATTGCCGCGTTTCCACAGAGTCATTGTCATATTATTATTGCAGGAGTCACTGTCATATTATTATTGCAGGCAACTTTATTATGGGCGGCGGCGGTAGCCACATTTTCCTTTTCTTACCTTAGTGGCAGTGGCCCATGGATAGCACCGGGACTGCGAGTCACCTCGCTCGCTCCGGGTGACCGTTGCGCTCCCCGGAGCTTAGATGTTCGCCACGTAGGTCCTTTCCAACATCAAACCAGCTTATAGGTAATGACCTAGCGGTAACCCCGATCACATGCTAGGCGTGCAAGAACGTGCAGGCGCGCAGATTTCCTCCGAACACAGAGATAATCGAAACGTTCACTTCATTGCCGGCAACCAGCTCTACTGTCCACAGGGAAACGCGCATAGCGTAAGGTGGAGCCTCTCTTCCCTTCTGCTACCTGCAACGTTCAGGCCCTAAAGGCACTAAGAGCATAACTACATAAACAAATTAAGAAGTGGGTGTTTTTCCTTCTCTAAAAGGAACATGGAGGAAGAGAGCACCACACCAGAGTTTAGCGATGAGGAGCTAGAAGGAGACTGGGACCTGTTGTTGAGTTTTAAGAGGGTCCTAGGGGACTCTGTAGCGGTGGCTGTATCTCAGGGAGTGCAGCCCATCCAGGAGCACCTAACAGCCCTGGAATCCCTCATTGCTTCGACAGGGATGGCCACTAAAAAGAGGAAGAGAGAGCTCAGCCCAAGCGAGGGCACCTCACATAGCCTTCCCAAGAGACATGCGGCGCATAAGGGGGTGGACAAGACCCGGAAGAGCCTCCACTCTTCTACCCCCCCAGGTCAGAAAGTCCAAAGAGGTAGGTCACTCCTTTGATAAACTAAAGAGTGTCTTTCCAGAGAGATCGGCAGTGCTGAACCTCTTACCCCCCTACCCATGGGGGTATAAAAACAGGGGCAGCCGATGAAGGCAATAAAACCTCCGAAGAGAAGGAGGAAGTGGATGACGCGGAAGTCCTCATGGAGGACGATAATGTGGACAGTAGCGGAAAGGGTTGACCCACGAGTACAGAAGTCTGGGATGACATGTTCGATCCCGAAGGTATTAGACACCCAAAATCATCTGAATGGTTGCCCTCCCTGAGAGTAGCGCAGTACATGGCACAAGGTATCCGTAAACCCATGGGGAGAGAGGTGCGATTCAGGCTGAGGGCGGAATGCCCCAGGCCTGAGCTCCCAGGTAAAGTGATGGACACACCAGAGCTAGATGCCAAAATGGTCACCTTCTTGACCAAGGCCACGAAGGATGTAAGGCGAGGGGTCGAACGAGCCTGCGAAGGTAGCCAGGATAAGGTACTGGACATGGCAGGACCCCTCACAAAAATAATGCGGAGAGAGCCTAAGATACCAGCGAACCATTAGACGCACCCACCCTAGCCAGCTATGCACAGAGGGCAGTATGCTTTCTCGGTAACGCCAGCTGCGTGCTTTACTCCAAGAGGCGGTGCAATATCTTGCTCAAGATTGACAGTAAACTGGGGGACCTTGCTAATTACGAGGCTGGGGAATCAGCCCACGGCATGCTCTTTGGAAAGGCCTTTGCAAAGGAGATGCCCCGGTTTGTAGGGACCTATACGGCTCTGGAGAAAGCCCAGACGTCGATCCGCAAGATATTTCCCGGATAGATTTTCGCTGGGACCGGTCGTCACAGAGGCCGTTCGGCCAGTTGATTCAACTCAAGAAGGCCTCAAGGTCCCAGGGCACAGTACTGGAAGAACAGGCAGCAGGATGCTCGTTTCCCCTCGTGAGGAAGGAGTTCCCGTGGTCGTAGATGTCATGGAGGATATAGATAAGAGTGCTGTCGACGGTAAGTGCACAAGGTGAGAGTTACCCCAAAGTTGAGGGGCGAACCTTATTGTATATAAACAAATGGTGTGAGATATCAAGCAATGCTTGGGTTTTACAGACAGTGGCAGGCTTCAAGCTAGAGTTTGTGGGTTCCCCTCAGCAGACTATTTACGATACAGATCAGAATGACAAGGGAGGAGGAGATTCTCCTCGAGGCAGAGTACCATTTTTCTGGAAAAGGCAAAGCTGGCAATTCGTTTTTCTGCCTTTTGGGCTAGCCTCGGCCCCCTGGGCATTCACGAAAGTGATGAGACTAGTAGCAGAAGCCATCAGAGACAGAGAGATCAGGATTATTTACCTGGATGATATCTTAACCCTGGCTCAGAACAAAACGTCGTTGGAAGCTCAGGTGCACTGGGTGGGTGCTCGTCCTTTGGGTTTAGACAACAGATGGTGTACTTTTACGCCCTGTCACCTTTCCTCCATACTGCATGGGCGTCCCTATCGAGGGATGGAGGACGGAACCTTTTTCAACAGAAAAAACCTTCTTCCCCTTTAAATTTAGAGGCGTGCAGGGGTGCGCCCCTGGGAGCTTGCGCTGCTCTGACTCCGCCCTCGATGCCACACCTCAGTCCCCTTTTCCGCATCGACGGGAGCGGGCCTAATTCACCAGCGCTCCTGGGTTTGGCTTCGGCCATGTGATTCCATGTGCAGATACTTCTTCTCTTTGTCTTTTTTGTCATTTTATCATTCAGTTACTCAGTCCTCAGGCGTCGCACCCCTTCCCGGCGCATGCCGACTTCTACAGGGTTCGGCAGGTGTCCATCCTGCGACAGGCTCTTCCCGACTAAAGACACCCACGCCCTCTGCCTACAGTGCCTTGGCCCGGCCACTGCTGGCAAGCTTGTACCGCGTGCAACATATTTTCCTCGGGGTCTCCGAAGAACAGACTGGCCAGGTGGAGGGAGCTCTTCCGCAGATCGCCTCCGGAGGACCTAAAGGACTTCGTCTATCATCGATCTAAGCCCAAAGTATGGCTGTTCTTTTCTAGTGCACCCCGAAAGGGAGATTCCTTCCCAAGGACTCGCCCGCGTGGGAGGGACCACCTTGGTACTGGTATCAGCACAAGTACCGAGGCTGAATCAGCTACTGGCCGCCAGGCAGAGGGGTCAGTAGATCCTCCCGGTGACAGTGCTGAGAGACCGGAAGGTTCTTTTACCAGGTCTTCACCCGAGGGGCTATGCCCTAGTACCGGCATCATGTCCAAAGGGGGTGCCTTTACGAAGTTCTACCGGCAGATCTGCCGATGCCGAAACGCCTAACAGGCCTCGGCCTGAGGTACTGGGTAGGCCGCATGATCCACACTCAAGAATCCTGGGCGGGGCAGGGCCCTGTGAGCCGAGCAGACGCAGGAACGTGGAAGGCAGCTTGACAAAATGGCCGCCGCGCCAGTAAATCCAGACATCCGGCCATTGCCCCTCCAGCGAAGGCAGGTGGAGGACCGTGTGTCGAGGTGAGACTGGTGTCAACCAGGTATGTGGCCTACAGCTTACCCTTCCTTCGCGCAAGGCAGGTTCTTGCTGCGTCCATACGGGCAGGGCACGCAACAGCTCCAGCAGCTGCCTGCTACCATGTCAGCACCCCCTACCACCAACCCAGCCTGCAAGGACAGGTTCTTTGAAAGGTTTCTCGGGCTCATGAAATCTCCTCAGATAGGGCTCATCCTCAGGGACGCTATCAGGGACTTGCTCCCTCCAATGGCTCCAGCGCCACAGGCCCAGTACAGGCCGCTCTGGTCCCTGTTCAGCCTCAGCAGTCCGCTCCGGCCCCCCAACCATTTGGGCAGGCGGTTCCATACCAGTCCCAGCTTCAGCCTCCGTCTCCGGTCCCCGCACCTCATCCCGCAGCACCTAGCACCCCCCAACCCCCTTCCAGTGCCGGACGCTCCGGCGGACACAGATGAGGAGGACGACCCTGACACGCCATCCTCAGCCAAGGCCTTCCACAAACTTCTGGCAGGGCTGGCAGAGTACTTGGGCCTTCCTCAACCCGAGGTCAAACAACCAGCAGAGGGGGTCCTCGCAGAAGTCCTCACGCTACGTCCCGTGGCCAGAACGGGGATCCCAATGCAGAAGGATATAGTGGCCTTGGCCAAAAAGGGTTGGCTCAAGCCCCACTCGGCCCAGCCGGTAAATAAACACCTGGACACCAAGTACAGGCAGATGGAGGGAGATACACTCTTGCTATCAGCCCATCATCAGCCACACTCCTCGGTGATCGCTGCAGCATCACTGTACTCCAAGCCTCAGTCGTCCTCAGCCTCCTCCTCTGCAGCGCTGCTAGGCAAGCAGGAGAAGATCTTGGAGGCGTACGGTAAGAAGCTGTATTCCAACACGTCCTTGCACCTGTGTCAAGCCAACGCGGATTCCATGCTGGCAACCGTTAACCAGAGGCTTTGGCAGGAAATTGCGTATTTCCTCCTAGAGCTTCTGGCGCAGAACCAATCACGATTCAAGGCGGGATTGGCAGAGGCCAAGATTGTGCCGCAGGACATCATGGAGTCCTCTGTGGCCCACATTGACACCTCTGGCCGTGCCATCTGTATTGCCACGGACATGAGAAGAACAGCCTGGCTCCTTGCTACGAAATTCGACCCGGCTGTCCAGGAACGCATACTAGATCTTCCGTTCGAAGGGAGTGACCTCTTCCACTCCATAACGGACGAGGAGCTGGATAAAAAGAAAAACGGCTCTCAAACGGCCAAGTCTTTATCCATCCTTACAAGGACTATGCCCAAACCGTACACCCAGTCACAGCAGCGCTCTGAAAAAGGGCGTACATACGGAGGGTTCCGCGGCTTCCAGGAGCAGAGGTCCAGGCAGCCTGACCGTTTGCGTCCCAGCATCGGCGCAAACCACAAAAATGGAGGGTGGGGGGAGTAAGGGCTTTTTTCAGTCCCCCCTCCTCCATAACAGCCTCAGAGGGAAGGAAGGCATGACACACCCCTTCGGGTCCACATGTCTCCATTGGGGGGCAGGCTTGCTCTTCACGCACATTTCTGGTGCCAGAATTTCGCAGACCCCTGGGTCCACTTTGTAGTCTCCACGGGGTACTGTCTCCAAATCTCAGCCTCCCCTCCTCCTCCTCCTCCTCGTTCTCCTCCTCCTACCTCCCCTCAACTCCCACACGTTGGGACAGCAACTCTTTTGGCGGAGATCCGGGTTGATCACCGAGAGCCAGGCAGTGGAGGAAGTCCCAGCCTCCCAGCAAGGATTGGGCTTTTACTCCAGGATTTCGCCATTTAGAAGAAGAACCAGGCAGGCCTGAGAGTTGTGCTGGACCTTTCTACCTTCAACCTCTCCCTACCTCGAAAAAAATTCAAGATGGTTACGCCAGCTTTGATAGCGGAGACATTGTGCAAGGGAGACTGGATGTGTTCCCTGGATCTGAAGGACGTGTACCTACACGTCCGATCTGGCAGACGCATAGTTCCTTTCCTCGATTCCGGATTGTGGGCTGTCATTTCCAATACAAAGTGCTTCCTTTTAGCCTCAACTCGGCCCCCAGGGTCTTTACCAGGCTGATGAACTCTGTGGCAGCCCTCCTCAGGTCGCAGGGCCACCATACCTACCCGTACCTCGACGACAGGCTCATCAGGGCTACATCTCCGGAAGGAGTGCATCATACTTCCCACGCTCTCATGAACACTCTGCACGATCTGGGTTTTTCACTCAACCTCAAGAAGTCACAGCTGCAGCCCACACAGAGACTGACCTTCTTGGGCCTCATTTGGGACACATGCTCCGATAAAGTTTTTCCCTAGGAGGACAAGATCACAGCCATCAAGAGGGCCACGGCGCAATTCCTCAGCAGAGAAGTGACCTCAGCCTGGTGGTACCAACACCTACTGGGTCTCATGACAGCAGTCCTCTTGGCCGTCCCCCACACGAGACTCAGGATGAAGAGGATACAACTGCACTTTGCAGTATCCTGGAACCAGGAACAGGGCCATCAGTAAGAGATGATCAGCATTCCTCCGTCACTTCACCCGGACCTCACACGGTGGTCCAGGGAGTGCAGCTTGCGGACGGGCAAGCCTTTCCAGCAACCTACACCACAGTTCACCATCACCACGGACTCCTCTCTCGAGGGTTGGGGGTCCACCCTGAACAACTACTGCGTCCATGGCACCTGGACCCGGCAGGAGTAGGAGTACCACATCAATCGGCTGGAATTGAGGGCCATCTGGCTGGCCCTCAGGGCCTTCCTTCCAGTCATCAAGGGCAAGGTCATCCTCATTCAGACAGACAACTCGACCAGCATGTTCTACGTGAACAAGCAGGGAGGTACCAGATCCCCCCCCACTGTGCAGGCTGGCAGTCAGCATGTGGGAATGGGCTCTGGAGAACAACATCTACCTCAGGGCGGTCCACCTGCCGGGGGAATCCAACCTGGAGGCAGACAGGCTCAGCAGACTGGGAGCGGACAACTACGAGTGGCAGTTGAATGACCTAGTGCTGCAGGATATCTTTCGAGAAGGGGCTCACACTCAGGTGGACCTCTTTGCCTCCCGGGGAAACAAGAAGTGCCAACAGTCCACCTCCAGGCAGGGTCAAGGCCCGGGTTCTCTGGGCGATGCCTTTCAGATCAGATGGGACGGAATGGCAGCATACATCTTTCCGCCACTTCCCTGATTCACAGGGTGATATGCAAGATCAAGGAGTCTCGCCTCCTCAGCATCATCCTAATAGCTCCATGGTGGCCAGCCAGGCCATGGTTTTCGGAGCTGCTCAGTCTCTCGGAGAGGCCTGCCGACTGGCCCAGCACATCTTCTGGCACAGCAGGGGGGCAGGGTCATCCACCCCGCACCAGAGAAATTAGCCCTCACAGCATGGTTCCTGAACAGGTCATGCTAGGACATCTCAGCCTCTCTCAGGCTAACCTAGCGATCATACAGGGCGCCAGGAGCAAATCTACCAGTGCCCAGTATAAAAGCAAGTGGACCAGGTTCTGTCACTGGGCAGACTCGAAAGGCTCTGACCCTCTGACATGTTCCCTGGACGACGTGCTCTCCTTTTCAGCACATCTCGCCCATTCAGGTGTGCAGGTGGACACTTGCCGTACCTACCTGGCATCCATTGGGGCATACAGAAACTTGGAGGAGGAGAGTTTTTCCTCTTCCAACCCGATTGTCAGGAGACATTTCACGGGTCTCGCCAGGCTCTACCCACACATCAAGGGGGCGCACTCCGTGTGGGACCTCAACATAGTCTTGGGTGCCCTGGCGCACAAACCATTCGAACCAATGGCATCCGCAGACATCAGGCTGGTCACCATTAAGACAGCCTTGTTAGTCAGCCTCACCAAAGCTTGCAGAATCAGCATAAGCCAGGCACTGGTCGCCTCAGAGCCGTACACTATGTTTCACAAGGACAAGGTAGTCCTACGGCCGCACCCAGCATTCCTACCTACGGTGTCGTCCGCATTCCTAAGAGATTGTGTTGCCCACGTTTTTTGCTGAGCCCAAAGAAGAGGCACAGAGAGTTCTCCACTGCCTTGATGTCAGGCGTGCCCTGAAATTCTACCTGGACAGGACCAAGGGCTTCCTCAAGTCATATGCTCTTTTTGTCACCTTGGGAGGATCAAGACCGGGGTAGCAGGCCTCCAAGACCTCCATAGCCCGTTGAATGGTCTCGGCCATCAAAGAAGCCTATGAGAGACAGAACAAGCCACTGCTGGCCAACAGGCACGCCCACGCAGTCAGAGCCAGGGCAACAGCCATTGCTTTCCAGCGGCACGTCCCTGGCAAGTCATAAGCAGGGCCGCCACATGGGCCATCACTTTGGTTTTCTGCAAGCACTACTGTTTGGATGCTGGCTCTACAGCAGATGCAGCTTTCTGACAGGCGGTTCTCAGAAATAAAAGTTACGCACCATACTCTTAGTCCTTAGTCCCATTTCCTCCATACGTCCCACCAACCTCCCCCCTAATAAAACTGTAGTCATTAGGCAATGTTAAATCTATTGTTGATGGCAGACTGAGATGCGTATATGGGGACTGAGGTGTGGCGCCGGAGGGCGAGTCAGGGCAGCGCATGCTCCCAGGGCCGCACCCTTGCATGCCTCTAAATTTAAAGGGAAAGAAGGTTTTTTCTGGTGAAAAGGGTTCCGTCTCCCGTCCCTCGCGAGGGACGACCATGCAGTATGGAGGAAAGGAGACTAAAGACGTTAGTCACTACAGTGAGTAACTTATAATTTCCTAGGGTTTGTGGTGGACCCCAGAGGCGATGGGGACAGATGGATTTCTTCACAGTTGGATGGGAGCGCTACACTATGCTTTCCCCCGTTGATCATGCTAGTGAGGGTCCTGGCAAAAGTCAGCAGGGAGCGAGCAGAAGTAGTGATGGTGGTACCGTTGTGGAAATCACAGGCATGGTTTCCGATTCTGATGGAACTTTCTTCAGATTTTCCGAGAGTGATTCCGTGATATGCAGACCTACTGTGCGCTCCGAGGGGACAGCTGCATCCTCTAGTTCAAGCAGGGTCACTGCAGCTATTGGCATGCAGAATTCCAGGCAACAATGGTTTCGGGAGCAGCTGCCAATCGTATCAGACATTCATAGGTGCCTTCCACCCTTAGGAGCTATGATGCCGCATGGGCCAAGTAAGAAGAATGGTGCCTTCAGCAACATGTTCATCCTGTTTCGACACCTGTAGTCCAGGTTCTACATTTTTTAGCAGAGCTGTCTCAGGAGCGGCAAGCTTTTCGCATGCTTGGATTTTACAGGTCGACAATTTTCCGCAGGTCATGAGAAGTGAATGCCGACTGATCAGGGAACACCCGGTGGTGGTCAGATAGTTGCGAGGAGTGAAGGTACGCAAGCCACCTGCTCCCAAGTATTCCGTGTTGTGGGGTGTTGAGATAGTTATCCGCCTTTTCAAGCAGTGGCCAGAGAACGATCAGCTGTTGGTACAACGGCTGTCTGACAAGCTAGCTATGCTATTGTTTGGTCTCATGCAGGAGGGTCTCTGACGTGAAGGTGCTGGAGATTAACAGGAAAGTGTTTTACCCGGAAGGTGTGGCATTTGAGACTGTTAAGAGGACTAAGAGCGCGTCCGCAGTCATTTCATATCCGTATTTCCTGGACGAGCCCAAACTGTGCATGACTCTTTGCATCAAGGAGTATGAGAGAGTTACTGAGAATGTTAGGCCAGCTGGACTGCAGCAGTTACTGGTAGCGTGTAGGATTTGTGCAGTAGCCTCGCCCACCATAGCTAGGTGGGTTAGAGAAGTTATGTCCTGGGAAGGCATAGACTTGAACATCTTTGGTGCTAATTCCGTCAGGGGAGCGGTGGCATCCAAAGCATTTGCGGCAGGGTCTTCTTTGCATGATATATTAAAGTCCGCAGATTGGTCCTCAAAGGCTACGTTTAAGACCTTTTCTTTCAAGACAGTTTCGACTGTAGCTAATGTTGTGTTGGAAAGCTTTGAACAAGCATAATGCTTGCCTCCAGTCTTGACATAGAATGAAGATTACCCAGGCTTATAGCACCGGGAGCCTAGATTCTATTAAACACATGGAGGAGAGCATTATCCCGCCCTTCACACGCAGGGTGGGATAATTGCATGATGTAAAGCTGATATATTTTCATGTACACATGCTGTTCTGCTGTGTTGTAATTTTATTTTCATAGCTGCATATTCCCTCCCTAATTATGTGTTTGATTGGCCCCTAGGTGACGGGACCAAAGGCAATTGTGCTGAGTGATGGCGTGGTATGGCTGGAAGGACTGGTCGTTTAGAAATCGGAAGCAGGATCGAGAGTTGGTGAAGTTTCATTTTAAGACTGTCAATGGTGGACATTTTTGGTTGTATTGTTACTGCAAGTTCATCAAAGAAAGAGGAGGAAGCACAGGCAGGACATGATGCAAGGGCTGTGCTGGCCCAGGATTGCTTGTTGAACAGGGCACAAAACTACAGAGACACTGGGGACTTCTGGGGATTTGTAGTCTCATGTGCTGGAGTTTGTTTGGATTTTAAGGTTTTACTTTAAAAAAAAATATTAAACAGGAAAACTTAAGATTTGAAGAAGCTGCTATGAGGAGTGGCATTAAAGAGTTAAAGCATAATGCTCGCCTCCCTGTCTTTAATAGAATCAAGACTCTCGGTGCTAAACGCCTGGGTAATCTTCATTGCTGATGTGTGTCCGCCACCCAGGGTCACATCTGTTTGCTTCTCTTCCCGGTGTCCCAGGGGGGCTTGCTATGCCCCTGGTGCCGCTGTCCTGGTCTTCTCACGTGTGCGTCACCTGCTCACTCCACTTTGCTGTGGCGGCCATCCTGCAGGTCGCCCATGGCCTTCTCGTCCATGATTGCAGCCCTGGTTGTTCTTCCCCCATGGGTGCCGCGGGAACTCTGCCTGCTGTGATTGCAGACCTGGGCTGCTCACCACACCGGGGGTTTCCGCCTGCTGCGGTGCTGTAATGCTTCCCATGCTGCTGCACTGCCACTGTTGCAGGCGTCTGAGGGCTCAGTCGCCGCCTGAGCTCCAGTGTCTCCCAGACCGCTTCTGAAGTGACCCGAAGTTCCTTCAATGTGGGCTACTGCACTCCATACGATCACCACCGAAACATGACTGACTTCCCCTTAGAGCCTGCACCTGAACTGACGTGCTTTATTGTTTAGCTAATGAGTTTGTCCCCAGGAGAGCAGAGCACCATGACTCATTCCTCCCCGGGAGCCATCTTGGATCCCGAATTACAGTGATTTTATCATTTAGAAAAGCATATAAAATTATTGGTAAGTACTAAACAGACACTGAGAACTTTAAACACTCAATTTTCTAAAGGCAAACAAAGTGCAAAGGTTGTTTACAAGTACTACTGAAATGTACTTGTACAGAGTCACATGAGTTTAGCAACATTTGTACATATATAGCAATGGGACAAAGTGAATAGTTCTTGTGTGTTTATAGTGAGATTTGGAATATAGAGGTAGAAAAGAACAAAGTTCCGATTGATTAATAGAAACTCCCGTCCCCTGCACACCATATGGTATTGGAAATAGAAATTCCAAACAATGTTTTGACGATTTAAGTGGTTAAATCATAACATGTCTCAAGATAAAAGATTTCTATTGTAGCAACTGTTTCAAGACAAGAATATTTTGTGTCACAATTCGAATTGTGGCAGTGGTTAGTGATTTTCTAAACATCCTCGAAAATACATTCAATCAGAAATGTTTTTAATCTTGTAAATGAAACTAAAAATAAGGATAGGGGTTCAAGCCACTCACTAATATCAATTTAAACTAATCAGGAGCTCTATGCGTTTCGAGAGTGAACCTCTCTTCTTCAGGAGCAATCAACAATATTTTAGACAAACATTTTCACCAGAAATACTTTAGACAAAAGTTTCTTTGAATCATCAATTCAGATATGTGGTTTTTTTCAAATTTTATCCAAACACAATAGTATTTTTCAACTGTATTTTTCTGTATATCTTCCAAAAATCGTTCAGTTGTGGGATTATGGAAACATCATCTCATTGCACAGTTCTCTGAGATTCTGTAAACAATATTGATATGTATTAGTGATTTATTCGGTCAGAGAAGTTATGGTGTTTATCAAGTTAAGTGGGTGGGATGTTCATACCTGCTTGATGTTGCGGCATATATTAGAGAGTCTCAGGTATCCAGACGTCTAATAGTACAGACAGTTGTGCCCTATAAAGGTAAGTATATCTATATTTTAGATATGTGTGTATCGATCACATTCTAAATTTCCAAACAGTATGTATTTCTAAATGTGTGTGTTTTAAAGATTTAACGGCATACTGCACTCACCTACTCCGGAGTGCGCTCTATTTCACAATGTTTAACATGGTCAGCGTTCTGCTTGTACCAGCGTTTATTGATTCTTTATGCATGGCGCCATGCGGTTCGAACTCGGGAGTCAATCGCCATTAATGTTCAAATTTCTGAAGGAATAATACTATGTGTCAACATATTGGCAACTTCTGGTAGTTACGTGATAAATTATTCACGCAGAATTAATGGACCTTACCTCTACTTCTCAGTAAAATTTCCGTCAGTGCTTCTTTCCAAATTCTAGCGAGCAAAAAGCAGTTCACTAACACGTATTTCCTTAAGTAGTCATGTGATGTCACATGACCACACAGAATTCCGGGAATCGTAGTGCCTTTATGTGAATTCAAGTAAAGTGTTCGAATTCTATGTGTCAATGTTTTAGCAACTTCAAGTTGTTACGTGATAAATTATTCACGCAGAAATAATGGATCTACATCTCAGTACCTTGGCCGTTAGTGCTTCTAGCAGTTCACTAATACGTATTTCCTTAAGTAGTCGTGTAATGTCATGACCACACAGAATTCTGGGAATCGTAGTGCCTCTATGTAAATTCGAGTAAAGTCTTGTAAAAGACCCTTTTTTTAATTAAAATGCGAAATCAGTTAAATTCTCTTTCCATTATTCCACAACCATAACAACTTATTTCCAGTTATAAAGCTTACTGTTTTCACGATACATGTATCAACATTTCAACATTTCATGTCCTAGCCACAATGCTATACTAGTTTCCATTGTTCAGGTCTCTACATAATGTTTTTACATATTCCCATCATTTTATAAAAACACACTCAGAGAATACTCTTCATTCATGCCTCTAGGCTCTAGGGCATCCAGTTTATGTACTCTCGCTGGTTACACGACCAGGACCACAAACTTCAGTTGTGAAATTGTATGATGGTGATCTCGAAAGTGTCTCGTGACTGGTGATTTTATGTTTCCAGTTCTAATGTTGGACTTTTGTTCCGATATTCTGTCTTTCACTCGTCTTAATGTTTGACCAACGTAGGCAATTAGTCCTAATCCTAAAATCCTACCTTGGACTTGTTTGAAACTAAAATGAAAAAAGAATTAAGATCAATGAAATTTGCAGATACCAAACAACAAAACCTCAGGAAACAACAACATAGAATTCTTAAAGAACTATCTAATGATAGACCAATTGAGATCAAACCAGCAGATAAGGGTGGTGCACTTGTGACAATGGACTCTAACTTGTACAAACAAGGGTGTTTAATACTATTGGATAATGACAATACCTACATGATTCTTGATCATGATCCCACGAAATAAACTCATCTAATGATCCAAGAGGTAGTGAATAAAGCTGTGGAAGAAGGGTGGATAACAGAGAGAACTAAAGAATTCATTATTAACAAAAATCCGATCCTCCCAGTATTTTCGGACTACCTAAAGTTCATAAAAATTTGACAAATCCTCCATTCAGGCCAATTGTGGCAGCAACAGAAAGTTTTTGATCCACTGTCAAGGTATTTGGATAAACTACTCCAACCGATTGTGCAAGCAACATCCACTTATTTAAGAGATACTACCCATTTACTGAACATTTTGAATACGGTTGAAGAAAGTTGGGTATTATTTACACTGGATCTACAATCACTCTATACATCTATACCACACGAAGGACTGGAAGCCCTAGAATGGTTACTACTTCAACAGGAATACTTCCCATCCAACAAAACCTTTGTTATTGAACTTGCGAAAATGATTCTTTACAATAATTATTTTAGGTTTCAAGGGAAATATTATTCACAGATATCCGGAACTTCAATGGGGTCAGCCATGGCCCCTGTATATGCGAACACCTTTGTTTCATTTCGAGACTCAATACATCCTAGAGAATCCGAGATGGTCAGATCAATTGGTGATATGGCGACGTTACATAGATAGTAAAACAAACGTGTTGAGCTAGGAAAGTCCTCTTTTTTAGGGGGCTGTGTGGCTGAGGACCGAATGTAAGAGTATATAACAAGAATGCCACTGAATACAGCTACCCGCCTCTACACATGCTGGGTGTACCTGGTTGCACTAAGTGTTGACAGTCATAGTGGTCAAAATGATCCAAATAGGACAAGGGAAAATAATAGAGATCAACATATTTTAATTAATCCGTAGAAAACTAACATGTTAAAAAAACGTAATGCATTCTGTTTACAAAACATAAAAACAATTAGTGAAAAACACAATTTTTCTAGTCGAAAAAAACAACAACAACTACAACCGTCATCATTTTAAAAAAAAACAGTTTAGTGAGTTTAGTATAGGTGTAATATTGACATTGCATATATCCTCAGTTTATATTTTATTGGTCCTTGGCTCTGTCGACACAGAGAAATGTGTTTCTGGGTGTCAGCTGATGTAGTGATAATTACCTTTGAACCCATTCGAGCACGAGCCCTGTGCGTGTACGATGATCAACACGGAATGCAGTAAAATGAAACGGTGTTCGTCTTGTCGATATTACTGATAGGAAGCCACAGTTCGCTATCCGAAGGACCCAGACTGGAGGGGGTGCCTTTCATTTATTTCTCAGATGTAACGTCGTGTGACTATTTTCCAAAAAGAGAGAAGCACATAGAGTGCTAGTGAGTGACTGAACCCACAGGGGTCGTAGATAATTGACCGGCGGCAGCAAAACTTTTTTATCTGCTTACCTGTTCTTGACCCGGCGTATACTGCCAGCAAGGTGCAGACTGTTACAATGCCGCGCGCTGAATGAAGACGCTGAAAGCTGCGGATCAGGTGGGTCTATATTTGAAAACCGACTACTAGACCATGCGCGTGCTTGTTGAGTGCGAAAAGTCGGACGCCATCTTGGGTGAACAAATGGCCGATCTCAATAATGAGATTCGTAATAAAGTACAACACTGAAATTAGGAGACAATTGGAGAACAGGAAATTTTATAAACAACTAAGGGGCAATCCAACTGAAATCATCCAAGGCGAAATCACCAGTCTTTTGGCTCATGCATTCAATGAAGGGTGGATTGATGATGAAGAAAAGTCATTCCTTACCATCAGTCATCCCATCACCCCTGCGCTATACTGCCTTCCAAAGATCCATAAAAATGCTTTAGATCCACCGGGCCGTCCTATTGTGGCTGCTATTGGTTCATTGTTGGAACCTTTGTCTAGCTACACGGATTCTTTCCTTAGACCATTTGTGCTCCAAATGAAGTCATATGTCCAAGACACAACTCACATGATAAAAATTGTCAACAATCTCGCGAGTTCTCCCGATGACATTTTGGTCACATTGGATGTAGAATCACTATATACCAGCATCCCTCAGCTACAATGCATTAGAACCATACACACATATCTTGAGAAAAGGGCCGATTTATCACCGCCATCTGATTTTATATGTGAATGCATTAGAATAGCTTTGGTGAACAACTTTTTTATGGTAGACAATACATTTGCCACATTTGCACCCGA
Source organism: Ambystoma mexicanum (assembly GCF_040938575.1). Taxonomy (NCBI): domain Eukaryota; kingdom Metazoa; phylum Chordata; class Amphibia; order Caudata; family Ambystomatidae; genus Ambystoma; species Ambystoma mexicanum. The sequence goes on along the minus strand of NC_090926.1, from coordinate 572,728,878 downwards.
CTTGGCCAATTTATTTATGGATGATCTAGAACAGAAATCGGTCTATCATGACAACAATCCCTTTATAATGGAAATCATCGCGTGGCATCGTTACATAGACGATGTGTTCTTACTTTGGCATGGAGATGTAACAACTCTGAACACTTTTTTAGAATGGTTAAACAAACAAGACCCATGCATAAATTTCACTATGAATTATGATCATCAAAAAATAGCATTTTTGGATCTAGAAATTTACAAAACAACGTTGGGCACCTTGAACACTACCCTCTACAAAAAGCCCACTGATAAAAACACTTTGCTTTCCTTTAAAAGCTTTCACCCACAATCATTGTGGGAAAATCTCCCTTTCGGCCAATTTTTACGAATAAGGCGCAATTGCTCGACTAAAGAAGACTTTGATAGTCATAGTCACAATCTATCCCTTAGACTAAAAGAACGGGGATACCCCTCACACATCATTAGACGATCCATGAAAAGGGCACGAAACACAGACAGATCTCGATGTCTTGAAAAACAAGAAAAGACACAAGAAGACAAAATGACCTGTGTCTCAACTTTCTCGCCTATCAGCAACGACTTGCGCCGTTGCATTCTAAAAAACTGGCCTCTTATTCAAACTGAAGATTTCTTTGTACAGAAACCACGTTTTGCCTTCAAACGTATGCCCAATTTACGTGACAAGCTTGTCCATACATACAAGAGCCCAAAGACAACTCAGACTTTGTCACAAACTACATTATGGCATTCATTGCCAATAACCGGGCACTTTAAATGCGGCAACTGTTCAGTATGTGAACTAACAGACAACCTCAAAAGCATCAACCTCAATGGCTTCACTTGGTATCTCAAAAAATTCACAAATTGTAACACCCCTTCGGCTATCTATGCCATCACTTGCCCTTGTGGCCTTATTTACATCGGCAAAACAAAGAGACCTATAAAACAAAGAATATGCGAACATCGTTCATGCGTAAAAAACGCAGTGCCCGAAAAACCATTAGTGGCCCATTTTGTGAAAGCTAAACATACGGTGAAAGACATTCAGTGGGTTATACTGCAAACAGTACCACCACATCCACGGGGCGGTGACAGAGACCGAAAACTAAGACAGCTTGAACAAAAGTGGATTTATAATCTAAATACAGTCCAATCCGGCCTGAACATCGGAATAGAATGGAGTCTTTTTCTTCGAAAATGATTCACCACTTTGCCTTTACATCAGCTGTTTTCCAACATATATCAGTTTGAGATATATTATATCATTGTGTTCATTTTACCACACAGCCCACCTCTGTAGATGTGGCTATGTGCAAGTTAACAAATCCCCTTTTTCTATATTTAGACTGTTCGAGCTCTCCCTGTAAAAGTGCCCAATTTGGCCCCTTCGCTACGGTAATTTGTAAAGACTAGTCAATGCTGTCTTGTAACACCGTTTCGAATCCATTAATGAATATTAATAGTACCACAGAAGAATGATGTGGCGGTTTGCAGTGATTGGAACAATTTGTTCTGCACTTTCGTTTTATCTTTATTACGAATCTCATTACTGAGATCGGCCATTTTTTCACCCAAGATGGCGTCTGACTTTTCGCACTCAACAAGCACACGCATGGACTAGTAGTCGGTTTTCAAATATAGACCCACCTGATCCGCAGCTTTCAGCGTCTTCATTCAGCGCGCAGCATTGTAACAGTCTGCACCTTGCTGGCAGTATACGCCGGGTCAAGAACAGGTAAGAAGATAAAAAAAGTTTTGCTGCCGCCGGTCAATTAACTACGACCCCTGTGGGTTCAGTCACTGACTAGCACTCTATGTGCTTCTCTCTTTTTGGAAAATAGTCACACGACGTTCCATCTGAGAACTTTGTCAAATAAATGAAAGGCACCCTCTCCAGTCTGGGTCCTTCGGACAGCGAACTGTGGCTTCCTATCAGTAATATCGACAAGACGAACACCGTTTCATTTTACTGCATTCCGTGTTGATCATCGTACACGCACAGGGCTCGTGCTCAAATGGGTTCAAAGGTAATTATCACCGGTTATTGGTCAAATTTTGGACATACTTTTAACAAAAATTGAATGTTTAAAGTCATTAATTTCGCTTGCACAATCACAATTTAATAATGACATAAGTGGTTCCGAAAAATCAATAGCTAAAAACAAAAATTAGGTTTTTATCTTTTAGCCCTTTTTCAAACTGTAAGTTTGCACAGTTGATGTCATCGAATTTGGTCTACACAGTCACCATCTTCGACGCCTTACACTGCCACAAAGTAATTGCCAGGTTAGTACCAATGGTTGTACGTGCACATCTATAGAGATCCTCCCTTTAGTTTTTAAAGGTGCCATTAACACGTTGTTTTTGTGTTTTTGGTTTTTAGCTGCATCATTATGCATGTGTCCCTAAAAACGTATTGTCCTGAAGACGGGTTCAGCACATGTCTCATGACAGATTAAGCCAGCCAGAGAATGTTTCCTTTTTTCAAACTACATCAGCTGACACCCAGAAACACATTTCTCTGTGTCGACAGAGCCAAGGACCAATAAAATATAAACTGAGGATATATGCAATGTCAATATTACACCTATACTAACCTCACTCAACTGTTTTAAAAAAAAATGATGATGGTTGTAGTTGTTGTTGTTTTTTTCGACTAGAAAAATGGTGTTTTTCACTAATTGTTTTTATGTTTTGTAAACAGAATGCATTATGTTTTTTTAACATGTTAGTTTTCTACGGATTAATTAAAATATGTTGATCTCTATTCTTTTCCCTTGTCCTATTTGGATCATTTTGACCAATATGACTGTCAATACTTAGTGCTACCAGCTACACCCAGCATGTGTAGAGGCGGGTAGCTGTATTCAGTGACGTTACATAGATGACATCTTTGCAATATGGAAAGGTACGAAAGAAGAACTGGAAGACTTTCTAAACTATTTGAACACATGTAACAACCGCATAAAGTTTACCCTTGAGATTGGGACACCAGTAGTACATTTTTTGGATACAAAGATCTATCCAGAGAATGGTAAACTAGAGACAACAATTTACAGAAAACCCACTGATGTTAATAACAGTTTATTCTTCACAAGCCATCACTCACAACACCTTAAAAGAAACTTACCCTTGAGCCAATTGCAAAGGATTAAACACATTGTTTCTAACGAAGAAAGGTATGAAGAAATAGAAAAAGATCAACTCACACGGTATGAAGAGAGGATTTCCACTACCAATAGTATTGGAAGCTAAAGAAAGATGTCGACTGATTCTTCACAAGCCATCACTCACAACACCTTAAAAGAAACTTACCCTTGAGCCAATTGCAAAGGATTAAACACATTGTTTCTAACGAAGAAAGGTATGAAGAAATAGAAAAAGATCAACTCACACGGTATGAAGAGAGGATTTCCACTACCAATAGTATTGGAAGCTAAAGAAAAATGTCGACTGAAGAAAAGGTCTGAACTTCTAATTCAGCATAGCAAACAAGACAAGTATAATCCTCCGTTGATTTACTTATCACAGTACTCTACAAGCAGTGCGCAAATCAAAAGATCTTTGCATAAGAATTGGAAATTCACTAGGTTAGATCCATAACTCAGTACTCTGTTCCCGAAACCGCCACTAATGGCTTACAATAGAAGGAGCAATTTACGGGATGCACTTGTTAAAGCAGAGAGAACGACCACAACACAACGGTTACTATCAAACTCTAAGAAAGGAACATTCCCCTTCTTAAACTGTAGTCAATGCAACTATGTCCAGAAAGGTCCAACAATAAGACATCCCTACAAAGGCCAAAAAATTAGTCTACAATTTTTACTCAACTTGTGATAACAAGTGTGTGATTTACGGACTAATTTGCCCATGCGGCAAGTACTACGTTGGTCAAACATTAAGTCGAGTGAAAGACAGAATATCAGAACACAAGTCCAACATTAGAACTGGAAACATAAAATCACCAGTCACAAGACACTTTAGAGATCACCATCATACAATTTCACAACTGAAGTTTGCGGTCCTTGAGACCATTACACGACCAGCGAGAGGAGAAAATTTACAACAAATACTGTCTCGCAGAGAGATGTTTTGGGTACATAAACTGGATGCCCTAGAGCCATGAATGAAGAGTATTCTCTGAGTGTGTTTTTATAAAAAGATGGGAATATGTAAAAAACATTATGTATAGACCTGAACAATGGAAACTAGTATAACATTGTGGCTAGGACATGAAATGATGAAATGTTGATACATGTATCGTGAAAACAGTAAGCTTTTTAACCGGAAATAAGTTGTTATGGTTGTGGAATAATGGAAAGAGAATCTAATTGATCTAGCATTTTAATTAAAAAAAGGGTTTTTTACAAGACTTTACTCGAATTTACATAGAGGCACTTCGATTCCCAGAATTCTGTGTGGTCATGACATTACACGACTACTTAAGGAAATACGTATTAGTGAACTGCTAGAAGCACTGACGGCCAATGTACTGAGATGTAGATCCATTTATTCTGTGTGAATAATTTATCACGTAACAACTTGAAGTTGCTAAAACATTGACACATAGAATTCGAACACTTTACTTGAATTCACATAAAGGCACTACAATTCCCAGAATTCTGTGTGGTCACGTGATTAACATCACATGACTACTTAAGGAAAAACGTGTTAGTGAACTGCTTTTCGCTCGCTAGAATTTGGAAAGAAGCATTGACGGCAATTGTACTGAGAAGTAGAGGTAAGATCCATTAATTCTGCGTGAATAATTTATCATGTAACTACCAGAAGTTGTCAATACGTTGACACATAGTATTATTCCTTCAGAAATGTGAACATTAATGGTGATTGACTCCTGAGTTCGAACCGCATCACGCCATGCATAAAGAATGAATAAACGCTGGTACAAGCAGAACGCTGACCGTGTTAAACATTGTGAAATAGAGCGCACTCCGGAGTAGGTGAGTGCACTCTGCCGTTAAATCTTTAAAACAAACACATTTTGAAATGCATACTGTTTGGGAATTTAGAATGTGATCGATATACTTACCTTTATAGGGTACGACTGTCTGTACTATTACACGTCTGGATACCTGAGACTCTCTAATATATGCCGCAACATCAAGCAGGTATGAACAACCCACCCACTTAACTTTATTAACACCATAACTTCTCTGACCGAATAAATCACTAATACGTATCAATATAGTTTACAGAATCTCAGAGAACTGTGCAATGAGATGATGTATCCATAATCCCACAACTGAACGATTTTTGGAAGATATACAGTTGAAAAATACTATTGTGTTTGGATACAATTTGAAAAAACCACATATCTGAATTTGATTCAAAGAAACTTTTGTCTAAAGTATTTCTGTTGAAAATGTTTGTCTAAAATATTGTTGATTGCTCCTGAAGAAGAGAGGTTCACTCTCAAAACAGGTAGAGCTCCTGATTAGTTTAAATTCATATTATTGAGTGGATTGAACTCCTATCCTTATTTTTAGTTTCATTTACAAGATTAAAAACATTTCTGATTTAATGTATTCTCGAGTATGTTTAGAAAATCACTAACCACTGCCACAATTCGAATTGTGACCTAAAATATTCTTGTCTTGAAATAGTTGCTACAATAGAAATCTTTTATCTTGAGACATGTTATGATTTAACCACTTAAATCGTCAAAACATTGTTTGGAATTTCTATTTCCAATACCATATGGTGTGCAGGGGACGGGAGTTTCTATTAATCAATAGGAACTTTGTTCTTTTCTATGATATATTTGACGTCTTCATACCAGAGTCATTTTCTTTCTCCCCGGCACCCTTGAAGAGTGATAAGATTGTATGAGCCATAGGAGCTCTAAATCTCATAAATCCAACAAAACGTTTTTTTACTAAACAATAGGGTGTACAGTCTCTTTTTTGTATGTTCTCTGGAAAATAGAGGTCCCAGTGGTCAAGGTGCGAGGAGTCTGTGGAACCGTGCCAGAAGAAATTCAACCTCGGGTTTGATGACCAAAGGAACAGGGATGGATGACTTTAGAGCAGACCACCAGCACACTTAAGCAAACTGTCGTCTGTGGGTCCTTGAAGGAGGACTGCAAATACAGCTCGGAGATCCTGAGGTGGAAGGACTGTGACAAGATGGGGGCGATCAGTGGACCAATGGAAGGTTGCACAGACTGAAGGGACGCTACAAAGAAGGCCAAGGAACTTTTCAAGTGCAGAGGTCACTTTTTGTGACAGGTAATTGAGTCTGGCTCGTGATAAGTCAGTGGTTCTGTGAGCATAGTCTCAGGAGGTGGGCGGAACTGAACCATTTGATGCATGGCAATAGTCTTCCTTTAGGTGACCCATGAAGATGAGTGCATTGCACCACTGTCAATGGTAAGCACAAGTTTGACCTTTTAAGGCAGGTCATGGGTTGCCCAGTTTGAGAAAATGAACTTGGCACAGAAAACAGGATATTCCTACATTGAGGAGTATCTAGAGGGATGTGACGCTGTATGTCCATCAATGGAGCAATGTGTTTGCCAGAGTAGCTTCCACTCTGGTTCGAAACAGTCAGGGCACGGGCTGTCATCTCATGTTAATTGAGCACCACAGATAGAAGGTTCTTTCAGGAGTACATCAGGGGCTGCAGGCCAGACGTTTCCAATTCAAGAGGCGGAGCTGAAGTGCTTGAAACAAGATATCGCTGGCACGAAGAGACGACTTGCGCAGCAGGAGGATCCTCAGTGGTCCCATTTCTCCAGCTTCGTTCAAAGTAAATTTCTGTAAACTAATCTCTAGAAAGATTCAGGGTCTTCCTAGCTTATACACACAAAGGCTCTTGAGTTTGGCCGTGCTCACCAATCCACAGCCATGCACCTATTTAATATTTGGGGGCCATCCAATCAGGATTCACCAGCCAGACTTCATTAATTCAGACACCCATGTATGCATACAGACACTAGAATGTTTAATTTGACATCATATAGGGATATTTGGCTACCAACACAGTAAAGAAGGCTGTAAGGTGGTGCAGCCAGAAACATACTCCCCAACACACTTTATACATGACTGAAAACTCACCCAGAGACAAAATGGAGTGTTTCAAGAGGCACCCCTGTCTAGGTGACCATATGGGTGACTGAGGGCAGTATACCATAAATGAGTTGCAGTTGCATGGTGACTTTAGTAGAAGTCACTTTGACAGCAAATAAAGTCTAGGTCAACAATTGGGTGACATTGCAATTTAGCAAAAGGAAATTCCTTTTAGGGTTTCGATGTCCTCCAACTCTTTCACTGATCAACACAAAAAAGACATAGGGCCTCATTATGACCCTGCTGGTCCAGAAATGACGGTGGCGGTAATCCCGCCACCACCGTTGTCTCCGGGCCGGCAGAGTACATGTTCAGCAGGCGGTTGTCCTTGCTTTCGCCAGGTCTGACCTGGCGGGAGTAACGTCAGCCGCCTGCTGATGGAAATGGAAACACTGGCACCATTAATTAGGGTGCCAGTGTTTCCTCGGTCCCCATTCCCATTGGTCCTATTGGACTCAATGGGAATGGGGAGTAACGGAATGCCGGATCCGGAATTACCGGATCACCGGGGCTGTAATGCCCCGGTAATTCCGGCAAGTCCGGAGCCGGTAATTCATTCCGGGTCCGGTGGCAACCTGCCGGTTTTTACGCACAGTTACCGCCAGACTTGGAATGAGGCCCATACTCTTTGCCCACAAAATCCTTGTCTGCAGTTGCCACAAAGCAATCTTATAAGCCTGTCTCATCATTGTGCCAGACTGGAGATAGAGGCAGAACCCTTCAAGTCTTCGGGGTTTTAAAGGCATGACCATTGGCAAAACATTATTGTGCATCTTTGACCCATCTGCAGAATAAGCAATGAACAACTAAGGACATTCCCCTCCCCACTCCCAAACCTTTAGCGACAACCCCAGGATTTTCCTCTTACAAGCACAGCACTCGACATGTGCCACGGCTGTGGGATAAACAAACAACTCAACTCAAGAAATAGGGTTCCTACAAGTTGGTTAGAAAACAGATGAATGAATAACAAATAACGTGTAACCAGTGTGAGGAGTCAAGAATGAAACTCGGACGCAAGTTAGCCATGATTTTGATTAAAGACTTTTATTGAAAACTATCAAAAAAGTACCCGTTCTCCGAACGGGTTCTGTGGACAGACATGACAACACTCTCATCAATTGTTGAAAATCAATGATCCTGTAGGTCGCTGTTCTGATTCGCTTATCGCTGGATGTGCTTTGCACTCTGAAGTAAACTGCACTGAGAATGGGCATATGTGGCTGGCTGACATACACTTGAGCAGACTTTGGAGGGAGGCAAGAGTTGGTGTGCTGCTGCATACTGGGACCTACTGTGCTCTCTCCCCATCTGCTGCCTCACCCTGGCGTGGTGCAGTTCATTGCAGTGCAAATGTCCCAGATCCTGTGCATCCTAGGGTTGCGGACCGGTCCCTCCATGACCACATATATGTTTCGTCAATTTCAGGCAACTCTCTCATTTGTGAAAGTGCTGAAATCCAGGGAAAGGGGTGGGGTGCCCAAATGTTATGTAGCCAGTAATGTCTGGAGGGTCCTAACTGTTAACTATGCAAAGTTTGGTGCAGATTGGTGAAACAGTGTGGACTTGTATAAGGAACAACGCTTCACAAAGCCACAAATTTTGACTTTTGCTGAAATCTGTGGAACGGTGTGGGGGTTTCAAATGTTATGTAGCCATTATTCTCTGGAGGGTCGTAATGAGTAACTATTCAAAATGTGGTCAAGGTTGGTAAAATGGTGTGGAAATGTATAAGGAACAACGCTTTGCCAAGCCACAAACCTATACATTCTCACTTTTATAAATGTATGTTACGTTAAAGGACATTTGTACTACACACTATCACAACCGTAGTGGTCCCCGGGCGCTCTTGCGGATCTGAAAAGGAAAGGGTGTAAGGTGAGTTAGTGTGACCGAGTGGGAGAAAGAGCAAGAGAGCTGTGATGTGCTGTTAGCAGCTTCAGTTCGGTTAATGCTGTTCGCTGAGTTTAGGTATGCATTCGGTTGGTAGCCGTCATGTTCTGTTGTGCGGGGCTATGTGTGATTTGTTTTGTTGTTATGGTGTAGTGAAGTACGTGCAATTTGGTTTGCTTTAAAGGTATGGTTGTGTTTATTTAGAGTGTGAGAGGTGTGTGCAGAGGAGTGAGATTTCTTATTAGTGGGGTTGGTTAGTGTCATCGCTATCTCGATTTGACGCATACTGACCTTCTCAATTCTTTCTCGAGCAGGTGCCTGCTAATATCCAAATTCTATATAGAGGCAGCTCCTGAATATCCCCCACATTTCTGTTTAATTATGATGCTGGCCAATATTAACAGTTCTGTCTAGATATGATGCAAGCTAATATCTACAGTTCTGTCTAGATGTGATGCAAGCTAATATTCACAGTTCTGTCTAGCTGTGACGCAATCTAATATTCACAAATTCTTTCTGGATGTGACGCAAGCTAATATTTACATTTCTGTCTAGATGTAACGCCAGCTAGAATTCAGTTCTGTCTAGATGTAACGCAAGCTAATATTCACAGTTCTGCCTAGATGTGATGCAAGCTAATATTCACAGTTCTGTCTAGTTGTGATATAAACTAATATTCACTGTTCTAGCTAATTGTGGTGCGTGTTAGTGCTCACGATTATTTCTGGAGTAGCTAGCACAGTTATAGTACAGTTCCTCTAGTTGTGAGATATCGCCAACCAGCAGTTCCCCTAGATGTGATACAAGGCTAGGCAACACAGTGGATCTATATGGGGTAACATTTGCTAAATAGAGATTGGTTCATGCAGGCTACAAGCTAATGGGTGCTCGAGAGAATGCGAAGTATGGCTATTTGGCACAATCAGGCTATCTGGCACAAGCTTGCTAAATGCAAAATATGGCTGTCTGGCACAATAAGGCTGTCTGGCACAATCAGGCTATCTTGCACAATCAGGCTAAATGCGAAATGTGGCCATCTGGTGCAGTTGGGCTGTCTGGCACAATCAGGCTATCTGGCACAATCAGGCTGATTAAAGGGGTTGGCAAAACACCTCTCTGACCTTGCTCTGAGGAATTTCCCTACCCAAACTAAAATTAAGGATCTGCCTGTATCAGAATGTCCAAAACAAAACTGTCCTGTGTCCAAAGCTGTATTCTGACCCTCATACTATAAACTAAACTCTAAGGTGAAACTGGAAATTTCTTTAACATTGGGTGGTTTCGAAAAGTGTTCACAAAAGAAGAATAAATGGCTCCAACACCAAAGTTCTTCATGGATGAAGGTCCTTGCTCCAGAGGGTGGCTCCCTTCCCCTGTATTCACCTTTACTCTCTGATGTTTCACATACAACAATTCCTTGTACCTTTCTTGGCCCACAACAATATTGACATACAAACATGTCTGGCTTTGCAATCTTGTCTCTTTCAGAACTCCTGGTAACAATATTGGCATGCAATCAACGCAATCCTTTTCTCAGTCCTGATGTTTCTTCTCAGGACCTCTTTATTGCCCACAGTTATAGTTGTCTGGTATACTCTTTTGCCAGGGCTTCTTGTATTCACACACTTGTAATTGCCTGGTATACTCTCTGCCAGGACTTCTTGTATTTATACAGGGGCTCTGCCCTCTCCCAATGTTGCACATTTACGTGGTTTGCACAGTACATATTGATCTGCTTGTAAGGGCTTTGCTTGGAGCTTAATTCCCCTTTTTACACTCAGTTAACTCGCTCTTTCTCTCTCAGTGGCTTGTGGTGTAATTACCTGCATACAGCAATGTCGCTGGTCCCTGCTGCCTTTGGGTGGACTCACTGGCTCTTGTTGGTGTAACTGGATTATCCCACGGTCAACCAGAGAAGCGTTTCCGTCTGCCGCCTCTTCCTGACCGCTTCCTCTTGGTTTCTTGGTCTCTCGCGGCTTCCACTTGCCACGTCTGCTTTGTTCCAGGCTACGGTAAGTTAAGCGCTGCTGTGTGTCACTTGCGAACACCCAGGAGTCCCTCACCTGCTCCTGGCAGTCCCGCAGCATGTCCTTCTTCCTTCTCCATTAGTTTGGTGCCTGTCTCCACCAAGCTGATAATTGCCTTTTGGTTCCTTCAACCTCACAGAGAGATGCAGCTCCCTCCCACCAGCACCAGACATTGATTCCCTGCTGCAATTACCTTTTAAACTTCCCGGGCACAGGTGTATGGGAGAAACCACTAGAGCGCTCGGCAGGCTGCTCTGCATTGCTCGATTCCTCATCCCAGTATTTTGGTCATTCTGGGAAATGAAGTCCAGTTTTGAGAGTTTGTTCGGAAAACTTGAATTAACATTTCCATTGGTCTTAAAGGTGAATGAGTCCTGGATGATTTCCCTATTTTTCATGAATGAAGGAGTGGATGTATAACAATAGGCCATGAGGGTATTAGATATGGGAGGGTTATTTACAAGGGAAAATGGAGGCTACCATGTCTCACCTGATGGAGCCATGACATCTCCCCAGAGTTTGTCTCCCCCAAGCGATCCTCCCGCATATAGCCGCCCCCAGGATCAGGATCAGGTAGAGGCTGCCGTCCCCTGACCGTATTGGAGAGATAAACATCGGGAAATCAGTGATAACTCCATTGGATTCATCACACCAGTTTACAAACATCCAGCAGGCTCACTAAATATGCGGCAGGTCTCATTTAGAAGTCTCACTCTGGCCCCTAGGGTACAAGAGCTGTATTAAACAGCACTGGACCAGATATCCATCAATGAGGTTTTTCTCGTCTGTTTTGAGAGAACCAGATTTGGTATGCATTACCTCAGCTCCCTCTTTGTGAAGTCCTTTAAAGTGAAACAGTCAGAATTGGCACGTTATCCTGATGTCACCAAAGTGGCCCAACAGGTACTAGTATTCATATTTTGTTAAACTGGCACAAGAGCTACCCGTGACAATTCCTACACAGGGCGGGGGGTCTGATCTGGCACCCATCACCTCAATCGATGCCCTTAACATCTTGGTCCGGGGGGACCTAAGCTTAAGAACATCTAGGGCTCTCAGTAGCAACTTAGAAATTACGAAAGCAACCAAAAAGAGCTCAATGAGTAACCTGTATACTAGCAAGAGGACAAGGTTCCACCTCTATCATGGACAGATACAATCCACTATAATGCTCCTTGGATGCTATTCTGTATTTCCTTTACAACCTAGCATTGAGCTAGATTCTTAGATGACTTCTCTTTTCGGCTCTGTGTTCTTACTACTCAGTCTGGTCAGAGAATGTTTCCTTATGAAATGCACTTTCAAAAAAATAAATGAATGGACACAAAATACTATTGCCTAATGTACGGCCACCACTCCGATCCTTGGATTTGTATATGGTGTTTCTCAACTCCAGTGCACACAGCATTTCAACCAACGGATTCAGCAGATATCATGTTAGTTCATGTAAAATTGTCTTTTTTTTATTTTAAAAAGTTGTTTATTAGTTTGATTAACAAACTTTTACAACATACAATTTAATTTATCAATTTACAACATACAAACAATTTCATTTATCAATTCAAACATTTCAAAAATACAAACATTTCAAAAATACAAAAAAACCAATTTACAATATTTGTTACATGAAGTTCTCTATACATAAATATTTTTTTTTTTATTATAACAAAAAGTGTTTATCCTACCCCCTATTAGTAATCTTACTACCACAGTTACTTGAATGGTGGTTGTACTACATTGAAAGCATCTTTTTTTTCAAGTTCATTTACTAACATTGCAAGAAATTTTGAAAGTGCAAATAAAGTGTTGACAGATGTTCCCCACATCATATTCGTCCAGCACCATTCCCTGGCACTACAAGTATTACCCACTTTTAACATTCCTATGAGATCGCATCGTGCGGGTTCAAAGTTCTTACAATAAATGACCAAGTGTTTCAATGTCTCAGTTTGTGACTGATCATTACAAAAGCGACATAGGGACTCTACATTGATCTCTGTTCCTTTATCCCACCTTGAAGTATGCTCCAAGGTGTGTCTCTGGTTTAACTTAAACCTCATGTACAATTCTCTCAGCTTGCAACATGGAAATTGTATCAAATACATTTTGCATGGAATTCTTTTAGTAGCAAACTGTGAAGCCTCATTATAGTACGACCTCGATTTCATTGTATCTAACGTTTTAGACCAGTCCAACTCAAAAAGACGTTTTTACATGGAGGATCCTTAATTCTAGATCCTCGGGACTTAAGGCCATTTCCTGAAGAAGATTGTTCATTTCTTGATAGAAGTTTCTTACAGATAACGGATTGGACTCCGCGATGTAAAATTGTCTTTTTAGTTGCAGTCTCATCTACTTGTATGAGTAAGTGAACTGCAAGCATTGTGCTGCGAAAAGCCCCTTTTTAATCTTTTACCAAGAAAAAAGGTGGTGCTCCACATTTGCCTAAATGTGACTTGGAATTGGAGCGGACAAAGGACTTCACTGCATTTGATCACCCATCATGACCCATAAGGGAGCCTTGTCTGGAATGAAGTCTGCAAAACCCACAGTTTTGCGCTTGAAAGCTACAATTTGAGGAAAAATAACCCATTTACGTTTTTGCATGGCCATCTTGTGAAGGCAAAGGCAGCCTCTGTGGCAATCAGAGGCATGTTCCATCGGAAACCATCTGCAGTATAGCAACATGGGCGACGCTGCATGACTTTTGCAAACCTTGTTTGTTTCTGTGCCTAGGTTCTAGTGCAGGACAGGCTCTCCTGTGCATCAAATCTTGGTTGTTTGCCATCACTGTTTGTTCATAAAAGTTAATTTATTTAATGCCATTCGCTGAATATGGACACAAGGGAATGAGATGTAAGAGAAAAGCAAGTTACTCAAGGAATGAAAGGGAATTGAATGTAGAAGTAAAACAGGTTATTCACTGTAGCGTATATTGCCTTCTTAATCTGTAGCCCGCTTTCCTCCATATGGCCCACGTACCATGCGGGATGGAATCTTTTGGTTCAGCAGGTTTTATTCAAGAAGAAATTCACATGACATTAGCTAGATAGTGAATCAGTTTAATGCTATCTTGCAGGGTGCATTCATCCTTGTACTAATTTTGACTTGCAACCAAAGATTCCTGCGATTCATGGCAGGAGGAATTCCGTATCAGTCCAGGGGACTGCCGTTTAGCATCAGCTGAGTCCAGCATTTACCTCAGTCATGGCAGCTGTGGCTTCCTTAAAGGGAACAAACAAAATGTCCAAAATGGGTACTTTGCTCACAGACTTCTTTGTGAGAGAAGGCGATAAGGCACAGAGGAGTATCGAGAGAGGTTTCTGGCTCTGACCTGCAGCAATCCATCAACATGGCCAAATCCAGCCTGCTTCCAACTCCGAAGATGCCTTATATGGGATTACTGTGGGACTCGAGTCATGCTCAGATCTTCCCTACTCCTGAAAGAGCAACCTCTCAAGGCGGCTATGTCACATTTTGTAGTATCTTTAAGCATCTGCTATACCTTTTCAGAACATGTTGTGTTGCACATCTTTGGGCATACTAGCTGTGCCCCATGCCAGGCTCAGAATGAGGTCACTGATCATGCTTTTTGACCAGGAACATCAGCCTCAATCCTCTACTGGTCTGTCACAAAGTGTGGACTATTACGAGTAGTAGATGCATCTTCCTAATTTGTCAGTATTCTTTCAACATTTGAGACCAAAATGTTCCCCCTAATCACTTCAAGTTCCCAATCTGTGGCCTTGAAAGGATATCGCTCATATTAACTTTGCATTACCTTCCATTCCTCAGCTGCGCAAACTGCTCAGCATACTAAGAATGAGCAGTGATTGAATCATCATTCTGATTGCTCCTTACTGGCCCAGTCAGCACTGGCTGCCAGGCTCCCCAAATCTTTCTGTTGAGCACTTTGTTCCATGAGGAAGGACCTTTTGTTCCAACAACTGCAAGTAGTTTTCTGCACAGAGTTTGAAAGCATAAAACTGGAGGAGTTCTCCCACATGCACCGGGGATTCTCAGAGCATTGAAAAAGTAATTAAGGCTGCTCAGTACTTTCTTTTGATATAGTTATCTGCTTCTGGTGTGCAAGTTGATACTTGGCTGGCTATATCTGTCTCCTGCAGGGGTCTGTATGGATGAGAGCACTCCTCCTCAAATTAGTTGCCACGCCTTACCATGGTCCTTTCAAGTCTCACCAAAAACAGCCATTTATTTTGGTTGTATTCATTTCAGCAAAAAGCTCAGCGAGCCTCAGAATCTATCTCTAAAAGAACCTGGTATTTGGTCTTCCACAAGGACAAGATGGTTTGGTAAATCACCCTTTCTTCCAGTGAAAAGAAAAGGGTACTTTACACCTTTGATGTTATGTTTATAGGGCTGTAAAACTCTATCTGGACTGGCTCAACGATTTCTGGAAATTGAAGAGACTGTCATTTAGGACATCTTCACTTTTGTTCTAAAGACTTGTACATCCAGATGGTCGAAGGTATTCAAGACTACTAGAGGCCTTCCAATCCCAATATGTCTTCTATCCGGTTGGGTTTGTGCGAATGCCACTTTGTTCATTTATCATACACATGTTCTAGTGGTGTGGTTTTTTTTGTAGAACAGCAATTTGCGTTACTTCCCCACCTTCTACAAACCTTTTTTCTAAGAAGGTAGCTCAAGAGGGGGGAGTGGGGGTGAGGGGTGCACCAAGCAGCCAGTCATTAACCTGAAACCTTTTTGACAAGAGTTAGGCTCCTTGTCATCTGCAGTCTATCTTCCTCCTCACCAACATGTTCTTTTTTGGCGCTTTGTTCCATCAGCATGGGGAGGGAACAAAGGAGTTTTGTTAGTGTAGTTTCTAGTATACTTCCAGTCCCCTTGCACCTTATGACCTGCTCTTTCTTTCCCTTTGTTTCTCAAATATAAGGTCTTTGGCAGTAAGAAAAAGGGATCTGACAAGGTGAGCATGCTAGTGTTTATTGGGTGGTAGTCAGCGTGGGGTTAGGGATGTTATTTTCTGAGAATGTGTAGAGTACACAAATACCCGATGGCAACTTGGTGCTGGTAGACAAGAACAGTAGAGGGGTGGGGGAAGACTCAGAACAGGTGAGTCTTGAGTGCACCTCTGAAGTGGAGATGGCTATCCATGGTACGAAGAATGAAGGCAGGGAGTTCCAAAGTTGACTTGCCACCACGGAGAAGGAGTGTCCGCCCCTATGCGTGTATCTAAATCGTGGTACTAGCACAAGCCTGGATTCAGCCAAACAGAGGGGCTAAGAGGGAACATACAAGCAGAATTTCTTTTGCAGGTATTCGGCACCTGTACGATGTAGAGCACAGTGTACAAGGCACAGGGCCTTAAAATTAGCATGTTTAACAAAGGGAAGCCAATGCAGCTGGCGCAGAACCGGGGAGACATGCGCAATTCTGGGGGAGGCGCTAGCAAGTCTGGCTGCAGCATTCTGGAGCACCTGGAGACGGTAGATCTGATAGAGGGGCTGACCATCCTGTGCTTACTACCACAGCAGTGTGTCTTTTCAAAATGTTGACAGCATGCCAATCATTAGAGGGTGCCACATTCAAACTTGACCGGGCTTCTCATGGCCTTTTACTCAAGGTGTGACTCCTCACAGGAATCTAACAACCATTTAGATATTTGTTTAAGTCTAGCTTTGATCTGTGGCCTTCACCCTTTTGTAGCAATGGAAGGCAAGCACTGTATGGCAAGGTCTTGGTCTAATTTATTTACATGGATCTGGGGGTGGAGGGGAGTTGCCCTAGCCTGTGTGTGCTCCCAATATGGAATTGATCAATCACAATAAGATAAAACATTATTTTTTTTAAAGAAAGAATTGTTTATTGCCTATTTCTTGTTTCAGTAATATGGTCTCAGCCAACACATGTTTCGATCTATTCCGTTTTTTTCAAGTTTGTTTTTTGAAATAACACACAAATATAGAAACACAATGGCCATATAATTGAACATTGACATCATAGTAATTAAACAAATTGGACAAGAATCACTAGCCAATCTATTTCATTGTACCTTCTAAATTAAAGTGGTACAGAGTTGCTCATGCTAGAGGAGACGGTTGGGTTCTTCTGTTAGTTTAATTTATTTACAGGGAGCACATTTTAGCTGGGAATCTGTATTGGATTTTAACACAGGTTCCCCCTAGAGAACCCCCCTGGGTTTACAGCATTTTGGTTCCCACTATAATTCCAAATGAGTAACTTTATCAGGGGGGAAAAGGTTGGTAAACCAGTGTTCAGAAAAGGCAAAACGTTCAGAACCACTTGCCAGAGTTGAATTTGAGGACTTTCGATTGCCCACTGCTTACTCCACGAATGAACTATATTGTTCTTAACCCTTTAATTGATGGGACAATGAGGTTTTCTAAAATGACTCTAGAACTTTCGAAAGAATGCTATTATCTCTACTTTGCAGTTTGTTATAGTAATGAAGGTAGACAAATAAAATTGTTTGCTCAACTTTTACACCTCAATGTCTTTTGATATTCAACACAATGCTTTTTTTAAATTAGGTTCAGCAGACTGTTCTGGATTTGTTTGGCCGGACTCCTAGTAAAGCCGTTAATCCTGATGAGGCTGTTGCTATTGGAGCTGCTATTCAGGGTGGTGTATTGGCAGGTGATGTCACTGATGTTCTCCTACTGGATGTCACACCACTCTCCCTTGGGATTGAAACCCTTGGTGGAGTGTTTACCAAACTCATTAATCGGAATACTACAATTCCAACAAAAAAGAGCCAGGTATGATATTTTCTTTTTACAGTATTTAAGCTTTAATAACAGTATGTAAACTTTAATCCAAGACTAAACAAACACGAATTAAAAGACGAATGGTCCAAAAAGCACCTTTCTACAATGAATCATTAAGAGGCATAATCAAACCAATAATCATAAGTGGTTTCAATGGAAGTATTAACTGAGCAATATGTCATCTCTTTTTTGAATGATGTACGGAATGTGGGGGGCAAAGGTAAGGCCAGTGGCATGGAATTCAAAATGTGGGGTTATCAGAAGGACTTTTCCTTGGGCTCTGACCTTTTTAGTTTGGGCTATTAAGTGGCGCTTTAGCCAAAACTATTGCATTAGAATACAGATAGGGAGAAATGGCATATGAGAAGGGATACATAGCTTGTAGGCATTGTTTAGTTTTTTTGCCTATCCAGTGACTGCCCATGACCATGCTAATCCCTATGGCCATTCCCACCCAGTTCCTACCCCTCCCTGCCCAAAACCCCACCTCAGTTTAACCAAGCCTTACCATTAAAGTTTGCTCTCAAAGTGCCTGCCAGTGTTTTTTCAAAGCAGTTTTCTGAGAGTTAATGACTTAATTGGAGTTGTAAACACGCTATTGTGTAATAAAAATGCCTTAACCGGTATCGAGCGATTTTAAGAAAAAGGAATTCGGATAGGGATGGTTTACTGAAAAAAACACAGAAATAAATCACGGTTTAAAATATATATATATATATATATATATATATATATATATATGGGGTGGGCTAAGGGGATAAAATGGTTGGGGCGGGATTTGAGGTGGGGTTAAAATCACAGGGAAACTAATAGAAAGGTTTTTTTTCAGTATAATGTTCTAGTGTTACAACGAATTCTGTTATTGATTTTTTAAGGAAAGTTTTTGATCGTGAAGGATTACCTGCGACTGTGGTGACTGACAATGGGGTGCAGTTTACTTCTAGAGCAATGAGGGAATTTTTGGAGCAGCATGCCATTTCGCATTGTAGGACAGCTTTATATAATCCTTCTGCGAATGGATTGGTTGAAAGAGCAAATGGTACTATTAAGGCAGCCATACAATTGGCTTTGACCATATTATACATATCAAGGAGTGGTCATTAAGAATATAACACATCCCTCTCTGAAATCTTTTTTGTTGCTAAAATCACGTAGAACCGCCTTAAACAGGTCTGCCTTCAGCCACTCGATTTATAAGCACTATGCATGTCCTTCACTGAAGCCCTTTTAAAAACAAGCATTGGTAAAGCCAACGTTTTTTGCCTGTGTATAAGCATGAGGAATTTGCCAGGCACTGCTATTGGATGCCCATGTACCCACACCATGTTGCACCTACTACCATCAATAGCCAGTTAATATCACTATGACAGTGCCTTGAAAGTGTTTTTCCATGGCTGCACAAAAGCCCAAACTGTTGGTATTGCCATTGCTTGTTTCTAGCATTGTTTCGAACCTTATAGGTAGAAGCGTGCAGATGCATTGACTCTACAAAACTCTCATGTTCTCCTTTACTTTAAAGGCACAGATGCGGCTAAAGGCTGAAAATAAGAAAGGTCAGCATTTGTAGCCAACAAAGGGCTGAAAATAGGGCTGTTACATGGTGAGACGACTTTGTGCTCTAACTTTGCAATAATGTGCGCAGGAATGCAAAAGGAGGGTTTAGAGGGGCTAGTCATTATGAATGTTTCCGTGTCTGCTTTAGGAGAAGACTAGAGATAGCAGTTAGGATATCGGTGGGTGGAACACACTTTACGAGTTAGTTTAGTTCATTGGGTGTAGAAGTAGTGTAAGCTAACTTAGTTCAGGTCAATGTTCTGATGAGGAGCAAGTTGCTCTAGTGTAAGAGGTATTACAGTTGAATGTTTTGGGGGTAGATGATGGAAGGGGGAGGATTGTTAAGGGTGTTGGAGCTGAGACTGCCTAGGAACGATATGCTGTGCTACATTGGCTTTACTGTTTTCAAAGGGGACCCATATTTAAACAAAAGTATCCTTACTGCTTCGTTTATTTTAATATCCAATACAACGCCTCCTCATTTTATTTCAGCATTTGGTAAGCATATTTTTCTACTTAGCTTGTCCTTTCTTCCGTGAACTACATTCACTCTGTGAAGTCAGTGTAGAGGGGGATGAATGAGTGCAATCTGCAGGTGTATTAGAGCAGCAGAGTTGCGGGGATGTGACCAGAAGCTGAGAAGATGGCCGCTTCATCTCAGAATGAGACGGAAAATAGCTTGTTATGGGTTAATATTTAATACATTGAAGTTGATAATTTAGCATGTATCTGACTACATAACTTCTTGGAGATACTATAGCTTCTTTCCGGTGAATTATTCTTCCTGCACTTACCTGGAACAGCCTTCGTCATCACAAAAGTTCCAGGAGCCTGTCGGAGCGCTCTGTTATCAGAGCTCATTGGCGATACTTCCTCTTGGTGATGGCCGTGAGCATCGAGGCTTCTAAGGGGAACAGGTTAGCAGCACTGTTTACTCAAAGCCCGCTTAATCTTATTAGCGGTTTTTGTGACGAATATACTCAAAGTCCATGCTTCTGCCTTGAAAACATGGCTAGCGTCGCTTATGATCAAACTAATGCCCATCTCCTGAGGTTATATGTGATGCGCCACTATGCAACCTTGTTGCTTCTTCCTGGTCTGAAGGCCTTCTCTCTATTGCCACCTTTCATTAGTTTTAATACAATTAACATTTATTGAAGTGTTTGCTTTTCCACGGACATCTATAGTGCTGTGTCTGCTCTGTTGCCTCTTATACTCCTTACAATGTCTGAAATTAAAGCAGATGAATTTAAGCTCATGCCTAAGGAGATTTCCTCTTTAAATATGGGGATGTTAAAGATTTTGTGTGAGCTTTCCACTATTCATTCCTCCATTTCTTCGCTTGACTCTCGCACTTTGTCCATGCGAGATGACTTTAAATCATTTAAGGATGATATACAAATTATTTCTGGCAGATTAGTAGATGCTGAAGAGCACGTTTCTGACATGGAAGATAGAATGGAGGCAATGGAAAATCTACAACAGAGATTAATTCAATTAGAAGCAGACACCACTGAACTTGAAGACAGAACTAGAAGGGATAATGTCTGTTTTTATGGTATTCCTGAAAATTCGGAACAAAATGATCTGATTAAATTATTTGAAGACAGGATACCTAAAACGTTGGGCATTTCCTTTGTCCCTCTGTTGGAACTACAAAGAGCGCACAAGATTAAACCTCTGTTTACTACAAAAATTCTACTCTTCAACCTGTAATTGCCTACTTTTTGAGACAACAGCAAGCTCGGCTTGTTCTCGATTAACTTTATAAGCACTCTAGAAGCAGGCTCTGAATCTCTTTGTAGGTCTTTTAGGTTTATCATTTATTTCCTTTATTTTTTTTAATTTATTTCATTTGTTACATGCCCAGACCCTTGGGTATCACAGCGAGGTTACAGACAGCTTATAAATTGGTTAAACATTGTTACAATGATGCATTTAGATATAACATATGGCCAAATGGCTTGAAACACAAAATGGATACAGAATACAAAGAGACAGATAATTCTAAGGAAACAGTACCTGGTTTGTAGAATCAGTTGGTTGAAGGTAGGATGACTTCATCCCACAATATTGGTTGAACAGCCAGTTTTCAGTGATTTTTTGAAGCTTTCCATGCTTAGCTCGTTTTGAATGCTGGGTGGTAAAGAATTCCATAAAGTGGGGGCGAGGACTCTGAAGCCGCTCCCTCCTGCTTTGGTAGTTTTGTGAGGAGGAATTTCTAATAGTGCCTTGTTGTTTGATCTGAGCGCTCTATTGGGTGATTTTTTTCTTGATGGCTTTAATGAGATAGCTAGAGGCCTTATTTGTGAGGCATTTATAAACTACACATAGAGTTTCGGAAATAATTCTGGCTTTGATGGGAAGCCAGTGGTTTTCTCGCCTAATGTTAGAGATGTGATCTGATTTCTTTATGCCTAGAGCCGCTCTCAGTGCTTTATTTTGTAGCATTTGTAATCTGCTTGTATTAGTATTAGAGGTTCCTAGTAGGAGGATATTACAATAGTCGAGCTTGGTTAATATCAGGGCTCTGGCTAGCGTTATGCAATTTGCAGGTGTCAGGAATTGGCGGCTTAAGGCAATGAGTTGAGCTGTGTATGCTGTGGTTGAGGAGAGGGCTGAGATATGTTTACTCATTATGAGATTGCCATCTAGATAAACACCCAAGGTTTTAACTTGCTTAAGTACTGGTATTAATGTGCCATCAATATTGATGTTAGTGTAATCTGGATGAAGTTCACCTAGTCTAGATTGGGATCCTACCATGAGAATCTCCGTCTTCTCATCATTAAGACAGAGGCTATTCAGTGCTATCCAATTTTGAATAATGGCATACATTTTATTTATGGTCTGAATATCGTGGGCGTAGCCGCCAGTGATGGGAAAAGGATCTGGGTGTCATCTGCGAAGTTTGTGTAGATGACACCCATGTCAGCAAGAGCTGAAAAAAGGAGTTTGGTGTAGGCGTTATAGAGGGTAGGGGAGAGACATGATCCTTGGGGTACTCCGATGGGGGCTGCTATAGGGTCAGCCGCATCTTTACCAATGGCGACTCTAGATGTGCGTTTGGCTAGAAACGATTTAATCCAGAGCGTGGCATTATTTGAAAAACTGAAGACTTTAGCTAAAGTCTCACATAGTTTATCATGGTCTACCAGGTCGAATGCTGCTGAAAGACCCAGTAGCACCAATATGGCCATTTTACCTGAGTCTCTAAGGGTGTCTATTTGAATTTTTAAATCGGTAAGGGCGGTTTCGATACTATGGTTGGGCCTGCATCCGAATTGTCTAGATTCTAGGAGATTGAGTTGTTCGAGGTGGGTTTGTACTTAGTTATATGCTATTTTATCAATAATTTTGAGAAGAAATGGGACCGTGGTTATGGGCCTGTAGTTGGTTGGAATTAGAGGGTCCAGTGTAGGTTTTCTTAATAATGGTGTGACCCAAGCTTGTTTGATACTTGCGGGGACTAAATTGATGTTGAAGGATGCATTAACAAAATTGGTGATGATACTGCTTCTTGGGAGACTGGCGAGAAATGGAAGGTGGGTGCATTGCAAACTGTAGGACTAGTAACTGAGTCCGTCATGGTCTGTTTTTCTGCTAATATTACTCTTTTGGAATTAATTTCCTTTTGTAGTAATTTAATTTTATCGGCGAGGGCCTCTTGGATGGTAGTGCACCATTCTTAACTGGGTTGAAATGGGTTTGCTAATTGGGATGGGGTTTCCTAGCTCTTTAAGGATAGAGAATAGCTCTGTAGAGTCTGAAGCTGCCTTGCTAATCCTATTGTTGAGCACATTAGCTTTCTGTGCGATAATGGCGGATTTGTAAATTTTATAAGCGGCATTGAAGGCATCAGCTGCCTCAGGAATTTGTGATTTGTTGTATCGGTGTTCCAGCGAGCGCTTGATTTGCCTCAATGAAACTAGTTCTTCATTAAACCAAAAGGAGGATTTTTTTTCAGATCGTCTGATTTTAGTGACAATGGGGGCTTGGGTATCTATTGTATTTGTAAGGCAGTTATGATGGCAGTTATGATAAGTATCAGCAAGTGAACAAGGGTTGTCATTGATGATGCACTTATCTGTGAGGGTGTTTTTTTAGGATTGAGGTCAGATTTTCGGCTGAGAGTTTTCTAATATTCCTAGTTACGAAGTAGTGGGTTTAGATGGTTCAAATTCGTTACAATTGATCTGATCGTAAAGTTAATACTATGGTGATCTGTCCATAACAGTGGAGTGACTGTTTCAATGGAGACTGGGGTATTGAGGGATAGCACCCAGTCTAAAGTTCTTCCTTTAATATGTGTGGGTGCATTCACAAGTTGTGTGAATAGCATGTCTTTGAGGGCATTGTGTAAAGCTTCTGTTTTGTGATCTAGCACGTCATTGAATCTGAGGTTCAAGTCCCCGAGGATGATACATTTTGTCTTTGGTTTGATTAATGGGGTTAGTAATAATGGTATGCCTATTTCCGGCTGAGAGTTGTTATTGGGTGCTCTGTAAATAGTTACTATATTAATAGTGGTTTTGTGGTTGGTAGCGAGTTTTGTGAGTAGGATTTCATATCCATCTAGGATATCAATGGGGCAGGCTCTTAATTTAAGATGGCTTTTAGCTATAATAGCTACTCCTCCACCAACTGATTTGGTTCTATCCGTCCTGAGGATGATGTAGTTTGTAGGGATAGCTATAGTGAGAGTTGGTCCAGATGCGTGTTGGAGCCAAGTTTCTGTTACTATGAGCATGTCAAGTACCTGATCAATGATGTAATAATGTATTTCTGGGGCATGGGCGGCTATGTATCGTGCGTTAATGAGCGCTAGTTTGAGGTCCATAAGGGGTTACATAGGGGGTTGAATCTGAGGTGTGGGAGGTGAGTATGGGCTGTTGATAACTTGCGAGGTGTTGTTTCGTAATATTTGTGATGTTTTCCTTGGAGACATTGGGTGGGTGGGCCACTGTGCGGCTGGTGAGAATTGGCTTAGTTGCGGTTATGGTTACAGTCGAGTTACAGAACATGGTCGTGACCTAAGCCGTTGATTTCTCACATTTGTCTGTAGTGGTTTCAGTTTCAATTGCTTGCTTTTGCGGTGGTCTATTTTTGGGTTGGGTGGGGTTATGTGTGTCCGTGATCGGAGTCGGTCACACCTCACTGAGCCTAGGCTCGGTTATATTTTCCTGGTACATTTATCATTCGTAGTGAGAATGTTTGGTGTCGAGGTAGTTTTGACTTTTTGGCTGTTACACCATTCTGCCGACCAGTTTTGTTGGTCATGGTGAGGATAAAAGGGGTTTGAATTAGGAAGGAAAGGAGTGCGACAAGGGATGGGATAATGTCTGGGGCATGCTGGTCTACTGAGACCATTTGGATGGATGAGGAAATGAGCCTGTGCATGGCAAGTCAAAGGCTACAATGCAGAAAGGGAACATGATAATGGTTAACCAACCTGGCATAACTATTTTCTAGTAGTGGATTGACAGTATATTCAAAGGGTTTACTAATACAATTGTGATAGGTTGTAATGGACGAGTTCACAATAGCAAGGGAAGCCTCAAATGCTTTGGCTACGGTGCTAATAGTCACAAGGTATGCTACAATATTGATATGTGTCTTTTTGTTCTCACGGCTTATACGTTTACAGTATTAGGGGGCGTACAGTAGATGCTATCCCAAACTAACATTTTTCCAATTATTACTTTTCTAGTTACATGCGCAATATGAGATACTTTACATTGGTCGAAATTACTTTACAATATAGTTGGCTTAAATCAGCCCTAGTTACTTAGCGGCAATCATGTTGCCAAAGATGAGTGTTTTAGTTTTAACTTGTAATGTTAAAGTTCTTAATCGTCCTATCAAAAGGCAGAATATCTTGTCTCCCCTTTCCAAGACCAAAATGGATATTGCATGTCTCCAAGAAATCATATATAATCTGAAAAAGAAAAAATCCAACTCTGAAAATGTAGGGTTGGTCATATTTTTATCTCCAGCTATAAAAAAAAGTGCAGTTGCCGTCCTCATCAACAAAAAGGCTAATTTTCTGTTCGTTAATGAACAAAAAGACACTGATGGCCGTTGGATTATTGTTGATGCTTTCATAAACAATGTACCTACTACTTTTATTAACATTTATGGCCCTACTGCTCCAGAAGCTGAATTCTGGTATGAAATAAGACTACATTTTTGAAATATAATTGTAAAC
This sequence comes from Ambystoma mexicanum, assembly GCF_040938575.1. Classification (NCBI taxonomy): domain Eukaryota; kingdom Metazoa; phylum Chordata; class Amphibia; order Caudata; family Ambystomatidae; genus Ambystoma; species Ambystoma mexicanum. Next base: position 572,703,332 of record NC_090926.1, on the reverse strand, counting down.
GGCTTATTTGTGGGGACTGCAACCATAGTTGTGATTTTGCTTTGGATCGTAAATCTCGGGCTAAATATGTGAATTATAAATCCCACAACAATTTTATCAGCTTTAGAAATGACTTGAATCTATGTGATATGTGGTGATTCTGTCATCCAGATTCGAAGGAATTTAAATTGTTCTCACCCTTTACATAATTATTTTTCCAGACTAGATCACATCTTTGTTAATTCACATTTAGTTTCTGCCTTACAAAACTATGAAATGGATCCTCTCACATTATCTGATCATGCTCCTGTCCTCTCCTCTCTAGATTGGGAGCCCATTTATAACCACATTTCCCAGATGGAGATGTAACACTTTCTTTTTTTTTTTTAATGGTCCTCTTTTCATTCAGAAATCCATCAACGTTATTACAGGCTTCATCAAAAACCGCACTGAAGACCACTCTATATTCATGATAATTGGGACACCCTTAGCGCAGTCCTCAGAGCTTTCATCATTTAATTAATTTGCTGCCCATAAAAAAAACAAGCTGAAAAAGCTTCTAATGATTTATAAGCTATCAAACTTCTTAAATCAACCTACTTAAGTCATCCTTCTAATAATATTCTGAAAGAATTAATGTTTAAACGCATTGAATTTAAGAAAATGTCTATAGAAAAAGCCTGTAACTCCCTACTTAGAGTTAAAGCAAAATACTATTGTGGATCTAGGTATATTATTAGCCTCCTATTTAAAACATCAAAAAGAGAAATCCATAATTTCCTTTTATTGGTTCTTCTGTTAAAAGAATTACAAAGATATTAGCAAAGCCTTTTTTGATATCTACTCTAATTTCTACTCTGCTGATGCTTCTATTAATCCATCGAAAATCAACTGCTTCTTCACAAAACATGATAAATGCTCTTAAAATTGGGAACACTCCTGGCCCTGACGGGTTTTCTATTGCCTTTTTCAAGCCCTTTTCAACAACACTTTCCGCCCAACTTTTTGAACTTAATAGTCCCTTTTTCACTCAGGGTCAAAGGCAAAACTACTCTTATTCTTTCCCAAACCAAAAAAAGATCCCTCGTTGATTAAAAATGATCACCCAATTTCATGTATTTATTCTGATTAAAAAATACTTGATAAAAATATTGCCAGTAGATTAGAACATTTCGAGGGGATTGAGTCCTCCGACGTATTCCATATCTGTGACAGCTGTGGTGATTACTGTCTGCGATATGGAATACGTCGTCGGACATCCCATCGAAAGAACGTTACTAGGTAAGAGAGTAACTTGTTCTTCGAGGGGATTGGGTCCTCCGACGTATTCCATATCTAGGACAGTAATCATCACAGCTGTGCCGCTTCGGAAAATCTTTCAGCGTCTGCGTCCTGCGTGGATGACGTCGATACGCCGTCTTCGAGGACCTCCTCCGACGGCCGACGTCACCGGATGTTATAAGTAGGACGCACGACACCCATAGCCTCAGTTCCGTTTTTTCCGCAAACGTGTTCGCTTCGGAGATCTCAGCGCGCCTCGACTCTTTGGAGTTTCTGTTCTTTCGGTTCTTCGAACCTGTTCGTTTTGTGAAGTAAACTATCGGGATGTCTTCCTCTTCTTCCACCCCGCGTCCGGGTTTCAAGAAGTGTGGGGACTGCAGGTCCAAGATGTCGATGACGGACTCGCACGATGCCTGCCTCTGGTGCCTCGTTGAGGCCCACGACACAGATGATTGTGTCGACTGCCAGTCGCTTACGTCCAAGGCCTTGCGGGAACGTAAGAAGAAGCTGTCGGTCGGTAAGGTGTCCAAACCCCGGAAGGCGAGGTCCACTGGGCTCTCGACGGACGATTCGAGGGGCGACTCTCCGCATTGTAGTCGTAAGTCTAGGGGGTCTCGGCCCCGGAGTGGGTCCCGCCACTCCTCTGTCTCTTCGAGGCACTCCCGGAAGCGCAGTCATCAGTCGCCTTCCCCGTCCTCATCCGAGGACTCCGCCCGTCGGCGGGATTCTTATCCCACCAAGTGTTCCTCTCCAGAGGAATGGGCTTCCTTCGGGAAGAAAATGTTGGCGATTCTTGAATCGCAGGGCTTCGGTCCGTCTGCTCCTCCTAAAGGGGTCGGCCGCAACCGTACTAGAGACACCGCTCGTACGCCTTCGGGCTCTGTGGTTGCGAAGATTCGCGGGAGATGTCCCGCTCAGACAAGGGGAATTGTTCTAGTCAGCCCCGTTCCAGGTCCTGGTCCTCGACGCCCTCGAGACCGCCTGAACCTGTGAAGTCTTCGAAGAAGACATCGACTCCTGTGGCGCCGAGGTCGTCGACGGACTCTCTCGAGGCCCCGCCTCCGAGGAAGTCATCGACGTCATCGGCGCCTAGGCTATCGAGAGACACGCTCGGGGCTCTGGCCTCGAGGCCTGTGTCAAAGCCGTCGATGCTGTCGGCGCCATGCTCGACGCCGATTCCGTTGACGCCCTCGATGCCTTTCGAGGCTGTGGTGTCGGAGGTACCCCGTGGCACGGGGGAACCCCCTAGAAAGGCTCTGGGCAAGGCAAAACATGTCTTTCTCCCTTATTCAATGCCCACTTTCCAGCCTATGGAGTATATTTCCGAGGTGGAAGAGGGTTCTGAATGTTAGGGAGAATTCTCTGTTAAGGCTAATTTCCCAAACCTAGTGAGTCCCCCAGCAGCTTTGCTGGATTTTTGGGGTTTGTTCTTTTCTCCTGCTAAGAGTGAGACTCTTTTTCTCCCACTCTTAGACATGATTTGAGATATCCTTTGAATTTGTATGTGTTTTATGGGCTATGGGGTCTTTTACTCCATAGGGCTTCATGTGTTTTTGGTATGTGTGTTACACAGCACCCTCCGGCCCGTAACACAGGGGTGTCATAGTGACCCCCAAACATAGACTCCGTACCCTGGGACTGACTACTGTCTCCCAGGGCATGGAAAGTCACCATTGGCTTTACTAGTCCTAAATTGTGAACAGAACCAGTACAAACCATCATATTGTGGGCGTACTGGGAGGGGAAATTCGATTGCCCCAGGGTCTGTTGTTCGAGGGGGCACTGTCCAGTCCCCCCTAAGGATACTACTTTTTATATTCAACCGCAAATATATTCCTATGGGATTTTCCCATTGTTCGAGGCTAATACTTTTTAACATAGCCTCAAACATACTGCTGGTTTATTTATTTAATATTAATTCACTGGTTGGTAGTTTTTTGCCAGAACTCAGTTCCAAAATGGCGTTTGTGTTCGCTTCTGTGACTCCAACCCAAGTCGAGCCCTTTGTTCCACTTTTTTGCGGGCTTCTCCACAGAAGCCTCCAAAAGTGGTGCCACTCTGTCTCGGTACTACAATGGGTGTGGGAGGGGGTTTAGGCACCCTGGACTGAGTTGCCTCGGCAACTCAAGTCGCACTCTTGTGTGATTGGCCCAGTGGTGAGCCGCCCGGCTCACCACTTAGCATGTTTGAGTGACAGCTAGGACTGATGAATGGGGGTTTTCTGCATAAAAGCAGGGCTTTGGGGACTGGGACTTCAGACGTCGCCACAGGACCAAAGAATCCGAAGAGGGAGAAGCTGAGCCGACCTGCAACGACGACACCACCGGTGGAGCCCTGCTGAACCGACTCACCACTTCTTCCAACGACAAAGGAGATATTCACCCCGAAGAGTCTTCTTCCTTTGACTGGTGGGGATAACCAGTTTACCCGCCTGTTCGCCTTCGCGGATCATCTCGTGGCCGCCTTGCCTGTGCCAAGCACCCCGGCAACCGGGATACCACGGTTTTCCACTACCGCGAATAAAGGGGTAGTACCTTTTAACCGGAGAACTCCACGGCTGGTTTCTTCCCTGGCAGTGCAACAACCTTCAGCTTTCCTCCACGTCGAGATCTTTTCTTCCTCTGGACGACGCTGCCACTTGCACCCGCTGCCAGGAACAACTGCCCCCCCTGGAGGATTCTCTCCACTTTCAAGGTACTGTGTCCGCCTGGCCTCCCTCGCAACGGTCTCTGTGGGGTGTCTCTTAAATCCTCAATTTACCACTTGGGTTGGCCCTAGGCTGGCTAACTGAACTTTTCTGAGCTGAACTGATTCCTTTTTAAACTCTCTGCAAGACTCTCCAAGCCTTTTAAACTGTCTGATCTTGGGCGTATTGGTGTTCTACTCTCTCCAAGAGGGAGCCTGGCCTCTGAACTTTTTGCTCACAAGTAGACTTTGACTTTCCTGCCTTGCTGAGTGCTTCTAAAGTATTGTGTTGTGTGCGGTTTCTAATTTCCGCCTTTTCCCTCCCTTTTTCTTAACTTATTGGAGTGCCATCTTTAGTTAAGCGCTCACCTCTGTCTGGGAATAAGTGGTGTTAACTAAGACTTGTCGAATAAGGAATAAGGGATGTATATATATTAATAGTGACTGTGTTTTTGAACTTGCTTACAATAATAGTGCTAGAGTGTTTCTTAGCGGAGTGCCATTTTGGTTAAGCGCTCACCTCTGTGTTGATAATAAGTGGTGTTCTTTTCCTAAGACTTTTTCGAATAATTAATCAGGGAGGTGTATATATTTCTAGTGACTGTGTTTGAACTTGCTTGACATATTAGTGCCAGTGTATTTTTTACACGTGTGTTTTTAAATAAATAATTATATACTTGATACCAAAGCTCTGGTCAGTGTTTGCTTGTGCTACTGTATTTTGCTACCTATCTTGTATACTCTACTGTCTAACACTTCTTGAGAGAAGTCTGGCTGCTCAGCCACAGCTACCAGGTAAATCTGGGTGGTACAGACTGCTACCAATTGGGTTTACTGCCAACACCTGTAGTCTTAAGCCTTTTGCAGTGGTCCCTAAGGGAACTGCACAGGTTTCTGCCTAACACTGAAGATGGGTTGGTTCCTGACACGGTGCCAGATGAGATTCTTTCTGGTTATAGCCAGATTGAGGACCTGCGTCAGTCACTGCATGACGCCAGTGGTCTGGACACCTCTCCGGAGGTGGAGTTCTGTAGGCCTGAGCCTGGCACCCATGCCGAGTCATCGTACCGGTGCCTTATGTCGAGGGTCACGGACTACTTGGGGTGGTCGGCGCCCCCAGTTGATTTTTTGCAGGATGACCTGACGGATATCCTCGACCAAGGTCCACCCACTGACCCGGTACTGCCATTCGATATGGCTCTGCAAAGAAGGGTGGCAGCGGCTTGGACTGCTCCAGAGAGTCTCCCGGCAGTAGGCAAGTCTTTGCCGCGAATATACCACCCAGCCAGTAGTGACCCCTGCTACTTGACCATGCACCCCACTCCGGAGAGTTTGGTGGTGCAGGCGGCTATGGCCCCAGCAAAGCATGCGTCGTATCCTACCATCCCTCCTGATAGGGATGACAAGCGTTTTGATGGCTGGGCGAAGAAAGTGTTTTCTTCAGGGGGTATGGCTCTTCAGGCGGCCAACTCCGTATGTGCCTTGTCACGTTTCACGCACACTCTGTGGAACTGTGTTTCCTTAGCGGCTGAACATATTCCCGAAGGGGACGAACGGGATGGTTTTCTTGCTATTATTCTGGATGGCAAGGATGCCATGTGTGAGTCCGTTTGATCGGGTTTGGACATGGCAGACTGTGTCAGCCGGTCCATGGTGGCGAGCACCGTAATACGCAGGTTGCGTGGTTGAGGAATTCGGGGTTTACTCCTGATGTGCAAGCCAGGCTCCTCAACATGCCCTTTGATGGTGAGCATCTTTTTGGCAGCAAGTCTGACGAGAGCCTTGAGAGGTTGCAGACCTCCAAAGCTGCAGTGAAGTTGTTGGGCGTTGCAGTCCGCCAACCTCCGCCTTTTTGTACTAGGGGACAGCAATGGAGGGGAGGTTCCTTTTTAGTTATTACTCATCCTTTAGTAAAGCAAGAGGAGCTGCAAGTCAAAGGGGCAACCGTAGGAGTGCCAGAGGTGGAAAACAAGGTGCTCGAGGTGCCAAGGCCGTGTGAGCAGTTGCCTCTTTGCCCTCAGGCAATGCCGCAGCCGCTTCTGCTCAGTCATGAGGTCCATGCTTCGCCGGTTGGGGGAAGGCTGGCGCAGCATCTTGTAGAATGTCGTGCCATTACTTCAGATGTGTGGGTTGTGGAGATCATAGCCCACGGCTACTGTTTTCCTTTCCGGTAGTGGCCTCACGACAATCCACCAGGGAATCTCTCTTTGAAGAGTCTGGATCTGCTCCTTGCGAAGGAAATTCAATCCCTGCTGGAGAAAGGCGCCATAGAGCTGGTGCCTGTAGCGGAGAGGAACAAGGGATGGTATACCCCTTATTTTTTGGTTTCGGAGAAAGACGAGGGATTGAGACCCATAATGGACTTGCGCGGTTTGAACAAACTCCTCAGGAAGGACAAGTTCAAGATGGTTACTCTCTCTCAAGTCCTCCAGGCCCTTCAACTTCAGGACTGGTTGGTGCCTCTCGACCTCAAGGACGCTTATTTTCATGTGCCGATCCATCCCAAGCACAAGAAGTACCTGAGGTTCGTGGTTGGCGACTCGCACTTTGTTTCGGGTCCTGCCGTTCGGATTGACCTCCGCCCGAGGGTTTTCACCAAGCTCATGGTGGTGGTGGCAGTGTATCTCAGCAAAGGGGGGATTCACGTCTACCCCTACCTGGACGATTGGAAGATCAGGGTGCGCTCTCCCGTACAAGTCCTGGATCATCTGTCCGTCACCTGCCACTCCCTTCACAAGCTGGGCTTCTCCCTCAATTTAAAGAAGTCCCACTTGACGCCAACTCAGCGGCTCCAGTACATCGGAGCATTGCTCAGGCACATCCCTGGGGCAGTGTTTTTCCTCCCCCAGGTGAGGGCTCACCACATTCAGCAGATGGTGCACAAGTTTCAACATGCCCAGAGTTTCCCAGAGTTCGAGTTCTTGAGGTTGCTCGCCCTCATGGCATCCTGCATTCTTCTGGTGCCAGAGGCCAGGTTGCGGATGAGATCTCTGCAATGGGCTCTCAAGCTCCTGTGGTCTCAGTCCTCCAGCAGGATGTCGGACCCCGTTCAGGTGCCGCCCTCGGTCACCCAGGATCTTCTATGGTGGGCCGACGAAGGCAATCTGATGAGGGGGGCTCCATTTTGGCTACCCTGGCCGGAGGTGACGATTGTGACGGGCGCATCCCTCATGGGATGGGGAGCTCATGCCAACGAGTTGACAGTCAGCGGTCGTTGGTCTCTGTCGGAGTCGAGACTCCATATCAATCTGTTGGAGATGAGGGCCGTCAGGCTTGCCCTGAAGGCTTTTCTGCGACTGTGAGAGGACAGAATGTCCTGATTCTGACGGACAACACGGTGGCCATGCACTAGCTCAACAAAAAGGTGGGGGCAGGGTCACTTCCTCTGTGCAGGGAGGCGATGCAGCTCTGGTTCTGGGCCATCCAGCAGGAAATGTCGATCTCGGCAGTTCATCTGGCCGGAGATGAAAACGAGACGGCGGACGCTCTGAGCAGGCAGAGCACGATCTCTCACGAGTGGGAGCTGGTTCAGGAGATTCTCCTGGAGATCTTCGCCCTTTAGGGGACCCCTCAAGTGGATCTCTTTGCCTCCAGTGTCAACCGGAAGTGCGAAAGGTTCTGCTCGGGGGAATTTCCTCCAAGAGGAGCCTTAGGAGACAGTTCGCGGTGGAGTGGTCCTTCCCACTGCTTTATGCGTTTCCTCCAGTCCCCGTCATCCCGCAAGTGCTGCAGAGGTTACGGAGGTTCGGTTCCCGGATGATCCTCATTGATCCGGCATGGTCCAGGAGGACGTGAAACCCGGACCTTCTCAACTTGTCCATCTGCCCTCCTCGTCGTCTTCCCTACCGAGACGATCTATTCTCATGGGAGGGGGGTCAGGTTCTCCATCCAGAGGTCAGATCCCTCAACCTTCACGCTTGGCTACTGAAAGGTTGAGGTATAAGGATTGGGACCTCCCTGAAGACGTGATGGAGGTGTTGCTTTCGGCCAGACAGCTGGCAACAAAGTCCCTGTACCGTTGCCGTTGGAGAAAGTTCTGCGACTGGTGCAGGGGTCAGAATGTGGATCCTTTTTCATGTGAAATTCCTGTCGTTCTGTCTTATTTGCTTTCTTTGGCCCACAAGGGCCTGCAAGTTGGTACCATTAAAGGTTATCTGGCGGCGCTGTCTATATTTAAGTGCTCATCTGAGGAGTGTTCTTATTTTAGAATCCCTTTCATTTCTCCGTTTCTGAAAGGGCTCACTAATGTGTTTCCGCCGTCACCTTTCCAAGTGCCCGGTTGGGATCTGAACCTTGTTCTCAAGTTTCTAATGGGTGCTCCCTTTGAGCCTTTGCATTCTTGTCCTTTGAGACTGTTAACCCTTAAAACTGTGTTTTTAGTTGCGGTCACTTCCGCTCGCAGAGTGAGTGAGTTACAGGCACTTTCAGTCAAGCCACCTTTCACTCTGTTTCATAAGGACAGGGTTGTCCTTAGAGTTCGTCCTTCCTTTCTTCCGAAGGTGGTGTCGGAATTTCATTCAAGCCCGAAGGTTTTTCTTCCAGCATTTTATCTTCTCCACATCCTGGTAAGGAAGAGGAGAGGCTCTATAGGCTGGATCCTAGGAGAGCTTTAAGCTTCTACATTTCACGCGTGTCCGGGGTCAGAGTGGAGGATCAACTCTTTATTGGTTACGCTGGAAGGTGTTTGGGACAAGCTGTTACTAAGCAGACTTTGTCTCGATGGATCATCTTGGCAATTTCCGAATGTTACCGCTTGGCGGGTAAGGACCCTCCGGTAGGCTTACGGGCCCATTCTACCCAGGGTATGGCTGCCTCTACTGCCCTGCAGAGGGGTGTTCCTATTCGTAACATCTGTGATGCAGCCACCTGGGCTTCGGTCCATACTTTTGTATGTCACTACTCCCTCGATTCTATCCGGGGGCAGGATCTGGCCTTTGGCAAGGCGGTCCTTTACTCTGCAATTTGATAGGGCATTCTAAATTTGTATATTCTAAATTCTTTTCCCACCTCCTTACGTTGGTACTACTTTGGGAGTCTGTCATAGATATGCAATACGTTGGAGGACCCAATCCCCTCGAAGATCAAGTTACTCTCGTACCTGGTAACGTTCTTTCGATGGGATGGTCCGACGACGTATTCCATATCGCTCCCTCCCTGCCTACCCCGCTACAGAATTTCTTATGCGATTGCAGCTTACGTTTCCGCAAGGCTTTCTGTGGTCATACTGGCAGAAGATTGGTGCCACACATTCTGGAAAAAAACTTAAACCTTAGGCTACGGGCGTCGTGCGCCCTACTTATAACATCCGGTGCCGTCGGAGGAGGTCGTCAAGAACAGCTTATCGACGTCATCGACGCAGGACGTAGACACCGAAAGATTTTCCGAAGCAGCACAGCTGTGGTGATTACTGTCATAGATATGGAATACGTCAGAGGACCCAATCCCCTCGAAGAACAAGTTACTCTCTTACCTGGTAACGTTCTTTCGATGGGATGGTCCGACGACGTATTGCATATCGCTGCCAGCAATCACCACAGCTGTCATAGATATGGAATACGTCATTCAACCATCCCATCGAAAGAACGTTACCAGGTAAGAGAGTAACTTGTTCTTCTTGCCCTTTCTAATTCATCCTGATCAAACAGGGTTTGTCAAAGGTTGTAGTTTGTCTTCTGATACAGAATATTTTTCAATATTTCATCTCAAGTACAAAAATCTATTATTCCCCCAATCATTCTCACCTTGGATACTGAGAAAGCCTTTAATAACCTTTTCTGTCCATTTTTGTTTAACAGACCGATTCATGGAATGAATGTGCGCTGAAAATTTCGGCGCAGGCGTGCGAAAACGTGCGAATCGCAGTGAAAGAGCGAATATCGCAGGGAAACCAGCGCACATCTATTCATTGAAGTCCGTGCGCGAGTAAAATCTGGGATGTGCGCTGGCGCACAGGTCATCTAACGGCGTGCGCTAAGGCCACAGCGAAAGCGCACATAGCGCGGCGCACATAACAAAAGTAGGCGTAACACGGGGCGTAACACTCAGAATGGGGAACAACTCGTGAAAATGTGGGCGTCATGTGGGAAGTACAGGAGGCAAGTGCGCGGAACGCCCACACGCTCGCCTACAACACGTATTCATGGAATCGAATAGGGCAAATCAGCGCACGGGCAAAGACGCGCTCAGACCCAAACCCGTCCGCCACATGAAGACAGGCGGTAGCGTCCCTGCGCTGGAAAATAATGTGCGCCAAAATGTGCGCTAACAAAAAGCACGAATATACATCTCTGATGAATGTCCCATACCGTGGCCCCCTAGGACAAATGACGTGCTAAGGGGTACGCGACAAACAGCTGTGTGAAAAATAGCGTGTGCGTGTATTTCGGGGGTGCGCGGGAAGTCTTACACGCGATCTGGCCCGGGGGAGCGGGGTACGTGTATTTCAGGGGTGCGCGTGAAGTTCCACACGCGATCGGGCCTGGGGGAGCGGGGTACGTGTATTCCAGGGGTTCGCAGGAAGTTTCACACGCGATCGGGCCTGGGGGAGCGGGGTACGTGTATTTTAGGGGCTTGCGGGTAGTATCACACGCGATCGGGCCTGGGGGAGTGGGGTATGTGTATTTCAGGGGCTCGCAGTAGTATCACATGCGATCGGGCCTGGGGGAGCGGGGTACGTGTATTTCAGGGGCTCGCGGGTAGTATCACACGCGATCGGGCCTGGGGGAGCGGGGTACGTCTATTTCAGGGGTGCGCGGGAAGGTTCACATCCTCGCCTACAACACGTATTCATTGAATCGAACGGGGGCAATCCGGAAACACGTACGCCAGCAGGAAGCAGGTGTACGTCGACCCGCACAGCATAAAAGTGCGCGCAAACAACAAACAAGCTCAGACGCCACGATGAATATACTGTTCCTAGCAGCAGTGGCCATGGGATACCGCAGGAGGAGGAGGAGGATAGTCAGGGCCAGAATATTTAAACCCAGAACCAGCCTTTTTGGGATGCCTGATGACCATGTGTATGGGAGGTACAGGTTCCCACCTCACATCATACTCAACCTGGTCAGTGAGTGGGAGGATGACCTCACATCACCCACCCTGTGCTCACAAGCACTCAGCCCCCTGGAGAAGGTCCTTAATGTACTGCACTTCTTGGCCACTGGATCATTTCAGCGAACAAGTGCCATAGTGGGGGGGGTGTCACAGGCCACGCAGTCACGCTGCCTACACCAAGTCTTGGCCATCATCACTGCACGCCCATCAGTCCGCAGGCACATATACCTGCCCAGAACACCTGCTGAAAGGCAGGCTGTCGCCCAGGATTTCTACGGGGTGGCACAATTCCCCAAAGTGCTAGGTGCCATTGATTGCACCAATGTGGCTCTACATCCCCCCCAGGGCAACTGAGCACATCTATAGAAACCGCAAGCACTGGCATTCCATCAACGTCCAGGTAGTATGTGATGCCAAGGGAATCATCACCTCAGTATATGCCAACTATCCAGGGTCCACCCATGACAGTTTCATTTACAGAATGTCAACCCTAAACCGGGACCTAGAAGCTGGGCGGCATGGCGATACATGGCTGCTTGGTGAGTATAAATGCCACTGCGCGTGCATGCATTTCAGATACTGAGTAATGTCACAACCCCACTAATGATATCCATCACCACCTCCCCAGGGGACAGTGCCTACCCTCTCAGCACCCACATGATGACGCCAATTCGGAACCCCACCACGCCACCCCAGGTAAGATACAACACAGCCCACATTGCAACCCGGGGCATAGTGGAGCACACATTCGGAGTGCTCAAGTCACGCTTTCGCTCCCTTGACCGTTCTGGCGGGCAGCTGTTATACGCTCCCCCAGTAGTGTGCAGGATCATAGTGGCAGCATGTGTCCTGCACAACGTTGCAACACGCCGGGGCCTGGCCGTGGACATGGTGGTGCCCCCACAACCACATGCACGCCCGCTGCGCATGGGAGGGGAAAGGGCACGGGGTGAGGCAGCCCGTACGCAGCTGGTGGCTAATTACTTCACCTAAAATCACACCCCTGTGGAGTGCACACAGCCCTGGCACATACCATCTGACAATCAATGATGACTCAGTCTGACAATGATGATGCCTCAATGGACAGTCAACTGTCACAACCATACAAGCCTGAGTTGTACATCTGGAAGTGTTCCATTGTGTGCTTCCCTACCTACACAAACACCACCAATGCTGTGTCATCAAAAGACACACTTCTGTGCTGCTAAAATCATTACCCCCTTGCAAGATACAACATGACAACAGTGCCATGTCACCCAACCCCTCCCCAGCACCGCCACCCAACACACCATGGCATGTCATGCTATGTGAGAGCAAACAAAGTCATCCCCCAAACAGGACACGTGTCACAAAGTACAGTGTCCCTAATGGAAACTGGCCACACACAATATGCTCCCATTAATGTAGAACTGACAACACACATGACCAAATACTTACCACACTACAATGCAGCTACCCAACCCCAAACATAGCATAAACATGACAGTACTAAGGTAAAGGATACGTAGTCTTACAACATGTTATGCCAGCACATCGACCATTTCCAACTGTACAGTGTTGGTGCCACGCACATCTGTAAGTGCACTGCTTACAACATGAACTCCATCTCCAAAGTAGACGGCCTTGTGAAGACATGAGGAATGAACCTGCAAATTAGGAGGGGGACATGGATGCACAAGCACACATCAATACACCATGCAGTGTACAATACAACAACAATATGCACTAGGAATGTATACACAGTATTGACTACAGACTGCCCACACATGTCGTTGGAGTCCAACGTCACTGTGTAAGTCACTGTCACTTGGGCACACCCTTTGCAAGCCCATGGAAACGGGAAGCAGGAGGGGTGTGTGTCTCACGAACCCAAGCATCTACCCCCAACTCAGGACAAGCCTGCATGTGCCCAGCCGGAATACAGTGGATGCCCACGGGAGCCACACAAGGCAACACACTGCAACAAAAAATCAAAAATAAAAGATGGCCATGTGGTGGCCAGGGGGGGTGGAGGAGGCCACCCAGGAGGTCCGAGGACAGGGTGCACACCAACAGCCACCTGTGTGGATGTTGCGGAAAAAAAACACCTCCATGGGCTCATGGCCTGCACGGCTACGCTATTGTGAGAGAATCAGAATCACTGTGGTCGCTCTCTTCACCCTGTGCTGCTGCCGCCACAGGAGGTGGTGGTGCTATGGGAGGCAGCCCACGCAAAGCCCTAGTCTGGTTCTCCATCGCAGCAAGCATGCGGGTGTGGAAGGTCTCGTTCTGGAGGAATATGGTGCAGAGATCCCCATGCACCACCTGACGTGATGCCCGGACCTTCCCCCGAGTTGCCTGCATCTCTGCTGAGAGCGTACGTGTGACCCGCTCCAGCAGCTGTTCTGTCCTCGTGACAGTGGAAGCCTCAAAGTCCACAAGAGTCTGCCTGAGGTGATAGACTTCTACCCTCTGGGCTTCCCTCTGGCCCAGGGACTCTAAAGAAATGGCTTCCCGCAGAGTGTCCAGGGCCGCCCGTCTGTCCCTGTTGGACGCCAACATGTCCTCCCTGAGTGATTGGCAAATGGAGTCTGTTGCCTGCTGTAGTTGCCCCATCTGCCTTTCTGGGGGACAATGGAAGTGCTGAAAGAAGAGGAAGTAAGAGGATCCAGATTGGGAGCCCTCCCGTCCCCTGCACACTGTATAATATTGTCAACAAAGACATTCAATAAATTACGTACAATTTTGCATATGCGGTATGATCAATAATAATCAAAAGAAATCTCAATATGAAGAAGATAGAGAAATTTAATTTTGACAAGAACAATGTACAATAGTCATTATTGACTGTCGGTCAATAGGCATCAAAAATGCAAAACAGCAAAGAAAAGTATCCATAGATTAGACTGTGCTTGGCTGACGCATTTCGAGGTGAAATCCTCTTCTTCTTGAGCCTATTAGCACTCTGACACAAATGAACTGTTCAACAGAAAGTGGAGAAAAGAAAAGGGTTTTTACAAAGGAGAAATTGATATTTTCCATAATTCTGTATAACGAGCATCACATAACACATGTTAGAAGAGAAATAAAACCAGTGCCGCTAATTAAAAAGCAATGCTTTAAAGAATTGGTCAAGTGATAATTCTCTACCGAACTGTACATTCAATGCATAGTTCCTAAATCACATATTTCTACTAGCCACTGTTATGGAGAAGGAGGACCCGGTGAGCACCAACTCAATAGAACACTAATTAGGTGGACAATGGAAGTGACCACCCTCTCCATGGCTTGAGCCATCATCTCAGATGATGCTGCCTGTTGGTTTGCCATACCGTATATGGATTGCTCCCATGCAGTATTGCCTGGTGGCGGACGGCCACCGCGTTGGCGGGCACCACACCTGTCTGGGGCAAGGCGAACTGCGCCTTGCTGTGTCGGCACTGCCTGAGGCTGCATGACTGCATTCCCCCTCTGATCTGCTGGCCGAGGAACAGGATCAGATGTTGTGGAGTGTGGCCCTGCATCCGTAACCACCAAAGGCGGACATACCAACACTGACATCCCCATAGTGGGCTGTACCGCTGGTGCAGGTGGGTCGGACAGAACAGAATCCCTTCCAGAAACACCTACCTGCGAAGCCACATAGGTCTCATCATCCGAATCAACACCTGAATAGAGGTCCGGGGAGGTGCACCCAGAGACACCCCGAGAGATAATGGTCTGCAGCAAGAGAGGGTTCTTCCCCACTGTTGCCCGGTCGTGCCTGAGATCCCTCCTGGGTCTGCACCATCTCCTCAGCCTCAACAGCATCAAGTGCGTCATCCCCTGCAAAAACATGAAAGACAAAAAATGGAAACGGACATTAGCACCATGGCACACAATTAGGCCTGACAAGCTACAGAACCAGTACTTGATTGACACATGTCCCACATGACTATAACCCTCTCATGCATGCACTGTCACTGAGTTTGAAGGGGAGGCACATGTCAGACACTGATGACACCAAGATGGAAGAGCAACACATTAGCTGCATGCTGGCTAGCAGTGCCATCACACATTGGCCTGTGAGTGCATGTCCAATCCACATACATGACACATGCCATCACACAGATGGCATGTACCATAGGCACTTCACATATGTGACAATAGGGCTGAGAAATGCGTAGCAAAAGTGGGGGAATTGAAACAACCAGCCTGAATGAACACAGAAAAATACGGAACAATGTTGCTGCAAGATGCCACTTCAAGGGCAACTGGTGTGATGTTGCGCAAAATGTCTACTGTGGGCAGAAGGGATACTGTAATACCCAAATCCAGGGCCACAGAATGTTTTGGATGAAGCACATGGGTGACCCAAACCACTCAGGCACACACACCCTCACCTGGCACTCAACCAGAACCCTTCACACACACAACATACACATGGATCACACACACATGCATGTGCACTCACGGGACAATGCCTCGTAATCTGGCAGTTCTCCCACACCTTGGATCTGCTCCTCTGTGACGTAGGCCCCAGCAACATGCTCATGTAGAGTGAGTTCAATGTCCTCTTGTCGAGACCCACCTCCAGTCACCAGAGTTGCGGCATGACTTGAGGCCAGCTTTTTCTTTACCCTGCGCTTAAGGTCGTTCCAGCGCTTGTAGCACTCACCAGCTGTGCGCCTCACAATCCCAAGGGCACTTATGCTGTCCGCGATGGTCTGCCAGTGTGCCTGACAACGAGCAGGTGTGGTCTTACACCCTGAAGTGATCAACATTTCGCCGTCATGTGCGGACACATACTGCACAAGTGCATCAAGTTCGGCATCATTGAAGCTAGGCTTCCTTGGCGTGCCGGACTGCGTAGCCGTGTCTGGGATATCAGCCTGTAGTGGACAAGCATTCTTCCTCTTTCTTTTGGAAGGTGGTGGGGATCGTGAGTGGCTTACACCGCTCCGGGCACCAGGGGCAAGAGCACCGGTGGACTGTGTAGTAGTAGTGTGCGATGGCACACTGACCATAGGACTTTCTGCAGGCATTAGCTGAAGTGTGATGTTGGCAGGGGGAACCTCAGTCTGATGGACCGGGACCAACACTGTCCTGGCTGGGAGAGTCAGAGCTGGGGTGGATGGAGCTGCAGCTGCCCCTGCAGCCTCCCCACCCTGCCTACTCGGGGCAGCAGATGACATAGCTGCCCCTGATCCACGTGGCCTGGTGACACCAACTTGCACCGCCACACGTGGCCTAGACTTGGCGACCTGGAAGTCAGCCTAGGAGTCACCCTTTGCCAGGTCAGGTGCCACAATGGGCCGGTCCAACAGGTGCCACAATGGGTAGGTCCAACACAGATGGTGTCAGCCACGTTTCCCTCAACCATGGGGGGGGCATGGGTGTCCCTGACTGGTCCTCCACACATGGGGGTGATAGAGGTACCCTGCAAATCCCAGCCACGTCCCCTACCGCGCCCACCACGCCCATCTCTTGAGGCTCGGCCACCTTTGCCACCCTTACCGCTTGGTTGCCTCCCAACCATGGCACTGATCTTGTTGTGCATATGGGAGTTGCAGTAAACTATTGTCCTGGGCAATTGGGGGTCAAAAGGGTAGGGTACTAGATGGAATTCGTACCCTAGTGCTGTAGCAAGGCTGTATGTGACCCCTGGGGAAAGATGACGGGTCACGCAACGCACAGGCATGCCAAATACAGAAAATAACGTGCACGCAACCCCTCGTAGACCACGTGCGTGGGAAAATGAACCCGCACTACGCTGTGGCACCCAGAAACACACAAATGAACGTACGCGTGTTACACGCAGCCTACAATGACCTCTGAAGGGGTACGCGACACACGGGGCAAGCACAGTTGGTAAATAGGTGCGCAACTCACCGTCTGTTGGCAACACCCCCGCCAAAAGAAGAATTGTACGCTGTCTGAGGAGACAGGACAAAAGAAGAAGTGAACGCTGTTTGAGGAAACAGGCCCAACAGAAAATCAGAAAAAAGCTGTCGGAGGCAACAGGGAGTACGAACTAGAAACGCTGTGAAGTAAATCGCGTGTGAACCGACAAGAAGTACAGAATTCACCCACTCGTTCTCCACGAAAAGCACGTACAAGGAAATGACGTCCTACACGTACCTTATGAACCGGCCCACACGTCCCACGTCACTTCAGCGTATATGCGCTAAGGCCCTATCCTCCAATTACACGAGCTGACACTCGGACGTGCAGTTCTTGGACGTGTAACTTGCACCCGTGTACAGGGAAACGCTTGCGCACGCACGTCACAGATGCGCTTACGCGCTAAGGGCCTTTGGTCCAATGAAATCGCGTACGCGTGCTGACGAGCTTACGTGCTTTTCCTCGAATTACACGCCGACGTGCAAGATTTTCACGTGCCAAATCACTCCGTATCAAGCTGGCCACGCGTAAGCACACGGAAGACCACGCTCCTGCCCAGAAGGCTGAATTACTGCCCCCCAGAGCCCCGAGCACGGTCCCATCTGCTGCTGCCTGCCTGCCTGCTGCCCACGTGCCCTGCTATTTGCTGCCTGCACATCAGCCAGGGGTGCAGTTGCTGTGACCACCCCTGCTGGAACCGAAGACTCCCGACTGGAGTACCATCTCGCTCCACAGCCCAGCCCCAGGACCCAGTTGCCCACCCACTCCTGCCTCTGGGGTTGCCATGTCGGGCACTACACCATCTGGCACCACTGGCAACCCCCAGCCAGAGAGACAGAGGGCCACCAGCTTCACTGCCACCGAAGTTGGTGTCCTGGTGGAGCAAGTCCTGGGGCAGTATGATGCCCTCTACGGAAGTTTGCGCGCCGACAAGGAAGGACGGACCCGGATCTGGATGGACATTGTGACTGCCATCAACGCGGAGGGGGTGGCAGTCCGCCTATTCCATCATGTCAAGAAGCGCTGGGAGGACTTCAGGTCCAGGACCCTCAGCAAGGCCCGGCGCCTCTTGAAGACAGCGGATGCTAAGGGGTGCCAGGGCCACCTGTCGGAAGATCAGATGAGGGTCCTGGAACGCATATCCCCAGCGCTCCACGTCCAGGTCCTTGGGAGGCAGACCCGTCTGGAGTCGAGCGGTAAGTGTACATGCATACTGATTGTATGCTGTGCGTGTGGTGGTGTGCCAGTAGTGTGCAGGTTGCACATGTGTTTTTTTCGGGCCATGTATGTACAGGGCCGTGAGGCTGACACATGCGAGGCCTCTCACTCATGTGTGACACATGGATGGTGCATGTGTGTGTGAGCTTTCATGCAAAATGCTGATGTGTGGGCACACATGTTTGGATGACTGTGTATGTAAGTTGGGATGGTTGTGGTGTCACACACGGATGTCGGTTCCAGCTGCATGTGTCTGCACCGTGTGCATGTGTGTGTATTTGACAAGGGTCAACAGTGATGCAACATGGATGCCTGGGACACTGATGTGTAGAAGACTGATTGCCAGATGTCACATGGGTGCAAATCACATCACTGTGACAGTTGTAGGAGGTGTACACATGCATGTGAGTATGGTGGCGTGTGTGTGTGTGTCTAGTGCACTCCTTGTGTTTCATGTGATGTCAGGCTCACCTTTGGCTGTTCATGCTGTTTGTATGTGTATGGATGGTGCTGGCTGTTGCAATATGGCTGTGGAATAGCTCATGTGTGTGAGTTTAAATGACGTGTGTTGGGGATTGTGATGCCATGTCTGAAGTTTAACAATGACACTCGTGTGCAACTGTCATGTGTGTATGAGTCCATTGTACAGTGCCCTGATGCCTGTCTCCTATCTCTTCCTGTCTGCAGCGTCAACTGATGAAGAGGGTGGAGAGGGTGCTGTGGAGCACAGCTGCAGGGATCGCACCGCCAGCCGGAGACGCAAGGCCCGGCTCCCCTCCCAGGTTGTCATCTCGTCGGGGAGTGAGGAGTCCGGTGCCGCGTCCCAGGTCGCAGCTGCCGAGGGGAGGTCCAAGAGGCGGAGGTCGGAGTTGGACTCCTCGGCAGCAGAAGGGGCAGCTGAGACCCCACAGGGTCTGACGGAGGAAGATGGCACAGAGTCATCCAGGTTGGTGGGGGGTTTGGTGGAGGAGGAGGTCGTGCAAGGGACAGAGATGGGGTCTGGAGGTGGGGATTCCACTGGTGCTAGTGGTGCAGTGCAGGGGCAGGGACAGGAGGCAGCACAGGCCGCCGCGGAGGTGCCTGTGTGCAATCCTGTCCCTGATCCTGTCACTGCATCATCTTGCACCAGCAGGGATGCCTATGTCCAGACCCGCTCTCAGGGAGGGGATTGGCTTACACCAACTGGCCTTCCTCTCCCTGCGTATGTGGCTGTCCGGCACCGGGTTGAGCCTGTCCTGGGTGGGGTGGCATTGCGTCAACGGGCCATGCGAGCTGACCTGCAGTCTTTTCATGAGAAGACTGCATGTCTTCTCGCATGGCTCGTTGACCCACTGGGACAGCTCACCAGGGCCGGATTCCTCAGTTTTCTGGACCTTCTTCCGACCCCCCCCCCTCAACTGAACCCCCTATGCTCCAGTCGTCCTCCATGCCATCTTCCCACCCATGTATCACCTGGGTACCCTGTGGAGCTGCCTCTGACCCTGCGGCCAGGCTGGTGGAGGACACATCCCTGCCACAGTCGGGAGTCGTACGTCCAGCAGGGCTGGCCACATCAACAACTGCACCCCAGCCAGAGGAGGATGTGCAGGCAGCAAGAGCCAGGGCACAGGCAGCGGCGCAGCAGCAACAAGGTGGGAGCCATGATGGCTCGGGGCCTTCATCGGAGGGGCAGGCATCGGCCGGAGGGCAGGAGGACCCTGGACGGGAAGTGTCTTCCGTGTGGCAGCGGTTGGGCCATGCGATAGATGCGGAGCGGCATCGGGCGGATGTCAGGAAAGGAAGAAGGCGATGGATATGGCAGGGGAAATGTGCACAAAATACACAGTAAACAACCTTGAATATAACAACGTGCATTCAATACCCAAGACTCGTGTATACCACTATATGAAAAGTAATGTAGGGTAAGCACTTAGAACCTCCTTATGACTGAAAGGAAAGTCGGCAAACTCCTTACCCACTATGCTATTACAGATACTGACAGCGCCAAGCCCACGTAGAGGGCAAGCAGGGACAGAATCTGTAAGCTGACACTCTAGACGGTACTGAATAAAGAATTTGGAAACAGTACTCACAAGGACCGGAATGACCACATGAATGCCAGTACTCACGAAGACCGGAAAGACCACTTGGATGTCCGTATTCACGAGGACCGGAAAGACCACTCAAAAGTCAGTACTAACCCACAACCCTGTAAATCAAACAAGAACCCAGAAGGCAGTAAAGGCAAAGAGTGAGGATGACTAAATACCTAAGCCCAAGTCAAGAGGCAAGAAGGAATAGTACAGTGTGGAAAACAAAAGATAATCACACAGGAGCTAGTTACAACAGCTTCCCACACCTAATAATAAAATAGGAAATAAATGTAAAAGTGTAAAGGAAAACATGGCATGGATCCCAATAGAAGGCAAGGATCAGGAGCAGTGAAAACGATATCAAAAGGGAAACTTTCCCGCCCATCCAAGGTGAAAAGGCAGGAAGCTAAACCTGTAAAGGAAAGATTAATGCAACAAGTCTTTCAGTAGCAAAGGACAATTTCTAGGAAACAGTGAACACAGGCAATTGGGCTACAGCAAAAGGAAAACTCAGAGAAAGGCTGCCTGCAGACAGAGAAAGGGATTTCCAAAAGGCAGAAATCAATTAGGCATACAAATACGAATTCCAGGACAAGGAACAAGAAACACTAACTAGAAACTGGGCACAAAAACTAGGAACCAGGAACAAGGGACCAGTCAAGACAGGAACGCTGCAACAATGACCAGCGCTGGACTGAAGCAGACTGAGGCTTTTAAAGCTGCTTAACGAGCACACCCCTCAGGCGTGTCGCCTGCTGCACCTGCAGCCACAGGTGTTGCCTATCCTCCACCCAGCCTTGTCCTGCAAGGGAGGAGGTGAGGCAGTGAGCCAGGCATTCTGGGAAGCATAGTCATTTGATTAAAGTAGCAGTAGCATGCTGGCTGCCAAAAACCTGGAATGGATCCGGAAGGGAAGTAATTTGGGAAATAAGGTTTTAGCGCTCCCAATTCATCAGGACTCTGTAGCATAAGGTTCGGAGGAAATGTCCAGTAGGGAAGAAACCCCAAAACATGCCCCCAAGTGGCGGGAACGGGAGCGAAGGGAGTGAGCCGTGACACTATACCCCCTTCCACGGCCGACTCCAGGCGGCCGTTACTCGCACAAAACATCTTCTTTCCATGACAGGAGCGCTTTGTCTTCAGAAGTGGCACTGACGGAAACGATGACCCACGGGCAGAAGCAGAAGGACTGGAATGAATAGAATCAGGCCGTAGTCTATAAGAGCCATAGGTGGGTTTTCGGTGAGGAAGAGACTCATGGGTCGAAGAAAGGCATGAAGGACTTGCAGGACCCGAAGCAGAGTTGGAAGGTCCAGGAAGCTTAGTCACTGGAAGAGGATATGCATACATCCTTGAGGAGAGAGGCAGGCTGGTGCTACATGCCTTAGACAACGGTAGAAGTTCTGTTAGCCTCACTGCCGAGAGTGGACACACAGGAGGTGAGGAAACAGCAGGTTTCAGGAAATGTTTATGTTCGGAGGAGGAAGGTGGCGGCTGAGGTAGAGGTTCGGATACTCTGTCATCCATCTGGGTAAAGGTTTGTGGTTGAAAGTGACAAAGATTCGCCTGCATAAATTCCTTGCCATGGAGGTCTGGAGATCCAATGGGTTGTACGAGGCTGGCACTCCCATTGACAGTCATGTAGCCAGTCAAGTAGCCACCTTGTTGCACGTGGGATACAACCGCAGGAACGTTTGGCATACTGATAGGAGTGTTAGACACAATACTCGGAACATCAGGCATACTAGCAGCGGGAGCAAAAACAGGCACATCTTGAACTGCAGCAGACATTCCCCTCCTTTGGCTACTAGCACCCAACTGGCGCTGCAGCTGGAGGGCCGTGCCTGTCCCTTCCCTCAGGCTCATGTGGGATCCAGCAACAAAAGGGTTGTCAAGCGGTTGATCCAAACCGGACTCCAAACGCGGACCGTCCAGCCCGCTATCCTGGTCGGCTACTCGTTCGGTGACTGAGCCGTGGTGGATGGCATCCGTCTCTCTCTCGTAATACTCCAGGCAAGTCCAGCGGCCTCGCATGTAAGGCCCTCCCGAGTCGTGAGCCGGCTTGATGTTTCTGAAGAGAGAGCTGGCAGAAGTCTCAGGCTCAGATGTTGCATATTCAGGAGGCGCCGATGCTACAGTCAAGTAGTTAGGAGAATTGTTTTGTGTACAAGGCAGACATTCTGGTGATCCCCCTGAAGCATAAGAAGGGCAAGATGGACGTTCATCAGTAAATGGTTGGGATTCAGGAGGAATCTCTGGAGCAGAGGAATATGCAGCAGGATCTGACAGTGTAGACAGGTACACCTCCGATATTGACAGCGAGGCGGAGCAGGATACAGGTCTCTCATGAACTGAAGCCAAACTAGCAGTAGGCTCTGGGACCGAAGACATGCACTTAGAATGTACTACCGGAGGCTCCATGGCTGAAGGATAATCTGCTGGATGAGTCACTGTAGCCGAAGACAAACATGCCAGAGGAAATTCTGAGGCTGAGGGCATGCAAGCTGGAGCCGTCTTGTTAGCTGAAGACAAACTTGTCAAGGTCTTTGGCTCTGACTGCGTACATGGTGAAGGCTCTTGGGTGACTGGCAGACATAGCACTCTTTTATTGATCGAAGATACGTGTGCCAACGATGACTGCAGAGCTGTGGACAGGATTATTGAAGAGTCAATGGTAGTAGGAGGACAGTCTGAAGTCCCAGAAGTCGACAGACACACTTGTGGTTCAGGAATGGAAAGCCCCTTTAAGGCAGTTGACCCCTTGGCACCAGTAACCAAAGTCTGAGCTGTACCCCTGCCGTCCCTCTCCTCAGTGGATGACACAAAGTCTCTTCCTTTGTAGAAGTCAAAATCAACCAGAGGAATCACCATAGTAAAGTCTCTGTTAATCAAGATTTCGTCAATTGACCATTCCTCTGTCTTAGCTTCTGAAAGTGGCTGATTAACAATCAACAGTTCAGGGATTGCCTGCCAGGTTTTTGGTTCAGTAATCTGTGGAATGAGTCCATCAAAACATGTATTCTGCACTGTCTTTGACTGCTCGTAGTGATCGAAATTGGCAGAAGGAAGAGCGAACACAGAGGTAGCATCGTTTTCCACATCAGCTTGAATGTCTACTTCAGTCTCAGCAGCTAGATCAAGGGCAGAACCTAAGCCTACAGTTGTGACTGATTCTGTGTATGCCACCATTGTGGATTGTGTTTGGAAATCAGAAGCATGTATGTGTTCAAGCTCAGAGTTATGACAAACTGCTACACAGGAAGCTTCAGGTAAAGGAGTGGCTTGTGAATCTTCAGCTAACAGCAATTCCTGACAAACGGTAGGACAGTTGTCAGAACCTGTGCCCCGAATAAGCGCTGTGCTTGAAAAAAGACTTTCACTCCCAATAGATCTCACATATTGACAAGTATCATGATTTACAAAAGTCTCCGCACTCAGGGACTGAACAGTATTCACTTCATCAACGGATAAAGTTGGAGGTGTATTCAGAAAAGACTGTAACATCTTATTCTCCTCTTTTAAGGAAATGTATTCTTGTTTTAACTCCTCAAATTCTGCTTTTAGCATGTCCCGCATTAACTGTACATCCCTATCAGTAGGCACAGGGGAAGGCATGGTGGCATCAGGGCTGGATCCTGCCCTAGCCATCTGGAAGTGCATTGATTGTATATTGTCATCTACTGCTTGCAGGTCTTGTGATCTATATTCTCTCTTACCAACGTGGTCTGTGTTTCTTTTAAGCAGACTATTGGCATCAGACCCCTTGGCATTAGTGACCACAGTAAGAATCTGTGCAGAGGACTAAGCTGTAGACTGAGGGCAGAAAACAGAAGATATGCAAGGAACCCCTCCATTCTTCATGCTTGAATCATGAAACTGTTCAATCTGAGGTAAAGCACAACCGGAGTCATGGGGTTCAATAACAGAGGTACTTGTGTGTATACATTCTAGCAGTGTGTTGTTTTCCACTGCTAAGGCTTGTGCGGACATAGACTCTGGATTAGAATTAAAGACAGAGCTAGGATCAGGCAATGTACGATGGGCCACCCAGTGGGAAAAATACTTTGCACGTAAATACCCATTCGTGTCAAGGAGTTCATTTAAGTCAGGAGCAGAGATTCGATTTTCACGGGTAATTGTAAGGGAAGCTTTCTGTATAAACTTGTTAGAGGCCTTGCTGCCTTTCCTTCGTAATCTGGCCATGTTCAAACGGGAACAACGGCTGGTCATTCTGTCAGGAAAGGAAGAAGGCGATGGATATGGCAGGGGAAATGTGCACAAAATACACAGTAAACAACCTTGAATATAACAACGTGCATTCAATACCCAAGACTCGTGTATACCACTATATGAAAAGTAATGTAGGGTAAGCACTTAGAACCTCCTTATGACTGAAAGGAAAGTCGGCAAACTCCTTACCCACTATGCTATTACAGATACTGACAGCGCTAAGCCCACGTAGAGGGCAAGCAGGGACAGAATCTGTAAGCTGACACTCTAGACGGTACTGAATAAAGAATTTGGAAACAGTACTCACAAGGACCGGAATGACCACATGAATGCCAGTACTCACGAAGACCGGAAAGACCACTTGGATGTCCGTATTCACGAGGACCGGAAAGACCACTCAAAAGTCAGTACTAACCCACAACCCTGTAAATCAAACAAGAACCCAGAAGGCAGTAAAGGCAAAGAGTGAGGATGACTAAATACCTAAGCCCAAGTCAAGAGGCAAGAAGGAATAGTACAGTGTGGAAAACAAAAGATAATCACACAGGAGCTAGTTACAACAGCTTCCCACACCTAATAATAAAATAGGAAATAAATGTAAAAGTGTAAAGGAAAACATGGCATGGATCCCAATAGAAGGCAAGGATCAGGAGCAGTGAAAACGATATCAAAAGGGAAACTTTCCCGCCCATCCAAGGTGAAAAGGCAGGAAGCTAAACCTGTAAAGGAAAGATTAATGCAACAAGTCTTTCAGTAGCAAAGGACAATTTCTAGGAAACAGTGAACACAGGCAATTGGGCTACAGCAAAAGGAAAACTCAGAGAAAGGCTGCCTGCAGACAGAGAAAGGGATTTCCAAAAGGCAGAAATCAATTAGGCATACAAATACGAATTCCAGGACAAGGAACAAGAAACACTAACTAGAAACTGGGCACAAAAACTAGGAACCAGGAACAAGGGACCAGTCAAGACAGGAACGCTGCAACAATGACCAGCGCTGGACTGAAGCAGACTGAGGCTTTTAAAGCTGCTTAACGAGCACACCCCTCAGGCGTGTCGCCTGCTGCACCTGCAGCCACAGGTGTTGCCTATCCTCCACCCAGCCTTGTCCTGCAAGGGAGGAGGTGAGGCAGTGAGCCAGGCATTCTGGGAAGCATAGTCATTTGATTAAAGTAGCAGTAGCATGCTGGCTGCCAAAAACCTGGAATGGATCCGGAAGGGAAGTAATTTGGGAAATAAGGTTTTAGCGCTCCCAATTCATCAGGACTCTGTAGCATAAGGTTCGGAGGAAATGTCCAGTAGGGAAGAAACCCCAAAACATGCCCCCAAGTGGCGGGAACGGGAGCGAAGGGAGTGAGCCGTGACAGCGGAAGAGGCACGGCTCACGATGGTCAGGGCGGAGAACTCCATGCAGAGGGCCCTGAGGCGGGCCAAGTGCCTCGAGGCCATTCGCAGGGACCTGGAGATCCCGATGTCATCGTCCCTGCGAACCCTCGGGGCCATGGAAGAGGACCGCCTCCAGGACATTGAGCAGGAGTTCGATGATGCCCTGGTTCGGGACATCAACCAGTGAGCCGTTGGACTTGCCCGCTACCCTTGTAAATAGTTAGTTAGTGTTAGGTTTCCTTTCGTTTTTTCTTCATTTTGGACCGCTTGAACACTGAACCACATTTTTGTATATAGTTTTTTTATTAGGTAGTAGTAGTTGGTAGGTTTAATTTATTGAGTTGGGCTCATGGACCCTGGATTCTTCGATTGTACATAGTTCTACATTAGATTCATCTTTTTTTATATTTTTCATGTGTTCACCATGGAGCAATGATTTTTACTTTGTTTTTAACTTTGCATTTTATTATTTGGACTGTGACTTTGGACACCATTCCTATTTGGATTTCTTTGGCAATTGATTTCTTGTTTTTCATTATTTACCGGACATGGACAATTTCTTTTGTTATTCCCATTGTTGTGTGTTTAATTTGATTTACGTTCATGTTATCTTTAATATATATTTTTTAAGGTGGTCAGTCATAATGTAGAATGCAATAATGTCGACAGTCAAAATGTCAACATTTTTTTTAGAAAACAGTGTGGAAAACCAATAATGTCGAATTTTTTCTACATTTTTTCGAATTTTTCGAAAAAATAAATATATATATAATTAAAATGTGTTGAGTATGAGGGGTGAGAGGGTGGTGGGGGGTGGCCGGGGGGTGTTGGGTGATGGGTATTACGGGGGGACCCCCCTAGTAAATGATACTCTTCTCGTTTATGTATTTATTGATAGTGCTAATTGACATTTTTTTTCGACATTTTTTTTTCTAAAAATTGACTTTTCATTATATGTATAGGTTTTCGACATTATTTTTTTCTACATTTTTTTCTACATCTTTGCAAGTCGACATTTTCTTTTCTACATTATGACTATAAACCATTTTTTAATACTTCCATTTGTGGTATTATCTCATTGGTTTCATGCATGTCATGATTTGTGTTTTGAGATTCACTTGCACCCATTGTGTGTGTGTGTGACGGACATGTGTTCATTTACATACTTGCCATTGGGGTTGTATCATGTAATTGCCTTTCCTATGTGGGCTGGGTAGGCTAGCCATAAGGGCCATGATTTAGGATCGTCATGACCTGGGGGCAAGGGGACATGAGCGGGTGCCTGCTGGCAGGTGCCCCTCACTGCTGGGTGGTGGGGGTGCAGGGGGACATGAGTGGGACATGAGTGGGGGCCTGCTGCCAAGTGACCCTCACTGTTGGGGGGTGGGGGTGCAGAGGGACATGTGTGGGACATGAGTGGGGGCCTGCTGGCAGGTGCCCCTCACTGCTGGGGAATGGGGGTGCAGGGGGACATGAGTGGGACATGAGTGGGGGCCTGCTGGCAGGTGCCCCTCACTGCTGGGGGGTGAGGGTGCAGGGGGACATGTGTGGGACATGAGTGGGGGCCTGCTGGCAGGTGCCCCTCACTGCTGGGGGGTGCAGGGGGACATGAGTTGGTGATCAGTAGTGCTAGGTGGCATGTTGCTTTGCTGGGGGCATGCCCATGGTGGATGGGCTGCCTGTGGGACATGACCAGGGGTGCAGGGTAGTTCCCTCTGGTGTGGGCTGCCTGCAGGGGCCGTGGAGGGTGCAGAGGGACCACCTGGGAGGACCCACACTGCCAAATCACGTGTAGGACTCCCCGGCAACCCAGTTATACACGTACCCTGCTGAAATTGCGTGTGAAACTTCCCACGCACCCCAGGAATACACGTACCCCGCTCCAACAGGGCCCTTTCGCATGTGAAACTTCATGCAAACCACAGGAATACACGTACCCCGCTCCAACAGGGCCCTTTCGCATGTGAAACTTCACGCGAACCACAGGAATACACGTACCCCGCTCCAACAGGGCCCTTTCGCGTGTAAAACTTCACCCAGGACCCCAGGAATATTGGCCCTGTGCGAGCGAGCGGGGTACGTGTATTTCTGGGGTTCGCGGGAAGTTCTACACGCGAAAGGGCAACGCACGTGCACAATACGTCACAGACGCGCTTACGCGCTAAGGACCTTTGGTCCAATGAAATCGCGTACGCGTGCTGACGCGCTTACGCGCTAAGGGCCTTTCCTCGAATCACACGCTGACGTGCAACTTTTTCACGTGCCAAATCACTCCGTATCAAGCTGGCCACGCAAAAACACACGGAAGACCACGCTCCTGTCCAAAAGGCCGAATCACTGCCCCCCAGAACCCCGAGCAGCCTCCCACCTGCAATCTGCTGCTGCCTGACTGCCTGCTGCCCACGTGCCCTACTATTTGGTGCCTGCACATCAGCCATCTGCAGGGGTCCAGTTGCTGTGTCCACCCCTGCTGGAACTGAAGACTCCCGACTGGGATACCATCGCTCCACAGTCCAGCCCCAGGACCCAGTTGCCCACCCACGCCTGCCTCTGGAGTTGCCATGTCGGGCACACCACCATCTGGCAGCACTGGCAACCCCCAGCCAGAGAGGCAGAGGGGCACCAGCTTCACTGCCACCAAAGTTGGTGTCCTGGTGGAGCTTGTCCTGGGGCATTATGATGCCCTCTTCGGATCATCACGCGCCAACAAGGAAGGACGGGACAGGATCTGGGACGACTTTGTGGTTGCCATCAACGCGGAGGGGGTGGCAACCCGCAACATCAAGCAAGTGAGGAAGCGCTGGGAGGGCTTGAGGTCCAGGACCCTCATGAAGGCCCGGCGCCTCGTGGAGGGGGGCTGGGGCACCATGAGTATCATCCAGCTGAGGGTCCTGGAACGCGTATGCCCAGCGCTCCACGCCCAGATCCTTGAGAGGCAGACCCATCTGGAGTTGAGCAGTAAGTGGCCAAGCATTGCCATGTGAGACAGGGCATGTTGCAGTGTGCTGGTTGTCTGATACTTGCCTGTATGTGTGACATAGGCCATGTACGTATGTGTGTGTGCAGGGACATCATGGTCATGCATGTGAGACCAGTAATGTGTGAACCACATGGTTGGTGCATGTTTTGAAATGCAACATGGGGAGCTCTATGCGGAATGGACACATGAAAGCATGCCAGTCACTATTCCTGGACATGGGTGGGGGTGAGGGATGGGTGCTGATGCCATGTACATGTATGGTGTCCATGTCTGTGTGTCTGACCTGCGTGTCTGTGACTTGTAAATGCCATGGATGCATGACACATGTCTGTGACAATGTTTAGATTCACTGATGCAGCCTAGTCATCCTTATATCCACCGTGTCTGGGGTGTACGAGTCCAGATGGATGAAACTACAGTGAGGTGTGTGCATGTGATAGGCATGACCCATGATGCATGTGAGTTTCAAACCAACATTGTATGTTTCAAGAGTCCCTTGGACATGTATGCTAATGTCCATGGCATGCACCATGCCTGTTACTGCATGCACTGACCCATGTGTTGTGTAGGGACATGATGGAAATGATGTTTGACAGTGCCACTCATCTACTATTGCTTCCTGTCTAGGGGACCATTGTACAGTACCCTGATGCTTGTGTTCTATGTCTCCCTCTACACAGCGCCAAGCGAAGAAGAGGGCGGAGATGGCGCTGTGGAGCAAAGCGGCGGGGATGCCCCCACGGCTGCAGCAGAAGGGGTGGGTGAGCCCCCACAGGGGCTTGCAACGGCGGAAGACGGTGTGGAGCCATCCAGGTTGGTGGTTTCCACAGAGGAGGAGGAGGCCGCTACTGAGCCGCACATGGGGCCTGGTGGGGGCATCCCTGCTAGTGCAAGTGGTGCAGTCCAGGGGCAGGAGGCAGCACAGGTCGCCGTGGAGGGGCCTGTGCATGTCACTGTCCCTGACACTGTGACTGCACCACCATGCACCAGCAGGGATGCCCCATTCCAGGCCCGTCCGCAGGTAGGGGGGCTGTCCATGTCATCTGACACTCCAATACCTGCGGACGAGGGGACCCCTGGCCTTATGGAGAAGGTCCTGATTGGTGTCTCGTTGCACACGGGTGTCATTCGTGATGAGGAGCGTGCTTCCCGGGGGGAGCATGCACGTCATCACGAACAGCACTGTGCCAACGTGGCCCAGTTGGGAGCGACCATGGTCGGGGGTTTCCTACATGTGTCGGGCACTCTGGCGACCCTCTCCTCCTCTGTGGAGGCTATGCGCCAGTCATTCTCCATGCCGTCTTCCGGCCCAGATGCCACCAGGGTCCCCTGTGGACCTGCCCTGACCAACGCAGCCAGATCGGTGGGGATCCCATCCCTGCCACAGTCGGGAGTCGGAGGTCCAGCAGGGGTGGACACACCAGCAAACTGGACCCCAGCAGATGGAGGATGTGACGGCATCATCGGGCAGGGCACGGGCATGACGGCGTCGGTGGATTCCATCAGCCTGGATGCCGTCGTGCTGGCAGAGGCAGTTGCGTTGGAGGCAGCGGCAGGCTCGACGTGGGAGGCATCATGGCTCGGGGCCATCAACATCAGAGGGGCAGGCATCGGCCGGAGGGCAGGAGAACCCTGGAATAGGAGTGTCTTCCGTGTGGGAGCGGTTGGGCCAGCAGATAGGTGCGGATCGGCGGCGGGCGGAGGAGGAACGGCTCACAATGGTCAGGGCGGAGAACTCCATGTGGAGGGCGCTGAGGCGGGCTGAGTGCCTCGAGGGTATTCGCAGGGAGTTGGAGCTGGACACTGCATTATCCCTGCGAGACCTCGGGGACAGTGAACATGCCCGCCTCCAAGCCATTGAACAGGAGTTCGATGATGCCCTGGCCCATGACATCAACCAGTGAGCTGTCGGACTAGCCCGCCGCCTTTGTATATAGTTATTTAGGTTTCATTTCTTTATTATTATGATTTGGAGTCCACGGACTTTGCTCCACTTTTTGTATATAGTTGTATTTTAGATAGGGTTTTTGTTAGGTTTCATTTGCTTTTGGGATAATGGACCCTTCAGACTTTCGTTTTCAATTTTCAGGACATGTATATACTTTCTTTTAGTCATATTCACATGGAGTAATGTTTTTTTATGCTTTTCATCTTTGGATTTCGTTCTATGGACTTTGGGGATGCACCACTTATATTTTTTAATTTTTTGTATTTCTTTTCTTGCTTGGATTTGACTTTCTTTTTCTTATTTCAAAAACTATTTCTTCTTTTGCATGTGTGCTTTTCATTTTGACATTTGTTATACTTTTTAATACATTTATTTATTCTACATTATTGGTGTGGTGTACAGTGATGGTTTGGTGCATGTCTCCATGAGCATTGGCACAGTCATGTGTTGCAACTGTGTGGCTCTGTAGGACATTTGCTGATGGGCATGCGGGTTCTTTTCAGACTATCATGGAATGGGTGATGTACTAGGGAGTGGGTGCAGTGGATCGTTGGGTGTCTGCACTGGGGGGTGGAGGGGTGGGATTTGGGTTGGCATTAGGGCCATGGGTCTGTATAGTCATGGCATGGTGTTTGGGGCACATGTGTGGGGGCCTGCTGGCAGGTGCCCCTGACTGCTGGGGGTGGGGGTGCAGGGGGGACATGAGTGGGAGATGTGTGGGGGCCTGCTGGCAGGTGCCCCGCACTGGTGGGGGTGCAGGGGGACATGAGTGGGGGCCTGCTGGCAGGTGCCCCACACTGCTGGGGGGTGGGGGTGCAGGGGGACATGAGTTGGTGACCAGTAGTGCAAGGTGACGTGGCTTTGCTGGGGGGCATGCCCATGGTGGATGGGCTGCCTGCGGGACATGACCTGGGGTGCAGGGTAGTCCCCTGTGGTGTGGGCTGCCTGCAGGGGCCGTGGAGGGTGTAGAGGGAACACCTGGGAGGACCCACACTGCCAATTCACGTGTAGGACTCCCCGGCACCCCCGTAATACACGTACCCAGCCCATTTGCGTGTGAAACTTCCCGCGCACCCCTGAAATACACGTACCCAGCCCATTCGCCTGTAAGACTTCCTGCGCACCCCTGAAATACACGTACCCAGCCCATTCGTGTGTAAAACTTCCTGCGCACCCCTGAAATACACGTAGCCAGTCCATTCGCATGTGAAACTTCACGCGAACCCCAGGAATACACGTACAGCACTCGCACAGGGCCTATCGCGTGTGAAACTTCCCGCGCACCCCTGAAATACACATACCCAGCCCATTCGCGTGTGAAACTTCCCATGCACCCCTGGAATACACGTACCCAGCCCATTTGCGTGTGAACCTTCCTGCGCACCCCTGAAATACACGTACCCAGCCCATTCGCGTGTGAGACTTCCCACGCACCCCTGAAATACACGTACCCAGCCCATTCGCGTGTGAAACTTCCCGCGCACCCCTGAAATACACGTACCCAGCCCATTCGCGTGTAAAACCTCCCGTGCACCCCTGAAATACACGTACCCAGCCCATTCGCGTGTAAAACTTTCTGCGCACCCCTGAAATACACGTACCCAGCACATTCGCGTCTAAAACTTCCCGCGCACCCCTGAAATACACGTACCCAGCACATTCGCGTGTGAAACTTCCCGCGCACCCCAGGAATACACGTATACCACTCGCACAGGGCCTATCGCGTGTGAAACTTTCCGCGCACCCCTGAAATACATGTACCCAGCCCATTTGCATGTGAAACTTCCCGCGCACCCCTGAAATACACGTACTCAGGCCAATCACGTGTGAAACTTCCCACGAACCCCAGTTATACACGTACCCCGCTCGCACAGGCCTTTTCGCGTGTGGAAGTTACTGTGAAACCCGTAATACACATTCCCCGCTTGGCGTTTGCTGTTTGGCAGTCTGGTAAACTGGTTTTGGGTTGTCGCAGACCTTTGCGATGGATTGGGGATTTTGATGCCTTTTCCTTGCGCGAGGGCGTTCTTGGGGGCGTAACTAGCGCTGCTGCAGGGTCGCTGCGCCACGGCTGGTTTTGGAGGCTAAAATCCATGAATATGCTGTGCGCTGAAATGGATTTTATCGCACGCGGCTTGCGCAGTCTATCGCACGGGAACACTGTGTGCCAGCCGCCTTCGCCACTTTTGTGCGAATTTCCATGAATTACCCTGTAAATCTCTCGGTTTCAGCCTGATATTTTCTAGATTCATCAAAATTCCTTACTCCTTTCCTAGTACACACATTTATGTTAATAATGATGTATCACAATCTTTTCCCATACTGATAGGGACTCGTCAAACCTGTCCTTTTATTACCAATGTATTGAACCATTTTTACAAAGCATTGAGGAATTTCACATGAGAATATTTTGGGTATTTCTATAGGTAGTAGTTCCATTAAGTTTTCAGTGTATGCCAACGATATCCTATTATATTTGTCTATTCATGATCATTCCATTCCTAATTTGCTTACTTTGATTAACTACTTCTTTAGTCTCCGATTATAAATGAAACTTTCACAAATCCAAAATGTTTCCTTTAACAAATGGATGCACACTTTCTAATATACCTTTATCTGGGATGTCTTGGTGCCCTACTTCCTTTCTAGAGATATTGATACAACTTTTTCTACAATTGTTTCCTTAGTCCTGAACAAAGTCAAAGATTTGTTTACTAAATGTGCACCATTATTTTTGACATGGCGGGGGCCGTCTTGGCTCTATTAAATGACTATCTGCCCTATTGTCTTGTATTTTTTATCTGTAATCCTGGTTTCATTTCCCTCCTCTTTCTTTAACAAGCTTGACTTGCTCTTATCAAAATTCCTTTGGAATAACAAAACTCATAGAATTGCACTGAACAAACTCAAACTTCCTAAGAATGTAGGTGGTGTCACATTCGTGACTTTCATGCTCATCATAGAGCTTTTATTCTTTAACAAATTGTTGCCTTCCTACATAATGAAAATGCTTAATTAATGCTCCTATATGGATACAAAATGAAACTCAACTAATTGCTTTATTTTCCCTATAATACTGCCTCCAAACCTCAACGTGGCTTAACATTAAACGTTTCCTTTATTGCTCTAATTCAAAATATTTTCTGAATCATCCCATGATATAACCAATATTAATAATATAAATATCTGGTATATTAAATGTATTCCCTTTAAATCTCATATCCCCCTTGTACATCTATGGTACTCCAATGGCATCACCCAAATAGGTCATTTATTTCAGAATTTGACTGCATTCCATTTCCACAATTGTGTGCTAGATTTAATTTGATTCCTTCAGATCTTTCATTTTATAGTCTTATCAAGTCTGTTTCGAACGCTTTACCTAATATTTCTAAAAAAATCTCCATCTATACTGCTAATATCTATTAACAGTTTCTCCTCCGAAGTTGTCAAATGTTGTACTATTATGAATGCGATGCCCAATAGAAACCTTTTGATTGCTAAAACTTAAGATTTGGAGGTGATGTGGAACTTTTACATCTCACACGATACTTGGGAGAATATTTGGAGAGACTGCCACACCACTTCAGTTGCTGTCAATCCTACTCAAGCCAAGTTCTTCATTTTACACTTACACCGTTTCTAATTTTTTTATTGTTATTTTTTAAAAGAAAATCTACCTTTCAATAGATACAAAGTAAATAGAAATAAAAGAAATATCAATTAGACAATTAAAAGGGAAAGGAAGAGTACACTATTACATGAACGTTTCCTATAAAAAAAATGCCTAAAGTCACAAGGTTGAGGGACCAAGTTTAGCACTGTCATTTTATGTGCAACACTTTTAACCAACCTATCCGACTGCTAGTGATTTTATAAAATGTAAAACATATAATATATAAAAGCAGAGTAAGTCTAAAAGTTGAAGCCTTTAATACCATGTCAATGATAAGAGCCCACGCGGCCTAGAGTGATAAAAGGCACAACTTGCAAGGGGGAGAAAAAGGAGTTAGGTTGGACTATCCCAGATCTAATGGTAATACAAATGTCAAAGCTGCGATACGAACACATATACGCTCACCATTAGAAACTTTGTACCATAACAAATCACAAGTAAGATTCAAATAGTCTTGAAATAGAGGTTGCAAGAAGAAGATTCTCTTTACTGACAATGAGGGACAAAGTTTTAGCAAACGCTCGAGTGTCAGGTTCCTTTTGGATTTTGGCAGAATCTGCAAAAGCTGTCTGCTCTGGCAATTTCTCTCCGATTGGCCAAGACCTCTCTTGTTGGCCACAAATTTAGCCGAAATCGAAGAAAACAATTCCTATATATCGGACAAGAGAACATCAAGAAATCAGATTTTTGCTTCATGGAGGCTCTTGATTTTGAAGTGTCCAGATTTAAAACATTGATGAGTCGTGCATTGTTGTCCGGTGAGAATCCAATCATGGCACCATCATTTCTGCTTGGTGAGATCTGTTTGGTTACAAGAAGCACGGTTGAAATGTCTGCAGCTTCCATAGCTTCAGTCAGTTGTGGTCTCCGGACTGCCATGAAATGGTCCTTGGTAGAATTCACACAAGAGGCCAAAGTATACAGCAAAGAGTGAGGGTCCTCAGCCAGCAAGCATTTTCTATACAGACTGCACAATTTCCAGACATAAGAAATGCCAAGTGAAAGCAACCCCAGTTTGTTCCTCACTATGCACATGGGTTGACTGGCAGGCAAAGATAGCACTTGCTTCCAGAATAGAACCTCTAGTCTCAAACAGAACAACGCCTTCTTCCAGGCTTTGGTCTAGGCACCATAGATGATGATTGGCACTACTTTCTGTTTATAGAATTTAATTAAAGGTTCAGTAGAGTATTTACATATGAATAATACGAGCCTGTACAGCAGCTGTTTGAACTTTTCTCCTTAAGTCAGCGCAGAGAAGTGATTATTGGTGTTTAGGACTAAATAGCGTTACTCGCTAACCATTTCCAAGCACGAACCATATAGATGTCAAATATATGAACATTTGTTAGTCTGGCGGTTGGTTGCGAGATCAAGATCTTTGTTTTTGCCAAAGTAATTATCAACCTGTTTGTGGCAGCGTATTGTTCTAGAGCTGTTAAAAGGTTTTGAAGTCCTTTTGGGGGTTTGGAGAGAAGATCATGATCGTCTTAATATAAAAGCCACGGAACAATACACTGACCGCATTTTGGATAATCGGAAATGATGTTTACAAAGTGGTGACGCATATCAGATATAAAGAAATTAAACAATGCAGAGGCTAGGATACAGTCTTGCCTGAGGCCTCTAAACGTTGGAATTGGTTTTGAGAGTCTACCATCTAAGGATAGTCAAATTTGGACTGATGTACTCGAGTGTAGTTGTGAGACCAGAGCCTGGATGTGACCATAGCAAAGCTTTGCTCAGTTTGTCCCACAGCAGTTCTCTGGAAACAGAGTCGAAAGCGGTCTTAAAATCCACAAATGCCATACGTACAGGCTGCTTGACCTGCTGCTCATGTATTTTTATTATAGTAATAATCAATAAATGAACGGCCGTGCCTAGCCCCGGGACAAACCCTGTTTGAAATGTGTCA
Source organism: Ambystoma mexicanum (assembly GCF_040938575.1). Classification (NCBI taxonomy): domain Eukaryota; kingdom Metazoa; phylum Chordata; class Amphibia; order Caudata; family Ambystomatidae; genus Ambystoma; species Ambystoma mexicanum. Next base: position 572,667,048 of record NC_090926.1, on the reverse strand, counting down.
TGCAGATGTTGACTAGTCATCCAGTGATTAAAATCTCTCAAAATCAAACACGCAGATAGTTTCCCTGGGGCGTCTAGTAGAACAATGGGCCGATAGTTCTGACCGCTTGCGATCACCTTTTTAAAAATGTGTAATAATGATGGACTGTTGCCATGACGGCGGAATTTGTTTTTGTCGTGCGACATTGGAGAAGATGTTAAAAATAATTGTGGCCCAAGCTTCAGGATGGGATTTCAGCCTCTAGAGGCACTTAATTTTGAGATCTGATCAATAATATCTTCTAAATCAAACTGAATGTTAGTGTCTTACGTGAGTACCTGTTCCAAAGCCTGTTGGCTATTAGGAGCTGGGGCATACAGTGTTCGATACTATTGCACCCAGACTTCTTCTGGCACCACATTGATTTGCATCGGAACTTGGGTGATGTGATTTGCATGATTTAGCAAGCTCCAAATTGATGCAGAATTTTTGGAGGCTAAAGCTTTTTACATTTGTTCCGCGTCTTGCTGCATAGTTAAGACTTTGTGAGATTTGAGCCAGTTCTTAAATTGTGTTTTCAGCTGTCTCACCCTTGAGATTCTGGTCTGAAGTGGCAGATTACTAAGATTCCTTATGCAACTAAGCAGTAGGCACTTTCTTTTATGCAACTAATGATCATAAGCATGTTTGTACCTATGAATCGGTTTGGCAAATGAAGACTGTCGCAGCTGAAAAAACTGCAACACAGCTACGTATAGAACATCAGACTCGATCACTTCTGGATCCAGCATTTTGTGATGATCCTGTATATATGTATTGAAGTTCATTAGGGTTTCTGGGGACCATTTAAATCTATTTCTGCCACCAGAGAGTTGGATGGCCAGCTTATAGTACTAAGATGGAGATAGAGAGTAAGACCATACACTAGTGAGTGAAAGCAGTTCATGATCGCTGTTTTCTTGAGGTATGACTTGGAAATGTTCAATAATTACGTAAATGTCTCTATCTGTAATGATTTCAGTAAAGGTTGATGAGGGCCAGCCCCTCAGATGAGGTTTTAATCTCGACCAGTTGAATGAATATATTCAGGGTGGCCCACGGCTCCAACAAAATGCCTTGACTAGCTTTCACTGCAACCAATAGGCCGGTCGCAGGTCTTCCTTTGGCCGGACTCTCTGCTTGCGGTAATGTGATGTTATAGTCATCCCAAATCGGGGGCTTAGTTAGCGATATTTCTTGTAGAGTTATAATATCATGGGCACTTAGCGGATTGATAATGGAAGTTAGATGTTTGAAGCCCCTAGTGTTCCTAGTGTTCCAACAAGCAAGCTTGCAGGTTCGCTGCTGTTTGGGCCTGAGTTGTTAATTGGAATTCGGGTCTTGTGACTGAGAGGTAAAACCTGATTTGAATGATTTCTACTTGCCAAAGTGTCTCAAAGGGCCCCTGAGTACAAGTAACTTTTAAGGGAAGATTATCTATGGTGTTAGGTCGTATGCACCCTCGCACTGGGTCCATCGGGCATATTGAGTTTAAGGTGGACATTCTTGTGCAAGTATAAAGCTCTCGCTTGCCATATGGTTTTAAGAACTATGCCAGATTGTATCCAGAGTCTTACGGCTGTCAGATCATTGTCATGCAGGAATTCTACTTGTGCTGTATCCGAGGAACAAAGGTCCTCTATGATTTGAGTATCGCTGAAAATGTTCACTATGCTTGTTCTGTTTAAATCATATACGGGATAAGATCCACCTCTGCACTGAAGAATTAGATGTAGTAAGATTGTGTGGATTGAAGAAATCTATTCTGTTGACTTATTGATTTCTGCTGCATACTTTTGGAATGATTAATAGCATTGCGCACTGAAGAGGAGTGTTCCTCCGGTCTAGGCTCAGGAGATGATGTCAAAATGGTCGAATTGGCTGTCACATTGCAATTCAGTACTGGCCACTTCAAGCCCCACTTCTCTTGTGAAAACTTGTCATGGGCAGTTTTGGGAAAGGCAGCATATATCACGACTGATTTTGCCATCTCATCACGCCTTCGCTCCAACGTAAGAAATTAGTTGACCTGAAGGGGCATCGGCTCACAAGCACCACCAAATCTTCCGGCGGGCAGGCCCAGGGAAGTTTGAGAGGAAGGCTCACCTAATTTCTTGTCAAGAAGTTCTACTTCATGTAGTAGATCGTCAACGGCTTCATAATGTAGTTCCCCTGTGACGACAGGAGCTGGAGCAGAGATTTTGACACTCTTGCAGGCTCTTTTAGCTCGAGCTAAGGTCACATTTTTTTTTGTAATGGCATTCTTACCTATTAGGGTCTGTTTACTCAGCATGGTCTGGGATTGAATGAATTGACATGAGCCTGACTGCGCCGAGCTCGATGGAGGATTCATATTTTTTGGTTTTTTTAAAAGTCGCAATGGATTTAGCAGCCGTTTTAGGCTTGGAAAAGATTGCGAATGCTATCTTGGCTGGCGGTATAAGCGCTGAAGCACCATCAGGAGGTCCAGAATCGGGGACTGCGATGACTGAATCAAGTAGCACAGACGAGGGAGAATTAATTTCTGTCCCCAGGAGAGCACCCCACCCCCACTGTTAGCATTCTACTTGGTTTGCATACAGCCATCGACCCATTGTCGTGTGGCATCTGAGAAAAATTTGTCTCGATCCAACAGCTTTATCGTCAAGGAGGTCTGTGATGTGATTTTCATATCTTGATTTTCAAACAACTTAGTCAAAGACAAAAGAGCCATGTTCATGGCCCGAAGCATCAATTCTACAAAAGGTAGTGTGTGAGTTTGAATAGGGGTTGGTCTGCGCGGTGAGGGGTGATTTGGTCTTCAAGGTGTGGGGTGAGCAAAAGAAATAGAGAGAGCAGATGAATTATGAGTAGAATTGGCGAACATAATTGGAGAGTGAGATAAATTAATCAGGCAGGGACCGGACAAATGAACAGGGTAGGGCTGGGAAACAATAACCTTGTCCACCGAGTTGGATAGTGAACTGGCTACGTCGGTTAAATCGGAGGAAATTGGCAGAGTAGCAACAGCAGTGTTCAAGCTGGTGTCAGTATGTACTTGAATGCTTGCATCAACTTCACACTGAATTAGAATAGGAAGCAGTGAGGGTTTTGTACTTGAGCTTGTGTTACAATGTGGTGGAATTTCTTATGTTCTGTTCACAGAATTAATAAAGGCCATGCTTTTTCCTGCAATAATCTTCCTAGCTTATAGTTAATATATGGAATATTTTTAATTTGTTTCTTAATTAACAAACCTTATTGATTCTTGTATCTGTTTATATATCATTACAATCCTCTCCCCTCCCTTTCCTTTCATCTCCATCATTGAGTCTGAACCCCCTGTTTGTCTCCCAATACCATTTTCATTGAATATACTTATATTTTTATTTTTTCAGCAGGTTCCTTTTAATGGGGTCCTGCTTTATTGTATTAAATTTGTTGTTACTTGAATTTGCATATGTAATTGTTTACATTTCAATAAAAACATATTCAACTTAAACAAAAATAGCAGCAGAATTGCAAATTAGGTCGTTTTTACTATTTATTTTCCATCAGCAAGTGTACCTATTTGGTAATCCTATTCCATAAGTAGTAGTGGTGGTACTGCTACCAGGTGCATTAGTACTACCATTAACTGTAGCAATCAACACTACCATTAATACTTGTAATAATACCACTAACAGTAATGCATATACTATTGTTAGGCACACATTGTCCTGGAATAGCCCACACTGACCAGTATGTTATGTTATGTTGGTGGGCATTTGTATAGTGCCTTTCCCCATTCGTATCGTCTGTGAGAAACCTGCAGGTGTCTCCCTGACTAGTCCCTGGTGATCTGTCATCCAGGTGGCCAGGACACGGCCATCGCTATTGGATCCAGTTTCTCGGGGTGGACCAGTGAGGGAGGATCACCTGGATGAGAGGTCCTCTGGGAGTGGAAGTGGGACACTGACGGGTGAGACGCGGTATCACCCTTCTTGCAGCACCTTTTCCCCATCCTACCACGTAGGATACTCAGAAATTCTACCCCTGTTTGATGAAAATACTGATACCAGAAGAGCTGCAAAGAAACGGTCAAAGTAGTCATACAGGGGTCTAGCAAAATCCTCTGTACAGTTGAAAGTCTTTGAGCAGCAAACCATTGGAAAAACTAAGGGGAGTGAATCCCATAGATGTGAGTAAAGAGAAAGAACTGCATGATTGGCAAAAGAGAAAGAACTGTGAGATTGGCAAAACTTGGCAAGAGTGACCTCGATGGAGGGATGCCGATAGAACAGGGCGAAGCCTGAAGTCCCAATGAAACGAGTGTTGACAAGAGTGAACCCGGCAGAGGGATGTCCACAGTGAACTGTTTAAAAAGACATTAAGAGTTGTGAATGCCACAGGTGAAATAGTTTTGAGAAAATGCTGTAGTGAACCTGACGGAGGGAGGCTGATATTAGAGATGGGTCTGAGCAGAGAAGAGGGGGGACCCAGGGGTGAAAAGTCATCAACCAACGTACATACAGAAAGGAACTTTTGTTTTAATATTTTGAACACATCAGGTCCTCGGAGGCAAGAGACTTTTTTTTGTAGAAAAGAGACTTAACCACAGAAGGTCCTCATAGCTGAGAACGGCACTGTCGTCTCCTGCTGGGAAAGCTAGAGCGTGTGCTGTGCTCAGGACTCCTGCATTGTCCCGTGCTCAAAACGTGGAGAAGGGAGACTCCCAGCTACCACATCCTGACTTATCATTTGTAAACACTTCTTTCTTTCTTGTGAACCCTATACCCACACTCTTTTTGTATTTAGTTGTAAGGATTGGCAATCGTTTTTAATTTTTTAGTATAGGACCATTTATTTGACATGACGCCACTAGCACTGCCTTATTATTATTTGATGGTCGTAGCTTGCTCCCATCTTAGATTTGGGTTTAGATTAGGCATTTTTCCAACCTACCTATACAGTTTAATAAACACCCTTGAACTGTCATCACTTGTGTCTGTCTTTACTGTTGCCACCATGAGTTCCTTACAGCTCTCAACACGCTGTAGATCGAACGCCCTTGGGGACCGGAGTCCAGCTAAGGGGAGTGTTAGGGAGAATTCTCTGTATAGGCTAATTTCCCAAACCTAGTGAGTCACCCAGCAGCTTGGCTGGATTTTTGGGGTTTATTTTTTTCTCCTGCTAAGAGTGAGACTCTTTTTCTCCCACTCTTAGGCATGATTTGAGAATGTCCTTTGACTTAGTAATGTGTTTTATGGGCTATGGGGTCTTTTACTCCATAGGGCTTCATGTGTTTTTGGTAAGTGTGTTACACAGCACCCTCAGTGCAGTAACACAGGGGTGTCATAGTGACCCCCAAACATAGACTCCATACCCTGGGACTGACTACTGTCTCCCAGGGCATGTAAAGTCACCATTGACTTTACTAGTCTTAAATCGTGAACAGAACCAGTACAAACCATCATAATGTGGAAGTACTGGTAGGGGTAATTAGATTGCCACTAGGTCTGTTTTTCGAGGGTCCACTGTGCAGTCCCCCCTCGTCGAGTTTCTGGCTGGTGGCAGTGGGTTACCACACGAAAAATTCCACCAGATTATTTCCTATGGGATTTTCCCATTCATTTTAAACGCACCACTTTTTTTGGTGCAATGTTAAAGATACCGCTGGGTTATTTATTTAATATTTATTCCCCGGTTGGGTCTTTTTGCCAGGACTCGGTTTTAAAATGGCATTTGTGTTCGCCTCTGTAACTCCAAGCCAAGTAGAGCCCTTTGTTCCACTTTTGGCGGCCTTCTGCACAGAAGCCTCCAAAGGTGGTGCCACTCTGTCTTGGTCTACAGGATGTGTGGGAGGGGGGAATAGGCACCCTGGACTGAGTTGCCTCGGCAACTCAAGTCGCACTCTTGTGTGATTGGCCCAGTGGTGAGCAGCCCGGCTCACCACTTAGCATGTTTGAGTGACAGCTAGGACTGATGAATGGGGGTTTTCTGCATAAAAGCAGGGCTTTGGGGACTGGAACTTCAGAAGTCGCCGGAGGATCTAAAGAATCCGAAGAGGGAGAAGCTGAGCCGACCTGCAACGCCGACACCACCGGTGGAGCCCTGCTGAACCGACTCACCACTTCCCAACGACAGAGAAGATCTTCTTCCTGGAGAGTCTTCTTCCTTTGAGCTGGTGGGGTTAACCAGTTCGCCCTCTTTTTGCCTTCCTGGAGCATCTCGTGGTCGAATCGCCGTGCCAAGCACCCCGGCGGCCGGATAGCCACGCTTCACCACTACCGCTGTGTGGGAGCGAGGGGCCAATGGGCCCCTCTCTACCCCCACTTCTCAGTACAAAACTGTAACGCTCACCTGACTCCCACGGAGGCGCTGGCCTGGTTCGCGCTGCTGTGACCTCTTCTAAGGTGATGCGCAGGGTTCGGAAGACGGACTGGACCGGGCCCCCAAATCTGGCTTGTCTGGCTCGCAGAAGTATCCTTCTTAGGGTCTGGAAGGACGAGCTCTCCATCGTGCTTCTGATGCAGGGGCGCGTTGGTATCAAGTTACTTCACTGGATTTTCGAATTGGTGAGAACCAAACTTGCTTGGCTTCCAGGTAAGTTTTTTGATAAGATGTTCCCCTTGTGTCCATGCATTAATGTACTAATGCTAGTGTCTTTTTCCCCATAGGGGCTGGGGTACGGAATGCCGGGGAACAGGCACCGACCCGAGATGAGAGGTGAAATCCTTGTAGAAATCAGGTAAGTCTTTAATGAGCGTTTTTTGGTAATGTCTTTTCATTCGCTCATTACCGCTGATGTCTCTTTTTCCCCTTAGGGGCCGGGGTCCGGAAATGCCAGGATGCGGCGCGGACCCGAAATGATGAGGGAATGAATCAACAGGTAAGTCTTAACGTGGAGATTTAGCTTTCCTTATTCCCTTCTCTCTCTCACCTTTTGTTCTTGTCTTTTTCTCCCTAGGCGCTGGGGCGTGACTGTGAATCCGGATGATCGCTGCTGAACATGGAAGCGCCCTGTAAAGGTGAGTGGAATGCGGCGCTGCAGCGATCGACGCGATGAGCTTTTAAATAAAAGTCTTCCTTTTCAGGATTGTCGGCGAGATGTCTCCGGGATGCGGATTTAGCAGGTAAGGACTTTTCCTTCTTCTGTTCTCTTCTTCTCTTCCTTTGCAGGTGATCCAGGATGCTGGCAGGCGTGGCAGAAGTCAGGATGCAGGAGCAGACACGGTGAGCGTCCAGCTGCTAGATGCAGAACAATGCGAAGCACGTGTGGCTGTTCGGGTGGGGTTTAAATAGCCTTGGAAGAAGTTCCAGGTATGTATCCTTCCTCCAATCAGGTATGTATCCTTCCCCGACCACGCCCGGATGGTAAATTAGTCCCACAGGTAAAGTAGTTCCTTTCAAGCCTCAAGGAGGCCGGGATCCTGCAGCATGGTCTGCATCAGGTAAGTGCACCCAAGCACTCCCATAATGAGTCCTTCCTTGGGGACTGGATGTCTGCTTTCGGGGATGCAGGGCTTGAACCGGCTCCCCGGGAGCGGGCATCATGACAAAAACTTGGACCAAGTGCCTCTAGTGGTGGGTACGCCCCTCGCCCTTATGCGATACTAACTTTTGGTTACATTCGCGTAGATGGGACCACCGAGCAGGACACAGGGCATCCATTTTTTGTACCCCCTTTCGACTCCATCTTGGTAACCAGGCCTCACTGCGATAGTACAAAATGCATCTCTCCCTATTGCCCCCGCTGTAGCTCGGAGCACATGGCCCCCACCCTCGTCCCCACTCCAACTGGAAAACTCCACAGCTCCATTCTCATGCTGAGGCCGGAGCTGCTTGCAACAAATAATAAATGTAACACATCCATTTTCCTCTGAGATCACTGCCCCGCATGTGAACCAACATGAGCCAAGCACATAGCTCGTTTATCTCCACAAAAGTGTCCTTGCCCTCTTACCCTCGCCAGTTGAAACTTATTGCCATTCTAACCCTGTGCCCTTGAAAGGCATCCCTTTCATGTGCCAGACTGCCAACCATGCTATGAAGCCCACCCAACAGACCCCCAACTAACATTAGACCGCTGTTGCAGTATATCGTGCCTAATACTAACAAGTGCCACATAGTTGAGATTCTTGTGAGACTAACCCTATAGTTCAATGACAGTATTAAAGTGGTCAAGGCCCTTAAACCTGTGACCTGTATAACCCAAATGTGTAGATGATATAAACCCCTTGAGTGATTTGTATAACGACATGATACACTACTGAGAGTCTTTTGATCAACTATTATTTAGTGCATGCAGTACTGGGAATGTATATTCTTAGCTTAGATAGTGATCACCGTGTTTCACAGCGACCTGACCTTCACCCATCCGGAGCACAAATGTCTGACGTCAATCCTCCCGCCAACCAAGTAACCAACCCGGAGGAAGAGATGATGCCCACACCCAAGACACCACCACGGCTGACCAATCCAGGTCCAGCGTAGCATCATATGTTAAAGATGTAGATGTACTATATAAATGTGTTGTAACCTTGATGTGGTCAGAGCGCTCTCAGAGATCTAGATAAACATTTCCTTGAACTCTCGCAGCCTGCTCTTTTGTGCCTTATTCCCTGCCCAGGGAGTGTCTGTTTTATTCATTTCACACGTGTGAGTCAGGGAGGGCACAAATACTGCGAATAAAAGGGTAGTACCTTTTAACCGGGAAACTCTGCGGCTGGTTTCTTCTCTGGCAGTGCAACGACCTCCAGCTTTCCTCCACGTTGAGATCTTCTCTTCCCCCGAACGAAGCACCGCTTGCACCCGCTGCCAGGAACAACTGCCCCCGCTGGAGCTTTCTCACCATTTCAGGTACTGTGTCCCGCCTGGTCTCCTTTGCAACAGACTGTTCAAGGTGTTCCGTAAATCCTTGACTCTCTATCCCGGGGTGACCTGGGGCCTGTTAACTAACTTTTCTGAACTGATCCAACCTTTTTGAACTATCTGCAAAGACTTTTAAAGTGTACTTCAACTGTGTGATCTTGGGCACATTCCACCTTGCTCTCTCCAAGAGTGGGCCTGGCCTATGAGCTTTTTGCTCTACAGTAGACTCTGCCTCTCTAGACTTGCTGTGGTTCTGTTAAAAGTGTTGGTATTGTGTGCTTTACTATTTCTGCCTTTTCTCTCCCTTTTTAAATAATTATTGGAGTGCCATCTTGGTTAAGCGCTCACCTCTGTGTTGATAATAAGTGGTGTTCTTTTCCTAAGACTTGTCGAATAATTAATCAGGGAGGTGTACATATTTCTAGTGACTGTGTTTGAACTTGCTTGACATATTAGTGCCAGTGTATTTTTTTACAAGTGTGTTTTTAAATAAATAATTATATACTTTTATACCAAAGCTCTGGTCAGTGTTTGTTTGTGCTACTGTATTTTTGTACCTAATGTGTATGCTCTATATACTGCCTAACTCTTCTTGAGAGAAGTCTGACTGCTCAGCCACAGCTACCAGGTAAATCTGGGTGGTGCAGACTGCTACCAATTGGGTTTACTGCCAACACCTGTAGTCTAAAACTTTTTGCAGTGGTCCCTAAGGGAACTGCACAGGTTTCTGCCTAACAGGGAGATAGAGCAGTACATTGTGCGTGTGTAAACTCTGTATGTGTGCATCTAGACCGAATTTAAATGGCAGATAGATGCATTCTAATGCTGGAAGCAGTGTGCAGGGTATGTGAAACAGGTAGTATGTGTGAAGCTAGGCTGGATTGTTACCAAACGTTTGTGAAAGATATCTTTCAGTTTCTTTGAATGGGCTTTGTATCTTGCGAAGGTACTCCGACAATACAAATGTAACATTTCTATAAAAATAAAAAAAGAAGCCCTGTGTCTCAGACTTTCGCATGGATGATGTGTTAATCTATTTAAATTTCGGGTGGATTTATATGATCTCAATAAAAGTAAAATGTTTTTGTCCTCAAATATTTTTTAATGTTCATTGTAAAAGTATTTAATACCTTTTTTATGTTTAAACCCCATAGGTGTTCTCAACTGCAGCTGATGGGCAGACCCAGGTTGAAATAAAGGTCTGCCAGGGAGAACGCGAGATGGCTGGTGACAACAAAATTCTTGGCCAGTTTACTTTGGTATGTAAACATTATTTCATGTGTTAAACCTCCTAGTTTCTTTATGATTTAATGTGCATCTCATTCATCAAAATCGAAATTAGTACAAGATATCTTTTTGATTGAAAACCTTTCCTATAAGTTACATATTTGGAAATCTGATGGAGGATGCCAGAACGCCAACCTGTACATTTTAAACAGTTAACAGCGCTACATGTTATCTGGTATCCTGTCTGTACTTTCTTATACATTTAAAAGCCCTTGCTTGTGGATGTTCTGAGACAAACAAGTTATTTACCTTTGGTAATGTTCTTTCTGATGGATAAGATCATTTGTCCTGTAGATTTCTAGTTTTTGAAATATACTCCATATACAGCGTATAGGGATCATTTCTTTTCAACAGCCACCAGGTGGTGGAATGCTGTTCCGTGCCGAACAGTCGCAGCTCCTTGACACCAAAAGTAACATCTTCAGTGTATATAAACTCTGAGCCATTGGTGTAATTTTCCTAATTTACTCTTTTTTTCCCCCTGATCAAATAAGAGGGGTGACAGAAATGATACACAGAAAAATACCAACTGTCTTGCAATATTGCTTAGATCATGGGTCTGCAACCTTTGGTCCTCCAGATGCTTAGAAATGCAAATCCGACCAGCGCTAGTAAGTGTACTCAATGGTCTGGTGTCATGGGAGTTGTAGACCAAAGCATCTTGAGAGCCATAGGTTTCCCGAATCTGCTTCAGAAGTTCACATTTCTCAGATGTGGACTCTTTGGTAGGAATTAACCTATGCATCAGTAAGAACGTTCACCAAAAGTAAATAACTTGTTCTGCTAATAGCAAAAACGTTCCCACTAATTCTTCATCTTTGAAAATCACCCAAAGCTATGCTGAAAAAAGCAGGAGGGAAAAGAGCAAACCGACACCCTGCACAAGAAATGTCTGAAGTACTGTCCAACCCCATCCTAGCTACCTCTTCTCTACCAGAGTGGTTAGGTGGTGATGCTTGGTGAACATGTTTGGGTAACCCCAATTTGCTACATGAGAGCTGTCCAGCAGCAGAAACCTTTTTTCAGAATAGAGGTAGCTGATTGACGTCTTGCAGATTGAGCTCAGAGGCTGTTGGCAAGATTTTCTTTAAGTGCTCTGGTTAGAGTTTGAGAAGACCAACCTGTAATTTATGTGGCAAGCCTCACCAAAGGGTTGGTAATAAAGTATAGCCTTCATTCAGTCATGTCCTCAAAAATATAATCTAAAAATGTATGCATTAAAGTACAATCTGCACTCAACTGTTGTAAGTACTAAAAATAGTGTCACGTCTCTAAAAACCCACATTAACAGTTTAAATTTAAAAGTATGCAATGCTGTTTCAAAGGTAAGTATGTTTTTGACACAGATTGCATGAGTTTCAAAATGTACCCCATATAGTTAACTGAGACGAAGTCCATAGATTGCTCCCAGTTGTAGGACAGAGCGGTTAAATGTTAGAGGTTTGCAGGGGAGCTGCAGAGAAAGCAGTCTTCAGGCTGGTGAAGATGGAGGACCCCAGCACCAAAGCTCTTCAGAGGAGATTCGACCCAGGCTTGACGCTCAGACATCCTTTGAAGGAAATCTGGAGGAGTCAATAGCTAAGGTCTGTATCAGTGAATCACTGAGTCCAGGATTTTCAGTGACGCTCAGAAAGGCTTCAGGGGAAGATTGAGACTGTTCCCACTTGGTCAAGGGAAGGACTAGTCTGTAAAATGTTTCCTCTGGTCAGAGGATGGCAGAGCTTTGCCTCCATTGGGATCAGGAGTACGCAGCAAAGTTTCCAGCTTGAAGTCCTCGGCATGTTCTTCGCACTCCTGTCCCCCTTACTCCACAAATATGGGGACATTACCTCCTTCAGACAGTGGACTGGAGCATGATATAGAGCAGCACCATTGATTGGAAAAAAAATAGCCTCAGTGGTGCTTCCCCCACACTTGTTCTTGTGCCCAACCATCTGTCTTTTGCTTTTCCAGGGCAAAAAAGGCTGTTTTTTTGTTCAAAACCCACATATGTTTATTTCCTCTCGCTTATTTTATAACCCGCTCCGTGGGCTTTAAGAGGTGTGTTTGTCACATTTATATCTAAGGAGTGAAGCTGCATCAGCACTCAGTACCCAGAGTCTTTAGGAGTATGTACTGAATCATTGTCTTGGGATTCTCCTTACTACCCAAATTCATCTGAGACCATAAAGGCCCATCAGCGAGAGCAACACATTTGGTTAGTTACCGGTCAACACCTTCGATGTTGAGCACTAACCACATATGTTCCCTACACATTAGAGTTCGTAGAATTGCAGGCATGCACCATACACATAGTGTCAACATGGCGGACAGGTATGTTGACAAGTAAAACGTTAGCCACGTCTGTGAAAGGGAAAAGGGAATCAGCCCTCAGCAGCTCTGCACAAGGACCTTCCTCCCACAAGGAGCAGGCCATGGTGGAAGAGACCATAACAACTCCTATTTCTTCTCAACCCACGTCTCTGTTGGGGGAACCCTTCTCCCCACCCATGTTCCTTTCTGGGCTAGTTTCAACAAACAATCTGTTCAGTGGTCATCTTCTAATGCGGTCCTTTTTTGGCCACCTATCTGCGCAATTTACCCTATCTTACAGGCTACAAAAGCAAGCGTAGGCTTTGTGATGATTTGCCATCGTCACTTCTCCTCAAGGGCAGCCCTTGTCCCATGAGGCTAGGGATGGGCAGCCTCTACCCACTAGTCCCCCTATGCGTGGGTTAATCTGGGAGGACCTCATGGGGAGGGGACTCCTCCTTTAGGGATAAGGATGATCACCTAGGGTACAACCAGTTGGCCAACATCGCACCCCAACCTTCCCTAGCGCCCCAGCCCTATTCCAAATCCACTTCCTTGAGAGTAGACCTGTGTATTTCTGTAGTGTTGGAGAAACAACCAAAACAGAGTAGCATGTCGAAGAAGAGCCCAAAATGATATTGCATTTATAATATATGGTACACAAGTGTTTCTAGGCGCGACAAGACAAGGAGCGGGAAACAAAGGGAGGACCAAACAACGATCTTACTAGGCCTTGTGTCATTCAGATTGCGCAAGGGGGTGGGAGTGTAGAAGTGCAAAAGGGGTCTAGGGGGGATGGAGAAGTGTACAAGGGAGGGGACAGGGAGTAGTGCAGGTAACAGAGTGCAGCCAACGGGTGGCTAAGTGCTGGTAATCGGAGGGTGTCGCCAGCGGGTGGCTAATAAGTGCAGAGAGTGGTTGGACTGTAGGGTTACAGATACAGACTACAAGTGCTAGGGGGGGGCAAGAGGCAGGGCGAGGTGCAACTGGGCAGGGACCTGGACCCAAGTTCAGAGGGTTGCCAGTTGCGTGGAACAGACTGGTCGTCAGCAGGGGGGATGAACAAAGAAAGCGGAAGCGAAGAGGAAGGCCTTAAGTTGCTTCCGGAACCGAAGATTGTTCTGCTCAAGCTTGAGAGAAGCTGTTCCAGAGGGAGGCCCCAGCCGAAGAGCGAGATCTGCCCCCAACTGTCTGCTTGGAAAAGCAGCTGACCCTCAGAGAGTTCGAGGTGGATGAGCGGAAAGCTCGGGAAGGAAGTATCTAAGGGATACTTAGAAAGAGTGTGTTGTAGGTAGTGCGGACCCATGCCCCAGAAAGTCTTGTGGACAATGCAGAGGGTCTTCAACTTAATCCTTGCCGCCACTGGGAGCCAATGAAGATATTTCATAGCTGGGGAGATACGATCCCTAGGCTTGAGGCCAAGGACACATCTTGCAGTCCTGTTCTGGATAAGTTGTAGAGTACAGAAAGTAGAGGCAGGAAGATTTATAAAGAGGCTGTTGCAGTAGTCCAGCCTTGGAAAGGACCAGAGCACTGGAGACAGTGAGCTTCTGGGGGAAAGTGAGGAAGGGAAGAATACCTCTGAGGAGGTGCAGCTGATAGTTTGATTTCTTAGAGATGTCAGCAATATGGGGAGGGAAGTGTTAGGCAGAATCCTATGCAGTGCCCTTAGGGACCACGGCACAGAGTTAAGACTACAAGTGGTAATACAAGTTCACCTTTGGTACACAGAAAGAGCGATAGCAGTGACTGAGCAGCTAGACTTATCTCAAGAGCAAATGAGCAGTACTAGAGATTACACAAAGGACTACAATTACTGTAACTCAAGCAAACACTGAATCAAGGTTTCTGGTTAAAAAATATACAAGTACATTTACATTTAAACCATCTGTTCACAAAACACTTCACTTCTAGTAAAATAAAACCACACTTCAAATACACTACACACAACCAATTCCCCTTGTGCAGAACAATTCAAGGTAAGTACCTTAGGATTTGACAGACCAGTGTTATGAAACAAAGATGTTACCGGGAGTACATATTTGATCACTTTATGACAGTAATGACAGTTCGGTCTTACTAAAGATAAGCGTACCCGCGGGAAGAAATATAACCGCAGTCACACACATAGCACATGAATTAACACGAGAGAGTTGGGGATAAAAATCATAGGCAATACTTGTGTCAAGGCAGAGAGAATCAGAGGGCACTTTCTAAGATAAAAGTCAAGAGGCCTGCGCCAGTGTCAAGTGGAACAGGGTTCCTGTTGCCGAGGATCACACGGTTAGAACAGTTCATGATTCAAGATTGCCACTAGTACTTACATATTGTCAGAAGAGGAGGCAAAAGTTATAAGAGGGAAGGAAGAAAAGGACAAGCCTTTGGTGAGGAAGAAGGGTTCACCCCAATTCCTCTAAGTCGGACATAGTACCTTACTTGTTGAAGAACGCTGGTGCCACGGCAGTTGTTCCTGGTAGTTTCCTGCAGACTCACGGTTCCTGGAGCTTCAGTCGTGGAGACAAGAAGGACGATGTCTGGAGTGATCTGCACTACCCAGGGATGAGGCCAGCAGCAGCGACGGTGAATAAAAGGTGCGCTCCTTTAAAACAGGAGAGGCTCTTCGGATGGCTATCTGGACCACTACAGCAGTGTGCAGCGATTTCGACCACGAAGAGGATCCTCTGACTGTGGAAGATGAGCTGGTTGACCCCACCAGGCTCCAGGGAAGAAGACTCCAGACTGGATCTTCTCTGGTCGTTGAAGGGTAGATAGCTCAGGACTGCAGCAGGGCTTCACTGGGACTCGGGGGTGCAGCAGCCGTCATCTTCTCCGCTTCTCTTCGGTTCCTTGCAGTTCCAGTGACGACTCTGACTTCCAGCCCAAGAGTCCTGCCTTTTATGCGAAATTCCCCCATTCACACAGCCTGGCTGTCAATCACTCAGCAGGGGGGTTGTCCGGCCCGGACAACCACCTCAACCAATCAATACAAAGTGCGACTTGGGTCTCCAAGGAGACCCTGTGCAGGGGGTGACTACACCCCTCCCTCACATTCAGCCCACCTAGACACCCAGGCGCCAAAGGAGGGCTTCTTCGTAGAAGCCCGCCAAAAGATGGTGAACAAAGAAGGTAAACCTGGTTTGCTGCGCAAAGTAAAATACAAGAAGGACTTTAACAAAAAGAAATGGCGACTAAACCCGACTGGAGCCGAAATAAAAAGTATTTGGGGAAGCGGGTTTATGTTTGAGGCTAATATAATAGGTTGGAACAGTACCACGTTTATATAGTATAATCACAGTAGAAAAGTTAGGGTAGATACCACTACCACCAGCCAAGTCTAATTGTTAAAAGAGCAAAAAAAGCTCAGAGAGGCACACACAAAAAGGGGTAGGAATTAACCCTTTGCAATACTCCATGAAAGATGCGGTGTACTGGGTCTGTAGTTTAAAGTGACTACATAAAGTTGATGGCAACTTTACAGGTTTCTGGGGGACAGTAGTCAGCTCCAGAAAAATGGAGTCAGTGGGAAGTCTCAAAGACAACCCTGTGTTACTTCACTGAAGGTGCTGTGTAACACACAAAAACTGGGGCTCATGGAGTGGTGTGGCTCCTGAGCCCAAGATCACACACAAAGTAGAAATACACAAGGCAAAACACATGTAAGAGTGGGAAACAGGCTCACACTCTTACCAGGTGGAAAAAATAAACCCCTGAAATCCAGCTAAGCTGCTGAGGGACTCACTAGGTGAGGGAAATTAGCCATAAATGAGAATTCTCCCTAACAAGAAGGAGAGGGTGGAGTCAAAGATGACCCCTCGGTTTTTAGCCTTACAGGTAGGAGAAGGAAGAGGACCCAGAGTGGGCAGCCATAGAGAGAGAGGAAAGAAAGGAGCTGGTGTTCCAATGAGGAGGATTTCCATCTTACTGGCATTGAGGCAGAGATCATTAGCGGCACACCATTCTTGAATCGCACACACAGTCAGGAATGAGAGCTGGAGTAGAGGTGGTCGAGGGGAGCCTGAAACAGAGCTGGGTGTCATCCGCATAACACTGAAAGTTGAAGCAGAGAGCAGCTATGCGGTGGGCGAGAGGAGCCATGTATTGGTTGAACAGCCAGGGAGAGGGTTAGACCCCTGGAGAACACCACAGATAGAGCGCAAGAGAGAGAGAGAGAGAGAGAGAGAGAGAAATGACCCCAGTTGGACCTGAGAGGGTCGGTCAGTGAGAAAGGGCAGGGCCTGATCAGTGATACCCAGCTTATCACAGAGGCGCTTCAGCAAGATGGCATGGTTGACCATGTCGAAAGCAGAAGAAAGATCAAGGAGAATGAGGACAGAAGGAAGGTTAGAGTCAAGGTTGGCGAGCAGGTCTTCACAGATGTTCAGGAGAGCAGATTCCGTGCTCTAATGAAGATTACTGTTACGCTCACCTGGCTCCCACAGAGGCGTCGATCTGAACTGGACAACTGCTGTCTCCACCAATGTGACGCGTAGGGCGGAGATGACGGACTGGACTGGCCCACCTAGCTTCGTTTGCTTGGCCCTTAGGAATATTCTTCTGCAAATGGAGAAAGGGAATTAACCACCCGTGGAGTTGAGCGTAAATCCCCCCCACCCCTGCTGTTCTCCCCACAGATCACCTTTGATGTCCCCTCTTATAGTCTCACCTGATGGTTTGAAAAGATGAGCTCTCCATCCTGCATTGAGCGTAGGGGCACGTTGATAACCAGTTGCTTCACTGGCTCCAAGGAATTGGTGAGTTCCAGAACAATATTGACTCCGAAAAGTATGTAGTTCGTAAGTTCTTTTTTTTAAAATTATTTTATTGCATCAATTAGTTTTCAAAAAAAACTTTAAATGCATACTAAAAGAAAATTTTTCCTACAGAACACAAATTACATCGATTATATATAGGTAAGAGTTCACAAGTCTGACTTTCACTCTTGTCTGATTCCTTGCAGTTTTCAGCTTGACCCCAGCGAAGAGTTCCTCGTGGTAGCTGACGAACTTCAGGTAAGTATTTGGCTTGTCCTACACAGTTCAATAAAATAAGGCCAGAATGTAACCTGTTGCTTGTTCCCTTATTCAGGTGTGGAGAGAAAATATGAAGTTCGGGGAATAATGTCTCCGGCTGTAAAATTAGGTAAGTCTATTGTGGTGAGAAGAGTTCCCCTTGTTTGTCCCTTTGTCTCACCTTGTTGTCCTTTTGTTCCCCTTAGGGGCCGGGGTACGGCAAGGATGCAATGGAGACTGCGCCGACCCGTAAAGAGGAATAGTACCCCCGGCGGTAATCAGGTAAGTCTATGGGGGTAGTTACTATTGCCTCTGTTTATTCTCTTGGCTCACCTTTGCTGTTCCTGCGTTCCCCTTAGGTGCCAGAGTGCGGCGGGAACGTGCAGAAGGATGCGGTGGATCGTGAGGATGCTGCGAAGGCCAGTGAGCTCAGCGCGGCGCTGCAGTAGGCGAGGCGGCGCACGTAAAATGCTTCTTCCTTCCAGCTCGAAGGCGCGGTGGATCCGGAATTCAGGTAAGGATCGAAGGTTTTGCTCTTATTCTAACCTCTTCTCCTTCTGTTCCTCCCTTTTTCTAGGAGCTGCAGACTCGAGGCGGGCGTGGCAGAAGACTGGATGCAGGCTTGCAGACACAGTAAGCGTTACGCTGCTGGATGCAGAATAACGCGAAGCGTGTGCTGCTTTTCGGGCGTGGTTTAAATAGCATCCAAAGTAGTCCCAGGTAAGTATTCCTCCCCAGCCCCACCCGAGTAAAAAATAGTCCCTAGGTAAAATAGTCCCTTCCAAGCCTCATTTGGCTTGGAGCTCTGCAGCATGGTCTGCATCAGGTAAGCTTGCAGCATGGTCTGCATCAGGTAAGTTCTACTCTATGAGCCTGGCGCCATAGGTGCCAGGACCGCACCCAAACAGCCCCTAGCAGGGGTTTTTGGGCTTGCTCAAAATAACTTGATGCCTGCTTCTGGGGTTGCTGGACCTGGTCTGGTTCCCCGGGGGTAGGCATCATGACAATTACTGACTGTCCTAGCACCTGTATGAGATGGCCCTTAGGAGGCATGAAGATAAACTTAGAAGGACGGTAGAGGTAGCAGGTGTGGAATCCATTCAGAACGGGAGTTTCAAATCCTGTCAGATGATCGGGGATGCCAAAGAGCAGAGGACGCCAGCGAATCGTTGAGGGAATTCTACATGGGTCCAGCTGGAGTGGGCCTGAACACAAAGCAGGAAGAGAGAGCCGAGCAGTCCAGTAGCGCACGGAGCTGCTGCAAAAGCGGCAGAGTGAAGCCAGAGGAGCGGTAGGGATGCACCCCAGTCCTAGGAAGCCCCGGTGGCATACCAAAGTCCCAAAGAAGGTAACGAGAGGTACTGGAGACCCAGAGTGGACAGAGGGGTAGAAGTGAGAGAGGCTCAAGCAGTTTTCCGCCGGCCCAGTAGTAACAATCAAACTATTGGGAAGGGTGAGCATGCACAGAGAACTTCTCGTTGCAGGGGCAGCAACAAGCCACTGAACACCAGCAAAGGGTCTGGGACCATAACGCAAGTGAATCAAGCATCAGAGGAGAACCCTCCTCATCATAGTGCCAGTAACAAGCCCACTGACCACCAGAGAAGGGTCTAGGATCCATACACAAGTAAACTAAGCATCAGAGGAGAACCCTCCTCATCATAGTGGCAACATTTAGCCCCCTGACCACCAGAGAAGGGTCTGGGACCCAGTCATAAGTATGCTAAGAATCTGAGGAAAGCATTCTCGTTGCAGTGGCAGGGAAAAGTCCACTAAGGCCCCCGAGAGGGATTTGGCACTTTGCTAATTCTACGACAAGGGGGTGAAAGAAATATCAAGTTAAGAGATGCAGAAAAGAACTCTCAAACACCAGGAGAAAGTCATTCTTCTGGTGAAGAGACTGAATGCCCTTTGATACACGCCAGAGACGCCAGGAGAAAGGGAGTCATTCCCCCTCGCTTTTTTGTGAACTATATTTGGAGTGTGCAGACCAATACCAGGAGAAGGGAGTGATTCTCTGAACGTTGACTGGTGCAAAGGTTTGTTGGAACAACAAGCCAGGGGAAGACGGTCATTCTCCCTGGCATCTATTTGCCAAAGAAAATTTCGAATGGATTGTGTAATGTAATATAATGTACACAGCTGTGTTACTTTGTACATTTTTCGGCAGAGGGCGGCCTGCGTTGATGGCGTTGGGTTGATGTCCTTCGAAGGGCTCCATCGAGGGCGACGTCACTGGATGTTATAAATAGGACACACGGCACCCGTAGCCTCAGTCTGTTTTTTCTGCAAACGTGTTTGCTTCAAGAACTTGACGTTCCTCGTGTATTCCTTCTTCTTCAACCCCTCTAACTCTGCGGTCTGGCTTTAAGACTTGCCGGGACTGCAAGTCTAAGATGTCGATTACAGACCCGCACCACATTTTGGTTGTGGTGTCTGGGCCAGAGTCGTGACACTGACGACTGTTCAAAATGCCAGTTGCTGACTGCTAAGGCCTTCCGGGAGCGTAAGGGGAAGTTACAGGTAGGTAGGGGTTCTCAACCCAGTAAGTCCCGTAAAGCTGCTAAGGGGGGCGACCCTCCTTGTCAGAAGGAGTGCCGGGGATCTCGGTCCCGGAGTGGTTCCCGCCATTCGTCTTCCTCGTCTCGGCATTCCCGGAAGGGCCATCAACGGTCGCCTTCCCCGTCCTCCTCGGAGGATGGCGCCGCTAAGGAAGTGGCTTGTCTCACTAAGTCATCAACTCCGGAGGAATGGGCAGCCTTCAGCGAGCAGATGCTGGTGATTTTTCAATCCCAGGGCACAGTTCCGTCCGTGCCTTCGGAAGAAGCCGGCAGGGAACAGTCTGTGCTTTGTGTGCCTTTCGGGCTCGGGTCCTCGGCGCAACCCTCATCGGGATCCTTTGAGGTCCCATTCAGGCAAGGTTCAGGTTGATTGCCAGAGTCGTCTGCATCCAGGTCTCGGTCTTCGTCCCCCGCGAAACAGCAGAAATCTGGTAAGGGCTCAAAGTCGGCGTCGACTCGGCTTTGCCTTCACACCTGCCCTCAGCGCCATCACCGCCGTTGTCGATGCCGAAGCCGTCGGCGCCCTCGACGCCCTCGATGCCTCTGGGGCCTTTTTGACGGCATTTGCAGATGGAGATCCCTGGTACTGTGGATCCTCCAAGGAAGGCTACTTTCAAGTCTGCGAGGTCTGTTAAGGATTGCAGACCCTCTTCTGTCCTGAGGCAGAAGTTCTTTCTTCCTCTAGCTAATATCTATGAGGATGAGGAGAGGTCAGATTTGGAATTTGACCCTGTTGAGCCTGATGTGGCTCCTGTCTTTTCCGGGGACAGTCAGTTGGAAGAGTTAAGCCTATTTATTCATGATGCCAGTGGCTTGGACACTTCTCCTGAGGTGGAGTTTGGCAGGCCTGAGCCTGGGGCTCATGCTGAGTCCTTTTATAGGAGACTGATGGCTACGGTCACTGAGTATCTTGGTCGGTCTAGTCCTCCGGAAGCATTAGTTCAGGATGACTTAACAGATATTTTGGATCAAGGTCCACCCTCTGACCCAGTGTTATCTTTTCATTTGACATTGCAGAAAAGGCTGGCGGCTGCTTGGCAGACCCCGGAATCTCTTCTGGCGGTTAAAAAGTCGTTAACTAAAAAATACTGCCCTTCCATTAGCAACCCCAGCTACCTTTCCTCTCACCCCACTCCTGAGAGTTTGGTATTTCAGGCAGCTACGGCCACCTCGAGGCAGGTGGCGTACCCTAGCATCCCTCCTGATAGGCTCGACAAAGGCTTCGATGGTTGGGTACGCAAGGTGTTTTCTGCTGGGAGTATGGCGGTGAAGTTGGCCAACTCCACTTGTGCCTTAGCAACATTTTCACACATTCTGTGGAATTGTGTTTCTGTAGCGGCTGAGCATATTTCTGAGGGGGAAGAAAGGAATGGGTTACTTGCTCTCGTGCAGGATGGCAAGGATGCCATGTGTGAATCCCTTCAGGCGGGATTGGACACGGCCGACAGTGTTAGCTGGTCCATGGCTGCAAGCACTGTTATACGCAGATTTGTGGGGTTGCGGAAGTCTCGTTTTGCTCAGAATGTACAAAGCCGTCTTCTGAACATGCCCTTTGATGGCACGCATTTGTTTGGCAGCAAGGCTGACAAGAGCCTTGAGAGTTTACACACCTCGAAAGCTACGGCTAAATCTTTGAGCGCAGCTGTGCGTTAACCTCTGCCTTTTCATCCTAGGGGACAGCTGTGGAGGGGAGGTTCCTTTCCTTACTACTCCTCTTTTCGTAGGACGCGAGGAGCCGCCAGTCAAAAGGGTCAACATAAAAGTACCTGTGGTGGTCGGGTAAACAGAGGTGCAAAAGCCGCTCAGGCAGCTGCCTCTTTGCCTTCATGCGCTGCCGCAGCTGCTCCAAAACAACTATGTGGCCATGTTCCATTGTTCGCTGGTTGGGGGCAGACTGTCTCAGCATGCATCTCTAAGAATGGCAAGCTATTATTTCAGATGCGTGGGTTCTGGATACAATAGCCCACAGCTACTGCCTTCCCTTCCTAAAGCGGCCTCACGACAATCCACTGGGGACTGTCTCTTTGAAGCGTCCAGATCCGCTCCTTGTGCAGGAAATCTTGACCCTGCTGGAGAAAGGTGCTATAGAAGTGGTGCCTGTAGCAGAGAGGAACAAGGTATGCTATTCCCCATATTTGTTGATTCCAAAGAAAGACGCGGGATTGAGACCCATCTTGGACAAACTCCTCCGGAAGGACAAGTTTAAGATGGTCACTCTTTCCCAGGTTCTCCAGGCCTACTTCAGGATTGGTTGGTGTCTCTGGACCTACAGGATGCTTACTTTCATGTGCCGATTCATCCCAAGCACAGACAGTACCTGAGGTTTGCGGCTGGCAGCTCAAACTTTCAGTTTCGGGTCCTGCCATTCGGATTGACCTCTGCCCCGAGGGTCTTCACCAAGCTCATGGTGGCGGTGGCACCGTATCTCAAGCAAGGGGGGATTCACGTCTACCCGTACCTGGACAACTGGCTGATCCGAGCACGTTCTCCCGAGAAAGCTCTGGATCATCTGTCTCACCTCCCGCTCACTCCACAAGCTGGGCTTCTTCCTCAATTTCATGAAGGCGCATCTGACACCTTCCCAACAGCTCCAGTACATCGGGGCTGTGTTGGACACGTCCTTGGAAGTGCTCGCCTCCTAAGGTGAGGGTTCATCACATTGTGCAGATGGTGGACAAATTTCAACATGCCCAGCGTCTGCCGGCTTTCGAATTCTTAAAGTTGCTCGGCCTCATGGCATCCTGCATTTTTCTGGTGCCAGAGGCCAGGCTGAGGATGAGATCCCTGCAATGGTTCCTCAAGATGCAGTGGTCCCAATTCTCAGGCAAGATTTCGGATCCCGTTCAGATTCCACTCTCGGTCTCGCAGGATCTTCTGTGGTGGGCCAACGATGGGTACCTGATGAAGGGGGAGCCCTTTTGGCAACCGTGGCTGAAGGTGACTGTAGTGACGGACACTTCCCTCACATGATGGGGAGCTCATGCCGACGATCTGACCGCCAGTGGTCGTTGGTCTCCGTCGAAGTCCAAACTCCACATCAACATGTTAGAGCTGAGGGCCATCAGGCTGGCTCTGAAGGCTTTTCTGCCATCTGTGCAGGGGAAAAGTGTTCTGATCATGACGGACAACACAGTGGCCATGCATTACCTCAACAAAAAATGGGAGGGGGGTAAGGTCACTCCCGTTGTGCAGAGAGGTGATGCAGCTCTGGTTCTGGGCAATACAGCAGGGAATATTCCTCTTGGCAGTTAATCTGGCCAGAGAGATAAATGCGGCGGCAGAGCACGGTCTCTCACAAGTGAGAGTTGGCTCAGGAAGTCCTTCTGGAGATCTTTGCCCTTTGGCGAGCCCCACAAGTGGATCTCTTCGCGACCAGTGCCAACCAGAAGTACGAGAGATTCTGGTCCAGGGAATTTCCTCTGAGAGGAGCCTTAGGAGACGCATTTGTCGTGGATTGGTCATTCCCACTTCTGTATGCGTTTCCTCGGGTCCCGTCATTCCTCAAGTGTTAAGGAAGTTGCAGAGGTTCAGATCCCACATGATCCTCATTGCTCCAGATTGGGCCAGGTGAGCGTGGTACCCGGACCTTCTAGAAATGTCCATCTGCCCTCCACGCCGTCTTCCCTACCGAGAGGACCTTCTCTCGCGCGATTGTGGTTGGGTTCTCCATCCAGAGGTCATGACTCTCAACCTTCACACTTGTTATCTGAACGGTTGAGATATAAGGATTCGGACCTCCCGGATGACGTGATGGAGGTGTTGTTTTCGGCCAGGCGGCCGGCAACCAAATCCCTGTACCGTTGGCGTAAGTTTTGCGACTGATGCAGTGGACAAGATGTCGATCCTTTTCAGTGTTCCATTTCCATGCTTCTGTCTTTCTTGCTTTCTTTGGCCCACAGGGGCCTTCAAGTAGGTACCATTAAAGGTTACCTGGCGGCACTGTCTATCTTCAAGTGCTCGTCTGAAGAATGTTCTTATTTTAAGATTCCTTTGATTTCTCAATTTCTACAAGGGCTCACTAATGTGTTCCTGCCATCCCCGTTTCAGGTGCCGGTTTGGGATCTGAATTTGGTCTTGAAATTCCTGATGGGTGCTCCATTTGAACCTTTGCACTCTTGTCCTTTGAGACTATTGTCTTTCAAGACGTTTTTCTTGGTTGCGGTTACATCCGCTCGCAGAGTGCGTGAATTGCAGGCCCTTTCATCTAAGATGCCCTTTACTGTGTTCCACAAGGATAACGTTGTACTGAAGGTACATTGTTCCTTTCTACCTAAGGTAGTGTCTGAGTTTCATTTAAGTCAAAAAGTGGTACTTCCTGCTTTCTATCCTCCTCATCCTGGTAAGGAAGAGGAGCGACTCCATAGGTTGGAACCTAGGAGAGCTCTGAGCTTTTATATTTCTAGGATGGCCAGGGTCAGAGTGGAAAATCAATTCTTTGTGGGGTACGCTGGATACCGATTGGGCCAAGCTGTTACCAAACAGACCTTGTCCAGGTAGATTATCCTCACCATTACTGAATGTTACAGATTGGCAGGCAAGGACCCTCCGGAAGGGTTGCAAGCTCGTTCCACTAGGGGCGTGACTACTTACACAGCCCTGCAACGGGGAGTTCCTATTAGGAATATTTGTGACGCAGCGACATGGGCTTCTATCCACACCTTTGTCAAACATTACTCCTTGGATCCGCTCCATGGTCCAGATATGGCTTTTAGTAAAGCGGTTCTTTATTCTGCCCTCTGATTGGGTATTCTAAATATTTTTCCCTCCTCCATTTTCTGGTACTGCTTTGGGAGTCTGTCAAAGATGTGCAATACGTTGGAGGACACAATCCATTCGAAGAACAAGTTACTTACCAACTGGTAACCTTCTTTCGACTGGATGTTCCTCCAACGTATTCCACATCGGCCTCCCAGCATGCTCCTTTGGAGAATTTCCTATGCTCTTGCAGCTTGTGTTCCCTCAAGGTTATGTGCAGTCAAGCAGGCATTGTGCACGAGCATGTCACACGTTATGGAAGAAAAAACATAAACTGAGGCTATGGGCGCCGTGCATCCTATTTATAACATCTGGTGACGTTGCCCTCGACGGACGCCTTCGAGGGACATCGACTCGACGCAGGACGACCTCTGCTGAAACATTTCCGAAGTGTAACAGCTGTGGAAATTACATGTCAAAGATGTGGCATACGTTGGAGGAACATCCAGTCGAAACAACGTTACTAGTTGGTAAGTAACTTGTTCTTCTGGGAATACCAACCAAATACCAACAGAAGGGAGTCATTCTCATGGAGAAGGAACTTTCGGTATGCTTATTCTTTAGTTGTAGTGTATGGGATAGAAGTAGGTTATGACACACGATGGTGGAGTTTGATTTTGATGGACATTCTGACAGATGCTTTAGTATTGGTTTTAGGCAGGAAAACACCTCTTAGACATTAGGTATAGTGAGGGCTTCTTTCTTTTTGATAAATAAAAGTTGTTACGTTCTAAAATGCCACCCTTGTGTTCGCATTCTGTTTCGATACTTTTACAAATGGTGTTAGTAGTGGGATCTGATCCAGCTGATATAAATTGGGGAACCTTGACATACTCCAAACTGAGCAACCAAGACACTGGCTCTACTGTAGCTACTAGTGAGTCTATAGCTCACTGAAAGAGGTGCCAAGGGTTTTGGATAGGCTGATGAAGAACCCCCATCTATTGTAACTGGTAAGAAACCAAAATAATTCCCGACCCAGCTTTCGCTCAGCGAAATGCCCTTATTCTGTCAGAAGCGTTCTTAAAAGTAATTCCAGATGAAAAAGTAAGGTCTAAAGATGGGCCATTTCATTTTCTGAAACACAGCCTTCTTTATTGGGGAGATCTCACACCAGAAGGTGTAACTAGGTCCCAGATTGTTGTTTCTAGGAGCCATACGAGTGTTGTCCTGGTGATAGCTCATGCCCATTTGACTTCAGTACACTTAGTAAAAGCAAAAACTCAGGGGCAGAGTATCAACAGGTTTTATTGTCCAGGGGTTTATGCTGACATCAAGAACTTGGTAGCCACGTGTGCCATATGCCAGAAATCAGCTCCACACTCCTCTCCACCAGCCCAATTAAACCATCTCCCTATAAAAGAGTCCCCCTTCTCTAGAATTGATATAGACATAGTGGGGCCACTAGAACCATCCAAACTAGGGAATAAGTATATTCTAGTAATTCTAGATTATGCAAATCTGTATCCGGAGGCCTTCCCGATGAACAGATTCTTAAACACCTAATCCCTTTTCTGTCACGGGTGGGCTTTCGAGAGAAATATTGACCGATCTAGGAAGTACCTTTGTCAAAATTGATGGCAGAAGTAAAAACATTTCTTACAGATCAAAACCCTACGCACATCCATTCACCACCCTCTGACAGACGGCTTCTTAGAAGGTTTTATTAAAATTTTAAAGAACGCTATAAAAAACTAGTGGAAGCCGATGGACATAACTGGGATATAATGGACCCTTGGGTCCTTTTTGCCATCAGAAAATCCCCCATGCCTCCCTAGGGTTTTCCCCTTTTGAGCTCCTTTATGGACGCAACCCCCGAGATGTATTGGACATGCTCCGGGAGACCTGGGAAGAAATGGAAGAGGCAGTCTTACCCATGTCTCAAACAGCCCAACGGCTTAAAGAGCACATGGCTATTGTGCAAGACCTATTCCAAAAACATCTAGGACAGGACCAAGAAAGCCAAAACCCCTCTACGACAAAAAGGCAGTACCATGATCCTTTTTCATCGCACAAAAAGTGTTAATCCTCTTACCCACCTCGAGCACAAAAGGCTGTCATGATGGTATGAAATCTTAGAGAGGACCAGTCCCTATAATTATAAAGTCGCCCAGCCTGACAGAAGACTCAAAACCCAAAAATATCATATCAACCTTTTAAAGGAGTGGAAGGTAAGACCCAGTGGAGTCCCCTTCTGTCTTAATGGCCACCTTATTAGCCGAGGAAACATCTGAACATAATTTGGTCCCCTCTGACCTACCCAGCGACAACAGCAGGACATCCAAGATCTAATAGATCAATTCCTGGATGTCTTCAATAGTGAACCAGGGCAGGTGAAAGGGATTAGACATTACCTTCGCATCCCCCCAAATAAGGTGATTAACCGGTGGCCTTACCGAATTCCAGAGTCAAGGAAAGGCGTTGTCCTTCAAGAGGTGGAGAAAATGTTAGCCGCAGATATAATTGAACCATCACAGAGCCTTTGGTCATCACCAATAGTCCTTGTGGCCAAACCTGATCAGTCATGGAGGTTTTTTAAAAGACATCCGAAAGTTGAACGCTGTATCCTGGTTTGAAAACTATCTGATGCCTCGAATTGATGACCTCATCTACAGACTGGGATTTGCTGTCTATATCTAAACCATTGATCCAACGAAGGGCTATTGGCAGGTGCCACAGAACCCCTTTGATAAAGAGAAGACTGGTTTCTCCACCTCCAGAGGACTATTTCACTTTAAAGTCGGACTTCGTGTGGCCCCAGCAACCTTTCAGCGACTGATGGACCAGATACTACATCCATTTTCCCACTTCTGCGGTGCATATCTGGACGGCATCGTAATCCACAGCAAAACCTGAGAGGAGCACCTCTTTCACTTACATGAAATCACCCGCGCTCTGAAAACGAGCGAGCCTAACAGCTAATCACAAAACGCGTCACCTAGCACAGTCAGCGGTTAACTATCTGGGCTTTATCTAGGAAATGGATTAGTCCAACCCCAATTGAAAAACTTGAGTGCTGTGCAGGAAACGACTCCCCAAAAACAAAGAGAGACTTGTGGGCCTTTTTGGGCTTAGCAGGTATTACTGGAGGTTCATTCCTAATTATTCGACTGTAACATGTTGCCTCACTGACAAATTAAAGAATGCTGAGCAACAAAAACTTTGCTGGCAAAAGGAAGTTCAACCCAGCTTTAATACACTGAAACAGAGGCCGTCCTGAAGGTTCCCAATTTTAATAAGGAATTAATCCTTCAGACATATGCTTTTAAGGTGGGACTAGGAGCTGTTTTGTCCCAAGAATATAACGGGATAGAGCATCTGGTTTTATACATTAGTTAGAAGCTCTTCCCAAGGGAGGCAAATTATGCAACCTTCGAGCTTGAGGCCCTGGCAATGAAATGGGCGATGGGTTACTTGAAATGCTATCCAACGGGTTGAACATTTAAGTTAGTAACCAACCATTTTACACTCACCTGGCTCAGTTTAAAGAAATATACAAACCCACAAATAATGCAATGGTTCCTTGATCTCCAACCTTTCTGTTTTAGTGTAGAACACAGAAAAGGCAAAGAACAGGGATTTCCTTTCCCGATTTCCCTTAGAAGGAGATGGACAAACCACCAGCATTAGGGGAATGGTATTTGATGATTCGCCAGGTATCTCCGCTATTCATACATCCCGTCCCCTTTCCTCCATCCTTATGGGCGCCCCCTGCACGGGCCAGTACCAGAACCTATTGGCAGTGAAAAAAGTGAGTTCCCCCTTTAAATTTAGTATAGCATGTGTGGCGCGGCACCCAGTGTTGGCTTGCACACAAGGCCCTGCCCTGCGGCACTTCATCCTGGTCCCTTTTTCCATTCGGAAGGGAACGGACATGGTAGCTTTCTTTGGTGCCTCGCCTTCCCCTGCGCATGTGGGACACAGGAGCCTTCTCTAGGTGTGTCTTGTGTGACCGTTCCTTCCCGGTATCGTGGCCACCTTTGGGATGCGTGGCTCGCCCCTGCTCCGCATTCTCTGAAGAACTGCCTATCCCGCTGGAGGAAGATTTTCAAAATCTTGCCGCCAGGACATCTGAAAGACTTCATCTCGAAGGTATTGCAGCACAACAAGGTTAGTCATCATTTCAAGAAGGTACCCAAGCACAGAGATTCCGTCCTGGGCTCTTGGATGCTAGGCCCGAGGCTTTGAAGGCTACTGGCGCACATACCGAAGGGCTCAGGGGCCCTCCCGGGTCTGCCTCCGAGGGGCACACTAGCTCTGATATGACACCGAGGTGCGAGGGGCCTTCAGGCTCTAGCTCAAATAAGAGGACAGAGGTCCCGCCCAGGGCTTATCGACTACTGATGCTCGCACTGAAGGCGTAGGGTCTACCGTGCCATCTCCGAGGTCTAGGCGACAGAGGCAAAGGATTTCCAGCTGTCCGGCTGAAGGCGTCACATCTCCCGGAGAACCCTCTGAGGTCCCTATGGTTCTCGCCGGGCCAATCCGCTCGGAGGCCCCACGTATTCCTCTACAACTTCCGACGCCAAATCACAAAATGGCAGGCAAGTATGTGGCAGAGCCTTCCAGGCCTGATTCTTCTGCGGAAGAGAGGGTCCGCAGTGTCTCCTCATGATGCGCACCCAATTCCCAGGCTGTCTGCCAAGAATGTGACGGGGCCGGCACGGCTAGATGTGTGACCTGATGTACGTGCCCTTTAGAGTGGGCTGTACAGGGTGGCAACAGCCCTTTGCCTTCCGGCGGACAGCATGCCTCGGTCGAATTGTCCCCACAATGGTACAAATATGCCAGTCAGCTGTTGGGATCCCCCTTACAGTTTGGCCCAGAGGTCCGGGAGCAACCACAAGGCCCCAGCGCATCAGAGGACCAGTCTCCTCGCCCGAGCCAGGCGGAATACGAAAATTGCTTCTTTGAGCCGTTCCTAACCCTGATGAGGTCACACCAGATGGCGGGGTACCTTAAGGATCTCATTAGAGATGTCACAGATTAGAGATGTCACAGATTAGAGGTGCTGCCGTTTGGCTTCAATCCCGCCACCGCGTTTTCACCAAGTTCGTGAACACAGTGGCGAGTCTCCTCAGGCTTGATGGCCATCACCTGTATCCTTATCTGGACAACTGGTTGGTGAGGTCCAGTTCCCCAGAGGGGGCCTTCCACTGGTGCTTGGACTGATGGCCTTGTGTGTCCTGACGGTTCTGCACGCCAGACTCAAGATGAGGCGTATTACGCTGCACTAGGCAATCTCCTGGCACCAGAAAACTGGTTTGCGGTCTGACAGACTTTTCATTCCATCTACACTTCACCCGGACCTACACTGGTGGCTCCCCTGACAGCAATGTGTCGGGCATGCCCTGTTCGCTCCTCTAGGGTGGCAACCACAGACTCTTCCCTCCAGGGGTAGGGGGCGCTTTGGACGTGTACTCAATTACGGCTCATTGTCCAGGGAGGACGCCAGCTACCACATCAATATGCTGGAGTTCCAGGCCAATTGGCGGCAGGACGGTACTACTCCGAACTGTCAATTCAAAAACAATGTTTTATCTGAACAAGCAGGGGGCAACCAGTTCTAGAGCACTCAGCATGGAGGCGGCTTCGATATGGGAATGGGCTGTTATGAACTGTTATGCCTTCCCTCCTCCTCCCTTGCTTCAGAGGCTTTTTTGCAAGGTCAAGGTGGCCGTGGGTTGCAGACTTCTCACAGCACTGCAGTGTCATCGAGACCCTGGTTTTCCGACCTTCTCCAGCTCAGTGCGCAGGGGTCAGTTCCACTGCTGATCCGCAATGGGAGTTTCCTCACAAAGCAGGGCGGTGCAGTACAGCACCCGGACCCATGCAAGCTGGCCCTAGCAGGCTGGCTCCTGGCCAGCTAAAGCTTACGTCGGCACACTTGTCGGCTGACAACAGGGTCATAATACAGGAGGCTAGGAAGCCGTCTACCCGTACCCAGTATAAGAGCACGTGGTCATGGTTTCGTTATTGGGTGCAGGATCAAGGCATAGACACCCTTTGCTGCTCTGTGGACAGCAGAGGCGTCGCTAGGGGGGCTAAGGGGGCTATACCCCCTGGTCTTTTGGTTGTAGCCTCGGATATAATCTCAGGAGCTACAGCCAAAAGGCTAGCTAGCCCCCAGTCCCAACAATTCCGACATCAGCGTAGCCCCAGGTCTTTTCCAGACCTAGCAACACCCCTGGTGGACAGTGTCCTTTTCTTTCTCGGCCCGTTTCTGTGTCTAGGTTGACACCTGCTGCACTTATTTGGTGGCAATAGGGGTCTACAAAAACTCGGATTAAGGAATCTATTCGGCGGCACCCCCTATGCTCCTGTCTGGGACCTTAATGTGGTGCTGTCTGCGCTTCAGCGCAAGCCATTTGAGCTTTTGGCCTCCATGGATCTCAAGTTGGTAACGCTGAGGACGGTTCTGCTGGTCACGCTCATGTCAGTGTAGAGAATTGGAGAGCTGCTGGCTTGGTTCACTTGCGACCCGTTAACTGTCTTTCACAATGATAAGGTGGTCCTTCACAGCCACCCAAAGAACTTTCCGAAGGTGGTTTCTCCCTTCCATTTGAACCAGGAGATTTGCCTTTCCGGTGGTCTTTCCTAATCCCCTGTCAGACACGCAATGGTCACTGCACTCATTGGATCTACGTAGGGTCCTTAAGTTCTATCTCTCCCGGACAAAACTGCTCAGGAAATCAGAGGCTTTGTTTGTGACATATGGGAGCACGGTCCCTGGTACTCCTGCCTCTAAGGCGTCCATTGCACGCTGGATGGTTCTGCCCATTTCTGAAGCTTACACAGCCCTAGGCAAAAAGGTGCCTCTGGGAAACTATACACATGTGGTGAGGGCCAAGGCCACGGTGGTGGTGTTGCAAAGGCACACCTAATGGGAGACCATTAGCAAGGCAGCTAATTGCACCTTGCCCTCAGCTTTTTGCAGGAATTACTCTTTGGACATCAACTACAGGAAAGACGCTGACTTTGGGCTGGCAGTATTCTGGAACTTGTTTGCCTCCAGTTAAACTCTTGTTCACTACCCAGTTCTGTTTGTTTTGGTGGAATCACCCATAAGGATGGAGGAAATGGGTGGGATGTATGAGTAATTAAAGTTACTTACTGTAGTGACTGCAGTACTCCTAGTCCTTAGTCCTCTTTCCTCCATACGTCCCTCCCACCTTCCCCCGCTAGTAGGCCAGGGACTAACCTGGCATACTGCCAGGTTTACAAGCGTCCAATGTGTCAAAAGGGGACTGAGGTGAGGCGATGGAGGATGGGGCCTACTGCCCGTGCCTATGCCCGGGGCAACTCCCCGCACGTGCAGCACTAAATTTAAATGGGAAGCACACTTTTCGAAGGGATTGTGTCCTCCGACGTATTCCTCATCTTAGATATCTCCTTCCAGCTCTGCTGGCCTCGGAAAATTTTTTCTCTAGAGGGCGCTGCGCGTCGACGTCCTCCGAGTCGATGTCCCTCGACAGCTGCCGTGTCGACGTCATCCTGCCTATAAAGGCCGCGTGCAGCGTCCGTTGCTCAGTTCCGTTTTTCCGCGCTTACTCAGTGCCTCGGAATACCGTTGCTCAGTTTTGTCAGGTTAAACCTATTTACCTCGAGTTATTCGATCCGTACTCAATGGCTTCTTCGTCTGAACCGACAACTTCTCGATCCAGCTTCAAAAAATGCCGAGATTGTGGGAAAAAGATGTCGCTGACTGACCCTCACAGAGTTTGTCTGTGGTGTTTGGGAGCTGAACACCATTGTTCGGAGTTGGAGGACTGTATGTCCATGACAGCTAAGGCCCTGAAGGAGCGTAGGGGGAAGCTGGAGAAAGGTAAGACTTTTAAAGCTTCTTCTTCGTCGACGAAGTCGAGACATTCGTCTCCTCGTCACCATTCGTGCTCCAGGTCTCGGACTGGGTCCCATCACTCCTCGAGATCGAAGCACTCGAAGAGGAGACGTCGAAGATCCCCTTCTCCGTCTTCCTCTTCCTCTGTTTCGCCAAAAAGAATCCCTTGCCCCACAAAACATAGTTCCCGGGCTGAATGGGAGGAATTCCGCAAAAATATGATGAGCGTCTTCGAGAAAGCGGCCTCGACCCCCTCGAAGACTGCCGAGAGCGATGCTCTGGTCGAAAGACCCGAAGGTCAAAAACGCTGCGAGTCGCAGTACCCGGCGAAGGAAACCTCTCAAGCGCGTCTCGAACCCTCGAGTAGGACTATGACCTCCAAACCTTCCTCGAAGGTTCCGTCGACGCCGTCGACTAAGGTTCCGTCGACGCCGAGGTCGGTGTCTTCGACGCCGTTGTCGAAGGGACCTTCAACACACGGGTCTGTCGACTCGACGCCAGCTTTGACACCGGCGTCGACGCCAAGAAAAGTCACGGTCACGACACACCCAGTGACTATCCCCAGGTCCTCGATGACGATGGCTTCGAGATTGTCGAGTAGAATCCCAATTCTGTCGAGGTCATCGAGGCCTCCGCCTTTGTTTTCAACGCCACGCTCGAAGCCTTCGGCGTCGACGACATCGACGTTTTCGAGGCCGATTATGACAAGTTCGGCACCCTCTGCCTTGGAAATGGGATTTACACCCTTTATGAGTTCAGAACAATTGAGAACTATGTCCTCAATTATGGAAGAGGGTGAATTGTCTGAACAGGAAGACACATTTGAGTTGCAGGGACCTGTAACCCCAATTAGAGAGGAATTTTCCTCTGAAGAACGCAGGTTAAAGGATCTTCATGATTCCTTACATGAGGCAAGTGGGTTAGACACTTCCCCTGAGGTGGAGTTTGCTAGGCCAGACCCGGGGGAGCATGCTGAAACCCCCTATAGAGCCTTAATGGCCAGGATCACAGAGTTTATGGGGTGGTCTGCACCTTCACAATCTTTCCAACAAGATGACCTCACGAATATTCTTGACAAAGGCCCACAGGAGGATCCTGTGGTGCCTTTTCATAAAGCTCTTCAGAGGAAGATTATGACGAACTGGGAAACCCCAGATGTCGTCCCGGCAGTAAATAAAAAACTGTCTACAAAATACAGGGTATCCTCTACAGACCCGGAGTTTTTGTCAAAACACCCATCCCCAGAAAGTCTGGTGGTACAGGCAGCATCTTCTACCGATGTCAAGGCGGCTTATCCTACCGTCCCACAGGACAGGGACGATAAAAAATATGATGCTATGGCAAAGAAAGATTTTTCGGCATGTACCATGGCGTTAAAATCTGTTAATGCTATTTGCACCCTTGCTAGATTCAGCCATACACTTTGGGAGTGTGCTTCTACAGCGGCTGACTGCATCCCGGAGGGAGAAGAAAGGGAGGCGTTCCTGAATATCATACAGGACGGTAAAGACGCTATGTGCGAATCCCTCCAGACGGGCATTGATTCGGCTGACAGCATCAGCAGAGCAATGGCGGCAAGTACAACAACCAGGAGAGTTGCTTGGTTGAGAAAGTCTGGTTTTGCCCCTGATGTGCAAGCCAGGCTCTTGAACATGCCATTCGATGGCTCTTCTTTGTTCGGGAAAAAGGCGGATGACAGTTTAGAGAAACTGCAAACTTCAAAAGCAGCAGCAAAATCCCTAGGCGCTGCAATCCGTCAGACACCTTTTCGTCCCACAGGAACCTCTGCGAGGGGCAAGTCCTTTCGCTTCTACTCCGCATTCGGAAGAGGTAGAGGACGACCGGCTCAAAGGGGACAAAGAAGAACTACCCGAGGTGGAGGGGGTAGATATTCAAAAGCCGCAGCAACAGCAGGTGCCTCTTTACCATCGGCATCCGCATCAGCCGCCCCAAAACCACTCTGAGGACTTCCCTCACAGGACACCTGTAGGAGGCAGGTTGACTCAACATCTGGCGGAATGGCAGGCTATCACGTCAGATGCTTGGGCATTGGAAACAGTTGCCCAAGGTTACTGCCTGCCTCTCCTACGCATACCTCAGAGTCATCCACGGGGGATCAGCTCTCAGAAAGCTCCAGATCCGCTCCTCTTGCAGGAAATTTTGGACCTGCTAGAGAAAGGTGCCATAGAACCGGTACCTGTAGCGGAGAGGAACAAGGGCTGGTACTCCCCTTATTTTCTCATTCCAAAGAAAGACGGAGGACTGAGACCCATCTTGGACTTGCGAGAATTGAACAAATTACTCAGGAAAGACAAATTCAAGATGGTCACTCTTTCTCAGATCCTCCAGGCCCTTCAGTTCCAGGACTGGTTGGTATCTCTGGACCTTCAGGATGCTTATTTCCATCTGCCTATCCATCTCAAACACAGGAAATACCTGAGGTTCGCAATTGGCAACTCTCACTATCAATTTCGAGTGCTGCCATTTGGGCTGACCTCCGCCCCGAGGGTCTTCACCAAGTTAATGTCGGTAGTGGCGGCAAGTCTAAGGAGGGAAGGGATTCACGTCTACCCCTACCTGGACGATTGGTTGATCAGGGCTGTCTCTTCAGAACAAGCTCAGATCCAGCTAAATCACGTGTGCCACTCCTTTCACAGACTGGGCTTCTCCCTCAATTTAAAGAAGTCACAAATGATACCATCGCAGAGACTCCAGTTCATAGGAGCGATCCTGGACACTTCCCTGGGAAAAGCCTCGCCACCAGAGGTGAGGGCTCAAGATATTCTACAGATGGTTACCAAGTTCCAAGATTCCCAACGTCTCCCAGCCTTCGACTTTTTGAGGTTGCTAGGCCTCATGGCATCCTGCATTTTCCTAGTGCCAGAGGCTCGCCTGAAAATGAGATCCCTCCAGTGGGCACTGAGGACTCAGTGGTCACAATTCTCAGGGAGAATGACAGATCTTCTTCAGGTTCCCGACAGGGTGGCTCGAGACCTTCAGTGGTGGGCCTGTCAGGAGAACATTCTGAAAGGAGAACATGGCAACCCTGGCCGGAGATAACAGTAGTCACGGATGCCTCACTCACGGGGTGGGGAGCCCACGCCAACAACTTGACCATCAGCGGTCGTTGGTCTCCATCGGAGTCCAGACTACATATCAACCTGTTAGAGCTGAGAGCCATCAGACTTGCGCTGAAGGCGTTCCTGCCAGCTGTACAAGGGAAAAAGTCCTGATAATGACGGACAACACAGTGGCCATGCATTACCTCAACAAAAGAGGAGGCGTAGGATCACTACCCCTGTGCAGGGAGGCGATGCAGCTCTGGTTTTGGGCAATCCAAGAAGGAATCTCTCTATCGGCAGTTCACCTAGCCGGAGAGAAGAACTTGACAGCGGACGCTCTGAGCAGGCAGAGCACAGTCTCCCACGAGTGGGAACTAGCTCAGGAAGTCCTTCAAGAGATCTTTGCCCTTTGGGGAACCCCTCAGGTGGATCTGTTCGCCACCAGCGTCAACAGGAAATGCGATCTGTTCTGCTTAAGGGAATTTCCCCCGAGAGGAGCTCTGGGAGACGCGTTCATAGTGGACTGGGAGTTTCCGCTTCTGTATGCGTTCCCACCGGTCCCTGTCATTCCTCAAATGATCAGGAGGTTGAGAAGATTCCGGAGGACCATGATCCTAATTGCCCCGGATTGGGCCAGGAGACGTGGTAACCTGACCTTCTAGACTTGTCCATCTGCCCTCCAAATGACTTCCACTCAGAGAGAACCTACTCTCACAGAAGGGAGGTCAGGTTCTCCATCCAGATATCAAAACCCTCAACCTTCACGCTTGGCTTCTGAAAGGTTGAGGTACAAGGATTGGGACCTCCCTGATGATGATATGGAGGTGTTGCTTTCGGCAAGGAGGCCAGCAACAAAGTCTTTATACCGCTGCCGTTGGAACAGATTTTGCAGCTGGTGTAGAGAACAGAATATCGACCCTTTTTCATGTGGTACACCAATGGTTTTGTCCTTCCTTCTATATTTGGCGAATTCAGGCCTTCAAGTTGGCACCATTAAGGGCTATCTCGCAGCGCTATCCATCTTTAAGCGCACTGCGGAAGAACCATCCTATTTCAAGTTACCCTTGGTAATACAGTTTCTAAAGGGGTTAACCAATGTTTATCCCCCAAGACCATTCCAAGTTCCCCTATGGGATTTAAACTTAGTACTAACTTTCCTGATGGGCACACCTTTCGAACCACTCCATTCTTGTTCGTTAAGATTCCTTACCCTTAAAACTGTTTTATTAATAGCACTTACATCTGCTAGAAGGGTGAGCGAATTACAAGCTCTTTCTTGTAAACCCCCTCACACAATATTTCACAAAGACAAAGTTGTCCTGCAAGTGAAGCCTAATTTCCTACCAAAGGTGGTTTCTGAATTCCATATCACTCAGAAGATTACCCTACCATCTTTCTATCCTCCTCCTCATCCGGGGAAAGAGGAAGAGAGGTTACACAGGCTAGACCCTAGAAGGGCTTTAAGTTTTTACATCAGTAGACTAGCCAGGATAAGACAGGCAGACCAGCTGTTTGTAGGTTACACAGGTCACAAGCTGGGGTTACCAATAACTAAGCAGACCATTTCCAGATGGATCATTCTAGCCATTCTGGAATGTTATAAACTGGCAGGGAAAGAGCCCCCTCAAAACCTTAGGGCTCATTCGACCAGAGGTATTGCAGCTTCATCGGCCCTCAAAAGAGGCGTGCCGGTTAAGGACATCTGTGCGGCCGCTACATGGTCGTCTGTCCATACCTTTACACGATTTTACAATTTGGATTCCTCCTCCAGTCAAGAGACTAGGTTTGGAAGGGCTGTACTGCATTCTATTCATCAATAGAAGACAGCGTGAAGTCAGTACTCCCTCCTCCAATAATAGAATACTGCTATGGGAGCCTATCTAAGATGAGGAATACGTCGGAGGACACAATCCCTTCGAAGAACAAGTTACTTCTTACCTTGTAACATTCTTTCGACGGGATGTTCCTCCGACGTATTCCTCATCGACCCTCCCATCCATCCCCGCAGTTCTACTTCCCTTGTTGTTGCAGCTTACGCTCCTTCAGGGTGATTAGTCTAGTCCAGAAAGTATTATTGTGGGCTACAAAACGGAACTGAGCAACGGACGCTGCGCGCGGCCTTTATAGGCAGGATGACGTCGACGCGCAGCGCCCTCTAGAGAAAACATTTTCCGAGGCCAGCAGAGCTGGAAGGAGATATCTAAGATGAGGAATACGTCGGAGGAACATCCCGTCGAAAGAACGTTACAAGGTAAGAAGTAACTTGTTCTTCTCTGCCAATAGGTTCCGGTACCGTCCCTGTGCAGGGCGACGCCCATAAGGTTTGAGGAAAGGGGACTATGGACTATGAGTACTGTAGTCACTACGGCGACTTAACTATTTTCTTCTTCCCATGAGAATAGGGAGGTGCAGCTGCTACTCAATAGTCCCCGTAGGGTTGGTTTAATGCGCAAGGACTTCTTGGGGAGGGACTCACCCTCTGGGGATAAGGGCGATCACCTAGGGTACAGTCTGTTGGCCAACGTCACACAACCCTACCTTCTCTAATCGCCCCCCCCCTTCCAAACCACTTCGAAGAAGAGCACTGAAGACATGGAGATTACTGACTGTGCTGGTACTGGTACGCATGAAGAGCAACCTATCAAGAACAATGGAACTTTGGCAATCCTCCAGGGCGGGACTGGCAACAATGTATAAGAAGAGAAGGACTGAAGATTTGGTCAAGCCCAGCCGGGGGAGGCAGCAGGTGTGGAAACCAACCAGAGGGAGAGTTTCAAATCCTGTCAGCTCACCGAGGATGCTGAAGAGTGAAGAACTCCGGCAAATCGCTGAGGGCGTTCTCCATGGGTCTAGCTGGAGTGGGCCTGAACACAAAGTAGGAAGAGATAGCTAAACAGTCTGGTATGATATGATATGATGATATGATAGTTGATTTTTATAACGCCTATAGACAATGGGCCTCATTACGAGTCCGGCGGTAGCCGTGCCGGAAAAACCGGCAGGCTGCCGCCGGACTGGAACTGCCATTCCGTCTGTGATTGCCGGAAACACTGGGGCATTATAAGCCCGGTGACTCGGTAATTCCAGAGGCGGAATTCCGCAAATCCCCATACCCATGGAGTCCCATAGGTCTCCATGGGGATGGGGACAATGAAAACATTGGTTCCGTCTATGACGGAGCCGGTGTTTCCATTTCCGCTTGCAGGCAGGTGGCGTTACTCCCACCAGGTCAGACCTAGCGGGAGTGACACCTCCCGCCTGCAGAACTCGTTATCAGCCCGTACGGAAACAGTGGCGGCGGAAATAATGAGGCCCAATGTGTTTCAAAGCACTTCAAGGCAAGGGAGGAAACAAGGGAAAATATGACATTCTTAAAGGCCATTGCTAGGCAGAATCCTGTGCAGTGCCCTTAGGGACCACTACACACAATTAAGACTACAGGTGGCAATACAAGTTTTACCTTTGGTACAAGCCTGTACTGCTATGTCAGAGTGGTAGCAGTGGCAGAGCAGTAGCAGAGATTACACAAAGGGACCACAATTACTGTGACTCAAGCAAACACTGACTCAAGGTTTCAGGTAGAAAAATATAAGTACATTTATTTTGAAGCCATTCGTTATAAAAACAACACGTCCAAGGAAGCCCTGAACATGCAGAAGTCCAAAGAAGATAACGGGAGGCACAAGAGAACCAGAGGGGAAACTCGATGGAAGAGAGAGGCTCAAGCATCTTTCTGCCGGCCCAGTAGTAGCAATCAAGATACTGGGAAGGGTGGACTGAGCATCTGAGGAGAACTTCGTTGCAGTGGCAGCAATAAGCACACTGACCAACCAGGGAAGGGAGTGGGACCTTAATTCAAGTCAATCGAGCATCAGAGGAGAATATCCTCATCGCAGTGGCAGCAACAAGCCTACTGACCAGCAGAGAAGGGTCTGGGACCCTAACACAAGTAAACTTGGCATCAGAGGAGAATATCCTCATTGTAGTGGCAACAATAAGCCCACTGACCACCATTTAAGGGTCTGGGACCCCTGACAAAAGTATAGTAAGCCTCAGAGTATGGCATTCTCGTCGCACTGGCAGTCAAAAGTCCATGAGATGGGAGCGAAAGAAATATTAAGTTTAGAGAATGGGAAAATAACTCTAAAGCACCAGGAGAAGGGAGTCATTCTCCTGGTGAAGAGACTGAAAGCCCTTTTGATACTCAAGGGATGCCAGGGGAAGGGAGTAATTCCCCCTGACTGTGTTGTGAACTACATTGGAATGTGCAGCCCAATACCAGGAGAAGGGAGTCATTCTCCTAGTCCTGGAGGTTGAAGAAACTGAAAGCCTATTGATCAAGAGACGCCAGGGGAAGGGAGCATAGGAATGGGCCTTTGTTCACTGTAAACCAAGGTAGGCCTGCCACTTAAAGAGCAAGTGCACATTTGTCCGTAAAGGAAGTTTATTGTCCGAACTGCCGGGAGGGGCTAGATGACATCAAAGAGTCAAACTAACCGGAGTCTTCCTGAACACACACATTTTATACAATTTCCAACTGTTAAAACACTCCCACAGGTTTTGTTACAAAGTCGACCCCACACTCATGATTGGTCAAACATATACAATGTAACCATATTCCCTTCAGTTCCCACACTTCTCATTGGATACATTCATCTAAGCACCATTCTCTTTAAATTATAATGACATGTTTCATATTTACACTACACCCCTCTCCTAGGGTCCTTCCATATTTGGTCACAGTCCCATATCATAGTTACACAGTTTACACAATTTACACACCGTTTCAATTATTACAGTTTCCATCTGGTTCGAAATCGTGAGCCCTACTTGTGACACAAACAGCCCTTCTATAGAAA
Organism: Ambystoma mexicanum; assembly: GCF_040938575.1. Classification (NCBI taxonomy): domain Eukaryota; kingdom Metazoa; phylum Chordata; class Amphibia; order Caudata; family Ambystomatidae; genus Ambystoma; species Ambystoma mexicanum. The sequence goes on along the minus strand of NC_090926.1, from coordinate 572,626,533 downwards.
TTCCATTGATTTGAAGAGGAGGGGAACAAACAAAGTTTCTTTTGACCTGTTGTTGCTGGTGTTATCACCCACACTTGATGGTGTCCACGTTTAATTCTAAACTATGCGACGCAGCATTCCAACACACACCCTGCTAGCTCAATTGAAAATCCATGATTTATTGGTGCACCTTCACGCAAGCAAAGTATCAGGTTAATTGTCCGGCTCTTATACCCAACCCAACCAGGTGGCCGCAATTCCTCAGTCATTCAGTAACAGGCTCCCATGTACTTACAGAGATTACATCTCTTCCACAATAGCAGCAGGCCATAAACAGGCTTGGCCGAAGCTGACCGCAGTTGCTGATCCCTCTCAGCCTTCAATCTTGTAAAACCAGTTTCCTGGCTATTCAGAGTTTCACCTCACAGATCCAAGCTTCGATGATTCACACACACTCCCCACAATGAGGGGGCATACAGCACACAGAATTGATTATTCTTAATCTCCCCGTATCTACCAACTATCCCAAAAGCTTCCCATGCATGTATGTCCATGCATGTGTGTGTTATAGACTACTGTGTCCTCCTCATAACAATCTCCATTCACAACCGCATGTTTAACTCTTTGCTTCTCATTAAGGCTGAGTGACACTCTGTACATTTATATCGTATCTATACCATATCAACAAAATTGCTATTACATTGCTGCATGCGTGCAAATCTAAAAATATAGCATCTTACACAAATAACCCTAAAAGTACAATATATCCCATTCACATTAACTACGCTATATTTGTGCCAATTTGCAACATCTCTGTCCCCCCAGTGCCCAATGTTGCGCGCGCATTTCAAACTTCTCTTTATCCGTGGGACCTTTATTAACTATCCCAGCATTCCCCCTTAAGTTAATACGTTAACTAGAAAACCAATTTCCAATTTACCAATCACACCTTCTCGGGGGGAATGAAGCCTCACAGCCATCTCTCATACTGGTCCCACAGTCACCATGCTCCGCTGCTGGACAATCCAATTCGCCCTTCCACTATTCCGCAATCTACCCGTTGTTCTACACATTCACCCCAACCTGGTGGGAGACACAAGACTACCCATGCATTTATTTCAGAATCAGTTTGAGTACCCATGTGAGATGAAATGACAGTGGCCCTAGCCTTCGACAGTACCACGATCATCATAGCAGCGGTTCTAGGCATTTGGGCAGAGCGGCACCTTAGACATAGTTGACAGGAACAAAAGATAATTAAGAAAAAGACAAAATATGTACGAGAATCTTCATAGTTATGCTCATCCACGAGGGCACCCAAGAAAATAGAGCATAAAAAAAGTAATCAGTAATTCCTGCCTCCTCTTCATGGCCTCCTTCACGTTGTGCATTGCGGCAATCGTCCGAGCTAGAGTTCCATTGTCCAAATCATTGGGAGGTGGGTATGTGCAACATGTACTCCCAATCTTCTGGCAAACCCTGCCCTCCATAGCCCATAAGAGGTTGAGGATATACCTATTCTGCAACTCTACAAGCCTCAGGGCCCTGAGTTCTTCTTTAATTGCACTAAATGCTGATTCAGAGTAATTCACAGATAATAACTCTTATTGAACAATTTACAACCATTTAGTGTTCACCAAAGGTTGTACACCATAGGCCAAAAGGGAAGTGAAAAATGTCTCCATCCCACTGAATAATCTTAATTGTTCGTGAATGTTCATAAGAGCCTCAGTGGATGCTGCTGAAATATAGTTTGATATTTTTAATCGTTTCAAGGAGTCAGTTTCTCCGAAAGTCTGTAAAGTATTTGAATTGTCCATATCTGATTGCACAAGGGATGCAAGTTGCATGGGGGACAGAGGGGATACAAATGTAGACTCTGATTTTTAATTTGGAAGTGTCGGGTGGCTCTGAGGAACCACACGGACGGGCACGTGCAGGGTAATGAGACTGCAAACGCCTCACCAGGCCGGAGGTAACTGCTTGTAGGAAAAGGTCCATAGTAACAGAAGAAGTCGAAGTGTTGCTGCACCTCCAACCAGATCAGCGATGCAAAGCGTGAGGTTACAGTTTTGATTTGTGCGTATAGCACTGTGCCATCGCCCTTAAAGCACAGAGAAAAATGTGTATGCAACTGGATCTTAACAAGTTTCTCTTGCTCTTTGAGCCATGTCAAAAAGTTCACATATTTTTTCCTTACACTTCCACATACTAGTTTATTTGTGCCACCTCTTCTTTGAAGAGTCCCACCAATCCTCAAACTCTGAAACTCTTCACCCCTTGCTCCCATTTATTGTTCACGATAAGTCCTTCAAGATTGAACTGTTCTCTTTGCTTGCAACAGCCATACATCCTTCTGTCTTTCCCCATCTGATATTAAACATTCTTCTTCGACTGAAAGGATAGAAGCTGCTACCGATTGTCCCCGAAACTGCCCTCGGACCCTCCACAGGGCTAGGTGCACTAGACACTGTGCCTCTGCTACCTCAACCTCATCGGGAATAAATATAGGGACACCAGAAGCATGGGGGATAAGAGAAAAGATATAATGCGACTGTCGCTCTCTCTCGCCCCACCTTCTTCATATGATGATACCATATATTATCTGATGCGTAGCCGTGTGTGTCATTTACTATTTCAAAATTTTCATCATCATTTACAAAATCTATTTCAAAGTCTTGTGTTCTTAATTTTTCTGCCGTATCCATAGTACTTAATAACTCGATCTATTCCTACTATTAAAAACATATACCACAGTAATCGAGAGAAATAAATGTACACATTCTCATACACATTTTTTAAATCCAGTTTTACAGTCTGAATAACAATTCTCAATCTTTGTGCGATTCCCCCCTTTCCACTTGCTTGAACTGCGACACTTATATTTTTACGACGACTCTTCCCCAGGTGTCAGTGCAGGGACTTGGGTGTCTCTTGGCAAATCATGAAAAAGGATCCAATTGTTGTTGCCCTCCACTTTAACTGCAATCGGTGTAGCAAAAATCGCTCTATGTGGCCCATGGAAAAGCTGTTAATTCCAACGGCGAACAAAGGAACGCACATAGATGGAGTTCCCGGGGAGTAGCAGTGGTTGCTGCCAATCTTCTTGTTCCTTGACATCCTCTCCCATTGCTTTCTGATGTAATGCTGTAACCTGTGATGACACAATTCTGACGCTCTTAGTTAAGGCCCTAAGATTTTCCCAAACTCTTTACCAAGAATCTCTGCTGACTTATGTGCATCTGAACCTGTGTGTGCGGGAGAGAGTGGTATACACAATCTACAGCCTGTCACCACCTCATGAGGGCTGAGGTGGTGATCTTTCCCTGGCTTATTTCATAAGCAAAACAGGGACAACGGAATACAATACAACCAACTTTTTCACAATTCACTACATAGTTTAGACAACTGCATTTTAAGCAAACCATTAAGTCTCTCGACTGTCCTATTGGCTTGTAGTACAACCTGTGCTTGATCCCCAGAAGTGTTGTAATCTCGGAAAATAATGCATACAAATATGCACCCCATTATCTGATTGCAGGACCTCACATATTCCCTGCTGTGGAAATTCCTCCCTCACCCAAAATATAGCTGCTGATTTTGCATCAGGATGCACGCAGGGACCAACCTCAGGCCATCGGTAAAATGGACATAAAATTACAATCACATGCCTAAAGTTATTACACTTCTGATCATATCGTCAAAATCTATATTCTATATAGTTCTCTGAAAGGACCTGAAGGCCAGGGTGTTACCCCTCTCACTGCTTTCATGGTGTTACCAGGATTTAACTCTTTACAAACTATACTGGAATCCTGCTGCAATTTGTTATTGAGACAGATGCGACGGGTAATGTAGTTGCTCCAGAGCCACAAGAAGCAGCTCTACGTGCATTACTACCTTCCCTGTCAGCTGCTGCCTTTACTACAAATCTGTTGGCGAGAGCATACATCCCCTCCTTGCCCAGATCTCCTTCTCTTCTTAAGTTGCTTTTCCCTGCATTTCTACTACTTGAAGCAAAGGAACTGCAGTATATGTGTCACGATGCCTACCTCCAGGCATCCGGACCAAACCCATCAGCCCCGGGAGCAGGCATCTAGACATTTAGTAAAACCTCAGCAGCCCCGGCTAGGGGCTATCTGGGTTCAGTCCTGGCGCCTTAGGCGCCAGGCTCATCGTAGGAATCAGTCCTGGCGCCTAAGGCGCCAGGCTCATAGTCATTACTTACCTCAGGCAGACCATGCTGCAAATGACTCCAATCCAACATGAAGCCTGAAAGGGACTATTTTTCTACAGGGACTATTTTTTACTCTGGTGTGGTTCTAGGGACTTCTTACCTGGGACTACTTTTGAGGCTATTTAAACCACACCCGACCAGCAACACACGCTTCGCGTTATTCTGCATCCAGCAGCGTAACACTCACCGTACCTGCAGCCTGCATCCAGTCTTCTGCCACGCCTACCTCGAATCCGGAGCTCCTAAAACAAAGAGGAAAGAAAGGGACAAGGTTAGAAAACTAACTTATTTCCATTCCACACCTGATTCTTGATCCATCTTGTCTCCGGACCTGTAAAGAACATCATTTCGGCACGCGCCGCACCTCCAGCTGCGGCGCCGCGCCATACTCACCAGTCTTCACAGCATCCTTCGGGTCGGCGCTGCCTCTAGCATTTCTTCACCAAACTTCGGCACCTAGGAGACAAAAGAAAACCACAAGGTGAGCCGAGGGAACCAACAAATATAATTCTTACCACCATATACTTACCTGATTTACCACCGGAGGCATCCTTTTGTGACTCTCCATATTTTCACGTGCCACATCTGTAAAGAGAGACAAAACAACAAGTTTTCCTCGTGCAACATTTACCGGACAGCGCCGGGTAATACAGACTCTTACCTGAGCGCCACCTGCTGCCACAAGAGCATCTTTTCACGAGCCAGCTGCAAGACCAGAAAGGAAGGGGGGAAACAAGAGTGAACATCGGTCATATTGAACTCTATGAAGTTAATACTTACTGGTCCTCACCAGGAACCTCAGAGTCAATACTCTCCGGAACTCTCCCGAGCCTTCAAACCAGTGAAGTAACTGGAATCGACACGCCCCTGCAAATCCACGCAGGATGGAGAGCTCATCTTTCAAGAATATAAGGTCAGATTGCTGTGAGGGCATTTCGGAGGTGATTAGTAGGGGAGGATGTGGGGATGCCATCACTTGAATCCACAAGTGGCTATATCTATCTCTCCACTTGCAGGAGAATATTTCTACGGGTTAAGCAGACAAGATTAGGAGGGCAGATCCAGTCAGTCATCGCTGCACTACGCATCACGTGGGTGGAAACCGCAGCTGTCCGGGTCCGACCGACGCCCCTGTGGGAGCCAGGTAAGCGTAACAGAACGTGAAGACTATCTACAAATCCCCACCCGGGCGTTATGGAAACCTCAGAAACCGACCAACTAGCCCTATTGTTAGGGGAACTTAGGGTAGAAGTGCACTCCGCGCGCCAAGAGACTAATGCCCTCAGGAGAGAACTGATTGTGTCAAAGGAGCGCACTGATGATCTTGCTAGACATTACTGCAAAACCAAGCTGGGCAAACACCATTACCTGGACTCGGGGGGAATCCAACTCCTGTTTCATCAAGCAATCCTGTGCAAGTGGTTCTACCAGGGAGCATTCCTTTAGCTCCACCCGAACGTTTTGCTGGGGACCCAAAAAAGTTCGCCGTGTTTATGAACCAATGCCGCTTGCACTTTTTATGCAGACCTGGAGCTTTTCTGAACGACCAAACCAAAGTAGCCTTTGTACTAACATATCTTAGTGGCAGCGCAGCGGATTGGTCAATTCCATTAGTTAACCAGGATGACCCTCTTCTTCGGGATTTTCAAGGTTTTCAATTGAGCATGGAAAGACTATTTGCCAGACATTCACAGGGACAGGCCCTGGATAACGAACTTTTATCATTACGACAAGGTAACCAGGATCTACTAACCTATATCGCCACTTTCAATAGGTTAGTGGTGGAAACCGGATGGCCAGAGGTCAAACGAATTACATTATTTCATTGTGGACTTCGGGGTGAACTCAAAGACGTTTTGGCCCAAGTTGTGAACCCACCTCAGGATTGTGCAGAATATATAGACTTAGTGGTCCAGTTAGACCACCGACTTCAGAATAGAAAGGCTGATCGAGCTAAGTTCGAGAATCCGGTATTGGTTAAACCCAATGTTACCCTCAAAGGAACAGATGTATCAGAACCGATGCAAATCGGGGGGGTGAAGGGACCCTTAACTCAAAAGGAAAGAGAAAGAAGACGGCAGATGCAATTGTGTCTGTACTGTGGGGCCTCAGGACATTTTCTACGGGATTGCCCTATAAAAACATCTAAAAAAGTAGTCGGAGTTGCTGATAAAAATCAAACAGAGCAAGATTCGGGAAACGACCACGCCCGACGAGCGTAGAGGTCCGCTTGCCGAGCTTGAAGAAGGATACTCAGACCTCGCACTTCATCATACCAATGGTCCTTATAGATCCAAGGCAGCCATCACGTATGCACGCAGTGAGGGCATACATTGATAGCGGGGCCATAGGAAACTATGTGGACCACGAGTTGGCTTCTAGGATGAATCTATCTCTCTGCAAAAAGACCACTTCGGATGTCATCACCACAGTCGATGGAACTGAAATTGCCTCTGGGCCTGTAACTCATTCCACTGCAGAGATGACACTATTGGGTCAGGATGGGCATCGAGAGACTATTGTGTTTGATTTAATCAAAGCCCCGCAGTTCCAAATAATACTGGGGATACCTTGGTTGGAAACACATAATCCTTGTATTGATTGGCGAGAGAAGAGAATAAACTTCCCGGATTGTGCACATACTTGTTACCCAAAAAACCCCTTGAACCAAGGCCTGGCCACAGTCGCTACTCCAGTCGTGCAGTTACCTCAGGAATATCAAGAATTCCAGGATGTTTTCCAAAAGGAACAGGCAAACACCCTACCACCTCACAGATCATACGATTGCCAAATCGATCTCATACCCGGTGCACAACCTCCATGTAGTAGGATCTATGCCCTTACGGAACCCCAAAACCTTCACCTTCGACAATACTTGGACCAATACCTTGCTAATGGCTTCATTCGTCCATCCAAGTCCCCTGCATCTTCAGCTTTGTTCTTCGTGCCTAAAAAGGAAGGTGACCTCAGAACGTGCATAGACTACCGCACATTAAATCAGATCACGGTTAAGAATCGATACCCATTGCCTCTGATCCCCGAATTACTAAACCAAGTAAAGGACGCTTGCATCTACACTAAATTAGATCTCGGAGGGGCATATCATCTGGTACGTGTAAAGAAAGGCGACGAATGGAAGACTGCTTTTCGCACTAAGTACGGGTTATTCGAATACCAGGTGATGCCCTTCGGGTTGTGCAATGCACCAGCAGCCTTCCAGTATTTTATGAACGATGTCCTTCGTGAACTCATTGACCTCTGTGTTGTTGTATACATAGACGATATTCTAGTGTACTCCTCTTCAGAATCAGACCATGTGAAGCACGTTCGTGCAGTCCTTGAGAAACTACGCCAGCACAAGTTATATGCAAAATTGGAAAAATTTGTTTTTCATGCTACGGAAGTTGAATTCCTTGGATTTATCCTGACTCCAAAAGGAGTCCGAACGGACTCTCAAAAGGTGGACGCAATCCTCAAGTGGCCATCAGCCAGTTCAGTTAAAGGGGTACAAAGCATGCTCGGATTTGCTAATTTCTACCGCAGATTCATTCCGGATTTCTCACATGTTGTACACCCTATCACAGCACTTTTGCGAAAAAACAAATGCTTCTTGTGGACCGAAGAAGCTGAAAAGGCCTTCCAAGAGCTGAAAGCGAAATTCACGTCTGCACCTGTCTTAAAGCATCCACGCCCCGAACTTCCATACATAGTTGAAACTGATGCATCCAGTTTAACCATGGGAGCTGTCCTGTCCCAGAAGGATCCTGAAACCGGTCAACTTCACCCAGTAGCATTTTGATCCAGAACGTTCTCGGCAGCCGAGTTAAACTATGCGGTTACCGATAAAGAATTATTAGCCATCAAATCCGCCTTCAAGGCTTGGAGGCATTATCTTCTCGGTGCCAGGCATACCATTACAGTAATCACCGATCACCGGAACTTGCAGTATTTAAAAACAGCCAAGGCCCAATCGTCGTGTCAACTTCGATGGGCATTGTTCTTTGCCGAGTTCGATTTCGTGATCACTTATTGACCAGGTTGTAAAAATGGCTAGGCAGATGCCTTATCCCGAATAGGGATGGGAGAAGCATATGCGAACCCGGAACCGGTGCCTATAATTTCAGAACAAAGAATTCTTGGCATAACCACTCTACAGACACTAGAGGATATTCAAGTAAAGATCCAACAACTCTTCGATCCAACAGCCGTGCAGGACTGGGTGAAGGAAGGCCCGGACTACTCAGTCATCAATGACCTACCTTATTTTCAAGGGCGACTATTTCTACCACACAAGGAACGACAAGAACTAGTCCTCTCCAATTATCATGACACCCTGATGGAAGGACACCCAGGTATCGCAAAAACTGAAGCTAAAATTAAGAGACAATTCTGGTGACCCACCTGGCGAAAAGACGTAAAGTAATTTGTAATGGCTTGTGGCATTTGCACCCAAAACAAAAGTCAGAAGAAAAAACCAGCTGGCCTCTTACAACCTTTGGATATTCCACCTACACCATGGCACACCTTATCGTTAGACTTTATTACAGATCTACCTCCGTGTAATGGATTTAACACCATTCTAGTTATTGTGGATCTTTTTTCCAAGATGGCCCACTTTATTCCTCTAAAGGGATTACCTTCTGCTTCAATTCTGGCCAAGGAGTTCCTCGAAAACATTCTTCGAATACACAGATTTCCTTCCGTATTGGTCTTTGACCGAGGTAGTCAATTCATTTCACATTTTTGGAAGAAATGTTGTCAACTGGCGCAAATCGACGTGAGGTTATCAACCAGTCACTATCCCCAGACTGATGGTCAGACGGAGAGGACCAACCAGACCCTTGAACAGTACCTACGTTGCATGCTACACCAGACCGACAGTAATTGGAAAGATATTTTATGGATTTCCGAGTATGCATACAATAACTCTGTACATTCAGGAACCGGACAAAGCCCCTTTTATACCATATATGGACATCACCCTCGAACCTCAGAACTAGATTCGCCTCAGCATTTAGAAATGCCTGCAGTTAATCATTTGCATTCTACTATTACACAAGCCTTTAAAGAGGCAACAGAACATTTGAAACAAGCAAAAGAGAAATATAAGAAAAATGCTGATCAGCATAGAAGTGAAACTCCACAATACCAGATTGGGGATCAAGTTTGGCTGGCTACAAAACACATACCTCTGAAGGGAACTCGGACGTTTAACCCTAGATATTTGGGACCTTACACTATTAAGGCCATTAGCAACCCGGTATCCGTCAAATTGGAATTACCCTCTAATATGCGCATTCATCCTGTCTTTCATGTTTCACTTTTAAAACCAGTTCAACCAGGAACAAGATTAACCAAACCACCCGACCCCATCTTGATAGATGGAGAACCTGAATTCGAGGAAAAAAATATCCTGATGGTTAAATCAAAACTTTTTTATTTAATCGATTGGAAGGGCTACGGACCACAAGAAAGGTCATGGGAACCTAGTGACCACGTCCATGCACCTCGGTTGGTGAAAAGATTCCATCGGAACTTCCCAGACAAACCAGGGCCCAGGGGAAGAACAACTTTAGGAGGGGCCTTGGGGGTGGGGGGGCGGGGAGTGCTGTCATGATTCCTACCCCCAGGCATCCGGACCAAGCCCATCAGCCCCGGGAGCAGGCATCTAGACATTTAGTAAAACCTCAGCAGCCCCGGCTAGGGGCTATCTGGGTTCAGTCCTGGCGCCTTAGGCGCCAGGCTCATAGTAGGAATCAGTCCTGGCGCCTAAGGCGCCAGGCTCATAGTCATTACTTACCTCAGGTAGACCATGCTGCAAATGACTCCAATCCAACATGAAGCCTGAAAGGGACTATTTTTCTACAGGGACTATTTTTTACTCGGGTATGGTTCTAGGGACTTCTTACCTGGGACTACTTTTGAGGCTATTTAAACCACACCCGACCAGCAACACGCTTCGCGTTATTCTGCATCCAGCAGCCTAACACTCACCGTGCCTGCAGCCTGCATCCAGTCTTCTGCCACGCCCGCTTCGAATCCGGAGCTCCGAAAACAAAGAGGAAAGAAAGGGACAAGGTTAGAAAACGAACTTATTTCTATTCCACACCTGATTCTGGATCCATCTTGTCTCCGGACCTGTAAAGAACACCATTTCTGCACGCGCCGCACCTCCAGCTGCAGCACCGCGCCATACTCACCAGTCTTCACAGCATCCTTCGGGTCGGCGCTGCCTCCATCATTTCTTCGCCGAACTTCGGCACCTAGGAGACAAAAGAAAACCACAAGGTGAGCCGAGGGAACCCACAAATATAATTCTTACCATCACCATAGACTTACCTGATTTACCACCGGAGGCATCCTTTTGTGACTCTCCATATTTTCACGTGCCGCATCTGTAAAGAGAGACAAAACAACACGTTTTCCTTGTGCAACATTTACCGGACAGCGCCGGGTAATACAGACCCTTACCTGAGCGCCACCAGCTGCCACAAGAGCATCTTTTCACGAGCCAGCTGCAAGACAAGAAAGGAAGGGGGGAAACAAGAGTGAATATCGGTCATATTGAACTCTATGAACTTAATACTTACTGGTCCTCACCAGGAACCTGAGTCAATACTCTCCGGAACTCTCCCGAGCCTTCAAACCAGTGAAGTAACTGGAATCGACGCGCCCCTGCAAATCCACGCAGGATGGAGAGCTCATCTTTCAAGAATATAAGGTGAGATTGCTGTGAAGGCATTTTGGAGGTGATTAGTTGGGGAGGATGTGGGGGTGCCATCACTTGAATCCACAAGTGGCTAAATCTATCTCTCCACTTGCAGGAGAATATTTCTACGGGTTAAGCAGACAAGATTAGGAGTCCAGTCAGTCATCGCTGCACTACGCATCACGTGGGTGGAGACTGCAGCTGTCTGGGTCCGACCGACGCCCCTGTGGGAGCCAGGTGAGCGTAACAATATGGGACTGGCCTGTTTACCTGTTGGGACAACATTTACATTTTCAGAGGTTCTAAAAAGGATACATGTGCTGCTTCCTTTGCCGCTCTGTCTGCGGCATCATTAGCAGAACTGAATAGCGCTTGGTAGTATGCGCCACGCACTTCACTATTCCTACCTCTATGGGCAATGTTAATATTGCGATTAGTCAGGATAGTAGCGTGGCATGCTGGACAGGGGTCCTGTTAAACACTCTGCCATCTAGATAATCCAGAATGTACCATGGAGGTGACATAAGCAGAGTCGGACTAGATAGTGACTGCCTGCCCCTTACTCATCTCTAGAACCTCGATGAGTGCCACTAGGTCCGCACATTGCCTGGAGTAATGTGAAGGCAACCGTTTCTCTGCACCAACCCGGTATTCCCCATCCACAAGACCTACAACAGCTGCTCCTATGTGCCTCTCTCCAGTGTCCTGATTAATTGTCGATGACCCATCAACAAAGAGTACCTTGCCTACTTTCAAAGCATCCTCCTTCTCATTCGCCCTCTCTTCTCTTCTCCCTCATAAGTTGCAGAGTTTTGAACAATGAGGTTGGGTTTTACTGGTTTGGCTAAAGATGTTGCCGGATTGACTAGGTGACACCTTACCAGATGTATGGAAGCATTTGACAAAATAACTTCATACCCTGATACCCTTTAGGCTGTCAGTCAACTTAGACTAAAATTGCAAAAACTGCATGCTCAACAAATGTCACCGGGCAACCCATAGTAATGGTTGAAGACTTATGTATTGCAAAGGCTGCTACCGCGAGAGCTGGTTAACATGGGAACTGACCTTGCATAACTGTATCTAAAAGCCCACTATAGTAAGCCATGGTTTTGTGACCTACTGATGTTTTTTGAGTCAGGACCGCTGTCATTACCTTTCCATCTGTATGTGAAAATAGAAAAAATGGTTTCTGGTATTTCAGGGACACCAAAACTGGAGCATTACTGATCAGTCTTGAGTTCCCCAAAAGATGTTTTCATATCCTCTGACCATTTTATCGGACCCTTTTCCTTGTGTGCTTCCTTAAGTTCTTGAAGTATGGGCCTTGTGTAACTAGAGTAGTCAAAAATACAGGACCAACAATTGTTACAGAGCACCAGAAACTGCTGCATCTGTTTTACCGTAACTGGCTGAGGCATGTTCTGGACTGTGATGGCTCTCTCAGGCATCACCTTTCTCCCTGCAGACGATATTACCTGTCCCAAATATAGTACCTGTGTCGGGCAATACTGCAATTTATTTTTGTCTCCTTTGTACCCCTTCTATGTGAGCAGGGTGAGTAGCTTGATTGCGTCTCCTCGACAGTGCTCTCTGAAGCACTACAGACTAATAAATCATCCACATACTGAATTACGGTACTTGACAGTTGTACGTTTCCCAAATCCATTTGAATGAACCTGTTAAAAACATTCAGAGATTCACAGTACCCCTGGGATAACCTCTTGTGCTCAAATATCTGCCCCAGGTATGTAAACGCTGTGAGCTACTGGGAATCGCGGTTTAAGGGGACCAAGAAAAGGGCATTTTTTTAAATCAATTGCTGTAAAATAGGTCGACCCAGTAGAGATCCCTGTGGGCTGTCTTATTCCGGGTATATATGAGCACCAGGAGGCCAAAAAGAATTTCCTTCCAACACACTTGCTCCGGTGTAGTGGGTGACTGTCTCGTGGGGTAGAGGGTTTTTCTTCCAAGCATGTACCGTACCTGGGCTAACATTGTTGATGGGGGTACGCAGGTCTGTGAAAAAGAAAGACCTAGGCTAGTTAGCCTTCGGTGTGGGCCGCACACCCTTAATACCCACTTCGGGTTAGACAATTGGTTAGTGTCTGTGTATCAATTTCGACCAAACTATGACTTTTTCAAAAAATATTTTATTTATCCAAAAGGTATTTTGTTGTTTCAAAGATCTTATTAATTGGTTCAACTCCACCAATTAGGCTAGTGCTGAGGCTGGGGCAAACAATAACCCTCTGGCTAATGCATTTCGAAACAGTTCCTTCTTCAGGGCCGGGTTACATATGCATTGCTAATATTGTAGTGTTTGTGTTTCAAATAACACAATATCATTCAATGAGTATTTAACAAATCCCAAAACATGATTCGAGACCATAATAAAATGAAAGGCAGTAAAATAGAAGACACTTATTCGAATAGACAGGGCGCCCACAGGTACAAACCAACATTTGACACACAGAAATGAGAAAGAAAAACAGAAAAAGAAAGACAATTATGATCAGTTTGTCTGCTCATGATAATCACCAAAATTAAACAAATACATGACCTGAGGCGGTCAGCACCTTGGTATTTGCCATGCACCATTCACATGTGTGTGGGTACTTAATCACTCAAGATATACAAGGTGACCCCATTTATATGATGCAAATTGTAATTATTCACGTGTGAGCAACTGTTTGCTGACATATCCCATTATAATGGCAGTGCACTATATATTAGATGTTCGCATCTAAATTATACATGTCACCTCTGGATGGTGAAAGTGAATGTCGTGACTGTGCATTGTGAAGTGCACCACATTAGTCACTGACCTCTCTGCCATAGCTTTCCTGAACAGGGGTGAAATCCTTGGTATGCTTAATCATAATACGCTGTGAAACAATCAGATTACACGCATTAGGAATTACCTTCGCGTGTCATGAATATGAGAATCCTGCTTAGCTGTGCGATACAAAATCGCACATACTCGGATGCCTTGTCATTTTACACGGAGCGCTGAATTCCGTGTTCTGTTACTGCTAACATGAACAGCGGACTGAGAACGCGGTTCGTTGAGTTGCTATAGCAACGTTTGGGTACCAACATGGCCGCACGCATACACACGAATCGGCCATGTTGGTAGGGGCGAAATTATTCAATGGCAATTTCCTCCATAACCACTCTGCGCTCGAACAATATTGGTGAGCAATGTGCTAAAAAGACATCAAGTGAGCTTATTAACGTGCTCTTGAGCAAGTGCCCTCGCTAGTATAATATTGCGCTGTAGGCACAGACACGTGGATCTACCGCTAAGTAAATTACCCAGTTGGGTGGCTAGACAAAAAATTATGGATGTCAGGTCATAAATCTAGAGGTTAATGTGCTGGAGTACCTATGAGGTACTCCATCCTGAAAAAGGATTGTGAAACCCATTATGTGTCATTAAGTGAAACGGTGCACTGGTCATGATTCAATTAACCCTTCCCACCAGTTCTTATATTCACGGTATCACAACATACATAATGGGTTTCACAATCCTTTTTCAGGATGGAGTACCTCATGACTGCCATAACCCAATGCTAGACATCGCTCTAGCATGAGTACATAGCTTTTCCTCACATACAGTTTATACTTAGAATACAGCTTCACCGGTTGACAACAACGGAGCACATTACCCACTAGATTTATTTATTTATTTATTTTTAAACTTTAATTTTGAATTTTGCATACAAACGCACCAACATGGTGCTCTGTCGAAACCTTTGGAAAGGGCAAAAAGGGAAGAGGGGAAAAGGGGAGAGGAAATGTAGAGAAAATAGAATGAAGAGAAATAACATAACACTACCCAAACTTGAGTTCCCCTTCATGGCCGCCTCCCCTCCCACCCCCACAGCACAAGAACATGTCCGAAACAGTCTTTCATCAGAGTCTGATAATTTAAAAATTCAATGTAGTCTTGAGGATCATAGTTCCATACTCTCCTTTCAGGTGCTAGTTGAATCGGAGTCCGAAGATTCATTACAATTTAGCAGGTATGTAATATATGGTCCCCAGATGTCGGGGGGGCGTGCATGCAGTGGAAGGGTTCTTATAAATTTGTTTTCCACGTCCTGGCAGTATGTTATGTCTTTTTTCCAGTCTTCGATTTTGGGTAGTGGGCCTCGGCTCCATGACATGGCGATCCTCCTTCGGGCCAACACCAGAAGAAGGGATGCTAATTTACGTGCTGCTGGTTGAAGGTATTTGGTGAGACCCAGAAGGGGCCCCAGTGGTAGTGGGGTCACCTGTTCGCCTATGATGTCAGCAATTGTTTGCAAAACCGAGTTCCAGAAACGCCTCACTCCAGGACAGTCCGATGCTAGGTGGAGGAAGTCCGCCTGGGCTGCTGCACATCTATTGCATTGGGGCGACGTTTCCTGGTGAAGCTTGTGTTTCTTAACTGGACTATAGTATGTTTGGTGTACAAAGTTGAAGTGTATGAGTTTATAGCGGGTGTTTAGTGCAACCTTTTGAGTTTGACATAGGATATAGGACCAGTCTTCCGTGGGTATCGTTTCGTGAATGGCAGTTTCCCATTTTAGCTTTGTTTTAGGGTTGGGTTTCCCAATATCGACCACCAGGGATTTATATAGCAGCGAGACTAACCTTCCCTCCCCCTACACCTGAATCGTGTTGTGCAATAACTCCCAAGTAGGGGGTTGTTTGGGAAATGAGGGGAATATTTTGTGTAAGGTGTGACGTAGTCTAAAGTAAAGGAATACATCCAGGGAAGTGACTCCGCCCCTGTCTTTGGCCATTTGTGGGGTTAAAAAAGTGCCCTCTGGGAACAGGTCTCCGAAGGAGTGGACATCAACCTTGTCGGCCCATATCAGGAATACTTTTTCATTCGTGAGGGGGATGCCAGGAATAAATCTGATAGGCAGAAGCGGGGATAATCTTACGTCTACACCGTATTTGGCCACCATCCTCTTCCAGATTGCGTATGTAGACAAGACTGTGTTGAGCGTGTTGTATGGAACTGGGATCTGACTTATGATGACGGTGCTTAGCAAGTCGGGCGAGGCCAGGGCTCGTTCCACCTGCACGTGTGGGCGAACAAAGTGAGTCATATACCACAAGCTCAGGAAGTGAGCCTGGGCTGCCCAATAGTATTTTTCTATGTCTGGGAGCGCTAGACCCCCTTTCGACGTCGGTTGAACTAGTGTGTTGTACGGGACACAAGCCGGTTTCCCCGCCCATATTAGCTCTAGGACTGCCGACTTGACCTTCTGGAGAAAGGATTTTGGGAGGAATAAAGGGATGTTAATGAATAGGTACAGAAGCTTAGGAAGAATGACCATTTTAGTCAGGGACGTTCTACACCAAAGCGTTAGTGGTAGCGATTTCCACCTGTGTATGCGTTCCTGCAGGGAGTTTAACGTGGCAACATAGTTATCCTTATAGAAACATAGTTATCCTTATAGATCTCCTGATGGTTACGTGACATGTAAATACACAAATAGCGCACCTTTGAGTGCTCCCATTTGAAACCATGATCATCAATAAATTCAGTTGTACTGGGAGTCAAGGGGAATACTACCGATTTGGAATGATTAATTTTGAGACCTGACATTTGGCCAAATCTTATCACTTCGCGCATTACGGGGTTAAGATTCACTTGGGGGTCACTGACGAACAATACGATGTCATCATCATAAAGAGAGACAATCAACCTGTGGGGGCCCAGTTTAATACCACGGAGCAGGTGGTTTTCTCGTAATCTCGATGCCAGGGGTTCCATAACAAGGGCGAATATCAGGGCCGAAAGCGGGTAACCTTGTCGTGTTCCCCGCTCTAATGATATGCTCGTGGATCTAGTGTTTCCTAGAGTGACATATGACTGTGGGTTGTTGTATAGCAGCGATATTAATTTGATAAAGAAACTGCCGAAGCCCATTTGCCTAAGCGTCGCCATCATGAATGGCCATTCTACAGCGTCAAACGCCTTCTCAGGATCGAGCATTACCGCAATTGCTTGTAGCGTTGGATCTGCGGCCTCGATGACTCCAAACAGTCTCCTGATGCCATATGTGGTGCTGCGTCCAGGGATGAATCCGGCTTGGTCTCCAATCACCAGAGCCGGCATGAGAGGGAGGATCCTTGATGCAAGTATTTTGGCTAGGATTTTATTGTTCAGGTTGATTAAGGAGATCGGCCTGTAGGAAGCACAGTCATCTGCGGGTTTGCCGGCTTTGTGCAGCACCATAATGTTGGCTTCACGCAGTGTGGGGGAGGCTTCCACGCTCGATTGCTTCTCCAAAAACGCGAAGCAGGAGTGGGGCGCGGATGGACACGTGGGCTTTGTAGAACTCTCCAATGAGCCCATCTGGGCCTGGTGCTTTTGAGTTTGGGAGGGATTTTATTGCTTCCAGAATTTCCTCCTCAGTCAGCGGTGCATTCAGAGGTTCTCGTAGGTCTGCCTCCACCCAGTACAACTGGGTGTCTTCGAGATACTCTTGTACAGCTTTGGGATCTGAGATACCTGTGGAGCTGTACAGTTTCTGGTAGAAGTTCTGAAATGTGAGAGCAATGCCCTCCTCTGCGTACACTCGCTGCCCTTGATCGTCTTCAACACATTCAAATCGGGTCGGGGTTCTGTCCAAGAACAGCAGCCGGGCTAGCAAAGCACCCGGTTTCTGTCCTTCCCCATATTGTCGGACCTGGCGACCGCGACCCAAGAATTTTATCTCTCGTTCGGCCGTTTCCTTGAACTTCAGAAGTTCTTCCTTCAGTTTGGCTTGGGTGTGCGGGCTTGGGGTCGTGAGGACCTGGAGCTCTAGTGTCTTCAGACATAGTTCACTGTCCGATAACTCTTTGCAGATCCGTTTCAATATACCATTTTCTTTAGCTAGGCATATGCCACGGACGAAGCACTTTAGAGCTTCCCAGATGGTACCGGGCGAGTCAACAGAGCCTTCGTTTGTCTCGATGAAGGCCATTATTTCTTCATGCAGTTCGTCCGCGAAAACTGCATCGGCAAGTGTGCCTGGTTTGAATCTCCAGTTAAGGCCGGGGACTGCTGTGTTCGCTAGGGAGACCTCGAGAGTGACCATTGAGTGGTCAGACAAGGTGCGTGGCAGAATTTGACTCATCCCCCATTTGAATGGGCTGTGGGTGGACGCCTAGATGTAATCAATCCGGGAGCAAGTGTTATGGACAGCGGAGTAAAATGTGCAGTCCTTCGCGTCTCGGTTGTGGTGCCTCCAGGATTACCCACTAGATTTATGACCTGACATCCATAATTTTTTGTCTAGTCACCCAACTGGGTAATTTACTTAGCTGTAGATCCACGTGTCTGTGCCTACAGCGCAACATTATACTAGCGAGGGCACTTGCTCACTTGCGTTAATAAGCTCACTTGATGTCTTTTTAGCACATTGCTCACCAATATTGTTCGAGCGCAGAGTGGTTATGGAGGAAATTGCCATTGAATAATTTCACCCCTACCAACATGGCCGATGCGTGCGGCCATGTTGGTACCCAAACGTTGCTATTGCAACACAGCGAACCGCGTTCTCAGTCCGTCGTTCGTGTTAGCAGTAACAGAACACGGAATTCAGCGCTCCAAGGTAAAATGACAAGGCATCCGAGTACGTGCGATTTTGTATCGCACAGCTAAGCAGGATTCTCATATTCATGACACGCGAAGGTAATTCCTAATGCGTGTAATCTGATTGTTTCACAGCGTATTACGATTAAGCATACCAAGGATTTCACCCCTGTTCAGGAAAGCTATGGCAGACAGGTCAGTGACTAATGTGGTGCACTTCACAATGCACAGTCACGACATTCACTTTCACCATCCAGAGGTGACATGTATAATTTAGATACGAACACCTAAACACAGCAAATATAGTGCACTGCCATTATAATGGGATATGTCAGCAAACAGTTGCTCACACCTGAATAATAACAATTTGCATCATATAAATGGGGTCACCTTGTATATCTGGAGTGATTAAGTACCCACACCCACACCACTGGAAATAACAGGGTGCTGACCGCCTCAGGTCATGCATTTGTTTAATTTTGGTGATTATCATAAGCAGACGAACTGATCATAAATGTCTTTGTTTTTCTGTTTTTTTTTCTCATTTCTGTGTGTCAAATGTTGGTTTGTACCTGTGGGCGCCCTGTCTATTTGAATAATTGTCTTCTATTTTACTGTCTTTCATTGTATTATGGTCTCGAATCATGTTTTGGGATTTGTTAAATACTCATTGAATGATATTCTGTTATTTGAAACGCAAACATTACAATATTAGCAATGCATATGTAACACGGCTCTGAAGAAGGAATTGTTCCAAAATGCATTAGCCAGAGGGTTATTGTTTGCCCAAGCCTCAGCACTAGCCTAATTGGTGGAGTTGAACCAATTACTACAAACTTTGAAACAACAAAATACCTTTTGGATAAATAAAATATTTTTTGAAAAAGTCATAGCTTGATCGAAATTGATACACAGACACTAACCAATTGTCTAACCTGAAGTGGGTATTAAGAGTGTGCGGCCCACGCCGAAGGCTAACTAGCCTAGGTCTTTCTTTTTCCCAGTTTACTTTAGTGCCCTACACAGTGGCACTTAATAGTGGGCTGCACCCTACTAATAAGCATCGAATTAAACTACAAACAGCCAGTACTACAAAGGAGTATAACATAAAACAAGCTGTGCACTCTCGCCATTCCTTTTTTGCCGGTATGTAGGTCTGTGCCATTCCAGCTCCTGGGTTCTGATTAACCTGGACTTGCTGCAATGGCACAGAGCTTGGGGCATATGGCAAGGTTGGGGAATTCATTTGCATTGAAATATTGTGGCCGGCTTCCACAGTCCTGTGCAACATGTCCCATTCTCCCACACGCCCAACATTGCACTACATAAATTTCTTCGATAACCTCCTCCCATCCAACCATAAAAAGTCAATTGGATGAGTTGAGGGAAACTCTTCATGATGCCAGTGGTTTGAACACTTCTCCGGAAGTGGAATTTGGCAGGCCTGAGCCTGGGGCTCATGCTGAGTCATGTTACAGGAGGCTCATGGCTAGCGTCAGAGTATCTGAGCTGGTCCAGTCCTCCTGAAGATTTTGTGCAAGATGATCTAACAGACATTTTAGATCAAGGTCCGTCCTCTGACCTGGTGTTAACTTTTCATCTGACATTACAGAAAAGGGCGGCGGCTGCTTGGCAGTCACTGGAATCTCTTCCGGCTGTTAACAAATCGTTAACCATAAAATACCACCCTTCCCGGAGCGACCCCAGCTACCTTTCCTCTCACCCCACTCCCGAGAGTTTGGTGTTTCAGGCAGCAACGGCCACCTTGAGGCAGGCTGCGCACCCTACCATCCCTCCTGATAGAGTCGACAAACGCTTCTACGGTTGGGCACGCAAGGGGTTTTCTGGGGGAGTATAGCGTTGAAGTCTGCCAACTCCACTTGCAAGGTTTTAACACACTTTGTGGAATTGTTTCTCTAGGGGCTGAGCATATTGCCGAAGGGGAAGAAATGGATGGGTTCCTTGCTCTCGTGCAAGATGGCAAGGATGCCATGTGTGAATCCCTTCAGTCGAGTTTGGACACGGCCGACAGTGTTAGCCGGTCCATGACTGCGAGCACCATTATATGCAGATTTGCCTGGTTGCGGAAGTCTGGTTTTGCTCCAGATGTGCAAAGCCGTCTTCTGAACATGCTCTTTGATGGTGCGCATTTGGCAGTAAGACTGACGAGAGCCTTGAGAGGTTGCAAACCTCAAAAGCTGCTGCTAAATCTTGGAGCGTAGCTGTGCGTCAACCTCTGCCTTTTCGTCCTAGGGGACAGCAGTGGAGGGGAGGTTCTTTTCGTTACTACTCCTCCTTTGGTAGAACGAGAGGGACCGCTAGTCAAAGGGGTCAGTGTAAAAGTACCCGTGGTGGTCGGGAAAATAGAGGTGCCAAAGGCACTCAGACAGCTGCCTCTTTGCCTTCAGGCACTGCAGCAGCCGCTCCAAAACAGTGATGAGGCCATGTCCCATGGTTCGCCGGTTGGGGGCAGACTGTCTCAGCATCTCGAAGAGTGGCGAGCCATTACTTCGGATGCGTGGGTGCTGGATACAATCGCCCACGGCTACTGCCTCCCCTTCCTAAAGTGGCCTCACGACAATCCACCGGGGAATCTCTCTTTGAAGCTTCCGGATCCGCTCCTTGTGCAGGAAATCTTGACCCTGCTAGAGAAAGGTGCTATAGTACTGGTGCCTATAGCGGAGAGGAACAAGGGATGGTATTCCCCTTATTTTTTTATCCCAAAGAAAGACGGGGGATTGAGACCCATCCTGGACTTGCATTGGTTGAACAAACTTCTCAGGAAGGACAAGTTCAAGATAGTCACTCTTTCTCAAGTCCTCCAGGCCCTTCAACTTCAGGATTGGTTGGTGTCTCTGGACCTACATGATGCTTACTTTCATGTGCCGATTCATCCCAAGCACAGAAAGTACCTGAGGTTTGCGGCTGGCGACTCACACTTTCAGTTTCGGGTCCTGCCATTTGGATTGTCCTCCGCCCAGAGGGTCTTCACTAAGCTAATGGTGGTGGTGGCAGCGTATCTCAGTCGAGGGGGGGATTCACGTCTACCCCTACCTGAACGACTGTCTGATCAGTGTGCGTTCTCCCGAGCAAGCATTGGATCACCTCGGTCTCACCTGCCGCTCCCTCCACAGGCTGAGCTTCTCCCTCAATTTCAAGAAGTCGCATCTGACACCTTTCCAACAGCTCCAGTACATCAGGGCTGTGTTGGACACGTCCTTGGGGAAGTGCTTGCCTCCCAAGGTAAGGGCTCATCACATTGGGCATGTTGAAACTTGTCCACCATCTGCACAGAGTCTCCAAGCTTTCAAATTCTTAAGGTTGCTAGGCCCCATGGCTTCCTGCATTTTTCTGGTGCCAGAGGCCAGACTGCGGATGAGATCCCTGCAATGGGTACTCAAGATGCAGTGGTTGCAGTTCTCAGGTAAGATGTCGGATCCCGTTCAGATTCCACTCTCGGTCTCCCAGGATCTTCTGTGGTGGGCCTACAAAGGGAACCTGATGAAGGGAGAGCGTTTTGGCAAACATGGCCGGAGGTGACTGTAGTGATGGATGCTTCCCTCACTGGATGGGGCGCTCATGCAGACGACTTGACTGCCAGCGGTCGTTGGCTTCCGTCGTAGTCCAGCCTCCACATCAACCTGTTAGAGCTGAGGGCCATCAGGCTAGCCCTGAAGGCTTTTCTGCCGTCTGTGCGGGGGAAGAGTGTCCTGATCATGAGAGACAACACAGTGGCCATGCATTACCTCAACAAAAAAGGGGGGGTAGAGTCACTTCCGTTGTGCAGAGAGGCAATGCAGCTCTGGTTCTGGGCCATCCAGCACAGAATTTTGCTCTCGGCAGATCGTCTGGCCGGAGACGAAAATGCAGCGGCGGACGCTCTGAGCAGGCAGAGCACGTTCTGTCACGAGTGGGAGTTGGCTCAGGAAGTGCTTCTGGAGATCTTCGCCCCCTTTGGGGAACTCCACAAGTGGTTCTCTTTGCCACCAGTGCCAACCGTTAGTGTGTGATGTTCTGCTCAAGGGAATTTCCTCAGAGAGGAGCCTTAGGAGACCCATTCATAGTGGATTGGTCATTCCCACTGCTGTACGCATTTCCTCGAGTCCCCGTCATTGATCAACTGTTACAGAGGTTACAGAGGTTCTGATCCCACATGATCCTCATTGCTCCGGATTGGGCCAGGAGAGCGTGGTACCCGGACCATCTAGAAATGTCCATCTGCCCTCCACGCCCTCTTCCCTACCGAGAGGATCTGCTCTCGCGAGAGGGGGGTCTGGTTCTCCATCCAGAGGTCAGATCTCTCAACCTTCATGCTTGCTATCTGAAAGGTTGAGATATAAGGATTGGGACCTCCGGATGATGTGATGGAGGTGTTGCTTTCGCCCAGAAGGCCAGCGACTAAATCCCTGTACTGTTGGCGTAAGTTTTGCGACTGGTGCAGAGGACAAAATGTTGATCCTTTTCAGTGTTCCATTCCCAGGAATGTATGCGCCAATTGTCAGACGGCAACACCTATGCTGAATTGAATCACAATCCCATCAGGGAAATCAAAAAAGAACTAGAGTCTATATTAGATTTGGCCATGGAGAACGAATGGATCACCAGCAAAACCAGAGCACATTTATTGACTCCATATTCCAGAATGCCACATCTCTACACATTACCCAAGATTCACAAGAGTTTGAATAACCCTCCAGGGAGACCCATTGTTGCAGCCACTAGCAGTATCCTCCAACCATTAGGAGCTTACATAGACTTCTTTTTGCAACCTGTCATACAGTATACTGCAACTTATGTCAAGGATACAACACATTTCCTTCAAATTCTCAAACAAATCAAGTTATCAGAAAAAGACATATTGTTCACCATTGATGTAGTAATTCTCTATACAAGCATTCCACACAATCTTGGTCAGAGAGCAGTCGACACCTTATTACTACAAGCAGGCCAGATAGGAGCTAACAGAGAATTCTTAATGATCCTTCTAAACTTAATCTCACAACATTCTTGCTTTGAATACCACCAGAAATACTACTGTCAGAAATAAGGGACCGCAATGGGTGCCACCATGGCACCCGCCTACGTTAATTGCTTTATGTACCAGTTTGAAATGACACAAATCTTGGAGAACCAACGATGGACACAATACATAAAAAAATGGGTCTGCTACATCGATGACATTTTCGGTGTATGGACTGGAAGCAAACAGGAATTGGACGAATTTTTGATGTATCTGAATAATATTGACAGCAGGATCCAATTAACCTTAGAAAATGGAAATCCGAACATACACTATCTGGATGTGGAACCGATCATTAAAGGTGAAACAATAGACACTACTTTGTACTCTAAACCAACAGATGCCAACAATTTACTTCATCGTTTGAGCTTCCATCCCCCGAACATTTTACGGAATCTTCCTTATTGGCAGATGTTAAGAAATTAAACGGATTATCAGTGATCAAGAAGACTGTGAGAAACAATTGGATGTACCGGACAAGTACTGTTTGCTGCCGCTGCGCCCTTCACTTTACATCTTGTGGATTATTGCTGCCTTGCCTCTTTACTGCCGTGCGGCAGCGGACTTTGCTTGCTTCACAAGGAGGAAGTCTTAGCTGGCTACACCAGCGTGCCTGACTTGAAAGGCACTTCCTACTGTGGTGGCCACGCCCTCTGTGACGAGTCACGTTGTTTGGGATTCAAATTGTAGCAGTCTGGCACACCCGCGCCGCGCACCAAGTACCGGACAAGTACTGTTTGCTGCCGCTGCGCCCTTCACTTTACATCTTGTGGATTATTGCTGCCTTGCCTCTTTACTGCCGTGCGGCAGCGGACTTTGCTTGCTTCACAAGGAGGAAGTCTTAGCTGGCTACACCAGCGTGCCTGACTTGAAAGGTGACTGTTTCAATCTAGTGCCGCTCTGTGTCAGCATTGTGTTACCTTAGTTGAGCTGGTGTGCCTTTCAATTTGTGTGCCTTTCAGACGACGTGTTTGACGTGTTTGCAAGTCAAGGCGTCATAGTTGTGCACATAGCATTGTCTATTTCCAATCACAAGCATTTAACTCCGCCTTTCTTTTTTCGAAGGCACTTCCTACTGTGGTGGCCACGCCCTCTGTGACGAGTCACGTTGTTTGGGATTCAAATTGTAGCAGTCTGGCGCACCCGCGCCGCGCACCAAGTACCGGACAAGTACTGTTTGCTGTTCGTGGCGCGGGGTGCCTATGGAGTGTGTTTAGGGGGTCTCGCAGTATATACTGAGGAATATTTTAGGTTGTAAGTATCCTAAGTATTGTGTTGATCGCGTGGGATCGAGTGTATTCGTACGTGCATCATGGTAAAAAAATTGCGAAATGGGAAGAGATGCCTAAATGGATCACCCCCAATGCTGGCTGAGGGGAATATGTCAGACGATGAGTCCATGCATGAAACGGTTAACCAAATTAGGAAAAAAGGAAAAGGTATAACTGAGAATTTGAGTGCTAGTTCGCAATCGAAATCTTTAGTGGATACAAATGTAATTGAACCTATACCATCTGGGTCAAAAAAAGTCAAAATACTAGAAACTGTAAATGAGGTTGACATTGTGGCCCAAATTCACAGGGAAGAGAAAGAAGGCATAATCTATCCATTAAATCCGATACACAATGTACCCATTACTGATAGCTCAATACTGGGAGCGGTAGGCGACGATTGTAATATCCCAACGATAGATATTTCACTAGTTGCCCAAGTAGTCCTAGCAGACCTCCCCAGCAGAACACGTTTATCTAATGGCCCCTCAACACCCGATGCAGAGTCAAGGGGCATTAGGGAGCAAGTTCACTTTCATGCAGCGATAGCCGAAAATTTGAGTCAACTAAAAGAAATGAGGAAAAATGCACAGGGGTGGGGGATTAGGGATTTAAAACATTCCTCTAGCTCACCTACACAAGAAATTCAATTTAATCCATCAGACACAGTAGATCCTCATTCACCGGTCTTGGGCATTGACCCTATACCCTCGAGGCAAAGTGCTGAAAAACTGCACCATCCTACCTCATCATTTCCGTTATATCCACTAGAAGACACTTTGGTAGATCTAAATCCCCAGGAATTACAGAATCTTCCAGTCTTGACTAGAATCCTGAACCTGCTGGATAAGGGGCACGAATTTACTCATGGGGCGATTGGTGCTCTGAGTCTAGCAACGTCAGAAATCAACTCGAGAGTATGCAAGATTGAAGGTTTTTTGATGGCTCAAGAAAAATGTCACATGTTTTGGGCTGAGAAACACTTGTGTGAGAAATGTCATCATACTGAAAAGTTAGAAGTCATAGTAACTGGATCAAAAGAGGAAAAACTGCACAATGTAAAATCTGTAGCTTCTCAAACTGAGAATGTAGAAAAAAAAGCACTATGGAAATAAATTTAAGTAATGGGGCTAAGACCGTTATATTGAATCAGACTCCACCGTATGAGGAAATAGCAAAATTACAACATGAAAGAATACTGATTCTAGAAAAGATAGTGCTAGCCGCAAATCTAATTCCAGAAGAAAGGATGGCTGAAGTACTTAGTTCAAATGAAGCCCAAAAGTTATCTCCTTCAAGGTACGCTCCTGATAGTCCCTCTGTGCTCATAGATCTGATTGATTTAAATTCGGATCCTAGCGTGAGGGAAAAGGAATGTACTGATGACTTGGCTGAGGCAGGAAGTGGAAATCAGAGCACATTCTTTATGTCTCGCAAAGCTAAAAAAATGCATGCGAAAGCATTGAAAAGACAAAAAAACGCCCTCCTGCAAAATCCCTTGATGTTAGTAGGGTCTAATAGTGCTGGCAATAATAAAGTAAAAAATAAAAAGTCTATGTTAATAGAAAAACAACAAGTAAAAAAGCAACAACAAAAAAAAAAAAATAATAACAAGTGCGTTCCTAAGGAGGACAACAACATAGATATAATGCAACTTAATATTGAAAGTCAAGCTGTATTGGGTATAAATGATACTGTGTCAACAATCATTGTTCCCTCAAAATCTGACGTGAATACAAGTGAAAAGGGCTCAGATGATCTATCAAACAACCATGATGTAAATATAATCGATGACAATGCGATTTCGTCACCGATTCTTATACAAACGCAGTTACAGCGTTTCTTTGAAAAAATCGATAAAAAAATTACTTCCTTAGTACAAAAACCTCAGAATGTAGAAGACATCAGTGCTAGCCGCTCTGCTGCGAACACCTTAGTAATTAGCGATGTGCAGAACCAAATAAGTCAGGATGCGAAGGAAGTTGTAAGTTCTCAGGAACAAAATTCTACCCACTTACAAGCTACGCAGGGAGGCCCTGATGCACTTCAGAAATCGCAGTCTATACCGCCCGTTGTACTCATTGATGGAGAGTGTGTAGATAAATGGTCTTATTATAATACACTGGGGCCCGAAATGAAACTGGTAATGGGTTGGACGTTGGATCCAACGAAAGTAGACAAACCCAACCTAAATCGAGCATCTTTGATGAAAGTATTCCATCAAATACCAGCTTTACGCAACTTAGTATCTAACGACATTGATTGGATTCGCTTACCGTATGTATCGAATGGTAGAATGCTATGTAAATATCAAAACACTATCATTGCTGCCCTAATATGGAAACATTCGAAAGATCTTCAATTGCTTGGGTATGAGTTGTCTATGTACAACTCATTGGAAAATGCTACACTCTTTGTAGAGTATCAGCCCTCAGCTTCATATAATAATAAGCTCATTGAAGATCACGAGAACCAGTTTGCAACTCTACATGAGAAAATCAGAATTCAATCTGAATCTGTCGCTCAAATTGCTACAAGTCTGGCATGGCTTGAACCTCTTATGAAAACTCTAATAGGTGACATGCCAGTCAAAGAAAAGCAATAACACAATAGAGTGGTTATAAATTCTTGGAATTGCTGTGGTTTCAACAATCTAGAGCAATGGTTTCAGAACATTTCACACGAACAGTTACCAGCTATAATTATATTGCAGGAAACTATGGCAATCCAAGATATTTATTTGGAAGGATATGTAGCTTTTTGTTCAAGAGCGGTAAAAGGTATACAGGGCCGTCCATTTGGTGGTCTTGCTATCCTTGTGAGACACTTATATTATACTAAGTTGCTGCAATTCTACTCTTCTTCAGACATACTGGTTGTGGAAGTGTCATCGAATGCTCAAGTGTTCTTTCAGTTAATCATTATTGCACTATATTGGAATCCAGCAACTACAATAATAGATGTGTTTATTGAAAAAGTGAACTCGGTACTTTTACAAGTTGCAATCGACGTTCCAAATGCACAAATCATCATAGGTGGCGATTTTAATTCAAATCTGAACTCCAAAACGGCAAAAACTGATATAGCGACAAATATCTATGAAATACTAGCATTTGAAAGGGGGCAAATATGGAAGAACTTCCTAAATGAATGGGAATTGTCTGTTGTACCTTTTGTACAATGTGAGCATATATATACGTGGTCTCGTGGTACGAAAAGATCAACTATAGATTATTTAGCAATTTCGGATGCGCTAATAGGAGCTACAACAAATTGTAACATCATACAGCCATACCTAGGTGATCACTGCATACTGGAATGTCTCTTAGACTGCAACTTATCGCTGTATGAAACTAAGCCTGCATTGTCCCTGTTGGAGACAGATCGGAAAGCTATCTCCATCAGGTGGGATGCTCGCCTATACAGGCAACTAAATTATCTGGTTAACAGAGACACTGTAAAAATCAATATTGAAACAACGAACAGTTGCGAGGTCACTGTATGGGAAAGAAAGAACGAGGCCATGATACGTGGTCATCTGGAAACTTTGGTAAAGGAACGCTCAATAATCAAACAGTTTGGCTATAAGAGCAGTTATAATGCAGGAATTGCATTGAGGAAGAAACAAAAAAATAACGAAATCCGTAAACTGACAAAGGTTGCTAAGGACATTGTGGGCTATGTAAATCAGAAAAAAGAAATCATTACCAGTTATAGAAATGATGTAAAACAGTTGAAAATTGGTATATTCATCGAAAACAATCAAAAAATGATTAGGAACTTAAGCGGAAAAAATTCCAGGGAAATTTGGGCAACATTGAAAGATCCTCTTTTAAAGGGTAAACCGGATTTATGTTCGGCAGTAAGTGGGGAAGTCTGGAGCACAATCTATAAGACCAAGTATGCCTTACCATCAAAATTTAAGGAGTTACCGACTTTAGACTTGGCTACGTTCTTTCCCTCTAAATGTCCTTGGGATTTGAATGATATTATATTAACAATAGCAAAGTTAAAGCCGTCTAAAGCAGCGGGATCGGATGGCATCCCACCGTGTGTCATAAAGGATGACCCGATCTTATGGGCAAAAATTATATTAAGGAGGCTAGAATGTGTATTTAAATCAAAGAAGGTGCCAGAGTCGTGGCTAACGGCAATCATAATCCCACTACATAAAAAGGGTCTATTGAACGATCCCAACAATTTCAGACCTATAGCGTTAATTGATATTTCTGCAAAGATCTTTGCAGCATTAATATTAAAAGATCTAAACGCCTTCATTATAAAACATAAAATTATTTCACGTTTTCAAACTGGGTTTCGTAAAGGTATGGGCACACAGTTGAATGCGACTTTGTTGGCCCACCTACTGAAATCGAGTAGGAAGAAAGGACATGGTCCGATATATATGGCCCTAGTTGACATATCGGGGGCATTTGATTCTGTAATCAGACAATTATTATGGCAAAGGATGAAAGATCTTTTAATCCCAGCTAATCTGATAGCAATGATCATAATGTTACATTCTGATACAAATTACAGGATTAAGATCGACAAGGAAGGATCCTTAACACCTCCGATTCCAACGTATGTAGGTGTAAAGCAAGGCTGTAATCTCGCAGCCACCCTGTTTAATTTGTATTTATCCGAGATATCTACAATTTGGTCTGCGTGTAACGCATTTTCAGTCAAATTAGGGGATCTTAAATTGGATTGGTTGGCATTTGCGGATGACTTGATTATGTTCGACCTAACGCCCTTTGGGCTACAAAATAAATTAGAATGTCTTGTAAAATTCTGTGAAAACCGCAATCTCAAATTGAATCCAAAGAAATCCCATATTTTGGTGTTTACAAACAAGCGAAAGATTGTAAGATATGAATGGAAAATAAAGGGACTGTCGATCCCTCGGTCATTGGGTATGATCTATTTGGGGTATAATTTGAATAATTCTGATTCGATCAATAAATGGCAAGTAGAAATCTCAATTAAAGTTATGCCACTAATTGCACAAATGAAATTGATTTACTCAAGAATTTGCAATTTTTCTATGATTCCCCTGATTGAATTTTACAAGCTCAAAGTAGAGGCAATTATTATATATGGGTTGGACTTGTGCTACTTGGAAATTGGTCCCATGCTAAATAGAATCCAAGGGAAAATTTGGAAGAAAGTCTTACATTTGCCTATGTCTCTCCCAAACTCGCTTATTATACATGAATTAGGACTGACATCCTTGGCTACTAAATATCTGTGGCGTAAGCTTGCTTCTCATGCAAAAATATTAGACCCATTGTTGAATTCCCTTTATGAAGATCTTGGAAACATGTTAAGAAAGGGTTTTCCAACATCTGTAGCCGAAGCAGGAAAAAAGTGTGACGAAAAGCTGGGATTACTAGCTATGGAAAGGGAAGATCTAATAAAACACCCACAAGTTGTTAAGGTCAAACTATTACAATATGATTGGGCATTGAACTCAGACAAAATTGGGACTTATGCATTATTTCAAGAGTATGCAAAATTTCGACATAAACAGTTACCCATATTGCCATATTTGAGTCTGTGCCCTGGTCACAAGCTTCGCTCTTTTTATATGAGGTTTAAATTCAACCTCTTTCCAACTCTAGAGCGTATTGAGAAATGGCCTAACTATGTATCTGTGGAAGACGAAGGCTGTAGATTTTGTAAAAATCGTCAAAAAGAAACCCTGAAGCATCTCGTTATACATTGTGTTTACTTTACAAAAGCACGGCAAACTAACTTGTCGAAATATTATAATGAAATTTCATCTTATCAATGTGAAATGCTTTGGATACAATGTATGTGGGGCTATAGAATGCCTTTGATCATAGATTTAGTGCAATTGTTATGACATCGAAAAGAACCTAAAGTGCAGGGAATCCTGCTTAGACAGATCTGTTAATGAGCTTTTAAATACACCAACTGATGCGGTGGCAGTGCGCTCGTTGTATGCTTGAAAGTGTTACAAGTATTTAGATACTGATGAGAAATCGTTGATTTTAATTTTTTGTACATGGTATATCCAAATGGAGGTGGTGATAACGTGTGGGTATGTATAAGTTATATTTGTCACAAATAGTATTTAAATGTAAATAAGGTCTTGTGTAAAAAACCGTTATGTGAGCGCAGCTGGTACTGTGAAACTGGCTTTTAGAGTAGAATGATATTTTAATAAGACAGGAATGTGATAATGTAAAAAAATAAATATATATATTTTAAATTGTTGTAAAGATCAATTTGTATCGAAAAACAACAATAAAATAAAATAAAAATAAAATAAAAAAATTGGATATACTACAGGAGAAGCTAAAACTAAGAGGTTATCCACAAATAGACCTACAAGGGGCTCGAATTAAGACCAGCACAAAAGAACGGGACCAGCTATTGATCAAAAAATCTGATCAAAAGAATCCTCAACTAGTTTTTGTGAGTAAATACTCAATTCAAAGCAGGCAAATAAAAGATATAATCAAAAGCAGATGGAGTATTCTGACTATTGATGAAAGAATTAAAGACCTATTCCCCCAGTCACCGGTATTTGCTTACCAAAAAAGCAGTAGTCTACGGAAAGTATTAGTCAATACACAAGGAAAACCAGCAAACACAGTTCCGGACAAGTTTCCAGGAACATACCCCTGCATGAGTTGAGGGAACTGCAATAACGTTATCAAAGGTAACCCAGTATTATATCCTAGAACAGGAGAGAAAATCAAGTTGAAACATCAGGCCACCTGTTTATCAGAGAACTTAGTCTATGCAATCAAGTGCCCCTGTGGAAAATTCTATGTAGGCGAGACATCAAGAAAGATACGAGTAGGTCTTAATGAGCACAAGTCATTGTAACGCTCACCTGGTATCCACAGGGACGTGACTCAGCCTGTTCTGACCTCTTACAACCTCAAACCCTTCCCTGGAGTCTACTCGACTGGAGACTGGACCTGAAACACAGGATTGGTAGAGTTTACCTCCCTATTGTCTGTGTGCTTGAACCCCTTCTTCCCCGGGGTCCAACCGTTCCCTTTGATCCACAGCTCACCTTGTTTTCTTGGAAAGTGTGCTCTCCATCCTGCTTTCAGCGCAGGGGCGCGTTGCTTGATGCAGGCTCGTTGCTGCCTAGTTACTTCACTGGCAGGAGTCCAACAGGTAAGTATAATGAGTCTTTTGAACAGTTCTCTAACTTCGTTCCTTTCCTTCCTTAGATGATGGCCGGCGTCCGGGAATGGCGACGTGCTGCTGAGATGAGTAGCGCTGAAGGTGAGTGAGAGCGCGATGCGCGTTGCTTCCCTTTCATATTTGTATTGATCTGAGTTCTTTTTCTGTGTCTTTTAGGTGCAGCGACGTTTTCAGCGTGGATGCCGGTTATGAAGAAGAAATGCGGTGGGTAAGCGCGGTATGCAGCGCCTCTAGATGTTTCTACGCTAACCTGGAGTGTCTTTTCCCTCTTGCAGATGGATGAGAAGTTCCGGAGACAGAGTTCCCCCAGAGCGGCTGGGATTCAGGTATGCGTTTGAAGCTCGTACAGTCTTTAAAAATAAGCGAAGATTTGCTGAATGCTTACTAATGCCTTTTTTCTGTTCTTTTCCCTTTTCCTTAGGAAGCAGCGTGCCGGGATGGGAATGACACCTCCGAAGATGCCCGTAGAACAGAAGAAGCGATGAATGATGGACAGAAGTGCTGCAAGGTAAGGCTGTTCCTAACAGTGTTCTTGTTCTTGCAGGAGCTGAGCGCAGAAGAAAGATGCAGGCCTACTGGAGACCGATCCGAACACGGTGAGTGTCACGCTGCAGGTGCAGAAAACACAAAGCATGTTTCTCAGCCTGGGTGTGGCTTAAATAGTCTTTGGGTATCCCAGGTGTCTCTGGGCTGAACCACACCCAAATGACTAGACTGCACATGCAGTTCTGGGAACCGAAATATGTGGGGGAATCCATCTTGTCCCCATCAATGCACTACAAGTCCAATCCCCAATGTTATCCTATGGGAGTGAGTGAGTCTGGTGCCACAAGCGCCAAGTCTGACTCCAAGTGGGTCTTTGGAGGGATGGAGAGGCCCTTGAGAGCCATGTAGGTGATCGTAGCCTGGCTCCAGCCTGACATCTTGGAGGGCTGGGGACATGAGGGGCAGGAATCATGACAGTCATGCATAAGAAATGACAACCAAGCATCGGCAGTGGCAAGACATTTTAGAGAGAATGGACACTTCATTACACAATTGCGCTTTCAGGTTCTTGAAGTGATATCCACTAAAGGACATAACAGAGACATAAATAAACTAACAACACAACAAGAAGCTTTTTGGATCGACAGATTAGATGCCCTCACTCCCGGCGGGATGAACGAAGAACTTGACCTGAGCTGTTTCCTATAATACACTAGCACCAGTGACCACCATGCCTATGACGTCCCGTTCGAACAGACTTAATTCCATATGGATAGAGATAGTGGTCTATCTCACACATACAAGATACCGTACCAAGAATGATCATTTCAAGTTCCAAGAAATACAGACTGTTTTTTGCTTCTTGCTTTTCGTTTTATGTTGCTTGTTTGTCTTTTTTGTTGAATTCTGCAGGGGGTATTTGGCAATCCTGATCTACCTGTGAATCACTTGCTTTACTCACCCTATATGGTTTTCCCCATATACTTGTTAGACTATTTACAGATCTGGTTATAGCTCTAATCTTTCCTTCTTCTTTTCTATTTCTTCTTTTTTAACCATGGCATTCTGTTTGGATCTTGACTACATGAACAGTTTAGCAGACTACTCATTTACTTTCATTTTTATCTCTTAACGTCTCATTCATCACCAATCTGTTTAATAACATGTTCCAAAGGCTATGGTAATTGGGGGACGACACGCTACCACAGAGTAATAATCTCCAACTTACCATATCGAGTCGTTTGTATTCTGTGACAATACTTGCAAGAACGAGCTGTACCCACAAAGTGATATAAATACATATGGGGTAGGAAGTATCACAAGATGGTATTGAGATCCTATAACGTTGTGTTAGCATGAATGCAGCGGCATCTCTCTTTTTTATGAAGTGACAATACTGGTAATATTGAGCCGTACCCACGATGTAAGAAAAGTGACATCAACGCATATAAGGTAGGAAGTATTGCAAGATGGCGTTGCGATCTCATAACGCCGGGTTGACGTGAATGCAACAGCATGGCAATATTTTTGTAGACACACGATACGAACTATCTGATAGCCATCTACAGAAGATGAGTTTTTTGGATTTTCCGATAATTTTGATAAGCTACAAGCGTGATCAGCAGCTTTCTCCTTTTGAGCACTATTAACACATTACATCACTCCAAGATGGAAACCGTATGCACGTCCATGCGTGGTTATCTAGGTTACTGCTAACACAACAAAATAGAATGTGTTTGGGCCGCGTTTACTCGCTGAACCCAGTAAGAGCATATCGAAGGAAGGAGGTAAGAGTAGTTAGCGTATCTCTGCAGAGAAAAGACAACTTTTAAAGAGCAGTATAGTGGTGCGAGCACTCGTGTTTATTTCTTTGTCAGCGTTACCATAGTTGCAGGAGGAGACCGTCCCTCTACCCGTGACTCCGCAGGTAAGAAGGCATATATTTGTGCTTATATACAGTTTTTGAGCAATACGTAATGAAATACAATTTGACCACCGATCAGCAGATCACATACTGAGGTTCATTTATCATTATTTCCTTTGAATGTACAAAGAGGGAAGCACTGGCAGATCAGAAACCCTACATTTGAACAATTAGATACCTTAGTGATATACATGTACCTTTCTTAATGCCATTTGCTGATGTATCCTTACGGCTCTCTCTCTCTCTGTTTCGTTATCTTTTCATAACCCCATTTCATCCGTTCTCTGATCATCGGATATGCATGCAACGTATGTATTGATTATTTTACAATTTGAAATGCAACGAAACACATTGTATTTGATTGCAAACACCTTTGAGGTAACT
This sequence comes from Ambystoma mexicanum, assembly GCF_040938575.1. Lineage (NCBI taxonomy): Eukaryota > Metazoa > Chordata > Amphibia > Caudata > Ambystomatidae > Ambystoma > Ambystoma mexicanum. Next base: position 572,591,747 of record NC_090926.1, on the reverse strand, counting down.
CTGTGAATTTCTGAATGTGAACTACGGTATTGGATGGCTTTTCTCGTTCATATAATGTTTCCTTTTCTTTTCTTTATTTGACACGGTTGAAACTGGTATGGTATTATTATCAATTATTTTGGTTTTTTGAATTCTCCATTTTTGAACTGTGTTGGGGTATTCCGGCATGTAAACGTAACAATTGCTTTGAACATTAGAGATGTAATAACAGATGCATGTTATAAATTAGCTGGCCCTGATGAAGGAAATTAAATCCGAAATGCATTGGCCATATTAAGAGCTATATTTTGGTCCTGAAAGCATCTGTACCACTAACAAACGGAAACTGAAGCAATTCATTATCGCTTAATAGCAATAAAATTAACATTTGAAACAATTTGCGTGTCTTTTCAAGCCAAATAATGAACTTTTTCAAACCATAACAAACTTAACATACACCACACGTAGTGGTTCTAGGGAGTGCAGCCCGCACCGCTGGCTTCACAGCCAAGGTCTTTTTTCTACATTCCTATGGTTTTGTCTTTCTTACTTTCTTTGGCCCACAGGGGCCTTCAAGTAGGTACCATTAAAGGTTACCTGGCAGCGCTGTCTATATTTAAGCGCTCGTCGGAAGAATGCTCTTACTTTAAGATTCCTTTGATTTCTCAATTAATTTCTTAAAGGACTGACTAATGTGTTCCCACCGTCCCCTTTCCAGGTGCCGGTTTGGGATTTGAATTTGGTTTTGAAATTTCTAATGGGTGCTCCGTTTGAACCTTTGCACTTTTGTCCTTTGAGATTATTGTCCTTTAAGACCGTGTTCTTGGTTGCGGTTACTTCCGCTCGCAGAGGGGGTGAATTGCAGCACTTTCATCTAAGCCACCCTTTACTGTGTTACACAAGGACAGGGTTGTACTGAGGGTACGCCCTTCCTTTCTACCTAAGGTAGTTTCTGAATTTCATTTGAGCTAGAAAGTGGTTCTTCCTTCTTTCTATCCTCCTCCTCATCCTGGTACGGAAGAGGAGCGACTCCATAGGTTGGACCCTAGGAGATCTCTGAGCTTTTATATTTCTAGGATGTCCAGGGTCAGAGTGAACAATCAACTCTTTGTGGGATATGCTGGACACCGATTGGGCCAGGCCGTTACCAAACAGACCTTGTCCAGGTGGATTATCCTCACTATTACTGAATATTACCAATTGACGGGTAAGGACCCTCCTGAAGGGTTCTGAGCTCATTCCACTAGGGGTGTGGCTACTTCCACAGCCCTACAACGGGGAGTTCCTATTAGGAATATTTGTGATGCAGCCACATGGGCTTCTATCCACACCTTTGTTAAACATTATTCCCTCGATCCATGGTCGAGATATGGCCTTTGGTAAGGCGGTTCTTTATTCCGCCATCTGATTGGGTACTCTAAATTCTTTTCCCTCCTCCATTTTGTGGTACTGCTTTGGGAGTCTGTCAGAGATGTGGAATAAGTTGGAGGACACAATCCATTCGAAGAGCAAGTTACTTACCAGCTGGTAATGTTCTTTCGATTGGATATTCCTCCAACATATTCCACATTGCCCTCACAGCCTGCCCCTCTGGAGAATTTCCTATGCGATTGCAGCTTACGTTTCCACAAGGCTATGTGCAGTTCAGCTGGCATTGGATTGGTGCCACACGTTATGGAGAAAAAACATAAACTGAGGCTACGGGCGCCGTGCGTCCTATTTAGAACATCCTGTGACGTCGCCCTCGACGGAGCCTTCGAGGGGCATCGACCCGACACCATCGACGCAGGACGCCCTCTGCCGAAAAAGTTTCCAAAGTACACTGTTGTGGACATTACATGTCAAAGATGTGGAATACATTGGAGGAACATCCAATTGAAAGAACATTACCAGTTGGTAAGTAACTTGTTCTTCTCATTGATACATTCATCTAAGCACCATCCTCTTTAAATTTATAATTGCATGTTTCATATTTACACTACACCCCTCTATGGGGTCCTTACATATTTGGTCACAGCTCTGTTTCCTAGTTACACAGTTTACACAACTTACAAACCGTTTCAATTATTACAGGTTCCATCTGGTTGGAAACCTTTAACCCTACTTGTGACGCACATGGCTATTTTATTGAAATGCCCTTGATGTGAAGAGGAGGGAAACAAACAAACTCACTTTTGATCTATTGGTGCCGGTTTTATCGCCGAAACTTGTTGCTGTCGGCATTGCATTCTAAACTATGCGAATTACCATTCCAGCCCACATGGTCCCAACCCACACCCTGACAACTCAATTGAAAATGCATGATCTATTGGTGCACCTTCCCAGCAAGCAACCCTTGCATCAGGTTAAATGTCCCGCCCTACCTGCTGGCCGAAATTCCTCAGTCATTCAATAACAGGCTCCCATATACTTAAAGAGATTACATCTCTTTTCACCAATAGCAGCAGGCCATAAAACAGGCGTGGTTCAAACTGACAACGGCTGCTGCTCCCTCTCAGACTTCAATCTTGTAAAACCAGTTTCCTGGCCATTCAAATATTCACCTCGCAGATCCAAGCTTCGGCAATTCACACAAACGCCCCACAATGAGGGGGCACATGGAACACAATCATTTATTCATAATATCCCCATTTCAATGGATTGCTGTTCTCCCACAGATTCCTCATCTGATAGCTATTCCCTCCAGCTCTGCTGCCTGGGAACATTTTCGACAGGGGGAGTAGTGGACTTCGACCCGGTCATCGACCATCGATCCATCTTGCTCGGCGTCTGGTCGTCGGCTCCGGATGTGACGTCAGGCATCGTATAAATACCATGGCAATACGCTCCATCCTCAGTTCCTTTTTTGCTCGCGCTATCATGCTGCTTGGGAACGCAGAGATTTCGACTCACTCAATGTTTTCGTGAGAAAACGTACTTTTTTTCAAACTTCGTCGCAAGATTTCGGTCGCAACCCAAATACCCACGCGATTGAGCAACAAAAATCGCTCTGGGTCGACCACCTTCAAAATCAGTGGTGCAGTCAATGGTTCGGTCTTTGGATGCAGAAACTGAGCGGCATACGCCCGAGAAAGAACATAGGCGGTAGAAGAAACGGTCGCACTCGAGGAGCCACTCTTCCTTGTCCCAAAAAAAGAAAAGGCATCATCACCACCGTCGGACCTCTGAGTCGTCGGCGGATAAAGATAAGCTGTCGGCTGGGCCTACCACCTGACAAGAGGGGGAGAATTTCAAATCCTCGATGCTTGTCATGTTAAAAAAGCATGCTGCAGTCGGCGCGGCTAACACGCAGCAGGCTTTGGAACCAAGAGCGGCACTCGGTGTACCCGACCCCTCTAGTGCCCTGGTACCTGCAAAGTCGGCGTCGATAAACCTTCCAACACCAAAAGAGATCAAATTGAAGCCAGATCAACCCCATGCATCCAAGGATGTCGACGCTATCTCGCTCCCGATCAAAACTGACATCCATCATATCAGTGCTGAGAGACAAACTCTCGATGTCGATGGGTTGTCGAGAACACCTTCACCCCACAACCCAGGTCCAAAATTTGCTGGTGACCAGGGGGATGTCGACCTGATTTACTTGGGCTCAGGAGGGGTCGATTATTGATGACCAGAATCGGCTTTTGCAACTGGCTCAAGGCCTCCAGGGTGCCAGCGGTCTGGACACCTCTCTAGACTTTGAATTTCAGCAATCCCAGCCCTATCTTCATAATGCTTCTAAATTCAGGGCACTAATAGAAAGGGATATTTATTTGCACCCTGTGTTTGCATTCATCAGTGGCGCCTGTACAAGGTTATGACCTTACTGACATTTTAGATGGAAGGCCTCACCACAGAACGTAATATGCCTTTAAACCCTGACATTGCTGATTCTTTAACAATTATGTGGCAAATCCCTTGTTTCATTCCTCCCGTCCGCTCCACCATTTCTTGGAAATACAGGCCAGCTAGAGGAGACCCTTCATACCTCTCCTCTCACCCTTCCCTGGAGGGGCTTATATACAGGCTGCTACTGACTCTTCTAGACCTGCATCTTCTACGTCCATTCTGCCTTCCGACAGGGAAGCAAAAAAAGTAGATGCCTCAGCAAAGAAAGCATTCACTTCCGGTAGCATGGCCCTAAAAGCTACAAATGTGGCAAGCAGTTTTGCCAAGTGCTCCTTCAGTCTATGGACAGCAGTTAAAAATGCTGCTTAGTATGTCCCAGAAGGAGAAATGCGCGAATGCTTCCTACAGCTAGTGGAGGATGGGAAAGAAGTGGCCAGACAGTCGTTGTGAACAGGCATGAACATCGCCGACTGTGTGGGCAGCTCTATGGCATCAGTCATAACGCTAAGAAGACAGGGCTATTTAAAAACCTCTGTTTTTTTGCCTAATGTCCAAGGCAAGCTTCTGAACAAGCTTCTATTCGGCCAGAAAGCCGATGATTCCTTAGAAAAAATCGCTGCTAAGTCCTAAGGCCTAGTTGCGCAGCCGGCCAAACCTGCATTTAGCTTCGCATCTAGGGCACAGGGCTACAGGAGATATGCTCCTTATGGCAGGAGAGCTCCCACCGGCCAGGCAAGGGCAGAAGCGTTACTCTCATTCTGGAAAGGGCAGAAGGGCTTCTGGAGTTCAACAGGCAGCGGTCGGCGGGAGCGACCCAGCCTCCGCAGCTGCTTTGATTTTCCCCTCTCACAGCGGCCACAGCTGGAGGACGGTTGACAGAACATTTACTGCAGGGGCAGGAAATAACTTCTGATGCCTGGGCTCTTCAGCTCATTTAGTGCCATTTGTAAGAAAAGCACCCGACAGAACGCCCCCACCCTCCAACCCCAATCCAACCCAGACAGGATCTCCAGGAAGAACTGAGAGCCCTGTTGTTGAAGGGTGCTGTGGAAGAGGTACCATCCGTTCAGAGAGGATCTGTTTGGCGTTACTGGTATTTCCTAGTACCCCAGAAGGGAGGAGGTCTCTGTTCCATTCTGGACCTCAGGACCTTGAACAAGTTCTTGAGGAAAGACAAATTCAGGATGGTGACGTTGACAGAGATTCTCCACACTCTTGAACTACAGGACTGTCTGGTGTCGATAGATCTACAGGATGTTTATTTCCCTGTGCCAATCCATCGAAAGCACAGGAAGTTCCTAAGGTTCACCATAGGAGATATGCGCTATCAGTTCAAGCTGCTTCCCTTTGGTCTAACCTCCACCCCAAGAGTCTTTGCCAAGCTCATGGCGGTAGTTGCGACTCACCTCAGGAGATCCGGGGCACACGTAATTCCATATCTGGACGATGACTGATGCGAGGGAAGTCTGCAGTGCAGATCTTGTCCCATTTAGAGGGCACCTGCTTTCTGCTGCACAAGCACAAGCTGGGCTTCTCCCTAAATGTAAAGAAGTCCTACATGACACCAGTCCATAGGATCCAGATCATGGGAGCAGTCCTGGACACCTGGGTGGGGAAGGCCTTCCCTACCGAGGAGAGATTAGTTGACACAAATGGTCGACTTATTCTGGAAACATCCCACTCTACCAGCTGCTTCCTTCCTCCGCCTCTTAGGCCTCGGGGCCTCCTGCATTTTTCTAGTGCCTGAGGCCAGGTTGCATACGAGATCCCTACAATGGCTCAAGAGGGATCAGTGGTCTCAGTACCTTGGCTCTCCTTCTGATCTCTTCAGGGTGTCTACATCAGCAGTCAATGACCTATCCTGGTGGGCAGACTGCAACAGTCTCTTAGCGGGGGAACCCTTCCCGGTCTCCTTGGCCTCAGACTCGAGTGGTCACATATGCATGGTTAGGGGGCTCACTGTGAGGATTTGCAGGTGAGCGGCCTTTGGTCAGCGACGGAAGCCGGGTGGCACATGAACAGGCTGGAGTTGCAAGCTGTTCGGCTTGCCCTGAAAGCATTCGCCCCATCTCTGCAGGGGAAACATGTACTTGTTCTGACGGACAACACAGTGACAATGCACTATCTCAACAAGCAAGGTGGAGTGCACTCCCGCCCCCTCTGCACAGAGGCAATGATGCTTTGGTTCTGGTTGCTGGAGAACAGGATCTCAGTCTCGTCAGTTCATCTGGCAGGCACAGAGAACAACTTGGCGGATGCTCTGAGCAGGCGGAGCACAGTCTCGCATGAGTCAGAAGTGTGCCGAGAGGAGGTCTTTGCTCTCTGGGGTACCCCATCAGTGGATCTCTTCGCAACGGAGTCCAGTAGGAAATGCAAACAGTTTTGCTTGCAGGAATTCCCAGCGAACGGTGCACTGCGGGGGGTGCATTTCTGGTGGTTTGGACCTCCCCTCTCCTTTACGTGTTCCCTCCGATTCCCTTGGAACAGCATTGCAGAGGGGAGTCCCTGTACAGGAGATTTGTTGCTCTGCGACATGGTCATCCCTTCATACCTTTGTTAAGCTCTATAGTCTGGATGTGGATGTGGCTCGTACAGCGGATGCGCGTTTCGGCAGGGCAGTGCTGCAAAATTTCTTGGTATAACTTTCTGCTCGCCTCCTTCATTTACTGCTTTGGGAGGAATCTGCAGGAGAAAGGCAATCCATTAAAGGAGAAATTACTTACCGTAATGTTCTTTTTATGGATTCTTCTCCTGCAGATTCCTCATCTTCCCTCCCATCCATCCCCGCTCAGAAGGTCAGTGGTTGGCGCGCATCTTCTCTTTCACATTGACTTGATGATGGTCCTCTGTGTCAGTTTTCTGTCTTCCTGCCACAGGTTATTGATGTGGTATTTATACGACGCCTGGCGTCATGTCCGGAGCCGACAACCAGACACTGAGCAAGACGGATCGATGGTCGATGGCTGGGTCGAGGTCCACTACGCCATCTATCGAAAATGTTCCGAAGCAGCAGAGCTGGAGGGAATATCTATCAGATGAGGAATCTGCGGGAGAAGAGTCCATAGAAAGACCATTACAGGAAGTAATTTCTCCATCTCCCAACTATCCCAAAAAGCTTCATGTGTATGTATGTTCATGCATGTGTATGTTATAGACTACTGTGCCCCCTCATCACAATCTCCTTCTACCTTGCATGCACATGTTTAACTCTTTGCTTCTCATTAAGGCAAAGTGACACTTCATGCATTTATATTGTATCTATACCATATCAACAAAGTTGTCATTATATTGCTGCATGTGTGCAAATCTAAAAATCTATCATTATACACAAATAACCCTGAATGTAACATTTATGCCATTTACATTAACTACATTATATACTCGTACGTCCCGTCCCCTTTGCTCCATCCTTGTGGGGCGTCCCCCAACATGGGGACGGAACCAGAACCTTTGGCAGCAAAATATTCTGCTTCCCCTTTAAATGTAGTCCAGTGCGCGGGGGCCCGGCCCTGGGCATGGGAATGCCCCTCAAGGTCCTGCCCACCGGTGCCTCAGCTCAGTCCCTTTTTCTGCACGGACGGTGTCGTACCTGGCAGCTATGCGCAGAGATTTTTTAACTTTCCGCTTGCTCCCCATTGTTTTATTTTTAAATCTTCTTGACCTCCCTTTGGTGCCTCACCTCTCCGGTGCATGTCAGTTGCAGGAAGATTTACGAGATGGGCATCGTGCAAACGCTTGTTCCCGGCCTCGGACCCCCATGCACTCTGTCTTGAGTGCCTGAGGTCCGACCACCGCTGGGACGCGTGCGTGGCTTGCAGCGCTTTCAGTTACAGGGCATTGAAGAATCGGTTGTCACAGTGGAGGGAGATCTTCCATGCTTCTCCTCCAGGTCATTTTGAAGAGTTTATCTCCAGGACCCCACGTTGAGACAAGGTAGGCTCTTTGTGTAGTATGGATCCTCAGCACGGAGACTCATTCCCGAGGCCTCTAAGCTACCGGCTCCCAAGCCGAGGGGACCAGGGCTTTTCCGTGCGATCTGTTGGCAGACCCGAAGGCGTCAAGGCTACCGGCTCCCAAACCGAGAGGCTCAGGAGCTCTACTGGGCGGTCCACGGAAGGGAAATCAAGTTCGTCGTCCTCATCGGCCCTGGGGGGCAAGGAATGTCGTGTTCGACCTCCAAGAATCAGTCCTTAGCCCAATCCAGCATGACTACCAGCTCAGTTTCTGAGGGCGCACAGCCTACCGAAGCTGCCTCCGAGGTTGTGAGGCAAGGCAATTAGACTACAGGCCAGCAGGCCGATGGCTCAGGGCCTACCAGAGCTACTGTTTCAAGTTCAAGGGTCAAGGCGTGTCCTCCTATGTCTGAGCCAGCACAGGGCCTTCGCGCCCTCCCACCCAGGGCGTGGCGCAAGGCGACAAGATGGCGGATATGCACTCTGCATAGCCTGCTAGACCGGTGGCCATCTTGGATTCATATCAGGGCCTACCTGGTCCTTCCCGAGTTCTTCACCCATCGAGTGGACAATGCAAGAAGGTTCCAGTCCCCTTCCCTGTGGAAGCGGCGGCGGACTTTATGGTACAGGTGGTTGGTCTCCTCGAGGATACATCTACCCATCGCAGCCTTACGACTACACGCCTCACGCGTCTCAGTGTTTTGATAAGGAGCGGAGGCCCAGCGCTGCGGAGGGACCCCCCAGCGATCTAGCAGCTTGCAATGATGGCTTCTTCGAGCGCTTCCTTCTCCTTATGCGTTCTTCGCAGGTGACGGGGCTCCTTGAGGAAATGGTCAAGGAGATGATCCTGCAGGTCCTGAGTCCTAGGCCTCCATCTCTGTGTTAGAGAGAATTCTCATTTATGGCTAATTTCCCTCACCTAGAGTCCCTCAGCAGCTTTGCTGGATTTCTGGGGTTTATTTATTTCCACCTGGTAAGTGTGTGAGCCTTTTTCCCCGCCCTTACATGTGTTTTGTTATGTGTATTTCTACTTTTTGTGTGATCTTGGGCTCTGGAGCCACACCACTCCATGAGCCCCACTTTTTGTATGTGTTACACAGCACCTTCGGTGCAGTGACACAGGGTTGTCTTTGAGACTGCCCACTGACTCCATTTTTCTGAGGCTGACTACTGACCCCCAGAAACAGGTAAAGGTGCCATTAACTTTATATAGTCACTTTAAACTACAGACTCAGTACACCCCATCTTACATGGAGTATTGGAAAGGGTTAATTTCTACCCCTTTTTGTCTGTGCCTCTTGGAGCTTTGTTTTGCTTGCTTAACATTTAGGCTTGGCTGGTGGCAGTGGTATCTACCCTAACTTTTCTACCGCGATTATACTACTACTTTTTATTTTGGCTCCGGTCGGGTTTAGTCTCGGGTCGGGTAAAGTCCTTCTTGTGTTTTACTTTTCGCGCCAAACCTGGTTTGCCTTCTTTGTTCGCCGACCTTTGGCGGGCTTATGTCCAGAAGCCCTGCTTTAATGTCTGGGTGTCTAGGTGAGCTGAATGTGAGGGAGGGGTTTAGTCACCCCCTGCACAGGGTCTCCTTGGAGACCCAAGTCGCACTTTGTGTCGATTGGCTGAGGTGGTTGTCCGGGCCGGACAACCCCCCTGCTGAGTGATTGACAGCCAGGCTGTGTGAATGAGGGATTTTGGCATAAAAGGCAGGACTCTTGGGCTGGAAGTCAGAGTCGCCACTGGAACTGCAAGAACCGAAGAGAAGCGGAGAAGAAGACGGCTGCTGCAACTCCTGAGTCCCGGTGAAGCCCTGCTGCAGTCCTGAGCTATCTACCCTTCAACGACAGAGAAGATCCAGTCCAAAGTCTTCTTCCCCTGAGCCTGGTGGAATCAACCAGCTCATCTTCCACAGCCGGAGGATCCTCTTCTTGGCTGAAATCGCTGCACACAGCTGTAGTGGTCCGGATAGCCATCTGAAGAGCCTCTCCTGTTCTAAAGGAGCGTACCTTTTATTCACTGTTGCTTCGCTGCTGCTGGCCTCATCCCTGGGTAGTGCAGATCGCTCCAGACGTCGTCCTTCTTGTCCCCACGAGTGAAGCTACCAGAAACAACTGCCGTGGCACCAGCTTTCTTCAACGAATAAGGTACTGTGTCCGACTTCGAGGAATTGGGGTGAACCCGGGTGAGCCCTTCTTCCTCACCAAAGGCTTGTCCTTTTCTTCCTTCCCTCTTATAACTTTTGCTTCCCCTTGTGACAATATCTAAGTACTCCTGGCAATCTCAAATCGTGAACTGTTCTAACCGTGTGATCCTCGGCAACAGGACCCCTATTCCACTTGACACTGGCACAGGCCTATTGACTTTTATCTATTTGCTAGAAAGTGTCCTCTGACTCTATCTACCTTGACAAAAGTATTGCCTATGATTTTTATCCCCAATTCTCTTGTGTTAATTCATGTGCTAAGTGTGTTTGACTTCGGTTCCATTTCTTCCCGCGGGTACGCTCATCTTTCGTAAGACCGAACTATCATTACTGTCAAAAAGTGATTGCATATGTACTCCCGGTAACGTCTTTTTTTCACAACACCGGTCTGTCAAATCCTAAGGTACTTACCTTGAATTGTTCTGCACAAGGGGAATTGGTTGTGTGTAGTATAGTTGAAGTGTGGTTTTATTTTAGTAGAAGTGAAGTGTTTTGTGAATAGATGGTTTAAAAATAAATGTACTTATATTTTTTAACCAGAAACCTTGAGTCAGTGTTTGCTTGAGTCACAGTAATTGTAGTCCTTGGTGTAATCTCTACTACTGCTCATTTGCTCTTGAGATAAGTCTGGCTGCTTAGCCATTGCTACCACTCTTTCTGTGTAGTACAGGCTGGTTACCAGTCATTTGGTCGAAAAAAATTGGTCGACTGGACAAATGGTCGAACCAATTTGGTCGAAAACCAAATGGTCGAATTTTTTTTATTTTTTATTTTCACCCCTTTTTTTTGGGGGGGGGGTCCCCCCAACCCCCTTTTTTTTCTAAAAAACCCTTTTTTTTTTAAACGAAAACCCGAAAAATAAATATATTATTTACAAAAAAAAATTCTACCATTTGGTGTTCGACCAAATGTCTTTCGACCAGTTTTCAGTCGACCAAATGTCTGGACACCTACAGGCTTGTACCAAAGGTGAAATTGTATTACCACTTGTAGTCTTAATTGTGTGCAGTGGTCCCTAAGGGCACTGCATATGATTCTGCCGAACACTCTGGGCTCTTCACCAGTTCCTCTGGCGGTACTGGTGCCTGTCCCTCCTCCGGTCAATGCCTTTCCGGTTATCCAGACCCCTCCTCCTCCTCCTCCTGTACCACCGCCTCCCCCTCAGCAGCCGTTGGACTCCCCTCCGTCTGAATAAAAAGGGGATTGGGGGGGACAATAACGGCGATGATAACGACACCCAGTACGACGAACACTCTGTATCTGTAAAGGCTGTTCATGACCGCCTTCAGGGCCTTGCAGAGTTCCCAGGGGTCTCCCAGCTGGAGGAGGCCCCCCAGGAGTTGGGAGTGCTAGCAGAGGTTTTGAGCAAGCGCACCACAAGCCGTTCAGGCATCCCGCTCCAGAAGGATGTCCTGCAGGTGGCGAGAAAAGTCTGCGAAAAATCGGGGAGAAACCCAGGGCCAACACCCAGATGTGCTAGAAATTAGACGGCAGATTCAGGCTGGTGGATGGGGATCCAGTCCTACTGGCCTCCCACCCCCAGCCTCGCTCTTCAGTGGTGGCTGCGCCCTCGCTGTATTATAAACCTTTGCTGTATTATAAACCATCGTCTTCATCGTCTTCCTCTGCGGCAGCCTCCTCCAGTTGTCTGTCCAAGGAGGACAAGGTCCTTGAGTCATTTAACAAACTGTGCTATGTCCTCCCAGGGTTGCACTTGCAGTAAGCGAATGCTGACGCCCTTCTACCCATGGCAAACCAGAAGTTGTGGCGGGAGCTCGGGGAGTATCTGCCTGATCTCCCTCTGGTGAGGCAAGCCGCCTTCAAGGCAGGCCTGGCGGATGCCAGAGCGATTGATCTCCCACATTGACACAGCCAGCAGAGGGTTGTGCCTGGGGGTCGAGATGAGATGGACAGCGTAGATGCATGCCACTAGGTTTTCATCAGATGTGCAAGACCGGATCCTGGATGTTCCCTTAGAGGGCTGTGACCTTTTTCATTCATCCACCGATGACGAGTTGACAAAGAAGAAAACCTCCACACAAACCGCCAAGTCCTTGGCTAACCTGACTAAGACCAAGGCAGAAGTCCTTCCCTCAGTCTCAGGGTAGGACCGACTTCAAACCCTGCGCTTTCACCAGCTTCAAGGGGAATCGGGACTCCGGTACACAGAAGCCAGACAGGTCACCCAGTGACCACAGGAGGAAGCAGCAGAGGACTTTGCACAGGTTTTCCACTCCCGCTCCTCCGCTCCCATCGCAGATGCCAAGAAGTAGTGATGTCACGGCCGGGGAGCACAGCTCACATTTAGGGGTCCGACTGGCTCTCTTCCAGGACAGCTGGAAGCGTTGTTTCAAGAGTCCTTGGATCCTTACTATAGTCTCCACTGGCTTCAGTCTTCCTCTACGTCAGATAGGATCCCCGGCCCTTTTACCGGAGATCCTTTCTCTTTTGGAGATGCAGTCGGTGGAACCGGTTCCTCAGTCAGACGGGGGCTCTGGCTTCTCCTCCAGGATTTTTCTGGTACCCAAGAACAACCAGACTAGCCTAAGGGTATTCCTGGACCTGTCATTTCTCAACCTGTCTTTACTGCTCAAAACGCTTCAGGATAATTACTCCCATGCACATAGCAGAGTCTCTGTGCGCAGGGGACTGAACTTTGTTCCCTAGACCTCAAGGATGTGTATCTTCATGTCCCCATCTACCAGCCGCATTAAAATTGTCATATCACTTCCAGGATAAGGTGCTTCCTTTTGGCATCAATTCGGCTCCTCAGGTGTTCACGAAGTTGATGAATGCGGTGGCTGGTCTCCTCCATGTGGATGGCCATCATCCAATACTCTTATCTGGACGAATGCCTGGTCAGAGGCAGTTCACCTTTGGGGGAGGGTGCACTCCTGCCAACGGCTGGCAGACATTTTTCATCAGCTGGGCTTTTCCCTCGATTGGCAGAAGTCACTGCTGACCCGCGCCCAGGATCGGATGTTCCTTGGAGTGCGCTGGGAAATGGCAGTGCAGCGGGTGATCCCTACGCCCAAGGGGCTCCTCACCCTCCGCAACGCGATAGGGCACTTTCTGGCCAACTCGACCACCTCAGCATGGCGGTTCCAGCACCTAATGGGGCGGATGGCATCTTGTGTGCTCATGGTCCAGCACACCGCCTCAAGATGAGGCACCTCCAGCCCCACCTGGCAACCAATTGGAAACAGGGTTGGACAGGATTCCAATCCCCCCGCTCCTCCTACCGGATCTGCGCTGCTGGCTATTGGACTGCAATGTGGCAGTGGTAGTCCCCTTTAGCCTACCAGAGCCCACCCTGGTGGTGATGACGTATTCCTTGCTGTCGGGCCGGGGGCTACTCTGGAGAGTTACTCCATTCATGGAGCATGATCCTGGGCAGAGGCCCTCCTGCCTATCAGTCTGCTCGAACTCAGAGCGGTGGGCCTGGCGCCTGAAGGCCTTTCTTCCTCTCATCACAGACACTGCGGTTTTGGTTAGGACCTACAACCCCACGTCCTGAACAAGCAGGTGGCACCCGTTGCCCCCTCCTCTACATGGAGGTGGGTGGCGATCTGGGAATGGACCCATACAGAAGGTATTTGGATTTCAGCAGTCCACCTCCCAAAGGACAGCAACGAGGAAGAGGACCAGCTCAGCCGCTTGGGGTTCATCACCTATGAGTGGGAGTTACACATCAACTCCTTGTTGTCCCTGTTCCAGAGATGGGGGTTTCCAGATCTGGATTTATTAACATCTCCTCTGAATTCCAGGTGCCCCCGTTTTACCTCTTGGGTGGGCCAGTGCCAGAGGTCTCTGAGGGACGCGTTCCAGCTCTGCTAGCACGGCCACAGGTGCTATGCGTTTCCTCCTCCGCCGTGGCACTGTAGTGACTAGAGTACTCGTAGTCCTTAGTCCCCTTTCCTCCATACTTCCCTCCCACTGCCCCTGCTTGTATGCCAGGGTCTTAAATGTTCAGGCCAGGCATTAAAGCGTACGATGTGTTACAAGGGACTGAGGAGAGGCGCCGGAGGGCGGGCCCTTGAGGGGCGTTCCCCCACGCTGGACTAAATTTAAAGTGGAAGCTCAGTTGTTCTCTTCCAATGGTTCTTGTACCGTCCCTGTGATGGAGGACGCCCCACAACAATGGAGGAAAGGGGACTAAGGACTATGAGTACTCTAGTCACTACGGTGAGTAACTTTAATTTTGCGCCCATTTGCAACATAACCCTCACCCCAGTCCCTAATATGGCACACGCAATTCAAACTTCGCTTTACCTGTGTGACCTTTATTAACTACCCCAACAGGAGTAATGACCCTTGGCTTTGGTGTGAATTATATTGGAGTGCGTGAACCAATACCACGATAAGGGAGTCATTTTCCTAGTTCTTAAAGTTGACTGGTGCAAAGGTTTGTTGGAACCACAGGCCATGGGAAGGGAGTTATTACCTCTGGCATCCTTTTGCCCAAGAACATTTCTGGGAATACCAGGACAACGGAGTCATTCTCCTGGAGAAGGAACTTTCTGTTGGCTTATTCTTTAGTTGTAGTGTAAGGGATAGAAGTGAGTTATGACACAGGACGGTGGAGTTGGATTTCGCATGACATTTTGATAGATCCATTAGTATTAGTTGGAGTCTGGGAAACCCTTTCTTTAAAGATTGGGATAGGGAAGGTTTCTTCCATTTTGATAAATACATTTTTACTAACCAAAATGCCACCCTTGTGTCAGCATCCTTCTTCAACACCCTTACAGCTTATAGACCTGTATCTTACCATACAGAATCACTCCCTGCGGTACTTCTTCCCAGTACCTCCAGGCAGTGTTCTTCCTGCAAAAGGAGTTCCTGCTGAACAAATTAAATTCTTTCTGGTTATGAAGAGCTTTTTCTTAGACATTATACACGTGATGCCACAGTCTCTTTAGATTTTCAGTCTAGATTGAATGGACCGACACAGGAATCTTGTGTCTACTGCAACTCCAATCATGGTGCATGACTGTACACAGCTATCTCTTCTATGACACAACCATTGAGGACTCTGCCAGACCTGGCACCTAGCCAACCTTTACCAGTGTCTCTGTTCTGATCCCAATCACCTTGCCCGGTCACCCTCACCCCCCCCCCCTTTACCAGCGGACCTCATCAGTAGAGCTCAGCCAACCGTTTCTGGGTCGACTGACTTGCTATCCACAAATAAATATTGTGGATGTGTATTATTCACTTCATGAATTAAGGCTCATCATTAATGCCTTTTTTGAATAATCACGTTTTTGGGGCTAGAGGTTCCAGAGCTCACCTCTGTGAAGTCAGGCTTCTCCCCATATCGTAGCACACTCTAGCAGGCAGATGAATGCTGAAATTAGCATGCATGAGGAAAGGTTTGATTCAAACAGCAACCCTCCTTCTCAAGCTGAGGCAGTGGACGATTGATTAATGAAAGGGCCCTTGAAAAAATCAACCCAACATAGTATGTAACACACAGTCAAGTCCCTCTGCATCGTAGGGCTCTCTACCACCACTGAAAAATAAACACTATCTCAAACTGGAGGTACATTTTGTGACCCTCATGGGATTGATGAAACATTTCCCATCTTTGAGAACTTGAAAATGGGCATATACATCTCTGGGCTGAATGTCCTCTTGTATATCTCTCCTTCCCCTTTGCAGTTTAAGAATACATACAATAGAAGAAGAGGTAGATGCACAGTGGACAAACGGACAACTTGCTCAAAGTGATGCCATTTCAGATACCCAAAACTACCTTGAGCCTCAGGACGTATGCATGCATCCCTAGTAGGTGGGGGAAGTGCATCTGAAACTGTGGTCTATGATCTGAGGCAGAATCCAAACTTCACGTGAACATTCTGGAGCTAAGAGCAATCCGATGGGCTCTGAAGTCTTTCTAGTCAATTATCAGAGGATTCATGGTGACCGTACAAACAGACAACACCAAATCCATTAATTACACAAACAAAAAGGGCGGTACCATGTCGATGCTTCTATCCATGGCGGCTCAGCCCATGCGAGAATGTGCCCTGAACGAGACTATCTTGATCAAGGCAGAGCACCTTCTAGGGCAAAATGCTTAAAGATCACCACACCAAAGATGATGGTGTCCCATAAATGGGAGTTCTACAACAAACAAATGCAACAGGTGTTTGAAGCTTGGAGAGTAGTGTCCATCAATCTGTTTGCAACCAATTCCAAGAGCTCATACTTTGCAAGCAGGTTCTGGGAGCCAGGATTGCTAGGGGATGCATTTGCGATCTCATGGAACAAGAAGTTGCTATATGCTTTCCCATCTACCCCTCTGGTGCCGAGAGGGCGATCAGTAATGTTCGAGATAACACTACAAGATGATCCTCGAGTGGGTGGTAAATCTCTCTCTTCGGCTGGGGCCTCCCTTTGGAACAGCCTCCCTGTCTCCCTGAAACTTGAGGAGAACCACTTTCGGTTCCGGAAGCACCTCAAAACCCTCCTCTTTGCTTCTGCTTTCTCTCCCCTGCTGAATTCCTGGCTTATACGGAGACTGCACTGGTCACCTGGCCACCCTTCTGATCTCGGGCACAAGCCCTGCCAGTTGCTCGCCTGCACTGCCTCCCTGGCATCCCTTGCACCTGGGTACTGTTGTCTGTATCCCTACAGTCCCCTCACCAGAACTTCATCTGCACTCACCCTGCACTTGCCACCTTCTGGCCATTCTTTTAATTATCTTGCTTGTTTATTATCCCATGTACTGCACTTTCCCCTCTCCTTTTTCCCCCATCCCTTGCACTTGCGCGATCTGATTGACACCTGGCCTAGTAAGAGCGTTGTCTGTCTTCCCTTTGTCCCCCCTCCCGTGCCTCATCGCGCCTTGAAACACTTGTGTATAGGCACGTTATAAATGCCATATCGTATATCATGTCATATCATATATCATATCCTCATAGCGCCTGCATGGGCAATAACCATATGTTACCCAATCTTAATAAAGATGTCAATAGTGGAGCCCATTCGCCTTAATGTTTATCTGGCACTCCTCACAAGACAGGAAGGACAGATATGACATAACAAATTTGAGTCGCTCTCAAGCATGGCTTCTGAAAGCCACAAATACAGACATTTGAACTTGTCAGATGAATGCTTGTCGATAAACAATCAGTGAGGGTACCATCCTCATGCAAAACATGTGCCAATCCAGTATTTATCCTTCTGATGTGGCAGACGGGGATTGGTCCCTATTGGAGTCAGTGTCTCAACTACTAGGGTGTTTGTTTGAGTTGCCTGAAGCAGGTATCCCACATGCATCTATTAGGGATCTCCTTTTACCAGGTGCCTTCCCTTTCTCATAAACCATAGTCTAGGCCTTAACCGACTTGGTGCACCCTGTCCACAGTGCTTTGTTGAACGCTGTGTTGATAGCCTCCGTCAAACCTTCATAAAAGCCTGTGCATACTTGTGACAAAGTATTTCTCTTGCAAAGTTGCCTTCTGGATAGCCATCACATTTGCCAAGCACATTGGAGAACACTAGGCGCTCTATCTCATTTAGCCATACACTCTGTTCCATGAATACAGGGAGGTTCTTACACAGCTTTCTAAATTCCTCCTTATGCAGACAACATTATTGTATGTAAATATGTACTCCATAAAGCGCTTTGGATTAAGGCGCTATATAAATAACACATCATTATCATTATTCTTTTTGATTGAGCATGGGTTGGTCTGTGTGTCTGTTAAGGGCTTTTGCGACATACACGAAGGCGAATGAGCTTGTCCTAAACCCTCATAAGTCTAAGGTGCTGAAATTTACAGCATGTAAGTGTAATATTCTGCATAACTGGTGGATCTGGGGCCATAAGGTGGAGGTTGACAAAGAGTTAAAATATTGAAGGATGATAATATACTCCCACTGTAACAAATTTGCATTAATTAAGGATGTGAAAGAAAATGTGCAGATTCTTCCCCTCAAATGAGGCATTTAAACTCATAAATTGTCAGAATTACCTCTAACCCTACTCCTACGTTCCGTCCCCTTTCCTTCATACTTGATGGGCGTCCCTTGCTAGGGAGGGAAGGGAACAGAACTTGTTTCCCCTTTAAATTTAAGGCGCACAGGGGCACAGCCACAGGTGCATCAGAGGTCCGCAGACCCCGCCCTCAGGCGCCTCACGTCAGTCCTCTTTTCTGCATCGACGAGAGCGTATCTGTTCTCACGGTGCTAATGGTTAAATCTTCACTTGTAATTGCATGCGCCTTAGCTTTCACCAACTTTATTTTTATTCTTTTTCAATCTTTTCACTGGCATCCGGTGCCTCGCATACCCTGGCTCGTGTCGGTTCAGATGGGATTCAGCAGGTATCCTTCCTGCAACGGGTTGTTCCGAGCCTCAGATCCCCACGCACTCTACCTGCAGTGCTTGGGTTCTCATCGCTGGGAAGGCTGTGCAGCGTGCAACGCCTTGACAACTCGGTCACTAAAGAAATGGATAGCTAGGTGGAGGGAGCTATTCTCTAGTTCTCCACCGGATCATCTCAAGGACCTTATTCATGGAAAGACAAAGACAGACAAGGTAAGTACAATCTTTTTTAGGGCCCCCCCGCAAGGGGGATTGCTTTCATGGGAATACAACTAGTTGGAGAGATCATACTGATCCTAAGACCAGTCAGAGACCGAGACTCTTGCAGCTACCAGCCCACAGGCTGAGGGTTCTTCGGACCCTCTCGGTACCATGACTGAGAGGCTGCAAGGCTCTAATTCAGGGTTTCATACCAGGGTTACTGCCGAGGGGCATTGCTCTTCCACCAGGCCCTGGCCTGAGACGGCACATGTACGCATTAGCACCACCGGGTGCAAGCCCGAGGGTGGTAAGCCTACTGGGCCTAGACCCGAGGTGCACTCCAGTACCAAGCAAGCACCCAAGAGCGACAAACAACCAATCCATACAGGCTTGGTGCCAGACAAAAGTTTCCAGCGCACTCCTGTCAGCGTTGGCTGGGAAAATGGCCAGCACAGAGGGGGCATGTGGACCACAGTTAGAGGGCAGACAAACCCTGACGCCCTCGAGACCAAGATTAGACTCTAACCCTAGGGTGGAATGGGCTCCAATGCACACCCCGCAAATGGCATGGTGTACAGCATACCCAGTGCCTTCCATGTCGGCGGGATACACAGAGGCGAATTACATTCCGTCCAGGCAAGGACCTTGTTGGACCCCCTGCACCGGCATAAAGCCCACAGCAGATGGCCAAGCCTCTCCGGCATGTGAAGAAAGTTTTTTAGAAACGTTCATGCCACTAATGAGGTCCCAACAAATGTCAGATATACTTAAAAACCTGGTTAAGGAGGTACTCTCACAGGTGCCACTACAACTTACTGCACCGGTGCAAGCTTCAATACCCGAGCAAATAGCGGAGCAGCCAAAGATCCCCCATCTCAAATTCCAACTGGGGAACCTCCCACAGCGCCACCAGTGGTACCAGCGGTATCGGTGCTAGGGCCTAAAGCAGCTCAGCAAAGAGGCAGACCCAGCATAAAATGGATCCAACTATGACTCCTGGGGATTCCCAGGGAAAGCAGGACACGGATGAAACTGAGACATCATCTTCAGCCAAGGCCTTCCATGACTGCATGTTGGCAGAGTTTTGGGTGTTTTCCTCTTCCAATAGAGGCAGCAAAAAAACAGGTGCTGGCAGAGGCACTCGCTTCGGGAGTGGCTAACAAATCTGGGATATCACTGCCAAAAGATGTGGAAGCTCTCGTAGAGAAGTGCTGGACCAAGCTGCACACTACATAGCCAGTTAATTAACGGCTTAATGCCAAATATCAGCAGGTAGAAGGGGAGACAATCCTTTTATCAGGCATTCACAGACACACTCATCAGTCCTAGCGACAGCATCTATGTTTTCAAAGCTGCAGGCCTCTTCCACATCTGGGTCGGCTTCTGCAGCTCTTCTCTCAAAGGAGTACAAAACTCTTGAGGCCTTGGAAAAAAGGCAAACCTTAATTCTGGCCTACATTTACGGCAGGCGAATGTAGACGCCATGCTTGCAGCAGCCAATCAGAAACTCTGGAGCGAAATAGCAAACTTCTTGCCAGATCTGGCGGTAGACAGGCAGGCCACCTTTAAAGCAAGCCTAGCTGGGGCAAAGATAATCGCACAGGATTTGATGAAATCCGATGTTGACCATACAGACACAGCTGGTTCTGTGGTGCAACAAACATGGGTCGCACATCGTGGATGCGCGTCACTAGATTTAATACTGATGTCCAAGAAGGCATTCTGGGCCTCCCTCCTGAAGGTGCAGACCTGTTTCACTCGTCTACAGATGAGGAGCTAACCAAGAAAAAAGCAAGCTCACAGACAGCCAGGTCTCTAGCTATTTTATGAAAACCGAGTGGAAAGAGCTTCACCCAGACTCAGGGCCGATTCGAGCACAGACCCAGATCCTTTGGGGGATTCAGTGGATTTCAGGAAAGGAGGGCTTGGCAGCCGGAGAGGTTGCCCAGGCAACATAAACGCAAACAGCGCACCACACCAAAGGTGGTTTTTCCATTACCCCTCTGGAACCCTCACTCTCAGATGCCAAGGAACAATGATGGGGGCATCTGGGTCCACAGTTCTCTAGTGGGAGGCCGGCTGGCCGTTCATAATATGACCTATCATCGTCTGTTTTCAGATCCCTGGATCCTGTCAGTAACTTTCAAGGGTTTTCGACTCACCATCCCCATCAATCCCTCCTATTCCCCCTTACCCCCACTACTTCAGATCGGATCACCAGCACTGCTGCAGAGATCGCCTCTCTTGTGCAGGGCAATGCAGTGGGAGAGGGGCCTCACCCGCAGAATGGCTAGGGTTTATATCCGAGGATTTTTGCCATACAGAAAAATAACCAGGCGTGCCTGAGAGTGGTTCTCGAGATCTCTCCTACCTGAATCTTTCCCTACCCCTCGAGAAATTCAAGATGGTCATGCCTGCGCATATAGCGGAAGCACTGTGCAGAGGAGAGTGGATGTGATCCCTGGACCTAAAGGATGCGTACTTACATGTCCCCATCTGGCACCCTCACAGGCAGTTTCTCAACTTCTGTCATGGGTAGACACTTCCAGGAAAAGCGTTTCTGCCCTTTGGTCTCAATTCAGCGCCTCGGGTCTTCACCAGGCTAATGAATGCAGTGGCAGGGGTACTGTGGGCCAACGGCCACCATATCTACGCATACATGGAAGACCACATCGCCAGGGCATCTATCCAGACAATGCAGTGTGTCATGGATATACTATTCAATCTGCGGTTTTCAATCAACCCACACAAATCTGAACGTACTCCTACTCTGTCGTTGGTATTCCTGGGGATCAGGTAGGGCACAGAGATTCTAGCGGCTACCAGCCATTTCCTCAGCAGTTCAGAAGCCTCAGCCTGATGAAACCAGCACCTGCTGGGGATCATGGCTGCATGTATACTGGTAGTCCCTTAAGACAGATTGAGAATGAGGAGAATCCAGAGGCAGTAGGCAGAGAATTGGAGTCAGGCGCTAGGGTCATAGTGTCCATTACCAAGGAGGTGGAGGGACAAGTGCAATTTGACATGTGAGGCTTTGTTTGTGCAACCAGTGCCCTCAGTGGTGATCACCACAGAATCGTCATTAGAGGGCGGGGGAGCCACTTCAGACAACTTCTCAGTCCACAGGACTAGGTCCAGCCAGGACTTGGAAAACATATGAATGTGTTGGAGCTTACAGCTGTGCACCTATCATTCCAATCCTTTCTAACGTGTATCAAAGACAAAGCAGTTCTCATCAGGATGGGACAGCTCAACAACAATGTTTTACCTGAGCAAATGGGGCGGGACTCCCTCTCTCCCATCACCTCTGCAGGTTCACAATACAGATCTGGGACTGGGCCATCTCTCACAATATTCACATGTCAGCCATTCACCTTCCTGGCGAGGAAAAAGTGGAAGCGGACAGGCTCAGTAGGTTAGGAGCAGACAACTACGAGTGGGAGATATGCCCATAGGTCCTGCAAGCACTATTCCAAGCCTGGGTTCAGCCAACAGTGGATCTGTTTGTCACAGCAGACAACAGGAGATGCACACAGTTTGCGTCCTGGATAGGCAAGGGGGAGCGATTGCTGGGCAATGCTCTCCACATGTCATGGGACAATATATGGGGTTATGTATTTTCTCCGACACCCCTGATCCAAAAGGTCCTTCGGAAGATCAAGGACTCTGTGGGACTCTGCCTCATCCTAGTGGTTCCCCAGTGGCCGTCCAGGATAGTGTACCAGAGTACACTAGTGCGCCTGACACACAGGGTCATACTCCTTCCCACAGGAGCACTCCTCAATGAGCAGCAAGGAGCAGTGGTTCATCCTGCACCGGGAGTGCTAGCCCATGCGGCTTGGTTTCTGGCCATGTATCCCTGGGTCATCTGTGTTTGTCAGAGGACAACCTGGCTATCATTCAAAAAGCGAGGAAGGACTCCACAAGAAGGCAGTACAAAAGTAAACAACACAGATCCACTCTTGTGCGTGCTCAATCGTGCCTTGTTTTTTTTCAGTGCACCTAGCACAATCAGGAGTGCAAGGGGACACATGTCAGACTTACTCACAGCCATAGGGGCTTAAAGAAATTCGTACTCCATTTCTTTTTCAGCATCCAATCCGGTGGTGAAAAAACATCTCCAAGGCCTAGCACGGTTATCCACTCCAATTAAGCGACCACATCCTGTCTAGCTTATTAATTTAGTACTGGTGGCTCTAGCGTATAGACCATTTGAGCTGATGACTTCAGTCACGCTGAAAACCCCACTATTAGTGGGCCTCACATCAGCACGCATAGTGAGTGAAATCCAGGTTCTTGTAGATTCAGAACCATACACTACTTTTCACAGAGTTAAGGTGGTGTTGAGAACCCACCCTATCATCATCAGCATGTCAGCATTTAATTTGAATGAGGAAATAGTGCTACCTGCGTTCTTTCCTAATCGCCAGTCTGAAGCAGAGGAAGCGCTCTACTGTTTAGATGTAAGAAGAGCGTTAAAGTTTTATCTCCGTAGAACAAAATCTGACCCAAAAACGAATGCTTTGCTTGTCAAATTTGGGGGATCTGCGCCAGGTAAACAGGAATTCAAGGCATCTATGGCTAGATGGATGGTGGCCGCCATGACAGAAGCGTACAAACTGCAGTACAAACAGTGCCCAGCCAACGTGCATGCTCATGCAGTGAGGGTCAAAGCCACAGCAGTAGCCTTTCAAAGGCACATGGTGTGGCCAGTTATCAGCAAATCGGCAACATGGGCTTCCCCGTTCAACTCCTGCAACCATTACTGCTTGGACAGCAGCGCCAGATCTGATGCAGCGTTTGGCCAGTCAGTACTGAAAAACCTAATTGCAGCATAAAAAGCAGCCACTCTCCTCCCAAAGGGCTTCCATCCGTTGTTATCGCCCATCAAGTATGGAGGAAAGGGGAAGGGGCATAGGAGTAATTGAAAGTTACTCACTATAGTGACTAACGTACTCCTAGTTCTTAGTCCTCTTCCCTCCACATGACCCACTCTCTCCCCCACCCCTCCTTTCAAGGTAAATAGTCTGTTTCACATCAGCTGGCCGATGAGTAAAAGGGGGACTTAAATGTAAGTGTAGGGCGGCTGAGAGGAAATGGAGGGCTTCCTGCTCATCCTCTGACAAACTGGCCTGCCGCCTGCTCCAAAGACAATACCGTCTTGCTGTCCGCTCCAAGAAGAGAGGCCACATTCAAGCTTGCATCTTTGCGCCATCCAACAGCTCAGCCGAACTCTTTAAAATCTTCAAGGAGCTGGTCAACCCTGCTGCAGTCTCCACCCCTCATCTCACCTCCCATGCTCTTTGCAATGCCCTGGCCTCTCACTTGAATGCCAAAACCCAGGACACCCTCTCCTCCGCCCCCCCCTCCTCTCACCTCGCCCCTCTCCTTCTCAGCTTGATGACCCTCCCTCAGCCACCCCTTCCCTCTTTCTCCTCCTTCCCTCTTTTCTCCCCGGATGAGGTCACTAGACAAGTCCGATCTATGAAAGCCTCATCAAAACAGGTCCATCCCTGTTCTTCCAAAACCGTTAATGACTACATCGATACCCTTGCTCTGGCCTTTGCTGATTTCTGTAACCGTTCCTTTGCGTCTGGAACTTTCCCCTCCCCTCTGAAGCACTCCCTTGTGCATCCTCTCCTCAAGAAACCCACAGCTGATCCCTCTTGTCCGGCTAACTATTGCCCAATTTCCATTACCCCTTTTTTGGGGAAGCTCCTGGAAAAGCTGGCCATCTCTCCGCTTAACCTTCATTCCAACACTGTTGGTTCTCTCCATGACCACCAATCTGGTTTCAGAGCTGCCAGAAGCACGGAAACTGCTCTCCTGAACATCCTTGAAGACCTGCTCTGCAACCTTGACACTAACATTCCCTCCGTCCTCATCCTACTTGATCTCTCCTCTGCTTTCGACACGGTCAACCATACCATCCTGCTCAATTGTCTCTGTGACAACCTGGGTCTTACCGATCAACCTCTGGCCTGGCTGACCTCTTTCCATTCTGATCGACCCTCCCAGGTACAACTTGGGTCCTTCCTATCCTCTATCTCCCTCTCTACCTGCGGTGTTCCCCAGGGGTCTAACTTCTCGCCCTGGCTTTTCAACCAATACCTGGCAACTCTCGCCTAATGCATTTCCATTTTCTGCCCAAACTTCCAGTGCAATGCTGATGACACCCAACTCATTTTCAGGCTTCCCTCAGACTCCTCCTCTCCTTCCCTCATCTCTGATTGCCTCTTTCTAAATCTACCTGCCTCCACTCTCTGCCCTGTACCACTAATCCAGAACAGGACTGCAAGACTTGTCCTTGGCCTAAAGCCCTGGGATCGTATCTCTCCAGCTCTGAAATCCCTTCATTGGCTCCCAGTGGATGCAAGGATTACATTTAAAACCCTCTGCATTGTCCACAAGGCGTTCTGGGTCGTGGGTCCAAAATACCTTCAACTATTCCTCCGTAAATACCTCCCCTCTCGAGCCCTTCGCTCCTTTACTTCTAAGTTCCTTAGGGTCATTTGTTTCTCAAAGAAAACGACCTGGGGGCAGATCTCTGTCTTTGACTGGAGCCTCCCTTTTGGAACAGCTTCCTGGCCACCCTGAAACTTGAGGAGAACCATCTGCGTTTCCGGAAGCACCTCAAGACCTTCCTCTTCGCTTCTCCCTTTGTCCCTTTTCTCCCTTGCCAATCTGTTTTCTCTCTTGGCACTGTGCACTTGGCCATCCTCGGCCCTCGGGCCTAGGTACCTGCTCACCCTGCCTCCCTCCTGCACTGCCTCCAGGCCACCCCTTGCACTGGGATCTGTATCTGTACCCATATAGTACCCCACCTTTCTTCTGCACTTATCAGATATACCCTAATCATGCACTTACCACTTTCTGGCTGCACTGCCACTTTTCATTGCCTGTATTTATTTATTTCAAATATTATTTATTCTGTTCTCTCCTCTGTGAGTAACTTTCAGTTCTTAACATTTTCTGACTGAAAAGCTATCCTCTCAATTATTTATGGACTGGAGATATAGCATCAGTTACAAGCCCATCAGCACTCCTCACTGTCCACAACACGGACGTTGATGCTCACCAATGTTCGCTCAGCTATCACCTATGCAGCAAACATCCCGTTCTCATCACTACACACAACCTTGACACCATCTTCCTCACCGAGACCTGGCTGACACCCACCTCCTCAGCCTCCATCGACCGACACACGCCTCTGAAACAAATCAGCTGCAAACCGAAACTACCAGCAACCTGGTACACGCAAGAACTCCACCTCAGCAAAATAGTCATCAGGAAACAAAAGAATACCTGGGGCGCTCCACGACGGCATCCGACCTAGGGTGCCTCAGGAAACTCTGAGCAACCCGCTGACAACTAATCAACACAGCTAGGGCCTCCAACTATCAGAACACCATAGCAGAAGCCGACAACAAATGCAGAGCCTCTTCAAAGCGGTCAAGCACTGCGTCAACCCGCTACACGACCCTGCCATACCACACTCCGTCGATAAATCCATCGCCATCCACACCTTCCTCATTGACAAAATCAGCAAGACTTGCAAGCACATAGACACCAGCTCTGCATCCACAGACCCACCTCACGTCCTTCCTTGTGAAATCTCCACACCCTGGACAACATTGAAAACACTATCTATAGAGGACCTGGTAGATATCCTGGCTGCCTCAAAGCCCCATTGTATACAGACGACATCCTCAAGACCCTCGCTGCAGAAGCTCTCCTTCCCTACACGTAAATCATCATCAGCTCCCTAACTCAAGGCACCTTCCCATCGACCCTAAAGACAGGATAAATCCTCCCTCTAATAATGAAACCCACTCTGGATCCTAACAACCTAGGTAACTATTGCCCCAACACCCATCTTCCCTTTCTAGGTAAGATCATCGAGAAAGCGGTAGTCGTGCAACTGCAGCAGCACATCAACACCAACAATCTCTTTTTAAACGTATCAACCCAGGATCAGACCCAGATGCCGCACGAGATAAGGCAACTATACAGGTGGTCAACACCCATAACATCTTTGACAATGGCCACCCCAGCTTCCTGGTTCTACTCGACATCTTGGCCATTTTCGACATAGTAGACCACCAGGTGCTCACAGACACCCTACATTGGTGCATGGGGATAAGAAAACTTGTCATGCGCTGGTTCAAGTCCTACCTCGCCAACCACCAGCAATTTGTTCAAATGTACTCCTCTAGATCGCCAATGCTAACCATCAAATGTGGAGTCCTTCAGTGTTCCATCCTCTCCCCAGTGATCTTCAATCTATTCATGGAGCTGCTGGGATCCCTCCTAGCCACACACAACATCCACATCCGCCAATATGCGGACGACACACAGCTATACCTCAAGAATGACTCCATCAAGGACATCCAGAGGCTCAAAACCTGCCTCTCGCTGATCCAGTCTTGGATGTCCAGTGCATAATTGAAGCTGAACCCTTCCAAGATCGAATCCCTACTCCTCGCCAACAACACAGAACACTCAGAAATACAGACCTGACTATCAACCATGAACCCTGATGGCTTCACACCTGGGCTCACCTCCTGTGCCAAGTCCTTTGTGTTCCACATAGACAAACACCTCTGCTCCAAGGCACACATAGCTAAGAAAATTCAGACAGCTTGGTATCAGCTCTCCTTCATGCGGAAAGTCTAGCCCCTCCTGCCCCTGGACAGGTTTAGATCCATTGTTCATTCACTGGTCCTATCCCACCTGGATTAGGGCAATGCCCTCCTCGAAAGGCCTCCTGTCATCCTCCATTGTGCTCCTGAGAAGTGTCCTACACGTCGCCGCATGCCTCAAGGGTCTACCACATACGATCACATCACCCTGTCCCTCGTCGACCTTCACTGGCACCCACTGCACGCAAGAATCGCCTTCAAGTCTTGCTGCATCCTCTATAAGGCAGTCACCCTCAAGTCACCCAGCTACCTCATGGAGAAACTCAGCAACTCTGGCAGACAGTGAACCACCAGAAGCCAGGACAAATGCATACTTGAAATCCGCTGTTGCAAAAAGGAAAAGATCA
The DNA here is from genome assembly GCF_040938575.1 of Ambystoma mexicanum. NCBI lineage: Eukaryota > Metazoa > Chordata > Amphibia > Caudata > Ambystomatidae > Ambystoma > Ambystoma mexicanum. Next base: position 572,564,194 of record NC_090926.1, on the reverse strand, counting down.
GAAAAGAAGCCTTCCCTGCCTACGCCTAAAGACTATGAAACCTCGCTCCCGTCAGCATCAGACTCGGCCCCACGATCTTCCAATTCAGAAAAGAGCTCAAGACCCACCTCTTAAAGGAGTCTCTCCTCAACAGCTAGGCCATCACGTCACCCCTGCGCCATCTGTCTCGCTAGACACCATCCACCCCTCTCTTCTCCGCCACCCTGTACAGCTGTACCCCTCCTCTGTGCCCTCCTGCATCTTACCCCCTCTGTAGTCTGTTGTTACCTCTGAAACGCGCTCCATTATGTATCTGTACTATTGTTTACCTCTTGTGAAGAGTCATGAATAAAACTCAAACACAAGTTATTTTTGGTTAAAGACTTTTATTGAAAATAAAAGGGTTAGGAAAAGGCCTCTCTGACCCGGCTCTAAGAGGAATTTCCCTACCTAAAACTAAGGGTCTTTCTGTGTCAGGATGTGAAAATCAAAACTGTCCACAAGTTCTATTCTGACCCTCACGCTATAAACTAAACTATAAGGGGAAAAGGGAAATGTCTTTACCTTCAGTGTTTGCAAAAAGAGTTTGTAAAGGAAGAATAAATGGTTCCAACACAAAAGACCAAAGAGTTTTGGTTCCAGAGGGTGGCTCCCTGCCCCTAGATTCCTGCATAGTTCTTTGTGTCTTTCTTGGCCCACAACAGTACTGCCCTATGCAGGACAATGCTGCTCTGTTGTGCGCCGCAGGTATTTGGCAGCAAAGGGATAGCGGCACAGAGGGTAAGCATGATACGCAGCAGTCGACCAGCAGCGACTGTAAGGTAAGAACGTTTTGGACAGTGGGAGCAGCCACTACTGCTCTCTACTAAACTGCCCGTCCTTTGCGCATACTTCTACTTACCATCTGTGCTTAACGTGCTCTGTCTTTGCGCAATCTTAGGCTTCCCCTCTTGCGGTTAGCCTTACTTTGTGTTTTGTGAGTCACGGTTGTGTTCTGAGACTCCTGTACCTCCACACTATGGGCCTCATTGCAATTTTGGTGGTAGCCATGCCGCTATTGGTGGCATGGCTGCCGCCAAAATCGGCTCCAGGTTCCCAGAATGAGGAATTACCGGGCCATTCCGAGGTCGGAGGGCCTGGTAATTCCTCCCGCTGGGATCCCAGACCCAGGCCTTCCCCATTCCCGTTTGAGCCCCCATAGGGCTGAATGGGAATGGGAGAGGGAGCAAACAATGGGCCGATTACGAGTGACCTGTTGTTTGCTCCCTCTTCCCATCGTGGGACCCGCAAGGGGACCTCGTAATCAGGCGGTACGGGGTTGACGACACCGGCACCTTTACCAGCGCCGTTAACCCCTTACCGCCTGACTTGTAATGAGGCCCTATAAACTGTTGTGCTTTCTAGGTCTGTTTTCCCCCTCTAGGTACCCACTCTACTGCTGGTTGTTGCTAGTTGCTGTTGTGCTCTCCAGGTCTGTTTTCCCCCTTGTACTTTCCCCCCACTATTGTTGGTTATTGCTGGTTACTGTGTTTTCTGCTGTTCCACTAGGCTCTCTCCCACTCTCTGGGTTTCCACTTCTACTACTGGTTATTTTTGGTTACTGCTGTGGCCACTAGGCCCCCCCCCCTCTCAGTTGATTCTGTGCCCCCACCCTTGTTCTTAGTCCTCGCTGTGGTCTTGTCTTCCCCTTGTTGTGTGTTCTTGCTTGTGCTTCTTCTGTTGTGTCCCTACTGTGTGACTCCCCACCCCCTATGCGTATCCTGCATTGTACAGCGCTGCTGTGCTCCTCTCCTCTCCTCTCTCTCCTCCTTGCACCTCCTATGGTGCTCTCCATTTCTACCATCTTCTCTAACTGCTACGCTATCTCCTATCCTTTCCCTCTCACTAAGTCTGGAAGGAAAAGGTGCAAGAGAGATATCCTGGTCTCCAACCTTGGCCTCCCTATCACTGATACTTACATCAGAGCTTCCTCCAGACAGACTCTCACCAACATCCTCATTGTCGTTCCCGCTCCAGACCTATGGACTCCTCAAATGGTCTCTGTTCTCTCTCCTTTCTCCACCTCTCCCATTTATGGTGGCACCCGTGGGAGGTCCCCTTGGCCTTCTTCCATTCCTCCAAGACTATCATCAATGTCTATCTGAATGGCACCGTCATGGTCCAGGGCTCTCAGCCCAATCTCCTCCTCCTTGATGGGCATCTCTCACGTCTTATCAACTTCCTCCCGTCTGCTGCTACTCCTTATAACACCTCTCTGGCTCCTCCGCCACCTACTTCCTCCACCTCCTCCATGGCAGCCACCTCTTCTTCTCTGGCCCCTATGCCACCTCCTGCTATTGCCTCTCCTCTGACCACTCTCGGGCCCCTCTACCGCTTCCGCTCGGTGCATCTTACTCCTGTACCCCTACCCAGAAGTCTTTCAAATGTGGCAACCTGCTCCACGTTGCTACTCTCAATTCCCGCTCTGCTGTCAAACACTCTTCTGACATCTGTCACCTCCTTGGTGACCTTGGTGTTCCCGCTCTCATCAAGACATTGTTCATGGCCAGCTCTGTCACATGTTTTGACACTCTCCTCCCTGAGGGCTACAAGATCCTCTCCAAGCCAGAACCAACTGACCCCGAGGTGGAGTGGCCCTGATCTTTCCGGAGTGAGTCCCTGCATCTATCATTCCCATGCAGGCCTACTCCTCCTGTGAATGCCTTGTCTGCAGGCTCTGTCTCTCCTGGCCTCTCTTTGACTGTGGCCTCCATCTACAGGCCAACTGGCCAGGTCGCCCTCTTCCTCTCATAGTGGGCTGATCTCTGCTCCTCTCTCCTTGCCTCTACCTCTCAACTTCTCATCGGAGATCTCAACATCCACCTGGATGCCTCTTATGCCTCTTCTGGGCTCCTCCGCAGCCTCTGCGACTCTCTCTCCCTCCCCATTGTTCCCTCTGGTCCGACACACCCTGGATGTTCTCATCTCCTCAGACATGCCCCTCTCTAGCCCTCTCACTGCTCCTCTCTGTTGGACTGACCACTTTCTGCCCCCCTCTCACCTGAAACTTCTTGTTCCTCAGGCAAAGCCTACCCCTTCACTGCAACCTTACTTTTCAGTCATTTAGCCCATGAAGCGAGTGTCGGTGGACGATTTTGCCTCTACCTTCTCTGCTGCTCATACTCATTCGGCTGACTCACACTCTTTACACAGCCCTCTCCAACCTGCATCTCTCTGTCTCCGACACTCTGAACATCCTTGCCCCTTTCATGAGAATCGGTCTGAAACCTACCTCCAAGTGCAACCCTTGGTATGACTCTGACCATGCCACCCTGAAATGTAAGTGCAGGGTGGCTCAAAGGATGTGGAGGGCTTTGGATGCATCCTCTGTTAGACTGGGCTGCCGCCTGCTCCAAAGGCTATACAAACTCTCTGTTCTCTCCAAGCAGAGGGTCCATATGCAAACCCACATCTCTGTGGCTTCTAACAACACAGCTGAACTCTTTAAAATATGCAAGGAGCTGGACAATTCTTCTGCAGTCTCCACCTCTCCTGTTCCCTCACAGGCCACCTGTACAGCTCTGGCTTCTCATTTCACCACTAAAACTCAGGACATCCTGTACTCACTCTCCTCTTCCTCTTCCTCTCAATCGCTCAGGCCCCCTTTGACCGCCTCTCCCTCTCCTCCTTCTTTTTTCTCCTTCTCACCGACAACACCAGACGATGTTTCTAGACAAGTCTGATCTGTTGTATAAACAGCTGCTTCCCTGCTCTTCCAGAACCATGAAGGACCACATTGCCACCCTCACTCCAGCCTTGGCTGATTTCTACAATTACTCTTTCACCACTGGATCTTCCCCTCTCTCCTCAAGCACTCCCTTGTGCACCCCCTCCTAAAAAAGCCTTCTTCCGATCCTATCTGTCCGGCAACCTATCCCCCGATTTCTATCACTCCTTTCCTGGGAAACTCCTGTAAAAGCTGGCCATCTCCCAGCTTACTCTCCACACTGAATCTGTTGATTGTCGCCATGACCATCAGTCTGGCTTCAGACCAGCCAGATGCACGAAACTGCTCTCCTGAACAACTCTGAAGATGTGCTCTCTAATCTTGACTCCAGCTCTCTCTCTGTCCTCATCCTCCTTGACCTTTCCTCTGCCTTCGATGCGGTCGATGCGGTCGATCGCGCCACCCTCATCAATCGACTCCATGAGAACCTGGGCATCACAGATAAGGCCCTGGCATGGCTCACCTCCTTCCTCCTGGATCGACCCTCCCAGGTCCAACGTGGGTCCTTTGTCTCCACCACCATTGCCTATACTTGTGTTGTCCCTTAGGGCTCTATCCTCTCACCCTGGCTCTTGTCTATCTGGCCTCTTTGTCCCACTTCATCTCCCCCTTCTCTAACTTTGTGTTATGCGGATGACACTCTGCTCTCTTTCAGGCTTTCCTCAGCCTCCTCTCCTCCCTCGCTCATTCCTGACTGTCTATCCGCGATTCAGGACTGGTGTGCCTCCAACAATCTCTACCTTAACACCAGTAAGACGGAGATCCCTTCTCATTGGGACCCCTGCTCACGCAATCCCTCTCTCACTCTGGCCGCCCTCTTTGGGCCCTCTACCTTCGCCTTCCTCTGAGGCAAAAAACATTGGTGTCATCTTCGACTCCACTCTCTCCTTCTCTCGTCACATCATTGACCTTGTCAAGAAGGCTCACTTCCAGCTGCACGTCCTCAGAGGTATTCTACCATTTCTCACCTTCCCCCAGAGGCTCACTGTCTCCAGAGTCCTGGTTCTCTCTCCAGCAACAGCCTCTTTCTCAATCTGTCTACCTCTACTCTTCGTCCTCTGCAACTAATCCAGAACAGGACTGCAAGACTTATCGTTGGCCTCAAGCCCAGGGACTGTATCTCTCCAGCGCTGATATCTCTCCACTGGCTCCCGGAGGCTGCAAGGATCAAGTTCAAGACCCTTTGCATCGTCCACAAGGCTTTCTGGTGCCGGCGCCCGCACTACATTAACTCTCTCTACTGAAATACCTTCCTTCTAGAGCTGTTTGCTCAGCTAACTCCAACTCTCTGAGGGGCAGACGCGTCTCCAAGCAGAGAGTGGGGGTAGACCTCTCTCCTCTGCAGGTGTCTGCCTTTTGTATGACCTCCCTGCCCCTCTCAGACTTGTGCTGGACCACCTAAAGTTCCGGAGGCAGCTCAAAACCTTCCTTTTCGCATCTGTCTTCTCTCTCACGCTTCCTTGCTAACTTACCTATTCTGCTGCGCCGACTGGTTGCTTGGTACCTCCAGAGCTCAACAGGTATCAGGCTCCTTCACAACCAGGCTTTCCTGCACTGCCTCCAGGCCTACCGCGCACTTAGGGTCTGTAACTGTAACCCCTACAGCCCCCCTGCCTCTTCCACTAACCCAGAGCCACGCTGCACTTACTCAGAGCTTGCTGCCCTGATCGTATTTCCCCATTCCCTCTCCCCTGCACTCCCCCGTTCCCTTCCCCCTGCATCTCGTGCTGTCGTACTTGCACGCTCCGAATGTCACAAGGCATAGTATGATAGTTTGCCTTGTCTTCCAACTGTCGTTTCCCCCCTACTCTTGTGATGCCTAGAAGCACTTGTGTACAGGCGCGTTATAACTCCCATATCATATAATTTACAAAGCTGCTCAGCCTTATAGTTTCACTTCTTTCAAAAGTTGCTTCTTGTCTGGTAAACACAGTTCTATATTTCCTCTTAGGACTTCTTGTAGACTTGTAACTGCCTGGTATACTCCCCTGCCAGGACTACTTATGCACTTGTGATTGTAGACTTGTAACTGCCTAGTATACTCTCCTGTCAGGGCTTCTTGTCTTCACACACACACTTGTAATTACCTGGTTTGCTCTCCTGCCAGGGCTTCTTATATTCATGTGCTGTTTCTCTTTACTTTCACAGTTGTGCATACCCTTTTTGTATAGTCTATGTTGACGATTATTATACCGCACACTGTCACCTCTTGTGTGGTTACTTGGTGCTCTGCCATCTCTGCAAAGCAAAGGGTGGGTGGCGGCGTAGGTTAGTAGGACTCAGCAGGAAAAGGGGCAAGAGAGCTGTCATGTGCTGTTGGCAGCTGTAGTTCGGTTAAAACTGTTTGCTGAGCGTAGGAGTCTTTTCCGGTTGGTAGCTTTCATGTGCTGTTATGCGAGGCTATATGTGGTTTGTTTTGTTCTGGTGTTGTGAAGTCTGTGCGGTTTGTTTTGCCGTAGAGGTATGGTTGTGTTTAGTTAGGCGTTTGAGAGGTGCATGCAGAAGGGTAAGTTTTTTTAGCTTATCCTACACCATCTGTTTTGATTGACTGTTGCATGCATCCTTTCTCCTGTTGTGTATTCCAGTGTGAAACAGTTGCCCCTCTTATGATGTGTGCCGAAGAGTGGGTCCTCAAAGGGCTGCATCTTCCCCTCTAGTTAATTTTCGATGTGCCACAATTACCACCCCCACAGTTTCTCGAGATTGGGATGATGTATCATCTTGATACATCATTCGATTTAGGTTTCCCATGTATTTGCATTGCATACACTTTCTTGTTTCTCGTTCAGTCTCTTTGCTTTCTCTCCTTCTATAGCTTTAATTATGATTGTAGTTGGCATGGTTGCCGAAACGCCCTGGGGTCCCCACTGTGCTTGGGTTTACTCACCGGCTCTTGCTGGCATTCTCGGTGCCGTTCGTGCTCAAGCGGAAAAGGTGTACTGCCTGCTTTCCTCTCTAGACTGCTCTCTCTTTGTTCTGGTGTCTCCTGTTGCTATGCCTCAGCACGCCCGACCTGGACTTGGGGCTGATTCTGGTATGTAAAACGCTGCTTTCTGCGGTCAGCGAACACCCAGGAGTTTTCCAACTGCTCCTGGCATGTCTGCGGCACGTCCCTTCCTCGTAGCATTTCTCTTCTCCCTTCCTGGTGAGCCGCTCTGCTCCACCACACCGGTTTGTGCTTCCAAGCTTCAAAAGCCAGAGAGGTGCAACATCTTCTCCCAAACAGCAGCAACCTTGTCTCCAGTCTTTAAATCTCCCGAACACACGTTTTCCAAAAACAACTAGAGCGCTCATTGAGCTTGTGGCTTTCCTTGTTCTGTACTGCTTTATCCCTCTTCCTCGTCCCAGTATGGTGCTTATGGGAATGGTAGTCAGTGTTTGGTATAAGATTAAGGTCCTGTCATTCCTTTCCATACCTATGGGTAGAAAAGCTGATATTACTGAGAAGGTTTAGTTTTATAATTTCAGCATTTTTAAAGTCACACAAGTTACATGTTAAGACAGTCGCAAGTGTTCATGTTGATGTTAACAAGTCCATTTAACATATGATTTAGGGGAAGCTGATGTTGGACCTTCTTGGGGTTAATCATTAACGTTGCTTGCCTCTTCCTTGCTCCAGCTGTGGATATATTGTTCCTTGTGTCACTTGGGGGAATATTGAAGGTGAAAAGGTTTGAGGGAGAATATTACATTATATTATATCGGTGGAAGGGAATCAATAGCCTTTAAAGGAAGGAACACAGGGGTGTGTATCTTCCTCCCACAATGCTGTGTCCCCTCTCCGAGGATCACCTCCCCCATGTGAAAGCTGCCCACAGGTATTTGATCAGAAAGCGTCTACCTCACCCTGGTCACATGAGGGAAGGTTACCTCGGAGAAGACATTGATGACATTGTTGGATTCATCACCCTCTGTAAAGTGCTCCGTTGTGTATCTGCATTGTTGTATACCTCTGTAAAGTGCTCTGCTGCTTCTCGAAGCTAGCTCCGCGCTCAATAAATACCTTACTAACAAATGCCTTCCATTTTACAATAATAGACGATATGATTTGGAAACCACTTTTAGGTCTTCCTAAATCAACTCCTATGGCTGCAATCCGATATGAATTGGGAATAGTGTCTTTGAACATGCGTATTATGGAAGAGACTTTTGAATTGTAAAAAAAATGCTAGAACCCCCTGAAGTCTCCTTGATATGATAAGATAGGTTATTTATAACACGCTTAATCACCAGAGGTTTCTAAGCGCAGACCCGGGGATCGAACCTGTGTTGCTCCGTCTCTCTTGCTTTTAATGTGAGCATGTTGCCCCTGAGCTATCCTCCCAAGACTTTCTTGCATGAAATCTTTAAATCACAGAATGTGACACCTGAAAATCAGTGTTTTAAAGTTCGTGGAGAGATTTTAAGCCAAAGGGGTTTTGATTTTAATGCAGCTTTGCAATTTGACTAAATTTAAGAGGCAACTGTGGATGTTGGATTGGTGTCAAACCTGTGACTAATTGGGGAAAAACTGGAGTTTTCCATAACTAGTAAACACTTAACGAAATTTAGGGAATGTTGCACCGTATTTAAAGAGATTTCCGAATTGGAAGTTTTGGAGGGCTATCCTGCGTTTTAAATTGAATACACATCCAACAAGAGAGGTTGATATGCTTTGGGGGAGGGGGGATTTCGAAGGATCTTTGTGTCGTTATTGCAGCAAAGAATCTGAAAATTTAAAACATTTAATATTGCATAGCGAAATGCTACTTTGCCATCATGAGAAGTGCTTTGATTAGTTCATGAAAGACTTGATTTCGTTTCCTCAGGAATATTTGTGGAAAAGCCTCATGAATTCAAACTATTTCAATTAGAAATGCACTTTATCCATTTTTAATGAGTGAATTTTGTTTAAATGTGCTTATCATGATTGTTATTTTTATCTTTTTGTAGAACCTAGAAATGCATTTTAACATTTTAATTATAGCAAATTTATATTACATTTTGTTTTAACGACTAATGGTTTTGTAATGATTTTATTATGAAGACGCATTATGAATTGGTAATAGTGGAATGTACTGTATGGATATTTAAGTTTGAAGTGTTGTGTGTAAGATTTTAAACTTAAAACTAAGTGCATAAAATAAAAAATAAAAAATGTTTTAAAAGAATTTCTCAAAGTGGTTTCTGTTTCATGGTGGATAGTGTCCTCCACAAGATTCCTCATGTCAAGATATATCAGCAGTAGGGGGTGTTGTGTGCCTCGTGCCGACCACGATCAGTGATTCCTTCCTCAACTCTAGGAGTGACAGCACTCATGGCGTTCCTTCTTAAGCAGCCGCCCAGCCTCTTTTCCTTTGCAGTGGATGTAGTTCACGTGGCCTAAGCCCCACCTACCTGTAAATCATTGCTAATCTGTTGGTGCCCTCTTGTTTTTTCACCCTTTTTCCCTAATGAAGCAGCCCCCCCAGCCTCTTTTCCTTTGCAGTTGGTGAGCAGGTGCAAGTGGATCTAGGTCACGTGTCCTAAACCCCATCCACCTTCTTAGCCCTGCCTCTTCGTTTCCGCTCTTAACTCTTAGATCAAGGGTGTCTCTCTCCCATGCATCTGAAGTGAAAGGCAAATGAAGAAATGGCCAATTCCTCTTTGGGCCTGTTCAAACCAAGAGGACCCAGGACCAGAACTCCTGCCCCTCTTAACATCAGGTAAACTCCCTTGAATATGTGTTCCACTGCTCTCTCCCAACAGCCCATTCATGCCATCACCACTCCCCGCCAACCACGCTGCTCACCAGCAACATCATGGACACTGCATCGCAGAAACCTCACCATGCACCCCATCACCACTCTATCATCATCCATTGCACGAAAATTGATGCTCTCCAATGTTCGCTCAGCAATCAACCATGCAGCTGACATTGCCGACCTCGCCACCATACATGACTGGATGCCATCTTCATTACTGAGACCTGGATGACACCCACATCCTAGATGTCCTCCCTCTCAACGGCTACAGAATTCTACAATGAGACCGTCCAAACAAGATCGGTGTAGACCTAACCATCAATCACAAGGCATCACGGGCATGCTCCTGACCGGACGTCGCCATCATTGGCTCTTTCAAAAACATATCCTGCCACTTCCCGCACTCCCCAATGGAAGCAATCACTTTTCATCTCTTCTACAGACCACCCAAGCCCAACACCTCCTTCATCGAAGACTTCACAGACTTGCTCACCACCATGTCTCTCACGGATGCCAACAACATCCTCCGCAGCGACTTCAACATCCCTGGCAACCCATTAACCAAATCAATGAAGAAAGATCTCCACTGCCACTGCCTACTCTACACACTGAACCTCACACAGCACATGAAAAAGAACCAGCACACATGAAAGTTACTATCAACGACCTCATCATCACCACACTGCCCACCCTTCATCACCCTTCATCACAGACCTCCTACTACGCTCGACTGGTCGGACCATCTGGCAATCCCCTTTGGGATTGGTTACACCTCTAAAGCAAACCAAGCAATCAAGCCTTCAGATCCTCCAAGAACTTCCCAGTGGAGGCTCTCACAGAAGACCTCATCAAACTGCACCTCACATGGGCTGATGTACCTCTGACAAACCAGGACTTCAACTTGCTTCTCCAAGAACTCAACACCACCCTCAGAAACAACCTCAACCACCATGTCCCAGTGAACAGCACACCCTCCAGCCTAAACCTTCTGCACGATAGTACACTAAAGAACTCAACATCAACAAATGAACCATCAGATAACAAGAAAATAATTGGCTAAAATCCTACAGCGTATGAGACATCGCCCTGTTCATGGAACTCCATGCTACACGCAGCCGACTGATCAACACTGCCAAGGCCAACTACTACCAAACATCATAGCCAAGGCCAACAATGAAAGCAGACCCCTCTTCAAAGCCATCAAGCACTGCATCAACCCTCTGCACGACTCACCCATAGCACAGTCCATCGTAAAATCCACTGCCACCAGCTCTTTCTTCATCAACAAGTTCAACATGATCTTCCAACACATAGACATCAACGTCATAACTGACAGCACACAACACATCCCATCTCACAAATCCACAACTATCTGAACAATTTCCAAGACACTATGGAAGACCTCACTGCCACCTTTGCATCCCTCAAAGCCACATTGTATGCAGATGACATCCTCCCTGCCTCCTTATTCAAGCCCCTTCCAACTGAAGCACTACTCCCTTACTTGACAATCATCAACAGCTCCCTAACTCAAGGCACCTCTCCCTCGACCCTGTGAGAAACCTGAAGGTGTCTCAGCCGGTAGTCCCTGGGGATCTGTCATCCAGGTGGCAGGACATGTCCATCGCTTTTGGATCCAGTTCCTGGGGGTGAACCAGTGCAGGAGGATCACCTGGATGAGGGGTCTTTGGGGAGTGGAAGTGGGACACTGGACGGCGAGACGTGGTATCTTCTTCCCTATAACACCTTTTCTCCAGCATGGGGTCTGGCATGGATTCACATGCTCATGAATATTCCCCGTCGTCAGGCTGGGAATCCTCGGTAAAGAAAAAACCAGTATCAGTTTCGTTTCTGATCTGTCTTTCGTAGTAATAACCAATCACTGGTCTCTGCGTCATACTGACCACAGCCAATGACTGCCCTCTACCTAAGCACCGCCTCTGGCAGCCATCTTCAGATTTTTACCGCACGTTCATGTGTTGGGATCCTCGTGCTATTGCTCTCGAGCGTTAGTGCTATTTTTCGCGCTTTTTTCACAAAAAACTTCGATTCTTTCGGTCAAAAGAGCCTCAAGCTCCACCGATCCTACATCCGATCAACGGGGACCCGTGTCGGATTCGTCTGTGCCCCTCAAGGGTGAAGATTCGTCGAGCTACACTTCGGAGGACTCCAGAAGCTTCTCTGGCCCGGTCTCGGAGATGGCCCAGGAGAAGGGAAGCTCGACGCCCGGAAAGCTGTTCAGGGTCTGCCCTGGATGCCAGCTGCAGAACGTCTTTAAGGAGGACGAACACTCTTTCTGCCTTTACTGCCTTCATGAGGACAAGACGCACGTGGAGAAGGACTGTGCGTTTTGCGGCAACATGTCGGAACGGACCATGAAGGACCGCCATCAACGTCTCGCCAACTGGCTGGAGGGTAAGAGCCCGTCTGGCGGGAAGAAGAAGAAATCCGAGCGGTCTTCTAAGACCTTTGAGGGCGCCCCGGCGACGGGGGCCCAACATAAGGCTAAGCACCGCGAGTCCGCTGGCACCGGGAGCGCCGAACGGTCGGGCTCTACGGGCGTCATGCAGGGCGCACCCTCCCCGGCACCATCAACCACGAGCCAACGCTCTGGGTCGGGTAAGAGGAAGGCCGAGCACCCGGCGAAGCTCCTGGAGAGGCCCCGGTCGAGCTCTAAGGCAGAGGAGGAGCGTGGCAGTGCCCCCTCCCTCAAGGATAAGGCGGTGAGCGCACCTAAGGTGGTGAAGGCCTTGATCCATCCGACCAAGCCCTCTATCGAAACGGTCGCGGCGGCCCTGGCTCAGCCTGTGGAGGCTGCACCAGTGGTGGCGACCTCGGGGCCCAGGATCTCCCTGCCTCCTCGGAGGGAGTCTTCTTTTGTGCCCATCGATAGGACCCCCGTGAAACCCTCCGTGGGGAAGAAGAAGGGGGGGCAGGGCGTCGTCGTAGATTCGGCCTCAACCTCAGAAGAGGAACTGATCGAGGTCTTAAGCCACGGCCTAGGCGTGGAAGAAGGCCAGCCCGTCGGAATGGACCCCGACGCAGGTGACGACGACGACATCGTCGAGGATACCGACGGGGCCCCTGCTCGCCCGTCGGAATCCCCTCTGCCAGCGCCGCAAGACAACTCGGCGGCCATTTTGTTGGCCATACAGTCCTTATGCTCCGAGATAAGGACGAGGCTACCGTTACCGACGGAGGAACCTCTCCCGTCGGGGGATCCAGAACCGGGACCTTCTGGTGTTCCCCCTACCAAGAAAAGAAGGATCCATCCACCACCTCCTTTTCAACCGTCGCGCCCCGCCCAGCCCTCCTCCCCGTCCACCCGAGGGGATGATACGGGGACTGACACGGCATCGACGGGTACGGACGACGAGGCATACGACGAGGATTTTCCGTCGTCGCCTCTCGCCAGGGCTTCTCCGCCCGACGAGATCGGATCTTTCCACTCCATGATCTCCAGGGCTTCCGAGCTTTTCCAATTCTGCCCTGAGGAGAAGAAAAAGGAAGGCTTCCTTTATCAGCGGCGCGAGGCCAAGAGGAAGACGGTCCTCGCAGTGCCTCTGTTGGACGACATTTGGGATGAGGGCCTTTCCCTCCTCAAGAACCCTTCCACGACGCCAGCTAGAAGAGACCGGTACGAGAAAAAGTACCGGGTCCCGGACACGGCCCCCCTGTGCCTCCGGGCGCAGCCTACCCCGGATTCCGTCGTCTCCGCGGCAGCCAGGAAGAAAGCGGGGGGGGTGCGGCCTCCACATCGACCTCCCCGCCGGACGGCGAGGGAAGGAAATTGGATGCTATGGGACGTAGAGTCATCTCGTCGGCAGCGACGACGATTAAAGCGGCCAACGCCTTGGCTATCGTGGCTCGCTACGACAGGGAGCTCTGGTACAAGATAGCTCCCCTGCTGGATTTTCTGCCGGACGACAAGAGGGCGGAGGCCCTGGAGATCCTGCAGGAAGGTGAGGTGGCCTCGGACCACGCCATCACCGTGGCGACGGACATCGCCGACACTGGGTTCCGCCAGCTGGGCAACGGCGTTTGCCTTCGACGTCGTGGATGGCTCAAAGCTACGGACTTCCGGCAGGACGTCCAGACCAGAGTCCTGGACATGCCCTTCGACGGGAACAATCTGTTTGGGAAGACAGTGGACGATTCCCTTCAGGCCATCAAGGCGGATACTGAGACGGCCCGGGCCCTTGGAGTTCTGCAGCAACGACGGACGCCCTTTCGGAGCAGCGGAGGCAAGGGCGCCTCCAAAGGTTCCGGCGGCGGTTTCGCTTCCTACCGTCAAGCGGCCCGCTCGTCGTCGCAAGAGGCCTACAGAGGACGAGGCAAGTCTAGCGGACCCCGCCGTCGTCGCCAAGGAGGTCAAGGCGGCAAGGCCGCGTCCAAGCAGGATTGAACTGGCCGTGGGGTCGGGCCCCCACCGAAGCACCCCGGTGGGAGGCCGGCTGGCGGGCTTCGTCAGCGTGTGGGAGTCCATCTCCACCGACCGTTGGGTGCTGGACGCCCTGGCCCGGGGCCACGCGCTCGAGTTTCAAAGAAGGTGCCCGCGCGTCCCCCCCGTGGCCAGTAAAGAACTTCACGCCCCTCAACTTCTCCTGGAGGTGAAGGCGATGCTCAGGAAGGGCGCCATCGAACTCGTCCCAAAGGGGCTTCGGGGCTCCGGAGTCTACTCGAGATACTTCCTCGTGAAGAAGAAGACGGGAGGATGGCGCCCCATCCTAGACCTGCGACGTCTGAACAAGTTCATCAAGGCGCAGAAGTTCCGGATGGTCACCCTCCAGCACGTCCTGGGTCAGCTGGAGGAAGGAGACTTCCTATCGTCGTTGGATTTGGAGGATGCCTACTTCCACATTCCCATCCTAAAGGGGCACCGGAAATTCCTCAGGTTCGTGGTCCAAGGGCGTCATTACCAGTTCAAAGCCCTTCCCTTCGGACTACGGTCGGCACCCAGGGTATTCACCAAGTGCCTCGCACCGGTGGCGGCGCAGCTGCGCCGCGAGGGGATTCACGTCTACCCCTACCTGGACGACTGGCTCATCCGCGCCAAGACGAGGGAGCTCGCCGTGGTCCACACGGCAAGGACCGTCCAACTCCTCACGGACCTGGGATTCTCCGTGAACTACGCCAAATCCCACCTGGTGCCCGCGCAAGTCGCACTGTTTCTGGGAGCGAGGCTCGACACAGTGTCCCTTCTGGCCTCCCCGTCGGAGGAGAGGACCAGGACCATCTTGGGCAAGGTGCAACGGATGTTGGTGGCCGACGCGGCCAAAGTGAGGTCCATCAAGTCCCTCCTCGGGATGATGTCTTCCTGCATCTACCTCATTCCCATGTGCAGGCTCCGGATGCGCCCGTTGCAAGAATTCCTGGATGCGCGCTGGATCCAGACGACGGGCAGCTTCGAGGAAAGGATCAAGCTCGACGAGAGCTTCCGACGAGCGATACGGTGGTGGGGCACCCGCGCGCATCTGACGGCGGGCATGGACTTCCAGGCCCCAGCCCACCAGGAGACTGTGACCACGGATGCCTCCCTGGAAGGGTGGGGAGCGCACACCGAAAATCTGCACGCAAGGGGACTCTGGCTCCCGACGGAGAAGTCCCTGCATATCAACGTCCTGGAGCTCCGTGCAGTGTTTTGGGCCCTCAGGTCCTTCCTTCCGTCCCTCAAGGGCAAGGTGGTGAGGATCTTCACCGGCAACACCACCACCATGTTTTACATCAGGAAACAGGGCGGAACCAGGTCCCCAGCGCTGTCCAAGGAGGCGCAGGACCTGTGGCATTGGGCCGTCGCCCAAGGGATTTTTCTGGTGCCGTTTCATCTGGCAGGGATAAAAAACACCATCGCCGACTCACTCAGCAGGGAGCTGCGCTCGTGCCACGAGTGGGAACTACGGCAGGATCTGGTGGATCGCCTCTTCCGACGGTGGGGCACACCCCAGATCGACCTGTTCGCGACGGCGACGAACACCAAGTGCCGGAGGTTCGCCAGCAGGTTTCCCCAGACGAGGAGCATGGGCGATGCTTTCTCGTTCCCCTGGGAGGGCCTGTTCCTCTACGCGTTCCCTCCTTTGCCTCTGCTAATCCGGCTCATCAACCAGCTCAAGAGGTCACGGTGCAGGATGATCCTCGTCGCACCTGCGTGGCCGAGGCAGATATGGTTCCCGGACTTGCTGGACTTGTCAGCGTCCCCGCCGATCAAGCTGCCGGCGGACGCGGATCTACTCTCCAGGGAAGGAGGCGCCATCCTCCACCACGACCCGAAGTCGCTGAACTTGCAGGCCTGGCTCCTGCAGCGCTAGAGTTTGGAGGATACGACATACCGGCCGATTGCAGAGAGGTTCTTGCAAAGGCCAGGGCGTCCTCGACTCTTAAATGCTACGGACACAAATGGAAGAGGTTCTCTGTCTGGTGCCGCGCACAGAAGATTAACCCTCTACGGATTACGGCTCCCCAAGTACTGCCGTACCTGCTGACGCTGGCCAAAGCGGGTCTGGCACACGCGTCCATCAAGATTCATCTTGCTGCGATCTCCCGATACACCAGAACCACGGGCCGGACGTCCTTGTGGTCTCATCGTCTGGTGAAAGAGTTCATGAAGGGACTGTTCAGATCGTTCCCGCCGGTGAAGGCTCCGGCCCCGGCGTGGGAGCTCAACGTGGTGCTGACCAAGCTCATGGGACCTCCGTTCGAGCCTCTGCACTCGGCCCCGTTGAAGTTTCTATCGTGGAAAACAGCTTTTCTTGTGGCCATCACCTCCGCACGACGAGTGGGAGAGATCCAGGCCCTTTCCTGCAAGGCCCCGTACTTGACTTTCCACGACACGAGGGTAGTGCTCAGTACGCACCCCTCCTTCATGCCCAAGGTACCGTCGGACTTCCATCTCAACGAACCCTTGGTGTTACCTGTGTTCTTCCCGTCGCCTTCGTCGCCGGCTGAGAGGACTTTGCACTCGCTGGATGTAGCTAGAGCGCTGAAGTTCTACGTGGACCGCACGAAGGGTTTTCGGAAGACGTCACAACTCTTTGTGAACTTTGGACCTGTCAATCAGGGGAAGGCTCTCTCGAAGGCTTCCATCTCCAGATGGCTCTCCGGCTGTATCATGTGCTGTCACCGGTTGGCAAACCGACCGCTGCCTGGCCGTCCGAGAGCCCATTCCACCAGAGCGATCGCAGCTACCACGGCGTTCCTATCTGGTGTGCCCCTGCTGGACATATGCAGGGCTGCTACGTGGAGGTCGACGCACACCTTCACGAAATTCTACTGCGTCGACCGGGATTCCAGGGAGGAGTCCAGGGTCGGCCAAGCAGTGCTGCGCAACCTGTTCGCCTGAGGTGAGCCTGGTGAGGAGGTAAGATGCTTAATGTTGAGTTGATGTGATGCTTAATGTTGAGCCTTTGCCACCTCCCGTGGTTGTGCATGTGTGTACTGCTATGTATTCTTTATTCATGAGCATGTGAATCCATGCCAGACCCCATGCTGGAGAAGGAACAAGTTACTTACCTGTAACTGTTGTTCTCCAGCATGGGTCTGGCATGGATTCACATGCGAACCCTCCCGCCTACCCCTCTGCGGCTCTTCACTTGGTCATACTGCCACTTCACGTGCTTCCAAATCTGAAGATGGCTACCAGAGGCGGTGCTTAGGTAGAGGGCAGTCATTGGCTGTGGTCAGTATGACGCAGAGACCAGTGATTGGTTATTACTACGAAAGACAGATCAGAAACGAAACTGATACTGGTTTTTTCTTTACCGAGGATTCCCAGCCTGACGACGGGGAATATTCATGAGCATGTGAATCCATGCCAGACCCATGCTGGAGAACAACAGTTACAGGTAAGTAACTTGTTCCTTCCTCATCCTACTAGATAGGATACTTGGCAACTCAACCCCCCGGGACCCCTTTCCCGGCACAAACATTTTCTAACCGACAGCTCACTGTGAGAGTAAATGCACTAACACCTGAGCCGTATACCTGACATGTCCCAACACAATGGTCCGGCAGAGTCAGGCAATTACTGATCATTACACACACCTGACTTCCATCGCACTTCCCCACACGGATAAAAGGCGGAGCACGAAAACACACTCTGAGCAAGACAAAGCACACGAGGAAGCAACATTACCAAGATGGCAGTTTGATACAAGGAGAAAGACAACAAGACCGAAGGGGGTTGCAAGGAGGGAAGTGCCCTTGTCCTTTTCAGAGAAAGACAGTTTCTTTCATGAGTCTTCGAGAATAAGAAACAAAAGATCTGGAATTGAAGCTGAATAAACATGCATTGTGTGTCGGAAGTACCCGGGGCTCTCCCGCGTCGAGGTGGGGAGGAGCGTTTGCCGCCGTGGTACTATCCTTGGCTCCTACAACAAAGCAGCACCAGTAAAGTGAGCATAGCCGGTGAGTCGGAGAGACTAATATCAGACTGGTCTGTGTAAGAGCCAAGGTTGCAGGCAGAAACATTGTATAGAGAAATCTGAAGAGAACCGTGTGTGCAGCGGATTTGACGAGCAACATGAATACGACAGATACCATAAACAGAGTGGCCCAGCGCAACGTGGGTGCTCATTCAAAGGTCTCTGTTAGGTATCCAACTGAAAGGTGTTGATGTAAAAAGGGATCGTGAAATCGAAGTGGTCCTGCAATGGGTCAAGCCAAACCCTGTGGACATTCAAAAGTCTTCGATAGTTGATGCTAACTGAAATTGGTCCGAACCCGGCTGAGGGAAACTAATTTTGTAAAAGAAAGGATCTGAGCCCGGTTCAGGGGTATCTAGGGTGAACCGTGAGTCACCCAAGAAAGAATATTCTAAGATCATTATGAACGAGGAAGAGGGGGATCCTGTCACGCTCACCTGATTCCCACGGAGGCGCAGGTCTGGCTTCGAGTGCTGATGCTTCTTCAATGGTGAAGCGCAGGACTCTGATGATGGACAGGAAGGGCCCCTCTACTCTGGCTTTTCTTGCTCGCAGGAATATTCCCCTGTGCGTGAAAAGGGAGTATTACCTACTGATGGAATAATGCTCAAGCCTCCCACTCCCTTCCAACCCTCCTCGATACCCTTCCACGATTCCCTGTGAAGTCTCACCTTAGGGTCTGGAAGGATGAGTTCTCCATCCTGCTTCTGATGCAGGGGCGCGTTGAAACCCAGTTACTTCACTGGATTGAGGTTTGATGGGAGTTCAAAATAAGCTTCACTATTCAGGTGAGGCACTGTAAGAGTTCTGTTGCAAGTTCAAAAGTTCAAGCTTAATAATAATGTTCATTGTCTTATTGCAGCAAGCGCTAATGCTTATGTCTTTTTCCCCTTAGGGGCCGGGGTTCGGAATGCCGGAGATATGGCGCCGACCCGAAGTGTAAGTTCTGGATGAGCGTTCAGGTAATGTCTTTGCATTCGCTCATTCAATGTCTTTGGCCCTCATTAGGACCCTGGCGGTAAGGGGTTTGCGCCAGCGTTAGCTGCGCCGACCCCTTACCGCCAACTACGAGTTCCCATAGCGCCATGGTCATTTTTCCGCCCGCTTTTTGCGGGCGTAAAAATCCATGGCGCTATGGGACCTTGGTGTTAATTACGCCACCGTAATTTACGGTGGCGTAATTAACTCCTTCCCCACTCCCATTGAGCCCTATGGGGCCGAAATGGGAATGGGGAAGGGTAAATGGGTCAATGGGGACTTACCGCCCCGCCGACCTCGGAATGGGGCGGTAAGTCCGCCATCCGCCATGGCGTAAAGGGACTTTGCGCCATGGCGGAAAAGTCCGCCGACGGCGGAAAAAATCCGCCAGGGTCCTAATGAGGGCCTTTGTCTTTTTTCCCCATTGGGGCCGGGGTCCGGAATGCCAGGAAGCGGCAGGACCCGAAATGAAATGGGAATGACCCAACAGGTAAGTCTTAGAAGGAAACTGAGCTTTTCCTATTTCCCTTCCTTCTCTCACCTTGTTTTCTTGTCTTTTCCCTCTAGGCTCTGGGAAGTGGGTGCGGATCCGGATGATCGCTGCTGAAGATGGAGGCGCCCAGGATAGGTGAGTGAAATGCAGCGCTGCAGCGATCGAAGCGAAATGCTTTTAAAATGATGTCTTCCCTTTCAGGATCGTCGGTGTAATGTCCCCGTGATGCAGCTTAAGCAGGTAAGGTCTTCTTTCTCTCCAATCCTCTCTTATCTCCCTTTGCAGGCGACCCAGGATGCTGACAGGCGTGGCTGAAGTCCAGATGCAGGAGCTGACACGGTGAGCGTCCAGCTACGAGGAGCAGAACAACGCGAAGCGTGAGTTGCTGATCGGGCGTGGTTTAAATAGCTTTGGAAGAAGTTCCAGGCATGTATACTTCCACCGATCAGGTATGTATCCTTCCCCGACCACACCCAGGTGGAAAGTAGTCCCACAGGTAAAGTAGTTCCATTCAGGCCTCAAGAGGGCCTGGATGTAGCAGCATGGTCTGCATCAGGTAAGTGCACATTAAAACACTTGAACACATGTCTAGCTATATGAGCCTGGCGCCTAAGGCGCCAGGACAGGGGTCCAACATGAGCCTGGCGCCTAAGGCGCCAGGACTGTGTCCAAAGGGCCCCAGGTTGGGCCCGCTGGCACTTCCCTGGGGGGAATGATGCCTGCCTCTGGGGTTGCTGGGTCGGACCTGGCTCCTTGGAGGTAGGCATCATGACAGTACCCCCCCTCAAGGCCCCTCCCAAGGTTGTTCCCTCCGGGGGTTTTGGCTTGTTCGGAAATTTCCGGTTGAACCTTTGTATTAATCGAGGTGCGTGAACATGGTTACTAGGCTCCCACTATCTCTCCTGAGGTCCATATCCCTTCCAGTCAACAAGATAGAAGAGTTTTGACTTTAACACGTTGGAGTCTAAAATGTCTTTAACTTCGAATTCTAATTCCCCTTCAATTTGAACTGGGTCTGGAGGCTTGGACAGTCGGGTCCCTGGTTGTACTGGCTTCAAAAGTGATGCATGAAAAACTGGATGAATACACATGTTAGACGGTAAATCCAGTTTAAAGGCCACGGGATTGATTATAGCCTTGATGGGATAAGGTCCTATGAATCTGGGATTGAAGGTTTGCGGGCCCTTGAGGGGTAAATGTTTCGTTGCTAGCCATACCTGGTCTCCTACTTGGTAAGGAGGAGTTTTACTTCGGTGCAAATCAGCATTTTCTTTATACTTTTTCTTGGCTTGCTGTAAATGAGTTGCAGCTTCTTTGAAGGCTCGGGTTATTGTGGAATGCAGATGATTTACTGCGGGCATTTCCAGGGTCAGAGGTGATCTAGGTCAGAGATCCGAGGATGTTGACCATACAAAGTATAAAAAGGAGTTTGTCCGGTTCCAGAATGCACTGAATTGTTGTATGCATATTCTGCGATCCAAAGGATGTCTTTCTAATTTAACTCGGATTGGTGTAACATGCACCGAAGATATTGCTCGAGAGTCTGATTGGTTCTCTCGGTTTGTCCGTCGGTCTGGGGATGGTGGCTGGTGGATAACCGCATATCTATTTGTGCTAGTTGGCAACATTTCTTCCAAAAATGGGAGATAAATTGACTTCCACGATCCGAGACTAATATGGAAGGAAAACCATGTATGCAAACTATATTCTCCAGAAATTCCTTGGCCAAGGTGGAAGCTGAAGGCAAACCTTTTTAAGGGATAAAGTGGGCCATTTTGGAGAATAGGTCCACAATTACAAGGATAGTGTTGTAATCAGCAGAAGGAGGCAGGTCAGTTATAAAGTCCATTGACAAGGTGTGCCATGGTGCCGGTGGAATATCCAAGGGTTGAAGTAGGCCGGCTGGCCTTTTCTTTTGACCCTTGTTTTGGGCTCAAATTCCGCAAGACAATACAAAAGACTTTGGGCCTCATTACAACCTGCCAGTCCGGGACCGTGCAAAATCCGTGATGGCGGTAAAAACGTTTCCGTGTCCGCAAGGGTGCGGAAAAACCGCACGATTACACGCTGTCGGTCGCGTGCACCACACGGACTCGGAAACGTTGTTACCGCCATCACGGAATACCCCACGGAAATGGAAATAACGAAGCCACAAGTGGCGCAAAACCCGTTTCCGCCTCCGCCGCCACGGACACGGAACCGGAAATACCATGATCGCCAAAACAGGAAACAGAGAGGCGGCCATCATATAAAAGCACAATCCATTGCCATCCAGAGCCAGCACAACACAATCCTGACTCTGAGAAGCCAAAAGGGACCACCAGCATGTCTGCCAGGATTCCTGCTCAGAGGCAGCGCAAACAGCGCTTCAGCGAGGCGGAGCTAACCGTCTTGGTGGAGCACATTGTGGACAATGCTGAGATGCTGTTCAGCGCCGACCAACGGCGTGCCACACAGCAGCGGAGGAAGGAGGTGTGGGCCGAAGCTGCACGCAAGTGCACCGCTGTGGGCGTGGCAGTGAGGAACGTGAAGGACTGCCACAAGCGTTGGGACGACCTGAGGCTGAGGGTACGCAACCTCATTTCCACGCACCGCCAACGCAGCAGTGGGACAGGCGGAGGACCCCCTTCCCCACTGAGGCTGCAAGCATGGGAGGAGCGTTGCAGCAGCGTCCTCCACCTAGAGGGAATCCATGGGATTGGGCAGGCTGAGGCAGGAGTGAGCCCACCTGCAGATGCCGGTAAGTGCCCAAACATGAATGCCACATGTAAATATGCAGTTGTGAGTACTGGGCCAAAGGACCCATTAACAACCCCCCCCCCAGGCAGTGCATGTGTGGGCCAAAGGACCCATTAACAACCCCCCCCCCAGGCAGTGCATGTGTGGGCCAAAGGACCCATTAACAACCCCCCCCCCAGGCAGTGCATGTGTGGGCCAAAGGACCCATTAACAACCCCCCCCAGGCAGTGCATGTGTGGGCCAAAGGACCCATTATGATCCGTATGGCAACCAATGTCACTGAATGCAGACACCAGCAATCAGATGCATGTGACTAACACTATTCAATGTACAATCTTAATGACGCATGTGATGCACCCATCTGCCACCACAACAACACTAATTGCATGCCCTTTGTGTCCCCACAGCCGTTTCAAGTGACAGTGATACTGCACAACAGGCCAGCCAATCAGCATCGGCAAGTACACTAGCCACCGCCACCACACAGGAGGATGCTGCCGGCAGTTCTGCACCTCTGGCCACATTACCAGCCACTACAGATGTGCAGCACACCACCACCACCACCAACATCCCCACCATCTCCACACTGGCTGAGTCCAGACAGGTGCCACAGGAACCTATCATGACCACCCAACAAAACACCGAAGGCAGCAGCACTGCAGAGGGGGCGGCCTGCAGTGATAACAGTGCCCCGCAAGAGCACTCGGAAACGGGGCCACAGGGGGAGATGCCCACATTGGAAGACCTGGGCTCCTTCCATGAGCTGGGGTTCAGCCCCACTTCACTGGGGAGTCCCATGAGGTCGCCCAGCCCATCCATGGCCGAACTGAATGCCCGCATGCAGCGGATGGAGGACCAGCAGGCTACCCTCACCCAGCTGGTGGAGAGGCAGCTAGAGGAATCCAGGCTGCAGAGGGAGAGCTACAGCGCCTCAGTGCGTCGCCTGTCGAGGTCCATTGGACGCTTTGCGAGCACCATAGTGACCCTTGCACGCCATGTGCGGGAGGGCAATGACCACACCTCCAGGCTTGTGGAGGCCATGTTGGTTGGCCAACAGGCAAATCTGGCACGGATGCCCTCAATCCCTGATTCTGGCCAATCAAACACTACCACCCCATCCAGCTCCACTACTGCCAGTCCAAGGAGGCGCTCGAGTAGGCTAACGGGTCCCTTGGGCAAGGTTGCACAGAAGCGCACACGGAAGTGATGACATGTGTGTGGGGCAGTGCAGGACACATGTGGACTACAAGGGTGTGAGAGGGGTGGTCACGTTTGGGTGGTGGGGTAGGTAGTTTTGGGGGTTTGGACAATGGGCTCTGGGTGGGGGTGGGCACGTTTGGGTGGTGGGTGGCCCCGGGTGTACAGCTTCCCTAACCAATGCACCTTCTTCCCTGTTGTTATTACATCAATACATCACCATTTCAAATCAAGACATACATGTATGGACATTGATCATTTATTTTGCAGTGCAACTATTAATTCATTGTCGTCACCATGTTTGTGCATTACTGTGAATGTGCTGTGACTCAAAAGTAAATGCGAATCAGGGCATCCCGTGCTCTCTGGCCATCATGTGCACCCCCAGGGGGAGGCGGTGCCATCCCATCCCCCTCTCCATCTCCATCCCCATCTCCATCCCCATCTCCATCCCCATCCCCATCCCCATCCCCATCCCCATCTCCATCCCCATCCCCATCTTCCTCATCTGCGTCTGGTGGCATTGGGATGTTCCTGCGCAGGCATATATTGTGCAGCATGGCACATACCAGCGTGATTTTGCCCGTCTTCACTGGGCTGTACAGCAGTGATCCGCCAGATCTGCTCAGACAGCGGAAACGGGCCTTCAGCAGTCCAAATGTCCTCTCAATCATTCCACGTGTGCGGATATGTGCCCTATTGTATGCCTCTTCATGCCTGTTCCTTGGTCTCCGTACAGGTGTCATCAACCATGGCGTGAGTGCATATCCCGCATCACCTACATGGGATGTAGATGGGGGAACATGTCAGTGTTTGTGGCATCATGTCCTCATCTGCTGCTGTGCATTCTTGTATCATCATTCATTCATGCATATGAACCATGCAGTGTCTGGAGGTATGTTTTGGCCATCACGAGGAATGTCGCTGACTGCATATGGGCCTACACATTAACTTGCATGTTTGCTGTGCCCTGCGGGTGACATTTGATTGTGTGCATGTCATGGTGCAGTGCTGTCCACACATGGCAGAGTGACTCCACTGTACGGAAGTAGTAAATACTCGTCGTATCATTTACACGCCTCTCGTGCTTTTTGGGGCAGTGTTTCAATTGAGGGTGGGTGTCTGCAGTGGCACAGGGTTCATGGGACAGTGACGGGATTGGCTGTGGCAGCGTGTGCACGGGCACATTGTGGTGCCCTGTCATGTCTTCCTTCATGATGTTTGGCATCCGCTGTGTATTTGGTAGATGGAAGGGGGGTGATGCATGTGGGGTCACAGCGGCACACTCACAATGCTCATTGCCTGGACACACACACACCACTCCGACAGGGTTGTAGCATCGTCAGCTGTACTCACCCAATAGCCACGTGCTTTGTCCGGCATAGCGTTCCATGTACCGTGGCAACGTGGAATTCCGCAGTACCATTGAGTCATGTGATGAGCCTGGGAAACGTGCGCAGCAGTGTGTAATCAGTTGCATGGCATCACAAACCATCTGGACATTCAAAGAGTGATACTGTTTCCTATTGCGGAACACCGCCTCAATTGCATGTGGTACTGTCAGCTCGACGTGGGTGCAGTCAACTGCGCCTATGCAATTTGGCATGCCTGCTATGGCATGGAAGGCCAACTTGGTGGCAATGACCCCGGGGAGGGTGCGGGGTAGGGCTATGTGTTCCGACACATGGCGCAACATGGCATCCAGTACCTGTACCAGGACTTTTGAGAAACACGGTTGTGATATGCCGTGCAGCTCACCAACCGTGTGTTGATAGGTGCCAGTGCCAAGGAAATGCAGAACTGAGACAACCTTCAAGAGGGGGGGGATGGCGGTGGGGGTGTCAATTAGGCTGCTGATGTTGTCCTCAATCATGGCGGTGATGTGCATGATTGTTGCACGGTCCAGCCGGTATAGGGTGTGGATCTGTCCTGGGGTGAGGTTCCAGGGTGAGGCCCTGATGCGTGGTATTGGTGGCTGGCGGCGGGGTCGGGCTGGCTGGGCAATGGGGTTTGCCATAGCTGCAGGGTTGGCTGGTTGCCGCCTGCGCCTCCTCCGCCTACGCCTCCTCCTCTGCGCCATTGCTGCCACCATGTGCAGTACTGCCTGTTGGTTGAGTAGGCCCAGTCCCAGTGCTACTAGCCCTGCTGCCTGCATGGTTCTGTGTTGTGTTGGGCTGGGTGTGGCCCTTTTGTTGGCTCCCAGTGGCCTGCTAGGTCCAGCTGGGCTGATTTGGTGCACCTGTGCCCTGATTCAGTTCAGCCGGCAGTGTATAACGCCGTGTTCGCGGTGGCGGCGGTTCCGCCACCGTGATCACGGTATTTCCGCCATTTTTTTCCCGGTATTTCCGTGTCCGCGCTAGTTGTGATGCTCACGGTGTTTCGTGTTGCCGGTAACGGAGGGGTTTCCGTGCAGGCGGAATTAAGGGGAACCCTATTTCCGCGGTGGCGGTTTAGGGTGGTGCTATTACCGGGGCCGCGGGTCATGATTGCGCGGACATGCAAACGGTGCCGGTATGGTTTTACCGGCAGTGTTAATTCCGGACCGGAGTACTTGTAATGAGGCCCTTTGTCTTTTCTCCAAGAAGGCCACCAGAAGTGGCGCTTGATTTTTTCCTCCGTTTTAGCGATACCAGGGTGTCCTTCCATTAATGATTCATGATGATGGGCAATAACAAGTTCTTGCAATTCTTTACTTGGCAGAAACAACCACTCCTGGAAGTAGGGTAAATCATCCTTAACGGTGTAATGAGGACCCTTTTGACTCCATTCCAGTAAGGCTGAAGAGTCTAGAAGTTGTTTTACTTGCGTTTGGATGTCCTCAATAGTTTGCAATGAAGTTAGGCCTAAGATTCTTTGTTCAGGTATGATTGGCACAGGTTCTAAACTCGAATTGGGTTCTTCCATGCCAATCCGGGATAAGGCGTCCGCTTTACCATTCTTCACCATTCAGCCAGGGCGATAGGTAATTACGAAATCAAATTCCGCAAAGAATAGAGCCCATCGGAGTTGTCGTGAAGATTGAGCTTTGGCCGTCTTTAAATATTGTAAATTTCTGTGGTCCGTAATTACGGTGATGGTGTGTCTTGCCCCGAGAAGGTAGTGACGCCAAGCCTTGAAAGCGGATTTAATAGCCAGTAACTCCTTGTCGGTAATTGCGTAGTTGATTTCAGGAGGAGAAAATTTCCTGGACCAAAAGGCCACAAGGTGTAGTTGGTTAGTTTCTGGGTCTCTTTGCGACAGGACAGCTCCCATGGCCGAACTGGATGCGTCGGTTTCCACAATGTAAGGGAGATCTGGGTGCGGGTGCTTCAATACAGGTGCAGAGGTGAATTTGGTTTTCAGGTCCTGAAAGGCTTGTTCGGCCTCAAGAGTCCATTCAAAGCGTTTGTTTTTCTTTAGGAGAGCTGTGATGGGTTGGACTGTTCGGGAAAATTCCGGAATGAATCTTCGATAGAAATTGGCGAAGCCGAGCATGCTCTGAACTCCCTTCACCGAGCTAGGAGATGGCCATTTGAGGATGGCGTCCACCTTTCGCGAGTCCATTCGGACTCCTTGAGGTGTCAGGATGAATCCGAGAAACTCAACTTCTGTGGTATGAAAAACGCATTTTTCGAGCTTTGCAAATAGTCTGTGCTGGCGCAATTTCTCAAGAACTGCCCTAACATGTTTTCTGTGATCGGATTCTGAAGAAGAGTACACCAGGATGTCGTCAATATAAACAATGACACAGACATCGATAAGTTCCCGAAGAACATAATTCATAAAGTATTGAAAGGCGGCAGGTGCATTGCACAAACCGAAGGGCATCACCTGATATTCGAAGAGCCCAAATTTGGTGCGGAATGCAGTCTTCCATTCGTCGCCTTCTTTTATACGCACCAGGTGATAAGCTCCTCGGAGATCTAACTTGGTGTACACACAAGCGTCTTTCACCTGGTCGATAAGCTCAGGGATCAGGGGCAGAGGATAACGATTCTTAATCGTTATTTGATTTAGGGCGCGATAGTCTATACATGTCCTAAGGTCGCCCTTTTTTTCGGCACGAAGAACAGAGCTGAGGAGACAGGAGACTTGGACGGGCGAATAAAACCATTGGCTAGGTACTGATCTAAATACTGACGCAAATGCAGGTTCTCAGGTTCCGTAAGAGCATAAATCCTACTACAAGGTAGTTGAGCATTGGGTACCAGATCGATTTGGCAATCATAAGACCGATGGAGAGGTAACGTGTTAGCCTGTTCCTTCTGAAAAACGTCTTGGAATTCTTGGTATTCTGACGCTAGCTGTACAGGGGTGGAAGTTGCTGAGGCTAGACCCATAACTGGATTTCTTGGATAACAAGTTGGTTCACAATCAGGAAAACTTATCTTCTTTGCTCGCCAGTCGATTCTGGGATTATGTGTTTCTAACCAAGGAATTCCAAGAATTACTTGAAATTGTGGGGCCTTGATCACATCAAACACGATTGCTTCCCGATGTCCATCCTGACCCGCCAGTGTCATTTCAACAGTGGAATGCGTTACAGGCCCTGAGGCTATTTCGGTTCCATCTACTGTAGTAATGACATCTTGGGTTACTTTCGGGCGGAGAGGGAGCTTAATCCTGGAAGCCAATTCACGGTCTATGTAGTTTCCAATAGCTCCACTGTCGATGTATGCTTTTACAGCATGCAACTGCTGAGGCTGTTTTGGGTCCACGAGTACCATTGGCATGACAAAATGCGAGGTCAAAGAGTTTGTTTTCAAGCTCGGCAAGCGGACCCCTACGCTTGTCGGGCTAGGTCGTTTCCCGAATCAGGTGTCAATAAATCGTTATCAGTGGCTCCAACCACCTTCTTAGGTGGTTTAACCAGACAATTTCGAAGAAAGTGACCGGAAGTCCCGCAATACAGACAAAGTTGCATTTGCCGCCTTCTCTCTCTTTCCTTCTGCGTTAATGGTCCTTTAACACCGCCGATTTGCATAGGTTCGGATACGTCGGTACTCTTGGAGTTAGCGTGGGTTTTGATCGGTACTCGGGTTTTGTACTTGAACCGATCTGCTTTTCTATTTTGAAGTCTGTGATCAAGTTGAACCACCAAGTCTATGTAGTCTGCGCAGACCTGGGGTGGATCTACTATCGGAGCTAGAACATCCTTAAGCTCTCCGCGCAGGCCTCGATGAAACAATGTGATCCTTTTGTTTTCTGGCCATCCAGTTTCCACAACCAGTCTATTAAAGGTGGCAACGTAGGACAGGAGATCCTGATTACCTTGCCGTAAGGATAGCAGTTCGTTATCAAGGGCCTGTCCTTGAGAGTGTCGAGCAAACAATCTTTCCATGCTGGCCTGGAAGCCCTGAAAATCCTGGAGAATGGGATCATCCTGATTTACCAATGGAATAGACCAATCGGCAGCACTGCCACTGAGGTAAGATAGTATAAAGGCTACCTTGGTCTGGTCGTTAGGTAAGGCCCCGGGTCTGCATGGAAAGTGTAAACAACATTGGTTCATAAAGACGGCATATTTCTGGGGATCCCCCGCAAAACGTTCAGGCAGGGCCAAAGGCATGTGTCCAGGTAGATTGATTTGTACCGGGTTATTCAAACCCATTGATGCGGAAGTACCTCCGGAATTAGGTAAAGGAGTGTGCCCTGCCTGGGCCTGCAATAACCTTTTGGCCAGGTCATCAGTTCTTTCCTTGGATAGGATCAGTTCTCTTTTGAGAGCGTTAGTCTCCTGGCGGGCTGAGTGCACTTCTGCCCGTAATTCCCCCAAAAGCTGGGCCAGCTGATCTGTCTCGGAAGTCTCCATAGCGCCCGGGTGGGAAATTGTGGGTAGGCTTCTCGTTCTGTCACGCTCACCTGATTCCCACGGAGGCGCAGGTCTGGCTTCGAGTGCTGATGCTTCTTCAATGGTGAAGCGCAGGACTCTGATGATGGACAGGAAGGGCCCCTCTACTCTGGCTTTTCTGGCTCGCAGGAATATTCCCCTGTGCGTGAAAAGGGAGTATTACCTACTGACGGAATAATGCTCAAGCCTCCCGCTCCCTTCCAACCCTCCTCGATACCCTTCCTCGATTCCCCGTGAAGTCTCACCTTAGGGTCTGGAAGGATGAGTTCTCCATCCTGCTTCTGATGCAGGGGCGCGTTGAAACCCAGTTACTTCAATGGATTGAGGTTTGATGGGAGTTCAAAATAAGCTTGACTATTCAGGTGAGGCGCTGTAAGAATTCTGTTGCATGTTCAAAAGTTCAAGCTTAATAATAATGTTCATTGTCTTATTGCAGCAAGCGCTAATGCTTATGTCTTTTTCCCCTTAGGGGCCGGGGTTCGGAATGCCGGAGATATGGCGCCGACCCAAAGTGTAGGTTCTGGATGAGCGTTCAGGTAATGTCTTTGCATTCGCTCATTCAATGTCTTTGTCTTTTTTCCCCATTGGGGCCGGGGTCCGGAATGCCAGGAAGCCGCAGGACCCGGAATGAAATTGGAATGACCCAACAGGTAAGTGTTAGAAGGAAACTGAGCTTTTCCTATTTCCCTTCCTTCTCTCACCTTGTTTTCTTGTCTTTTCCCTCTAGGCTCTGGGAAGTGGGTGCGGATCCGGATGATCGCTGCTGAAGATGGAGGCGCCCAGGAAAGGTGAGTGAAATGCAGCGCTGCAGCGATCAAAGCAAAATGCTTTTAAAATGATGTCTTCCCTTTCAGGATCGTCGGTGTGATGTCCCCGTGATGCAGCTTTAGCAGGTAAGGTCTTCTTCCTCTCCAATCCTCTCTTATCTCCCTTTGCAGGCGACCCAGGATGCTGACAGGCGTGGCTGAAGTCCAGATGCAGGATCTGACACGGTGAGCGTCCAGCTGCGAGGAGCAGAACAACGCGAAGCGTGAGTTGCTGATCGGGGGTGGTTTAAATAGCTTTGGAAGAAGTTCCAGGCATGTATCCTTCCACCGATCAGGTATGTATCCTTCCCCGACCACACCCAGGTGGAAAGTAGTCCCACAGGTAAAGTAGTTCCATTCAGGCCTCAAGAGGGCCTGGATGTAGCAGCATGGTCTGCATCAGGTAAGTGCACATTAAAACACTTGAACACATGTCTAGCTTTATGAGCCTGGCGCCTAAGGCGCCAGGACAGGGGTCCAACATGAGCCTGGCGCCCGACTGTGTCCAAAGGGCCCCAGCTTGGGCCCGCTGGCACTTCCCTGAGGGGAATGATGCCTGCCTCTGGGGTTGCTGGGTCGGACCTGGCTCCTTGGAGGTAGGCATCATGACAGATCCAAAGTAACGTTCATTGTATAAAAGGGATCTGAGCCCGGCTGAGGGAGATACAGGTTTTATAGTGAATCACCTAAATTGAGTACTTGTTTTTCTTTTTTTTTTAAACTTTATATTTGATTTTTAAACAAAGCAACGAACAGGCCATGCACCGGCCACAGTAAAATTCCCCATCGACCCGCCCCTCCCCGTTTCCCATAGTTCAAACTAAGACAGAGTGCATCAACCAGATTTACCTAACGCCGCTGGCAGTTTCTTGATCTGAAGGAATCTGCTAGATTGCAATCGAGGATGAGTTCTGTGAAGAGGTTGAGTCTGCAGTGGAGATCAGATATGAGATATAGGGTCCCCAGATGTCAGGGGGCCGAGCATGCAGAGGGAGAGTCTTTATAAAGCAAGTTTCTATGTCTTGGCAGTAAGTTACGTCATTTATCCAGCTTTGTAGACTCGGCGGAGGCCCACGTCCCCAATCGATTGCGATCCTTCTTCATGCAAGGACCAGCAGTAGGTTTGCCAATCTGCGTCCAGAGGCTGGCAGATGTCGGGTTAAGCCCAGGAGTGCCAGGGTGGGTTCCCGGTCTAATTGTGCACCTATGATTGAGGTTTCTTCGAGTATCAGGCTCCAGAATGAAGAGATGCATGGGCAGGACCACACTAAGTGTATGAAATCCACGTCTGGGGCGCCGCAGCGGCTGCATTCTGCTGAGATTGTCGAACGTTGTGCATGGAGTTTCGCTGGTGTGTGATACACTTGGTGAAAGTAATTGAAGTCTATTTGTTTATATCTTGTATTGAGGGAAACCAGAGTTTTCCGCAGTATATAGGTCCAGTCTTCGTCTGCTATCGGAGTGCCAAGTGCTTTTTCCCATCTCCTTCTGGGGTTTGTGGGTGAGAGAGTCGCGTCGACCAGGAGCGTCTTGTAAATCTCAGAGACCAGTTAACCTTTGCACTGGGATTGTATCACACCATGAAGAAGTTGCCATGTGGGTGGCTGGTGTGGGAAGGTGGTAAAACTAGTTCAGAAAGCATGGCGCAGCCGAAAGTAGATGAACATGTCTAGGGCGTTATTGCTTCCCTTGTCTCAGGCTTGTTGCAGCAATAGAAATATGCCCTCTATGAAGAGGTCGCTTAGTAATTTTATTTGCAATCCATATATATTTTATTCGGTCCATTGTAGATAGATACTCAGTGGTTATGGGCATTCCTGGTAGGAACCTTACAGGGATGAGAGGGGAGAACCTGGACCGAATGTCACTTTTTAATGCAATTGTTTTCCAGATGGTGTATGTGGTAATGTCTATGTTCATTGCACCTGCAACTGTCTGAAAATAATGCCTCTGAGGAGAGGTAGGGGGTCACCAGGGCTCTTTCAATCTGGACGTGGGGTCTGATGAAGTGTGTAGCATACCAAGGAATTGGGCTTGTGCGGCCCAGTAGTAACATTCCAGGTCTGGAAGTGCGAGACCACCTTTCGCCACAGGTTGGATTAGTGTGGTGTAGGACACTGTCGCCACCTTGCCTACACACTGAAGGTCGAGAATCAGGCTTCTGATGCGATGGAGAAATTGTTGTGTTAGCAGCAAAGGAATGTTGGAAAAAAGATATAAAAATGTAGGTGGGATAACCATTTTGACTAGGGAGACTCTCCCCCATAGCGTGAGCGGGAGGAGCTTCCACCTGTTCACTTTGCTTTGGATTGTTTCTACTGCTTTTTCGTAATTGTCTTGCATGATGTCTCGGACGGATCTGGACAGGAGAATACCCAGGTATCTGATTTTCGACTGTTGCCACCAGAATCCAAAGTAGTCTGTGAATACTCTGGTGGTGGCAGTCAGGGGAAAGATGACTGATTTCGAGTGGTTAATTTTCAGCCCTGAGAAGTTGCCAAATTTGATCACTGCTCGCATCACTGGATTCAGATTCTCTGCGGGATTATGGATGAATAGGGCTACGTTGTGCGCATACAGGGATATAATCAATTTGTGGGGGCCGAGGGAGAGGCCCTTGTCTAAGTGGCAGCATCCGAGATCAGAGGCAAGAGGTTCCATCACCAGCGCGAACAGTACTCCTGACAGAGGGCAGCCCTGTCTTGTCCCTCTCTGTAGTTCTATATCATCTGACCGTGTTTTTCCCAGAATAATGTTGGAAATCGGGTGTTTGTACAGGAGGGCAACCAATCTGATAAAGTAGTTGCCTAGGCCCATATGTCTCAGGATGGCAAACAGGAAAGGCCATGCCACTGAGTCGAAGGCCTTTTCGGCGTCGAGAAGGACTGCTGTCGCTTGGCACTCTGGATCAAGTCCCTCCATCACTCCGAACATCCTTCTTATTCCAAATATTGTGTTGCAGCCCGGTAGGAAGCCCGCTTGGTCAGCTAGTACCATGGCGGGCATTAGGGGAAGTAGCCTTGAGGTCAGGATCTTCGCTAGTATCTTGTTGTCGAGGTTTTTTAAGGAAATTGGTCTGTAAGAGGCGCAGTCTTCCCTTAGCTTACCGGGCTTGTGAAGAAGGATTACATTAGCCATGCGGAGGGTTGGTGGTAATGCCCCAGTGGTTATTGCCTCGTCAGAAACCTGTAATAGGAGCGGAGCCAGCAGGTGGGCGAAGGTTTTATAGAATTCGCCTATTAGGCCGTCCGGGCCGGGAGCTTTGGTGTTAGGGAGTCCTTTAATTGCTTCGAGAATTTCTTCCAAGGTGATAGGATTGTTGAGTGGTTCTCGGAGCTTAGCGCTTAGCCAATACAGTTCAATATTATCTAGCTAGTGGGACAGGTCCATTGGATTGGGGGTGTAGTAGGTATTGTATAACTTTTGGTACAACTCACAGAAGGTTTCAGCGATTTCTTCTTCGGTATATACTAGCCTGCCATCTTGGTCGTGGACTCTTTCTACCAGAGTTGGTTTTCTTTCGGCTGCCACTAGTCGTGCCAGGAGGGCTCCAGGTCTCTGTCCCTCGCCATATTGGCGTACTTTGTGGCCTCTGGACAGAAATTTCCCTTCTCTCTCGGCTGTGGATCTGAAGTTTTCCAGTTCTGCCTTGAGTGCTGCCTGGAGTTGAGAGTTGGTTGAGGATGAGCATTCACGTTCAAGCTCTTTCAGCCGGGATTTGCTAATAGTCAGTTTTCTCCTGATCGCCTTCAGTATCCCATTCTCTTTCGCGAGACAAATCCCCCTGACATAGCATTTCAGCGTTTCCAAGAGGGTGCTTGCAGACGAGACCAAACCCTAGTTTGATTCGATAAAGACAGTATCTCAACACATAGTTCATCTGCGAAGACCAGATCTTGTAAGGCTCCTGGTTTAAAACTCCAATTTCAGCAAACTTTTTCGCTGCCTGGAATGGTGCATTCGAGAGTCACCGTGGAGTGGTCTGATAGGGTTCTGGGCAGGATTTGGCTTTGCCCTCAGTGGAACTGACTGTGGGAGGACACCAGTAAGTAGTCAAGTCGCTAGCTTGTGTTATGGACCCATGAGTGATAGGTGTATTTGCGGGTCTCCCAGTGCTCATGCCTCCAGATGTCTCTGAGGTTATAGTCAACGCATATTTCAGTAATCTGAAGACTAGCCTTGGATGGGGAGTCCTTTGGCCCATGAGAACTATCCTTCTTGGGATCTAACGGTGTGTTCACGTCCCCTCCCCAGATGATCGTGGCTGACCCTGCAGTTTCCAGGTGCATCATCACCCAATCGAAATTATTTGATCCGTCTGTTTGGGCCATAGGAGTTCACTAAGATGATTTCCTTTCCTTCCAGGATCCCTCGTACAAGGAGTGCCCTGCCTTCTGGGTCTTTTTTATTTGATATTAGTCTGAACTTTGCCTTTTTGTCAATCAGGATGGCGACCCCTCTGGCGAAAGAGGAGTATGAGAAGAAATATCTATGGCAGCCCCAGTCTCTGGCCCAGTTATTCTCGGTGCTGGGGAGGAGGTGTGTTTCTTGAATCAGGGCTACATCAATCCTATGCCTTCGTAAATATTGGGTCATTTTAAGAGTTTTGGTCGGCAGATTGTCCCCCTCCCCCGCCCCCCCTATGTTCCAAGTAGCTATATTGAACGTGATGGTTCAAGTCCATCGCTCTGTCAGATTTTCTGGTGTTTTCTGTGTTTGTGGATAGAGTGTGTCTCCCTTCTGTCAACTGTAAGTTGATGGTGGTCAATCTGTTACAGAATGGTATTTTTGGGTTACGGCGGGGTTGGTCGTTAGGTGACCGGGACTTGATCGGTGCATTTCCAAAACTGCGTGCTTCCTTTGCCTGGGCAACCCCCAACTTGCCTTTGTTTTCCCACTTTTTCACACGGGCATCCCCCAACCTGTCCGTAATTTTACCCCTCCCTTGAAACAGCGAAGTGAACTTTTGCTGTGCTTGGGGCACTAGTGTCCTTCCAAGAGATTAGGCTCCCTTCAAACGTTGTGGTTTTGGATTCCAGTGTGCGAAGACGAGTCTCGAGGAATGGAGCGAGCCTGGGTATAGTGTGGTATCATGGTGGGTTCCTCCTTGCGCGATCCCTCCTAGGTGGCCGTGAGTTATTGTCTGTGGGTCTACATCCCCTCTGGGGATGGGATGGGTAGCGGGGACTCGGTGGGCTCTTTCGACCATGAATAGCTGTGATAAAGCTGATGCTCCGAACAGTTCTGTACAAATGTTTTCTACCAGGTCATCCATCTTTTTTGGGTTTTGTTGCTCCCTGACCCCAACCAGCTTCATTTTGTTACGCCGAGAGTGTCCCTCTAAATCTTCATTTTTGGCCGTGATGGCCTTCATCTGTCTTTCTAGGGTGGAGACTCTCGCCGCAAGTAAAGCTGAGCTGTCATCAAAGGTTGAGACTCGTTGCTCGACTGCGTTCAACCTGTCCCCGTGCTTGTCCAATCTATGCTGTAACTGGTCAACCTTGGAGGACAGGGTATCCAGCTTGTTATCAAGATTGCCGATGCCTGCTTTCAATTCAAGCAAGATTTCTCTTATGTATATATTCAGGGGTGGTGATTCGTCATCTTCTGCTACGCTGGCGGGGGACTTTGATCGGTCGCTGGGATTGGGGGTCTTGGCAGCCGATCTCGCTTCGAAGTTGAGTTTCCGTTGGGATTTGTCAGTTTCTCCCATGTTGGGGGGGGTGGTCTGTGTTTACTACGAGAGAGTTGACCTCTTTCGTAGGAAATCTAAGGAGCAGGAATTTATCAGAGTCTACTGTGTGGAGTGTAGGTGATGGTGGGGACCGCGCCGGTGTGTGTATAACACAGAGTGCACCACAATGGGGTTGTGTAGCCGTAACAGTGCGAAGTGACTGGTCCAAGGACTCCAGGTTGGCATCAGGGCCGCCCCGGACGTGTATGGACGGCGAGAGCACCGCGCGATCTTCCCGACACGGTTAAGCAGCCTGAACCAGGCTATGTACAGCTGAGGGTGTGAGAGACTGCCCGCTTATGTTTAGGTAAAGTCACCAAGAGAAGATCGGCCTTGCTGCTGGCTGGGGTTGAGGGGGGCGGATTTGAGGAGAGGATGCTGCCGGTGGTCGTCTGGTGGCTTAATGTATAAATCAGGATCCCCACTCCCTACCTTTGGAGTCGCTCATGGAATTTTGGGGAATCCGGTTGTTGCGCTCTTCCTGTGGGTGCCACTCTGCAGTGTCGCCGTGTGATCTGCTTCTGTCTTATTGCTCCGTGGCCCTTGGAAATCTGTTGTGATCCTAAAGAGTTGGGTCAGACCGGTGCAGTGGGTGTTCCCCCTCGAGGAGCAGGGAGTCTTCACAGGATTTCTGTCCCCTCGGACGCCGGGGTGGCCGCCTCATTGTTAAAGGATTGCTGTGTGCCAGGTGCTAGCGGACCACGGAGGCCCAGTCTTGGAACTGCGTTGGAATGTTGGGCTCCGTGTGCACTGCAATTGTCTAGTGGGGGGCCGCGTGTGGTGCAGCTGTAGCTGTGCCTCCGCTCCCCCGCTGCAGGGGCCGATGGCCCACCCACAGCCACCAAGGCTCTGCTGGAGAGGGAAGGGAGAGGGCGTGCAGTCGGGGGGGCTGCTTTTGCCTCACCTTTGGCTTGTGCTGTGCCCCGGTCGTGTTGGTGGCAGTGGCCGTTGCGGTCTGCTTCGTTGGCGTCCACAGGCCTCTCTCCCCTCACCTATTGAATCTGCCATGTCGTCTATCTCGGTCTTGGGCAGTGTGTTGCTCCCCCCGCGCTGCTGCAGCCCTAGCGCGCTGCCAGAGCCTGCCCCGGGGGGTTGCGAGGCAGCCCGAAGGGGGCCCAACACCGGTGCCCCCGCACAGACAGCTCTACAGCACTGGATCGGTCGGCTTCTGCTGATCTGGGCCTGGCGGCTCAGAGGCGGATGGCCTCCGAGTGCAACTGGGTCTTCACTGCTTCACCGGCAGCCGCCCGGGTAGCCCGGTTTGTCCGA
Source organism: Ambystoma mexicanum (assembly GCF_040938575.1). NCBI lineage: Eukaryota > Metazoa > Chordata > Amphibia > Caudata > Ambystomatidae > Ambystoma > Ambystoma mexicanum. The sequence continues at coordinate 572,527,263 of NC_090926.1, read as the reverse complement.
GAGTCTCCCCGACCACCTCTCAGGATCTTGCAAGGTGTTGACTCCGGAGCTGATTATGGTCGGATCTCCTTGTTCCACCTCAGAGCCGCCAGACGATACGCTCCGCCCCCTGTGTGTTATTTCCTTTAAGGCTCTCGAGTAGTTTACCATTTTTCTCAACCTTGCTGCTCGTTTTCCCAGGACCCTGGCACAGTTATGTACCGCAAAGGCTGATTTACGCACTGGACCACTTAATTAACAGGATTTATTCGGGAGCCTCACCGGAGCTCATAGAGGAGCCACCATCTTGGTTGGCCCTCTTGCGGCCTCTGTCTGAATTGAGTACTTTTAAGAAGTGAAAAACTTTTCATTTGGTTTGTTGCATCAGGCCCTCTAAATCAAGCGACTTTGATAGGCAAAGAGACTTGAGCACAGAAGGCCCTGATCGTAGTGATTGAATTGTAACCTCGTGCCAAAGACGCCAGAGATTGTGCTATGCTGGAGTGAACTGCCTCGTCCTGTGCTGAAAACGTGGAGAAGGGAGGCCAATGGCCTGAACATCCTGACCTATCATTTTTGTGAGCACTTCTTTCTTTTTTATAAACACTACCCACACACTATTTGTATTTAGAGGTGAGGATTGGCAATAGTTTTTTTAGTATAGGCCCTTTATTTTGACAAGACGCCACTAATATTGCGCTATTATTATTTGATGGTCATAGCTTGCTCCCATCTGTAGATTTAGGATTAGATAGGAGTTACCCTTTTTGAAGTTCAATAAACACCCTTGAACTGTGGTCAATTGTGTCTGTCTTACTGTGGATGCCATGCCTTCCTTACAACCCTCAATACCGGACAAATCCTCACACCTTTTAGGAAATCATAACTGGACAATGCCGATCTCAGCAACTACCGCCCCATTACCAACCTCCCTTTCTAGGTAAGATCCTTGACAAAGCAGTAGCCACACAACACAACAAAGCCAATAACAACCTTCAGTCCTACCAATCTGGTTTTAGACCTAGATGCAGCACAAAACTGCTACCATGAAGGTGATCATCAATGCCCTTAAAATCCTTGATGATGCCCATACTTTCCTCCGAGTTCTTTACCTCTCGGCAGCATTTGACACAATAGACCACCATACACTTACTGATAATCTACATTGATGCATGTGGATCAGCGAGATCGTTCTCAGCTGTTTCAAATCCCACCTTGCGAACTGACAGCAGTTCGTACTAATGTATTCTTCCAGATCACCAACTCTACCCATCACCTTTGGAGTTATGCAAGGAACCATGCTGTCCCCTGTGATATTACATCTTTACACTGAACTGCTCGGAACCCTCCTCTCTCCACACAACATCCACCAATACACAGATGACATGCAGATCTACCTCAAGATGTACTTCATCGAAGAGATCCACGGGCTCAAGGCCTGCCTCACATTGATCCAGTCCTGTATTTCCAGTGCCTACCTGAAGCTCAACCCCTCCAAGACTGAATTTGTACTGCTGGCCAACAACACTGAATACCCTGACATCCAGACCTGGCTCTCTGCTATGAACCTCGAGGGATTCACTCCCCATCTGGCTCCCTGTGCCAAGTGCCTTGGGTTCAACTTCGACAGACCATTCACGTTTAAACAGCAGATTACAAGGAAGACACAAACGGCCTGATACCAACTTTATCTCTTGTGGAAAATTAAGCCCTTCATCCCAGAAAACAACTTCAGATCCGCTGTCCAAGCCTTGATCCCCTCCCACCTTAATGGTGGCAATGCCTTTTTGGAAGGCCTTCTCGCAACTACCCCTGCACCCCTGAAATGTGTCCTGCATGCTGCAGCAAGACTCCTTAAAGGACAGCAAATTCGACCACATCACCCCGACCCTCATCAAACTGCACTGGTTCCCACTGCAAGCCTGTATCATCTTCAAATCCTGTTGCATCATCTACAAGGCTGTCATCCTGAAGTCCAAAAGCTACCTCACTGAGAAACTCAGCATCTCCAGAGACCTGTGATCCACCAGAAATAAGGAAATATGCAGGCTTGAATTACGACAGTGCAGGAAGGAAAGAACCAGAAGACAGGCCTTCTCAGTTTACGCTTCAAGACACTGCAACCTCTTTGCATCAACATCAGACTTGCCTAGTTCAGGAAAGAGCTCAAGAAATTCCTCCTCAAGAAATGGCTCCTCCTTAACACCTAGATCCACACACCCTGCACTCCTCAGCAGGGGAGTTGCTAGATCTGGAAAAGATCCGGGGCTAAGCTGATGTCACAACTGTTGGGACTGGGGGCTAGCTAGTCTTTTGGCTGTAGCTCCTGAGATTCTATCCGGGGCTACAACCAAAAGATCAGGGGCTATAGCCCCCTTAGCCCCCCCCTAGCAACGCCCCTGCTCCTCAGACTACCTGAGTCTCTGTGATCTGCTCCCCACTATCCCCCCCATGCTGCCATGTGTCCCTTCTTCCCTGTTAGCTCCCTGCTCCTTTTTTCTAACCTTTCCTCACTGTGTTCTTCCCCCTATGATTTTAAAGCCTTCTGTTGCTTCCCGAAGCTAGGTCTGCGCTCAATAAATACCTTAATAATTATATTTAGGGCACAGCGTGCCTGGGACCTCTGTTCCTTTTATCTGCATGCTCAGCATGCTGCTTTGGGAACACTTCACGCCCTCTGAATTTATTCAGCCTTGCCATTTAAAAAAAATACTGTTTGGTTTATCTGAAGTGTTGGAATTCCAACGCTGCTGGGACTGCACTGCCTCAATGTCAATTACTAACCCCCATATGACATGCATATGGTTCTTGGGGAAGGAACACAATGTCTCAATGTGTGGTTTCTGTCAAGTGATGAATCCTAAAGCACCCAGCAAACCCACAAAAAAACACTGCAAAAGGTCAGGCTCCAGGAGCAGGTCATGCCACTCTTCCTCCTTTTCGGCCCACAAAAAGAAAACGAAGCAGGGGCATGGCCGGATGCTGAGCAATGGAGACGTGCTCCATCGTCTGGCTGAAGAGTCTTATCGAACCCTCCTGGGTGATCAGCGATAACCCAGGAAACCAGCACTCACCACTCATGAAGAGCCAGCACGTCTAATGATGTGCTTCAATTTCACATTTATCTGTTCATGAGGTGAAGAAATACCAGAAGCCTTACAGCAATGGAAACCATAAAAAACACACTAGCCCAGACTCGCAGCCTGGCCCCATCCGATCGAAAAGCAGATTGTGATGGAACATGAGGCGGCTAGGTGTAGGCTGGGCCCCGGAGATTCTGGGCAGCTGCCTGGTCGCAGAGACACACTGGTGACCATCCTTCGTCGGGGAGGCTAGAATCCACGGTAGGAACATTGAGACGGGCATACAAATCTTAGGACAGCCCACACCTGCCGGCATCCAAACCCTGTAGCGTGGAACCCAGTGGTAAAGGTGTGCCCCAGACTAGGACCGGAGGGGAGATGACCTGACAGACAAGCTATAGCGAGGGTTCGTTCGTGCCAGGGCCAGATTTGAGGAGGGTGGGCAGCAGGGGCTGTGGAGGCGTCTTTGATACTGCAGCCGACTGAGGAGGTTTGGCCCACACTTTATACCACAGTGGGAAATACACATTTAACCAGCATGGGGTCTTACATGGATTCACATGCTCATGAATATTCCCCGTTGTGAGACTGGGAATCCTCAGTAACAAATAACAGTTTAGCGTTATGTTAAAAACTGCATGTCACTTAATTTGCTGTCACTTTGGGTTATACTGCCCCAACGACAAACGTCCTCCCTAGCTCCACCCCTGGTGTCCATCTCCAATTTTTTACTGTACATTTTTGTGTCTGGAGTCCTCAAGATCGTAACTTAATTTTGCCTATTTTTGTACAAAATAATTTTGGAATTTCTCCATTGGTCACGTTATGGGTTGCAGCAATGAGAATCTGTTGCCGGTATTGGTTCAGGTTGTCGTTGGAGCAGTCGTTCCAGACTTTGGCCTACTAAACGAGTTGCGGCGGATGCATCGAATAAGAAGAGCCTAAAGAACATCTTTGTGGAATATCACCATCAAAAGTGCATCTACTGCCTTCATCCAGACCACAAAGCTGAGGGATGTTCGATCTGCCAGTCCTTGTCCTCCAAGATGCAGAGAGGTCGTCATAGAAGGTTGATGGCATGGATCGACAAAGGTAGGGCCTCTTGACTCAGAGTCTCTGCGCAATCATGCCTCTGCCAGAACAAGCAGACCCAAAGAGCCTACTCCCTCTGGCAAGAGGTCGAAATCCTTTGAGGACTCTTCCATGGGGAAGATACCAAAAAAGGGAAAGTCGTCTCACGTCCGACTTCTCCATCGACGAGCGCCGCGACTACAGCATCTCCGTCAACAGCGTCAACTACGACCACAAAGAAAATCCCTTCATCTGAAGGCCAGCGATCGTCAGCATCGTCGCCATCGACTGGTCAAGCCCCGTCGACAAGCACCCCGTTGACGAAGTGGAAGTGGTAAGGGAAAGGTGCAAGGATGGGGTGGACTAGAATCGGGCTAGACCGGGAAGTGTGCCCGGGGGCAAGTGCTGGTAGGGATACTGAGGTGGGACCAGTCAAGGAGGGCCTGGTTCCTGTTAAGGACTCACAAGGGACCAGGCACCAGTCACAGCTGCAGATGTCCGTTAGCACGGGAGGGTGGGGGGAGGAGGAAAAAAAGAAAGTCTTGAGAAGTTTCCAGAACTTTAGAAGATCCGACTCAAGTCTGAGGGGGGCAGGGAGGCCATTCCAGAGTAAGGCTCCTGCTGAGGAAAGGGATTTACCTCCCACTCTCTGCTCGGAGAAGTGTCTGACCTGCAGTTGGAGCTAGAGGACTGAAGACCTCTAGCAGTGAGGTATTTATGGAGAGAAAGCTGGTTGTATAGAGGCTCCAAGCCCCAGACAGCTTGGTTGTATACTAATTGACCTTTTCACAATTGACCTTGGGAGAATAGACCTCGGGAGAATTGGCCTAATTTAGAAGGTCAATTAGGACATATATGCGGGGGGAAACCCCCCGCAAACCCCCCCACCCAATCCAAAACCCCCTGCAACCCCCCACCCAATCCCCTTATATTATTTATAATCCAAAACCAGCCCAATACATATATAAAATAAATAAAATAAAGGTCAATTGTGTAGAAGGTCAATTAGGACCACTATAATTAGGTCAATTGTGCAAAAGGTCAATTGTAAAAGGTCAATTTGGGTAATACCGACAGCTTTATGGATGATGCAACGGGTCTTGAATGTTATCCTTTCGGTCACCGGGAGCCAGTGGAAAGATTTTAGGGCTGGAGAGATGCAGTCCTTGGACTTGAGGCCAAGGAATAAGTCTTGCAGCCCTATTCTAGATTAAATGAAGAGGGCGAAGGGAAGACACAGCAGATTGAGGAAGAGGCTGTTGCAGTAGTCCAGCCTAGAGAGAACCAGAGCTCTGGAGACATTGAGCTTCTGGGGGGAGGTGAGGAAAGGGGGAGTACCTCTGAGGAGGTGGAGCTGAAAGTTGAACTTTTTGGAAAGGTCCGTGATGTGCAGCGAGATAGAGATAGAGAGAGAGGAGTCAAAGATGACCCCAAAATGTTTAGCCTTACAGGAGTTTGAGTGTAGTCCCTGTGAAGTGGGGGCCGGTTTCTTGCCAAGCCTGGGCCGGTTTGAAAAAAAAACATTTGAAAAAAAAATATATTTTTTTTCAGATTATTTTTTTTTTCAAAAAGACTTTCATCCTTCTGAGGTCGATAAACGAGTACCAACACAGGTTGGGTGATATTGTATGCATATTTGTTCTATATCTATAAAAAAGAGCTTAAGCATAAGTGATATACAATAACATATTATTATTTGGCCTTGGAAGTCTGCTTGCATTTACAGTAATTTGACAATATGGATCTATACACACAGATATTAATGATACATATGGTGATCCATTCTTGTATGAAATGTATTTCATTTTAGTGAAATCATAACCATATTTTTCATAGTGTACTTAGGAACAATGCTATTTGATGCCACTTCCTCCTTTTGTCAAGGGGTGAAAGGTTGTGTTTCATCTCTTCCCGGGATGTCGCTTTCGGGTGGGGTCAAATGCCACCACTTCCGGTGATGTCATCAGAGGTCAAGGGTCGTGAGTCAAGGGGTGTGCCACTTTTTGGAGGCAAGGGGTGGGCCACCTTTTCTTGGGTGTCCGGTCCGATTTCTTGTTACAGTCTGACCGTGGGAGAGGGTGCAAAAGAGAGAGCTTGAGGGGTTGTGGGAAAGAGACAGTGGCAACGGAGAGGTTACAGAGGCCAGTCAAGGAAGGAGCGAGAGAAGAGATGTTGTCCTTGATAGTTCTGGAAGAGCAGGGTTGCACCTGATTGGAGGAGACTTTCATAGAGCGGACTACTCTAGAGACCTCGTCTGGTGCAATGGGAGAGAAGGAGAAGAGAGTAGGGTGGGGGAGAGGGTGGTCATGGGAGGCACGCGAAGAGGGGTGTGCGGAGGAGAGTGGATGACAGTGAGGTCAGGATGTCCTGAGTTTTGGTGGAGAAGTGGGTGGCAAGTGCAGTGCAGAGGGCCTGTGAGGGGAGAGGAGGAGACGGCAGTAGAATTGGTAAATTCCTTACAGATTTTGAAAAGTTCTGCTGTGTTGCTAGATGTCCCAGAGATGTCGGCTTGGACATGAGCCCTCTTCTTGGAGCGGATGATGAGACAGTATTGCATTTGGAGCATGCAGCAGGCCAGTTTGTCAGAAGATGTACCTGAGGCCTGCCACTTATGCTTGGCAGCTTTGCACTTGCAGTTCAAAGCTGCTAGGTTGGAATCATACCAAGAGTTGCATCTGGAGGTGGGCTTCAGGTGGATCCTCATGGCAGGGGCAAGGATGTCCAGAGTGTTAGAGATGGAGCGATGGAGGTTAGCAAGTGCAGAGTCAGTAGAAGAGTCAAACCCTACACCCTGGACTGATACGGTCAGGCTTTTACATGCTAAATTGCTCATTAGGAAAGTGAAAGTTACTTGAGGCTATGATGTGTTGGGTACCTTGATTCAATATTTTACTTCTATTTCGTGCCTTTGTTTCCCGAGCTAGTTTCTCACCTCACTCGCATTTTGTGTTGCACCGTTTGCACTAGCTTCCTTCTAGGTTTTGGGAAACAGCACCGGTTTATTAATTGATTAAAACACAGAGAGAGGGACTGGCCACCAGGGGGCGCACGGATGAACGTCCTCTCCATGTGAGCACCGCCCCCATGGTCCCAAAATAGCGGCATGAGCCCCCGCTGACGGCCCCCCCCCCACTGCGAAAGTGCGAAATCCTAGGGTCTGAGGAGACCCCCCTGCAGAGGAGAAGAAACCCGACGAAAATCGGGCCCGTTTTCGTCGAGAACGAGGTGTTTTAAGGAGCGCCCGCCCGCTGCACTACAGGAGACTCGAGTGCGGCGGCTTCTGTGACGGGCCTCTCTGGCGGTGACGGTCCGCGCCCCAAGCCCATGGAGAAGACCAGACGCGGGACCCCAGAAAGGTGACGCCCCCCGGGACCGGCATATGAGCACGGGGTAAGTGGGGACCCCCACCGCGAGACTCCGCGGCGCCAGGGCCCGTGCCCCGGCGGCGCCGCGTGACACGCGCGCCTTCCACATTGCGGACGGCGCGTGTGGTGAGTTGTGCCCCGGGAACCGGACACGCTCTGGGCAGAGCAGGGCGTCGACCCCTGCAGTTGTTGCCTGCTGGACCCGGACCCCTATACTTGTGCTACTGCCCCCGGCTCCACCGGGGGTAACGAGGTTCCTCTACTCACCGGGCTGCGCCAGATCCCGACGGTGAACACCGAACCACGGCGCACGGCCCTAGGTCCTCCCTCCTTGCTGTAGAGGTGGGGAAGACCCCCCCGAAGGCCGAGAAGGCCGCGAGACGCCGCATCCAGAGAAGGACACAGCCTACAACACGGTCCGTATAAAAGACCGATTTCCATGTGACCATTGCCCCTAACTGCTGACTGCCCTGGCATACGCTCCCTGCGCCAAACGCCATTCTGAAGGGACAAGGGTAACCCGCTAGCACAGCACTACATACGGGGCAACCTCCGCCTGGGCACGCTTCTGGACCATGTAAACCCTGCGTTGGGGACACCGAACACTGCCCAAACGTCGCGCTCCACGTGCAACGGATTCCCAATCCTGGGCGAGCATAGCAGCACTACCCTGCCCCGTGACCCCCCGCTGCCCTGCCCGAGGAATCGGCCCACATCACACGAAGTGCCGAGAACAAACAACAACACTGAGCCTGCCACCCGTGCATCCTCCCAGAGGGTAGGGCCCCCTATCCAGGGGCGTGTGATTCCTCTAACCCGGGATTTGGCGCATGGACCCGCGCCACAAACTGGCCAAATTTGCCTACGGTCCATCCCCCGCACCCTCTAAGACCATAGACACCATGGCCACGGACCCATCGGAGGCAGGTGCTGCGGCCACCAAAGGAGACATTGCCACTCTATTGTCTGAAATAAAAAACATGGGTACCAGCCTTGGCGGCAAAATTGACAAAATCACCCAGAGAATGGACAGCTTCGAGGAACGATTGGAAAGCGTGGAGAACAATCAGACTTCAATTGACACCCTCGAGACTCAGATGGATGTACGAATCCGCAACATCGAGAAAAGGGAGATCGAGGCAAGGCTTAAGATGGATGACCTGGAAAACAGGGAAAGGAGAAATAACCTTCGCTTTTTCGGCATTCCGGAACGTGATGGTGAAACTGAGAAAGACCTCGGAGACGCCATTCACGACATCATCAAAATACTAACAGCTGATGAAGACATTGATGAACCCAAGACTGAACGCATACACAGAGCTGGAGGACCGCCTGGCGGCCCACGCTGTGTATTGGCCAAATTCCACCGATATCAAGACAAAATCAGAATTCTTGAAAAAGCCAGGTCTGGTGGCCCGCTCACAACGGGGGGTGCGCAAATCACCATCTTTCAAGACTTATCTTCGCTGACGTTAGCCCTAAGACGCCTTTGCAGCCCCCTGACGAAATGGCTAAGAGACCAGAACATAAGGTACAGATGGGGATACCCTTTCTCGCTTACCTTCGAGCATGACAGCAGGAAATTGATCCTACGCTCCGAAGAAGAAATCAAAGATTGCATCGCCGATCTCCTTGGAGCGAACCAGGGAAGCAAGGAAGGTGACGACGGCGAGCCCTCGGGAATGCAGTGGGAACTCCAGGGCCCTAGGCGCAAGAGGGTAAAGGGATCAAGAAAATATAGGCGCCCCAACAACACTCCCGAGCAGACCTGACCCAAGGAACCCAGGCGAAATTTGAGCTGACCACAGCCATAGCCACAATACGCGGCGCTGTCTCCCGCGGAGATCGTTACATGGCGGACCCCGCCGAATGGATGCCGCCGCTGGCGGGGCATCCCTCCGGACCGAAAAGTGATGTGAACTCCCGCGGAGAGACCAGTAAATCACACGTAACGTTGGAATTTTTCACCTGTTTGTTGTTACTGTTGTTGAAACTGTATAATGTTTGGGGGAGGGGGAAAGGAGATGGGGGCTCACCCTTAAGTAGCGATGGGTAATCTGATTGGGACCGTGGGACGACGGTCCCCACTGATGGTCCGCCAACGGACCATACGTTTCCACCTAGTCCGTTCCGGACGCCGTCAACGGCTGCCGACGCAGCACACCCTGTTCCTACGCTCAAACGAACGCCACCAACTATGGTGGGACACGAGAGAAGGGGAGAGAGGTAATGAACACTTGGGAAATGTACAAATAACACTGCACTCGCTTCAAGATGTCGTATTTGCAATGACACAGGGTATCCGCAGGTCTTTCCGGACTCTGGTGGCGAAGGATTCCAGACTACAAATCGCCAATGGCATCACATGAGAAGGTCAAGGGTCTTCTCAGAATTGGGTCAATCAACGTGAAGGGACTGAACTCTCCTACCAAGAGGTCACTGGTACATAGAGAATTTCGAAGGTCTGGCATAGACATTCTCCTCATACAGGAGACGAAATTTGCGAGGGGTGAGGAGCGGACAGTTCTGGGGACTAGGGGAGGCACGGAATTTTGGGGCTCTGGTCCGCTCAGAAAGGGAGGGGTTGGAATCCTCATCAAGAAAGGAGTTGGGTTTGAATTAGAGAAGTCCTGGTCAGATGTGAGCGGACGAGCCCTCTTGATTGTGGGGAAAATTGCAAGGATCCAGGTCACGATTGCCACAGTGTACTCGCCCAATACCGGACAGACTGCATTCCTCAGGAAAACGATTCCCAAAATAGTGCTGGAAACTGCAGGCCATCTCGTGGTGGGAGGCGACTTCAACCAGTGGATGGACCCTTCCGTAGACTGGAGACCTGGCAACCCCGACACGCGAAACCAGCACAGAGGGGCCCGCACTGAATTCGCAGCCCTGATGGAGTTATACGACCTACGTGACGTATGGAGAGCACAGCATCATGACGAAAAGGGCTTCACTTTCTACTCGAACCCTCATGGCACATTCACGCGCATAGACTATATATTTCTCTCGTCTGATCTTGCGAAGTCCACAAGCCACTCCAGCATAGTTCCGATTACATGGACAGACCACGATATGGTACTGGCAGACGTCGACTGGGCTGATCTGCCGGTCGCCGGAGGATCTTGGCGCTGCAACGAGTCCCTTTGGACTGATGTGGTTTTCAGGGGAGAAATGGAGACCGAGATTGAAGAATACTTCAGGATGAATGACAATGGAGAGGTCTCCAAACAAATGATCTGGGAAGCCGGGAAAGCTACGTGGAGAGGCGTGCTAATACGCGAGGGCTCCTCTAAAAAGAGAGAGCGGAAGATTGTCGAAAACAAGCTACGCAGTGAAATACACCAACTCGAGAGCGAATTGAGAGATGAAACAGAAATGGACTCCGCCAAACTGGACATGGCCCACCGCAAAAGAGAAGAGCTGCGATTGGTGGAACATGGCCAGGTGGTGCGGAAATTGCAATTTCTGAAACAGACATACTATGAAAAAGGTGACAAGGCCGATGCACTCTTAGCTGCCAGGCTCAGGGAACGGAGAGAGGAACGCAAGGTTAAGGAGATATCAGAACCCACTAGCCCCACGACTCACCTACCCTGTTCAATACCCGAGCGTTTTGCCACCTTCTATGAAAACCTATATACCTCCGAGCTCCTATCGGCTCACTCTGACATAGCGTCCTATCTGTCCCCAATTACCATCCCTACAGTAACGCAAACGGAAGCCGAACTCCTTGATAGTCCCATAACTGAAAGCGAAACGAGAGATGCAATCAAACGACTTAAAATAGGGAAGTCGCCGGGCGAAGATGGCTACACGGCCGGTTTCTATAAGACCTTCGCCGATCAATTGTCACCCTTCCTTACGGAACTCTTTAACGAGATAGTGAGCTCTGGAACCGCCCCAGATTCCTTTAAAAAAGCCCTCATATCTGTCATCCCTAAAGAAGGTAGAGACCCCAAATTATGTGGATCGTATCGCCCCATTTCCCTCCTCAATCTGGACGCGAAGATTTATGCCAGGGTATTGGCTGCCAGACTAGAAACTTTAATGCCCAAACTAGTCCACTCCGACCAGGTCGGATTCATTCTCGGCAGGCAGGGTGCCGACACCATGCGTAAGACTCTGCACCTTGTCCACGCCGGACACAGTCTCCAAAATGACCCGGCCCTCCTATCGATTGACGCCGAAAAGGCTTTTGACAGGGTGGAATGGGACTTCCTGGATGCAGTCCTCCAGAAAGTAGGAATAGGCCCCAAATTCTGTGATGGGATACAAGCACTATATGCTTCTCCCACAGCGTCAATCTTCGTTAACGGAGAATACTCCAGGTGGTTTGAACTGCAAAGGGGGACCAGACAGGGATGCCCGCTCTCAGCGATCCTGTTCGCACTTTCCCTGGAGCCTCTGGCACAAAAGCTCAGAGACGACTCCCGAATAGAGGGAATGCGGCTGGGAGGGACCGAATACAAAGCAGCGTTGTATGCTGATGATATCCTCCTACATCTAACCAGACCAATGACCTCAATCCCTCATGCCATAGCCCTAATAGAAGAATACGGTCAGTTCTCCGGATTCAAAGTGAATATGTCCAAGTCCACCCTCTTTCCCCTCCAAGGTGCCCCGGTTGAAAATGAGACAAAGTTCCTCTCCCTTGGGCTCAAAATAGAACATGAGACACTACAATACCTAGGTATAAAGATTACTAGAACCCTAGATGACCTCTACGAGGCCAACTTCCCCCCGCTTCTCCGAAGCTTTGAAAGAGACCTCGAGAAATGGAGTAAACTGACGATCTCATGGCTGGGGCGTATTAACGCCGTCAAGATGGTGTGCCTCCCTCGCTTCCTATACCCCTTCCAGATGTTACCGATCGTGATACCCAACCAATTCTTTGTCGAGGCCCGGAGGACCATGCTGCGGTTCATCTGGCAGGGGAAGAGACCGAGGGTCTCATACGACACGCTTATTCTCCCCACAGAAAAAGGAGGGGTGGGTCTTCCTGACTTAAGGAATTATTATAAAGCTGCCCAGTTGCGTGTCCTAATCCCACACCTTAGGGACCACAAACACCTGCAATGGGTCCAGATGGATAACCACTATATGTCCCCCGCCACAGTGGCAGAATGGCTTTGGTCCCCTTACCAACGGGTGCTGAGGAAAATCAGACAACATCCCATATTGACTACTATATGGAGCATATGGCGCACAGGGAAAGAGATGCGAGAAGTCACCACCTGGCCATCCCCGCTCAGTCACCTATGGTCTCCTGGCATAAATGACCATATTCCGAACCTGGAACTATTCCAGTCATGGTATGAAGCGGGCCTTGAAAGGGTAGGACAACTTCAGAGAAAAGATTCGTTCATCACACTACCGGACCTGACAACGGCGCTGGGGATAGGTACCTTATCGACATTTCACTTTATCCAGCTAAAAGGGGTGTTGACAAAACCTGAATGGAGAGTAAAATTGAGAAGAGACCTCACCGCCTTTGAAAAACTTCTGGACTCCAGATCAGAAATGAAAGGCCTCATATCCGTGATGTACCAAACACTTTTAGCAGCAGGGGGTGGCAACACGGAACCCCTCAAGGCCAGATGGGAAAAAGACTTAGGTGAAGAGATACTCCCCGACCAATGGGACCTGATGTGCAAAGCCGCACCCAAATCCTCCATCTCCAGCCAGTACAAACTCCATGCAATAAAGCTCCTACATAGATGGCATTATGACCCACTCCGACTCTCTAAAATGTCCCAATCCATGAGCCCGAAATGCTGGAGGAGGTGTGGAGAAAATGCCAACTATTGGCACATGTGGTGGAGCTGTCCGCGCATCAAGGTGTTCTGGACTGAGGTTCTGGGATGGATTAAGGAGATAGATGATATTCACAGAGAACCCGACCCACACCTTGTTTTGTTTGGCCTTGAAAGAGACGAGGAAGAGTGGCTCCGGGTGAAAGGCCTGGCCCCCCAGCTGTTGTTGGCGGCAAGGGCCCTCATAGCGACCAAATGGAAGTCCCACCTGATCCCAGGGAAGGCCGAGTGGATCAAAATCGCCACAAATATTTATGTGATGGAAACCATCACCGCCTCCTTGCATAACAAATCTGCGAAATGTGAAACTCTATGGATGGACTTCAAGAACACGTATATCTCACCCCCTTCTGCCTCCCAATCAGAGGAGCCTCAGAACCCGACCGAATGATGCCACGTCCAAAGGACGATACGAAATACAAGAAGCGAGTCACCCAAGTCCGGCTGCCAATATCTTGCAATGCTTAGCCCTGTGCCAACCGCACGATACCGATGCTAATGTTAAATGACTGCATTTGTGATGTACAACAAACCAAGTGGGGGGGGGGGGGGGAGGGTGGGGAGGAAGTACGGCAAACAGCCAACGAAGCATACTCAGGTAACTGGGTCTGTCGCACGACTAAGAGACTCTTGGCATAACGTTCTAATTTGCATCTCGTGCCTGACTTGCCCTCCTGAGGGATGTACAATTGTGTTTAAACATTGTTTGCATTTTTCTGTTCTTTGTAAAACCAATAAATATAAAATTTAAAAAAAAAAAAAAACACAGAGAGAGAAAGTACTCTCACAAGCCTTCGACTTTTCTGAAATTGCCGAAATGTGTAGTTTGCCCCACGGAATGCAGGAACTTCTAACTTTCCTGTCTACTTATTGAGCCGTTTGCAGAACACCCACCGGTCACACCCACATACGTACAGGTACGAGCTGCTCTCTTTCCGCACGTTTCTTGTTACTACCTTCTGGTCCAACTGAGGCCCGCTGGTCAGTTGCTATATGGTTTCACCCTTTCCCTGTTTACCGTTAACATGGGTTTAACACCCGGGGCTGACATTATTACTTGCCCTACACAAGTTAAGACGAGAGAAATTAGTTGCAAAATATTTCACTGAATTTTACGAAACTGTCTCTTCCAGAATGTATACTGGGACCGACAATGCCCCGAGGACGACATCGCCAGGGGATTAGCTCACAGAGATTCTGCCCTGTGATGATATTGGAAGCAACCAGAGAACAAGCACAAATATAGCGGCCTGTGACCCAGCACTAGCTCCTGTGGTAAAAGACGTGTTTGGCACACAATCTGGGCTGTCTTCAACCACAAGCAAAACATGCAGAAGAGCTGTCCAATGATTTGATTAATGTGAATTTTGAACCAAAAAATTTAAAAATTGCACAGCTCTCATGCTTTTCCGAGACAGATACTGTCAGATGTGATGAGGTTACATCAGCATCAGACTTCCCACATTTACAGGACACACAGTATTAAATTGGCATTACTAAACACACGCTCACTTAATAAACATGCCATAAATGTGGACTATTATATACAGGAGGAGGCCACTAATGTAATGTGCATCACTGAAACCTGGTTTAGAGACTCCAGTACCCCTAATTTAAGCCTGCCAATCCCAGCTGGTTTCAGTTTCTTCAGTAAAAACCACAAGCACGGTACGGGTGGGGGAGTGGCTCTCCTGGTTAGATCTTTTTGCACTTCTTTGAAACCCCCATTTCACATCCCGAGCAGATAATAATTCATTTAAAATTTCTCCCAAATAACAACTGTTGCATTAATTTTATCTTGGTGTACCGACCTCTGACTGGGAGGCCTGAGTTTAACGAAGACTTACTCCTACACATCTTGGCACATCTAAACAAACCTAATAGCGCCACCATTCTTTTAGGAGATTTAAATACATAGCTAGGTAACACAGATGACAAGGACGCCATAGAATTGGCAAGACAATTGGAAAATGTAAATTCCGACATTCTAAATACAGACCCCACACACATGTTGGTGGAAACATCCTGGACTGGATTGCCGTTAGCAATGTCCCCATGAACATCATCAGCACAAGCCCATGCATTTAGTCAGACCACTGTTTGGTGGAATGTCTGATGCATTTCCCAAAAACCCTCAGGAAAATCCACAGTGTCCCCAAATTACTTTCAAATAGAAATCTGAAAACGATTACTCCCGAAGGATCTTGATCAATGCTTTACATCGATGGTGGAGAATACCTCAGAGCTGCACCCCCCACCCCCCAGAGACCTTCGTAAATGCAGCTCAACTCACTGGCTACGCACCTTGCCACCAAAACTCAGGACATCCTGATCACCCTTGCTACACACCCTCACAACCCATCCCACACCCGTTTAACTCCCATGGCTCCCCACCCTCCACCTCCTCCTCCTCCTCCTCCTTCTTCTCCCCTGTCACACCTGAAGAAGTTACCAGAGTTGTCCGATCCATGAAGGTCTCTTTTAAACAGTTTTCCCCTTGCTCATCCAGGACCATCAAGCATACCATTGGCTCTCTTGCCCCTGCACTCGCTGATTTCTGCAATCACTCTTTTGACACTGGATCCCCCCCACCTCGCTAAAGCACTCCCTTGTGCGCCCACTTCTGAAAAAACCTTCAGCAGACCCTACCTGCCCTGCTAACTAACACCATATTTCCATCACCCCCTTTCTGGGGAAGCTGCTGGAGAAGCTGGCATCGCCCCAACTCAACTCACAAACCGAACTTGTTGATGGTCTCCACGACCATCAATCTGGATTCCGAGCATCCAGAAGCATGGAAACTGCTCTTCTGAAAACCTGTGAAGAACTGCTCGCATCTCTTGACTCCAACTCCCCAGCCCCCAGCTGTCCTCATCCTTTTCGATCTCTCCTCTGCCTTTGACACAGTCAAATATTCCATCCTCATACAAAGGTATCTCGGAATGAGGACTGGACTGGCTGACATCCTTCCTTACTGACTGCTCTTCCCAAGTCATCCTTGGCACCTTGTCCTCTCCTATTTCCTTCTCCACCTGTGGTGTCCCCCAGGGTTGTATACTCTCCCCTTGGCTCTTTAACATCTACCTTGCTCTACTTGAATGCCCCATCTCCTCCTCCAACTTCCAGTGTTAGGCAGATGAAATGCAGCTCTTTTTCAAAATTCCTGCTGACCCTCTTGCACCCTCCATCATCCCTGACTGCCTATCTGCCATCCAGTCTTGGTGCACCGCCAACAGTCTCTGCCTCAACGCCTGTAAAACTGAGATCCTTCCCAGAAGGACCCCTGCTCCCTCCTTCTTCCCTTCACTCTGGCCTTCCTTCTTGGGCTCTCCGCCTGCTCCTTCTTCTGAAGTCAAAAACCTCAGAGTCATCTTTGACTCCTCTCCCTCCTTCCTCCCTCACATTCAGGACATTGCCAAGAAGTCATACTTTCAGCTCTTTCTTCTCAAAGGAATTCTCCCTTTTCTCACTTCCCCCCAGAGGCTTAATGGTAATCGAGACCTGGTTCTCTCTAGGCTTGACTATTGCAATAGCCTCCTCCTGAATCTGCCATCTTCCACTCTGCGACCTTTCCAGCTAATCCAGAATAGGGCAGCAGGACTTCTTCAGCATGGGGTCTGGCATGGTTTCACATGTACATGAATATGCCCTGTCGTCAGGCCAGGAATCCTCGGTAAAAGAAAAAAGTTTCACTTTCACTTACAAACTGTCTTTCTCCTATAAACCAATCATTGAGCTCTGGGTCATACTGCCTCCAGCCAATGACTGCCCTCTCCCTAAACCTCTCCTCTGGCAGCCATTTCAGATTTTTACCCCACGTTCAAGTGTTGGGAGTCCTCGTGTTTTGCTCCCAGAGCTTTTCTACGTTCCTATTGTGTGTTGTTTTGTTTCTTTGACCGGCAAGCAGGGATCCGTTTGTCAGCGTCTTTCAACACCCCTCAAGGGCAAGAATTGTCGAGAGTTTCATTGAAGATTCCAGACTGCCATCGGGCCTACACCGCACGCCAGACCGTGGCGGTGGAGAAGGACAGGGGTTCCCTCTTCAAGCTCTGCTCCAGCTGCGTATGAAGGAATGTGTTTGTGGAGGACAAACACTCCCAGTGCCTCTACTGTCTCCATCTGGATCGCAAGGAAGTGTATTGCGAGATGCCTTGCCTTGCCATGTGACAAACAGGGGCGGCCGGTCCAAGTAGTGGGCTTCTAAGTGCTGTGTGGACGCTCCATTCATGGGGGCCCAAGACAAGGCAAAGCACTGCGAGTCTGTTTCCGTCGGGGTTACCGCAAAAGCGGGACCCGCGACGAACAGGGCACGCTCTTCTTCACCATCTGCCTCCATCGCAAGTGATCGCTCCTACTCGAAGAGGAAATCAGCTAACCCAGGGAAACTGTGGGAGAAGCCGAAGAAGACCAAGGCGCAGGGTAAGGTGTCCGACATGCCCTTGAAGGCCCAGGTTATCCAGGCGAAGACATCCTCGACGATCGAACTGGGGCGGCCGCCCTCTCGAAGGCAAAAGCAGGCAAAAGAGGCTGTCCTGGTCCAGGGAACCCCCCACAGCGCACAGAGTCCCCCCCCCCAGTGGGAGGCTTCGGCTAAACCGGTGGAGAAAATGCCAGTGAAGAGACTGCTATCCCTGAGCCTGAGACCGACCCCTCAGCAAACAAAAGGGGGGGGCGCTAGTGGAGGCCTCTTCCGTACTCCAGGGCACAGATTTTTATTCTTTGGACGAAGAGGACTTGGTGTCCGTTCACACAGTCCAGGACAATGTGGGGAGCGACGACCGTGGAAACCCTGAGGAAGATGACGCGGAAACGCTGAGGGGGGGTGATGATGATGATGACGGCGCGAATGCAGGCGAAGACGTGGGCACCGGTGAAGAAGAGAAAACGGCACCCTATGCCGCCTCATCAACTGCCGCACATGCCCTCCCCCCTTAAGGATACGGGGATGGACATGGCGACGAAGCACACGGCCGATGACAGCAGCGTTGTCCCGCCGCTGAGGGCTTCTCTCCCAGACTAAGTTCCATGCCATGGTCGCCCGTGCATCTGAGCTCTTCCAGCTGATGCCTGAAGAGACCAAGAAGGAAGGTTTCCTTTATCAACGCCGGGAGGCCAAGGGGAAGACCATTCTGGCAGTTCCTCTCCTGGACGACGCTTTGGATGAAGGCCTGGCGCTGATGAGAAATCCTGCCTCAGCGTAAAGACATAGGCTGGAAAAGAAGTACCGGGTGTCGGAGTCTGCACCCAAATGCCTGCGGTCGCAGCCCTCACCAGACTCAGTGGTCTTAGCTGCTACGAGGAAGAAGTCTTCGAATCCCTCATCTTCAGCCGCTGTTCCCACAGACATCGAGAGGAAGAAGTTGGGCGCCGTGGGTAGAAAGGTAATTTACTCGGCAGCCACAACAGTCAATGGAGCAAATGCGCTTGTGATCCTGGCCCGATACGACAGGGAGCTGTGGTATAAGATGGCCCCGCTGCTGGAATTTCTCCCCAACGACAAACTGGTCGAGGCACTGGAGATCCTACAAGAGGGCGAGGTGGCAATGGACCATGCAATCACAGTGGCCCTGGAAATCGCGGACACGGGGTTCCGACAGATGGGGAACGGTGTCTGTCTCTGTCATCATAACTGGTTGAAAGCCACCAACTTTTGGCAGGAAGTGCAGATGAGGGTCCTGGACACGCCTTACGACTGGGACAATCTCTTTGGGAAGGCCGTCAACGAATCATTGCAAGCTGCATCGTCCTTCCTTTCGTGCCTCACGAGCAAAATCCGGCAGGTCGTCAAAGGGTTTCGGCGGGGGGATCATCCTCGTACTGCCAGCTCTCCTGTTCCATGACCCAGGTGGCCTATAGAGGTCATTCCAAGGCTTTCGGAGGTGGCCGCCATCGTCGCCGCTCCCAGGGTGGCACGCAGGTCCCGAAGCAAGATTGTACTGGCCAGGACATCCTGCCACCACCCATGCACCCTGGTGGGAGGCTGGCTGGCGGGCTTCCTCAGCGAGTGAGAGAAGATCTCCACCGACTGATGGGTGCTTGAAGCTCTCACCCACGGACACACTCTAGAATTCCAGCAGAAATGTCAGCAGATACCACCAGTGGGCCGGAATGAGCAGCACAGTCCTCGGGTCCTGCAGGAAGTACAGGCCATGTTTAGAAAAGGGGCGATAGAGCTGGTTTCAAAGTGACTCCTGGACTCAGGAGTCTACTCCAGATACTCCTTGGTAAAAAAGAAGACCAGGGCTGGAGGCCCATTCATGACCTGTGGCCTCTCAACAAGTACCTCAAATCCCAAAATGTCAGTATGGTCACGTTGCAGCACATGCTCGGCCAACTGGAGGAAGGAAACTTCCTGACGTCGCTGGATCTGGAGGATGCATACTTCCATGTCCCCTTTTATGAGAAGCATCGGAAGTTCCTGCGCTTCGTTGTACAGGGACAGCACTACCAATTCAAGACCCTTCCCTTCGGACTGAAGTCGGCACCAAAGCTGCTGTTTACAATGTGCCGCACACCAGTGGCGGCCCATCTGCGTCTACAAGGAATACATGTGTACCCGTAAATTGACAACTGGCTCACCCAGGTCAAGTCTAGGGAAGTCGATGTCGAATACATGGAAATGACCGTCTTGCTGCTGACGGGTCTAGGATTCTCCGTGAACTATCCAAAGTCCTGCATGATTCCAATGCAGAAAGCGGTGTTCCTGCGGTCAAGGCTCAACAAGGTCTCCTGCCTGGCAGCCCCCTCGGAGGAGAGATTAGCAGCCATTCTGGGCAAAGTGCAATGGCTGTTGGCACTGAAAACCGCCACGGTACGGACCATCAAGTCGCTACTCGGTATGATCTGTATTTACCTGATCAGGCTCTGCAGGTTGCGGATGCAACCCCTTGAGGAATTCCTGGACGCTCGGTGAATCCAGGTGTCCGAAAACTTTGCAGACAAGATTGTTCTCGACGAGGAGTTCTGTTGATCGATAAGGTGATGGGGCGTGCGCTCCAACATCTCTGGGGGCACGGATTTCCAGAGCCCTCCATACCAGGAGATGGTCACCACGGACGGTTCTCTGGAGGGCTGGGGAGCTCACACTGGACGTCTCCATGCCAGAGGCCTGTGACTACCGGAGGAGATGGATCTCCACATCAATGTCCTGGGACTGCGAGCAGTGTTTTGGGCCCTCAAGTTGTTTCTCCCGTCCCTTAAGGGCAAGGTGGTGAGGGTCTTCACGGACAATACCACCACAATGTTCTACATCAGGAAGCAGGGGGGCACCAGATCCCGAGCGCTCTCCAGAGAGGCGCAGGACTTGTAGCACTGGGCCGTTTTCCAGGGGATGTTCCTCATTCCTTTTCACCTGGCTGGAGTCAAGAACACCATCGCCGACTCCCTCAGCAGGGAGCTACGCTCTTGCACGAGTGGGAGATTCAGCAGGATCAAGTGGACAGCCTCTTTCGCAAGTGAGGAAGACCCCAGATCAATCTGTTTGCGACAGCGACAAACTCCAAATGCCAGAGATTCGCCAGCAGGTTCCACCAGCCGAAGAGCACGGGGGACGCATTCTCCTTCCTGTGGAAAGGCCTGTTCCTGTACGCATTTCCTTCGTTGCTGCTACTGCTGCAAGTCATCAATCAACTTAAACAGTGCCGATGTAGGATGTTCCTCGTCCCCCCAGCATGGCTGAGGCAGGTTTGGTACCTGGACCTTCTCAGCCTGTCGTCGTCACCTCCATTCAAGCTGCCAGTAGTTGCGCATCTGCACTAAAGAGGAGGCGCAATCCTACACCATGACACAGGATCACTGACCCTGAAGACCTGGCTCCTGCAGCCTTAGAATTTGGTGGGTATGAGCTGCCGGTGGACGGCAGGGAGGTCCTTGCCAGGGCCAGAGCATCGTTGACTCTGAAGTGCTACGGGCACAAGTGGAAACATTTTGCGACGGGGTGCTGACGCAGAAGATCAACCCTCTGAGGGTCACAGCCCTGTGGATTCTTCGGTACTTGTCCTTGGCCAAGACCTCCATCATGGTGAATCTGGCGGCTATCTCCCTCTACACCAGATCTTCACTTTGTTCCCACAGTCTCATCAAGGTGTTCCTCAAAGGACTATTTCTATCGTTCCGGCCCGGGAAGGCTCCTGCCCCGGTGTGGGAACTCAACGTGAGGCACATGGGGGCCCCCTTTGAGCCAATGCATCAGACCCTTCTCAAGTTCCTATCGTGAAAAGCGACTTTCCTTGTGGCCATCACCTCTGCCAGGAGAGTAGGTGAGATCCAGGCCCTTTCCTGCAAGCAACCTTATGGTGGTAGGTTCCGTCGGAAATCCACCTCAACGAGCCTTTGGTGTTGCCTGTGTTCTTTCCGAAACCTTTGGCGTCGGTTGAAAGGACTTTACACTTGCTAGATGTGGCTCGTGCTCTGAAGTTCTATGTTGCACGCACAAAGAGTTTCCTGAAGACCTCTCAACTTTTCATGAACTTTGGTCCTGTGAACCATTGGAAGGCCTTGTCCAATGCTTCCATCTCCAGGTGGCTCTCCTGCTGTATCACTCACTGTTACCAGTTGGCAAACCGACCGCAGCCTGGCCATCGGAGAACCAATTCCATCAGAGCGATCGCTGTGACGACGCTGTTCCTGTCTGGTGTGCCCCTGCTGGGCATCTGCAGGGCTGCTACGTGGAGGTCCACCCACACCTTCACAAGATTCTACTGTGCAACAGGGATTCCAGGGAGGAGTCCAGGGTCGGCCAACAGTGCTATGCAACCTGTTCTCTTGAAGGTGAGCCTGTTCCGGAGGTAAGAGTAATTGCTTCTGTTGAGCCTTGCCACCTCCTGTGGTTGTGTAATTTTGTACTGCTATATATTCTTTATTCATGAGCATGTGAATCAATGCCAGACCCCATGCTGGAGAAGGAACAAGTTACTTACCTGTAACTATTGTTCTCCAGCATGCGTCTGGCATGGATTCAAATGCGAACCCTCCCTCCTGCCCCTCTTCTTGATCATATTGCCACTGTACGTGCTACCAAATCTGAAGATGGCTGCTAGAGGAGGGGCTTAGGGAGAGGGCAGTCATTGGCTGCGGGCAGTATGACCCAGAGCTCAGTGACTGGTTTATAGGTGAAAGGCAGTTTGTAAGTGAAAGTGAAACTTTTTTTTCTTTTACCAAGGATTCGTGGCCTACGACGGGGAATATTCTTGAGCATGTGAATCCATGCCAGACCCAAGCCGGAGAACAATAGTTACAGGTAAGTAACTTGTTCCTTATCCTTATCCTTGGCCTAAAGCCCAGGGACCGCATCTCTCCTGCCCTAAAAAGTCTATACTGGTTCCCAGTTGCTGCATGCATTTAATTCAAATCCATCTGCATCATCCACAAGTCTGTCTGGACCCGGGAACCTCACTTTCATCAACTTCATCTTAATAAATACTCTCCCTCTAGACCACTACTTTCCTCTGGCACTAACTTTTTGTCTGTAAAGTGTTTTGCTAAACAGTGAGTAGGTGGTTGTTCACTTTCCTCAGCTGGCTCCCTCCTATGGAACAGCCTCCCGCTCCCTCTGCGCCTTGATCAGGACTTTCTTAATTTCCGGAAGCTCCTTAAGACTTTCGTCTTTACCTCCTCCTTCCCTTCCACTCTCCTCGGCTAATCCCACAGTTGCTGTGATTGGTGTCTGGGGCACTAAGGCATCATCAGGGCCCCTGACCTCCCACACCCAATCGGCCAAGCTCCTGTCTACCTTCAGCACTTGCATTGGCACACCCTCTGCCCTGGAAGTTCGCACTTACACTTAACGTGGCTCTGGCTGGGTAGTACTCCAGAATCATAGCACTTCATCTGTGGCTCACCCATGAGCTCGGACTCTGCAGCGCTCAACCCCTCTTCCCTCTTCCTTGCTGCACTTGCACGTTCTGAATACTCACAAGGCATAGTAGGCTCGTCCTTTGTCCTCCCACTGCTCTTAAATATTCAGTTGTGTAATGTGTTTCACTCCCTTGTTCCCTCCCTTTGCCTTGTGGGCGCTTTGAAACAGTATTTTACTTGCTGTATAAGCGCCTAACAAGCATACAATAAATAAATAAATACAATAAATGTAATAGTCGCCTCATCCTGACTCTGGACAGACTGGCTCCTCTGAAACCTAAACGAGTCAGGGACAAACGTAGCAAACAAGACTGGTTCACCCCAGACCTTAAAAAAGGCAGGCAGAGCGTATCTGGGAGAAACACAAATCTAACAGACACAAAATGGCCTGGAACGTTTTTCAAAGTTTGTATAAAAACAAGATTCTAGAAGCTAAACAAACTTTCTACAACACCGAAATTGAGAGGGCAGGGAAAGATTCCCAAAAAATATTTCAAATCTGCCGAAACCTTGCAAAGCCATTACTTAAACCCAAAGTTCATGCTCCCACTAGGGAACACTATTGTGGTTCAGTAGGCATTTGCAAAAGAAATTGACTCGGCTCGAGCTAAAATCTCCTAGGCACTCGGGAAACAGTCGGGCTGTAAAACTCAGTCTGCGAGTGAAGAGGACCATTAACATTCCTTTCATTTTCACTCAATAATGAATATTGAAATGTGCACCTACCTTACATATATGCACCCTGCTCACTGTCAAGGAGAAATTCTCCCAATCCTGACATTGTTGCTCCTTTCCTAGTTCGCTTCGTGAACTCCAGCTTCCAGCACAGCACAGTCCCAGACAAGATTACGCAGGTAGACGTTACGCCTCTGTTGAAAAAACCTAATCTGGACCCAAGTGATGGTAATAATCTGCATCCTCTAAAAAAATTCGCTATTCCTGTTAAGAATCGTTGACAAAGTGGCGTCTGTCCAATTTCAACATTATTTGGAAAAACTGGACATTCTGCATCCTATGCAATCAGGTTTTCATCCATAACATGGCACGGAAAGCATCCTACTAGACTTAGTCACACATGCTTGGCTTTCCGGAAAGTGGTAAAGCTGGCTTACTTGAACTTCTAGACTTGTCAGGTGCTTTCGATTTATTGGACCATGCGCGCCTTCTAGATCTCCTGCATACCACCGTGGAGTGCTCTAAGGAAGCAGTAAACTGGAAAAAACATGTTCTTGAGCAAAAGGAATCCCGAATATGCTGGGGCAGGGCCGCCTCTGATGGGGATAAAATATTGTAAGGTGTTCCGCAGGGTGTCTGCCTATCACCAGCGCTATTTCATTTATACTTGAAGCCATACTGTGACCTACTTAGGTCTCTATTTTGTTAATTACGCTGATGATGCCCAGCTTGTTATTGAGCTTAGTGGTAACTATGATCTAGATTCATCCAGGCTAATCTCGATATATGACTCTATAAAAGAGTGGATGTCCAGAAACTGGATGTGTCTAAACCCTGCCAAGATGGAACTTATGATCTTTGGCCTTACCAGTATCCGAACAAACCAGAATATAAAATCATGTACCTGGAGGGAAATGTCATTATCACTCTTGAAAGGGTTAAGACATTAGGGTTCTACATAGTAGCATCCCTTAGCTCTAAGGGTCATGTCAATGTCATGGCCGGTAGCTCGCAATACCATTGTTAGGGAGAATCCTCTGTTAAAGCTAATTTCCCAAACCTAGTGAGTCCCCCAGCAGCTTTGCTGGATTTTTGGGGTTTATTTTTTTCTCCTGCGAAGAGTGAGACTCTTTTTTTCCCACTCTTGAGCATGATTTGAGAATGTCCTTTGACTATGTAATGTGTTTTATGGGCTATGGGGTCTTTTACTCCATAGGGCTTCATATGTTTTTGGTATGTGTGTTGCACAGCACCCTCAGTGCAGTAACACAGGGGTGTCATAGTGGCCCCGAATCATAGACTCCATACCCTGGGAGTGACTACTGTCTCCCAGGGCATGTAAAGTTACAATTGGCTTTACTAGTCTCAAATTGTGAACAGAACCAGTACAAACCATCATATTGTGGAAGTACTGGTAGGGGTAATTCGATTGCCCCTGGGTCTGTTTTCCAAGGGGGCACTGTCCAGTCCCCCCTTGTCGAGTTTCTGGCTGGTGGCAGTAGATACCACGTGAAATATTCCACTGGAATATTCCCTATGGGATTTTCCCATTCATTTTAAACGCACCACTTTTTGGTGCAATGTTAAAGATACCGCTGGGTTATTTATTTAATATTTATTCCCCGGTTGGGTCTTTTTGCCAGGACTCGGTTTTAAAATGGCGTTTGTGTTCACCTCTGAAACTCTAACCCAAGTCGAGCCCTTTGTTCCACTTTCTGGCGGGCTTTTCCATAGAAGCCCTCCAAATGGTGCCACTCTGTCTGGGGTCAACAGAATGTGTGGGAGGGGGATTAGTCACCCTGGACTGAGTTGCCTTGGCAACTCAAGTCGCACTCTTCTGTGATTGGCCCAGTGGTGAGCCGCCCGGCTCACCACTTAGCATGTTTGAATGACAGCTACGCTGATGAATGGGGGTTTTGCTGCATAAAAGCAGGGCTTTGGGGACTGGAACTTCAGAAGACGCCACAGGACCTAAAGAATCTGAAGAGGGGAGAAGCTGAGCCATCTACGACACCACTGGTGGAGCCCTGCTGTACGAACTCACCACTTCCCCGACGACACAGGAGATCTTCTTCCAGGAGAGTCTTCTTCCCCTTGAGCTGGTGGGACCAACCAGTTCACCTTTTTCGCCTTCCTGGATCGTCTCGTGGTCGAATCGCCCGTGCCAAGCACCCCGGCGGCCGGATAGCCACGCTTCACCACTACCGCGAATAAAAGGGTCGTACCTTTTAACTGGGAAACTCCGCGGCTGGTTTCTTCCCTGGCAGTGCAACGACCTCCAGCTTTCCTCCATGTCGAGATCATCTCTTCCCCTGGACGGAGCTCTGACTTGCACCCGCTGCCAGGAACAACTGCCCCCGCTGGAGCTTTCTCACCATTGCAGGTACTGTGTCCCGCCTGGTCTCCCTTGCAACAGACTGTCCAAGGTGTCCCGTAAATCCTTGACTCTCTATCCTGGGGTGACCTCGGACCTGCTAACATTACCTTTCTGGCTTCATCCAACCTCTTTTGACTTTTCTGCAAAGACTTTGAGTGCACTTCCACTGTGTGATCTTGGGCACATTCCGCCTTGCTCTCTCCAAGAGTGGGCCTGGCCTATGAACTTTTTTGCTCTACAGTATACCCTGCCTTCCTTGACTTGCTGTGGTTTCTTAAGTGTTGGTACTGTGTGTTTTTCCTATTCTGCCTTTTTTCTCCCTTTTTAAACAAATTATTGGAGTGCCATCTACGGTTACTCGCTCACTTCTGTTTTGCTAAATAAGTGGTGTCTTAACCTAGACTTGTCGAATAATTAACTAGGGAGGTGTATATACTTATAGTGACTGTGCTTGAACTTGCTTGACATATTAGTGTCAGTGTATTTTTACAAGTGTGTTTTTAAATAAATAATTATATACTTTTATACCAAAGCTCTGGTCAGTGTTTGCTTGTGCTACTGTATGTTTAGCCCTATTGCGTATACTCTATATACTGCCTAACTCTTCTTGAGAGAAGTCTGACTGCTCAGCCACAGCTACCAGGTAAATCTGGGTGGTGCAGACTGCTACCAATTGGGTTTACTGCTTACTCCTGTAGTCTTAAACTTTTTGCAGTGGTCCCTAAGGGAACTGCACAGGTTTCTGCCTAACAACCATCTGAGGGTACTGAGAGATGCCAAACCCTTTGTAACTCAGAAAAATCGCAAAGTACTGGTCATCCATGACCATGAATATCATGAATATCATCCATGCAAGAATTTAGAGACTCATCCCAGGAACTACACCACAGCATTCAGATGGTCAAAAAGCAAATGGATGACCTGGAATCAACCTTCTGTGAACACTCAGTTAACCAGGATAAACTGAACCACAGAGTCCTGGAGCTAGAAGAACATCAACGCTGCATGGATGAAAAGTTGAGGATGTGGAAAACCACTCGAGGCACAATAACATTACTTTAGGCTTTTTGGGCATTCCCAAAGACATTTCCAATTTGGATATAGGAGAATATGTCACTGCGCTGTATACGTCAATATTCAGCGAGTTCCAGGATATTGACATAGCTCTGCATCGAGTTCAGAGTATTCATGAACTTTCAACAGATGAATGCTCTGATCCCATATTCCCTGGTGAGACTGCATTATTTCAAGTCCAAGGAACTTCAGAAGCGAAGATTCAAGGACGCAATCAAGTTCAGAGGAGCACCTGTTAAGCTTTTCCAAGACCTGATGCCGGCCACCACCACAATATGCCGACTAATGGAGCCCCTAACTAAATGGCTTCAACAGTGAAACATACCTTACTGTTAGGGAGATTTATCAGTTTAATGCTTAATCCCCTCTCCTAGAGAGCCCCCCCCCCTGCACTTTTTGCTGGACTTCCGGAACTTTTTCTTTCCCTCCTGAATGAGGGAAGCCTTTTACCCCTCATACGTGCTTATTTGTTCTGACTTTTGGATTTCTGTTCTTTTGATTTACCTTATTCTGTGGAGTCTACTTTTCCCCACATCTCTTAAAGGCATCTGCGTTACACTTTTGCAGCACACAGCACCCTCTGTGCAGTTTTGCTGGAGACCCTTTGGGTTCTCCTTTTTATATTCTTTCATTTTCCCTAAGAACTACTATTCTTAAGGGAAAAGGGATACTGTGTAGCCTTCCTAACACATTTGCCTATATGAGAGTAGCAAACACCACCTTATGTGTAGTGCTAAGGGGATAACTAGTATCCTCCTTCTCTCTACTCCTGTGATTTTCTTGTCACGGTGAAAACCCTAAAGTTATGGCTGGTGGACGTGTTCTACCAAATGTTGTGCTATTTTCTACCGCAGACTGTATTCATAGACTTGGTTTTGCCCAAAAGGGTCAACTATGTTCTAATGTGTTGGCTTCTTTCTTTTTTCACCATTACTTGCATGGTTCTCCTTTGTTAGCCCTTCTTCTGCCATTCTCGGAGGGGGAGGTCTGAATGTGAGTTTTGCCATTGGTGGGAACCCTTGGGTGTCCCCGTCTAGGCTCCAGTGTGTCTGCGAAGGCAGGAAGCACGAGGGCCTGAATGGAAACAGTTCATACTTCAGCAGATGGCT
This sequence comes from Ambystoma mexicanum, assembly GCF_040938575.1. Classification (NCBI taxonomy): domain Eukaryota; kingdom Metazoa; phylum Chordata; class Amphibia; order Caudata; family Ambystomatidae; genus Ambystoma; species Ambystoma mexicanum. The sequence goes on along the minus strand of NC_090926.1, from coordinate 572,498,859 downwards.
TTCTGGATCAAATGGGGAGATATTTTGGCCACAGTCGATCTGGAGGACGCTTGCTTCCATTTAACCATCCATCTCAGTCGCTACATCGAGCTAGTGGATTTGGGTAGGGGCACCTCCATTTCGTGGTCCACCCATTTTTCCTCAGGTCGCTTCCTAGAACTTTCACCAAGTGCCTTATGTGAGGAACTCATGGTATCAAAACTAAGAGTACAGCACATTACAAGTTTTCAAAACCTTTATTGTAGCTTGATTGGGGTATCTGGCCCTATAACTAAGATGGGAGGCATCTCGACCATCAAAATAAGAGAAAACAGTCTTAGTCAGTTATAGTCCAAAAACCATAATAGTTAAACTAGAAAAAACCTATGGCCTGCCCTCACTCTGATGCAATACATGTGAAAAGGGGAATGTACTTAAACAAAAGGGGTGATGTTTTCAACAAAAGAATCAGGATGGCAAAAGCTTTAAATAAAGGTAACTCCCTTCCATAGGCTTTCAGCTTGGAATACTGGGTAATGGGGCACAACGATTTGTTAGCACAGCTTCCTCCAGTCTGACACACTCTGGCTTTCTGGGGCGATACAGCGACACTGTCCAGTTTCTTTCAATGCTCAAATACAGGCCCTTGCCATTTATCTCCTTTAACTCACCGGTTATTGCTGCTCTTTGTCTTTCACTGGTCAAAGCTTTCCAGTTAATAATTCTTTATCAAACCTCCCCTTTACATCTGATAATAGGAGGGTAACATGTCTCTCTTCAAGGCTTCTCAGAAGGGCACTTTCAGAAACTTTCTTTTCAACTTTACCAGCTGCTACTTGGAACCATAGATTTTCAGCCGGGCGTCCTTTTAGCTTCTCCACCGCTCTCAAGGCCTTGTTGCTTTCTGTGTTCCAATTTCTCCACTTAAGCAGCTCTTGCAATGTCACTCCTTCACGGCCCCAGCCTCGCTCACTGAGTGCTTGGGTTTTCAGTAGGGATCCTCTGCTGGACTCAGCCTTGAAGCCTCCCTCTCGGTTTCCCAAGGGGAACTGCCTTCACTTCTCCTGCAGGTTCCCTTTAAGCACCTGTGGGATGTTAATGTGCTGCAGGTGTCTGGTTGGGGTTGGGCCTGCCTGACTCTGCCTGTCATTAACAGGACAGCCTGCTGTTAGAAGAGGAGAGTCTGTCTTCTGTGCCTTTAGTGTGTTTCTTGTTTGCACTCTTCATCTCTCTTGGATGCCTCTTCTTCTTCTTCTTTTGATTGTTAGTAAAAGGGTTAGGGGTGACATGGAATGGCACTGTGTTAGGGAGAATTCTCATTTATGGCTAATTTCCCTCACCTATTGAGTCCCCCAGCAGCTTTGCTGGACTTATGGAGTTTTATTTTTTTCCACTTGGTAAGACTGAGAGCTTTTCCCCCACTCTTACCTGTGTTTTGCTATGTGTTTCTACCTGTTTTTGTGATTGTGGACTCTGAAGTACACCACTTCAGTAGCCCCCTTCTTCCTGCTGGGTGATTGACAGCCAGGCTGTGTGAATGGGTTTTTTTTGCATAAAAGGCAGGTCTCTTGGGCTAGAATTCAGAGAGTCGCCACTGGAACTACAAGGAACCGAAGAGAAGCGGAGAGAACGACGGTTGCTGCAACTACCCCGTCCTGGTGAAGCCCTGCTGCAGTCCTGAGCTATCTTCCCTTCAACGACTCAGAGAAGATCCAGTCCGGAGTCTTCTTCCCTTGAGCTTGGTGGGGATAACCAGCTCATCTTCCACAGCCAGTGGATCCTCTTCCTTGGTCGAAATCGCTGCACGCTGATGTAGTGGTCTGGATAGCCACCTCCGGTTTTTAAGGAGCGCACCTTTTATTCTTTCGTCGCTGCTGCCGGCTTCATCCCTGTGTGATGCAGACCCCTTCAGATGTCCTCCTTTACAACGAAGCTCCAGGAATCGTGTGTCTGCGGGAAACCAACTTGAACAACTGCCAGGGCACCAGCTGCACCATTGGAACAAGGTACTGTGTTCTACTTGAGGAAACTGGGTGAATCCCTTTTCTTCATTTTCAAGGCTTGCCCTTGTCTTCCCTCCTTCTTATAACTTTTGCTTCCGAATATTGACAATATCGAAGTACTTTTGGCTACGTTGAATCGTGAACTGTGTGATCTTCGGCAACTGGCCCCAGTGTCTTTTGACCCTGGCTCCGGCCCTTTGACTTTTGAACTCCTGTCTTTGAGTGTTTCTTGATTCTGCCTGCCTAACCAAAATATTTCCTGTGATTTTTGTCTCCAACTCCCTCTGGGTATCTCAAGTGCTAAGTGTGTTTTTGCCCCGGTAGCATTTCATGTCACGGATACGTGTTTATTTAGTAGACCGAACCGTCAAAAAGTGATCGCAATTGTATTCGTGGTAACGTGTTTTGTCCGTAACACCGGTTCATTCAAACACAGGGTACTTACCTTGAGACTTACTGTACAAAGTGAATTGGTTAGTTGTATATTTAACGTGTGGTTTTTATTTGAGTTTAATAGAAGTGTTGTGTTTATAACGAATGGTTTAAAAATAAATGTACTTATATTTTTCTACCTGAAACCTTGAGTCAGTGTTTGCTTGAGTCACAGTCATTCTGCTCCCTTTGTGTAATCTCTGCTACTGCTCATATACTCTTGAGATAAGCCTGGCTTCTCCGCCACTGCTACCACTCTGACATAGTAGTACAGGCTTGTACCAAAGGTAAAACTTGTATTGCCACCTTTAGTCTTAATTGTGTGTAGTGGTCCCTAGAGGCACTGCACAGGATTGTGCCTAACACACTGTACATAATTTCTAAGAACGGAGTGGGCGTGTTGGTGAACGGGATAGGACTATTGCATATCATCAGAGTGGCTCCTCCCCTTTTTGGCCTTTGGTTCTGCATGATGGATGTAGGGAGTTGTAGCTCTTGTCAGGATGAAGGGGTAAAGGTATTGTTGTGGGTGAATGAATTTTGGGTCATAATAACCTATAATGACTGAGAGGATGTTGGGTAGGGATGTACTTGAACAGAGGAAATACTGTGTCTCGCATGCAGACGTTCCTCCCATAGTCTCCCAGGGTCCCCTTCCCAGGTGATCCTCCCTCGCTTGAATAGCATGAGAGAAACGCCTAAGGTTTCTCACACTTACTTCAGCAGCAGCTCATCTACGGAGGCAGTGTGTCGAAGTAGTCCCATGACTAAACGATTGATTGAACAGAGGTGGCAGCTGTGTGGATATGCATTGGTGTGTGTGTGTCAGGCACTCACCTCTGTCCTCCCTAATATTTTCTGTGCATTTTCGGAATTCCTCACTAGTACTGTCACAATAATTACAGTTCTTTGGTATTAACTTTAAAATGGCCTTCCTCAGAATGGACCATACCCGAATGTTCACAAGGTTGCTCGATCTGGTGAGTTTTCCTCTCGATGTGACTGCACAGTCAGGGAATTGAAATCTCTTTTGGCATGATGTTGTCCTTTGTATTTCTGTTAACCCATTGCAGGCTCTGTTTTTTTTTTATTTTTTATTTGCATGTGGTTCTATCAAAAAATGACAGAAACTTTACAAAATTTAAAACACAATTATTGTTACAGTATAATTCATAAAACATGTAAAAACATCATTCCATATAAATTCATAAAAGGACATAGCACATGTGCAAAGAGCAAGGCAGTTATTGAATTTGAATTTGAGAGAGTGCAAATACAGACATTCTTAGGTATAACGAAGATGAAGAAAATTCGGCATCATTCGTATAGGTCAATCTTTAGAATACCAAGATTTACATATATGGTTTTCAAGCATTCATGTCCGCATGTTTATCTAGCTCTCTCTCTATCACTTTACAAAATCTCGTAAGGGCAAAAATAAGAGGTTTGTGATTGCCTTGCATCATACGGGCCCATAAAAATGGTAAACAATCAATATAATTAATGTTTACGAAATCCATAAATAAGACAGTTCTTGCATATTTAAAATGAGGACAATATAAAATCAGATGTTTTAATGATTCTATGGTTTCAGTGCACATCGGAAATCTACACTGCTTATTTTCGCTATTTGTCCTACTACCAATCCAGTTTGCAGTTCTTTCTTTGGTATACAACAGATTAAATTTAAATCGTAAGAGTATTGTGGGTATGATTGCAGGGAAATCGAGTAATATGATGGTATCTTGGTGTCCGCTTTTTGGTAAAAAGATAGTATGAACCTATCTGGTCAATAGTTTTGCACCAATCGAACTCAAATAGCTTTATTTTGGCATAAGCAGGTCTGTAGTAAACCTCCTCCACTGTGACATTAACTTCCTTCAGAATGGCATTAATTCTTGTCAAATATTGGACCATGGAAATCGTTGGTCTTGAGTTAATTGATTCCTTCATGTCTATGTATAGGGAGTTTGGTTTAGGATATGTTATTTTTGCGAAATGGGTTAGAAGTCGCCATTTCCAGCGTGTGGATAGCGCTATGAGGCCTAGTTCGTGCCTTAGGACTGCATTGGGCAGTGACATTGGAAGAGACATCGCTCGCTTCAAAGATGTCCCTTGCAATTGATCTGAAATTCCGCCCATTTCACTCAGACAGATATCTAATGAGTAGAGAATGACATTTTCAATTTTCAGTGTGAAAAATTCGATGAGAGGCATTAATGAGAACTTGCAATACTTTGCATGTATTATTTTTAGCTGTGATGTCAGTGGTCGGATATTGGTGTTCAATAGATCGGTCCATATTTTGATGGAGTTAATCTCAGCTAAATAGTAACCTAGGTAGATGGTATCAATATTTAAAGGGATGATAGTATGCATAATATGCCATTGAGTTTTTCCAGTTCTCTTCTGGACACCAAATATCATCACTGCTGTTTTTGCTGGGTTAGGAGCTAAGTTATGAGTTATGGCATATTGTTCAAATAATCGTATTTTAGTCTGAAGGCCACTAGGAGTTGGATCAAAAAGGACGATGTCATCTGCGAAAGCGAGCCATTTCAGGTGAATGAGCCCAATTTTCACAGAGAATAGATTTTGCTCATCCCAGCCTTTGTCAAGGTCTGCTAAGTATAAATTGAAAAAAGGTTGCGGCTAAGTTGCAGCCCTGTTTTAGGCCTATTTCAGTATTGATTGATTTGGTTATGCGGCCCTCTGTGGTAAGTTTGATTCTATAAGAAGTGGTAGTATGAATAGCAATGAAACAGTATATTAGCACTAGGGGTACTCCCATTTTTATTAGTTTGGACCATAGTACGTTCCGAATGACCGTGTCAAAGGCTGAAGTCATATCAATCAGTGCAATATAAACAGGGTTAGCAGATTTTGGCTCCGCTCCGGCGATGGTAAATGCCATTATCAAGGCGTTGAGCGAGGTGCTCATCCCCTTCCTGAATCCAGTTTGATATTTGGAATATGACTGATGAGTTTCGATGTATTTTTCTAGATCGTAAAGAAGTAAGATTGCGAACAGTTTAGCCTCTGTATCTATTAAAGCAATGGGCCGATAATTTTGAGGTAAAGAGGGGTCTCCTTTTTTAAATATCGGGATGATATTAGCCGATAACCAGGAGATAGGTACAATTCCTGATTTGTGAATGGTCTCAAATTTACTTTTTAAAATTTGGGCCCATAAATCTGGATCTGCTTTATATAGGCGGGGCGAAAACCATCAGGACCAGCAGATTTGGAGTGGTTCAATTTAGAAATAGCCCATGTAATATCAGCAGTAGACCAACTTAAGCGCGGAAGGTCTTGGTATCTTAACTTACTGATGATGGTGTTCTGGAATTAATCGGGCATCTGAAATTTGTGCGTGATATAGGTGCGCCAAGTTGCTTCAGAAATGGCGTGTAATGATAATAACGGAACTTGAGTCTGATTATTTTTGATGGTTCGCCAGATGGTGCGCGTATCATGAGCTATAATTGCTCTAATAAGATTGCAATTGATTTCATTGTATCTTAGAATTCTTAAATGTTTGAGTTTTTGTTTGTAAGATGCTCTGATACGGTTGCGCTGTATTTGATATGTATTATAAGAAATAGTCTTATTTTTTTCCACGCTTCTGCACTTTACAGAGGGGATCAAATGAATGGCGATGGGTAGTAACAGTTTTTCTATATTTGCTGAAATGAGATTTGGCAGCCTGAATGATTTCTGGATAATTTATCTCTGTGGTATTAATAGAGAAATTGCCAGAGATATGACGATTGGAAATAGCCAACGTTACGTATTGAATACATTGTTTACATAGAGCTTGGCTCCATCTAAGAGAGAGGTGGGGACGATCAATTTCACATAGCGTTGTAGAAGAATCAACTGCAAGAATGGAAAAATTAATCTTTAAAGTGCCAAATATTTGAGCGTGGTCACCATAAGAGGTTGAGATGATTTTTAATGGGGTAGATATTGTAAGTAAATTGTAAGTAACGAAGATAAAATCAATAGTTGAGGATTTTGCTCCCCTGACCATGTGGTCCATATCGTTTGTGAATCAGGAATAATGATGTCTAAATCCCAATCTTTTAAGAAGTTGCGCCACTCTGCTTAGATAGGATATTATTTTTTTTTTGAGCCTCTAAGCTCAGTGGTGGTCCTGCAATCGCCACCTAGTATGATTTCAACATTCTTGTATTCGTGAATGATAAATTCAAGGCAAGACTCCACCCGATCAAACATCTCATCAATTGGAGTGTGTGCGGGGTTCCAATATATTGTAATGACGATTAAATGCTGGTACTGGAGGAGATCTGTCTTTAACAGTACTGCTAATAAGTTTGCAGCCTTCCACACAATATTGGAACCGAACCCCAGCGCATTATCAACAGCTATAAGGATGCCTCCGGAGGGACGACCAGCTGAAACTTGTATCGCTGGAATGCAATGAGTTGTATAGTCGGGCAGCGAGAAGATGGCAGTTTTCATGGTTTCTTGGATCATAACGATTGAAGGCCGATTGTGGCCATCGATCGTTGCGTGCCATTGCATATGATTATGATTATGATAGCCACAAGAGTTCCACGATTGAACGGGTAAACAAGTTTTAGAGGGAAGCTACGATTGAGCAGAGGATTCTTTAGATTTAAGAATGGAGTTAAGCATTGGGGCTAACCACGACAAGTCGTGAGAAATGACCACTTTGTTTAGCAATTCATTCATGACTCCATTTCCTTCTTCTTTGGCGTTAGATAGTGAAGTAGCATGGAGATCAGAGGTGGGAGCCTGAGGGCATTTGTACTGAATGAATTTCATTGCTTCTTGTTCGTTTTCCATTGAGCTTAAAGCAAGACCTTCCTCTTTTATACCTTCCCGATTAAACCATAGATATTTTAGAGCTGCTTCAGAGGACACACTGACCGATAATTGTTTTCAGTAGAAAGTTATACTCTCAAAATGTCTTCCGATTTAAACATCCGTAGTTGAGGGATTCGGCTAAATAAGGTTAGAAGAAACGGTCTATTGATGCGATTTGTTCTAAGTAGATCGCATTTTCCTTCAAAACCCACAAGATGGTGCTTTTCTGCAATAGTCTGTTGGATCTTATCAGTGGGTAGTTCTAACGTTTTAACAGGATGGTCCGGAGAGCTGTTAGAAAGGGGGGGAAGTTTATGCTGACTGGTTGTATTTGGGTTTGTTGATTCATTATCCAAGGAAGATCCCATAGAACGATCATAAAGTTCTTTCCTGAGAATATTTAAAATGTCATATTGCGTCAAAGTAGTGGAGGGTGATACTTCTAAGGCAGATCTATATTGAGGAGGACCATGCATCTTTGTGCAGTTGCGCTCAATGGAGGATGGTATACTTTGGTGGTCCTGATTTATTGTTGACGAGGACAGTGATTTAGTAGGGGATAACATTGTGAGAGATGTAACTTTGCCTTGCCCATTGACAATTATTTCTGGTCGAGCTGGCAGGGGCTGGTCTGTTTTAGAAGTGTTAGTAGCAGGTGCATTTAGACCGTCAGGAACAATAGGTGGTAAAACATTAGAAGTAGTCGAATTAGCAATATTCGGCTGTATAGATGGCTGCTGTACTACTGATAATACAGGTATTGAGCTGAGATTTGCACATCCATTTATTGGAGGTATTGGGCGGGTCGTATTTGGGGGATCAGTGATACCCGACAAGGTTGAAATTGAATTGGGAACATGTGCGCAGGCTTCGCTGTAAGTTTTAGTTATTGTAGTAGCAGAAAGTCCTAATGGCCCAGTATCATCACGGCGAGTAGTGCAAATTCTGCCAGATATTGGGAAATAGTTGGCTAGGTTCGATTTGGAACCTGACAATTGTGCCGTTACTTGCTCATTTAATAGTGCCACAACTGCTGGTGGGTGATTAGGTGTCATCTTGACTTTTTTTATTGTTTCATTTGGATGTTGTTGGTACTTCAATACTATCACTAGAAAGTGTTGATGGTTCATTGTTAATAGAGTTCATAAGATTAGTTTCATTCAAAGAGTTTGGGTTTACCAATAAGGGCGGAGTTTTTGAGGTATTAGTTACATTATTACATACTTTCAGATGAGCTTTTATGGGTGGTATCAGGGCTTCTTGGCTTTCTTTGGAAAGTTGGTGGAGGTCAATATGGTCATCATCTGTGATTATATCAGTTGCAATGCATGATGCTTGTTCAAGTGGATCAGTTTGAAGTGCAGAACCTTTGAACAGCGCCTCCTTTCTTCTTTTGGCATACCTTTTAACAGTCCTTTGGTGAAGTGTTTTTGCTCTTCGTGACAAAAACGATTGGTTCTTCGGTTAATGGCTGTTCCAGAGGGTCTGGATGCATTTGTTCAAGTGCATCAAGCAATTCTGTTGGGCTACCTGGACCGTTTTGATGTGGCGTAGGATTTGAAGTATATAGCGCTATGATAGTATTCATTTTTTCTATTGCTGATTTTAGCTCAGAAGGAACATTTTGACAGCTACATGTGGAGTGAATTGACAAAGCTTCAGGAAGAGGTGGAGAGGGTATAGGTGTTTGTACGGAACAGCATTGAGTATGTTTATTTTTCATTACTGGATTGGACACACTAACATGATTGAAAATTGGGTCTGATTTGAGATTTTTAATCGTTTCAGCGGCCATGATAAATCCTTCAATGCGATCCATCTTAGAGGACATGAGTAGAAGCATTGATTTGATCTCCTTTAATTCAAGATGAGTCAAGTCGTGGCCCTTGTCAAGGAGGTCAAGGATCCGTATGATAACCAGAAATGAACCTGGGGAATGTTGGATTGAGCTCTCACCTGGGGATGGAGGGAGGTGGGAGGATTTATTTAGGTTTACACCTGGTTCAGGAGATAAAATTGGTTGGGATGGCAATGGTTCTTTATTTATATCATCCACAATTTCAGTACTTATGTCCAATAGATTTTTAGTGTAGTTTGGTAGATTTGAATGAAAGGACATGCGCCTTTTTACTGAGTTAAAGACTATTGGAGTCAAGGTGCCGATGGAGCGGCAAATCGCCTGATCTAATGCCTCCATTTTCTCCATTGTTACCTCATGTTGCCTTTTGCCAGTTTCGTAGGCCAGTGGTGATTCTGAACAACTTCTGAAATCGTCAATGGCTTGACGCACCTCAGGACTAATAGAGGGAACAGGGGTAGAAGGCGCAGAGAGTTCCATAAAAGGATCATGGTTGGAGGAAGTGGAAATTCCCTGTGCGTGTACTTGGGCGATATGTGGAGCCTGAGAGGATATAAAAGGCTCTTGATTGATAACACTCATTGCATGGTCTTCAGAAGCGGCTGGTTCAATATATGCAGATTTTCCGGGACAGACAAGGGAGTCAATTTTGCTAGCGGACATCGGGAAAGGGGTAATCAAGTTGCCCTTAAGACTTCTTAAGCCATTCGCCATGATAACGTTGGGTAGGGAAGCCGGGTAAATGGTATATCACAAAAAGCTTAATGCGGTTCGCTTTAGCAGGTTGTAAGTATTAGTAACATTTACATCAATGTATGTGCTAGGAGCGTTGAAAGCTAGTAGCTAAGTGACAAAATAAGGCGAAGAAATGACTAAGTGTAGTCAAAAAGGCGATGATTGTTTGATCCCTTTTATTGTTATTAATATTAATGTTAATTAATATTAATGTTAATTAATGTTGTTATTTGATGTTATTAATGTAGAACGAGGGGGCCACCAGCTGCCAGCTAACAACTAACAGCAAACAGCGCTATTTAGAGCGCGTACCTGAAAGATTGTGAAAAAAGGGGCGGAGTTACCTTAAAAGAAGGAAGAAAAAACACTTAAGAGGAATGGCCCCAAGCTGCTCCTCGCACAATTGACAGCCCCCGGTCTACGATCACAACTCTGGGTTTTGGCTGCTGCCTTATAGCTGACAGCTGGGCAAGGATATATTTCCTCTTTTTTTAAAAAAATCTTTTTTTTTTTTAATATACTTACAACACAGAATCAGTGAAATCAGCACAATAAATCTCAGAAAGCAAAATGAGAATAACAAAAGCAAAAATTAGTCTGTTCACCAGCTAGTTGTAAAGCAGTTCTGTTTGATACCGCTGAATTCAACGGCACGGAGTACTGACGTTCACAGTTAGATAATTGAAAGTTCGAGCAAGGAGAGCTTAAGCAGCGGGATCAAAGAGACAAGGCTCCACAGTCTCCCACTATATGAATTACACGGCACACAACTGCTCGTAAGTTTGAAAAGGCAGGAATTCACAGAGGGATCAAAGAGCGAAATCTCCACAGTCTCCCACTGTGATTAGGCATTCAGTACACCGCCCTACGAGAGGACGAGATCTCGTCGGCAGGATCAAAGAGTCTCCGCTCCACAGTCTCCTGCTATGTTTAAACACTCAGCATGCCGCCATATAAAAAAAGCAAGGCCTGGTCAACAGGATCAAAGAGACACTACTCTGCAGTCTCCTGCTGACAAATGAACCTGGCTTGCTCTGCCACAGTGTCCAATCTTCTATCTTCAATCACGTTCACTACTGTGTTAGACCAAAATGACCCAGCAGCGCGAACTCTGACGGCTTTCATTTTTCACAGAACAGTTTATTATATATATATATATATATTATTTTTTTTTCTCTTCTTTTTCTCCTCCTTCCTTCCTTTCCTTTCCCGTGTCACCCATAGGCCAGCTTTTCGAAATTCACGTGTTTAATAGACAGATACTTTCTCTGTCAGAGGTCAGTGTATGCCCAGGGACCTGTATATAGAAACTATTAGTCAGCGAGGACCGGCCTTACTCATACAGGCCGGTCCCTCTCACGCCCCCCTCACGCTAACAGGCGCAGAACTCTCTGTGAGGACACCCGATCCAACAACAGAGAGAAAACTGGTCGGGGGGATGGAGGGGTCAATAACTGGCGTCCAAGGTGCCCGACAAAACTGTGCCAGAGTCCGCTCCACAAGAGCAGTGTCACTTCTGGCCCCCCTCAGGGCGTAAATCACCTATGCATACGCACACCCCAGCCCCACAGCACCACAACAGGTCCCTCTGCACTAGCAGCGCTAACAGCACCGGGCGAGCCCCGAGCACTCAACTCGCCACAGAAGTCACTTATGTCAGGGCGTTCCCCAGGACGCAATCCGTATTGTGCCACTCAGCCCCAGAGCAGGCACAGAGCAGCGCCAAATCAGGCAGGAGAGCACAGAGTGGGATATCCCCCGTCTCCCAGGGCCGAACGCCGTCAAAGGAGAGGCCGGGAGCTCCAAATGCTCCTCCACTCTACCACACCTCCGAGGGCCGCCGACTCACCAGATTCACTAAAGGAAAGGACCTACGGAAAAAAAAAGGAAATAGAGTATCAAGCCGCACTGCAGAGTGTCTGAGAGACACAGAGACACGCAGCCGCTTCCAATACCCGGGGAGCCCATCTGGTTTCTGGAACCCACTCTGCATCTCAGTCAGTGCTTTCAGCACTCCCTCCTCTGGTGAAGGCACTATCTATGCATATGTATGCCATTCCAGGCTACGACCTCAACCATCACTTTGCAGATGACCCATCCGTCAGAGGGTCGGAGTGCATCTTAACCGGATCTTGGAAAAGTGGACCTGGTTGGACAGACACCAACTCTACCTACATGGTCCGCAGCTACAGGCCATCTGCTCTTAATCAATTTTAATGGTTTTTAACAGAAATAGGAGGGCAATCCTGGTCGCAGAGAAGGTACATTTGAAAAGAGTCCATACGTTTGATTACCTAGGTATCAGATTTAATTACACGAACACCTGATCAGCTCATATTTGAAAAATAGCAATCTTGTTAAGTAAATCAAATGCTGGGTTATTGTGCTTCAACTCTTCCCACAGAGGCGGAACAGCTTGCCCAACTATTAAGTCATATCAGGCAAAGTTTGGTGGCGTTGCTTGTTATGCTGCTGGTGTTCAGGGAATTTCTCACCCACTCCCTATTACAGCATCTGAGCAAATCATTCTGTGCTCCTTATTGGGTATCTCCCCTACAGCGGCCACAGAGCTTTGTAAGGGTGCACAAGTTGGAGACAGACACAAGGGTGGCATGCTGATTGCTATAAACATTTACTCTATCCAAAAGCAAGTGAAACCCTAACTATCCTGAACTCTAAGAGGGGTGAAGAGAAGGTGCCAAGCACGAATCATACTCCTGCCGCCCATTTTGAAGTACCAGGAACGTTCACACCGAAATATGTGATGTATGATGAACAAATAAACCAGCAAAGAGCCGCAGTCGGGCTCTGTCCAGTACCTATAAGAATAACGGCACGTATTGAAGTACCAACACCTAAGAAAACCTGGACAGTAAGGTACCCATTGAGAAAACCATATCGACAAGTGAGACAGATTGACGATTGTCAGAATGCAATACCTGAAGAAGCTAAGAAGATGCTGAAGGAAGACGAATGATGACATCATAAGAACCCGGACTGACTCACATATGGAAGATATAACGACCTGGGAATGATGACAAACGAGACGAAACACCATGGACAAGTGACACCCTAAGCCTAAAGTGAAACAATTGATGTCAAAAGGTCAGAAACTTATGCCATAAGCACGATGAAGATATTCAGTTAGTTTAAATGTGTACAAATGCAAAGTAACCGCAAGAAGCACAGAAATCGTGAGGCTTGCTTATGCTTCGTAGTAAGATAGATTGCGGCAAGCACCACATGTACATATCTACCTCAAGAGAGCACCTTATATAAGTATGCTTGCACTACACACAAGAGCAGGATCAACCAAAGGTTACTAAAGGTCTCAAGAGGAGAGGTTTGCAGCAAACAAATTGAGAATTAAAGAGGGAGAGAAGTTCAGACGAGGATAACCATGTCAAGGAGCCAAGGTCGTATCGGCTGAAATAGGCCAACAGTGGATACAATTATGAGAAGAACAGAGTATCCTGTTCAGAAAGGTCAAGATAAGCCACAGATGGCAGACGACTGGCAGAATTAAATCAAATGCACGAAACCACAAACAAACAATTGACACATGACCACGAAGTGATGATTGATTGTAACTATAATTTGAGGGAAGCTGGGGTGCAGACAAACTTCCTGCACCTGGCCAGCTATTCTGCACGCTGCTAAGCGCAAGTGGAAAAGTGTGAGTGGGGTTGATGCCAACCCAATCATAGTGGACCATGTAATCTAGGGTCCTATAGTTAGTAGAACCAATGAGCCGTCATACTTTTAGTGACGTTTACAGTAGTCATTTTGAAGGAAGGGTTTAGATGCCCCTCCTGACATTGTCTATCCATTCCCCTCACCCCGTTACCATATACAGATATAATACCTATATTAAAGCACCTTTCTAGAACCAATCAAGTTGCATGCTAAGTTTTAAGAGTTACACGTCAGTGATGACGAGTTTATGGTATAAATGTTATGTTTTTTCTGAAATTAATTGGAGTTGATGAAGCAAGAAGGAAAGAAGGAAGACCAAGCGATTGCTGATATTCATGAACTCCCCTTTTTTTGTACTTGTCATTAAACCGACTCCCTTTGCCAAACTAATGAGTTGTCATTATTGATTTGATGCAAGAGTATTAATCTGCATTCCCATCCATCTCAAGGGTGCTGCTACTCATCTTAAAGTGCTGTTTGGAAACCCCCAGTCCTATGGGCCGGCTGGTGTCCCTAGTGCAAACTTGGTAGCAGAGATTGATGGTTCGATTAGATAAGACACCCATTGGCTGTCGACCTAAGTAACTCCGGGTCCTCGGCAATACCACAAGTCCTTTGCCATCCGGTTGAGTAGAACGAGCGGCTTCCAGTAGATAGTGGTTAGTCTAAAGTGAAAACCCTGCAGGGTCGGTCTGAAGGAACCGTTGACTTCCCCCATAAACCGCTTCCCACTTCTACAAGCAGCTAATTGGATGAACAGCAAGGAGAGGCAGTAACGAAAGGCAGTGAACCCGATCTTCCGGAGTGGAAAGAAATGTGAACGGTGAGTGAAAAAAGACTGAATGCTTTGGCAAAAAAATTGCATGCCTTCGAACAAGTAAGGGAAGGTAACAGAGGGAGGTGGGACAAAAAATAACGACAGAGTAAGGGTATAATATATATATAAGGGCAAAATATTGACTCGAGGGTGGCTGAGCCATAGAGAGAGATACCGGGAGGATACCCGAGAGGATAGAGATACCGGGAGGATACCCGAGAAAGGAGCATACGCCCAGATACCTAGGTTTTAATATAGCGCTAGAATAAGCCTGCATTTAACGTCCTGAATTAATAGGACGGTGTAGATGACCAGAATTGATTAAAAAGGCGATCTGAAAGAAATGGGTGTCACGATGCCTACCCCCGGGGACCCAGACCACGTCCAGCAACCCTGGAAGCAGGCATCAAGTTATCCTAAGCAAGCCCAACAACCCCTGCTAGGGGTTATTTGGGTCCAGTCCTGGCGCCTATGGCGCCAGGCTCATAGATTAAAACTTACCTGATGCAGACCATGCTGCAAGAGCTCCAAGCCAAAAGAGGCTTGGAAGGGACTACTTTACTTAGGGACTATTTTTTACTCGGGCGGGGCTAGGGAGGAATACTTACCTAGGACTACTTTGGAGGCTATTTAAACCACGCCCGAAGAGCAGCACACGCTTCGCGTTATTCTGCATCCAGCAGCGTAACGCTCACCGTGCCTGCAAGTCTGCATCCAGCCTTCTGCCGAGCCCGCCTCGAGTTTGGAGCTCCTAGAAAAAGGGAGAAAGAAGGAGAAAAGGTTAGAACACGAGCAATACCTCTAATCCTTACCTGAATTCCCAATCCATCGCGCCTTCGAGCTGGAAGAAAGAAGTTATTTTATGTGCGTCGCCTCGCCTGCTGCAGCGCCACGCTGAACTCACCGGCCTTCGCAGCATCTTCACATTTCACTGCATCCTCCTGCATGTTCCCGCCGCACTCCGGCACCTAAGGAGAAGACAAGAACAGCAAGGTTAGCTAAGGGAATACACAGAGGAATATTAGTTACCCCCCCATAGACTTACCTGATTTTACCACTGGGGGTACTATTCCTCTTCACGGGTCAGCGCGGCTTCCACTGCATCTTTGCCGAACCCCGGCCCCTAAGGGGAAACAAAAGGACAGCAAGGTGAAACAAAGGGACTTTCAAGGGGAACCCTCCTCACCACAATAGACTTACCTGATTTTACCACCGGAGGTATTATTCCCCAAGACCTCATACTTTCTCTCAGCGCCTGAATAAGGGAGAAAGCAACAGGTTACATATTGACTTTATTTTATCGAACTGTGTTGGAAAATGCAAATCCTTACCAGAATACTGCCGGTTGCCACAAGGAACTCTTCATTAGGGTCAAGCTGCAACCTGCAAGGAATCGGACAAGAGTGAAAGTCAGGCATTTGAACTCTTACGAACTTTATACTTACGGCGTTTTGCCGGGAATCTCAGAGTCAATATTGTTCTGAAGCTCACCAATTCCTTCGAGCCAGTGAAGCATCTGGTTATCAACGCGCCCCTGCGCTCAATGCAGGATGGAGAGCTCATCTTTTCAAACCATCAGAAGAATATTCCTACGGGCCAAGCAAACGAAGCTACGTGGGCCAGTCCAGTCTGTCATCTCGGCCCTATGTGTCACATTGGTGGAGACCACATCTGTCCAGTTCCAATCGACGCCTCTGTGGGAGCCAGGTGAGCGTAACAATGGGCTTACATTCCATGTCAGAATAATAATGGGGGCAGAAATGCATCTGAGGAAGCAGATGGCATGAGATTTATGTAGCCGGCCAGAGTCTGTCATGTCTGTCTTGTGTTTTTTCTTTTTTCTGACATCACGAGGTAAGAACATTTTTGGGGGAAATAGCATGAAAAGTGTGTGGTTGAATAGATAAAATGTTGTATGACATGAATTGATGGTTGTTGTATGAAAAAATTAAAGTACATTTTTTTTGTGCAGAAACGGGATTGGAGCTTGTGACAATTGGTGCTCGCTCATATTGTTGATTTTGTTTGAGAAACGTAAAGCATAACAAAGTGTTATATGAGGAGAAGATAAACAGATTTAAGCATGGAAGACATTATACCGTTAGTACACTTGTGCAAACAGTTGCCAAAACATGCACCTAAGCTGAAGAAGTACAGTGCAGAATGGGTTAAAGGAACCACCCACAAACTGTTTGTCATGGCCTTAATGCGGATCGCTATCTAAAACGGTCCTGCAACACATGACGACATATTTGCACGCCACGTATACTGGCAAAAAGTTAAACGCCTAGCTAGTTTAGAGCTTTGAAAGATGTACCAAGAGGAAAAGGAGGAGGAGCCACCATTAAATTGGATACTTAACATATGCACAGAGGGGAGTGAAGCGCCTTCTGCGCCACCCACCCTGTCTGAAACAAAAAGTGAAGCCAGTATAGAGGAAGGATTATATCCGTTGAGAGAGCTTAAAGCAGCCACGGGATATAGCAACCCGTCATATGAGTCACCCACGCAGAGTAGTGACAAAAGCCCAGAGAAAGACAGAGACCGATATATCACCTCCAGAGTCCCGAGGGACAAGGAGAGGCGCGATAAAGGAAAAGTAGACCAAGCACACAAGAAAGTACATCTCTAAGTATGAGTAGAGAGGGAAAGAGATGGAAAGGAGATCAGGGCAGAACTGATAAGATGGCATTCACACAGAACGAATGTATGGGAGGTCATTTTATTGAAACTCGATGGTAAAGGCATTGAGGATGTGAGACAAAAGGGAGAGTCAGACAATTCAAAAAGGAAAAAGAAGGAAAAGGAAAAACGATTGAGCGATGAAGGAACTAAGAAAAATTATAGGCAGAATCGAGAGCAGTTATATTGTGAGGAGCAAGAAAGAAAACGCGATCATAAGCAAAGAACAGCTAATGATCAGGACTGACAGGAACAAAGGAGAATAGACTAAGAAGAACTAAAGATATGGGAGAAGAGAATAAAAAGACGAAGGGATGAGGAAATACAAAGGGCAAATTAACGAAGAGATGCGAGGAAACAGGAAGCAGATAAGGTCAGAGAGGAAGCAAGGAAGCACAGAGAGTTCGCTTGTGTTCTATGTTGTCATCGAAGACAGAGAGCACGGGATCTTGAATACCTGGAAAGGGAGGTTAAAAAACCTGATCCAGTAGTAGACTGGGAAGATATAGAAGAATTATTTCCTGAGTACGATTTAGTACCAGGCAGGTCTAGGGCAAATATGGAAGATGACTTTGACACCAGAAGCATCAGAGAGACGATCGATAGAATATATGATGAAATGGGCTAGAACAGGTGCCCCAAGGGAGAGGAGAGGGCGAGCGTCTTGAGAGCACTCAGTTGTATGACACTGAGGACGCCTCCCGAAGTAGCAGAAATAGAGAACTGTCCCTAGATAGGTTGATGCTAAACAGGAACAAGGAAGATGAGAGGAGTTGCACGCGTTGGTCACAGACAATATTGGATGCAGAAAGTGAGGAATGGGAGGAAAAAGAAGATGAGAGAAGACACGAAAAACGCTTCTCTAGAGGAAAGGGAATAAGATGGTCAGATTCTAGTGAGTCTGCACCTAAGGCATCAGGATCAGCCACACAATCAGACCGACACGAAGGAGTATCTTATGGTCAGAGTGGGGTGTCTCCACCGCCATTTTGAGCATACTAAGGACTTTGCCAGGTAGGCGGCGATGCAGGAATATTACCCCTGCAGTGGATAGAAAAATAATGAGAGAGGAAAAGGAGTGCCATGTGTTACAATTCCCGTAACTCGAAAAAGGAGGAACGAGGCCACAGTATATACCTTAGCCACACATGGATCAAGAAAATCTGAAAAATAAGCTTCCAATGTTGACATTGGGAGCTGGAAAATGGATAGATGAACTAGAAAAGATGACGGGTGGGAACCGGGGACATTAAGGGTCTTTTAATCATGATACTTGGTGATAGAGCTGACTATGTGTGGACACATGCAGGTTACCTTGCCATAACTACAGTTAATACCACGCATGATGGAGCTCCATTTAACAGTTGCAGAGCCGCGGTATGGAAAGCATCTTGATTACTATACCCGGATACTTCTGACATGGGAGCTATAATGAAATATAAACAGAAGGAGTCAGAGGATACTTTGCTTTACATTCAGAATTTCCAAGACGCATGGGTGCTGGAAACTTGCGGATCTTGGGGGAAGTCCATACCTGTGTTTTACCATATATTATGCCAATGGCTGCCAGATCAGGTACAGAAGCAGCTCAAGAAATTGGTAGGAATTGAGGCCAAACCGTGGTCTGAAATACAGTTGACCATAGCTCACTATAGCAGGCTGCTGCAAGAGAAAAATCGTAAAAAAGAGGCTGAACGAAAAGCTAAAGAGGCAAAATTAGTGCAGAAGAAATTGTCAAAATATGCCATTCAAGGGGCAATGATAACTAGCACAGACGGATCGAATGTACAGCATGTCAATAATCAAAGGCAGGTTGATCAAGGCAATAAGGGATTTTACCTTATTGCCGGGGGGGGGGGCGGTATCGAGGAAGAGGTTTTCAGAGTAATCGTTGAGGTTTTCAAAATATGCAAAACGGCAATCAGGATATGTTAAATGGGCAAATAATCAGACCACCGCCAATATGTTGGACATGTGGGATGACAGGGCATCTAGCACGCACATGCAGAAGCCAAGGCATGGTGCAAAATGACCAAGGAACAAGAGTAGGGATGGTGAATCCACCTGTGTTTTTACAGCAGAATGGAAATGGAGTTGCACAAAATCACACGGTGCAACAGCAAGCGCTGGGAGCACAGCAAAGCTTGCAACCTGAGAATATGACACATTTGTTCCGCAAGGACAGTCTCAACAGTCGCCGATGCAACTGTTACAGACAACAAGTACAAGACAGGTACTGAATTCTGGAATGAGAAATAACACTGGTGATGGAGGAAGTCCATTCACTCAGCATGGGACAAAGTTATATATGGACTAGGACAGCTCACTGGGAAACCTGATGTGTTCTATCCTATCAGTGATACCAAACCCTCACGAGGAACCAAGGGTAGATGTCCTTATAGGGGATAAGGAGTATTCTTTCTTAGTTGACACAGGTGCAACACGCTTGAAGGCAAGTTTTCTTTATCCGGCGATGCCATAAATACTCAGGGCTTCACAAGAGCAACAAGTCGTGTTCCTTTTACAAAAGAACTCCAGTCTCCATAGGAGAATGTGACATGAATGTGAGACTGCTATATTCAAGGCAAACCCCAGTAAATATATTGGGGCGATATCTAATGACGAAGTTAAACATGACAATCTCATTCACGGAGAAGGGCATAGTATGTTAAACTCCAGGAATGCCTTATTTGAACGTATGCGAAATGATTAGAGCATATGCAGGACAAACGGCTATGAGAGCTATTCCATTGGAACCAGAAATATTCACGTATGCAGTGCGTATATTAATGTCATGGCTACCAGGCATTACGACAAACCAATGAGAACCCTAGATGAGTTTCTATTTAGGCCAAGAATACCTATGCATGTGGAAAAGGGACAAGTATTTCCCTAGGCAATACACACAGCCAAAGTGCGAGGAAAAATGGCACTGATCGACGGTTGTGATGACGAAGGCAGACAATGGTGCACAGTAGGAAGGGTACAGATTGACTGATGTCACTGATGGCGATCTGTTTGAAGAACAAACAGGTGTAGATGAAACAGTTGAGGTTAATCTCATTTATTGGGTGAAAATGATCAAAAGAGAGGTGCCCCAGAAAATGATGCTGGCACAAAAACACCCTGAAAATTTTGATGACGACATGGCATACGTGCCTGTCTCAGTGTGGACTACAGGCCCTTATGACGTAGGCTTGTTGAAAGGAGTAAGAGAAGTAAAGATTAAATTGAAACCAGGAGCAATTTTACCAAAAGCACAACAATATCCCATGTCTAGGGAAGCAGATGGAGGGATTTTTAAAACAATTTCTGCTATGGTGGAGCAGGGCATCTTAATGACGTCAGAGTCGTCATGCAACACTGCGGTTTATCCGATGAAAAAATCAAAGGGAGGCTCTTGGCGTTTAATCCAAGATCTGCGCCCGATAAATGATATTGTGGAGGCCGAGTTCCCTCTAGTCCCTAACCCGCCCAGAATCCTGTGTAATATACCCATTGAGGCAAAATATTTCACGGTGATTGACTTGAAAAACTCATTTTTCTCAATCCCATTGCACAAAGACTCGCAAGATTTGACGTCATTCACGTTCAGACAAATGCATCTGAAAAGTACAATGTTACCTCAGGGGTACTGCGAGTCACCGTCAATTTTCAACAGAGTCTTGCAGGTGGACTTAAGTAATATTGCATTAGAGAGTATTGTCTTACAATATGTAGATGACATCTTAATTTGCAGCACGACAGAGGAGACGTGCTGTCACGATTCTATTCAGCTATTGACTGTATTGGCTGAGAAAGGATATAAAGTTGACAAAGATGAGTTACAATACTGTCAACAATAAGTGCTGTACATAGGCGAGCTGATCTCACATGAGGGGAAAAGGGTTACCCCTGAAAGGGCTGAAGCCATATTAAACACAGCCAAGCCACACACGATAAAACAAATGCAGAGTTTTCTAGGATTATGCAATTATGTCCTGGCAAGGGTCTTTGAATACAGCTCTTATACCAAGCCCTTGTTACAAGCCCTAAAGAAAGCACAGGGGACCAAAGAAAAAATTGAATGGACCGAAACCATAGAAGAAGGGTTTATCGAACTAAAAAAGCCCATTTGCAGGGCACCAGTTTTAGGGATTCCCAATTATGCAGAGGAATTCTACCTGTTTTCACACATGAATGGCAGTGTTATGACAGCAGTACTCACACAGAGAACCACGTTGGGGTACGAGCCCCTGGCACACTACAGTGAGAATTTGGACCCAGTAATGAGAGGTCACTTCCCCTGCGAACAAAGTTTAGCTGCCGCAGCATTCGCCATAGGGAAGGCTACAACCATTGTGATGGGATGCTCAATGACGTTGTTCGTCGAGCATGCACTATTTGCCATTCTAGAGAAACCGAAAGGCACATTGACATCTCAGTGAGCTTCTGCTTATGAAGTGATCATATCAAATCCATTGATTAAGATAACTCGATGTAAGATGGTGAACCCGGCTATGTTTGTAGCAGAGCCAGTCACTGAAGGAGAGCCAATCCATGACTGCGCGAACTATGAAGAATTTTATGATGAGATTCCCAGAGTGAAAGAAAATGCATTGGCAGAAGGAGAAATCGTCTTCGTTGACGGTTCTTCGAGAATCGATCAAAATGATGGGCAGAGATTTACAATAACCACTGTGATGAAGCACACAGCAAATGGAGAATTTCGAGTACTCATTAGTGCACGATTACCATCTCATTATTCAGCACAGGCTGCAGAATTATTGGCGTTGATACTCGCACTCGAGGATCATGCAGACCAGGAAGTGACGATGTACAGTGACTCCGCCTATGTGACATCAACAGTGCCCGCAGGCCTAGCGCGCTGGAAAAGGAGGGGCTACCTCAGAGCGGATGGCACGCCAGTGCAGCACGCAGTTTTATTGGACAGGCTAATTAAGGCACTACAACTCCCAGTGGGCTTAGCGGTCGTGAAATTTGCCGTCCACACGAAATGGACAGATTTTATCTCACGGGGAAATCAAGCAGCAGACAAGGAAGCCAAGCGTGTGTCGACCAAAGACGAAATAATAATGAATGTGGAAATAACTGATGTGCATGAGAGAATGATTGTTGCACGAAGTGAACCTGAAGATTATAGTAATATGGCGAAAACCCAATTAATGGAGCTCCAAGGGGAGACACCACAGGAAGAAAAGAACCTCTGGAAGTGGCAAGGGTGTTCTTTAAACCCCACTGAGCGCTTGTGGCGACAAGACAGCACTGGTAAACTGGGGATGTCTATAGCCTTATTGAAAATAGCACTGGAACAGTTACACTATCCAGCGCACATGACAAAAGAGAATCTAGCAGCGACGATTGCCGAAGACTGGTTTATACCGAACTTGGCAGAGCATGTTGCATTTTTTATGTTGAACTGTATAATCTGCCAACAGTTCACAGCTGGGCATACACTACGAGTAATTAGAGGAGTCATCCCAAGGCCCAACAGACCTTTTCAGCACTTGCAAGTGAATTAGGTCGATATGATTCAAGTATGTAACAGGTACAGGTACCTAATTGTTGTGGTGTGTCCATTCTCTAGATGGGTAGAAGCAGGTCCATGTACACACCCAGACTCTACCTGTGCAGCTAAATTTCTGGTGAGGGAGGTATTTCCCAGATGGGCAATATGTGCGGTCATGAGGTCAGACAATGGACCTCACTTTGGTAACGCAGTGTTTGAACATATCAGCTTGTTGCTTGGTATAAAGCACAAGTTTTCTTCGGCGTATCATCCTCAAGGAAATGGGATATGCGAGAAGATCATTGGCTTGTTAAAGGAAAGGATAGCCAAGTTGAAGCTTACTCTAAAGAAGGGATGGCTACACTGCCTTCCACTGGCAACTGGTTCTGACCACCATCTCACGCCGCATGAAATAGTGACAGGCAGAAAGATGCACACACCACGGACACCTCAAGATAGAGCTAGATGTGATTCTCAGCCAACAGGGGAAGTGATAGGATCAGAAATGCAAAATTACTTGAATTGCATGACATCTTGCCTGTCTGTAATTTCAGGACAGCTGCAGCGTGACAAAAAGGGTGCAGGGTAGCACAGAACCAAGAAGTAGATACTACAACAGACCAAGTTCAGGGTTTACGTGTTCCACAACACTTCCCTGGGGACACGGTCCTGGTGATAAACCACACGAGAAAAAAGTGGGATGAGCCAAGGTTAGACGGTCCCTTCAGAGTGGACGACGTCACTCCCTCTGCAGTCAAGTTACACGGAAGAAGAGATTGGATCTTTTTGGGTGACATCAAACCATACATCGGAGAAGACCCTCTTCACTCACCCCAACGCGTGGTGACTACAGACAACAGGGAAGAACCAGAGCACGTGCAGACGAGATCCATGACGAGGAAGAAGGACGCATGACCAGCAAAACAAAAGCAAAGATCTTTTGTGCAAAGTTGTGGCTTAATTTGGACATTTCCTCTGAGCACAATAAGGGGATAAGGACATAAACACGGCCACTCTGTGCATCCTAGTTGCAGGGTCAAGAAGAAAATTCCACGTATAAGCCACAACATAGTCTCTTGACTTTGGACTTTGGACTGAGGCACACTGAAGCCTTGATAAGAAAAGGATGTGCCAAATTTTGATCGAGGACACATAAATTGGAAGAAAATACAGTATCCAGACTCTTTCAAAACACAGATGCCTTATTTGGACTCACTTATGTTGTCACGCTGTAGTGAAATCACTAATGACGTTTTGATCTATTTCGAGTTTGTACTGAGGTCGTACCCGTCGCTGGTGGGAAGGCTCCCGAACATTACAGAATGTTTTCAAGACCCTGAAAACGAAATGACAATAAGGAGGCTGCTCATCTGGATTGCCGAGCAGTTCCTTTTGCTTCCAGAGTTCAGCGAGGACAAGATAAATGTCCCCAGCAGAAGAAGCAGCGAATAGGCTAGTCAGCGTGCTATCTTTCACTTAATTGAAAACTGTCCAGATCTTGTCGGGAGACACACCAATGTCTTGCCAATTCCTCGAGATCCACCAAACACAGAACGTTTGAGGATAATCCTGAACGGAATCATAATTCAGGTTGGTCTTCAAGCTCATCAAAATCACAGAACAGTGTAAACATTCCGTCGAGGGACAGATCGAGAAAGTGTTACCAGAGCGCTTCACTCCTGCTCATGCTGACCACTAAACGACATGTCTTCTGGAGTGAAACAGATAAGAGGCATTGACTGGGAGCTTGTTTATTTTGAACATGCAAACTAAGAGACTTGCTGAACTTATTACCTTACCTGACATTTTCATATACAGAAAAGAGAACTGTTTTCAGAGACAGTGTATTATTTGTTCCAGTATCTGCAACCTACAAGCAGGAACAGCAGAACCACGGGTATACCGACATTACCTAGAATGTATTAAAGAGTTAGTCTTATTTCCTTAGATGATCGAGATGGGCAACCAAAATAGTAATCTTGTCCTCCCTCAGGAGGAGAGATGCTCGTATTGGCCCGGAAATAAGTGCTGCTAGTTAACCGACAAAGGAATCATTTACCTATGCATAGTGTTTATTATTGTTTTATTGTCAATGACGATTCGAACTGCATTTTTTGTTGGTGCACAAAGCATTCCGATTCCAGTCCACCCACCTAATGGTGTAAGCATGAAACCCACGAAGGTGCCCAGACCTTAAATAGTCATTCCAGTCCCTACAAGGTCTGATAGCGGAATGAGTCAACTTGAAATGGATGTGATGAGCAATAATGCACAAACGCTTGTGGTAACAAACAAATTGAACCACCGGAGACAGGGTTGGCAGAGCAAGCATGAGAGGGGGTTAATGAAAAACACACACGCAAACGATGAGTGCATACACACCTGGTCTAGTGTCAATAACTACAGAACCCCCGTCCAAAGAAGGGGAGAAGTTTGGACAACCAACGATGAGAAGTTCTACACCAAGAGAAGCCAAAGGACAAATGGAGAAAACTGAACGTTTTAAGAGACAAAAGGAGTTGGAGAATAAACAGAGACAGCATTGACAAGCCCGCCTGATCCAATGAAAAGAACAAGTACAAGTCATGCATAACTATCACGTACAGAGATGATAGCAGAATCAATTTGGCCGTTCATAGCCAAACCAAGGAAAAGGCAAAGAGATAAGGAAGGAATGACGGAGCTTTCTACTACGCAAGGACCTCGGATGGAGATGCCGGAGAATCCTTCAGCAAAAAGAAGCTATATGGATGCGATTAAGGATGTGATGATAGCAAACTTCAGAAAAACCTTAAGAATCAGGAGAAGCACACAAGAAGATAACAACGAGCTAAACAACTACCTGGACAGCACAGCACACTTGGGAAATAACATCTGGTACCAACATATGAAAGAAATTGGACAACGAAATTCCGAGGAGGAATGCTTTGTTTGTGCACTCCTACCTTACAGCATGGGGAAGTTGAAGATCTTCGTAGCTTTTGAAATAGATGTACAGACAGCACACTGTCTGTCGCACATAGCAATGTGCAAGACCAAAGGCCAGTTCATGGGAAGTGATGCTTCACTCAAATGGGCAACTGAAGCAACTGATCCAAATGAAGACGATTATGTCCAGGACATAAGGACAAGAAACGATGGAAAAACAAAGAACATTGTGATCAGATATGAGCAGGCTGGAGTTAAAGGAGCAGAAGAGAGGCAAACCAAAGACTGAACGTTCAAGGGAAAACTCCAGAAGAAGCTCGGAGTTGGAAGAACAGAGGCCAAATGCAAATTTGGGGAACCGTGCTTTCACCAGACAGATGGGAGAAAGGAGTAGTGATCTGCAGAGCATGGATGGTCCTCGATCGTTACCAGGCTACCATTGACCTAGTACAAACTGGATGCAAGCCATTATGCCCAAGACTTGCTAAACTATTGACATGGGTCGAAGACAGAGGAGGGCCCTTGCAGATAGTTCCATTGGAGATTCCAAAATTCTGCTTCAGGAATAATGGTACAAGTAAAATGGGAGAGAATCAGAACTGTGGACGAGTATTTGACTCTCCAGGAATGGTACAAGGTACTGCAGTCATCATGGATCCATGAGCATGTGGATCCAAAGCATATATCAGATTGCCGAAGAATTGGGGAGGTATATGCACACTGGTGAATGTCCATGTTCCAGCGTTGGTGATGCCAAAAAGTGATTTGAATATTGACAGTTTTCCAAAAGCAGATGCTCACCTGAGAAAGAAGAGATATGTGGAACTGATGAGCCGAATGAAGAGAGAGAATTCGTTTTCTGCTAAATCAGAAGAAGCCTTTCATGCGATCCCCTATGAACACAGGTTGTTCAGCCTAACCTCATCAGTGTTCACAACAATTCTAATGTCAAGAGTTCAGGTTGGAGCAAATACTAAATGGTTGCAGATAACCGGATGGGAGTTACTGCAGACCATCAACACGACCATAAAAGGATTCAATGCAATCAAGGAAGAGGTAATGGTGATTCGACTAATGACTCTCCAGAACAGATATGTCCTTGACATGATCACAGCTATGGATGGAGGTGTTTGTGCAAAAATCGGAGAATCATGTTGCACATTTATACCATCTCACAATGACGAAAATGGAACCTTAAGAGAGGCCATAGGTATGCTGACGAAATTACAGAATCAGATGATTGATGAAGCTGACGAAGTTGACAGTGACAGCTGGTTTGGATCTCTATTTACATGGATTCCGCAATGGATGGCAGATGCATTCAAATTCCTAGGAGCCCTGCTGGTGATGATATTTCTTGGATTCTGTGTTATCAAGATAATAATATCTCAGTGCCAGAAAACTTCAAAAAAGGCCATAGGGATGAAGATCATGATTGATGTCGAGCCAGGATGGAAACCCAAGGACCTGACTGATGAAGAAATAAGAGACTTTGTGAAAGCCAGCATTTATGCACCAGAAGGAACGAAGTTTCGGTATCCAAGGAAACCTAGAAATTATGTGGGAAGATGGATCTATTGCAATCCAAGTGGACAATGTCAACTTATGACATGGAACAAAGATGAGCACATAAGAACAGCAGGAAGCTTGAAGGGAATCATAAAAATTTGGACCCCAAAGAGACATTTCTTTAGACCTCTATGCCTGAATACAGAGGATGAAATAAAAGTGGATACAAAAGAAGAAATGAAAGTGGTCGATGAATCGCCCAGAGGGAGGAGTGAAGGGGAGGTGCCAAGCACGATTTGCTCTCCTGCCGCCCATTTTGAAGTACCAGAAACATTCACACCAAAATATGTGACGTATGATGAACAAATAAACCAGCAGAGAGCCACAATGGGGCTCTATCCAGTACCTATCAGAATAACAGCACCTATTGAAGTACTGACACCTAAGAAAACCTGGACAGTAAGGTACCCATTGAGAAAACCGTATCGACAAGTGAGACAGAATGACTATTGTCAGAATGCAATACCTGAAGAAGCTAAGAAGATGCTGAAGCAAGACGAATGATGACGTCATAAGAACCCAGACTGACTCACATATAGAAGATAAACGACCTGAGAATGACAAACGAGACAAAACACTATGGACAAGTGACATCCGAAGCCTAAAGAGAAACAATTGATGTCAAAATGTCAAAAACTTATGACATAAGCACGATGAAGATATTCAGTTAGTTTAAACGTGTACATATGCAAAGTAACCGCAAGACGCACAAAAATCGCGAGGCTTGCTTATGCTTATTAGTAAAATAGATTGAAGCAAGCGCCACATGTACATATCGACCTCAAAAGAGCACTTTATATAAGTATACTTTCACTACGCACAAGAGCAGAATCAACCAAAGGTTACTAAAGGTCTCAAGAGGAGAGTTTTGCAGCAAACAATTTGAGAATTAAAGAGGGAGAGAAGCTCAGACGAGGGTAACCATGCTAAGAAGCCATGGTCGTATAGGCTGAAACAGTGGATACAATTAATCAGAAGAAGAACAGAGTACCCTGTTCAGAAAGGTCAAGATAAGCCACAGATGGCAGACGACTGGCAGAATGAAATCAAATACACGAAATTGCATGAAGGAAAGACCGATTTCACGGTGTCGGACTCACATGACTGAGCAAGTAGAAGGGATGAGACTTTCACACCTACGCATGGACCCTTGCCATGCCCAGACGCCTTAACTTTGCCAGACCAAGAAGCAGACTCGAGGCCAACCACAAAGAAATAATTGACACATGACCACTGAAGTGTTGATTGATTGTAACTATAATTGGAGGGAAGCTGGGGTGCAGACAAACTCGCTGCACCTGGCCGGCTATTCTGCACGCTGTTAATCGCAAGTGGAAAAGTGTGAGTGGGGTTGATGCCAACCCAATCATAGTGGACCATGTAATCTAGGGTCCTATAGTTAGTAGAACCAATGAGACGTCACACTTTTAGTGACGTTTACAGTAGTCATTTGGAAGGAAGGGCTTAGATGCCCCCACCTGACATTGTCTATCCAATCCCCTCACCCTGTTACCATATAAAGATATAGTACCTATATTAAAGTTACCTTCCTAGAACCAGTCAAGTTGCTTGCTAAGTTTTAAGAGTTACACGTCAGTGATGACGAGTTTTTGGTATAAATGTTATGTTTTTTCTGAAATTAATTGGAGTTGAAGCGAGAAGGAAGATCGAGCAATTGCTGATATTCATGAACTCCCCGTTTTTTGTACTTGTCATTAAACGGACTCCCTTTGCCAAACTATTGAGTCGTCATTATTGATCTGATGCGAGAGTATTAATCTGCATCCCCATCCATCTCAAGGGTGCTGCTACTCATCTTAAAGTGCTGTTTGGAAACCCCAGTCCTATGGGCCGGCTGGGGTCCCTAATGCTCAGGGGTTTCCCTGCCTCAACTAAAATACTAAGGGTTGTGTCAGAATTTCCAATAAAATAAAGTGTCCGGTCCCTTACACATTCATCTAACTAAGGATATAATGTCTCTTCTTGGTCCATAAGAATGGCTCCCTTCTTCTGGACAATGAATCAGCGATCTTGGTAAAAAAATGTCTTTAGATGAGAACTAAACTCAAAATTTGTCAAACTTGAAATTTACATTTTCCTTATTGCACATAGTTAGTCACTAATGTGTTCCCTGGAGAATGTCTCCCTTGTCCAGGAGTCTCAGAAGTCTAGGCGGAGAGCACAGGGCAGAGGCTGTCTCTCCCTGTATGTAAGTAGATATAAGGGAGATTCCGGAGACAATGCTAGCAAATAACAGATTAAAGGTACACACCAAGCTGTTAGTTGACACAGGAATTCACAGGAACTGCAGGAGCAGGCTGTAAACAAAGAGACAGAGAAAAGGCAAAGACAAGCAAGTATACTGGGCAACACGGATTGATCAGAAATAAGGGTGTACTGGAATATGATAAGGGGTCTCCAGGGATTAAGTATAGTCCTTGGGATAGGTACCAGCAGATTACTCTTAACAACAGTCATACAGCAACGTCATGACTTGGGCGTGCCGAAGAAACTGTTGTACTCAGTGCAAGGGTAAAACTGAAAGACCATATACTGAGGTAGGTACGACTTCAACGGAATACTTGAAGGCAACAGAAGTCTTCCCTTATCTGATCTGAACAGAGTCCAACCCAGGGTCACAGTGTAAAACGGATTCAAGTGGAGACACTACAGTGGACCAAGATGTATACAAGTAGAAAGCAGTGTTGGAAGAAATAACCAGGTACAGGACAGGATAGTATATCAGAAGTTAGAACAGGCAGGAAGCAAGGCAAGGAGCCCAGAGGAACAGAGCAGAAGGCAGAGAAGTGTGGTACGGCTGCCAGGCAAGGAAGCCCAGAGGAGAATGGCAGAAGGTAGTAAAGTGCGGTAGAGCCGTCAGGCGAGAGACCAGAGGAGCAGGGCGGAAGGCAGCGGAGTACGGCAGAGCCGTCAGGTGGGAGCCCAGAGGAGCAGGACGGAAGGCAGCGGAGTACGGCAGAGCCGTCAGGTGGCAGCCCAGAGGAGCATGGCGGAAGTCAGCGGAGTACGGCAGAGCCGTCAGGTGGGAGCCCAGAGGAGCAGGGCGGAAGGCAGCGGAGTACGGCAGAGCGTCAGGTGGGAGCCTAGAGGAGCAGGGCGGAAGGCAGCAGAGTGTGGCAGAGCCGTCAGGTGGAAGCCCAAAGGAACAGGGCAAAAGGCTGCAGAAGAATGGAGAGGGAGCTGCAAGCATCAACAGCATCAGCAACAGGAATCAAAAGGCCAAAATAGGATTTCCAGGAAAGGTCAAAAACTGGTAACAGGAGCCCCAGCACGAACTCCCAGAGAAAGCAGTTGACTGACACTGCTTCTGTTCAGAGTGAGCTTATAAAGGCCCTCCCAGCCAGCAGACCAGCAGGGTGGAGCTGATTGCAGACTCTGGCAGCTGTGTTCAATTAAGTTCAGCCCTGGCTTCAGTAGCCTGCAGCAGTAGCAGCAGTGGATTCTAATCAAGTGCTCTCCAGCTCTCTGCAGCCGAGCCTGCAGTAGCTTGGAACAGGTGAATGCAATCAGGCCCTCTGCAGCTCTTAGTAGCTTGCTGCAAACAAATGTATTTAATGTGCCTCCTCCAGCCCTCTGCCTTTTGGACAGCCTACATGTCCCAGAATGCATTTGCTGGTTTAATCCAAAATCCGGAATGGAACATGCAATTAGATTAGTCCAAAACTGCAGCGGTAAAACAAGGAAATAAAGGAACAGGCGCATGTAAAGGTGCTGGGAGGCAGGTGAGTAGAATCGTAACAAGGAGTCTTTTCCTTCCTGTGGCAGTTCAACAAAGTAGGGGCAATATCTCCCTTCCCCTGGCCTTTTTTAGGCTTTCCTTGATAGTTCAACAAGTTTAGGGGAATGTCTCCCTTCCCCTGACTCCTGTTGTTTTACCTTTTCAGGTGTGGGTCATAGTCATGTTTGGTTTTCTTTAGGATTTGGCAAATCTGGTTCACTATCCTGACAGATCTTGCTCTGTAGAAAATAATTCTATGACAAGACAGGAGGCTCATATTATGCATTACAATCTTTACTCTGAAACCACAGCAGCAAAGAAAAAACTTTTACAAACAAAAAAGTTTCAACAACAGAACTAGATAAAGTTCAATGTCAATGCATGGGGAACTCCCCAAACCATCATGGAGGATAGGTCATACCCTGCAGGGGACCAATGAGCAGGGACCCTCCTTTATATATGTCCATTACTCTAACGCCAACCCCTCTTTCTTTGCTGCTGACACCACAGAGCTAAGTCACCCCTTTCAGTTGTGTCTTACATTGTTTGTCAGTAGTAGGCTTTATTAGTTTGAATATGACATATATTATTTATATGGTAAATATGTGTTAATTACCTTTTATTATAAAGGAATTTGTGTATTTGATACAATGTATCTGGATAGCCGCGTGCGGCCGTTGGTTTCATTTTGGTGTCTTTCAAAAAGAAAATATGTATTATGCTCATACTTCCTGTTTCAGCTGAAGCAGTGGTGCAATGGTTGAATTTCGGACTACAGTCCATGAGGTTGTGAGTTCGAGGGAGCTCTCTAATTTATTTCTTCTTTAAAAATTTCTCGCGCTTGTAAACTCAGGTGTTTCTGGTGCATTAATCAACTCGCTCCCGGCGTGCGCGAGAGCAGGGTTGTTTACACTGTTCCCTCTTCATTTCGCCTGTTTGAATTCGTGCCCCTTGACAGATTTATGGTCACCTGGGGATTCCAGGTGCTGCAGGCTTTGGGTTCGGCCTGCCCCTGTGGCTTATGTTTGTAACAAAAGCCTCTGTTTCAGTACTGAGCCAAGTTAGCTCAAATATAGAGCTGCAGGTCTCCCATGCAGGAAGACCCGGGTTCGCGGCCGACCAGCGCATGTATATTTTAAGATTAGATATTTTAATTGTTATATTTTAAATAATTGTATTTTACAATGGAGGTATTTGATTGTCACCTTTTTTGCTCAGTTGCGCAGGGATTTCCTAATGGGCATTTGGTCGGTTCATGACTTCTTCAGAAAGATTATAGCACAAACATTTTAATAGTAAAAATGTGGTTTTGTTAAATGTTTGTAATTTCGTATCCCTGGTGACACAACACATTTCCTTACCTTTAGTGCTGGAAAGAAAGAATGTTTACTGATAGACTGTGGGTTTGTTAGGTCAAAGTCTGACCATCCAGCACAAGAGCCCGATGCACTGCCAGTCTGCAGTTTTATTTTATTTTCTTTGTTTATTTATTCATTTACTTATTTCTTAAGTTATGTGCTTTGCCTTCACTGTAGGTGCCATAAGTTCGGTTTCAGGTTCAGCCTGATTCTATTGCGAGGTTACCCCCTCGTGTACTGCTGATTATCACTCCCTGCTCGGGCGAGCAGTTGGAGGTGCACTTGCTCAGTGTATCCTACCTTCAACTTGACAGTTTTCTTTTGTTTGGGTTATCTTCCCTGGAAAGGTGCAGTCACCTGCTCGGTGGCAATGTTGCCTGGGGTTTCTGCGAGGGGTCCCCTTGTATACGGCTGTGTCCACACCCTGCTAGGGTGAGCAGTTGAGGTACACTTGCTCAGTGTTTCCTCCCTTAAAGTGGGCAACTTGGGTAATTACCTTAACTGGCATGCACCATAACCTGCTCGGTTTCAGGCGCTGCCTGAGTTCTAATGCGAGGTTACCCCCTCGTGTACTGCTGATTATCACGCCCTGCTCGGGCGAGCAGTTGGAGGTGCACTTGCTCAGTGTATTCCTTCCTTAAGGTCGGCAGCTTTGTTTAGGTGCTGCATATGGCTGACGCCATTGTTTGGTCTTGTAGGCGTGCAGTAACCTGCTCGGTTTCAGGCTTCGCCTTGTTCCTACTGCGAGGTGCTCCCTCGTGTACTATTGGTTGCCTCACCCTGCTGGGGTGAGCAGTTGAGGTGCACTTGCTCAGTGTACGCTTTGATAAACAATATGTTTAAGTGTTGACTGGAACACATTTGCGTTTTTTCAGAATTGTCAGTGGCCCAGAAAGCTCAGTGAGTATCAGCTTATATAAGGGCCGGGGATTCGGTCCCCTGTGAGGGCGTAACCCCTCTTCTTTGGATATTTTATATATATTTCATATATTATATATTCTTTATTTATTAAGTGCTTTAAAGAAAAGAGTGTGGAAGTGGTTGTAAACAGACCCATATGGGGTTGTACCTTCCTCTCTAACCATCTATCTGGTGTTATCATTCATCTTTTAGTTAAAAATTCTGTCACCCTTTACCTTAGTTAGTTTCAGGACAACTCAGTCCTTTCCTTAGGTTTTGATTCCCGACCTCAATTGCTCCACCCAATACCAGTGCTGATTAAGCTACAGTATTTTCTCTCAACATGAGGAAGAATAAAGATGATGCGTTATGCCTCTATTGAGGTCTGTAGGGCTTAAGGCTCTCTTTAGTGGGGACGTTTGTTCTCCCCTACTTCTGTCCCATTGGACATTCCTTATTCTTTTGGTTTCTGGTGGAGACAGGGTCAGCTCGAGGGTAACCGTTCAGTTTTTTACATGACAAGTTGAGCAACCATGTTTTACTTGGATGGAGTGTTTGGAAACACTTGATGGTATCAGTTAGATGAGTTGCCAAATAATAACTTGCTGGCGCCTGCCTCATGTTTTTCCTCCCAAAGCTTGGCCTATGGTTCAGCTAACCGTCTAACAGTGTGTTGCAACTTCTCCTCTGCTCGAGGAGTACACGCAGGCTTCTGTACCCTCATGAGCGTTGCTTAACCTCTTTAGAGTGCTGTTTTCATATCCGTGCTGACCGTTGTGATACAGGTTCCTAATTTTGGAAAGGTCTACATCAGTCTTTTATCCTGCTGAGATCGATAAGTGAACACCTCACACCACACAACGCTCGTAGTAGTGTTAAGCACCACTCATATACCTGAGGGTTCGTAGTACTGTATAAGTACTGTTTTGCTATGGACAATGTGCTTAGTTTTTCCTTCCCCTGATTCCCTTAGTGGCCAGTCAGCCTCACATGAATACAGTGACTCAGACCTCAGGGTTTGAGGGGACAGTGGTCCCAGATTTCTTCTCAACCTTACATTTACAGGGCATTGATAATTATCCAGAGTTCTTTCCCCCTCATTCCCCTTCCTGCCATCCTTGGGGGAGATTGCATCATAATATTACGCCTCTGGGAGTATCCAATGGTTTCAGTTTTCCTGCCATCCTTGGGGGAGATTGCATCATAATATTACACCTCTGGGAGTATCCAATGGTTTCAGTTTTTTCCTTTTTACAGGAGTTCTGGCGGGTGACCAGTGCAGACTCGCACTGAGCATTTCCCTCCCGTCTGTTACTTTCCTTTGTGCTAATCTCTGGTATTTCAATAAGTTAACTGGAGTCTGTCCAGTCAGGGGATTGGTTAGAGGCGCTAGTGGGTATTTATTTCTCTTAACGGTGTAAAGCGGGGCTTTAATGTGGTCCTCAGGGTAGTTTTCTTTCTGGATTGCAAGGTTTTTCCTTTGGATAAGTGGGGGAGGTTTCTCCTCTTTTGGGAAGGCTCAATATCCCTTGGTGGGATAGAGGGGTCTGGGAGTGATACTATCCCCCATCCACGTTATGACCCTCTATCACGATGCGTTCCAGAGTCTATACATTAACTTTCAGACGGTGTCTGCCGCTACGATTACCAGAGTGCTGGGATATATATTTGGTTGATGACTTGATTATCATAGTCACCTGCATGGCAGGTGGACCTTTGGGGTTTTCACAAGAGTTTGTTTGCAGTAAGGTGCCAGCTCAGGGTGCTGTGAGCTTCAAAGATCTGCAAATTGGCTGAAATATAGGTTGGACCTCTTCTGGTGTACACCTTCAGTTTAACCATTTAGTGATCAGTTCTTTGCAGTTTAGAGTCTTGCTAAGATTTTGGAAATTTGGTGTCCTCCTTCGGTTACTTTTGATCCGCTAGGGGATTTATCACCAGGGAGGAGGGATCAAGGTTCAAGCACCGGGCATACCTACAAAGGAGTTTAGATATCACTATAATGGTAGTGATTGGATGTCGGATACATTTTTTCTTCTTGCCAAGTTTGGCCTCTTAAGGATCAGGTTTATAATATCTGCCTTTTGTCATGGTAGCAGAGTCCTTCTTCAAGAGTTCGGGAGGTCTGAGGGTCTCCGTGTTGGCGGTTTGACGGGTTTAGCTTCTCAGGTGGGGCCCTCTCTTCCATTCTGCTTCTGCCTCCAGAAGACTTCCCTCCTTAGTATATACATATGTCTGAAGACAATTGTAGATTAATTCTATTGCTTTTCAGCTCCGCTCAGGATGGATTGTCCTATTACAAAATTTATAAAAATGATTTTTTACTCCCATTTTACCCTTTTGAAGATTTGTCTTTCCCTCTTGGTTCCCCAGTGTAGTTCTGTGACATGCCCTGTTTCTAATGCGATATCTTCCTTTAATGCATGGGATGGAACCTATAAGACTTTCACCCCTATGGGGTACTTTTCTTTATCTCCAGGAGAGCTAGGTGTTTGTTTTCATTGGTTTGCTTTCTAGGTCCCCAAAAATGGTACGAATTTAAGTGTTTTGAATATTTGATTGAACAACATAGGTGTTTATTTCAGATGGTTTTGTCCTAACCTATTAGTATAGGAAAACTTTGTTCAATGTTTTCCCCTCTTTTAACCAGTTGGTTTTGGTGGCCTGTAAGGAACGCTGGATTTGGCACATTCCTGTTTTTCTTGCAGTGGATTTGACTTTGCCTTATAAGACAGCTTTTCGGGCAACCTAGTCTTGGGCATTTCTCTGATTGGTCAACAGATTGATTTAATGAAAGCTTTTAAAAAAATGTTACCTTTTCTTTAATTTTATTATATTATCTATTATATTGGATCATTTTGTACTTACTAATGAGATGCAAGGGCTTTGAACTTGCATAATATGAGCCTCCTGTCTTGTCATAGAATGACTAATCCCCCACACTAACGTGAGATGGGGGTTTAGATTCTATTAAAGACAAGGAGGCGATTATTATCCCTCCCACCCACCCTGGATATGATATGATATGATATGACAATTGTGATACGCATGTACACAGGTGGTTCAAGTGAGAACATTCTTTGGTTTGTTGTTCTTCCCAACCACCCACCCTTCTTGCTTGTTGTTCTTACAGGTACGAGTTGAGGTTCTGCTCAGGAGTGTGGATCGCAGTTACAAGTTCTGGAGTGCGTGATTTCGGGTGAGAAGTCCTATCCAGAAGAACTTCTTCATTGCTTCAGGCTGCGGAAAGGTTGAGATCTCCGGTTTCGCTGGATCCTTTTTCTCTGCGCTACGCAGCTCAACCGTTCCATTGGGCGTCTGGTGCAAGTCAGCTGCAGAAAGAGGGGTTGGCGTTAGAGTAATGGACATATATAAAGGAGGGTCCCTGCTCATTGGTCCCCTG
This sequence comes from Ambystoma mexicanum, assembly GCF_040938575.1. Classification (NCBI taxonomy): domain Eukaryota; kingdom Metazoa; phylum Chordata; class Amphibia; order Caudata; family Ambystomatidae; genus Ambystoma; species Ambystoma mexicanum. The sequence continues at coordinate 572,462,397 of NC_090926.1, read as the reverse complement.
CAGGGTATGACCTATCCTCCATGATGGTTTGGGGAGTTCCCCATGCATTGACATTGAACTTTATCTAGTTCTGTTGTTGAAACTTTTTTGTTTGTAAAAGTTTTTTCTTTGCTGCTGTGGTTTCAGAGTAAAGATTGTAATGCATAATAATCGCCTCCTTGTCTTTAATAGAATCTAAACCCCCATCTCACGTTAGTGTGGGGGATTAGTCACTCTTGTTGCTTTGCTTAATCAGAGGTTGGTCCCAGACCGTGTTTCTCCTCAGGAGTTTGGCAGACCTGGTGCATTATCCTCCAAGGTACCGCCCAGGTATCGCCACGAAGAAGATGCTTCTTCCGGGCTCTTACCGGTCTCCTTCGGTTATCAGTGCGTTTCTCATCCCTACTCTTCTCTCTCACTCTCTCTCTCTCGCCAGGCTCTGCAGCGACTCTGCAGCGTCTTCCTGCTTTCGCTCTGCGTGGCCCGGGCTGACCACACGTTCCAGCTCTCGTCCTCAGCTGGCTGCCCTTGCTTCTGCTTCTCTCCACGGTCCAGCCACAATGGACCTCTCGCGGATGCATTTGCCAACAGGCAAGCATCCTGTCCTCTGCAGATTCTGCATCTATTTAAGAAGAAGCAATTTACTTGGACAGAGTTAAATGAGGGCACCAAAGTAAATGTTAGGGCATTCTTACCATACGTGGATTTAAATTTGAGTTTGACTTTGATATGCTCTGTCTTTACAACAAAGCAGCAAGAAAACCGATAAAAGAATTACGATTTAATTAGCTCCCCTTCACAGTTAACAGAAAGCACTAGAAAAATCATAAGAAGTAAGTGTGATAATACCCATTTTGCATGTTCTGTTCTTTTGCCTGCCCTTGTCATGGCACCCCCACCGTAAATAGTTAATCCCACTTTTAAAGACTGTTGTTTTTAGACCGTGTCCTGTTTTTTTCTGCTGATAGCGAGTGACTTTAGACTGGTGCTGGTCACTGGAATATCTTATACCAGCTCCAATAAGTATTAGGGAGTGCAGACTGTCAGTGGTCGAGTAAGCATTGTTTACATTCTTTTTCAAATGTTATCCATTTTGCTGCCATTGATGATGTGTTATTGATGATTTGACTGTTCATATTCATTTTAGTATTTCTACTCCGTGATTCATATGGAGTTTTGAGCTTTTCTTTTATACGTGTTTTACTGTTTTAATGCACTATGGAATTATGTTGATTCTTTTATGACATTTAATATATTCTGAATAAAGATTATTTTACTTAATACAAGCCATCAGGTGGTCACTGAAATCACGTCCACTAGTTACGAAGTTTGCCATAGTCACAGTGAAAATGGACAACACTATGTGAATGCAACATTTTAACAAACAGGCAGGCACAATATTCTGTCTCAAGATGCCCGGCTGTTGGCTCTGAAGCATAAGGTTTTCATCAGATGGATCATTTACTAGGAAATTCCATATTGCTAACTGGGCAGGAGTGGAACATCCTACACCCCAACCAGTATTTTTTTGTTGACTGCTTGGCTTCTGGGTAACCATGGTTCAAACATCTGATTCATAAGATGTAAATTCATGACTGTTTTCTTAGCAGCATGAGCCCCCTTGTTGCCGAAGTTTTAATAAAATAATGGAATTGTTTCTGCCACTGCTGCATCAATGAGAGCATCTGTCTGGATATGCTGCAAGCACAACAATTTCTTCCATACCTGCATCATCTAATGAAATCGTGAATTTCTCGTGCCGCCATCAAAGTACGATTGTCGGTACTAATCACATTCTTGTTAGCACTGGCGTTGTCTTCCTTTTTTTCCAATTCTACTGTGAAACTGCACATGGAATGATTACTTGGCTCTTTTCCGCACAAGTCGCTGGCCATTGCCCTGCTGGGTACTCAAGGCAGGTCTTCTTTGTAGCGATCATGTCCACCAGGTGCGCTGGAGAGCCCTGGGCCCACACGTTCAAAGAGCTTGCATGAACATTCTCAAGGACTGTGTTGTGGAGGTAAGCTCTCTGTTGAGGAGTCGAAGGTGACAGTACCTGCAGTGTGTGTGTGTGTGGCCACCAAGTTTGTCTAAATTCTCTCATTGGTAACTTGACAGAGCAGTCTGGCTGCACTCTTAGTAGGAGAGGGGGCTGGTATCAAGGTAAAGTTAATCTGACATAAGTACTCAAAACAAACTCACACAGCATTGTGATGAATCTAGCAATGTCATCACTATTTGCCCTGGGAGAGTCTCTCCCCATGTGGCCATGAAAGGGAAGCCGCTACCTGATCCCGACCCTCTGGCTGGCTGCCAGAGGGAGGACCATGTGGGAGGAGACAATCCTAATGGGAGTAAAGTGGACTTGCTAGATGGAACGCTGTATTCCCACCAGTCAAAGGACCTTAAACCACTGTCCTATAACACTAAGAACAATCTCTCCCCTAATAGACTCAAAACATTTTTCCCCTCTTACCATTCCCCTAAGAAGAATGGGACAAGGAAGAATAAGAGTCACCTAAATGAAGATCACTTTGTCAGTACTGTGATGAGGGAGAGGAATGATGATCGATCCTTATGGGAACCACTGTCAGCAGTCTAGTGTCTTTCCAACAACTGAGACGAGAAAGAGTCAAGGAGCAACAATGATCACTCCTAATGAGAACCACTATGAACGGTCTAGTCTTTCCCCAAATCCTATTGGCCAGAGCCAATATAAAAGCAAGAAAAGACTCAGGAAGTGCAACAGGAGCCCTGCCGGGGCAAACCATGTGGAAGGAGTGAAGTCAGTCAAGAGAAGCCAGAAGAGGGAAGATAGGGACGCTTACTTGGGCGTAGTGGAATCCCTGACGGAGGCAAGGAGGGGAGACTGGCCCAGCAGAAGGAGCAGAAGCTGCCCAGCTGACCAGGAAAACTGAGGCTCGCGGTCTGCTAAACCTGCACAGACCCCAGGAGAGACTGGTCCAGCAGAGGGAGAGGTGGCCAGTGGAAAAGGAAAGCTGGGGCTCCCACTCTACTGAGTTTTCAGACTGGCAGGAGAGTTTGTTTTCTTACCCTGCCTGGGCGAGACCCATTAGAGTCTACAGAGTCTACCGAGAAATTGAGAGGGAGAAGCAGCAGGAACGGAGAGAGCTGCACACGCCGGCCTGCTTGCTAGTCGGTAATGCAGCTGAACACCACGCTGGGGCAAGATGCACTGCGGTAGACAGCAGAGAGACCGACCTCACCAAGGCGAGTAGGATGTGCCAGCGGTTTCAAGGTGGAATTACATGGCAGTAAGAGAACACTTCTAATTTGCTGATCATTCTCATTTATGACGCTGCTACGTTTCCATGTTAAACCAGTGAAGGAGGGTGGCTGAAGGTCCTCCCGGGGGAGCCGTCATCAGAATTATTACCATATGTTGTATGCATAGGAGTCTACACTCTACACTCCATTTTTGGCTGTTTATTCCTACAACCCAGGTTTATGGCCTATGTTTTTTTCTCTGAGATTAATCCTCTTATCTTTGCTAAACACAGCACCTATTGCCTTTTGTGGTCAAAATTGTCAATTGGAACATAGAGCTGCCTGACGATAACACCAAAGCTCTCCCCAACACTGGTAAATCTCTTTTTAAGGAGTGCTCAAAACACACAAAAAAAAATGCTTTGTCTCAGTGGCCCTCAAACACTGTTTATTTACTTTTTGCATCCAGAACATTTGTTGATTAGGCCAGAATGTAATGTGACAGAAATGTTCCCCAATGGGTCTGACTGCTCAAATGGCCCCAGCAGCTTCAAAGGGTCAAAGGCGCACTCAAAGAAGAGGGGCTCCTGAAGTAAAAAAGGGTGAAAGTCATAGTCCTGACCCAGACCCACAAGGAGTTCTTAAGTCACCAAGGTCATTTCTCTTCCAGGCCTTTGGAACCCCAATTTCAGGAGGTGGTGGTAAATACTCTTATCGAGTACTCTGCTCATCTCTTTACTGATCATTTTAAAAGATTTTGAAAGGAAGCAATGAAAGACAGGAAGGCAGAAGATGCACAATGAATACAAAGTTGATACATGCCAGACACCTGAAGACTGGGAGAAGTTCACACGGCCACATGTCTTTTACCAAGGGAGACCCACCTCCTCCTTCCACAGACTGGCCACACTTCTACTTCAGTATTTTTGCAGCATGCCCAGTCATGTGATTGGGATGTACATCACCCAGGAGACTCCTAAGTGCTCCAGGAGGGAAATTACCCATTTGTCCCCCAAATCACTTACTACTCATCTGAAGAACACTCTTGCCCAATAGATGAAACAGAGGATCATGAGTTTGGTGAGAGACCTTAAACAAAAAGGATGAATAAGAGGACCAAGCCCTCTCAAGCAGGCAGGCACTGAACCGGACCCAAGAACTTTGCTGCCAGAAGACCCTGTCCTCTTTACATAAAATTTCCAGGGCATCTGCTATGTTCGTCCTACTGATAGTTTCTGCTCAGAAGCCGTGTTTCCTCTGGCGAGGCGAGTAATGCAGGACCACTATTGCAGTGCCTATTTTAGACCATATCTCAGAATCTGGCCTTCAAATTTTGAAGGCATCTCTTGAGGCTGCATCATGTTCAACAAGAGCCAGCAAGAATTAAAAATCTCCAAATACACTCTTGTGCTTGCAAGGGCATCCATGGTCTACAGTCGCAGCAAGAGATAGATCGCCCCGCAGCCATCCTGTCATCAACCCCCACCACTCCTGTCAAGGAAGGTTGAAAATATGAAAGGCGTTTTTCAAGAAGATAATCTCGTCACTTTCTCTCTTTCTAGAGGAGCAGCCAATGCACATGCCATTACTGCTTATTCAGAAATTAGTATAAAATTGACAAATTCATCACCCACTTACTGCCAGAGATTCAAGCAGAAGCAATACACTTTTTGAAGATGTCCAAGCAATCTCCAACCACTCCAATTGCACAGCACTGGTTGTAGCAGATTTAGCTTTCAAGCAGTTGGGCAGCAGAGCGGTATTATGGCATAAATGGTAGATGAAGGCCACTTCCCCTGTAAGTTAAGACTTGGGTACTGGACCTATCTTTTGATGTGGAAAGTTTTGGGAGGCAGTAGATGGCACTCTGAAAGGTGGCAAGACTATGGCATCCCTAATTGAGGAACGGCCCTACTGCCCCTCTAGGAGCGCCTACACCAACCAGTGCTAGTTTTCTGGGAGTCACCAGGTGGGTGGGGCTTTCTAAGTGGGGAAAAAGAGGGGCAACCTGGAAGGCGCCAGGTGGGCGTGGTTAGGCCAGGTAACCTAGATCCACTTGCAACTGCTACCCATCTGCAAAGGAAAAGAGGCTGGAGGACTCCTTAAGTAGGGAAAAAGAGCGGCAACCAGGAAGTCACGAAGTGGGCAGGGCTTGCTAAGTGGGGAAAAAGAGCGGCAACCTGGAAGGCGCCAGGTGGGTGGGGCTTAGACCAGGTGACCTAGATCCACTTGCACCTGCTCCCCATCTGCAAAGGAAAAGAGACTGGAGGGCTCCTTAAGTAGGGAAAAAGAGCAGCAACCAGGAAGGCACCAGGTGGGTGGGGCTTGCTAAGTGGGGAGAAAGGACGGCAACCTGGAAGGCACCAGGTGGGCGCGGTTTAGTCCAGGTGACCTAGATCCACTTGCACCTATGGAAAAGAGGCTGTAGTGCTCCTTAAGAAGGGGAAAAAGAGCGGCAACCAGGAAGGCACCAGGTGGGTGGGGCTTGCTAAGTGGGGAAAAAGAGCGGCAACCTGGAAGGTGCCAGGTGGGTATCCACCAGTACTGCAACCGCATCCCGCATTAAAGCTCATCACAGTTCTGTCTGAGTTCTGAAGCCACCTTTTGAAGCCTTTGCACAAGGTGGACTTAAAGTAACTGTCATAGAAACTTGCGTTACTTGTGGTGACAGGTTGGGAAAATGTACGTTCTTTCAGTTAAGGCCCTGCACATCACATTTTACATGTCCAAAGATGTTCTTTGCATGCACCCTTTACCTTTCCAAGGTGCCGTTGGATTTTCACGTCAACCAGCCCATCACGCTTTCCACTTTTTTCATAGCTCACACCATACCAGCCAAAAGGACACTCCACATGCTTGATAACAGGCGAGCTTTGTGATACTAGATAGATCGCACTTCTACTCTGAAGAAGACAGACCAGATATTTGTGACCTTGGGACGTTGGGACATTGGGAACCCCCATTAAAGGGCATGGGTCTGTCCCAACAAGGCCTTTTTTCGATGGCCCTGTGCCTGTATTGCTGGCAGAGGCAGGGAGACCAATGCAAGTCCCACCAGTGGTTCATTCCAGGCCAGCTGGATGCTTCATCAGCTGTTCTCCTTTCCTTCGGAACAACCGTGTGTTCCGAGGAAATCCCTGCCGCCTGGAGGAGCCACAAAATGGATGCCTTTGCCATGGAGACTTCGACATCAACAACTGCTGCCGCGCGGTTCACCGCCGCAGGCCCAGGCTCCCATTTGCTGTGTCCGCCTGCCCGCCCCTCCCCTCCTGCTTTAAATGGAGGGGGAGAGGGCCGAGAGGCGAAGCCGACGAGAGAAGGCCAGGAGAAAAGGCCTCCTGTGCTCTTTGCAGCTCCGCTGCGAGCACGTTTCCCCACACGCCAGCTGGATGCTTCATCAGCTGTTCTCCTTTCCTTCGGAACAACCGTGTGTTCCGAGGAAATCCCTGCCACCTGGAGGAGCCACAAAATGGATGCCGTTGCCATGGAGACTTCGACATCAACAACTGCTGCCGCGCAGTTCACCGCCGCAGGCCCAGGCTCCCATTTGCTGTGTCCGCCTGCCCGCCCCTCCCCTCCTGCTTTAAATGGAGGGGGAGAGGGCCGAGAGGCGAAGCCGACGAGAGAAGACCAGGAGAAAAGGCCTCCTGTGCTCTTTGCAGCTCCGCTGCGAGCACGTTTCCCCACACGCCAGCTGGATACTTCATCAGCTGTTCTCCTTTCCTTCGGAACAACCGTGTCTTCCGAGGAAATCCCTGCCGCCTGGAGGAGCCACAAAATGGATGCTGTTGCCATGGAGACTTCCACATCAACAACTGCTGCCGCGCAGTTCACCGCCGCAGGCCCAGGCTCCCATTTGCTGTGTCCGGCAGCCCGCCCCGCCCCTCCCCTCCTGCTTTAAATGGAGGGGGAGAGGGCAGAGAGGCGAAGCCGACGAGAGAAGGCCAGGAGAAAAGGCCTCCTGTGCTCTTTGCAGCTCTTCGCTGCTCGTCTGCCGTTTGCCCGAAACCTACGCCGCACCCAGAAGGTAAGAAGCTCTACCCTTGCAAGCTTCTCTCCAACCCCTGCACCACCTCAAGGCGCTTCAGGTTGCGCGCCCGTACTTTGCAAGCCGCCTTCAGCTCAAAGCCCATTCCCACGAGCACCCGTAATACACAGCTATGCTCACGCACTGTACAACCCTCCTCACTCGCTGATAAGGCCAGGCACCCCCGCAAAACCTCAAAGCCTGCATCCACCTCAAGTACTACCAACACAGCCACCAACAAAGTACTTAACTTTTTGTATAATTATACCGCCTCCATAACCAATGTGATTACAAATGTGTCCACCACCGCTGAAAATGAGACCCCCAGTGTAAAATCTGTGATTTGCAATTCTTCTACCACCATTTTGAATGCTAGTGTGCCAAATGCTATACCACATGTGTCCACCGCCTCTGAAAATGAGACCCCCAGTTTAAAATCTGGTTTGTGCATCTCCCCTAACACTCAGAGCTCAACCCCCCCCTCCACCAAACCCTCTCTCATCATGAACCCCCTCTCAGCCACTACTGAACCCCACATGAAATGCGCCACGATTAACGCTAGGTCCATCAATGCCCACGCCCTAGACATACACGACCTCCTAACCTCCCACAACCTAGATCTACTCATGATCTCAGAAACATGGCTACATGAGGCCTTCGGCCCGGCACTATCCCTCGCCCTACCCCCTGGCTATTCCATAGCTAGACAAGACCGCCTCTCCAAAGGTGGAGGTGTAGCAATTATTGCCAGAGACTCGCTCTCTATCAGAACGATAGAGAAATCCCTGACCAACAACAACAGCGACTACCTCCAAGTTAAAATAACCCTCTCCCCATTGCACCATTACTGTGCACACTATCTACCGCCCTCCAGGCCCAACAGGAGACTTCCAAGCCTCTCTCATCCACCTCTTCTCTGACAACCTCAAAAAACAGTCTAAAGCCATTCTCCTTGGGGACGTCAATCTAGGGCTCCGGGATAGTAAGGATGTAGCAGCCAAATCCCTTGACTCTGCCCTCAATGCTCTAGGCTACAAGAACACCATCCTTAGCCCTACTCACACTCAGGGCAGAACGCTCGACTGGATAGCACAGCATAACTGCCCACTCATCATCACAGGTAACAATCCCACCACGTGGTCTGACCACCACATCTTCACCTTTAGCATCCTCACCACTAGCTCCCCTGCTGCCCCCTTGCCTCAACCGCTCCCACCCTGCCTCGCCAGAAGCTCCCGCCAGCTCACTAAGGAAAGGCTACTGCCCTTCCTCCAAGGCCCAGCCTTCAGACCACCTTTTTCATCAGACCCAGAAACACTCGCAACAACCTATGATACTGCCATCAAAGCAGCTATCAACTCCATTGCCCCTCTCAAACCCCGCAAATCCAAACCCACTACCCATTCCAACTCTTGGTTCACCCCTGAGCTCCTCACACTCCGCAACGAGAAAAAAGCCGCACTCACACAGTGGCAAACGTCCCACTCTGAAAAAGACAAGATGATCTTTAAAGCCCCATCCACCAAATACAAAAAGGCAATCACCCAAGCAAAGGCCAAATCCTTTGAATCCAGAATCTCGGAAGCCCAATCTAGCACAAAAGAAATCTTCGCCATTTTCAGAGAGCTCGAGACACCCACTCCCGCCCCCCAGAATTTCACCAAAGACAAAGACTGGTGTGACAAAATACAAACGGCCATGCAAACCAAATTAAGCCTCCTCAAAAGCAAAATACTAGCCACTAAACAAGCCCTACCCAGTATGCATATCCTTATCCCATCACCTGCCCCGGATCCTCCCCTACCCTTCTCCTTCAAACCCATTCAAGAAAAAGACATCATCAATATTATGAGGAACATCAAGCCCTCTAACTGCAAAGATGATGCATGCCCAGCCTCCATTATCAAAGACTGCACGGAAGCGCTAGCGCCCTTCCTAACAGCCTTTGTGAATGCCTCCTTTACCACAGGGAAAGTCCCCGCCTCCCTCAAGGAAGCTTGGGTCCGCCCTCTTTTGAAAAAAACAACTCTCGAACCCACCTCCCCCAACAACTACAGACCTATCACCACTGTCCCATTCCTCCTCAAAATATTGGACAAAGCAGCCTACTTGCAGGTCCAGCACTTCATTGAAGAGAACAAACTCCTTGGACTCCGCCAATCTGGCTTCCGCCCCAGACACGGGACCGAAACCGCCCTACTTGACTTGAAAAACCAAATGGACGATGCTAGAGACATGGGTAAACCAGCACTTCTCCTACTCCTTGACCTATCCGCGGTATTCGACCTCGAGAACATGGCGTCCTATGCCACCACCTTTCCTCCACCGCCAAATTCTCCCCAGAGGCCACAGCATGGATCACCTCCTTCTTAGAAGACAGAACCATGCAAGTATTCTCTGACCTAGCCGCTGCATCACCAACTATTATACTTTGTTGTGTACCCCAAGGTTCCTGTCTCTCCCCCACCCTGTACAACATCTTCACACGACTCCTCATCCTCGACGCTATGGGCATCTCATACGCCTACTACGCCGACGACACCCAGATCCTCTTCACTCTCACAGGTAACTATGACACCAACTCCCTGACCCTCAACAACCTCTACAACACCATCCAGGCCTGGAAGGCTGACAACGGACTATGCCTCAACTCTGACAAGACGGAACTCCTCCTGGTAGGTTCCCCCGACACGCTAAAAAACCTAGATGCCCAATTCAGCCACTTCACCATTGACTCCATTAAAATCCCGGTCTCCGATTCTGTCAAAACTCTGGGAGTCTACCTGGACTCCAGCCTATCCATGGATAGACAAGTCAACGCAATAGCATCCGCAGCTGCATATCATGCCAAACTTATCAACGCAATCAGGCCCTTTCTATCCAAAGAGAACTGCACCAACATAGCCAGAGCCATCACCGGCTCCAGGCTAGACTACTGCAATGTACTCTTTCTAGGAACCTCCAACAAAAACTTAGAGAGACTACAAGTAATACAGAACAATGCTCTCCGGGCAGCCCAAGGCATTGCTAAAAGAAAACACATTTCTGACGCCAGAAAACTAGCCCACTGGCTCCCAATAAAGGAAAGGATTGTATTCAAAGCCCTAACACTGACCCACAAGTGCATTCACTTCACTGCTCCAGCATACCTTTCTCAAAGGATCCACCCTGTCTCCACTACCAGGCCAACCAGATCCCCGTACACCAACATGCTCTCTGTGCCACTAGTAAAAAGAGTAAAAGCGGGTTGATCCAGCTTCCCCTATCTCGCGCCCACCCACTGGAATGCCCTACCTCCCACTATCCGTGGTGAGGACTCCCTCACCACCTTCCGCAAAACACTGAAAACTACCCTCTTCACATAAGGACCGACACATCAGCACGAATACTTATCATATATGTTGTAATATACGACCAAATGCAATATTTGTAACAACAGTATGATTTCTTGTACTATTCATAATGTGTCAACAATCGCTATCATATGTACCATGTAACTAAGTTATTGCAAGTAACAGCGCCTCAATGCCCCTGGGCTGCTTGCGCGCTATATAAATATAAATAAATAAATAAATTCTTCCAGGGGCAAAGCCGCCACATTTGACTTCCATGCAGGAGTTCCTCTCCAGGACATTAATATTGCAGGAACCTGGAGATCACACAATACCTTCACCAACCATTGCCGCTTTGATGTGGACATGAGTAGTGTTTCCATTTCCACAGGCTGTGCTGCAGCACCTGTTTTGGTAAAGTTGGATGTCTCATTATTTTCTTTCAGTGCATGTTGCTAGGCGACTAACGTTTTAGGGGATCTGGGTGATCTGCCCGCAGTGAAACTGCTCGGGCCCCCGTTTTGACTGTTCATTGAAAACAGGGGCCCGAGAAATTTTTGTCCCTTGCCTCCTTTGTTAAGGAAGTGGGGGACAACCCTGCAACCCCAGAAGCCGCAGATACTGATCATGGGGGCCGGGGAACACTCGTGCTTCTCATGTTCAGTGTTTTCCGTTGTAGGCATATTGTGATATTTTATCTCATGCTACTTTGCTATTCTGTCATAACCCCTTCCCCACCCCAAACTCTCAGAGCTTAAAAACTGCTTGCTAATGTATTCTAACCATGTGACTTAATGAATGTTCCAACGCTGTATAACAAACCAGTCACTTACTCCAGAATTGGAAATGTTCATATTTGCATACAAACCACTGGCCTCCCCCTCAAGGCTGTGGGTTGTACTTAGTTCTTGAACTATACTTTGCAACACAACTATCTTCTAAGAATCTGAAGATGGTTCCCCTGGGAAGTGCTTCAGCCCTCTCTCCCTAATTGGCCTAGTAGGGAAACGGACCAAAAGGGCTCACAATGAACAGCTGCATGTGTGTGAGGCTCAGTGTCCTACGACTGAGCTGAGGATTAGGTGCAGCAATAACTATGCTGTAGTCTGGCAGCAAGGTAACCTAAACACATGACCAGTGAGCACCAGTGGGAGAAAAATGCTTAATTGAGGCAATAGAGGCTGCAAACAATGCCTACCATAGGAGACTGACTGGAAGACCAGGCTTGTGAGTCAGATTCTCCAGTAGAGAGAGGCAGGGAGGCACAGCAGGAAACCCAGCAGTATTGCCAGTATGGCAGCAGCAGGGTCTTCAGACATTTCAGTGCATGCGTCTTCCAGGAAAGATCAGCCAAGAACCTCTAGACGGTTCAGGGTCCTCTAGTTATAGACTCACAAAACCATGCATCATTCAAGGTTTTGACCGCTGTCTAATCAGTATTGCGCAGCCAAACACCACCTACACAGGAACACACACATAGATGTGGATTGAGATGTCAAGGAGACCCTCCAGGCTAAACTGGCTACCAGTCAAACAGAGGGTGTCTATGCCCAGAGCCTACAAAGCAGCATGGTCATTTTCTTGATTCCTTCCTTTGGCATGATGGAGTAAGGAGGCTGACATGGTGGTATCATTTTGGCTATAGACTTTTATTCAAATAAAGAAAAGAACCTCTTTTCTCCCTATTTCTAGAGGGGTTTTCCCTACCTCAACACAGGATAACTCAGTGCTTGTCAGGATGTAAGTCAAAAACCAATATAATGTCATCTGTCCAAACCAACTACTCTATCCCTACCTGTAAGAAATGAACCAAGCAGAAAGGGGTTCAATGAACTTCTTATCCTAGTCACCAGGAGAATGGCTCCCTTCTCCTGGTGAAACAATCCACTCTTAGGCTGCCTTAACAGCAGTCTCTTGTATCAGGGTCTGATTTAACAAATATACCTAGACCAGGAGAATTACTCAGTACTCCTGGTCTATCTGGAAGAGCTTTGAAGACTGTTTCTTGATAGTCCTTTGTACAAGTCTTTAGAAGTCTATTTACTTCCTCCCAAGGATTTGCAAACAATAGAGATAAGACTTTATCAACTCTTCTTCTTATGGCTGGCGCTTTGTCAGGACTTTTTATATTTGGACGATTGGGGAGTTTACTCCCTGACAGTTCTTGGTCCTTTTGGTATTTTACACAATATGATGAGGGAGTACACTCCAGAGGCACTCTTGAGATTCATAGTTTCTTGTGTCACCACTACTGTGACTAGGGTGATCACTCCTGAGGAATACTTGACTCATGGTGCTCCCTGGACCCGAGCCGGCTTTCCTGCGACTCCCATTTCCTGGATCTTCACTGGGGAGGGCTACCCTTTCTTCCCGGGGTCTCAGGTCACTGTTGGTTCTGCACACGCTTTGTGCATATTCCTGCTTTCCTCCTCCTCTATGGTCTGTGCGGCTTCACAGAGCCGTTGCTGCAGCGGTCTCAGCGTGTTTTATGGACCACACGGTCCACCTCGGAGAGGCCACGCCACCGTGGATTCTTCCTGCTTCTGCAGTGAGCCAGGTTTACTCCGGCTCACTTAGATCTTTTTCGGCTTCTTCTTCAGAGACTGACTTTCTCTAGATGCTTCGGGCAGCGCAAGTTTGAATTTCCCAGGCCCTGCAGGATGGACGCCAGCTTCCCTCGCTTCTCTTCCTGTTCCCGAACACAGCTAGTCCTTCCTTGGTTTTTAATTTTATATTGCTAGGCCTGCCCGAGTGTAGCATCAATGTTTGTCGTCCATGCCTGTGAAGTTATGTTGATGCAACCTTGCGGTCACCTCGTCACAGTTCTTGGTAACCCCTTCTACTGTTCTGTATATTTCTTTTCTTTTGGTTCTTCTTGGTCTCAGTCCTATCTGGTCTTGCAGATGCGATAGTAGACTTTACAATAACACACATTAGTACCCGGCGAGAGACAATCAGAATTCAACAAGCATTCTGATTGGCTCTCTCCGGGCCATTACCCGGCCGAGAATCCTTCGATTCTCGGCTGGGATTCCAACCGCCTTGTCCTCGGCGGGGACGTGGCAGCCCCTCAGCCAATGAGGAGGCTCGAAGCGGGGCCATCCCCGCTTCGAGCCTCCCCACGACTGAGAAGCTGCCTTCGCCCCCCGCTGGGGACTCGGGTAAGCTTTTTCTTTTTCGTTCCCTCCCTCCCTCCTCCCTACCCCACTTACCTTTTTGCTCCTGCTTCCCTTCTGGGCAACGATAGCATGCTCCAGCAGTGTGGAGACTCGGAGCGGGCCACCCCCGCTCCGCGCCTCCACACAGCTGGAGGCTTCCATCGTCCCCCAGCGGGGACGCAGGTATGTTTTTTTTTTCTTTTTTTCTTTCCCCCCCTCCCTTCCATCCTCCCTTCCACCCTCCCAACCCCACTTACCTTCTGCTTCTTTTTTTTTCCTTTTTTTTTTTGGGAGCGGATGCGCTGGGAACACTTGCGTTCCCAGCGCATCCGCTCCCGATGGCCGCCATGGAAAGGGAAAAAGGACTCCGTTTTCCCTTTCCCGGCGGCCATTTATTTATTTATTTTTTCTGTTTCGAAACGTGCCGAAATAGAAAAAAATATGCCATTAGCACCCCGATCCAACGGGCCGGGGTGCTAATGGCAATAAGACCCTCTGCGGCGGGCCAATACCGCCGCAGGTAATGCCCGGGGGCTTCGTTAAGGCCCTCGCTACGCACTGGCCTATAACTACGGCCCTGGGCATTACATGGGGCGGTATTGGCCCGCCGCCGAGGGTCTTATTGCCACAGTAGTAGTTTCAGGTTGGGAAGGAGGAGTCAATAGGCCCATGGCATCTGGGAACAAGGGTATAGGGAGGTCTTTCATGGGGCGGGAGTCCTTATCCCCATGAGGGGACTCTCCCACTATGAGGTTGTCCTGCTTTTTACCACCATTAGGGGGACTATTGGGTAGCAGCCTCACATCCTCAGCCTCATAGGGAAGGGCTCCCCTGTGGGGAGAAGTCACTTGATCCTGTGAATCATCACAGCACCCACTGGAGCAAAGAAAGTCTGAAAAAGAAAACAGCCTGGTGGAAGACCTTTAAAATGCATTGGTAGTCGAAGGCCCACCTTAAATGGGCATTTAACTAATAACACATTGTAAATTCTGAAGGATAGCTTTATCAGAAACACATGGAGCTGCCACCAACCGACCTCTCAAAATGCTTTGAGTGAAAGAAAATCACCCAGGGACAACCTGGGGCTCCAAAAGCACCTTGCCTTGAGCACCCCTGCTCTAGAAGCCATATGTCTTTCTACGGACAGTGCACCAAATCCGTGTTGCAGCTGCAGTGGAAACTTCAGTAAAGATTCTGTAGAAATACATCTGACAAGCCAAAATGTCTAAAAACCAAGTGAGCCAGCTAAAGGTTTAGGGGACACCGAGTGAGCAAAAGGAAGCATAAAAATGAGATTCGAAGGCAACAGCATACCTGTACCTGCATTTTCTGCCAAATGTGGGGTTGGACCACACCATAAACCAACTCCTCCCTTCCCACCATTGAGCATGCTAGTGGAATGTTCTTTAGATTCCCTTGATGTCAAACAGGCACAGGTTTTCTAGACCGCACTAAAGATTTCATGCCAACGGACTGCCAATCAGTGGCGGCTGCTTACATTGGGCGGGGGGCGCCGCCCCCCCACCACAGAGAGAAGAAGAAGAGAAGAGAGTCTCTCTTTCTCTTCTTAAAGTTAACTTACACATTTAAAACCTGTGCAAAGTGGCAGATTAATTATTTATTTATTAATCTGCCGCTCTGCAGCCTTGCAGCCTGGGCTGCTGGACGGGCCCACCAGGCCTGCTACTGCGGCGGGGCGCGTCCCGATTTAGTAGCTTTTCGGCAATGTAGAGTGCGTGGAGCTTGTAGCTCCACGCACTCTACGTAACCATTCGCCCATTCAAGAAGCTGGCGGGGCGCTGGAGGGGTGGCCCTGCACTCTTGGCATTCTACGCAAACAGCGTAGAGTGTCCTCTCCTCCTTGTGGGCTATGGAGCACGCATAGCAACAACAGATTATGGATGGATTCTCATTGGCTGTTTGCCAGCCAATGACAATCCGTTTGGTGTGTGGTGGGTGGAGTCGGGTCATGGGCACACGGTGCCTCGCCTTCCGTTCTAGTTGTTTCTCTCCAAGCCCTGTTGCTGGTCGATGTGGACTTCTTCCAGCCAGGGACTAGGCCCATCCACAGACGAGACTGGTCACCGGACATGCTGTCTCTGCTCGCCTGCTGCCTGCCCTCCCCCTGACGGAGTCCAGTCCAGATTGATTCGCAAAGGTAAGTTAATTTAATAGTAACTGCGAGAATCCTGCCTGCCTGAATATGCGCTGCGGCCCGCACAATGCTGGTCGTGTACTTGTGTGGGCCGCAGAGTTGCAACTTGCAGTGTATGCTTAAACTTGTAAGCTTGTAGGTTCAGGCCTACAAGCTTATACAAGGGAGAAGCATACACTGCAAGTCTGCAATGGGGGTCCGGTGGTGGTGTATTATCTCGCCCACCCGCTTTGCTTGATTGAGCCACTTCGCCCCTAGTCTCTACTAGCCCTCCCACCTCGCAGCAGATAAGCCTCGCTGCCAGCCCCACTGCCCCCACTACTCTGCACCGGTCCGGTGGTCCCTGGCCCGCAGTCCTCTCCTCGTGGTGCCTGGAACTGGCTTGAGTGCTTGTTTACTGCGTTACCGTAACAAAGTAAACGAGTGCTCACCGGGCCAGTTCCAGGCCGTTACCCCCAAAATCTGCATAGTCGACAACGACGACTGACTCCCTGGCCCGCAGTCCTCTCCCGAGTCGTGGCACCTGGAACTGGCTTGGTGAGTGCTCGAATAGCGCCGATTCCACCAGGAAGCAGAACCTCAAAATATCAAATGCATCACTTTGCAAATAGTGCCAAGTGCATGAACGACCCGAGCACAGAACTGCAATCAATTCAATTGGTTCAAATGTATGAAATATTTCTACCTGTGAATGCAGCACATACTATTGGCTGGTCCTGTCATGTATCATTGATTTTGAGGGTTTATGGCCGAAAATTCTGGTACATAATATGATTTTTTTAAAACTTTCTTGCATGGCCGATTAATTCTCGTTGTGCCTTGGACTGCAGTGCTGCGCAATGTACTGTTAGCGCCTAAACATAAAATGCAGCATCTCCGCCAGTGAGCCAGCTGGGCTGGCAAATGTATTATTAATACATTAATGGACTCCTTTTCTGGGGTGGCACTGCACCCGTGGCTACTCAGGTATGCACTTTGCTTATGCTGGCCTGAGCTTCAGTCTCCTTGGGTACTTGTGTGCGCCTGTGCAGGGGTGGCAGTGGCACCGACCTGTGGCTGGTCATTTTATTGCTCAGGGACCATTGTATGCATTTTGCTTATGTTGGGCCCCCGGCGGTGCCCCACGGGTGTGCTTAACTATGGCAGTGGGCTCTGTGGTGCTGCTGGAGCACAATGGCAATGCTGGTCACTTGGCTTGAGGATAGTGATGCTGCTAGATTGCTGTGCAGTGTATTTCATGGGGCTGATGGCAGTTCTGGATGCTGGTTGGTGCTTGGTTGCAGTAGTGTGCACTTCTAGGGGTTGCTGGTAGTGCTATTTGCTGCTGCCATTTGATGGTAGTGCTAGACGCTGTTTTCAGTTTTAGTGCTGTGCTCTTTTTAGCTGCTGAATAATATTGCACTTCTTTTCACTGCACTGCATTACGAGCAGGCACTGTGCACCTAGTGTTACCCACCAGCAGCCCCCATTACCACAAGGCAATTTACACCATCGGGATTGCTTTGACAAGGTTATTCGGCACGCTGCACCTATGCCAGAATAATTGCATACATGCGTGACACACCTTCCCTCCTCCACCGGAGGCCTTCCTAGCTCGGCTCGGCTGGGAGAGCTTCTTGACTCTTTCCTTATTGCCACATAAGGCACATCATGACAAACATATATGTTTCCATCATTACTGGGTATATAATGAATTTCGTTATGCATACACCATAGTACCAGCTATTCTCAATACAAGCTGCTGTAAAATACACCGTCACACTTGCACACGTACCAGTAATGTACCACCATTAGTATGGAAAACCTAATGCTTTTTGTCATATTTCGGTGGGTTTTTTGGACAGTAAATTGGCATTTTTCAAAAAATTTTGCGGGGGGACAAACCCCCCTGCACCCCTTCTAGGTGTGGTGGGCTGGCGCGCTGCGCGCGCGAGCTCACATATTGCCCCGGGGAAATGTACGCCCCCCCAGGTTTCAAACTCACCAGCCGCCACTGCTGCCAATTCATGGCCATTGTACCAGCGAATGATGGCCATACATTTTTCAAACAAGAACTTGCGTGTTGGATCATATTATGCATCGGTTAGCACCCAACAGTGGCATCGAGGCCTGCTGTAGGACTTGGAAATGCCCATTTTACCAACAGAGGTGCTCCAACCACATCCTTTATACAGGAACATAGAGGGACATGACCGTATATGCATGGTATGCACTGCTTGTTATTCTTTTCAAGCTTGTGAATCTAGGAAAGATTAAATGCAGGAGAATAATCGGTTACATTCACTTCGTTCACCAGAGTTGGTATCTTTCATAGGTTCACATAGAATCGGTTCACCTCCTCTTTGAAGCTGAGTGGCTATAGGGATCTTAGAACTATGTGGTTTGAAGCCACACTCCTTTTTCTAAATAAGAAAACTGTGTTGGTGGCATGTGTTTATTAACCAATCTGCATCGGTGAAAATCATAATTACAATGCTGCCTGCTACATTTTTTTTTATGTGCACCTAATATGACAGAACACTTTTTTTTGTATTATTTTGTTTTAAGTAATATAGTTAATGATCTTTAAACAAAACGGTGTCTCTATTAGTGTGCACGTTTTTAATAAAATTAGTACTTTTCATACAACATCTTTTGGCCTCACTCTAGCTGTTTATAAAATGCTGCAAATTTATATGAGGAGACTATCCAATCTCTTTACCAGGTTTGCTAAAATATTTAAGCTTTGCTTACCTAGGACACTCATTTTGCTCTGCAGCAACAGCCTTTCCTGCTTCACTTTAAAGTCATGAATCAAATGCATCACATTTCAGATGACAAGTATTTCTTCTTGGTCCGATCTTAATGATATACAAGTTGTTGTGACCATTATGTGAACCAAGATTCCTGAGCCTCCCAGCAGGGAATTATTCAAGCATGTAAAGGTTTTAACAATATCAACCTTTGATAACTACAGTAACAGCGACATAACTAATTCATCAGTCTCACTCAGATTGCTCTGCCGCCGGCTTGTCTCTTCACATTCCTTTCATTGTCCTGTTGTGCTGTGCACATTCTCTAGCTCTAGACCACTACTGATTTTGGCTGCTCTCTTCAGGTTTTAGGCCTTGGGGGTGTGGTTGAGCTTCAAATCTCCACACTACCACTCTCTGAACTGTGTGACTGGGAGCACCAATTGTCCATTTACATTCCTTCTCAGCAAGTGTGGCAGGGTTACCTCCTTTTGTTTCTTCAAGCAGGCTTCAACACCATTGCACATACTGTCCCTCTCTGCTCTATTGGGTGGGGGCTTGTTAACCCTCTTGTACTAATCTTCTGAGTCCGCAACGGCCTCTGGCCTGTCCCCCAGTGACCAGGTTGCAGGTTTCCTTACCTCTCAACTACTCTGCGGGCTGAGATCTCCATAGTTCAACACCCCAAGGGGCTGCTGCCACTCACCTTGAGGTATCTGCCTCTGAAAGACTCTCCCCTTTTCTTCCAGGTTAGTGTCCGAGTTGTCAGCTGAGAGGAAGCACGGGAGTCTACATTGTGTCCTTATCCTTGCTCATGACAGTAATTGTTTTAGATGACCATAAGCGCTTAAAGTCACCAATACCACCAAAAACGGCTATCGAAAGAGCACGGGAAGCATTTCTGGATTTGTAAGTAGCACAATTCAAAGATGACTCAAAGATTCATAAAATTCATGACTCCGATTCATCAAACCTATCTTCAGCAGACCAACACGCTCCTCCAACAGCCATTGCTTCGCCATTCTGATATTCAAACACAGTAGATCAGGACGCTCCAGCTTCCCAGTCAATGCTTCCTTACTCTGGAACACACTGCCGTTCTCTGAGCTTGGAACAATCTTACTGGCCCTTCAGAAGACAATTAAAACTTGGCTTTTCAACTAACTTAAGCCACGCCTAGACGCCTTCGGGTCTAGTGCGCTTTACTAATGTAAAATAGATAAATACATTCACCACAACACATCAAACACAAAGAAACCTTTACCATGATGTAGTTGGTCAAGGAAAGCCCATTTTACCCAATCTATTACTTCTTTTACATATTTTATAGTTTGATTGGAAAATACCTTTAAATCATAAGTTTTTGAGTAAGTCTGTTGGAAGAGCTCATTAATGCCAACTGGCACAACTCAGCTATGTTTCCATAAGTAACTTTGTGCAGTGCACAATGAGCTATTTAATAAACCAGCCAGGCGGAGTAGCTGCAGAGTAGCAGTCTCTGCAGTACCCTCAACGTGTTCCTGGCTCCGGTGTGCTTTTGGAGTCTTTCTACACTGTTTTCTACAGAGAGGGCAGGACTTTTCATCAAAACCCCTCTCATCCCGCGGAGCGGCCGCCGAGTAGCTGCAGAGTAGCAGTCTCTGCAGTCTATGGCAGCAAGGGCGGCAAAAGGAAAAAGTGGAAAGGATATTGTTCTCCCCGCCCCCATCATACCGACTCTGCTGCTTGACCCAGCCCAGCCCAAGGCCCGCTGCCTACGGAGCTCGAAAAAAAAGCATGGCCCCCCTGACGATTCATCCCTCTTCCCCTGGCCGGGAGGTGGGGCCTTCCGCGGTGAGGCAGGTGCCCCGCTCTACTATTCAACTTGGACCGTTCCCGGCGGAGCGCCCGGAGAATTCTCATGGTATTTGCCAGCTTCCTACGACTCAGCTCGCCCCTCCTGCCGGCAGCCTCTCGCCATCTGAAGCGGGTTCAGCGTCGCCCCTCGGAGGAGAGGATATGCCGTCCGTCCAAGGTAAAGAGGCGCTTGCGGGTGGGGAGGGGAGCGAAGGGGCACTCGCAACGCCTGTATTGTATGATCTTCTGCCATCTGTCCGAGTGGCCTTTGAGACAGTGTCTTCACCCCTTCCGCCTGCCCCTCCTCCTTCCTCTAGTGAGGGGCGGCAAGATCTGGGTACGGAGGGGGCATCCATGTCCCTGTTTAACACAGGAAACAGCGCTTTGGGACCGACCAACATCATAACGGTCCCCATTCTGCACCACCCTCTTCCTGAGCTGCTAGAGGAGACGGCAGGAGGGGTCCTGTCCCCGCATGGAGTGGCGGAGGTGGAGGAGCTGCAGGCAGCAGCTGACGGGTGGGTGTTAACCGAGCCTGCCTCGCCTGCCGTCATGCCGGAAGATCAGCTGACGAGCCGGAATGCCAAAATTCCACACGTTTCAGTGACCTCTTTCCATCTTTCCATCAAAAGAAAAAGGGGGTTCTGGCGCGCAGAAAATGATGCGGCCACCTTCGACAAAACCCCGGTCTCAAAGCATAGCCGACCATGCGTCAAAGACTTCCAAAACCGTCTGAAAGGCCTCAGAAATTGTCCCCAAAAGGGGACACGACATTGCTGGCCCCTAACAACAAATTCTTTGCAAACTTGTTAAAAAAGAAACCAACTCCCCCTGAAGAACTTTCGGACGCGGAGATTCTGAGAGTTGTCCTGGATCAAACCTCTTTGGCAAAGAACACCGAGGCGGCCCTTGGTGCGGGCCTTGACTTTGTGACGGCTCCTGCACGAGACCTGTTCACTAGCCAGAGTCAGATGGCACTTCGGCTCCCCGTGACCTGATGCCTCGCCCCTGGCAAACACTCCCCGCCACCACCACCCGGAACAAGGAGGTGGACACCATTTCACCGACCCTGAGGCGCCTCGTGGTGCTCCCGAAGGTCTCCCAAAACCCAGGCCCACAAACCGGGGGGTTGGCCCCCCCTCCTCATGCATCTACGGCAACGCCGTCTTCCTCTGCCCTGGCATGGCGGAAGCTGGACTCTTTGGTGGACGTTCTAGATGGATTGAGCGACTGGGAGCGCCACCTGACAGAATCGCTCTCGCCAACACGGGGGCCTCTTATGAAAGAACCTGGACCCGCTGATTCCAAACTGGCCCCCGCACCCTTAGGGGTGACTGTGGGGGCTCAGCGGGGTGAACCTGTGGACCCTCCCCAAACCCCAGCAGTTCTAGCTCCGGAAACCAGGGGAACCCAAGGGTCGGGTGGGGGTTCCGCCGTATTGACTCCCGTCGGCCCCGCCGCCCCAGGAGTTACAGCACGGACCCAGAGCTTTGGCTCCCAAACTCCATCTAGCCCCACGAGAACCTGTCGTTTCAGTGAGTTACCAGGAAACCTACCCAAAAATTCCCAGGTGAAGAAGACAGACTTAAGGCTAATCATGTCCATGGTAACCCTGGCTCTTGCTCCTTTCTGCAAATTGTACGAGTCTATAAATGACTTGTTAAAAGATCACACCTCCATTACAGCAATGATGAACAGCCGCCTGATCTTCTTGGAAGGATACATAAAGGCACTAAACAACAAAATGGAAAAAGGTCTAGTAGACGAGGAGCCTGGGCAAGCACAGGTCCTCGCATTGAACAACAGAAGCATGCCCTCTACTGTACCAACACAAGTCCCAGTTGTTGACTCCAGTTCTCAGACCCCTCACTGGGCCAGGGTTCTCAGGCCGGGGCAAGTGCGGGAGTAAAGCCAAGACAGCAGTCGTAAACACAAACAGCACTATCAACCACAAATTTATTATCATCCCACCGGACTGTGACCTGATCTCAGACCGCAAAGAAAAGGAAAAGGTATCTGCAAACAAAGGATTTGCCATCTTTGATAAACCAGAAAACAAATGACAATCGAACCCTGTCACAATCTAGCCTCACTAGAGAAGTTCTTCCTACAAAGGAAGGGGGGCCCCCGCATTTGGACGGAGAAACCCCTGCACGTCGAACCACCGGAAACAATTGCCCGGCAGGAAAACCCAAACCAGGAGGTAGGGAGAAAGGCCCCGGGCAGCGCTCTAGCAACCAAGGCGGGCGAACCAGAGGTGGAGGTGGATTTACTCAACCTCAGTGTTTACCTGCTATTGGACGACCAAGAGGACAGCAGCCATCACGCTTAACAAGAACAAATAGCAATGCGCAAAGCGCCCCATCAGTACCGCTTTCCACCAGACTAATCACTGGGAAAGAAGAGCTGTCGCTGGGGTTGTGGCACACCCGAGGCTTCCTGCACTTGACCAAGAAAGGGGATCTAAATCTCGGGCGCTTTGACATTATCTGCCTCCAAGAGTCCTGGATGACAGAATGCCCCTCAATGGACGGATATGAAATAGCGTGCGCCCCAGCGACTAAAGGGATCTTCGGTCGTCCATCCTCTGGCCTTATAACAGCTATCCTTTGCGGTTGTGGATTACATTTGAAGCAAATACTGAGATCCACTACACATCTTATCGCAACGGAATTATGTTAGAAATTCCCTTCGGAAGAAAAGAGCTCATCTACACAGCGTTTTTTAATCGTCATCAACGTCTATTGGAACCCTACAGCGATGAGCGATACCGCTTTCATAATTCTGATCGAACAGTCTATCGATGAAGCTCTTGTGAATCGCCCAGAGGCCCTGCTGATTCTTTGCGGTGACCTGAATGCTACCTGGCCCCCGCAAGAAGCAGCCCCTCATCTTGTACATCGCCTAGGAAAGGACGGGGAGCAAAGAGGCTGTCCTTGATGTCCTCCAGAGACTTACTTTGTGCCGGGGATCTATTTCCGAGAGCAAATCGACCACCAACCTGGGAGAGGGGAAATTCCTATGCGGACATCGACCACATTTCTGTAAGCAGACACCTGGCATCTCTAGCCACCTTGTTCGAAGTCCTTAAGTCCACGGCTAGTCATCACAACTTGTTGGCCCTGAAGTGGAAGACTTGTCCAACGGCCAAGCTACACATGCTCGCACAAGTAGAGACCAATACTCAAAAAAACCGCCTTAAACTATCGGTGGCTTCCATCCTGAAGATAACTCATCATTACCAAAAAGAAGAAAACGAACACGGCCAAAAGCAAGACTTACTATTACCAGACTACCAACCTCTTCCGGTACCATATATATCGTCACACAGCAACCCCAGACGCAACAACAAACCTTTCACTCATGAGTACAACAGAGAACTGGTCGAGAAAAGGCATCTAGTGAGGCAAGCGAAAAGACAATTGTGCGCACATCCAACGCCAGATAACCAAGTCAGCTTCAATAAGGCGCACCTAACCTATAAATCTTAGATAAGACAACATCGCACACACCTGTACCAAAAGAATGCAGAAGCCATGTTGAAGGTGGTCAGTGGTCACCACCCGCGAGAATTTTGGTCTCTTTTTTAAGATCTACATCCGCTCCCGCTGAGGAATTACCATCAAACCCAATCGGTGAGGAAGGCTGGATGAATTTCTGCCAAACCCTGTCCAGACACCCTCAGCAACAAATCTCCCGGAGCCCAGCACCCAACAGGAGCCCTGGGTAGACCTGAGTGACGAAGCAGAGATAACCAAAGTTCTCCAAAGACTCAAACCATCGCGAGCCCCTGGTCCGGACGGAATAACCAACTTCAATCTCAAACAAAACCCAAAAGAATGGTCTACCCTGATAAGTGCTATTTTCAAACGATGCAAAGATTCCAGGCAAATTCCGTCCTCATGGACCACATCAATTGTGGTGCCCATATTTAAAAAGGGCGTAAAGAAGAGCCGAAGAACTACCACCCCATAGCACTGTTGGATACCATCGGTAAAGTCTTTGGAGCGCTACTTCTACAACACTTTCAGCGATGGGCAATGCAGGCTTCGTGTGCTGACCCATTTCAAACAGGGTTTACAAAAAACAACGGCACGGCAACAAACATCATGTACCTAAGCGCTTTAAAGAGCAAAGTCCTCGGAGGAGGACTTTGGCGTTTGTCGATTTGGCACAAGCCTTTGATCAGGTGAACAGAGCAATGCTGTGGGAAAAACTGAGGCATTGGAACTGTCCAACAGAAATTGTCCAACCTATTCGAGCACTCCACCAATATACTAAATTGCGTGTGAGGCTGAACCAAGTTAGCTTATTATCGGCCGAAATCCCGGTGGGAAGAGGAGTGAAGCAGGGCTGCCCATTAGCCCTGGCCCTTTTTATGGCATACCTTGGCGACTTCAAGGATTCTGAATCAACTATCCACTCTGTAGTATCCTATGTCATTGTCTCCTAGCTACGGCGTCCCTGTCTGCACGCGAGTTAGGAATGTTAGTGTTTGAAGTCAGGTTCGGTACGAGGGAGGTGGAGACGGGTTGAGGGAGAGAGCGGAGATTGTGAGCGGCAGTGCAGGGCGCCGGAGACTCTCAAAGTAAATAAACACATTTACTTTTCACGTTATCTCCGAGGCATACCTCATTTTGGCGATGAGGATTGCCGGCGTCCTGAGAACCCACGAAGCCACAGGGGATCTCAAACCGAGAGTGGCTGCTCCGAGCCCTCGCAAAGCGTTTTGTGGCTTGTGCTGGGGAAGAGTTGTGTTGTCCTACCGGAGCCCTACCTAATCCAAGTAGAGAGCGGATGCTCCAAATAAACGCGTGGGATCGTGTTAGTTCGTGCTGTTTTTTTTTTTTTTGTTTCTTGCTTGTGTCTTCACTGCTGCAGCAGCTGTATCGGTTTTGATTGGCTGCTGAGCCAATCAAACCACCAATGAGCATCTCGCACGGAATGTATTGAGGAAAGGGACCCTCCTCACTAACATAGATCACATGATCTGTATTTATTGGAACCAGCCAAATGAGGAGTAGATAGGAATCTCCTCATCCTCCTCGCAGTACTTTTTGAACACAGAATTTCTTGCAAGTGATTTGGAGAGTTGAATCACTTCAAAGCAATTTTAACCCCACAACTGGATTTGACCTCATCTCTTACAGACACAATTTTCCAGAAACATGCAAGGCATCCGTATACAACCCCCAGCTAGTTTTCTCCCAACTGCAGGTCAACCTGTTGTAAATTGGTTGGAATGGAAGGAATTCTGGTTGAACTATGTTCAGACCATTGACCAGGAAGGCTTAACTCCGCTTAAAAAGAAATCACTGCTGCTCCACGCCTTGGGATTGGAAGGACAGATGAAATATAGGGAGTTACCAGAATTGCCTATGGATGAAGCTGGGGATACTGATGAACATGAAAAAGCTATAAGACAACTAGACAAATATTATACACCTGAGACTAAAGTAGCTATAAACAGGTATAACTTCTACACCAGAACTCAAAAGGAACATGAGTCTATTGAAGATTATGTATCAGCCTTGAGGGCGTTGTCACGCACATATAGTTTTGGGAATGGCATCACATTGGATGAACTCATAAGGGATCAAATCATCATACATGCGAAAGATAGTTTGGTGCAGGACTGACTTTGGATGGTGGGAAACCCATCCTTGCCAGAAACTATGGCCATTGCCAAACGTATAGAACACAGTCATCTGTGCTCCAAGGAAATGAAAAATAGGAAACAAGAGGCTGTTCTAAACATGCAGCAAACGAATAACAAACCTACGTTGGATTCAGGAGAACAAGGCATGGTCAACACTCTTAGGACAAGAGAACGTGCAGAAAACTATGCAACCAAGAGTTGCAGGTCCAGGGGATTTGAGTACAAAGGACATCTGGTCAAGGGCAAGAATTGGGCGAAAACCGAACCCAGACCGAATGCCCCACAACTTAAAGAAGCTGACAGATGTTACAATTGTGGAAGAACGGGACACTTTGCCTATGCCAAGCATTGTCCTCCAGTAGGACAGAAGTGTGGTAATTGTGGAGTTAAGGGACATTTTGCAGTCACGTGCAGATGGAAGAAGAGAATTTCGGTCATACAGGAGGAAGACGAAGAATCGGATGAAGATAGAGTGTTTACCACCCGCGTGCCTCCTCAGGGTGAATTCAAATGCCCAAGCTGTGTCATCATAATTGACAATTGGAGGCTTAAAGTGAAAGTTGACAGTTGTTCTCCATGGACGATTATCACGAAGAAAACCTGGAAAAACTTACTAGCATTGGGTCTTAAGAGCAAATTCAATGAATCTGATATAAAAAACCCTGGTGGATTTGAGGGGTCAAAGATCAAGATAATCGGCTGGTTTTCAGCCATCATTGAATTTAAAGACAGGAAGGCAGAAGTGAAGATATATGTTGGAGTCAACATTATTGGATGGAGGGATCAGGCGGGTCTCCGTATCAGATTAGACCCTTGTGACAATGAACAAATCTTAATCGTCAATACAAGTTGCAAGCAGAGAGAATAGAGAGTATAAATGGCACACAGCAGAAGTAATTGGGCCTGGAGAGTATAAATGGCACACAGCAGAAGAAATTGGGACTACTGAAAGACTATTCACATAGGATTCGCCTAAAGGATGGAGCGGTACCTGTCAGACATGTGAAGTCTAGACCTATACCATTTGCCATAGCAGACAAAGTAGAACAAGAATTGGCAAAGTTGGAAGCAGAGGGAGTCATTGAAAAGATCGAATCGTCGGAGTGGGCAAGCCCCATTGTAGTTGTGATGAAAAAAAATGGAAATCTTAGAATTTGTGTAGACCTCAGAGATGTGAATAAGAACGTCATAGTTGACATTTTTCCCCTCCCCATAATTTCAGAAATGCTAAATCGTATGGGTGGTGCAAATGTGTTCTCTACTCTCTAGTGCGTACCATCAAATATCTCTGACGGAAGACTGCAGAGACATCACAGCTTTTGTTACTCCACATGGGCTGTATAGGTACAAGCGCATGCCGTTTGGACTAGCGTCAGCGGCAGCGGTGTTTCAAAGGGTCATGGAGCATGTGCTGAAGGGAATATTTGTTTACCAAGATGACATTATTGTGTTTGGCAAAGGCCGAGAGGAACATGACATGAGATTGAAAGATGTTTTGTTGAAATTGGAGAGCGTGGGTTTGAAAATTGAGAAGAATAAATGCAAGATTGGCATGGATGAAGTTGAGTATTTGGGGCACACAGTCAATAGCAAAGGGTATAAACCGAAGAGTGATGCTATGAAAGCGATCAGGGAATCTCCTAATCCTAGTAATAAAGATGAGCTTAGGTCATTTCTAGGACTTTGTGAATATTATAACAAATTTGTTGAGAATTTTGCAAATGTTACAGAACCATTAAGGAAATTGTTAAAAAAAGATGTCAAATTTGTATGGAGTAATGAGTGTGATGAGACAAATTTGTAATTCAAAAGAATTGGGTGGTTATGTTTTTGGCAGGTTGACCAAAGTTACGGTAGATGCTAGTGGTCATGGGCTAGGAGCAGTGTTGTCCCAAATTGATGAAAGTGGCAAAGAAAAAACAATCTGTTATGCCTCCAGAGCAATTTCAGACACAGAAAGCAGGTACTCTGTTATTGAAAAAGAACTATTGGCGTGCTCATGGGCTGTGAACTATTTTAGAAAGTATCTGTGGGGTTGGAAGTTTATCATACAAACCGATCACAAGCCACTCATTGAAGTGCTATCTGTGAAGGGTATGTGTAAAGCATCACCTAGGTTGAGCATTAAATTACAGGATTATCATTTTGTGACAAGGTATGTACCAGGTAAAAGAAATGTTGTTGCAGACTATTTATCACGGCTACCATTAGGGAATGCGGATTTTGAGCCAGAAGGCAATGAGGATATAGTGGCGGTTGTTCTAGAGGTAACCTCTAAGGAAAAGTGGTTGGATGAGTTTTCCAAAGACATAACATTGCAGAAGATTGCAGATTTCACAATGCTAGGTTGGCCAGAAAAGAGATTGGTTGATGGAGAGTCTATGAAATGTTGGGAAGTGAAGGATGAGTTATCTATGGAGGAAGGATTTTTGAAGAGGGGGAGTAAGTTGATATCTCCGAAGGTTCTGTATGAGGAGCTCATAGAGAAAGCACATCAAGGTCATCCTGGCATAACGGGGACTAAAACTAATGTACGTTCTGCATACTGGCGGCCAGGTATGGATCTTTTAATTGAGAGATTTGTCAGAAACTGCTGGCCTTGCCAGAACAGTGATAAAAGTTGTAGGAGCTTCAAGTCAGAACCTGTTGTCATAGATAAAGGGGAGGCTCCGTGGATGAAGTTAGGCATCGACATTGCGGGACCTTATGCAAGATTTATAGGGGAAAAAGGTTTTTAATTGTTATGATTGATTATTATTCAAGTTGGTTGGAATTGAAAGCTGTCAAAAAAGTTGATTCTGGAGAAATTATCAAATTTCTTAAAGACATTTTCAGGAGAGAAGGTTTTCCCAAAACCATTATTAGTGACAATGGGGTTCAGTTCAAAAGCAAGGAAATTAAAGAGTTTGCCACAACATCTGGAATTGTTTGGAAGTTGTCTGCGTTGTACCATCCCCACACCAATGGGTTAGTTGAGAGATGTAACA
This sequence comes from Ambystoma mexicanum, assembly GCF_040938575.1. NCBI lineage: Eukaryota > Metazoa > Chordata > Amphibia > Caudata > Ambystomatidae > Ambystoma > Ambystoma mexicanum. Next base: position 572,433,304 of record NC_090926.1, on the reverse strand, counting down.
GGATGGTTGTGGAGACAGTGGAATTGGCTTTAAGAAACAACATGCCTGTGAATGAAGCACTTATGGAGAAATTATGGAGTTTAAGAATGTCAGTTAAAAGGGGTTTGAATATGTCTCCTTTTGAATTGATGAGGGGCAGGGCTCCCAACACATTGCTCACTCCAGAGTGGATAAATTGCAAAAGAGTGTCAGAGTCCAGGGAATTGAGAAATAGTAAATGCCATGGAGTTAGTAATAGGATGTCATTGGGATGTAAACGCAGGATTGAAATTTCACCAGGTGATATGGTAAGGATAAAATTAGGTCACAGTGTGAGGAAAGGTGATTCTAAATACAGTAAACCGGTTAAAGTGCTGCAAGTGCTTGGTAAGGCAATAAGGGTGAGTGGTGGTTCAGTATGGAACATTGACAGAGTAAGCAAATGAAATTGGAAACTGGATTATGGTAATAGGAATCAACCCAGACAAGATCGTGTTCTTGATGATTTGATGTATAGTGAAGACAATTTGAATTTGGAGACTGATGTTGTTTCTGATGCTGTCTCTCAAAATATGGAGGAGTTACATGTGAGAGACAATTGTGATGTTTTGGCTGGTAGCCAGGCTCCAGGAAGTAATCAGTCTGAGGAAGATGGTGTGAGTCAGAGAATAAACTCTTGTATGAATGATGAAAACAGGAATGTTGGTATTAGGCATAACAGTGAGCTAGTATGTGAGATAGTGCGTAACCCTAGAATAAAGAGGTTACCGTTCTGGACAAAAGATTTTGTTATGGGGAAGTAAAGATTATGTCATGAGAATGCAGCATAGACACACTAATTGTGTTTTATTTTGTGAAGCAATTGTTTGTAATGCATTTGTCAGTATATAGACATGTTATTCAGATATGCTTTAGTGAATTGATATTTGGTTGTTTAGCACTACTTTGTTTGTTGTTTCGTCGTATTTCTTAAAATGTTCTTCTTAGTTTAATTTGTTTCTGTATAATTAATATTATTAAGTGGAAAAAGGGGGAGATGATGTAGTATCCTATGTCATTGTCTCCCAGGTACGGCGTCCCTGCCTGCACGCGAGTTAGGAATGTTAGTGTTTGAAGTCAGGTTCGTTACGAGGGAGGTGGAGACGGGTTGAGGGAGAGAGCAGAGATTGTGAGCGGCACTGCAGGGCGCCGGAGACTCTCAAAGGAAATAAACACATTTACTTTTCACGTTGTCTCCGAGGCATACCTCACACTCCTTCCCCCCGACCATGGCCTAACAGAAAACAACAAGGCTGTTATACGCAGATGACCTAATTTTAATGGACATGACCCCGATTGGTCTTCAGCGCCAGTTGGATAATTTGGCCGCTTAAATTTGCACGGTATTAGGCCTACCTAAATCAACATCTATGCTATTAATTAGAAGAGAACTCAGTCTTCTTTCTTTGGAAGGGGCTACGGAGATAAAAAGCATGATGTTGTATAGGAAAACACTCCTTCCGGATTGTCCGCACCTACTAGCCATAATACGAGCAGAAACCCTGGGTACATGCTGCAGCGTGTTAAATTCCTGGGAAGCAGGTTGCAAACTGAAACAGTTGGAAATGCACTCTTCGGAGGCCGATCTCATCCGACACCCAAAATAAATAAAAAGGAAAATGGGTGAGCTTGACTAGATCAAAACTTTGGACACTGCAGCGAAGGCAAAATCTGTAAATCATCTACCGCCATACCAAAACAAGCTAAATTCAATCCCAAACTACTTGAGTAAGTTCCCAAGCAAACCGGTTAGAAATCTGTTCTTGAGAGCACGCTTAAATCTCCTCGAAACAAAGGAGATTCTGAAACTTAGAGGGCTAAGTAACTCAGACACATGTCGTTTCTGTAAAAACAGAGTAGAGTTCGAAATCATACGCCACTTGCTACTAAACTGTCCAGGAACCAAGGAAATAGGCGAGAAGTTTCTGTTACCGCACCTTTCAGCATCATACACTAAGGAAGAGGAACTGTGGTGGGGACGCTTAATGAGCGGAGAAAGGACTACCTGGACAATCGCTCACTCTTAAACACATTTTGTCTTTGTGAACATTCAAGTGTTTACCGCGACTACTGTGTCACAAACTTAAGCTGCTTTCTTCTTCAGTTATGCTGTTCCCCTTCAATGGACTGTCTTGTCTTTCGTTTTACAGTTTCTTCTTCTACTTTGCTTGTAAAAATCATTAATTTGATTAAATCAACTAAATAAATAAAAAATTATAAACCAGCCACCTAGAACGTTGGTGAAGAAGAGGAGGGTGTGCCCTCCACATGTGATGTTTCCTATTTAGATCAACCTGAAAAGGCAGATTTAATTATTCCTTCTATATGCTGCGCTGTGTCATATCCAGGTGTTGATTATATTGTATGTGGTGTTTCATATCTAGGTATAGCATTGGTAACATTTTGCATTGTACTCCTGGGTATCCTTTGGCTGGCATATTGAGTTGTTCCTTTTCATATACCATTGTGTTTCATAATTGGGTGCACTATTGAGAATACATTTCCAAATACTATGCTCTGCATACATTGTCTTACATCCATCTCTTGAAGGTCAAGCTTTGTTTGGTCTAAATTATACACTTTTGTTTTCACATATAGGCAGCACATAAATGCAGCAGGTTTGCCCTCTTGTGTTTCACATATAGGTGTATCTAAAACACCAAACATGCTACCACCGCTGCTTTACACTTTGCATCTAGACTTCCTTAGAGTAAAAACACGAAGCAGTGAATTATCTCACTCCATGCCCGCAGGCCTCCTCGTGTAAGAGATACTGCATGATAAAACTCTGTCAGCATCTTTAGGCTTTGCAGACCTAAGCATGCGTCACTGTGTAGTGACAATGGGGCACCCAAGAAAGAACAGCACAGTCCAAAGTGGAACTAACCTACATGTGCATCACCAATACTACATGCGCTGCCCAACCGCCCGTATGACTGGCTTGCATATACAACACTGAGCATCAATGAACCACATCTCCCTTCGGGAGAAAGAGTACAAGCCAGAACCAAAGCATGCTTTGTTTCATGTTATCTCTCCAACTGCTGACACAACTTGGGCCCTTCACTTAGCACACAAGAAGAAGCGACCGAGGAAAATGAATGCAGGAACCAGAACCCTCAGCCAACTTTAAAGCAACCAATTGAACAATTTTGGAACACCAACTTCTGAACATTAGCCCACTCATTACACAGATGCCGAAGACCACAAGATCTTTAGAACCCTCAACCTATACAGTTGTTTCATCACCACAGACCACCCAAATGCCACACTGTTGCTAGATTCATATGAAATAAACAACTCAGCCCATAACCTGCTGGACCTAGTTAACCACAAGAAAATATCAACCTCTGTGCAGCTTCCCACCCCCACAACCAATCTACGTTCTTTTAACTCGGACCCCAGTGTGCACACAGAACATGGAACCAAAACAGGGCATCCAGTGACACACACATCATTCAGGAGACATATGCCTGCTCCATCTCTGAATACAGACGGGAGAGTTTGAAATTCTTAGCAAAGGAGGAACTAGCATGCTCTCTTTGCATCGGAAACCTGGTTGTCAGACTACAAGGTACTAGCACACAAATCCATCTCCACCAGCTTCACTCGTCCACGTCAACCGGACCGACCAAAGAGGAACAAGGTATCGCTGTGGCACACAAGGAACACCTCCAAATCTTGATTTCCTACCAAACAGACTTCCTGGACTGTGAAGAACTCTTGCTCCACCTCATACTGTGCCACCACACCAATCTCTCCTCCCTACTAGACCACCATCATGTAACCAAACCTTCACAGAAAACTTTGCAGATGTAATTTCTAACCTAGTTATACAACACAAACATCTAACTGTCCTCAGAGACTTCATCATTTAGTTTGAAGAGCAAACTAAATCCGCACCCAAAAGCTTGAGCTCTTACATAGTATGCTTTCTCCTCAAACAAATGGTCAAAGGAGGGACGACACACACTTCAGGCCACAGCCTTGATGCAATCTTTTGTGCAGAAGGCCTAATTACCCCATTTCCCCCATTTGAGGTACAGAAGAGCAATCATCTAAAAATTCCTTTGACTATAAACGCTACAGTGCGTCATCTCCCTACTCACAAAGTACAAACATCCACCACCAGGAGGAGCTTGGGAACTCTGAACCTTGATGAACTCTGTAATCCTTATGGAAGGGATCAAGCTCAACCCATACAATCTGGAAGACTTAATACAGGACGGAATTGTAACTCACTAGAAAACTGGATAACCGAAAAACTAGACCACCCGCACCAAACTAAAGCACCTTACCCTCCCAGAAAAAAGATTATATTAAGAATGTTCACAACACACCTGAAAAAAAGAAATGGAATACTTGAAAATACATGGAAGCAGCAGGACAGCCATCAAGCTAATGCTGCATACCATAACAGATCCACCATGAACAAGCAGGATTCCTTAAGGCAAAGAAACAGTTCTACTCTGAACTAATCAATAATGCACCTCATCCAGAGAAAGAACGTTACCAAATCATGAATGAGATGATATTTCCTGCTTCCTGCAGCAAAGTACTTTTACCTACTCAAATACTGTGATGTGATATCGCCAACGATTTCAGAAGCAAAGTACTAAACATACAGCATGTCATCAATGCTGCAATGAGCAACAGAAGTGAAAGCCACAATCAAACCTAAGCAATGACATTAAGCCTCCAAACCGATTGATGAACAGTTTTAATCCAACATCCGTGGCTTGGGGATGCCCGCATATTAGAGGGTTCTGGAGGAAGAGGCAGGGAGAGTAATGCTACCCACACAATGGGAATTTGCACCTGAGGTATGGCTATTGGCCCTAATTGAAGGGGGTCCTGCACAGAGAGGAAGTTACTGGGTATGGCAGTGGGAGTGGCCAGGCATCTGGTGGCTAGGAAATGGGGAAAGAGAAGCCCTCCGACTTTTAATTCCTGGCTAGATTGCATGAAAATGTGTGAGCTGAGGGAATCCAAGTATGCCACGGTCATGCCAATCACAAGCCCGCCTGTTTGACTATTGGCCTCCGTTCCGGCGATATATGGCAGACATTGATGCTGAGTCTCCTCGCTCGGGAGTGAGGCAGGATGGACCCTCATGAACCAGAGGAGATGGTTGGCTACGGCCCATGGACTACCGGAACTGAGTAAACAGGGGATTACTGTTTTGTCTGGATACATTGACTTTTCTTGTATTTATGATGTGCACTGGGGACCAGAGTGTGTGTTACTGCGAGACGAGTTCTGTTGGGGGGGGGGGAGGGGACTGGGGGACAGTTAGGTCGTGTGTTGATTGAATATTAATAAAGAAAGTTTAAAAAATAATAATAAACCAACATCCGAACCAGACTTTTAAAAAAAATGGGAAACTTTGCAACAATGATGGCTCTCCAATTGACCCATGCCCCTATAACATCTAAAAATAAATGATTAAAAGAAAAACACCAGCTTTCTACTTATTAATGAACTGCTATCTTGAAATAGGAATTGTAATAAAACCTTCAAGACTGCCTATGTCAAACCTATTAAAAAAAAGAAAAAACACTGCCGGAGGCCCAGAAGTTTCCTTTCAACTTTGGTCCTATCTCAAACATACCATACTCAGTGAAATCTCTAGAGTGCTGCATGTATGTGCAAATTCTGGCGCATGTACCATCTAAAACCTTGCTAGACTTCTCACAAGTTGGATTTAGAGCTATGCGAGTCACCTAATCAACACTAGTTTTCGTTTGGCGCAATCTCAGAATTTCAGCAGACATCCCCAACTCTGCACCTGCACTTCTCTACATCTCAGCAGCCTGCCACACTGGTAACCGCAGTACACTAATAAATAGGCCTTAAGAAACCAGACTCAATGACACAACTCTGCTGCAGTGCATTGTGTTGTTCCTAACTGACAGAACAGTAATCACCTGCTTTTTAAGAAATTTCACCATAAACCAAAGTACAAAATCAATACACTTTTTGTACCTCGAACGTTATGTAAAAAATGATCAAATCTATACAAAACTCTGTCAAACCAACAGCTGGAAACACAATCTTACATGCTGACAGCAATCATCCAGAGCATATCATTAGAAATATCCCTTACGGAGCAATTCTCAGAATTAAACAAAACTGTACAGAATCAGATGAATATGAAAGAAATGTACAAGTGTCAATAGAAAAATTCCAAGATCGAGGAGACAAAGGTGGACATTTACACAACACATATATGAAAACAGTAAAAAGATCAAGAGAGTAACTTCTTACCAACAAAAAACCACAACTGGGCCATTCAACAATATTAGATTCATTACAACGTATTCATCCAATACCAAACAAATCAAATACATTCTAAATCAAAACTGGCACATCCTAAAAATGGATGCAGATATATCAGACTATCTGAATGATCAAGTAAACATCACTTTTCGAAAATCCAAAAGCCTCCAAGACATATTAAGCCATTCTCACTTCTCTACAAAACATCGGACAAGAGGATTATCCCAACTATGGGACTCTGATCGTCTCAGAGGCAATTACAAGTGTGGCAAATGCATAAGATGCCCCTACAGTGCAAATGGTAAAACCAAAATCCTTCTACCTAATGGCAAGCTACACCAAATCCAACATGTTATCAATTTCAACACTAAATGTGTGGTATATGCCATCGAATGCATCTGCAAAAAAATATACTTTTGGCAGTACCATTAGAAAATGAAAGACAAGAATTCAAGAACATTTAAGGGCTATAACCAAAGAAGATCTAAGATACCCTTTATGATGCCATCACCTAACTGAACACAAAGGAGCAACTAAAAGCAATATAAGATACTATGGAATAGAAAAAATAATCCTCCCAGAGGAGGAAGTATTGAGGAAATATTACGAGCGAGAGAAGCCTACTGGATCTGTACCCTGGACTCGTGCTATAGCAGACTTAACATAGAAGCAGAGATGATAAACCTTTTTATAAAGGACCTAAGAATTTCCTGAGCAAAGCTGATAAAACAGTTATTACCATTCCTTATCAAAGTATGAGACATTAAGAGGATATTTTGGAGTGCAAACTCAATTGTAAAGTGTCAGGAAAAAAACAAAAATGTTTTGATTATCCCTTTTAAACCTAGGACCGTAAGTCACATGGTACTTCTCTGGTTTCCAAATGCTAGTAAGACTATTAGCAATTGACCTTGAAAAAAGATTACTATAAAAAAAAGGGGGGAACAAACGAGGAAATTATGGGAACTCAATTTTCATATAAATATTTGTTTCAGATCGTGTAAACACGTGGTCACGTGACCATAAAATAGTACATTTGCGAATAAAGTTAAAAAATGAGAAATCTAATATTAAAAGTGGGGCAAGCCATATTGGTTAATACCATGTTTCTACCGATTTAAGATACAATTTCACACTCTAAAAACAAGAAAGTTACCAACTATCAGAGCAGCAACACATTTGAAAACAAGAAATAATCCTACTCCGAGATGGCAGCCCCTCTTTTGCGTGACTAGAATGTACATGTGATCGCGAGCCCGCCTCAAATGAGTAAAAACACAAATGAAGAAACAGATAATATGTAGGCTTATAATCCGGCATTTCTCTAGTGAATAGAAAACCTAGGGAACCTGAAGAATATTTTAATGGCAAAGTCAGAACTAACATATTGCAATTTATGCAATCACCCCAACTCAAGATGGCGGCCTCACAACCACGTGACAAAGATATACACGTGACCGTGAGCCCGTCCATAGAGTGAAATAACCTCGGACAAGCAGAGTGAATGCTGGTTATCACGCCAGACTTAACAAGCGCTTAGAAAAACATGGGAGGTTCACAGTAAGTTAAGCATTAGCAGAAAACAAAAAGCTAGAAGCAATGTATCTGTTCTGTAATCAGGAAATCTAAACAGAGAATATATAAGTATAATTATAAACAATTCTGACAGAAAAACTTGCCTTCCCTTAGGCACAAACAAACCGGAAGCAGACACCTATTATTAACCATTAAGTACTCAAGAGAGGAAACAAACCAAAAAATAAGACATATCTACGAATCTCCAAGCTATAACAAAAGCTATAACATCAATGTAAGTACAAAATTCATTTTCATGTGTAAGTCCTTGGTTCAAACAGGGTGATTTTATTAATTTACTTACCTAACAAGTAAAAACAAATGTGACTTTTTCAAAAATATGTGGCAAATGTTAGACAAGAGAAAGAAAAAAACCAACTCTTAAAAAACGAGTATTTATTATTTTTTATTTTTTTTGCTGTGTATAAACTGAAGTCTAATGTGGGACTATCGCTCCTGAGCATCGGTCAACAAGACAATGAGAGTGAAACACGTGTACAGGGTTTACTGATAAGAAATCAATTCAAAATAACGGTTTGGAAGTAAAGACACTGCAAACCTACAAAAGGTGTCTTGTCTAACTTTAAATTAAGAAAGGCTACTCGGATCACTATTTTGAACAAAGTATACATTTATCAAAATAAACAGAGCGCGCAAGGAAGGGTTCCATCCTTTCTTTCTTTACAGTGTTCTCAACATTCTGATCAGCCACAGAATCTGGAACCTAAGTGCAGCAGCTAATCTAACAAATTAACTTCAACATAAAAATCTTTAAAAACACTCACAGTTCACTACAAGTTGTGAATAGGCTGAACTTTGTCATTTGTAAATCTGCTTTTTGAATTAGAATCCTCAACCCATTACCTGTGTAGTTCCCCAGTGATTAAGGCCATTTCCGCTACTCTTCAACATCAATATGACCTTTTCTATGTAGATCATAAAATCTTTTGGCTCACCTGTTACAATTATGCAGATGACCTATAAATCATATACAATCAGACAGAAACACCAGAACTACCCTCAGCAACTGCCTCATGCGAATAAGTGAATGAAAATTGTTGACAGGCAAATAATTAAAACTCAACCGAGACAAAATGGAAATAATGATACTCGCCACACTCCACACCTGACACACCTCTACAATGGCCACTGATAATGGCTAACTGCCCCAAATCATCTAAAGTGATCAATAACCTAGACATATTAATGCAGTGTCAAAAAGTGCTTCTTCATATTCTGCACTATCTTACAAAATATCCCCAACCTCTCCTTCGTATACAGATCTCAGGCCGTCAAGTCCATGATTGTTTCAAGAATAGATTACACACATGGCATTTACCTAGTGTTAGGAAGAATTCTCTCTTTAGGCTGAATTTCCTAACCTAGTGAGTCCCCCAGCAGCTTTGCTGGATTTCTGGAGTTTGTTTTTTTCTCCTGCCAAGAGTGAGACTCTTTTTCTCCCACTCTTGGACATGATTTATGGTGTTCCTTTGACTGCTAATGTGTTTTATGGGCTATGGGGTCCTTTACTCCATAGGTTCTCATGTGTTTTTACTATGTGTGTTACACAGCACCCTCCGTGCAGTGACACAGGGGTGTCCTAGTGACACCCCACCATAGACTCCATACCGTGGGACTGACTACTGTCTCCCAGGGCATGTAAAGTCACCATTGGCTTTACTAGTCCCAAATTATGAACAGAAACCAATACAAACCATCATATTGTGGACGCACTGGTCGGGGCAATTCGATTGCCCCGGGGTCTGTTAGTCGAGGGGGCACGTCTCCGTCCCCCCTGATTGAGTTTTGGCTGGTGGCAGTGGATACTACTTTTTATATTCGACCGCGAATATATCCCCATGGGATTTTCCCATTGTTCGAGGCTACCAACTTTAATTATTTAATTCTCATAGCCTCGAACATACCGCCGGTTTATTTATTTAATATTAATTCGCCGGTTGGTATTTTTTGCCAGGACTCGATTCTAAAATGGTGTTTGTGTTCTCTTCTGTGACTCCAACCCAAGTCGAGCCCTTTGTTCCACTTTTTGGTGGGCTTCTCCACAGAAACCTCCAAAAGTGGTGCCACTCAGTCTGGTTACCACAGGGAGTGTGGGAGGGGGTTTAGGCACCCTGGACTGAGTTACCTTGGTAACTCAAGTCGCACTCTTGTGTGATTGGCCCAAGTGGTGAGCCGGCCGGCTCACCACTTAGCATGTTTGATTGACAGCTAGGCTGAGTGAATGGGGGTGTGCTGCATAAAAGCAGGGCTTTGGGGACTGGAACTTCAGAAGTCGCCACAGGACCTGAGAATCCGACGAGGGAGAAGCTGAGCCGACCTGCCATGACGACACCACCGGTGGAGCCCTGCGGAACCGACTCACCACTTCCCGACGACAGAGAAGATCTCCCGGCTGGAGAGGCTTCTTCCCCTGACTGGTGGGCACAACCAGTTTACCTTCTTTTCCTCGCATCCCAGGACGTCTTGTGGTCGAATTGCCCGTGCCAAGCACCCCGGCAACCGGATAGCCACTTACCACTGGACCGAGAATAAAAGGACGGCTCCTTTTACCTGAGAACTCTGCGGCTGGTTTCTTCCCTGGCAGTGCAACGGACTCCTGTCTTCCTCCCCGACGAGATCCTCTCTTCCCCCGGACGAAGCACCGACTCGCATCCGCTGCCAGGAACAACTGCCCCCGCTGGAGCATTCTCACCACTTTAAGGTACCGTGTCTGCCAGGCCTCCCTTTCTAAAGATTGCTACAAGGTAATAATAATCCCTTAACCTTCTGGACTGGGCTGGCCGCCTTGACCCTCTAACTGGTCCCTTTCTTTTGGTCCAACTCTTTCTGAACCTTTGCAAGACTTCAACCGTGTGACCTTGGACACATTTTGTTCTGATCCTCTTAAAGTGGATCCGGCCTTCTGAACTCTAACTTCACAGTTTTACTTTGCCCTCCTCTCTTGTTGTGTTCTTGTGAAAGTGTTGGGATCTGTTTCAAATTATACTCTGCTTTTCTCTCCCTTTTAAAACGAATTATTAGAGTGCCATCTGCGTTAAGCGCTCACCGCTGTCTGAAAATAAGTGGGGCTTTACTTAAGACTTGTCTAATATTCTTCTAAGGGAGTGTATATCTTTTAGTGACCGTGTTTTTAACTGCTTAACATTAGTGCCTGTGTGTTTTTCTAGATGTGGTTTTAAATAAAGAATTATATCTCTTTTACGCCAAGCTCTGGTCAGTGTTTACTTGTTCTACTGTATTCTTTTGACCTATTGTGAATACTCTGTATACTGCCTAACTGTTCTTGAGGGAAGTCTGACTGCTCAGCCACAGCTACCAAGTGAATCTGTGTGGTACAGACTGCTACCAAGTGGGTTTACTGCCAAACACCTGTAGACTTAAATCTTTTGCAGTGGTCCCAGAGTGAACTGCACAGGTGTCTGCCTAAAACCTAGACCTAAACTTCAACCAATTCAAAACACAGAGCACTTTAAGGCCAAGAAGCAGAATTCCTCCAAAAGAAAATGTCTCTCGACCAACCAACCAGAGACCTACGATTGAGAAATGACATACTATTAGAAACCAGAAGATTTTGCAGAGACAATCATTGAGGATCTTCATTTTTCACTATTGCAGTTTAAGACTGGAACACGCTACCCAACATTTTGCACCCTACTGGACCATCTGAAAGTCAGGAACAGTCTAAAAACCTGCCTTTTCAATCCTTAACGGAGAGAATGTTTAAACTACACCCACCAGGCAGTGGAAGCAAAACATTTCAATAGTTTAACTTTCACGCACAGGCACAACCCAAGGGAATTTCATCCCAGCTCCCGACAGTATGTCTACAACAAAACGCACAGCACTCGAGAACTATAACAAGTGGAAGATACCACATCAATGCACCGCCAAAACCCTAGGAGAATGCCGTCCCTACATCCTAAAAATCTAATCCTCATTACAGTAGATGATCACGCATCAACCTTTAAAGCCAAATAACCTCTCACAATAATGCAACCGATAGCAAGACCAATCATTTTAACAGCACTACGGAAACCGCAGGAACACTCCTCACCTTTTGATTAACCCACAGTTTGTCTCTCCACCTTACTCGCCGCAAACAAATGCAAACTAGCCATTTGCACACAGTGCTGTATAAAACAAAGTGCCCAGGCTACGAACTTCACAAATTAATATCTAAATATAGCTAACCTACTCAGCCCCTGGCCAACACACGCTGGCAATATAAGCACAAGTCCGCCCCACAGAACTCGATGCTTTCTACACTTCATACCTAGAAAGCCTACATGCATGCAGAGCTCTAGATACTTCAAACTGCAATCTCAAGACAATGCACTGCAATATTGCCTCTCCCTCTCGTCCCAGCTAACCAAACACTTTCTTCCAGATCCACCTGGAGCCATGCAAATAGCAGCAGTATGCAGTACACGTCATAATAACATACGAAAAGAACAGCTACAGTTATGGAATAAAAAACCTTATTCGAACAGCTTTGTTTATTCTTTTCTATTTGGAAATTTTCTATTTTAAATTTAAGAACTTGGGCAAGCTTATTTTGATGTATAATTCTAATAACTGTCATGGATAAATGCATTTTCACTAATAGTACAATGTATAAGATTGAAATGTGTAAAAGCAAGCAAAATAGTGGATCTATGAGGTGAATGCTTTGTTGGTAGAACTTGTTAATATGTTACAGCATTATTTGTAACATAATGCATGTTTCTGATTCTCAGGTAGGAATTCCACCCGCCCCACGTGGTGTACCTCAGATTGAGGTCACTTTTGACATTGATGCCAATGGAATTGTACATGTTTCAGCCAAGGACAAGGGTACTGGTCGTGAGCAGCAAAGTGAGTATTATAATTTTTATTTTTTATTATAATACAGACTACAAAATAGGCTTTTATAAAAATGTCTACCTTTGCTTTCCCTCCTAAAATAACATTTCACACAATTTCAAATTTAACACCTCCTACTTCCATCGCCCACCCCCTATCAGCCAGGTCTATCTACTCGTAGCCCCAATCACGGTAACCATTAGCACTCTTGATTTTCATCCACAGTGCAGTCATGTGGTAAACCAAGGGAATGTCATTCCCTTCCAATACATGCTGCCACCATTTTATACCAGTGTTATCACAGCAACTGCCCATTGACCACTGGGCCTGCCCTCGATCTAGGTTAAAAACTGTGCAGCAACACCGCAGATGTTTAGCCTTTTCAATATAGTTCTGGCAGAACTTGCATGTACGAAGCCTTTTAGGTATTCCCGTTGTCGCCGCAATTCTATCCCGAGTGTCAACGGTGTTGAATTTGAGACTTATGTATTCCTCACATAATTTTGAGTTTGGGAACGCCACTGCATATCATCCTGTGTGAAGACCAATCTGTTGGGCATTAATCTAGTCAGCACTGCTACTTTTCGCTGCCAGGTTAATCCATTTCTGTTCACTATCGTATATGTTAGCAAATGTTTTCATCCTGCTTTTGAATTTAGGGAAGGCAGGTTCTACTCACTATACACGCTGTCCTTGCTTCTCAACAATCACCTGTTTCCCACATCTTGGTACATGCCCTGTTGTCTCTCTTCCTTTAACTTTCTAGTTTCCAGAACTAGTGCTGTAATCCACTTATCCTTGCATACAGATGTCAGTTGAGTATAGTAGTTGTTCAGGGTGGCTTACTCTATATTAAATTCACTGCTCGAAAACTCAATTGGCGTTCAGCGCCGTTGATGGAACAATGATCGAATCCAAAGTCCCTCTAACCTCTTGATGAACTTCTCCTGTTTCCCTCCCCAGGTAACACAGTCATACACATATACAGTGGATGGCATGCAGTGCCTTAAGAGTTTAACCTGCATATGATTGTGCAAACTTCTTAACCGCCCCAGCTGTTGACGCAGTTCTCTCTCCAGCAACCTAGTATGCAGTGTCCAATTTAGCTTTGTGTCACACGTGACCACTAGATATTTATATCCTGTCACTTCTTCTAGAGATACTCCTTGGAGAGTCCATCTGTACTGATTCCTGCTCCTACACTTAGGGTCCACTAATGACATGGTCTTAGTTTTAGTCAGATTCATACCTAACTCGTGTTCTGTCTCAAACAACGAGAGTCAATCGCTCCTGTAGGCCTGCAGGAGTGAGACTCGAGCACCAAATCGTCTACTTATATTTTTAGTTTACAGGCTCCACCTCCATTTTTCCCCTTAAATGCCAGCTGTAAATGTATGTTTAGTTGCATATGTGCTGATGGAAGGATATCTCGAGGGCAACGCGTTTGTCTTGGAAGCAAGGCAACGCAGAGCAACACAGGTTTGAATCCTGGTCCCACGCTTAGAGACTGGTCTCTGCTATTAAACATGTTATAAAAGATTATTTAATCACTGTGCTGCAGTGCAAATGTTATCCTTTTCCCTTGTGCTTTGCATCAGTCCAATTCCTACCTTGGTAGTGTTGCCACAACTTTGTGATCAGGGTATAAAAGAAGTTGGTGACCTTAAATGGATAATCATATTCACTTACTTGCTCCTTTTCTCACGTCCCTCAAATAATAATCTTGTGCACGTGTGCCTCTGTTTCATTTGACCCAACACCTCGGTGTTCTATCTAATATGACTTCCCAGGCCTTGAAAGGCATGAGAGCTCTGTTAATAAGACTAAAATACATTAAAGTGCGCAATATCTTGAGGAATTCTGTTTTAACATATCAATGCTGTCGAGATGTTTATTTTTCCACTTCCTTTTTACTATGTATAACAAAAACTTGATGAATCAAGGTGTTTGCCACCGCTAATGTATGAAGGATGCCAGTACACAACATTGAACACCCTGCAAACATAAACACAAACAATTAAACTCTTGCAGAATCCCGACAGTCAGAATTAGCTGACCAGATTGTCCTACACATATTCTCTTCTATTTGTCGTTGTGTAGTGTGCCATACATACACTGTTTTCCTCACAACCTCTTGCCAATCTTCAAATGCCAGGCCCATTGGTGATTTCCATTTTTGCAAAATGGTCCTATAGCCCAACATATCCATTCACCGAAAGCACATTTTAGGATTAATGGTAATGCCCTCCAGGTCTTCATCTCCCCCTTACACAAAGGCCTCACAAATACCGGTGATCCGAGTATGGAGGCTCAGTTGATGTGGGATTGGGTGTTTTCCTAGAAATGCTTCACCTTCCCACATCTCCAGAACATGTTAACTAGTTTTGGTGATGTGTCCCAACCTTCACCATGCCTGTGTGTCTGATAAACCCTTTCTAAACATTAAGTCTGGGGTCTAGGATGAATGGTGCATGATCTTAATCTGACACCCCGACACACCAATCCAAGGATGCCATCTCTGCACTGTTCTTCTTACCAGGCCCCAATAATTCTCACATCTGCCTGTTCTTTTGTTAGCAAGGTGTAGATCAGTGAAGCTCCATGCGGTTGGTCCGAAAGCATTGCCACAGTAGCCCACATGGCTGTTGTCAAGCTGCTGCTATCTGGGTCTTTCAAGTTTACCCTTTCCATATTTTTCTGCAGATGTCTGTCAACACTGTATGAGCTGCCACCCATGCCCCCTCCACAGCTCATCAAAGGGCAGCCCCCTATTTCAAACGCAAACGTCACTCAGATGTTTAATACGCTTGGGTACCAGTTCATACAAAGCAATGTCTTTCCATCAGTTAATATTGAGGGGTTTATCCATACGGAGGACTCTGCAAAAAGATATGGACGACATCCCTACAATCTGCACTTTCTTCAGCAGCACCAGTTTTGTCCACTTATTTTTTAACTGTTTTGGACAGTCCTGAGCAGCGCTATTGAACCTAGTCATTTTGTACTGCTGAATCACCTGTAATCCCGCTGCAGAGGTGATGTGCGTTGAATGCTATATTTCGAATGGATTGTGTCCTCCAACTTATTCCTCATCTTAGATGTATTTGTCCAGCTTTAGCTGCTTCGGAAATTTTTTCTCGCCAGAGGGCGCCGTGAGTCGATGTCGTCGAGTCGAAGTCCCTCAAAGGCCTCCGACGAGGGTGACGTCATTGGGTATATAAGGAGCATGCGCGGCGCCCATTGGCCTCAGTTCCGTTTTTCCGCAGTACGTGTTGCTTCGGAGACTCGGCGCGCCTCGATAGTTCTGTGAAGCACAGTTATTGTGAAAGAAGATATTCGAGATGTCTGCGTCGTCGACCCCGACTACCCCGCATTCAGGGTTCAAAAAATTTAAAACCTGTGGTTCCAAAATGTCGATCATGGATCTGCACCAAAAATGTCTGTGGTGCCCTGGCGAAAACCACGACATGGAGGCTTGTACGAAGTGTCAGGCAATGACGGGCAAGGCCTTGCGAGAGAGGAAGGGAAAGCTACAGGTAGGTTGAAAACCGACCGAAAGGCCTCAAGCGTCAAGTCGAGATCCCATGAGGAGAAATCTCCTCGACGCGAAAGGCGAAAAACATAGGTCTAGGTCCCGAAGTGGTTCCCACCATTCTTCGTCTATGACGAAAAAGTCTAAAAAGAGACGCCACCGGTCCCCTTCCACCTTGTCTTTTGACGAATCCTCCAAGAAAATGAAATGCCCCACAAAACATTCTTCCTCTGAAGAATGGGAAGCATTTAGAGTTAAAATGATGGAGGTTTTTGAAAAGGCTAAGCCTTGGTCCGCGCCTTCCTCGGAAACCCGGCTGAGAGCGTTACCATTCCGACACCCGGGTGATCCAAGGAGGAAAGATCGGGAACCTTCCAGGACCCCGAGTGATAAAGATCGCTTGAGTCGAGTCGACCGCTCGAGGTCATCAATGCCGTCCGGAACCCGATGCACCTCGAAGGACGAGCCTTCGAAGAGCGTCTCAAAGCCCTTGAAGCCAGCTATGTCAACGACTGCTATTTCGTCGATGCCATAGACGCCTTTGTCGACGTCGACCCCGAAGCCCTCAGTGCCAAAAGTTTCAAAGGCTGCAGTTCAGCCAGAAACTGACAAAATAGCAGCAAAAGAAAAAGCTGCAAAGACTACAAAACCTTCAGCCTCCACTGTAACAGCTCCTCCAGAAAAAATGTATAAACCTCTACCAAGGAAGTAATATTTTAAATCCTTGACTTTAATATTTGAAGAACAAGAAAGGTCTGAGGAGGAGGATGTTCCTTTTGGCCTAGAGTATGGCACCCCTAATGTCCCAGAATGTCTAATTTCTGAGGAAAGCAGAATGAGGGATTTAGTGGAAACCTTGCATAACGCAATTGGAGTTGACACATCACCTGAGACAGAATTTGGCAGACCAGAACCAAGGGAACATGCCAGTCCCTCATACAGATAACTGATGACAAAGGTTGTGGATTATTTAGGATGGTCTAGACCACCAACTCAGTTCATCCAGGATGACCTGACCTGACATATTGAATCATGGCCCCACCGAAGATCCGATTTTACCCTTCCATGTAGCCTTACAAAATAGGGTGGCCAAAAATTGGGAGCCCCAGACTCAATTCCTCCTGTAAAGTAGTCCCTCACTTCAAAATACCACCCTTCCATAGCGACCCCGGCTATCTGTCCAAACACCCTACTCCTGAGAGTCTGGTGGTCCAGGCAGCCACAGCTTCAAATAAGGTGGCATACCCTTCCATCCCTCTGGATAGGGACAACAAGCGTGTGGATGGTTGGGCATGCAAGGTATTTTCAGCTGGGAGTATGGCATTAAAATCGACCAACTCCACATGTGCCTAGGCAACATTTTCGTACACTCTGTGGGAGTGCATTGCGATGGCGGCGGAACACATACCAGAAGGGGAAGAAAGGGAAGGATTCCTAACCATTGTTAGAGATTGAAAGGAGGCCATGCAGGAATCCCTTCAATCTGGATTGGACACTGCAGATAGCGTGAGCAGGTCTATGGCCACTAGCACAGTGATACGCAGACTTGTGTGGTTGCGAAAGTTGGGTTTTGCACCAGACGCAACCTCAAAGCAATCCACCGGGGAGACACTTTTTGAAGCTTCCAGACCCGCTCCTACAGCAGGAAGTTTTAACCCTGCTAGAGAAAGGTGCTATAGAACCAGTACCTGTAGCGGAGAGGAAGGATGGTACTCCCCATATTTTTTGATCCCCAAAAAGCACGGAGGACTGAGATCCATCTTGGACTTAAGAGGCTTGAACAAGCTCCTCAGGAAGGACAAGTTCAAGATGGTTACTCTTTCTCAGATCCTTCAGGCCCTTCAACCTCTGGATTGGTTGGTGTTCTTGGACCTTCAGGATGCTTATTTTCATGTGCCAATCCATCTCAAGCACAGAAAATACCTGAGGTTTGCGGTTGGCGACTCGCGTTATTAGTTTCGAGTCCTACCATTCGGGTTGACCTCTGCCCCAAGGGTCTTCACCAAGTTGATGGCAGTGGTGGCAGCGCCCCTCAGGAGAGGGGTGATTCACGTCTACCCCTACCCGGACGATTGGTTGATCAGGGCTTGTTCTGCCGAGCAAGCCCTGAATCATCTGAAAGTCACCTGCCACTTCCTCTACAGACTGGGCTTCTCCCTCAATTTCAAGAAGTCACAAATGACACCTTCCCAACAGATCTAGTTCATAGGGGCTGTATTAGACACATCCTTGGGAAAGAGCTTGCCTCCCAAGTCGAGGGCTCAAGACATTCTTCAGATGGTTTCCAAATTCCAAAATGCACAAAATCTCCAGGCCTACGACTTCTTGAGGTTGCTTGACCTCATTGCAGCCTGCATTTTCCTAGTGCCAGAAGCACGCCTCAGGAAGAGATCCCTTCAATGGGCTCTAAATACTCAATGGTCCCAATTCTCAGGACAAATGACGGATCTCCTTCAGATTCAGAACAAGGTTCGGTAGGATCTTCTGTGGTGGACTTGCACAGAGAACATCCTAAAAGGAGAACATTTTTGGTAACCGTGGCCGGAGATTACAGTAGTGACGGACGCCTCATTCATGGGGTGGGGAGGTCATGCCAATGATCTGACAATCAGCGGTCGTTTGTCTCCATTGGAGTCCAAACTACACATAAACCTTTTAGAGCTGAGAGCAATCAGGCTAGCGCTGAAGGCTTTTCTGCCATTTGTCAAGGGGAAAAAATGTCCTGATAATGATGGGCAACACAGTGGCCATGCATTACCTAAACAAAAGAGGAGGTGCAGGGTCACTACCCCTGTGCAGAGAGGCAATGCGGCTCTTGTATTGGGCAATTCAGGAAGGAATCTCCTTATCAGCAGTTCATCTAGCCGGGGAGAATAATATGACGGCGGACGCTCTGAGCAGGCAGAGTACTGTGTCACACGAGTGGGAACTGGCTTAGGAAGTCCTTCAGGAGATCTTCACCCTTTGTGGAACCCCTCAAGTAGACCTGTTTGCGACCAAAATCAATGGGAAGTGCGAAAGGTATTGCACAAGGGAATTTCCCCCGAGAGGAGTCCTAGGGGACGCGCTTGTGGTGGAGTGGAACTTCCCACTGCTATACGCATTCCCTCCGATCCCCATCATTCCTCAAGTCATCAGGAGGTTAAGACGATTCAAAAACCACATGATCCTAATTGCCTCGGATTGGGCCAGGAGAATGTGGTACCCGGACCTTCTAGATATGTCCATCTGCCCTCCATTACGTCTTCCTCAGAGAGATGACCTTCTCTCACAAAAGGAGGGCCAGGTTCTCCATTCAGAGGTCAGGACTCTCAACCTTCATGCTTGGTATCTGAGAGGCTGAGATACAAGGATTGGGACCTTCCGGATGACGTCATGGAGGTGTTGCTTTCGGCGAGAAGGCCAGCAACAAAATCTTTGTACCGTTGCCGTTGGAAGACGTTTTGCAACTGGCGCAGGGAAAAGAATGTTGATCCTTTTCTGTGTCCTATTCCAGAAGTATTATCCTTCCTCTTATCATCGGCACAAAGAGGTCTCAATGTTGGGACCATTAAATTATATCTTGCAGCGCTTTCCATCTTCAAGCGCTCTTCGGAAGAATGTTCCTATAACAATGCTTCCCACTCTAAAGAGCTTGCTTTTGGTAAAGCTGTGCTGTATGCAGCTATATAATAAAAATCTACTCCCTCCTCCAAAGAAGTTTACACTGCTTTGGGAGTCTATCTAAGATGAGGAATACGTTGGAGGACACAATCCATTCGAAGAACAAGTTACTTACCAACTGGTAACGTTCTTTCAACTGGATGTTCCTTCAACGTATTCCTCATCGCCCTCCCATCCTACCCCTCTGTAGATTTTCCGGTGTTGTTACCACTTCAACTCTCGCAAGGCTGAGACCTGGCTACCTACACTATCTATACAGCAGAGCAAGAAGGGAAAAACAGAACTCAGGCCAACGGGCGCCACGCGTGCTACTTGTATACTGGATGACGTCACCCTCGACAGAGGCCTTTGAGGGACTTCGACTCGACAACATCGATGCACGGCGCCCTCTGCCGAGAAAACATTTCCGAAGCAGCTAAAGCTGGATAAATGCATCTAGGATGAGGAATACGTTGGAGGAACATCCAGACCATTACCATTTGGTAAATAACTTGTTCTTCTCAAAGTCAGGTATGCAAATTCCTCTGCACATCACTGTGCGCTTTATCTTGCGTAGAGAAATCCCTGTTGGTTTTTTATACCATATGAACTCTCGTGTGCTTGTTCAAATCCTTTAATTTTCGGCCAGGCACCAGTAGTGTAAGTGTATTTATGTTCAAGGCCAATAGCATTTCAACTGAGCTGACCATGCCCGTGTTAAAAACATGGTTGTCCACCTTCCTAGCAAATCCTTCACCTGCTCAATCAGTCCTCTCGTGTTTAGTCTCCATATTTCAAAGATTATAATAATTATAATAGTTTTTTTAATAATGCGCTTAATACCGGAGAGGTTTCTAAACGCAGGCCTGGGATTCGAACCTGGGTTGCTCTGTCGTCTTGCTTCCAAGATGAGTGTGTTGCCACTGAGCTATACTACCCGTCTTCAGTCAACTGTGTCCAAGTATTTGATCTTCCTCTGACAACATTTGAAGCAGAGTCCGTCAAGCAGTTGTCTGTGGCAAATCTTGGTGATTGGTAGATCCTCCGACTTTGACCAGTTGATGTGATACCCACATATAATCCAAAATTCCTTGACTGTGCCCTGCAGGTTACATTTGAGTGAGGTTAGATTTCACATCACCAGCAGCATGTCATCCATATAGAACCATAGTTTCTGCACTGCCCTGTTTGTAGTGCACAACCTTGATAGTCTGTTTCCCCTATTGTGACTGTTAAGGAATCCTTCGCTAGTGTGAACAAGAGAGACAAGAAGGGACAGCCCTGCCTCTTCTCTCTCGCTAATCCAAATGACTTAGACAGGAGAGCATTTGTCTTCCTGGAAGCTGCTTGAGAAGTGTAGAGAAACCCTGCCATATCCATGCATTTTCCAACAATTCCAATTTGCTGAATGACTAGGCCTTTGCTACATCAAATCTTGAGAGGCCTGGCCTTTTTGTATCATACAGAGTAGCTTTCTCATGTTATCAGAGACCTTTTTGTTTCTCACAAATCCACATTGGTCTGGCCCAAACAGTTTGACCAGTACTCTTTCAAGTCTCCTTGCCAGTATATTCACAAGCACCTTGTAATCATTCTTTCATAAGGTTAACTCCCATCTAGCTTCTGAAAAATGTGGATCCTTTGTTTTCCTTGAGTAGTAGACAGGGTTGTGTCTGAGGCTGTCTGGCAGTATCCTTTTCGAACTTGCTTTTTCAGCACTGCGTGCATCAGATCGGTTCTATGAATTATTGTTGCATTTGTTTCCCGAATGGCAACTTTGCCAAATGATTTTTGGATGATTTTGCTGATTTCTCTTTTTTTGTATTTTTTTTTAGCACAAATAGTGGTTGACCCGCACGCCCCCATTATATACCATACACTGATTTACCATATACTTGTTTGTGCTAAAAAACATTGGAAAAAGATGCTGCACAATTGAATTTGGCAAAGTTGCCATTTGGGAAAAGTGAGCTAGACAAGCAGATCTAATGCTGTCGGTTGCAAGATTTTATAAAAGTCTGCTGTGCATCTGCCTCTGGACCTGACAACTTTCCTTTCCGAAATGTAGCATTGCAATTGCTGCCTTTAACTTCTCTCTGATTATCTCCTCATCCAGCAAAGTGACCGTCTTTCCGAAGGCACTGCAGCTTGACATTACCAGTGACATCTGCCAACACACTTATCCCAACCTTCTTCTCTGAATGGAAATTTCGAATGGATTGTGTCCTCCCACGTATTCCTCATCTTTGATATACTCCGATATCCCGTTTGCAGTTCAGAAACTTTTCTCAGCAGATGGCGCCGTGCGTCGTCGGTCGTCATTGTCGACCGCATGTCCCTCGAGAGCTTCCGTCCTCCTCGAGTATGACATTGACGCTGGTATATATGGCATGCTCCGCGCCTGCTGCCTCAGTTCCGTTATTCCGCACAGCTGCCAAAAACGGTTCTTTGCCTCAGTGTGTTATTTACTGTGTAGTTACGAGTTTGTTACAAACATATCTATAACAGGCTTCAAGAAATGTTGAAGGAGAGGAAGGGGAAACTTGCTTTGGGCATACTATCCCCGAATTAGTGTTTGGTGATCCCCACTTAAGTTTCGTCTGAAAATAAGAGTCCAAGAGGGAGAGCTCTGCACCGGGCCAAGAGGCACAGTAAAAGTTTGAAGCGTTCAAGATCTCGGTGGTCCTCTTCGTAACCTTCGAGAAGTTCAAAGAAAAAGAGTCATCGCTCAAGATCGTCCTCTGCAGATTCTTCACGGAAGGAAAGCGGGCAAGATTTCCTAACAGGGTGCTAGTCAATTGGAACTGTAAAAGTTCTGATGGTAGATGTAAAAGGTCTTGGAGAAGGCGGCAAAGCCAACCCCTTCGTTGAAGTCGTTAGAGACTCCCGACCCCATCGCGTGAAAATCCATCAGGGTTTCGTCTGTGAAAACCACTGACTGTGCGCCCAAGAACCTGGACAGTAGGTCGAAAGCTTCGAAGGCATCTTGTGCACCTCTCATGTCCTTAACGCCTCGAAGGGTTCCTACTTCTCCGACCAATTTATCAGCGTCGAAGGTGTCGAAGTCGGGTCTATTGTCGCCGAAAAAGTCAGTCAGGTTCGAAGCCCTGGAGGACTTTTGAAAGCCTGTCGAAGGTTTTTAAACCTCAGGGGAAAAAGAGACTTAAATCCATGGCCTCTATTTATGAGGAAGTGGTGGAGCAAGAAAGCCCTATTTATAGTTGTGATACGGTAAACGGCACTCCTGGTGTTTCAGAGGAGCTGCTGGTGTTTCAGAGGAGCTGATATCCCAGGAATCCAAAATAAGAGACCTTGTGGACACCCTGCAGAATGACAGCATTCTAGACACCTCTACAGAGGTTGCTTTTGGCACTCCCGAAGGTTCAGGGCATGCTGATGCATCTTATAGATCAGTAATGGCAAAGGTTATTGAATACCTTGAATGGGGAAGATCATCTGTTTAATATGAACAGGATGACCTTACAGATATTTTGGACAGGGGACCTCATAAGGACCCAGTCCTTCGCTTCCATACAGCAGTGAAGAATAGAGTTCTGGAGAACTGGAAATATTCAGATACCATCCCTGCAGTTCATAAGGATTTCACTAAAAATACAGACCCTCATCAGTGGATCCAGAGTTTCTTTCGAAACATCTGAGTCTACAAAGCCTTATTGTGCAAGCAGCTACTGCTGCATCTAAGGGAGCAGCCTATCCCACAGTCTCTCCGGACAGGGAGGATAAAAGGCTTGATGCCATGGGATAGAAAGTTTTCTCTGCAGGGAGGATGGCACTGAAAGCAACAAATGCAGCTTGTGCTGTAGCGAAGTTCACCTACACTTTGTGGGAGATGATAGCCATGGCATCTGAACACATGCCAGAGGGTGAAGAAAGGATGGTTTTATGAGCATTATTCAGGACGGTAAAGATGCTATGTGCCAATCATTGCAGTCAGGGGTAGACACTGCAGATTGTATTAGCCATTCCATGGCTTCTGGTACAGTGCTTAGATGATTTGCCTGGCTTTGGATATCAGGGTTTGCTTCTGACATGCAATCCAGATGATTGGATATGCTGTTTAAAGGGTCTTGCTTGTTTTGATCTAAAGCAGATCAAAGTCTTGAAAAGTTGCAGTCATCTAAAGCAGCGGCAAAATCTTGGAGTCAGGCCACTAGGCAGCAACAACAAGGTCGAACAGGGTCGAACAGCTCCAGAATCGTTCTTTTTGTTACTATTCCTCAATTTGCAGGCGAAGAGGTCAATTTAATTAGAGGGAACAGAGAAGACAAGCTCGAGGTAGTCAAGGATGCCCCAGGCAGAGGAGCTGCAGCAGTATCGACTGCCTTGCCTTCTGCACCAACCGGTGCCATGAATCCACTTTGAAAACTTGAATCATTTGACAGTTGTAGGAGGCAGGTTATGCCAGCATCTGAAAGAATGGCGAAGTATTACAACAGATGCTTGGGCACTACAAACAGTCACCCATGGTTACTGCCTTCCTTTTCTAAAGAGACCACCAGACTGTCCCCCAGGAGGCCAGTCCTTGAAAGTACCAGATTTGCTCCTTCTACAGGAAGTTCAGACACTGTTGGAGAAGGGTGCAATCTAACAGGTGCCTGTAGCGGAAATACATCAATGCTGGTACTCGCCTTATTTTCTGATCTTGAAAAAGGACGGAGGGTTTTGACCCATCTTGGACTTGAGATGCTTGAACAAGTTCCTCAGGAAGGACACGTTCAAGATGGTCACTCTCTCGCAGATCCTCCAGGCCCTTCAGCTCCAGGATTGGATGGGGTCATTGGATCTTCAGGATGCTTATTTTCATGTGCCAATTCATCTAAAGCACAGGAAATACCTGAGATTTGTTCTCACTATCCGTTTCGAGTTCTGCCATTCAGGCTGACCTATGGTCGAAGGATTTTCACCAAGCTGATGGCTGTGGTGGCAGGACAGGACAGAACAATTCATTGGAGCAGTTCTGGACTCTTTCTCAGGAAAATCTTTGCCACCTGAGGTGAGGGCTACCCAGATAGTGCAGATGGTAAACTAATTTCATAGTGCCTCAAATCTGTCGACCTTCGATTTTATTAGGTTGCTCGGTCTCATGGCATCATGCATTTTTCTGGTGCCAGAGGCCGGTCTGAGAATGAGCTCTCTTAGTGGTCCCTCAGGACTCAGTGGTCGGTTCTCCGGCAGGATGATGGATCTGGTAGGGATCCTGAACAGAGTTGCACAGGATCTCCTGTGGTGGTCCATCAAGGAGAATGTGTTGAAGGGGAAAACCTTTGGGGAACCATGGCTGGAGATTACAGTGATTACAGGGAGGTCACACCAACCTCCATATCAACCTTTTGGAGCTGAGGGAAATCAGACTAGCGCTGATGGACTTCCTGACCTCTGTATGAGGAAAGAATCTCCTGATAATGACGGACTACACAGTGGCCATGCATTGCCTCAACAAGAGAGGGAGGTGTGGAGTTACCGCCTGTGTGCAGAGAGGCAATGCAGCTCTGGGGTTGAGCACTGCAAGAAGGAATCTCTCTGTCGGCAGTACAACTGGCCTGAGAAAGAAACGCGGCGGCGGACGCTTTGAGCAGGCAGAGCACAGTCTCCCACAAGTGAAAGTTAGCTCAGGAAGTCCTTCAAGAGATCTTCACCCTTTGGGGAACCCCACAAGTGGCTCTGTTTTCGACAAGTGTCAACCGGAACTGTGAACAGTTCTGCTCCAGGGAATTTCCCCCGAGAGCAGCTCTAGGGGACGCATTCGTAGTGGACTGGGAATTTTCACTTCTGTATGTGTTTCCACCAATCCCTGTCATTCCTTATGTTCTCAGGAGGCAAAGGACATTTCGGAAATCCATGTTCTTGATTGCCCCAGTCTGGGCCACTTGGGTGTGGTAACTGGAACTTCTGGAAATGTCCATCTGCCCTCAAATTAGTCTTCTGCAAAGAGAGGACCTTCTCTTGCAAGAGGGGGGGTCGCATTCTTCATCCAGAGATGAGGACCCTCAATCTCCACCCATGGTTTCTGAGAGGTTGAGGTACAAAGATTGGGACCTTTCGGAAGATGTCATGGAGGTGTTGCTTTCGGCCAGAAGGCCAGCAACAATATCTTTATACCGCTGCCATTGAAACACATTTTGCAGCTGGTGTAGAGATTAAGTAGCTGATCCATTTACTTGTGACACACCGTCTTCTTTTCTACTACATTAAACCCATCAGGGCCTACAGGTTCCTACAGCCAAGGTCTATTTGGCTGCACTGTCCATTTTCAAGTGCTCTCCGGAACAAGGTTCCTACTTCAAGGTTCATATAGTAATCCAATTTCTGAAAGGATTGACCAACATGTTTCCACTAGTTCCTTTTATTGTTCCGGTCTGGGATCTCAACCTAGTTTTAAGCTTCCTGATGGGTTCTCCATTTGAACCATTACCTTCTTGTCCACTTAGGATGTTGTCTTTAAAAACTGTATTCTTAACAGCCATTACTTCAGCTCGCAGAGTGAGCAAGCTTCAGGCCTTGCGTTCAAAACCATCATTCACTGTCTTTCATAAGGACAAGGTAGTTTTGAGGGTTCGTCCATCTTGCCAAAAATAGTTTCATCTGACACAAAAGATTGTCTTACCGGCCTTCTACCCTCCTCCTCATCTATCTAAAGAGGAGATATTACACAGACTTGACCCTATAAGAGCCTCGAGCTTTTACATCAACAGGGTTTCTAAGATACGAGTAGACAACCTACTATTTGTTGGCTATGCAGGCCACAGAATGGGACAAGTGGTCACTAAGCAAACGCTGTCTCGTGGATCATACTTTGTATATCCGTATATATAACAACCTGGAGGTTCCTGAAGGCCTAAGGGCCCGCTCGACCAGATGTGTAGCCACTTAGAGGGGTACAGCTACAAGACATCTGCAATGCTGCCACCTGGTCTTCTGTGCATACATTTGCAAAATATTACTGTTTAGATTCCCTTTCGGGCCGGGAATCCAGTTTTGGAAAGGCTGTGTTACACAGCATGAACCAAAATTAAATAAACATAACAACTCTTCTTTCCGACCTCATGCAACACACTGCTATGGGAGAATATTTAAGATGAGAAATACGTGGGAAGACACAATCCATTCAAAGTTCAAAATACTTAACGCTGGTAATGTTCTTTCGACTGGATGTTCCTCCCACGTATTCCTCATCGCCCTCCCATCCTTCCCCTCTGTCAAGGAGGAGTTTCTGTGGTTTACACCTTCCTCTCCGTTAACGCTCAAGTATTCTCATCTTCGAGACTGCTGTGCTGGTGAGAAGAAAACCACAAACTGAGGCAGTGGGCACGGTGCGTGCCATATATACCATCGCCAACGTCCTACTCGAGGAGGACGGAGGCTCTCGAGGGACACAAGATCGACGACGACACACCGCACCCTCCGCTGAGAAAAGTTTTTGAGCTGCAAGCAGGATATCGGAGTATATCAAAGATAAAGAATTTGTTGGGGGATCATCCTGTCGAAAGAACATTACCAGGGGTAAGTAATTTGTTCTTCTGAACTCGTTGCTTATCCGCTCTTGCATACTAATGATTTTGACATCTTTCAGTCTAATTGCAGCAATGACACTGTCACGGTCCATATATTTCAGCCTGTGTGCAAGCTGTTCCCCACTCTTCTGCCCATGTTCAAAGTAATTCACGCTCAGCCAAAACAGTGCATATTCCACTACCACCAAGAGTAACTTATTCAAATGTTTTGGTCTCCAGGAACGTCCTCGTCTCTCGTGTAGGTAGCACTAGACATAGAACTTTGGCATCTTTAACACTCTGTTCAAGATGAGCCTTCACTTCCTTCTTAGCTCTCCTTTCCTTCCCTATCAGATCATTAACATTAAGCACTTTAATTTCTCTCAAACTCTTGAATTACTCACCTAACTGGAGCTGTTGATCTGTATGAAATCCACCACTTGCTCACCTCCTTACTGCATCATCATACAGTTGAGACATTCATCTACAACTCGAATGAACTGCCCAGGATGTGCAACATTGCGCCATCGAGGTTTACACAGGAACATTATCAGATGACCTAATGTTTCCAGCTCAATTGTTATAACTACACAGAGTAATTCTTGCAAAGATCAGAGAGAAGTCCAGTCTCAAGTATGTAATGTGCCGCCCAGTTAAAAGCGCAATCCGTCCCTGTTGAAAATTGCAACTTTTTGAATAATGCATTTTAACACCTGTCACGTTATGTGCTCCTCAAACAGCTATTAGTTTTATGCATCTGATAAGGAGCACAGGGCATTTCTGTGTGACGTTTATGCTATTGGTCCCATTGGATCAATATTATCATTTTACGTTTAACAGTATATGCCCATAGGCATTAAACTAATCAGAATGGGGTTGCTTAACCCTTCCTAATGGTCTAAGAACTATTCTGGACTGAATATTTAACCACCCTGCTGACTTCTTAAACTTATAACCTTTCATATGCGTTTGCCTTTATTGTTCACGCAGCCGTACTTTTACATTACTTCTGTATTAAGGCAATTCTATGTCAAGACCAGAGGCGAGCATTACGCTTCAACGTATTTTAAGATACTCTTCAGCAGTTTCAACAAATAAACTGAAAATGACATCACGTTTCAAATTTTTTTTTTTGTATTTATTTTTTCCAAACTACATTTCCCATTTTGCACTCCATTACACTTCTTGTCCTCGGCCTCTAGCCACTTCCTGCCGTTTGCTCCACCTCTTCTTTTCCTGCTCTTCAGCAAGATAAGTAGATATCTTTAGCGTAGAGCACTTAACGTACTAAATAATGGGTTAAATATAGTGATTGTGCGTATGAGTTGACATTTTATCTGTATGGGAGAGTACTTGCATTGCAGGCAACACAGCGCAACGTGGCATTAATATTTCAGTGGGTGCTCACCTTATGGAGCAGGGCCTGTGTGTCTGTTCACTTGGAGGGGAGCGGCACAGGGAACAGCTGCTTGCACCATTAGACAGAGCGCATCCTATGCTTCACTACAAGCACGTCCAGGGAGCCGCTCAGCCTTTTAGAAGTGGCCAGCATAGCTGCAGGAGTGCAGCAGCCCTGTCCGTTGAGGGGGTGGCTATAGCGGCATCGCAAATGCGAATCGGCTTAATTTACCCATGTGTGCCACTATCGGAGGAAACGAAAGGAGCTAACAATAAGATGAGATAACGATGTTCAATTATACGGCACTGAGACGTCTGAGCCATCAAAGCAGTGGGGCCAAAAGCATGCGCTGCGTACAACAGGCTCATCACAAGCTCCTTGAGAAGCTACACGGCGATCAAAGCAGACAATTGAATATTGTCAGATAGAATAACCAACACACACCTCCAGCACACTCAAGTGCAAATAAGATTGATCAGCAGAGCTGCTGGGAATACATGTATATCTGGAGGTGCATAGATAACCACTGAGAAAAAAAAGGAAACCAACTGAGTCCTGTGGACATGCAGTTCAGGCACACAGCACCTTAAGAGATCCTCGCACAGCAGACATGTCGGATTATGAGTGGAGTGAGGGGGAGCAAGCGCAGAGCGAACTAGCGTTTAGTTTAAAACAGGTGATCGGAAACTCATTGGTGGAAGCAGTGGCTGAAGGAGTGAGGCCTATTCAGGACAGACTGGCCCTGCAAGAATCCATCCTGGGCCAGAGACATAAAAGCACCAAAATAAGTTTTAAAAAAAAGCACACCCACAAAGGCTGCTGCTAAAGAGAGCCTTCAGGCTCCCCCGGATCTCGAGTGTGGGGTAGAACAACAAGCCCCAGCTGACGCCTTTGGCAAGCAGAAATACGGTTTTCTACAAAGGGAAGCAGGGCCATGCCTCCTGACCTCTGCCCCGGGGAAAGAGAGTATGGGAGCTACCGACGCTGGCTCAGAAGGTGAGTCACCAAAGGCTACAGCTTTCTCACAGGTGGAGGACAATAAGCTGAAGGAAGAGTGGCCAGTACCCAAAAATGGCAAGAGAGCCCAGAAAGAGAAACATCTGGAGATGGCAGACTCAGAGATGTCGGACATGTTCAATCCAGAAGACATCAGGAACCCCTGATCCTCAGACTGGCAGCCATCGCCTGGAGTGGCAAAATATATGGCAAAGAGAATTAGAAAGACATTAGATAAAGACACAAAACTGCACATGAGGGGGTAATGCCCGTGCCCAGATCTAGCAGGCAAGGTGTCAGAAGCGCCGAACTTGACCATAAAAAGCTTGCAATTCTCACAAAGACATCAAAAGACCTCAGGAAGGGGTATGGAAGAGCTGCCAGGAGAAGGTACTGGATCTCACCGAAGGGGACCAGGGACACAAGTGACGTAGACGCGGATACCCTAGCCAATTGAGCTCATGAAACAGTTTGTCTGCTGGGCAATGCTAATTGCGCAATCTCTTCCGAGAGGAGCAGAGGGCTTCTCTTGAAAATCAGTGCAAAGCTGAACAACCTCACTATGTATGAGGCAGGAGAGGCTGCACAAGGGCTACTCTTCGGGGAAGCATTTGGTAAGGAAATGGGGAGGTTGGTGAGGACATAAACCTCCCTGGATAAGGTGTAAGCCTCCATAAAGAACTTCTCGTGCAGCCGGTCATTTTGCATCATCCTGAAGACCCCTGGGTGTCAGAGCCTACTACTGTGAATCAAGGCAACAAGATTCCTTCTTCCCAACCAGAGGGAGAAGCAGAGGAGCCGGGAGAGCGCAGGAAACAGGAACAGGTGAGACCCATAGAGGGGAGGCAGTTGCAATTCTGGCAGAACTGGCGTGCACTATCCAGCGATGCATGGGTGCTCCAAATGACCCAATGGCTAGAGCTAGAATTTATACAACACACGCTCCAAGTAACGACCCCGAGCCCCATTTGCATGTCGCAAGCAGAGAAAGGACTCCTCCTTCTTCTCGAGCTGACCCAGCTCGAAAGAAAGGAAGCTATCGAACTTGGTACATAGGCCCCCAAATTACTGAGAAATATGTTCCTGGTGCACAGGAAAGAGAAAGTCAGGCCAGTTATAAACCTAAAAGAGTTAAACAGCTGGGTAATATACAAGCATTTCAACATGGAATGTATCCATCAGCTAAGAGACATTCTAAGGAAAGACGACTGGCTAACAAGGATAGACCTAAAAGACACCTATCTCATGATCCCTGTAGATGCAGAGTATCACCCCTTTCTAGCGTTCAGCTGGAAAGGGCAATTCAAGACAATGCCGTTCGGTCTCGCCTTGCTGCTATGTGCATTTATCAAGCTCATGAGACCAGTGGCGGCAGCTATCAGAGAGAAAGGCATACGTTTTTTAATATACTTTGACGATATTCTTCTGCTGGCGACAAGGAAATGTTATTGTACCAGACAGGATGGGTGAAGAGCCACCTAACATCCCTGGGGTTCCTAGTGAACCAGGAAAAGTCAGACATGTCCCCGGCAAAAAGACTAGTTTTCCTAGGCTTTGTAGTGGACACGAAGAAAGCGACTCGAACTCCCAGCGAGGAAGATACGAGATATCAAGAAAGAGATAAAAGCTTGCCTCGCCAGGCAAGTCATCTCCCTGCGAGCTTTGGTGAGGGTGTTAGGACTATTAGCATCATCTATGCAGACCATATTCCCAGGGCCTTTACATTACAGGGCCCTTCAGAGACTGAAGATCAGGCACCTTCAGCAGGGCCTAAGATACTACCAAACGAAACCTTTAGATCAGGAATCAAACGCAGATTTACAGTGGTGGCTACAGAACATGAACACCATCTTCGGAGACTGGCCGGACCTAATCATAGAATCAGATGCCAGCAGAACGGGCTGGGGCGCTCGGTGCAGCGCTCTGGAGACGAGAGGCAAATGGAGCTCAGGAGAACTACGGCTTCCTATAAACTGTCTAGAACTATTAGCTGGGTCATTCGCAATAAAAGCATACTCCTGCAGATGCACAACATCTCAGCAGTCAAGGAAAATAGACCACCTATGAGGAACAAAGTCCAGACTTGTGGCAGAATTAGCAAAGGACTTCTGGTGCTACTGCCTACAGACAGGGATATCAGTGCCGTCTAATACCTTCCCGGGACCCTCAGTGTGGTAGCCGATTGGAACTTGCGTCACTGGATGGACTCCAGCGACTGGCAATTCAACAAGGGCCTATTCTAACAGCTGGATCAGTTATGGGAGCCGATCCACACTGACCTGTTCACTTCCAGGCTGAACACACAAACAAGTCGATTCTTCAGCTGGAGACTAGACCTGAGCTCACTGGGGATGGACGCGTTCCTTCAAGACTGGAGCGGGGGGGGGCTGCACTTTACATTCCCATCCTTCGTAATGATTAGCAGAGTTCTAGTGAAGGTCTGAAGAGAGAGAGAGTGATGATAGTGATCCTGGCACCTATATGGAAATCTCAAGTATGGTTTCCAGCTCTGATGGAACTTTCCTCAGATTTCCTGAGGACTCTCCCATCAGGTGTGCACCTGCTCACCGACCCAGCTGGGTCGTTTCATCCTCTGAGAGTGAGGGGCACACTCCCTCTGATGGCTTTAAGGTATCTGAGGGAGATGGGCATTGCCTGGTATTTCAACTCTGACGCTTGGCCCCCTTCCACACGCAGCAGCTACGACGTGGCATGGCAAATGGAAAAGCTGGTGTGAAGGAAGAAGTATTCCTCCCGTTTCTGTCTGTGTAGTAGCGGTCCTTAATTTTCTAGCATCCCTCCTGTAAGAAGGCAAAGCCTTCAGGACGATAGGTGTATATAGGTCAGCGATTCAGCGGGCCACACACCAGTGGACTTAGCGCTGCCATGGGACCATCCTGGCAGTAGTCTGGCTCATGAAAGGGGCTCAATTTCGCTTTCCCCCGATCCTGAAATACACCTACCTATGGGAAGTGAACAATTTATAGAGCTCGCCAGCGAACAAGTACTTGTCAATGACTCGGTTGTCTGGGAAGCTAGTAATGTTGCTGTGCCTAGCATCATGCAGGCGAGTTTCGGACGTTAGAGCATTAGAGGTAGATAGGAAGACATACGGACCAAAAGGAGTTGCCTTCATGCTCGCTAAGAGCACAAAGACAAACTCTTCTATTTCGTATCCCTACCTGACCGGTCAACCAAAGTTGTGTGTGTCGGCTTGCATCCGGGAGTGCGAGCACATGACGGTGGAATTCCATCTGGCAGGAGTGTCTCAATTTTTGATTGCGCATGGAAAGCTGTTCAAGTGGTAGCGACAGCCACTATCGCCAGGTGTGTCTGCAAGATCATGCAGCAAGCGGGTATCGACCTGACACGATTTTGGGCACACTCAGTGAGAGGAGCTATGGCTTCCAAGGCACTTACAGAAGGTGTAGCACTGGTTGACATCTTACGAGCAGCGGACTGGTCTAGTGACAGTTTGTTTAAGACTTTTTATTCCAAACCAGTGGTGTCCTTAGCAAAAGCAGTGGTACAGAGCTTTGAAGAAGCATAATGCTCACCTCCGGTCCAGACATAGAATGAAGGTTACCCGTGCTTACTGCGCTGGGAGTCTTGATTCTATTAAAGACACACAGGCAAGCATTACTTTCCCGCCCAGCACATGCACTGTATGTGGAAACTGTATTACCAATTCTGTCCCCTATGGGCAGTGTAGGGCAGTGCATTCTCCACCCCTAATGATGTTCTTGATGATTTGACAGGAGACGACCAGAAAAACAGCTGACCGGATGGCAGTGCGAAGCAGGAGTGTGTGAGCGGTAGCTTGAACATGCAGGACTGGTTTGTTGGAGAGAAGATTGTTGCCTGAGGAGTTATCAGGGACAGGGTTGACTTTCTGTGTGGCTTTTGGTTACAGTTGCAGTGTTTAAGGAACAGTTCAGAGCATCCAAAGAAGAGGTGGAGCAAAGGGCAGGAAGTGGCCAGAGGACGAGAACAGGAAGTGTAAAGAGTGTGAAGAAAGGGAAATGTAGTTTTGAAATAATAAAATAAAATGAGGACGTTGATGTCATTTTCAGTGTATTTGTTGAAACTGCGGAAGAGTAGATTAAAAAAAGCTGAAGCGTAATGCTCACCTCCGTGTGTTTAATAGAATCAAGATTCCCTGCGCAGTAAGCAAGGGTAATCTTCATTCTGTAGTGCTTTCATTGTATCAAATATAACCCTTTTAGGACCACTGGGACACATTATGTAGTTGCTTCTGCATGTTTTAACTAATATAAATTAATTGCATACATGAATGACAGACACTGGTGTACTTTAAATCAAAGCAATTCATGTTGGGTCTTTTCTCTGCAAACTTCATAGCATTGAATGCAATGCAAGCAGTACTTCAAATTCTTTGTAATTTCAGTTGTAATTCAGTCTTCGGGTGGTCTAAGCAAAGATGACATTGAGAACATGGTGAAAAATGCAGAGAAGTATGCTGAAGAAGACAGACGAAAAAAGGTATCTTTCAAAGGTTTTATTTTTCTGTAAAATGATTCTTTTAATGTTTGATAGTATTGTACAGAAAGTTTGCAAACCACAATGACAAAGGTTCTCCATTATGACTTACGGAATATAACCATTACAGTAACATGTTCCCATATTCCCATTCATATGGTACCGGATTTCAGTTTTCTACATTCATTCATGTAAAAAGGAGGCTTTGCATTGGTTCACTCAAACTTGATAAAGTTATTTTGCACACACCATTCCCATCTTGTAATACTTCTACATCCCGTCCCCTTTCCTTCATATTGTATGGATGTCCCAGCATGGGGACGGAACCAGGGCCTTTTGCACTGCAAAATATGCACTTTCCTATTAAATTTCTAATTTAGGCAAGTAGTGGGCGTGATTGAGCATACCCCTCTGCGCTACACCTCAGTCACTTTTTCCACGCAACGGGAATGGACACCTGCACCACGTCCATGCTATTTCTTGCTGCGTACTTCCTCGAGGACACCCCAACATGCTATTTTTCACTCCATTTTCTTTGTTATTACTCAGCCCCAGCCTTCGGTGGCCTAGTCCCTCTGGCATATGTCGGATTCATCTGGCTTCACTAGGTGCACCTCGTATGAGAGTCCCTTAGCTACCTCAGACCTTCATGCACTCTGTTTGAAGTGTCTGGGATCTGATAACTGGTGGGACTCTTGCACGCCTGTGACTTCTTAATGATGAGATTGCTTAAGAACGGGCTTGTGCAGTGGAGAGAGATCTTTTCGAAGTAGATGCTAGACCATCTCAAAGAGTTTGCACAGAGAAAACCAAGAAATGGCAAGGCAAGTTCACTTCTCTATACCAAGAGACCCTATAAGGGGGGGGACTCTTTTCCGGGCAGTTCTCTGGCCGGAAGGAGTCGTAAAAAGATTCTGTCACCGGTGTCAGTACAAAGGCCAATAAAGCTTCCAGAAGTTGTGCTGCGGGGTCCCTTGACTCTACTGGGACTGGCGCCGAGCTGGTGAAAAGCCCTGTTACCTGAATGTGGTCCTGAGGGGCCTTCACGTCGTGCCACCAGGCCTTGTCCCTATTGGGCGCCTTTACGCAGGACTACCAGCTCTACAACTAAGAACACCAAGCCTCCTGGAGTTTTCTCCAAAGTCCGAAAGAGAACCGGACACTAGTGCAAGGGTTTTCACAACCTCCTCTTCACGGCTGTATGATGGATAATGCTTCCACGTGCATTCCCAATTTACCTCAGCAATCTGAAAGACACAAAATGTTGGCACAATGAGAAAGGTCCGCCTCCAGAGCGGCAATGTCAGACAAAGCACCATCTTCTGCAGACTTCCCACTGTCTGAAAGAGCTATTGATTAGTCATCTAAAACCCATGCATAACATCCTGTGTGGAGATTAATGCCAAGCCAAGGTCCTATGGTCAGGGTCGAATGGTTGAATCCTGCGGTGAGAGTCGAATGGTCGGCGGGAGAATTTTATTTGTGCAACTCATACCCATCAACCTCCAGTACGTGGAGATACTATGAGCCGTGGGCACAGCAAACTAGACAAGTCCCCAGGGTGCTGGTTGCATCAACTTAGACCCTGACCGCAGCTGCACCTGGTACTTTGGTACAGAGCACACCAGCATGTGAGGATAGATTTTTTTTGAGAGGTTCTTAAATCTCAAAGTCCCTAAGATGTTGGCTATTGTGAATCAAGGAGGTAATGCTGAAGGATCTGCTGCAAACTCAGAGTCACCAGTTGGCAACACCACTGCCACCTCCTCCTACGCATCCGCCATCACCGGCCATAGCTGTATCAGCGGTGACACAAAAAGTGAGAATTCTGCATCAGGATGCAGAGAACCAAGTGTCAGTAAATAAGGCAATAAGCAGGGGATGCACCTTATCTGGTCCCAGACAGCAAAGAAACAGATCAGGAGATGGAAGAAGCAGAGGTTACATCTTTGGCAAAAGATTTCCAGCTGGGGATGGAGGGCCTGGCTCAATTCCTGAGTGTGCCTACTCCACAACAAGAGCACCCAGAGGCTGGAGTGTTAGGAGAAGTGCAAGTGGTTCAATCATCTTCTAGATCAGGGATACCTATACAGAGAGATGTATTGGTGCTAGCCAAGAAACTCTGGGCAAAGTCTCACACATGCCCTGTCTTGCACCTGCATCTAGCAAATGCGGATGCTTTATTATCCTCAGCAAATCAGCAGTTATGTAGAGAAACATTTGAATTTGCGTAATGTCTTCCCATTGAGAAGCAGGCAGCCTTTTAAATCAGGCTTGGCACAGGCAAGACTGGTTTCCAAAGATCTGCTAGAATGTTCATTGGGTCGTATTGATAACTCTACCAGAGGTATATGCATCGGGGTAGATATGAGACGGTCTTTGGGGAGGCACACCACTAGATTCATAGGTGATGTGCAGGACAGAATATTACACCTGCCATTTGAGGGTACTGAGCTTTTCCAGTCATCCACAGACAATGAACAAACTAAAATGAAAGCAAGCGCACAGACCGTAACATCCTTGGCTATTCTAACTAATCCAGGATAAAAGCTGTTTTCCCAGAACAAATCCAAAATTGACTCTATAACTAGGTCCATTTGAGGATTCAGAGGTTTGCAGGAAAGGAAGGCGAGGCGGCCAGATTGGTTGCCCAGTACAAACAGGCGAAACAGCAGAGGACCACCCCTAAAGGGTTTTATTCGCCCCCGTCCTTGAAAACTGTCTCTGAACCCAAAAAGCATTGATGTCTGCGTCCATGACTTTGAGTTTCCACTCGGAGTACAGTGAACTCTGACACCACTGCTCCTAGAAGGTGATTCCTACCCAGATTGCAGAGGCTCTGTGTGCAGGGGACTCACTGTGTGCCCTGGACCTGCAGAATGCTTACTTGCATGTCAACCAGTGGCATAGCACAGAATGTTCCACCCACCCCCACCCCTGAGAGCCATTGTGGGGGCTGCCCTCCTCCCCCAAGCTCACATGGCACAAGCATGCCACACAGGTTTTTTGATCAAAGCTTAAATGTGTCACCTAGCGTAAAAAGAAGAGGCGGTTCCTGGCCCCCAAGTTGTTTTATTGGCAGGCGAAAATACTTGCCACAAGTATGCGAGAGCGACCAAGCATAGCTAGGGAGGCCAAACCAACGAAAACAGGTCTAAATAAATGTTTTGAATAATGGGTTAAAATGATGCCCTATACAGCACACTTTCTGTGACAAATTGGGTAAAAGGCCAGACAGTTTGCAATTTATTTTGTAAGTCCAAGGCACCAAAAGTGAACCGAAACATTTCCCAAATCAGTTTCATGCCTTTCCTCGCAATATGTACTAGTATTAAAAACATTTTCATGCTGGCTCCACCCATACATTTTCATGCTGGCTCCTGCCAGTATTCCCATGTAAAAGCATACTCCTGTTCGCTTTGCTCATAATGTCAGTAATGATACTATATAAAACACGTCAAAGCTGGCTCTGCCAAGAAATGCTGGTCAAGGATATATAAAGTGTGGATAGATTGCATTTGGGCTAAAATTAATGCGATAAAAATGATGTTATTGCCCAAGGTTTTATATTACATTCAGTCTCTCCCTCTCTGGTTTACCAAGAAGATACTCAAGAGTATTGATAGGCTTTTTATGGATTTCTTATGGGGGAAGGGAAATAGGCCAAAGATTCCACAATTTATTATGATACATAGAATTAAGGATGGGGGTTTTGGTTACCCGGAGTTGGAAAATTATTATAAGGGTTTCTTATTAAAAAAAACATCCTATAACTTTGGGGAAAGAAACAATTCAGACCCTTTCTGGCTTTTGATGGAACGGGAAAGATTATACCCATTTTCTGTGAATTGTTTATATTCCTATGGAAGAATACCAAACTCTGGGACAAAATTAGAACCAATGGTAGTTTCTTGGATTGAAGAATGTGGACAGTCTTTGTTTTTATGATTCGGCATCAATTTGGCTGAATCCAGGCCTGCAAATTGAAAATAAAATGCTTTATTGGAGAGCATGGGCCAATAAGGGTATTTTAAAGATAGGCAATGTCTGTAGGGAAGGATTGATGGTTCCATTTGAGGATCTGGTTAGCTGTTATGGACTGTACAATCGGGAGATTAGGAGATATAGATCTCTAGAGCAGTTGCTGAGAGAAAGATTACAGATGTTAGACACACCCTTAGATTGTAGACCTCAAATCTGTGAATTGTTCACTACACCACCAGGGGTGGTTTCGACCTTTATTAAGCTGATGCCTCTACAGTAATGTGTTTTGAACTCTTGGGATAAATTGAGATTGGAATGGGAGGCAGAATTGGAAGTGGAGTTGTCTGAAGAATCGTGGAATTATGCGTGGAAAGCAGCTGTGAAAGCTAAAGTTGATTTAAACCTGAGATACATTCATCAGTGCGTTTTAGGACATGTTTATTGGACGCCTGTGAGGATGAATAGGAGAGGTTTGGCAGATACAGATTTATGTTGGGGATGTAATTACTCAAGAGGGACCTTCAAGCACATGCTTTGGGAATGTAATAGAGTGTTAGATTTTTGGAAGGATGTTCTGGATCGGGTTGATTTGGTGGTAAATGATTTATTCCCTCGAACCTTTAAGTCAGTATTATTTCTGTCAGTTGATAACAGGAGTGGAGATATATGTGAATCCCTAGATTGGTTTGATAGAGCATTGTTGATGGCTATTAAACATATAATAAAGGTGTGGAAATCTAGAAAAAAAACACACTACGAAAATTGGCCATCAGACATGCGAACGCTTTCATGGTATGAAAAGACTGTTTGTTTTTCTTCTGTTTTGTAATTTTATGTAAAAATAATAAAGTGGGAAAGAAAACTCTGCCAATGTATGCCAGTACTCCTGTTGGATTGGCCATTAAAATTGGCATGCCACAATAATAAGCCATTTCTAAAATGGTTCCAGTGTAGGTCAGTCTTGACTTGTAAAAACACTGATCACGCCTGCTTCATCACAGATGATCAGTTAATAAAATGTCATGCCACAGTAAGCAGTAGCTAGACTTGCTGCATGTCACGATACCCGCTCCTGGGGAGCCGGCTCAGGCCCTGCGTCCCCGAAAGCGGACATCAAGTCCCCGGGGAAGGTCCCAGCAACCCCTTATAGGGGCCCTTTGGACAGTGTCCTGGCGCCTATGGCGCCAGGCTCATAGAAAACATCAGTCCTGGCGCCATAGGCGCCAGGCTCATTATGAAAGTGTTTGGGTACACTTACCTGATGCAGACCATGCTGCAGAACCCCGGCCTCCTTGAGGCCTGAAAGGAACTACTTTACCTGTGGGACTCATTTACCACCCGGGCGTGGTCGGGGAAGGATACATATCTGATTGGAGGAAGGACACATTCTAGGAACGTCTTCCAAGGCTATTTAAACCACACGTGCTTCGCGTTGTTCTGCATCTAGCAGCTGGACGCTCACCGTGTCTGCTCCTGCATCCTGACTTCTGCCACGCCTGCCAGCATCCTGAATCACCTGCAAAGGAAGGGCTCAAGAGAACAGAAGAAAGAAAAGGCCTTACCTGCTAAATCTGCATCCCGGAGACATTTCGCCGACGATCCTGAAAAGGAAGACATTTATTTTTAAAAGCACATCACATCGATCGCTGCAGCGCCTCATTCTACTCATCTTACAGGGCGCTTCCATGTTCTGCAGCGACCATCCGGATTCACAGTCGCGCCCCAGCGCCTAGGGAGGAAAAGACAATAACGAAGGTGAGAGAAAGAAGGGAAAAGGGAAGCTAAATCTCCATGTTAAGACTTACCTGCTGGGTCATTCCCTTTTCGTTTCGGGTCCGCGCCGCATCCAGGCATTTTCGGACCCCGGCCCCTAAGGGGAAAAAGACATCAGCGTTAATGAGCGAATGAAAAGACATTACCAAGACGCTCATTAAAGACTTACCTGATTTCCACAAGGATTTCACCTCTCATCTCGGGTCGGTGCCTGTTCCCCGGCATTCCGTACCCCGGCCCCTATGGGGAAAAAGACACTAGCATTAGAACATTAATTCATGGACACAAGGGGAACCACTTATCAAAAACTTACCTGGAAGCCAAGCAAGTTTGGTTCTCACCAATCCGAAAATCCAGTGAAGTAACTGGATACCAACGCGCCCCTGCATCAGAAGCAGGATGGAGAGCTCGTCCTTCCAGACCCTAAGGTGAGACGCTACGGGGAAGCACAGAAGGGTTTTGAGGAGGGTGAGAGGGGTAAGTGGGAGGCCGATTGCATTACCCCGCAGACAGTTAACCCCCTATTTTCACCTACAGAAGGATACTTCTGCGAGTCAGACAAGCCAGATTTGGGGCCCGGTCCAGTCCGTCTCCCGACCCCTGCGCATCACCTTAGACGAGGTCACAACAGCGCGAACCAGGCCAGCGCCTCCGTGGGAGACAGGTGAGCGTTACAGAACGCAAAGCCTTCCTACAAATTCACACCCAGGCGCTATGGAAACGTCTGAGACTGATCAGTTGGCCCAATTACTGGGGGAATTACGGGCCGAAGTACATGCCGCTCGTCAAGAGACTAATGCCCTCAAGAGGGAATTAATAATATCAAAGGAAAGAACTGATGACCTGGCCAGACAGCTTTTGCAAAGTCAAGCTGGACAAACTCCTCTACCCGGTTCCGGTGGGAACCCCGCTCCTGTGGTTCCCAGTAACCCTGTGCATATTAATCTACCTGGAAACATGCCGCTGGCCCCACCCGAACGCTTTGCTGGGGACCCCAAACGATTTGCCGTATTCATGAATCAGTGTCGTTTGCACTTCCTATGCAGGCCTGGGGCCTTCCCTAATGATCAGACCAAAGTAGCCTTTGTATTGTCATATCTCAGCGGCTGTGCTGCCGATTGGTCAGTTCCACTGGTTACTCAGGATGATCCGATTCTCCATGATTTTCAAGGATTTCAAGCAAGCATGGAAAGGTTATTTGCTCGACACTCTCAGGGGCAGGCTCTGGATGATGAACTTCTATCCCTGCAACAGGGCAATCAGGATCTCCTATCCTACATTGCAACCTTTAATAGACTAATTGTAGAAACTGGGTGGCCAGAGGATAAGAGAATCACGTTATTTTATCGAGGTTTACGTGGAGAACTTAAAGATGTCCTGGCCCAAGTTGTAAATCCGCCCCGAGAATGCACAGAATATATAGACTTAGTGGTCCAATTGGATCACAGACTCCAGAACAGAAAAGCAGATCGGTCCAGGTTTGAGACCCGGGTGTTGGTCAAGACCCACCCTAACCCCAAGGGAGTTGATGTCTCAGAGCCTATGCAAATTGGTGGGGTTAAAGGACCTTTAACTCAAAAGGAACGTGAAAGGAGGCAGCAATTAAAGTTATGTCTTTATTGTGGGAACTCTGGACACTTTCTACGAGATTGCCCGGCAAAACCGCCCCGAAAGGCGGTAGGGGCTGCTGATAAAAACCTTGAAGACTCTGTTTCGGGAAACGACTCAGCCCGACAAGCGTAGGGGTCCGCTTGCCGAGCTTGAAAACTAACTCTCAGACCTCGCATTTCATAGTGCCAATGGTTCTCGTAGATCCAGAACAGCCTAAGCAGTTGCATGCAATAAAGGCATACATCGATAGCGGGGCTATTGGAAATTATGTGGACCGTGAGTTGGTCTCCAGGATTAGCCTGCCTCTCCGTCCTAAAACCAGCAAAGACGTCATCACCACAGTAGATGGAACTGAAATTGCCTCTGGACCGGTAACGCATTCCACTACTGAGGTGACTCTTATTGGTCCCGACAGCCATCGGGAGGCAGTTGTGTTTGATGTAATCAGGGCCCCACAGTTTCAGGTTATTCTTGGAATTCCTTGGTTAGAGACACATAATCCTCGAATTGATTGGCGAGCTAAGAGAATAACCTTCCCGGATTGTGCACAAACCTGTTATCCAGAAAACCTGAAGATTAATCTAGCATCTGTAACCTCTGCCTCCATGCAATTGCCTCCGGAGTACCAAGACTTTCAGGACGTCTTCCAAAAGGAACAGGCCAACACGTTACCTCCTCATCGATCGTACGATTGCCAAATCGATCTGGTGCCCGGTGCACAACCCCCTTGTAGCATGATTTATGCCCTTACCGAACCTGAGAACCTGCATCTGAGACAATATTTGGATCAATACCTCGCCAATGGTTTTATTCGCCCGTCAAAGTCCCCAGCATCCTCGGCTTTGTTCTTCGTGCCTAAAAAGGAAGGCGACCTCAGAACTTGTATCGATTACCGCGCATTGAATCAGATAACGGTTAAAAACTGTTATCCTCTGCCTCTGATCCCTGAACTCCTTGACCAGGTAAAGGACGCTTGCATATACACCAAGTTAGACCTCCGGGGGGCATATCATCTGGTGCGAGTAAAAGAAGGCGACGAATGGAAAACGGCCTTCCGTACTAAGTATGGATTATTCGAATACCAGGTAATGCCCTTCGGGTTGTGCAATGCGCCTGCTGCCTTCCAATTCTTCATGAAAGATGTCCTTCGGGAACTCATCAATGTTTGTGTTGTTGTCTATATCGATGACATTCTAGTGTACTCTTCTTCGGAATCTGATCACAGAAAACATGTTAGGGCAGTTCTGGAAAAACTGCGCCAACATAAACTATTTGGTAAACTGGAGAAATGTGTTTTCCATACCACAGAAGTTGAGTTTCTCGGTTTCATCCTGACACCCAAAGGAGTCCGAATGGACTCAAGAAAAGTGGATGCCATCCTCAAATGGCCATCACCTAGCTCTGTAAAAGGGGTTCAAAGCATGCTCGGCTTTGCCAATTTCTATCGCAGGTTTATCCCGGAATTTTCACGCATAGTACAACCCATTACTGCACTCTTGAGGAAAAATAAACGTTTTGAATGGTCTGAAGAAGCCGAGCAGGCCTTCCAGGATTTAAAAGCTAAGTTTACCTCTGCACCTATATTGAAACACCCACGTCCAGATCTCCCGTATGTCGTTGAAACTGACGCATCCAGCCTAGCCATGGGAGCAGTTCTGCCTCAAAGAAATGCCGAAACCAACCAACTGCATCCCGTAGCATTTTGTCCAGAAAATTCTCGGCACCAGAGATTAATTATGCAATCACTGACAAAGAACTGTTAGCCATAAAGTCTGCTTTTAAAGCCTGGCGGCATTACCTGCTTGGCGCTCGACATACCATCACAGTGATCACTGATCACCGGAATTTACAGTATTTGAAAACCGCCAAGGCTCAGTCATCACGGCAGCTCCGATGGGCTTTGTTTTTCGCTGAATTTGATTTCGTGATTACCTATCGACCTGGCTGCAAGAACGGCAAAGCAGACGCCTTATCCCGAATTGGAATGGGAGAACCTGATACAAACTCAGAACCAGTACCAATAATTCCCGAACAGAGAATCCTAGGCATGACTTTGTTACAGACGCTTGAAGACATTCAAGTCAGAGTGAAACAACTCTTGGACCCTACAGTCCTACAAGATTGGATACAAAAGGGATCAGACTTTACCATAGATAATGGTTTACCTTATTACCAAGGACGCTTATTCCTGCCACACAAGGATTTACACGAACTAGTTATTTCCGGTTATCATGATACATTAATAGAGGGACACCCCGGTATTGCCAAGACAATGGAAAAGGTGAAACGACAATTCTGGTGGCCCTCTTGGCGAAAAGATGTTAAATCTTTTGTGATGTCCTGTGGTGTTTGCGCCCAAAATAAAGGTCAAAAGAAAAGACCAGCCGGTCTCCTCCAACCTCTAGACGTACCGCCAGCACCCTGGCACACCCTATCAATGGATTTTATTACAGACCTGCCTCCTTGTTCGGGATACAATACCATTCTGGTAATTGTGGATTTGTTTTCCAAAATGGCCCACTTCATTCCTTTGAAAGGTTTACCTTCAACTTCTGTCCTAGCCAAAGAATTCCTCGAAAATATTGTTCGGCTACATGGATTCCCATCTATACTAATCTCTGACCGGGGAAGCCAATTCATTTCCCACTTCTGGCGCAAATGTTGTCAAATGGCACAAATCGACGTAAGATTATCGACCAGTCACCACCCTCAGACCGATGGTCAGACTGAGAGGACAAATCAGACCCTTGAGCAGTACTTACGGTGTATGTTACAGCAATCTGAAAGCAACTGGAAAGACATTCTTTGGATAGCCGAATACGCATATAATAATTCGGTACACTCTGGAACTGGCCATAGTCCTTTTTATACCTTTTATTGGACATCACCCTCGAACCTCAAACCTCGACT
This sequence comes from Ambystoma mexicanum, assembly GCF_040938575.1. Taxonomy (NCBI): domain Eukaryota; kingdom Metazoa; phylum Chordata; class Amphibia; order Caudata; family Ambystomatidae; genus Ambystoma; species Ambystoma mexicanum. The sequence goes on along the minus strand of NC_090926.1, from coordinate 572,388,711 downwards.
CACCTCAGAACCTCGGAGTGCCCGCAGTAGAACATCTGCATTCTACCATTACCCGAGCCTTCAAAGAGGCAACCACGCATTTACAACAAGCCAAGAGAAAATACAAGGAGAATGCTGACCTACATCGGAGTGAAGCACCTCCGTATCAGATTGGGGATCAAGTGTGGTTAGCTACCAGACATTTACCGCTCAAAGGGCCCCGAACTTTTAACCCAAAATATCTGGGACCTTATTCTATTACGGCAATAATTAACCCAGTAGCGGTTAAACTTGATTTACCAGCTAATATGCTAATTCACCCTGTTTTTCATGTGTCACTTCTGAAACCAGTGGTACCCGGAACCCGACTACTCAAACCTCCAGAACCTATTGAAATAGATGGGGAACCCGAATTCGAAGTGAGGAACATTTTAGATTAAAAAATGTTTAGGTCAAAGCTTTTCTACCTAATTGATTGGAAGGGGTACGGACCTCAGGAGAGGTCGTGGGAACCCAGTGACCATGTGCATGCACCTCGATTAGTCAGGAAATTCCACCAAAACCCCCGGAGGGAACAACCTTGGGAGGGGCCTTGGGGGGGAGTGCTGTCACGATGCCCGCTCCTGGGGAGCCGGCTCAGGCCCTGCGTCCTCGAAAGCGGACATCAAGTCCCCGGGGAAGGTCCCAGCAACCCCTTATAGGGGCCCTTTGGACAGTGTCCTGGCAGTCCTGGCACCATAGGCGCCAGGCTCATTATGAAAGTGTTTGGGTACACTTACCTGATGCAGACCATGCTGCAGAACCACGGCCTCCTTGAGGCCTGAAAGGAACTACTTTACCTGTGGGACTCATTTACCACCCGGGCGTGGTCGGGGAAGGATACATACCTGATTGGAGGAAGGACACATTCTAGGAACTTCTTCCAAGGCTATTTAAACCACACCCGATCAGCCACACGTGCTTCGCGTTGTTCTGCATCTAGCAGCTGGACGCTCACCGTGTCTGCTCCTGCATCCTGACTTCTGCCACGCCTGCCAGCATCCTGAATCACCTGCAAAGGAAGGGAACAAGAGAACAGAAGAAAGAAAAGGCCTTACCTGCTAAATCTGCATCCCGGAGACATTTCGCCGACGATCCTGAAAAGGAAGACATTTATTTTTAAAAGCACATCACATCGATCGCTGCAGCGCCTCATTCTACTCATCTTACAGGGCGCTTCCATGTTCTGCAGCGACCATCCGGATTCACAGTCGCGCCCCAGCGCCTAGGGAGGAAAAGACAATAACGAAGGTGAGAGAAAGAAGGGAAAAGGGAAGCTAAATCTCCATGTTAAGACTTACCTGCTGGGTCATTCCCTTTTCGTTTCGGGTCCGCGCCGCATCCAGGCATTTTCGGACCCCGGCCCCTAAGGGGAAAAAGACATCAGCGTTAATGAGCGAATGAAAAGACATTACCAAGACGCTCATTAAAGACTTACCTGATTTCCACAAGGATTTCAGCTCTCATCTCGGGTCGGTGCCTGTTCCCCAGCATTCCGTACCCCGGCCCCTATGGGGAAAAAGACACTAGCATTAAAACATTAATGCATGGACACAAGGGGAACCACTTATCAAAAACTTACCTGGAAGCCTAGCAAGTTTGGTTCTCACCAATCCGAAAATCCAGTGAAGTAACTGGATACCAACGCGCCCCTGCATCAGAAGCAGGATGGAGAGCTTGTCCTTCCAGACCCTAAGTTGAGACGCTACGGGGAAGCACAGAAGGGTTTTGAGGAGGGTGAGAGGGGTAAGTGGGAGGCCGATTGCATTACCCCACAGACATTAACCCTCTGTTTTCACCTACAGAAGGATACTTCTGCGAGTCAGACAAGCCAGATTTGGGGCCCGGTCCAGTCCGTCTCCCAACCCCTGCGCATCACCTTAGACGAGGTCACAACAGCGCGAACGAGGCCAGCGCCTCCGTGGGAGTCAGGTGAGCGTTACACTGCATCAAAATGCCAGTATAGCCATGTGATAACACACTTGAAGTTACCTTTGCCCGAAAATACCAGTAAAAACATGCCATGTAACTTAAAGATGTGTCAAAAATGCTGTAGTGATCCGGGGGGGGGGGGGGTGGAAGGGATCTATCTTTGTCTCCCCTTCCCTTCGCTTTGCCCCCTCTGCTTCCCTCTCCGCTCTTAACCTCTTCTCTCCTTCCCTCCAAATGTCACGTTCAGCTCGTAGCCCTACTGAGCCGAAGCAATGAAAGAGTGCCTCCTTCCCTCACTGCGAACCCTGCGCCAGCCTTCACCCTAATGGGTGAGGACTGGGCCGGGGACCCTGCTACACCAGTTATGTCAACACATATTTAGATGACTGGCTGATCGGAGCTGAATCTCATGAACAAGCGTCTTGAACACTCCAGTCACTGATGGATACTCTGTTTGACTTGGGGTTCTCGGTCAATGCATAGTAGTTAGAATTAATTCCAACTCGTAGGATTAACATGATGCGGTTTCAATGGGACACAGTTCAGGCCAAAATATTCCCTACCCTGAACAGGAGGAGGGATATTCTGGCAACAGTGACACACTTCTTATCCAGAACCCAACACATCAGTGTGTGGTACCAACACCGGCTTGGCCTAATGGCGACATGCATTCTGATGGTTCCTCTTGCAAGACTCAATATGAGAAGACTGCAGTTACATTTAGCAGCTTCCCAGGATCAGAAGACCTGTTCTCAGTCGGAAAGCGATATCTTTGAAGGAAGATCTTTTCTGGGGCAGATCAGAGAGCAAACTCATGAGTTGAATGCCGTTACTCTTCACTATAGAGAGATCTGGAGCTACATCTGGAAGGCATACAACCCATGGTTCATGGGCTGTCAGTGACCGGGAGAGGCACATAAGCTACCTAGAACTGAAGGACATATTACTTGTGCGAAATTCTTTCCTACCTTTGCTGCAGAGGATGGTGGGACTGTTCTTAACAGACAGTACAACATCAATGTCATAGTACAGCAAATAAGAGAAAACCTGATTCCCCTGCCTGATACCTCTTTGACCTCCAGGCTGGGCAATAGAACAGGGTATATGGCAGAGAGCAGCTCACATACTGGGGCAAGACAATACGAGGCCGGCAGGCTCCCAGTGAGTACGTATGAATGTGAAACTCACTGTGGATAATGCAGGATCTATTCAGACTGTAGGGTCCCATAGAGATGGACATGTTTGCAATGAGCAGCAACTCCAAATGCAATAGATTTGCACCATCTGAGGGCCATGGACAGAATTGAATTCAATAGGCTATGCATTGCAGGTGGATTTGTCGGTAATGGTTGTTGCACTTTCCTGTTTATTCCGCTGATACAGAGTGTTGAGCAAGTTCAGAATCTCCAGGAATTGCAGCCTGATACTGGTAACGCCTCTATGGCATTCCAGAGCGTGGCTTTCTGATCTGACGCTGATGGCATTCCAGGGTCCGCTAAAGCTGGAAATGTCCAGAACGAAATTGCAGCAGAGAGGATCAGTGCTTCACACGCAACCTCAGGCTATGTCATTAGCAGCCTTGTTCCTGAGAAGTTAACGTTACAACACGATACCCTCTTGGAGGACAATTTGAATATAATTCAAAGAGCTAGAAAGGATTCCAGAAGAGCTCAAAATAGAAGCATGTGGACATGATTTTTTCACTGGGCCCAACAGAAAGGGACTGGTCAATTGGCGTGCACCTTGGATGATGTATTATCAGTCTGTGCTTACGTTAACCCATTCAGGTGTGCAGGTAGAGACTTGCAGAACACATGAAGAGGCGGTAGGCACATATAGAAATTCAGAACAGGTGATTTTCTTTTTCCTCAGCAAAACCTGTGGTAAAAGGTGGCCTATAGGGATTGGTGAGGTTGTTTCTACCTTAAGAAGACTACATCTGGTCTGGGATCTGAATATCATGCTAACAGCGATAGCATTAAACCCTTTGAACCCCTGGCTTCAGTGGATATCAAGTTGCAACATTAAAGACAACTTTGTTGGTGGTGGGGGCGTGGCTTGGCGGCCATGCGAGAGTGAGCAGATTCCGAGAGGCTCCCATCAGATCCGACCAAAGATCCTGAGAAAGGCGTATATTAGGAAAAGAAAACCCAAACAAACGCCAGGGAAAGGCGTCGGAAGACCCAAGGCACACACGGGAGAAGACCCGACGAAAAACGGAGGCCAGAAGAGCGAAAACGAGAAGAGACAGAGACGCGCGGCACCACCAACAAAATGGCGGGCGCGCGGAGCTGAAAAAGAGACCCGCGGCTCAACACACGAAGAAGGCCGAAGGGAAGGAGTGGAACCGGGCGAGATAGCTGAGTAACATCCAGCGCAGGCAGGACCGAAACACCACCAGAGAGGCAGAAATCCGAGACGCCAACTGCAGAGATAGCCGCGCGACACCGACCCGGAGAAGGTGAAGACGGCGCGGCTCAAGAACAGGAAGCGGCCCGCGGACCGAGCTGGAGAACAGCTTTCCCCAGCCGATGCGGAGACGAGCAGCGGCAGCGGGGGCCTAGTGGAACAACGAAAGAACCTGAACGGTGAGGCAGCGGAGGCGAGGGGAGACCCACAGACCGAGCCCCAGAAGAGCGGAGGTGAGCGTCAACGGCGGAGAGCCAAAAGGGCGACGCGGGACCCCGAGAGACGAGGCGGCGGAGACTGGGAGACGACCCGTGGACCGGACCAAGAGAGCCCTCCCCTGACGCGGAGGAGTGTAGAAGCGGCGGAGGCCCAGCAGAACAACCGGAGAACCCGGAAGGCGAGGCAGAACGGATCGAAAGCGGCCTACAGACTGAACCGAGGCAGATTCCCTCGCGTCGAAGCGGAGGTGAGCAGCAGTAGAGCAACGAGGGATCCCACAACGAGAAGAAACGGAGAGCGAAGAGCGATCCATAGGCCGGACCGCAGAAGAGCCTCTCCCGACCGACACGGAAGTGAGCAGCAACGACGGAGATCCAGCAGTGCAGCGAGGGACCTCGAGAGGAGAGACAGCGGAGAACGAGAGGCGGCCCACGGACTAGACCCAGAACAACCCTCCCCCTGCCAACGCAGAGGTGCGTAGCAGCAGCAGCGGAACCCGATAGGAGAAGCAGGGAAGGATACGAGGCAGCCCACAGATCGGATCGTTGAAGAAGAGCCCTTACCTGCCAGTCCGGAGCGGAACCGAGGGAGACAGCAGATCAACGCCCAGCCCAGCAGGATCGGAGCATCACCCGACCGGCAGCGAGACAAGGCACCGACGGCAGCAACAGGAAGAGAAGCCCGAGACAGCACTACAGAAGCAGCGCGACACCAAACGGGGAAGGAAGAAGGCGCCGAGACCCACGGACAGGAAGCGGCCCACAGATCGAACCGAAGAAGAGCCCTTCCCTGCCGCAGAGGTGACTAGCAGAGCCGGCAAAGCAGCGGGAGATCCCGAGCAGGGAGGTAACGCCGAGACACGGGAACCAGGCCCAGGGAACAAGAGACATACCGCGGGGCGGGTCAGGAAACCCGAGACCTAACAGAGACGACATAAGAGAAGAAGGTAGTCGCCTTAGTAACGAGGAGAGCAAAAGAATTACAAACAGACCCGGACACCACCCCAACCAGCTGCCTCACAGATAACCAGCAAGCGGGGGAGAGAACGTAACAGTCACTACAAACCACAAATCCACCCAGCACAAACAGACCCCCCCCACACAGGCAGAAGCTGGGGGAAGAGCCGCCTCACGCAAGGCACAGACTCCAACCACCCAAAAGCGAGAGGGAAGAGAACACCGGAGAGAGACACGGCAAACGAACAAAGAGGGTAAAGACACAGAGAGAAATCGCTTAATAAAAAGGTAACACACGCAGGAAGAGTGGAAGCGAGTGTGGGAATTGAGCAAGGACCCACTGAAGCACAAACGAAACCAGACTGAATAGGGCCCAACTACAGGCCAAGAGCAGTGGGTACTAACATGCCAGACAAGCCTAAAAGCGGCAGAGGGAGACAAACAGTCATGGAGACATTCACCCGGAAGAACGACGACCAGCAGCCAGGGGCTGAGGAGAAAGACACGCCGGAGTCATACGCCACGCAAGGAGAGATCAGGCAAGTGGAAAGCAGCATACTGGAAGCCATAGGGGCGTTAAAGACGTCGATAGAAGGCAAGTTAGACGCAGTGATGGTAGATGTGGGACTTCTTAGACAAGATACGAGAAACCTGGCGGAAAGGATGACAACAGTGGAACAACAAGCACAGAGTAACTCAGTGGAAGTGTCCGCCTCGCGAACACAAATGTCGGAAGCACTGGAAAGAATTAATATACTAGAACGCAGAGCTGAAGACGCAGAAGGCAGGGCCCGGCGCAACAACGTACGAATAGTGGGGCTGCCAGAGGGGGAGGAAGGAAGGGACCCCACGAACTACATAGAGAACCTCCTGATCCAAGAAGTGGGAGCAGAGACCCTATCCCAAGGCTTCGTGGTAGAAAGGGCACACCGGGCGCTGACTAGAAGACCGCGCCCAGGAGCACCACCAAGACCAATGATCGCAAAAATTATGAACTTTAAGGATAGGGAAAAAATCCTGACTTTCTCGAGAGAAGGAGGGAACATCACAAGGAACGGGGCCAGGATAACGATATATCCGGACTATACGGTACTTGTGCAAAAGCAGAGAGCCCAGTTCTGGCAGACCAAAGAGCGCCTTCGAGCGGCAGGGGTGAAATTCATGCTGCTGTATCCAGCCAAACTAAAAATACTGCATGACGGAAAAACACAGATCTTCGAGACAACGACCGACGCCCAGGAGTGGATGGACCAGCGCGGGATTCCACAGTCGGCAGAGAGGAACGAGCGAAACAGAAACAACCCCCAGCAAAATAGAGACTAGAACCGGGCACGACAAGTATACCCAACGCTACTGGAGCAAGAACAAGACGGTAAAGATGCCCTACCGGGAAGTAACGAAAAGGAGCAACCGACAGCCACCAAGTTGAAAAGCCCACAGTAAAGAGACTTACAAAGGGAGCACAAGACTCGGGGAGGGGGAACCGCCAAGACCCACAGAGAAGCCCCAGTAAAAACAATGTTTATAGTGTCAGTTTCAAGACACTACGCCGCGACAGGCAAGGCCGAGGAGGAAAAAGCGGCACCTGGAAAGCGGTGGAGCCCGAGCAGAGGAGGGGAGGCTGGGCGTTTGTTGACGTTATTTGGGTTAACAGTTATAACAGTTGGGAAGTTAAGGCAAAGCCCGCAAAGAGAGGAGGAGAGCGGAAGAGGAAATAACAGTTGTCACACACAAAGAATCGGCAAGGAAAACAAATTCAGGGGACAGTACCCACAAACAAAAAGCTGGCGGGAAGCACGAGGCAAGACCGCCCACAACAAAGAGCGGCCAACAGAGAGAGAACCGACCCGAGAGAGGAAACGAACGGACGATTCAAAACTCAACAGCCAGAAGAAGGGACACAGATCCCCGGCAGGAACACACCGAGAGGATAAGACACCGAGCGAGCCCATGGGAAAGAACAGGCCGCAAGCGCTAGTCCCCACAAGGACCGAGATGTCTTAAGAATTGTCACGTGGAATGTCAGGGGGATGAACGCATACGTCAAGAGGCTAAGGATTTATACCTGGTTAAACAAAACAAGGACCCACATTGCACTGTTGCAAGAGACGCACCTGACGGCGGAAAAACAGGCCAAAATAAAGAAAAAATGGGGAGGCCAGATGTATAGTGCAACATACTCCAACTACGCCAGAGGAGTCATAACCTGGGTCGCCCCGGGCGTCCCATTCCAGCTCATCAACCAAGAGAAAGACACGGAAGGGAGAATCCTGGTAGTCCATGGAATGTTAGAAAATCGGGAGATATGCCTCGTGAACACCTATGCCCCTAACCACGACGCTACGGCCTTCTTCAGAACGCTCCTGCCCCGGCTGGCCCCGTACAGGAATGCAACGATGATCTGGGCAGGCGACCATAATTGCACACTGGACCCCCGGCTGGACAGGTCGGATAATAAGCACAAGAGAGCGGCGCCGCCAGCGAGAGCACTACAACAGATACTAGACCAGCTCGGACTCGAGGACGTCTGGAGGAAGGTACATGGGGAAGAGAGAGGATATACGCATTATAGTGCCCCACACAAGACATTCACACGGATAGACTACCTGTTTACGGGCAAGGAGACACTGGGGGAATTCACTGAGGCATACATACATGCGCGAACCCTATCTGACCACGCCCCCCAGACGATCACATGGGCGCACACACACAGGAGAGCCCCTATACCAACATGGAGGTTGAGGGCAGAGGCATTATTGGACGCGGGCTTCCAGGAACACATCCAAAGTGTAATAGAAGACTATTTTGAACATAATGAGGGTAGTGTGGAAAGCACAGGAACGGTCTGGGAGGCCTTCAAGGTGGTAGTCAGAGGGGAGGCGATGGGAAAAATGGGAGGTCTCAGACGAGAAACCCTAGCACAACTAGACGAGTTAGAAAGGAAAATCGAGAAGGCTGAGAGACAAGCGGGGGAGAAGGGGGCGGAACAAGAGAACCTCACCACCCTGCGACAACAGTGCGTGGTGACCTGGGAAAGATTGGGACGACTAGACTACGGGAAATATATACAGAAATTACATGCTGAGGGGGACAAGCCTAGCAGACTCCTGGCCTGGCTAACCAAGCAGGAGACTAAGCGGGAGCCAATTAATGAAATTCAGAACAGCAAAGGAGAGGTGATAAGGTCCCAAGAGGGAATAAACGAGGTGTTCTCGCAGTTTTACGAGGACTTATACTCCAGGGTCCAGGAGGCAGAAGAGGGGGATCTGAAGGAAGCCCTCGCGGAAATTAGACTCCCACAATTGACGGAGGAACAGGCCCAAATATTAGACGCCCCTCTCACTGTAGAGGAACTAACGGAGGTAATCGCCCAGCTCCCGACGGGGAAATCTCCGGGGCCAGATGGGCTCCCGGGGGAATTTTACAAACAATATAAAAATGACATAGCCCCGAGACTGCTAGAAACACTAGAAGAAGCATACGAGAAAGGAAGACTCCCGAGTAGTATGTCAGAATCTATAATAATCCCGATCCTTAAACCGGACAAGCCCCCCCTCGAATGCGGTTCCTATAGACCGATTTCCCTGATAAACCAGGACTCCAAGATCCTGACGGCGGCACTAGCCAACCGCCTGAAAAGAGTACTACCCACCCTGATCCACACGGACCAGACAGGGTACGTGCCAGAACGGAACACGTCCTGGAACCTGCGCAGACTCCACTATGTTATAGAAAGGACAAACCAGGAGGGAGGGGAGTGTGCTGTAGCCTCACTGGATGCAATCAAAGCATTCGATTCGGTGGGATGGGACTGGCTCCTGGGAACGCTCACCCACTATGGGATTGGACAAGGGTTTACAAGATGGATAGAACTACTATACAAAGACCCGAGAGCGAGAATCAAGACGGGTAGACAAGTTTCTAGGGAATGGGGCATAGAGCGAGGCACAAAGCAGGGATGCCCCCTGTCCCCAATGTTATATATCCTGGCCCTGGAGCCGTTCGCAGTATTCCTAAGAACAGATTACAAAGACACGGGCATAGAGATAGACGGGGAAACACACCAGATATCCATATACGCAGACGATATACTCCTTTACATACAGAACCCACGCACCCACCTGCAGGACTTACTAGAGGCGCTGCGCGCGTTTGGTAGGTTATCCGGAATAGTGGTCAACAGAGAAAAATCCGTGCTGTTTCCCCTGGCAGGCCTACGCGCAGTGCCGTCAGATCAATTACCCCCTCTGGGCATCACGTGGGCCCCGAACACCTTCAAATACCTAGGAGTGGAGATCTATCACGACACCAGGGAAACACACGCAGGTAACACACAAAGAGCTTTAGACAAAATTGAAAGGGCTATGAAATTCTGGCAGACGCTACCGTTGGGCATGATAGGCCGGGCGGCACTACTAAAAATGACAGTCCTACCCCGACTCTTATATTACTTCACGAACATCCCATACAACATACCAAGGCCCTTCTTTAAGCGCCTACACACTATGGCGAGAACCTTCCTATGGGGAGGGGGACGAAACAGGGTGGCACTAAGCACACTACAGAGAAGCTATGAGTGGGGGGGCATCAAACTCCCAGATTTTGAATATTACTATTTGGCAGCACAACTCCAATTCGTGGTGCGATGGCTGGGCGAGGAGACCTCAATAGATGCAATAATTATTGGGCCAGCACTCCGGAAGTATCACCTGAGAGAATTATTATGGGTCAATGCCGCCCAAGCCAAAGACCTACCCAAAATAGCCCAACTAGGCCGAACACTATGGAAAAGAGCCTGGAAGACACAGGGCACACGAGACCCCTGCTCAAGACATATCCCACTGGCGGGGCTGGTGGACACCCGAGTGGCCAGCCTGACCACGTACAGGGCACAATGGGAAGACAAAGGTGTGGCCCAAATTGGGGACCTGTGGCGTGACGGACAGTGGGTTGAATTCCAGACCCTGATGGACGAACAGGATGTACACAGGGGCCAATTCATCCTGCACAATAGCCTAGTTCAGACAATAAAGAAGAGGTGGAGCACTATGCCAGAGCCAGAGGACACCGAAGGGGAACTAGAGGCATGGTACGATATATCCGAAGGAGGTCATACGGTGTCCAGACTCTATGAGCAAATACTGGGACACACCAACAAAAAAACACTAACAGCACGGATGAAGTGGGAAGAGGAACTGCAACAACCCTTCGAAGACGAAGAATGGAACAAAGTCCTCATGTACACAAAAAAGGTGTCCAGAAACGCCAGGTTCAGACAACTGCAGATATACATAGTACATAGGGCATATCTAACCCCCAAGAGAATGTCAAAGATGGGAGAAGGACAACCCCGGAGCTGCCCGCGGTGCGGAGACGAACAGGCCGACATGGTGCACATGTTCTGGTCGTGCCCGCAAATGGCAGACTTCTGGAACACGGTGAGAGAAAAGGCGTTGACAGCAGACATACAGATGCCAGCAAGAACGCCAGCAACATACCTATTGGGCCTGTTCCCAAGGGGACACCGGCAGATGACACACGTGGCAAAAATGAAGGATTTAATGACAATACTAGCGAAACGCCGCATAGCGATGGCATGGAACAAGAGCGAAGGCCCCTCGAAGGAAGGATGGTGGGCCGACCTACAAAAATGGGCAATAGCAGAGACGGCAGTCTGGGCGAGAGCTACACAAGGGGGAGAGAGCGACAGTGGAGCCAGACTACAAGCATGGAACTCCCTGGTGCAAGACCTGTTTGGCAGCGGAGGCGAGGACGATACGACTGACATTACCGATCCAGGTGACTCAGGAAACGATGAAATTGAACCGCCCACGTCGGGAGGCACTACATAATCCAGAAGAAGGGAACTAACGGGAGGAGAGAGACGAGGTCGTGACCAGCGCGGACTCTGAACAGTGCAACTCTAACTGGGAAAGACCAGCAAACACATGCAAAGACAAGACCAAGGGAAATTCCCAGGGAAAGGAGGGAGGCCACCAGGAGACTGGCCCCTCCACTACGAACTTGACAACGGCCGGCGCCGGCCCCGAGGCGGCAACGGACCACGAACATACTGCGGCAGCCTTTGGGGAGAGGGAGGGGGGGAGGAAGGGGGAAAGGAAAATGGGAAGGGGACTTTTGTTTCTGTTTTGTTTGTTCTCTCCCATTCCTTTTATGTTGTAAAACCAATAAAAAGAAGTTAAAAAAAAAAAAAAAAAAAACTTTGTTGGTGGTATTGACTTCAGCAAGAAGGATTCGTAAAAAATCCAAGCATTAGCAACATCAGAGTCTTGTACAACATTTCACAAAAACAAAGTCGTTTTACTTAAGCACCCTCCCTTTCTATGAAAAGTAGTATCAGAATTTCATATAAACTAAGAAATCATTTTACTGACATTTTTTCCTAATCTGCAATCATAGGCTGAAAAAGATTTGCACTGCCTAGATTTAAGCAGACCGATAAACTTCTATTTAAGCAAAACAAAAGCTTTTAGTTCTTCAGAAGCTTTGTTTGTGACATTTGGGGGTAAATCTCCTGGTAGGAAACTGTCTAAAGCATATATTCCTACGTGGATGATAGCCTACATTTCAAAAGCTTGCACAGTTAAGGTCAAAGCTTCTCGTAAAGGGATTCATGCTCACTTAGTGAGGACAAAGTCTCAGCAATGGCTTTTCAGCATCCTGTGTCATCAGAAATTATCAGCAAGGCTGCCACATGGACTTCAGCATCAGCTTTCTGTCGGTACTACTGTGCAGATGTAAGGACAAAGGAAGAGGCCGGTTTTGGACAGGTCGTCGTCCGAAATGTTTTCATTTAAACAGATGTTTAGTAGAGCTCCACCCTAATATGTCTGAGGCTCAAATCTCTGCTCCTGTTTCTTTAAACTTCGATCTCTAAAAAGATGTATGTACTTTTTGTGGTTCCAAATAAGATCCAATTAGTGGATGCATTTATATTAAGCAAATTGCAGAAATCCAATGCAATTTATTTGGGTTTACCCAAAGCATCAATCTGTAGTCTGTAGATTTCAGAGTGTTCAAAATGCAGCTGCAAGAGTTCTGCTAAATCTGGGTCATGGTGATCAAATCTCCCAGGCACTGCATGCATAACACCTGGCATCATAGGTTGTAATCTGCAACGTTACATACCCCCAAGAGTACTCTGCTCTGCCTCAGACAATATTTTGACGAACACTACATTTAGACCCCACATCTGTCCAGGCAGGGAAACTCTGGAACACCCTATCAGTGACACTCTCAGGCATTGGTAGTATAGCTCAGTGGAAACTCGCTTGGAAGCAAGACGGCGTAGAGCATCACAGGTTCAAATCCTGCGTCCGTGCTTGGAAACCTTCTCGGCATTAAGCATGTTATAAATAACACATACATACATACATACATACATTGCAAATCATCTTGATTTTAGGCATAAACCTAAAGACCTTTTTGTTTCCACCTTGATGTGGGGTTCTTTGACTTGGGAAGGGGTTCCATCTGCAGTTTGAGTGTTATTTGGGGGTCTGTTTTCATCTTGCTCAGCACTGTGATGTCTAGCCAAGGCGTATATTTACACTTTAAGTGTTGAACCATACCATACCATCTGTTGCGCTGGAATTGTCCATATCGTATGGAGAAAAGGGGATGGGACGTAGTAGTAATAAAGTTACTCACTGTAGTCACTAACGTACACCTAGCCCAAAGTTCTCCATACACCCCACCCACCATCCCACTCATATAAATAGTTAAATTAGGGATGTAATTCCTGGCACGCTTACGATGGGGGACTGTGAGGTGTGCTGCAGAGCGCGGGGTTAGCATGCAAGATCCCGACTGCCGCGCCCCTGCATTCTTAAATTAGACATTTAAAGGGGAAATGCATATTTTGCGGTGCAAATTGTTCTGGTCCTTTCCCCATGCTAGTATGACCATACAGTATGGATGAAAGGGGACCTTGGACTAAGAGTACATTAGTTAAACTGTATGGTGTGACGATTCCCGAGATGCCATTACTTCTCCCCCCGAGGGGGAGCCTCTTCCCATGAGGCCCAGCACTGAGATCGCAATACGAAAGCCCCCTGGGGGTGGCACTCAGCAGGAGGATCTCATAGGGAGGGATCCCCCATGTGGGAGCAGGGATGACTATCCAAGGAGAATGCAGTATATTCCACTACAGTCCCCCTCACCTACCCCACCCTTGCCTTGTAATCCCATGTACATGTGTCATGTAGACAAAATCATAAGTACTGGGACAAGGAAGAGTCTAGTCAACCCTAAGGAGACTATAGGACAGTTACTGAGACAAGGAGGCAATGCAGAAGCATGAAGAGCACTCCTGGAACAACTAGTGAACATTCTAGTGGTTCCCGAATTCCTATTGGTCAAGTCGCATTCAAAATAGAAGAGAGAAAACAGGAGAAGTTCAGCCCTCCCTAGAGGAGGCGCAAGCAAGTTGGCGATGCAGGGTAGAGGAGCAATGCGGAAAGAGACGCGAGAAGGCGAAGCATCGCCCAAGAGTTGGAAACGGAAAGACCCTTCTCGAAAGCAGCTGAGTTACCTGATGGAGGAGGAAGGACCACACGGTCCGCATTAGAGCAGCCTAGAGGGAACCCGAAGCTGTGGAGCCACCGTACTTGGAAGGAAGTCGGCGGAAGGTATGCCAGGACCAAAGGCAAGTCCCAGGACCCACCAGAGCCCACAGCAACGCTCCCTGAAGGTAGGGGCCAACACAGGCCGGTTGGTCAAGACAGAAGAGGGGCTAGTGGTCCAGATAAGAAGGGCGGAGATACCCTGGGAAGAAAGGCTAATGAAATAGCACAGGAAAAAGACTTTGGAAAAGTAATATGTGAAGCAGTACGGGTCTGGGACCTTCACCCAAAAGAAGGAAAGTTCATCAGTCATCTTCATAAGCACAGTACCTTGCAGGTTAGTTAACCAGGTCTGCCACACTACCAGCAGAGAATTCTACGGGTCTGGGACCCACACGACTGGAAGTCAAGTCTACATTGGAGAGAAGTGTTCAAGTCATAGAAATAGGCCAGGGGAATAGTCATTCCCCCTGCTATTGTGAACTGTGCCAAAATTGTAAAGAAGCCAGGGGGGAGGGAGACATTGCCCCTGGTGTTGTGAACTATGACGTAAGCCTGAGAAAAGGCCATGGGAAGGGAGACATGCCCCCTGGTGTTGTGAATTTTGAAATGACAAGCCAAGAGTGTCGAGAACAAAGCCAAGGAAGGCCAGGGGAAGGGAATCATTCCCTTGGCATTGTGAAAACAAGGCGAGCAAGATAGAGAAGGGAGGCATTCTCCAAGAACCCAATAGTGAAGAGACAGCTATGGGTAATAAGGAATTTTGATGTTTGAATTGGAACTTTGTCTTTTCAGTTTGAACTGAGAACTTAACTGCTTCCTAGCATTACAATCTGGAATTTTGTTTTGTGCCTTGGAAAGGGGTTGGGCCCTTGGAAGGGGGTCATTCCCTCACTGTAAAGATCTCTCCTGATAGTTGGAACTGTGCTCCGTTGTCTAGAAGAAGGAAGCCATTCTTCTGGACCAAGAAGTCCACTACTTCTTTATTTAAGTTTTAAGTGTAAGGGACAGAAGTAGGTTTTTGACACAGGACCGTGGACTTTTGATTTACACGAACATCCTGATCAAACCCTTAGTATTTTAGTTGAGGTAAGGAAACGCCTCTTAGAGTAGGGAGAGGTAGGTTTTCTCTTTATTTCTAGTATGACAAAAGTTTATGCCAACAATCATGCCAACTGTGTGCCAGTCTCCTCCTTCTGCACCCTTGCAGCGGTTTTAAGAATGATTTGTAATGCATACATGCTCACCACAGCTTCATCATCTTTTTGTCATGCAGGTGCACAGTGTCCTGGCACTTTTTCTCACCTCCATTAGGCGGTGTCGTGCAGCATCTCACCGTCACAGTATCAGTGGGCTTTGGCCTCTGATCTCCTTTTTGCCATGGTAGCAGCTGCTGATTTCAAATAAAATGATATTTTATTTTTATTTTCAACCAGTGTCTTGTCTCTCCCCATGTGGGGTTCTAAGCCTTGTAAGGACTGCATACGTCAGATGTCAATCCTCACTCCTCACCTACCAGTACATGTTGTAGTTCTAAGTAGAAAAATTCATGTGTTTTGTCAACAGCTTTTGCAGGATGTGGAAGGGGTTTATCGCAATATGCCATCAAGGCATGGGGAATGGAGTGGATGTCCCTAAAAGGAAACTTGGATACCATGTCTCATCTGATGATGCCTGTCCATCCCTCTGAGGGTTACCCCCCTCATGTGATCCTCCCTCGCATAGCCACCCCCAGGGTCAGGCTCAGGTAGGGGCTGCCTTACCCTGGCCACATGAGGAGAGGCTACCTCCAGGAAAGGATTCATCACAGTGGTGAAACCACATTGTGCCATTGGAAAATAGTGTAACCGAATGGAGCTTGAAGCTCACAGACTCTCTGCACAGACGTGCGTGCAACCAGTAAATGCAACTTTCCATCTCGAAATAGTCTTAGTTTAGTGCAGGCTAACGGTCTGATGGGTTTCAGCGTTAATGATGAAAGGATGATGCTCCAATCGCAAACGGGATGCGGTCTCTTGACAGGAGCATAGAGCCTGGTAAAACCCTTAATGTATCTGTAAACAAACAGGTTGTAAGTAAAAAAGACCTGTCCTGGCAGGTACAACTGGGCCTGAAAGCTGACCGATAAGATCAACCAGTGTCAACCGTGATACCAGAGGCCGCAAGGTGGGAGATAAAGGGAAGGATCTTGTTCAGACAGCACTTCAAGGGATTGATGTGCTTCTCTAAAGCCCAACAACAGAACCTTGTCCACTTGCTTCTGTACTGGACTCAGGTAGATGTCTTTCTGGCTGCCTGAATTATCTCTGCAGATAACCCACGATGGCTTAGGGTGTGCTGCTAAGGAACCATGCTTCTAAGCTCAGTAATCGAAGCAAGGGGAGGGGTGGAGAACCTTGCCCTGTTTTTGCTGTGGGAGATCGTGTGCTGCTGGAAGTGGAATCTGACAGCCCCACAACTCCCTCAGGAATTACACCAGGTGAAAGAACCAGAAGCCGGCTGGACGCTGAGGGAGTAACAGAATGAGAGTGGCCTTGCTGCAGTTGGAAAACCTCTCCAGGATCCTGGGGGGAAGAGGCATCGAAGGAAAAGCATAAAGCGTGTCCCAGTGGATTGAAAGGGCATCACCCAAAGAATTCCTGCCCACTCCTCTCCTGGAGGCAGAGAGTGTGCACTTTCTGTTCTCGGCTGTGGCTAGGAGGCCCACCTGTAGGTGGTGCCATTGCACATAACTAAGTGCTTGATCTTCCACTCGTGATCCGGCAACATCATCCTTCTGAGAATGTCGGCTTCCGCATTGAGAGCCCCCGGTAGACGGATGGACTTCAGGGAAATTTGATGCTGGATGGCACATTCACAAACCCTTATTGCTAGCAGACACAAGTGGGGCAATCTTGCCACTCCTCCCCCACCACGATCTGGAAGCAGAGCCCTCAGGGCATTAAAAATCACCTGAAGTTAGAGGATGTTGATATAGAGAAGGCTCTCCTCCTGAGACCATAGACGTGTGCCATGAGAAGTCGCAAGATGGTCCTGCACCATACCTCCCTCCCACCGAGGGAAAAGCTTGTCATGAACCATTCCTATGTCTGACTCCTGAAAGGGAACTTCCTGAGTCAGATTGCTGAGCTGGCCCCACCATGCCAACTCCTCGTCAAGATTAATTCAAATTGTCTCCCTGTATATTGGTTCTGGAATCTTGCCAAGTGCAACTGGAGAAGTTTCATTTTCAGGTGTTCCAGTGGAATGCATAGTACACATATAGCCATCAGTCCTAGGAGTCTCTGGAACCACCAAGTGGAAGTCACCTGTCTCTGCTGACAAAGGTCTAGCGTAGCTAAGATATCCATGGCCCGTTGTTCAGCTGGGAAAATCAGTGCATCCTGTGAGTTCCACACAAATACCAGAACAGTCTGTCCCTGTGAAGGGACAAAGGTCGATTTCTGATGGGTAAGTGAAAATTCCAGATTAAAGAGAATGTCCCCCAATAACTGTGCCTATGTATCGGCTTGGTGCAAAGAAGGGGCTCGGACTAGCCAATCATCAAATTAAGGGTAGAAAAGGGTAGACATGTATCCACCTCAGACGACTGAAGATGATTACTGTGTTCGTAAGCTTGGAAAATACTCTTGGAGCAGAGTTAAAGTCCCTGTACTGAAAATGCCTCCCACTGATGTAGAACCTTAGGAATCTCAGGTGGAAACGTATATGTATGTGTCATTGAGGTCAACACTGCAAAACCAGTCTTTCATTTGAACTGATCCCAGGATCTCGGCAGGCATGACCTTCTTGTACTTTTCGTGGAGGGGGGGCTGATTGAAGGTACAAATGTCTAGTCTGGTTCTTCTTGGGCACATAAATTAGACGCAAGTAGAAACCATGAACCCTCTGGTACATGGGAACTGCTTCTATGGCCTCCATGGTGAGTAGCTTGCTAACCTCCCCCTGAAGGGGAGTGGAATCCATCTGGGTGAGAGGGGGGTGGGAGAAGGAGGTTGCAGAGAAACAATCACTGTAACCCTTGGAGACTCAGGGGTCCTGAGAAATTGTCTGCCAGTGTGAAAAGTGATGTGAGCCTGCACCTGCTAGGTGTTGTTTGTCTGGCTCGACCTGTCATTGTTTCTTTGTATCTGCTGGTGCTGTAGAGGAGGATCCAGTGAAAAAGTCTTTGAAAGAGGAGCAAGGCTACTTGCTTCTGTGGTCTCTGGGAGTCCTGTCACGATTTCTGACTTTCCTGTCCAGGTAGCTATGAAACCCACCAAAGGACCCCTGTCTGGCATCCCTGGAGAAAGATGATTATTTCAACTGCTTATTACCACGCTTGAAGAGGACCGCAAGAGACTTGGCGATCTAGGTCGAGGTCTACTTTTTATTTAACTCTTCATGAAAGGGGGAGGGAACACATCTTGACCATTGAAGGGCAAGTGCAGTGTCCTGCTTTGAACCTCATGAGTAAACTTGGTTGCATGTTTCCGTGCCATCCTGCGCATGTCAGAGCCCAAAGCAATGCCTCTACTGAAAGTATCGATGTGATGATGATCCCTCTAGCAGGTCCTGAGGCTTCAGCTTGGCATCTATCAAACCTGATTTAAAGGCTTGCTTTTTCTCAGTGGGCAGGAAAGCCTGAAAAACACTAATTTTCTTTTAAAGCTTTTGGTTAGTGTAAGGGTGCAGAAGAAGGAGACTGACACAAAGGTGACATGATGGTTGGCAAAGACTTATATTCGTCTTGAAAAGAAAGAGAAAGGCCTAACTGTTTTTTCCTGCCTCAACTAAAGACTAAAAACGATCTGTCAGAATGTCAGTTTAACTTGAATGTCCACTGTTCTGTGTCAAAATCCCTAGTTCTGTCCATCACACTTACAAGTAAAGTAGATAAGGCTAAAGTGTGTTTTGGCCAGGCGAATGGCTCCCTTGTCCTGGGTTTGTGATCACACTTCACTTCAATAGTTCTCACCACGGGGATGACTCTCTTCCCCTGGTTGGCGTGTTCTCAGCACAGCAAAGTTCAAACAATGTTCACCAGGGGGAATTACTCCCTTCCCTGGTTGCAAGTGTTCTCAAACAAACAAAATAAAACAAGCCCAACAACCCTGGGTCGTTGATGTAACCCTTCCTCTGATTGAAAGGTTCTTTTAACACTTGATATCAGGAGGATGACTCCATCCTCCTGATGCTTCTCTTTACAACTTGCCAATCACACTAGACCCTGGGGGAATGACTCCCTTCCCCTGGATATGCTAGTGTCTCCTCTGTTCAATACCATCAAAGTTCCAATTGTGCTTGGGTCCCAGACCCAGGTTCTTCTTCTTTGAGTTGGCAGACCTGGTTCACTAACCTGCCAAGTACTGCCACGAGGAAGATGACTAGTTTCTCTGTTTGGACTTGGGTCCTCGACCCGGGCTTCTCTGATCATCAGTGGTTCTGTTCCTTCCACTGACACATGGAAGATTTCCTCTGATGCGCAAATAATCCTCTTGACTCTCTTGGTCCCCGACCCTTCTCTGATGGTCAGTGGCTATGGCTCTACCATTGACATGAGGATATCCTCCTTTGACACACAAACAGTCTTCTTGACTCTTGAGGTTCCTAATCCTCCTATGGTGGTCAGTGGTTATGACTCTATCACTGACACAAGGAAGATTTCCTCTGATGCACAAATAAAATAAGCCTCTTGGGTTCTGTGACTCTTCTTCCAATGTTCATGTCATAGGGATCACACAAGGAACCACACAGAGGCTGTCTCACCTCTCTTGTGTCCCTGCTGGCAGACCTATGCCTCCTGTTACCTTGTAGGGATCCTGGCATGTCTCTGGACATTACTGGCGCTGGAAGCAATGTCTTGTTGGCTTTGCTGGTCTTTCTCGTTCTGCTGCATTCTTTGGTTTCCTCACGGGAGACTAGGTGGTTGCTCTCTGTTCTGGAGAGTGAGTTTCATATCTGTATGCCTCTTCTTCATCACAGTACTTTCAGGTGCCCTATAGTTCTCCAACTGATAGTATATAGGTTTACTTTCTACAGAGAGGTTCTTCAAGGAAGCAGAGGTTGGTGGGTGTGTTAATGTTACAAGGGATGCACCCTAGATGGTTGTACTCATCCCTCACCTTATACCACTCTCAGGGGGGGACTATTGGGTAGCGGCCTCACCTCTCTGGCCTCATGGGAAGGGGCTACCACTCTGGGAGAAGTGGCGACATCCAGGGATTCATCACATTAGCAACAGTCAGAAGCGTATTTGGCATGGGCCTTTTTGAGGTGCAAAGAGTCATTGGTGTAGACCTTGTATTTGTATTTCTTTATTTGTATAGCGCCAAGGGCATCTGGGCGCTTGTTTTAGGTTACAGAGACACGTGATACAGTTTACAGTGCAAGGAAACAGTGGTATAATACATAAAAATAATTTAAAAATATACATATACAAAAAATATACAGTGCATGGACAAATGAAAGATATATTTAGTTGAGTATACAAAAAAGGTTGAGAATATTTACAGCGGCAGCTTGTCATGGATGAAGTGGCGAGCGTAGATGCGATCTAAGCAGTCAGAGGATTGACTGAAGTAGCTAGCCACAATTTGGTTTTGAGTTTAAAGGAGTAGAATGAAGGTTCAGATCTCAGCAGTTTGGGTTCCAGAGTTTGGAGGCCAGTGTAGGGAAGCTAGATCCACCTGCTTTCTGTATTTTGAATCTAGGAAAGGCAAGGCAATTAGTCTGAGCAGATCTAAGTGGTCGGTGTGTAGTGTTTGAGTTGCGAGGCGGCAGGCAAGGTAGATGGGCGCCTGGTTTTTTAGGCATTTGTGGGTGAGGGCCAGCGTTTTCAAGGAAATTCTTTGACATACTGAGAGCCAGTCTAAGTTACATTTGGTATCCGAAATGTGCTGACCCCTGGGGAAGTTTAGCACTGCCCTGATGGCATTATTCTGTATGACCTGAAGTTTGTTTACGTTATGTTGGCTCGTTCCCAGGTAGAGTGCATTGCAATAGTCGATCTTGTACATGATGAGAGTTCTCTCTAGGATGATACAATTTGCTGTAGAGAGCAAGGGGCGGCAGGCAGTGATGAGTTTGCATGTGTAGGCAGAAGCGGAGCTGACCGCATTAGTTTGCCTCACAAGTGATAGAGTGGAGTCAAGGTAAATACCTAGTGTTTTAGTGTCATTTGAGCTGTCGATGGTGAAGGTTTTGAATGCAGGGTCAAGTTTCTTAAGTGGATGGTGAGAGACCAGGATGAGGAGCTCAGTTTTATCATCATTAATGCACAGCTCGTTTTGAGCCCTACACACCTGAATGACCAAGTAGACCTTGTTCAGTGAGTTAGTGTCTGCCAGATAATCTCCTGTAATGGGGATGAGTATCTGGGTGTCATCAGCGTAGTTGGTGTAGGTGACACCCAGATAGTCATGAAAGTCGAACAATGGTTTGGTAAACACATTATATAGTGTAGGTGATACACAAGATCCTTGGGGTACACCACATAATACAGGTGACGGTTCGGCAGATGTTGTGGGGGAGAAGCCCTTCATGGATCTGTTGTTAAGGAAGGACTTGATCCACAAGGTGGCGGAGTCAGAGAAGTGGGCAGTGATTTGAGGTGCTGGCAAAGGATTTGATGATTCACCAGATCGAAGGCCGCAGATACATCTAATAGTAGTAAGAGTGCTAGTTTCCCTTGGTCTTTCAAGTCTTCAATATGTGTTTTCAAATCAATAAGGGCGGTTTCAGTACCGTGCTTGGGGCGGAAGCTGGATTGCCTAAGGCCGAGGAGTTTGTTAGATTCTAAATATTCCTGGATCCGTAAGTAGGCAGCCCGGTCAAGAGTTTTAAGCAAAAATGGTACTGGTGTGATGGGTCTGTAGTTGGTAGGTATGCTTGGGTCGAGGGTAGATTTTCTGAGGAGGGGTATGACCCACGCGTCCTTAAGATTGTCTGGACCAGTGCATGTTTGAAATGACGAATTTATGAAGGCAGTGATAAATGGGGCTAATTCGTGAGTAGCCTCCTTGATAATGGGTGCTGGGCAAGAGTCGCTTTGACAGTTAGATGGTTTAAGTTTGTTCATGATATTTTCTACCTCGATGATCGTTAATGGAGAGAAGGTGAACGGAATATGAGGGGGGTGGAGGTGGTGGTGTGAGTAGGCAAATTGGGCAAGAGGTCGGGTTGGAGGCAACTTTATTTGGCGTTAATTTTGGTTTGAAGTGTAGTAATTTTAATGAGGAGCGCCTTTTGAATGTTAGAGCACCAGGTACTGTCTTTAGTGCAGTTGTCAGGTGGAGTAGCTGGGGTCTGGAGGTCCTTCAGTATCTTGAAACGCTCTTTAGTGTTTGACTCGGCTTGTATGATGCGCTTGTTGTATGTGTCTTTTTTAGCTTGGAAGATAGCTTCCTTGAAGTTGAGGGATGCTAATGTGAGGGTGGCCTTATTGGAATCAGGGGGGCTGACTTTTCCATTGAGCTTCGGCGGATCGCTTCTCTTTTGCAGTGATCTCAACTGTGGTGTGAACCATGAGTTAAGTTGAGCATGTGGTTTAGGTTTCCTTAGCTTAAGAGGTGCGATAGTATTCAATGCTTGGAGCAAACCCTGGTTGGAGGTGTCGACTAGCATTGTGGGATCGGTGCAGGCTGATGATAAGTTATTCAAAATGGGTAGGATGAGAGATAGGAGCCTATCTGTTATTTCCCTTTTATTTCTAGTGTGAATAGAGGGAGCGAAGTCTGGTTTGGGGGCGATGTGCATTGGCTTGAATGTTAAACGTGATCAGGTGGTGGACTGACCATGTGCAGGGTGAGTTAGATTGTACGTTAATGTTGCAGTTTAAGTTGGCTAGCCAGTCGATGGTTATCCCCTTAATGTGGGTGGGTTCCTGAATGTTCATCTTAATGTGGGTGGGTTCCTGAATGTTCATCTTAATGTGGGTGGGTTCCTGAATGTTCATCTCACCGTCACAGTATCAGAGGGCTTTGGCCTCTGATCTCCTTTTTGCCATGGTAGCAGCTGCTGATTTCAAATAAAATGATATTTTATTTCTCCAGCATGGGGTCTGGCATGGATTCACATGCTCATGAATATTCCCCGTCGTCAGGCTGGGAATCCTCGGTAAAGAAAAAACCAGTATCAGTTTCGTTTCTGATCTGTCTTTCGTAGTAACAACCAATCACTGGTCTCTGCGTCATACTGACCACAGCCAATGACTGCCCTCTACCTAAGCACCGCCTCTGGCAGCCATCTTCAGATTTTTACCGCACGTTCATGTGTTGGGATCCTCGTGCTATTGCTCTCGAGCGTTAGTGCTATTTTTTCGCGCTTTTTACAAAAACTTCGATTCTTTCGGTCAAAAGAGCCTCAAGCTCCACCGATCCTACATCCGATCAACGGGGACCCGTGTCGGATTCATCTGTGCCCCTCAAGGGTGAAGATTTCGTCGAGCTACACTTCGGAGGACTCCAGAAGCTTCTCAGGCCCTGTCTCGGAGATGGCCCAGGAGAAGGGAAGCTCGACGCCCGGAAAGCTGTTCAGGGTCTGCCCTGGATGCCAGCTGCAGAACGTCTTCAAGGAGGACGAACACTCTTTCTGCCTTTACTGCCTTCATGAGGACAAGACGCACGTGGAGAAGGACTGTGCGTTTTGCGGCAACATGTCGGAACGGACCATGAAGGACCGCCATCAACGTCTCGCCAACTGGCTGGAGGGTAAGAGCCCGTCTGGCGAGAAGAAGAAGAAATCCGAGCGGTCTTCTAAGACCTTTGAGGGCGCCCCGGCGACGGGGGCCCAACATAAGGCCAAGCACCGCGAGTCCGCTGGCACCGGGAGCGCCGAACGGTCGGGCTCTACGGGCGCCAGGCAGGGCGCACCCTCCCCGGCACCATCAACCACGAGCCAACGCTCTGGGTCGGGTAAGAGGAAGGCCGAGCACCCGGCGAAGCTCCTGGAGAGGCCCCGGTCGAGCTCTAAGGCAGAGGAGGAGCGTGGCAGTGCCCCCTCCCTCAAGGATAAGGCGGTGAGCGCACCTAAGGTGGTGAAGGCCTTGATCCATCCGACCAAGCCCTCTATCGAAACGGTCGCGGCGGCCCTGGCTCAGCCTGTGGTGGCTGCACCAGTGGTGGCGACCTCAGGGCCCAGAATCTCCCTGCCTCCTCGGAGGGAGTCTTCCTTTGTGCCCATCGATAGGACCCCCGTGAAACCCTCCGTGGGGAAGAAGAAGGGGGGGCAGGGCGTCGTCGTAGAGTCAGCCTCAACCTCAGAAGAGGAGCTGATCGAGGTCTTAAGCCACGGTCTAGGCGTGGAAGAAGGCCAGCCCGTCGGAATGGACCCCGACGCAGGTGACGACGACGACATCGTCGAGGATACCGACGGGGCCCCTGCTCGCCCGTCGGATTCCCCTCTGCCAGCGCCGCAAGACAACTCGGCGGCCATTTTGTTGGCCATACAGTCCTTATGCTCCGAGATAAGGACGAGGCTACCGTTACCGACGGAGGAACCTCTCCCGTCGGGGGATCCAGAACCGGGACCTTCTGGTGTTCCCCCTACCAAGAAAAGAAGGATCCATCCACCACCTCCTTTTCAACCGTCGCGCCCCTTCCAGCCCTCCTCCCCGTCCACCCGAGGGGATGATACGGGGACTGACACGGCAGCGACGGGTACGGACGACGAGGCATACGACGAGGATTTTCCGTCGTCGCCTCCCACCAGGGTCTCTCCGCCCGACGAGATCGGATCTTTCCACTCCATGATCTCCAGGGCTTCTGAGCTTTTCCAACTCTGCCCTGAGGAGAAGAAAAAGGAAGGCTTCCTTTATCAGCGGCGCGAGGCCAAGAGGAAGGATGAGGGCCTTTCCCTCCTCAAGACGCCAGCTAGAAGAGACCGGTACGAGAAAAAGTACCGGGTCCCGGACACGGCCCCCCTATGCCTCCGGGCGCAGCCTACCCCGGACTCCGTCGTCTCCGCGGCAGCCAGGAAGAAAGCGGGGGGGGGGTGCGGCCTCCACATCGACTTTCCCTCGCCGGACGGCGAGGGAAAGAAATTGGATACTATGGGGCGTAGAGTCATCTCGTCGGCAGCGACGACGATTAAAGCGGCCAACGCCTTGGCTATCGTGGCCCGCTACGACAGGGAGCTCTGGTACAAGATGGCTCCCCTGCTGGATTTTCTGCCGGACGACAAGAGGGCGGAGGCCCTTGAGATCCTGCAGGAAGGTGAGGTGGCCTCGGACCACGCCATCACCGTGGCGACGGACATCGCCGACACTGGATTCCGCCAGCTGGGCAACGGTGTTTGCCTTCGACGTCGTGGATGGCTCAAAGCTACGGACTTCCGGCAGGACGTCCAGACCAGAGTCCTGGACATGCCCTTCGACGGGAACAACCTGTTTGGGAAGACAGTGGACGATTCCCTTCAGGCCATCAAGGCGGATACTGAGACGGCCCGGGCCCTTGGAGTCCTGCAACGACGGACGCCCTTTCGGAGCGGCGGAGGCAAGGGCGCCTCCAAAGGTTCCGGCGGCGGTTTCGCTTCCTACCGTCAAGCGGCCTGCTCGTCGTCGCAAGAGGCCTACAGAGGACGAGGCAAGTCTAGCGGACCCCGCCGTCGTCGCCAAGGAGGTCAAGGCGGCAAGGCCGCGTCCAAGCAGGATTGAACCGGCCGTGGGGTCGGGCCCCCACCGAAGCACCCCGGTGGGAGGCCGGCTGGCGGGCTTCGTCAGCGTGTGGGAGTCCATCTCCACCGACCGTTGGGTGCTGGACGCCCTGGCCCGGGGCCACGCGCTCGAGTTTCAAAGAAGGTGCCCGCGCGTCCCCCCCGTGGCCAGGAAAGAACTTCACGTCCCTCAACTTCTCCTGGAGGTAAAGGCGATGCTCAGAAAGGGCGCCATCGAACTCGTCCCAAAGAGGCTTCGGGGCTCCGGAGTCTACTCGAGATACTTCCTCGTGAAGAAGAAGACGGGAGGATGGCGCCCCATCCTGGACCTGCGACGTCTGAACAAGTTCATCAAGGCGCAGAAGTTCCGGATGGTCACCCTCCAGCACGTCCTGGGTCAGCTGGAGGAAGGAGACTTCCTATCGTCGTTGGATTTGGAGGATGCCTACTTCCACATTCCCATCCTAAAGGGGCACCGCAAATTCCTCAGATTCGTGGTCCAAGGGCGTCATTACCAGTTCAAAGCCCTTCCCTTCGGACTACGGTCGGCACCCAGGGTATTCACCAAGTGCCTTGCACCGGTGGCGGCGCAGCTGCGCCGCGAGGGGATCCACGTCTACCCCTACCTGGACGACTGGCTCATCCGCGCCAAGACGAGGGAGCTCGCCGTGGTCCACACGGCAAGGACCGTCCAACTCCTCACGGACCTGGGATTCTCCGTGAACTACGCCAAATCCCACCTGGTGCCCGCGCAAGTCGCACTGTTTCTGGGAGCGAGGCTCGACACAGTGTCCCTTCTGGCCTCCCCGTCGGAGGAGAGGACCAGGACCATCTTGGGCAAGGTGCAACGGATGTTGGTGGCCGACGCGGCCAAAGTGAGGTCCATCAAGTCCCTCCTCGGGATGATGTCTTCCTGCATCTACCTCATTCCCATGTGCGATCTCCCGATACACCAGAACCACGGGCCGGACGTCCTTGTGGTCTCATCGTCTGGTGAAAGAGTTCATGAAGGGACTGTTCAGATCGTTCCCGCCGGTGAAGGCTCCGGCCCCGGCGTGGGAGCTCAACGTGGTGCTGACCAAGCTCATGGGACCTCCGTTCGAGCCTCTGCACTCGGCCCCGTTGAAGTTTCTATCGTGGAAAACAGCTTTTCTTGTGGCCATCACCTCCGCACGACGAGTGGGAGAGATCCAGGCCCTTTCCTGCAAGGCCCCGTACTTGACTTTCCACGACACGAGGGTAGTGCTCAGGACGCACCCCTCCTTCATGCCCAAGGTACCGTCGGACTTCCATCTCAACGAACCCTTGGTGTTACCTGTGTTCTTCCCGTCGCCTTCGTCGCCGGCTGAGAGGACTTTGCACTCGCTGGATGTAGCTAGAGCGCTGAAGTTCTACGTGGACCGCACGAAGGGTTTTCGGAAGACGTCACAACTCTTTGTGAACTTTGGACCTGTCAATCAGGGGAAGGCTCTCTCGAAGGCTTCCATCTCCAGATGGCTCTCCGGCTGTATTATGTGCTGTCACCGGTTGGCAAACCGACCGCTGCCTGGCCGTCCGAGAGCCCATTCCACCAGAGCGATCGCAGCTACCACGGCGTTCCTATCTGGTGTGCCCCTGCTGGACATATGCAGGGCTGCTACGTGGAGGTCGACGCACACCTTCACGAAATTCTACTGCGTCGACCGGGATTCCAGGGAGGAGTCCAGGGTCGGCCAAGCAGTGCTGCGCAACCTGTTCGCCTGAGGTGAGCCTGGTGAGGAGGTAAGATGCTTAATGTTGAGTTGATGTGATGCTTAATGTTGAGCCTTTGCCACCTCCCGTGGTTGTGCATGTGTGTACTGCTATGTATTCTTTATTCATGAGCATGTGAATCCATGCCAGACCCCATGCTGGAGAAGGAACAAGTTACTTACCTGTAACTGTTGTTCTCCAGCATGGGTCTGGCATGGATTCACATGCGAACCCTCCCGCCTACCCCTCTGCGGCTCTTCACTTGGTCATACTGCCACTTCACGTGCTTCCAAATCTGAAGATGGCTGCCAGAGGCGGTGCTTAGGTAGAGGGCAGTCATTGGCTGTGGTCAGTATGACGCAGAGACCAGTGATTGGTTGTTACTACGAAAGACAGATCAGAAACGAAACTGATACTGGTTTTTTCTTTACCGAGGATTCCCAGCCTGACGACGGGGAATATTCATGAGCATGTGAATCCATGCCAGACCCATGCTGGAGAACAACAGTTACAGGTAAGTAACTTGTTCCTTTTATTTTCAACCAGTGTCTTGTCTCTCCCCATGTGGGGTTCTAAGCCTTGTAAGGACTGCGTACGTCAGATGTCAATCCTCACTCCTCACCTACCAGTACATGTTGTAGTTCTAAGTAGAAAAATTCATGTGTTTTGTCAGCAGCTTTTGCAGGATGTGGAAGGGGTTTATCGCAATATGCCATCAAGGCATGGGGAATGGAGTGGATGTCCCTAAAAGGAAACTTGGATACCATGTCTCATCTGATGATGCCTGTCCATCCCTCTGAGGGTTACCCCCCTCATGTGATCCTCCCTCGCATAGCCACCCCCAGGGTCAGGCTCAGGTAGGGGCTGCCTTACCCTGGCCACATGAGGAGAGGCTACCTCCAGGAAAGGATTCAAACCCAGATCTGACAGGGTGCTAGCAATATCCAAGGCTATGGTGTCATTAGGGTCTTGGAAGCCAAGGTTGAAGTCACAGAGTAAGATGATTTGGGAGTTCGTTTTGGTTTTTGTCTGTGATGATGGATATAATATCATCAGCAAAGGTAGGGATAGGTCCAGGAGGTCGGTAGATAAGGTGGATGGTGGCAGTTAGATTGGGTGAGATAGGAAGTGAAACTGAAAGTAGTTCAGCTGATAGAATCTGTTGGTGCGCTAATGCAAATAGATTTTTTGTGAATAATGGCAACGCCTCCACCGCTAAACTGAGTAGTGTTGCGGTCGCATCTGATGATTGTGGAGTCTGATGGTACGGCGAGGGCTAATACGGGTCCTGAGGCTGCGTGGAACCAGGTTTCAGTTATAGCCAGGAGATCAAGATCTTGGGTGGTAATAAGATCAGCGATATCTAGAGCATGCGTAGTAAGGGACCTGACATTGATCAGGGCGCATTTGATCAGGGGGTCTTTGGATGCTTGAATGTTGCGGAGAGGTGAAGGTGTGGGTGGAGTATTGGATGAACTGGTGGGTGGTTGTGTAGGTGGTATCGCAGAGGCACCACACTTTTGTATGTGATAGGTTGGGTGATGGAGTCTGGAACCTAACCTGAGGTTACGAAGATGCAATGTGCAAGGTTGGTTAGGTGTAGGTTTCGTAGCAAAATGTTTCATAATGCAGGGAGTTCAGGTCGGGTTGAGGGGAGGTGTTAAGGCAGTCAGTGATAGTTTGGAATTCTGGGGTCTGTGATGCATGCTCTGGGTGTAGAGAGGGGTGCATGCGCTATGGCAGGGGGGCCAATTGTGATTTGGACAGCTAGTGGTTTTAGACATCGTGTGGTATTCTGATCTAAAGGGGGGTAATCTGGTAAGGGGGGGTTATGCATGGTGCTATGTGCTAAGGCTAGTGGTAGTATTGTATAGAGTAAAGCAAGGTAGCATATGGTGGGGTGATAACTGCACATAGTGATCTGTAGTAAGATCAATAGTTGAGGGGGTCAGTGGGAGCTGTGCCACGTAAGGAACAGGCAGGTAGACCTGTGGACCTTACGCTTGCTTATTCTATGGTCACATATGAGCGAGCAACAGCACTCAGTTAGCTAAGGTGGTGCAGTGCATTGATAGTAGCGAACCGGGGCGATTGCTAGGACGATAATGACAATAGTGGCAGCTGGTAAGATCTTAGCTGAGGTCTAAGAGGTATAACCGGTATAAAATTGTATAACTGGATCAGATTGTGCACGCATGTGCAGTGGGCAGGAATTTGTCAATAGGTCAGAGTAAGCTAGGACAGCAGACCAGAGTGTACAGCGAAGAACGTAGCTGAATGAGGTGTTAAGAATAAGAGCAGAGCAAATAACATTCGGCACACACGTGGAACAGGCAGGCTAGACCGACTAGTGCATAAGGAGATGCAATGCAATAAGGCAGATTCAGCTTAACACACAGATGAGACAGGCAAGCATAAGCAAGTCAGACGAGCTAGCGCATCAGATAGTACAATACAGTAAGCAAGTTTAACTTAGCACATGAGTGAGGCAGGCGGACATAGGCAAATTGGTTATAGCGGGATAGTGCAGCAGGCAGTAGTAAGCAAAACAGTACGTATCTGAGTGTAGTATTACAGAAGTGTGCTACACAGAGTCGATTCAAACGCACAACAGGAACCACGGTAGGCTTAGCTGCGTGAACCAGTAACGGCTGGAGCACCATACAATAATCAACTATACAGGTGCAGCCTAATACATCATGCATGAGTTTGGGAGGCAAGAGAGTGCCTGCAACATGATATCGCATAAACGTGATGACTAGGATCGGTCAAAAACGCAGGTGATGTGGGTAGGCATATGCCGCTAAATTAGGGGAGGCTAGTGCAGCCGGATTGTACTGTACGACGTTCGTTTGCAGTATTACCCTTATTTTGGCAAAAACGCATTGGGCATGATATGAGGTCTGTTGTATGTTACGATTTACAGCGTGCAGAACACGACACCATACAGGCGTTAAGCATGGAGGGTAAACAGTTATATAGCAAGATAATCGCCACAGGCAGATAACAATGGTGTCAAATGAAATAGCTCCATATTGCAGGATACAAGGGCGAATGTAGACGAGGTCAGGCAAACAATAGTGGATACGGGGATTACAGTAGGCACAGTGTGGACAAAGCAGTCGAGTGTTCAATAGATGAATGTTCAATGGTACGCGTGTCGGGCTGCGGCGAGTAAACTGGCTCGTCAGAAGTAGTTTTCGAGTGGTTGTGATAAAATTTTGAGGACTGCTTACCAGGCGCGGTAGCAAGCGAGTGACTGGGGGCACCCGGGCAGAGTTCCTGGCCCTGTCCTCTGTCAACTCTGGACAGGCTCGGGACAGGCAAAGTTCCTTGCTGTGTGGTTCCTAAGTGGTTGGGGCCGGCGTTCGCCTGCCGTCGAGTGATTGATCCAGATAATGGAAGACTGGCCAATGGGCTTGAGTTGCAGGTCCTGAAGGCAGTACGAATCGGGCTGCAACACAAGGGAAGCTGTCGGCCATCTTGGCATGGGGCCACCTCGTGTGTTGTAATGGTGGCTCTGCAGGATAATGTAGATTCAGTTTAAAGGCAGATTGGGGACCAGGCGACAAATTCGGTGCATCAGTAGCACAAATAGGGAATTATCAGACCAATTCCTGATATGTTGAGCAGAGAAGTTGAGGCTCACAACATGGGTGGCAAATAAGCCACAAGGCCTACCTTTCTCGGAGTGACGCCCAAGCTCAGTTTGCGGAGCGGGGGCACTCTTCCAGCAGTGGCAAGGGCTCCTGCTCCTTCAGCGTTGTGGTCCCAATGAGATAGCAGGCTTGCAACCATAAGCCTCCATAGGATTTCTGTCCTTACTGTTAGGCTCACCTGGTCTCTGCAGAGGCAATGGGGTATGGTTGCAGCCCTCCCTGATCTTGAATCACCCCCTTCAGGCCTCTCTCTCGGTAGAAAAGCTGTGAGCGGTGGTACGTGGTGATACTACTCCTGTGAATTATGGAAGGGAAGCTCTCCGTCCTGCTACTTCTGGCAGGGGCGCGTTGAATGTGATCTAGTTCCTTCACTGATCCCTGATAAGGATAAGTCCAGTCCAGCTGCGACTGTGCTTCTTATGACTGGTAAGTGTCTCTTGAGCTCTTGTGATTCTGTTCGTTCTGTTTAATGTCTTTATATGTTGCTCCTTATGCTCGCAATAATGTCTCTCTTCTGTTTTCTTCCCTTCGATGGAAATGCGGCCTCAATGCAGTTGTGAGACTCGAGACGTGGCCGGATGGAAGATTGATGCTACCTCAACGTTCAACAGCAGGTACGTGATGGTTTAAGGAAAAGCGCAAAGTATGGCAAAGCGTGACCTTAAACTGACTGTTTTTTCGATGTCTAACCTTGTCTTCTGTTTTTCCTTGCAGGCGCTGATGTCGATGATGGAGCGTGTCGTGCTGCGGTGCCAAGAAGAAGCTTTCGGCGTTCTGGCAAGTGTAAAGATGAATGCTCAGTTCGCCGAAGAGATGGACAGGTAAGAAAAACTTCCCCCAGTTGGTACGTATGCTGGCAGGAAGCAGGATGTCCAGGAAGCAGGGTCTTCAAAGGTAAGCAGGTCTGACCACAGGCGACGGTGAGCGTTACAGTGCTGGTAAGTGCAGAATAACGCAAAGCGTCTGTCTTGAGGATCAGGGCAGTTTATATAGCTGTTAATCCATTAGCAGCCACACCCAAGAATACACCCCGGGCTACTTAATGGATGGATTGTTCAAGGTTAATGCATCTGAAGTGCTTAATGGATGGAATGTTCAAGGTTAATGCATCTGAAGTGCTTAATGGATGGAATGTTCAAGGTTAATGCATCTGAAGTGCTTAATGGATGGAATATTCAAGGGTAATGCATCCGATGTCCATAATAAAAGCTTTTTGGTGTTAAATGGATGTTCTTGTTTACTTTTGTTCATGAGCCTGGCGCCAAGGGCGCCAGGAGAGTATCCACCCAGGTCTCCTGTGCATGCGGCCCCTGCATGCCTGTGCCCCTGACTTCATGACCATGGCACTTACCCAATAAGGCCAGTGATGAGGAGGAGCTGCCTCACATAGACGGCTTATTTATTTTGATTTTACTGTGCATTTGTAAGGCGCTTATACATCAAGTAAATTGTGTTTCAACGCACCCACATGGCAGCAGGGAGGTAGCATGGGAATGAAAGACAAATATAACAATGAAAGAGAGAGGCGGTCCTACTAGGCCTTGTGAGCATTCAGAGCCTGCAAGTGCAGAGAGAGGAATGAGGAACGGAGGGGCAAGTGCTAGATGTAACAGGGAGGGAAGTGCTAAGGAGTAAGTTGTAAGCTATTAAGTAACTGGCAGGGATCATTTGGTGAGTGGTCGACTGCCAATAGTAGATGCCTAGCACAGGCCAGTGGGCACCTAAGGCACGTGTTGGGAGTGGGCAGAGGCTGAAAGCGATTGGGGGTGCGAAGCCAGGACCCAGTAGGACACATAAGGGTCCTGGTCACCATTCTCAGTGACTGTGGGATTTAGCAATGGAGGGAGGAGGTGAAAAGGAAAGTCTTGAGGAGATTCTGGAATTTGCGGAGGTCTGGCGCAAGAGAAAGGGGTTGGCTGTTCCATAAGAGGAAGCCAGCCGAGGAAAGAGATCGCTCACCTGCTTGCTGTTTAGCAAATCGCTTGACACGTAGAGAGATGGTGCCGGAGGAATGTTAAGATATGGAGATAGTGTATTTAGTGAGACCCAGTTGTAGATAGTCTGGTCCCCGGCCCCAGACAGCCATATGGATGATGCAGAGGGTTTTGAATTTGATCCTTGCAGCCACCGGGAGCCAGTGGAGGGTTTTTAGGGCTGCAGAGATACAGTCCTTGGGCTTGAGGCCAAGGATAAATCTCACAGCCCTATTCTGGATTAGCTGGAGGGGATGTAGAGAGGAAGAGGGTAGATTAAGGAAGAGGCTATTGCAGTAGTCAAGCCTAGAGAGTACTAGGACTTCTGAGGAAAAGTGAGGAAAGGAAGGATTCCTTTGAGGAGGTGGAGTTGAAAGTGGGCCTTCCTGGCAAGGTCCTGGATGTG
Organism: Ambystoma mexicanum; assembly: GCF_040938575.1. Classification (NCBI taxonomy): domain Eukaryota; kingdom Metazoa; phylum Chordata; class Amphibia; order Caudata; family Ambystomatidae; genus Ambystoma; species Ambystoma mexicanum. The sequence continues at coordinate 572,355,192 of NC_090926.1, read as the reverse complement.
AGGGAGGAAGGAAAGAGAGGAGACAAAGATGACTCCAAGGTTTTTGGCCTCAGATTAAGGAGAAGGGGGAGAGCCCTTTGAGGGCAGCCAGCGTGAGGGGAAGAAAGTGGGGAGAGGAGTCCCAATGGGAAGGGTCTCAATCTTGCTGGCATTGAGGCAGAGATCACTGGAGGCACACAAGGACTGGGTGACTGATAGGCAGTCAGGGATGATGGAGGAGGTAAGGAGAGAATCAGAGGGAAGTTTGAAGACAAGTGTGTCATCTTCTTTGAGGGAAATAGGTGGAAATTAGGTGTACAAGCCTGGCAAGATAGATGTTAAAGAGCCAGGGAGAATGGTTGGAGCCTTGGGGGACGCCACAGGTGGAGATAGAGGAGGGAGAGGAGAAAGTGCCCAGGATAACCTTTGAGGGGCATCAGTGAGGAAGGAGGTCAGCCATTCCAGCTCTGAGATACCTAGAGTATTGTGGAGCCGTTTTATGAGGATGGAGTGGTTAACCATGTCAATTGCAGAGGAGAGGTCAAGTAGAATGAAGTGTCAAGTGATGCAGAGGCTACCATCGTGGAGTGTGGTTGTGGGTGAGTGGTGAAGCACACATTTTCAGAAGTGAGGTGGCTGTAATGCACCACAAAACTCCTGTTGGATGGGTCTCTGACAAATCTTGCAAGCTTCTGCCAAAACATTTATGGATTTGTACTCAGAATCTACCAGAATATCTTAGGGTCAGATCCCCGGCGTGGACGCCTTACTCCTATGGAGCCTCTTCAGGAATAGGAACTTCCAGGAACTCTGACATGGTGAGCATTCTGTCGTGGAAAGGCTTAGCAGAATAAGGAATGTCGCCCTCTGCTCCACATGATGAATCCTTGCTCTTAGGGTGAGAAAGATCCATGGCCGGAGTCTGTGGCTGGCGAGGGAGGGATGGAGCAACTATGAGAGACTGTGGTTGTGTTTGCAGTGCTGGCAGAGTGTCAGACAGCATAGCTGGCTGTAAGGGGGCAGACACCATGGTCTGAGGGTGTTTGGCTTCTCCGTAGTCGTGGTCAGCTTAGGTGTGACTGAAGTTGACGGTGTGACTGGAGAAGTGCACGGCTGCTGCATCATGTCACTAATAGTTCTCTTAAAATACTCAGTCATGCTCTTCTCCTCATCAGGGTTTGAAACCTGTCGAAGTATCCGTCCTCGAGGGTTGTCTGAGACTGGGGTGTTGTCGTCAGAGTGCACATGGCTGTTGTTGGAGGAGAAGGAATCCAAAACTAATGGATGTAACCCTGTATGGATGTCTATGTTGAGCCGTCCAGGACGTCGGAGTCCTTGGAGAAGGTGCAGATAATAGGATAGGATAAGAAGTGCACCAATCGTAGGCCCTTGTGGCACAGTGGGCGTTGGAAACACCAGAGAGTTAGTCTCTGGGTGTATAGCTTGCAGTCAGTTCCCTCAGCAAGGAACTAGCCAGTGATCCCTGGTCAATTAAATGGTGATCCAGACTGGTGGCAGGCATTGCCTTGGGAATTGGGCGTGCATGCTCCCTCGACATACTGGCGTGCTTTCTTTTGGTCAGCCATTTTGCGAAGACAGCGACCCAAAGAGTGAGAGACATGCGGACGTTTACTTACAAATGTGGAGCCCCTGGAGTTATGCCTCAATTCCCTGGGGATGTGTCCTGCTAACAGGGATGATGGGAGTCTTGAGCGTAGGCCTTGGAGATACTGAAGTACCCTCAGCGAGGACGTCGCTGGCAACTCCTGCCCCATCTGAACTTAATCCGACACTGGCCTCGGAAGAACCTTCAAACTTTTAGCTAGTGTCAGCCGTTTATGGCCTGTGAAACCCTCCTGAAGGAACCCTCCAACGCGCGTCAGACTCGGGGAAGCAGTCGCCGTGACAGGGTGCATGTTAAAAAGGGTTTCTTATCTCAGTGGAGCATGAAGCCCTCCGATGTTGGTCTGACAAACTCCTTTACAGAACGTTGTGGGGTAGCACCAAAAAGATCTCTCCACCTACTAAGTCGTTGACTAAGTGCATGGGAGCCAAGAGGTGTACATGACGAGCAAGCGTTCCAGACATGGTCAGGACCTAAACCCCTCCAACAAATACAGTGAGTGTCTGAGTCTGGACATTACTTATATAGGAGGTAAATCCGGTCATCAATGGCAGATGATGAATTTATGGTGGTGAAGCTGAAGTTGCAACAGCGTTAAGAATTCAAAAGAGAAAACCTTTGATGAGGGGAAGCTGTAGCAACAAAAAGAAATGGATTGCAGTGGTACGTAGAGCATCCAGTCCAGTTGAGCGGTAAAAAGGACAGACGGGCAAGAATGGTGTGAGGACTCAGCATGAGCAGACACCCTAATGCATGGCCGTACTGTAAGGAAGGCATGGTATCACAAGTATGACACTGACACATCAGTTACAAGTTTCAAAACATTTATTCAATTCTTGGGGTTTGGAAAACAATCCTACTTTGTCCTATAGCTATGATGGAAGTAGTCTCTATCATCAAATAATAAAGAAAACACAGTCCTAGTCAGTCTTCTTCCAACAAAATGGCCTATACTAACAAAACCTAATGTCTCCCCTATCTCTTATACAAAAAGTGTCTAAAGGGGAATGTGTATGTAAAGGAAAGTCAGTAATATAACATAAAATAACAAGGTGGTTGAGTCAGCTCTCCTCCCCATGTTGGACAGCAAGGAGGTAGATGGCCCCCGTAAACAGGATGACACACTCTGGTTCAGTTAATCAAAAAAAGGCAGTTAAAAGAAACGTGGGTAGAGGTCCGCTTGGCCTTCCTCGTTAGAGTCACTTATTCAAGTTTTCCAAATGTTCTTTCACAGTTCAACAAAAGTTCACGTCGGTCTCCCTCTGTCGGGCTCGCAACTTTCACCGCAAAAAAGTACCTGATTCAATGTCATGTAGGTCTCCCTCAGTCAGCTCGGACCTCGCAATCACAGCAGTTGCAGGGGTTCCCTTCCCCAGGCTTTATTCACATTCTTTAAAGGTTCCCTTCCCCTATCTTATTTCATATTCCAAGTCGGGCTCAGACCTTCCACTGATGTCAAAGACTTTGGAATGTGCAAGTCTTTTTCAATAGACGTCCGCAGGACCACTTCGACTTTCACTTTATCTCTCCCGTATGTTATTTGCCCCAGTCTCTCTTGGTCTTGGTAGTTCCATAACACAATCAACAAAGCTCAAAGAGATCTTTCTTTTAAAGCAATCACATTTTAACTTCCCCTTTTGACAGGACTAATCTTGGCCATTGCACATTTCAAAGTACGTTCACTTGGCGCTATATAACAAGACATCAAACATTTCGCTGAGACTTTCGAGTGGGCTACTTCCTTTCAGCCGGACCACTCCGCTACTCTGTATCACTGGCTTCACAGCTATCAGTAACTTTAGAGTTTCTTGGGCATCTCATCAGCATGCACGCAACCTTCAATTGTGAGACACACTATTGCGGCTTCAATCTTTCCTTTACACAAACCGGCCTTTCATGTCTTTCGATAACTCACCGGGTGTCTGCATTCTTTTCTTGTCTCTGCGGCTTTGAATCATGTGTCAAGCCTGATACCATAGGCTTGGCCTTACCTCCCCAACTCTGTTGTTCACCCAGGAGGGTCGCTGGCACACAATTCCGGCTTCTTCTTGTCTGGGATTTAGCTTTCTCCACATATCTTTCACGGTTTCCCAGAGTCAACGACCTCCTGCAGGGGCCTTCAGGGTTTCCCCACCCTTCGCTCTGGTCCCTAGATCGATCATCCTGCTCCAGTGGGTTTGCCTTCGCACCAGAAGATCTGGTCCTTCTCGTGTCTCACCTTGCTCAGAGTGTGTCTATGTTCCACCTTTTATCTGTGTGGGGGAGCTAATGGGTATCTGATGTATGTGATTATGGTCAAGTGCCTGACTTTGCCTGGCCTGATTAACGGGATATGTCCAATGAGATATTTAAGTGTTAGCCTCTTTACTCTGTCGCATTCCTCCTTTGCCCAGTGTTTGTGTAGAAAGGGGGAGGGGGAGTTGGGACATTGGAGAATCCTAACAATAGATTGGGAATGGGAAAGGGGGGATACCGCATCTCAACATGGGTTGTACTACCCCCACTCCCCGAAGATCCCTTACCCAGGTGATCCTCCTGCACTGGTCCATCCCCAGGGTCTGGATTCAAAGGCGATGGTCGTGCCCTGGCCACCTGAGAGCGAGATCCCCGGGGACTAGCAAGTGAGACACCCTTTGGTTTCTCACAGTACGTGCAACAAATTTAAACAGGGGGTAGGTCTTTTGAGGTGCAAAAGGCTTTTATTCTGTTCCCGTGGGCTGGACTCCCATCAGTTTGGAGGAAAGGCAGCGGAAAATAGGAGTGTGAGTCAAAAGCCCATAAGCAACTTTGGAAAGATTGATGGAATGTGTCAGGTTTTAATGTGGTGATCCGTGTATCTCCACGAGTGGAAAGAGTGTGTGCCTGTAACATGCGCACTAGCAAAGCTCACCTACATATTGTGGTCCGTTATCGAGGAAGTGGCAGAGCACATACCAGAAGGGAAAATGAGGGATGGCTTCCTTAAAATTATTAGAGTCGGTAAGAAAGCACTCCAGTTTGTACTGGATGCTTCTGACTGTGTCAGTAGAGTGATGGGCAAGAGCTCTGTGATTAGACAGTTTCCAGTTCTGAAAATCTAGTTTCCCACCAGATGTCCAAGCAAGATTGCTGGATATGCCCCGTTATGGGCTGAGTCTCTTTGGACCCAAGGCTGACCACAGTATGGAGTTGCCAGCCGCTAAAGCAGCATTGATGTCTTTAATAGCTGCAGTAACACAACAAACAACCCAACCGCATCTCAGAGTTGGAAAATCAGACCTTTTCATTACTGAGGTACCTTTAGCCAAAGGAAAAGGGCAGATGCCGGGAAGACGAGGCCAGCCAAGGTTTGCTAGACCTGCAAAAGGCAGGAGAGGTAGAGCTGCTCAAACTACTTCCTCTCTCCCTTCAAGTATAGCACCAGCAACAGAACTGCTCCAAGTTATCCTTGCATCCTACTCTGCTGGGACGTCAGATTAATGCAGAATTCTGCAGAATGGTAGAGCATTAGTACGGATGCATGGGTAAGACAGGTTATCACCATAGGGTGCTGCCTTCCTTTTCTCAAGCCTTCTCTTCCGTGTCTTCCCCCACCAAGGATCCAGATCTGATGCTCCAGCAGGGGATTGTTTCCCTGCTGGTGAAAAATGCAATAGAATTGGTGCCTCGAGTGGAGAGGAACCAGGAATGGTACTCCCACTACTTTCTAGCACTGAAAAAAGACAGTGCACTGTGACCCAGCTTTGGACCTGAGGCGCTTGAACAAGCTCCTGAGGAAGGACAAATTCAAGATGGTAATACTTTTGCAGATCCTTCATACTCTGGAGCTCCAGGATTGGTTGGTGTCACTCGTCCTCCAGGATACTTAATTTCATGCCCCTATACATCCCAAGTACAAGAAGTACATGAGGTTCATGATTGCCAGGTTCCATTATCAGTTTCGGGTCTTGCCGTTTAGGCTTACTTCTGACTTGAGGGTCTTCACCAAATTTTTGTTCGTCATATGAGCCAGTCTAAGTGAAGGGCGATTCACGCCTTCCTTTAACTGAATGATCGGTAAATTCGAGCCCGCTCCCTGGAGCAGGTTCAGAAGCATCTAAGCCACACCTGCCACTTTCTACACAATTTCAAGAAATCTCAGATGACACCTTCACAAATGCTCAAATTCATCGGCGCAGACCTGGACTTTTCCTTGGGAAAGACGTTCCCACTCGAGGATGGATCTTTGCACATCCAGCAGGTGGTCGCCAAATTCCAGAACGCCCACACATTGCCGGCTATGGACTTTCTATGGTTATCCTGCATCTTCCTGGTGCCATAGGACAAGATGAGAATGAGGTCACTACAGTGGGCCCTCAGATCTCATTGGTCACAGTTCTCAGACCAAATGACGGACCTCCTTCAGGTCTCAATCAAGGTGTCTTTTGGCAACCGTGGCCGTAAGCAGCTTGGGTTACTGGGGCACAAACCTGTACCAGCTGACAGTGAGCAGGCTGTGGTCCCCAGTGGAGAGAAATCTCCACATAAACCTGTTGGAGCTGTTGGCTACCAGACTGGTGCTGATGGCTTTTATTGCATTCGATACATGGGAAAACTGTCCTGATCATGACAGACAATGGCCATGCACTATCAGCAAGCAAGGGACGATAGGGTCACTACCACAGGGCAGGGAGGCAATGGACTAGTCTTATTGGCCATTGCAGAACGGGATCTCTTTCTTAGCCGTTCAGCTAGCCGGGAAGAACACAAATGCACATACCCTGAACAGGCCGTGCTCTGTCTACCACGAATGTGAGCTCTACCAGGAAGTTCCTGTGGAGATGTTCACTCTCTGGGAAACCCATCAAGTGGGTCTGTTCGCATCAATTTCCAACAGGAAGTGACAGCTGTTCTGCTCCATGGAATTTCCCCCAACAGGAGCACTGAGTGACGCATTTGTGGTGGACTGGAACTTTCGACTTCTATGCACGTACCCACTGATTCCCTTAATCCCCATGTTATCAAGCGGCTCAGAAGGTTTCGAACGAGCATGATCCTGATTGTTCCGGATTGATCCAGGAGGACTTGGTACTCAGGCCTTCTGGATTTGGTCATCTGCCCTCCACTACATCTTCCAAAGAGGGTGGAATTACACTCACAAAAAAAAAGGCCTGGTTTTCTACCCGAACGTCCGCACTCTTAATCTCCACAAATGGCTACTGAGAGGCAGAGTTATGAAGAAGATGGCAGATTTGTTTATTTCTGAAAGAAAACCAGCAACAAAAGGCTCTTTACCGCTGATGATGAAAGACATTTTGCAGCTGTTGCAGGGCCAAAGACGTAGACTACTTTTCTACGATACCACAGCAGTACTTTCCTGCACCCAGCTTGACAAGCGCTGCAGGTGGCTGCTGTCAAGGGGTACGTAGCAGCGTGCTCCATTTTTAAATGCACGCCTGACCCAGGGCTCCTGCTTCACTATGCCGATTGTATTATTCTTGGAGGGACTATTTAACACCTTTCCTATGCTCCCTTTTGTGGTACTGCCTTGGGACTTGAATCTAGTCCTAACATTCCTAATGGAAGCCCCATTTGAGCCAATGCACTCTGCTCCGCTGTGGCTCCTTGGCTGAAAAACAGTTTTTCTTGTGGCGGTCACTTCCGCATGCAGAGTGAGCAAACTGCAAGCGCTTCCTAGCAAACAGCACTTAATTATTTTCTTGAAGGACATGGTGATGCCAAGACCAGCCATCCTCCCTAAGGTGGTGTCAGAATTATATTTGATTCAAAGAATTCACTTGCCAGCCTTCTATCCTCCTCGATCCATGGAGTAGGAAAGGTTGCATAAACTGGATCCAAAAAGGGTGCTTATACTGCAAAGATGAGCCAACTCAGAAGAAAAATCTATTTGTCGGCTATGCCGGTCCAAGGTTAGGGAAATCGGTCTCAAAGCAAACCTCGTAAAGATGCATCACTTTAGCACTCTGAGTACTTCAATATAGCAGGTAGCGATATTCCTGAGGGGTTTAGGCTCATACCAGAGGGATTGCAGCATCTTCCGAGTCACAACTCTTGCCATGTGCCAGGCAACATGTTCACCGCTGCATTCTTTCGGCAAAAACTATTTTCTGGACACTATCAGGCAGGATGCCTGCTTTGTTAGGGCAGTGTTACAGAGTGTCTTAATATGCGACTACAATGGGAGTTTGCTCTTTTTCCCACATCCTATAAAGAGCTACTGCTATGGGAGTCTATCTCACAGTCCATTAAAAGAACAAATGACTTGGATCTGGTAAGTAGTAAAGTATAGAAAAATATAAAAAATGTATAGGGGTAAGGTGGGGGGGGGCCTGTAGGGGGTCTCCCCCCACATATAAATTTGCGAGAAATAAAAAAAAAAGAAGGAAAAAAAGTCGAACTTTTGGGAAGTCGAACCTTTGGGTTCGGTAAAATCACTTAGATTCGATCTGGTAATGTTCTTTCTGATGAGGAATCTCTGGGAGGAGCATCCATCACCCGCCCACCCTGCCCCACAACAGGAGCTCCTTTTGTTTTGTAGGACTCTCATTCATGGCTTTCGTGGCTATAATGAATGGAGTAGTTAATCCCCAAAGAGTATTAAACCAAATCCCCCAATGGAGCTGAGCACAGGGAAAAACAAATGAACTGTGAGGTCATGGGGTGTGGTGGAAGGTATTTGTACAGATTTCATCCCATCTGATCTCACTGCAAAAGAGCCTCAACGCTGCACGCAACCCAGGGTGGTAAAGATTCTGAAATCTGCTGCTGCAGGAGAATATATCTAAGTTGAGGAAACAATGGGAGTAGCATCCATCGGAAAGAGCATTACTAGAGGTAAGTAATTTGTTCTTGCCATCATTTTTCCAGTTAATTTGACAGGTTTCTGAATGACGCCGCACCAGCCCAACCAGCCTCTTTCAGGCCATTGCTCTTTGCCATACTCACTCCAGCCCAGTCCCATCATTTCGCAAAAAGCCCAGTGCTCAAAAGCTTCCCAGAGACCTGTGACGGTCTCTTTCCCAAATTAGGGCCTGCTTTTTCCTCATGATTGCATACACAATCCCTATCAGGTTTTTGACACAAACTTACCACCTTGGGTACTTCGATTTAAGACCGAACACAAGGCTGGTTGTACCTCATCGCCATCGGCCTTCTAGGGGCACAAGATTTATGTGTATGGTTGTGCCACCATTGCTCTTGCACAGGGACCGGCCTGCCACACTAAATTGTAACGGAACTGCACCTACCAATACTGGCACAATCCCATCCCCTTCTGCCTTCCTGAGAGCACACTCAATGGGGTGGGTAGTGTGTTTTTTTGCAAGCTGCCCCACTTAACACAGTGAACCATTCAAACCTTAAAGACTGACATGTGTGGGGGGTTCCACATCTAATGCATGCCTCTCCAAGCAAACTACAAATCAGGTACACTGACAGGCCAAGATAAGGAAAAGAGAAATCCCACGAGCGGCTGTTTATGCATTATTGTTTGTCAAAGACTATATTTCATCCTTGCCTGAAGAAGTGGTAAAAACCAGCAAAGCTTGCAAAGAAATGACTTTGTTAGCCTAAATAAGTTATCAATTGGTTTTCTTTAGAATCAACCCTTTATTCTACCCATTGCGACCACGGACTGAACGTTTGTCTATATGTTATTCCTTTAGGCTAATGCAATGCATAGTTAAAGTTGAGACAAAGAGGCCGATTCATGGAATAATTAGCGCGGCGCAAGTGGGCAAAAACGTGCGAATCGCAGTGGAATAGCGAAAATCGCAGTGCAAGTGCGAAAATCGCACGAAAAGCAGCGCACGTCGATTCATGGAAGGCCGTGCGCGAGAAAACCAGCGGATGTGCGATAAAAAAGTGCGCGGCGCACGTTGGCGCACGTTGGCGCACAGGCCATCTAACAGCGTGCGCCAGGTCACAGCGAAAATCGCACAGGCCACAGCGAAATTCGCACATAGCGCAGCGCACGCAATAAAAGTAGGCGGAACACGGGCGTAACACTCGGAATGGGGAACAACTTGCCAAAACGTGGGCGTCACGGGGGAAGTACAGGGCACAAGTGCGCGGAACGCCCACACGCTCGCCTACAACACGTATTCATGGAATAGAATAGGGGAAAAAAGCGCACGCTCAAACCAGCGCACAGGCACAAACACGACCGCCACAAGAAAGGAGGCGGTAGCGTCTCTGCGGCTGTAAGAAATGTGCGCCAAAAGGTGCTCCAACAAATAGCACCTATATACTGCCATGATGAATGTCCCATACTGTGGCCCTCCAGGAAAAATGACGTGCAAAGGGGTACCCACAAACACGGACACCCGCTGACAAAAAATACGTGTGCATGTATACCGGGGTGCGCGGGAAGTGTCACACGCGATTTGCAGGGTACGTGCATCACAGGGGTTCGCGTGAAGTTATTCACGCGATCGGGCCTGGGGGAGCGGGCTACGTGTATTACAGGGGTTCGCGTGAAGTTCCTCACGCGATCGGGCCTGGGGGAGCGGGCTACGTGTATTACAGGGGTTCGCGTGAAGTTCCTCACGCGATCGGGCCTGGGGGAGCGGGCTACGTGTATTACAGGGGTTCGCGTGAAGTTCCTCACGCGATCGGGCCTGGGGGAGCGGGCTACGTGTATTACAGGGGTTCGCGTGAAGTTCCTCACGCGATCGGGCCTGGGGGAGCGGGCTACGTGTATTTCAGGGGTTCGCGTGAAGTTCCACACGCGATCGGGCCTGGGGGAGCGGGCTACGTGTATTACAGGGGTTCGCGTGAAGTTCCTCACGCGATCGGGCCTGGGGGAGCGTGCTACGTGTATTTCAGGGGTTCGCGTGAAGTTTCACACGCGAATAGCCTGGGGACGTGAATTTGAGGGGTGCGCGGGAAGTTCCACACGCGATCGGGCCTGGGGGAGCGGGCTACGTGTATTACAGGGGTTCGCGTGAAGTTCCTCACGCGATCGGGCCTGGGGGAGCGGGCTACGTGTATTTCAGGGGTTCGCGTGAAGTTCCACACGCGATCGGGCCTGGGGGAGCGGGCTACGTGTATTACAGGGGTTCGCGTGAAGTTCCTCACGCGATCGGGCCTGGGGGAGCGTGCTACGTGTATTTCAGGGGTTCGCGTGAAGTTTCACACGCGAATAGCCTGGGCGCGTGAATTTGAGGGGTGCGCGGGAAGTTCCACACGCGATCGGGCCTGGGGGAGCGGGCTACGTGTATTACAGGGGTTCGCGTGAAGTTCCTCACGCGATCGGGCCTGGGGGAGCGTGCTACGTGTATTTCAGGGGTTCACGTGAAGTTTCACACGCGAATAGCCTGGGCGCGTGAATTTGAGGGGTGCGCGGGAAGTTCCTCACGCGATCGGGCCTGGGGGAGCGGGCTACGTGTATTACAGGGGTTCGCGGGAAGTTCCACACGCGAATAGCCTGGGCGCATGTATTTCAGGGGTTCGCGGGAAGTTCCACACGCGAATAGCCTGGGCGCGTGTATTTCAGGGGTGCGCGGGAAGTTCCACACGCGAATAGCCTGGGCGCATGTATTTCAGGGGTGCGCGGGAAGTTCCACACGCGAATAGCCTGGGCGCGTGTATTTCAGGGGTTCGCGGGAAGTTCCACACGCGAATAGCCTGGGCGCGTGAATTTGAGGGGTGCGCGGGAAGTTCCACACGCGAATAGCCTGGGCGCGTGTATTTCAGGGGTGCGCAGGAAGTTCCACACGCGAATAGCCTGGGCGCGTGTATTTCAGGGGTGCGCGGGAAGTTCCACACGCGAATAGCCTGGGCGCGTGTATTTCAGGGGTGCGCGGGGAGTTCCACACGCGAATAGCCTGGGCCCGTGCATTTCAGGGGTGCGCGGGAAGTTCCACACGCGAATAGCCTGGGCGCGTGTATTTCAGGGGTGCGCGGGAAGTTTTACACGCGAATAGCCTGGGCGCGTGTATTTCAGGGGTGCGCGGGAAGTTTTACACGCGAATAGCCTGGGCGCGTGTATTTCAGGGGTGCGCGGGAAGTTTTACACGCGATTTCTGCACGGTACGTGTATTTCAGGGGTGCCGGGGAGTCCCACATGTGATTTGACAGTGTGGGTCCTCCCAGGTGTACCCTGTACACCCTCCACGGCCCCTGCAGGCAGCCCACACCACAGGGGACTACCCTGCATCCCTGGTCATGTCCCGCAGGCAGCCCACCCAACATGGGCATGCCCCCCAGCAAAGGCACATGTCTCCTTGAACTAATGAACACCAACACATGTCCCCTTGCACCCCCACCCCCCAGCACTGTGGGGCACATGCCAGCAGTCCCCCACCCATGTCCAACTCATGTCCCCCACCACCCCCACCCCCCAGCACTGTGGGGCACCTGCCAGTAGGCCCCCACCCATGTCCAACTCATGTCTCCCACCACCCCCACCCCCCAGCCACCAGGGTCACCCTCCACCAGGGCCCCACTCATGTCTCCCACCACCCCCACCCCCCAGCACTGTGGGGCACCTGCCAGCAGGCCCCCACCCATGTCCAACTCATGTCTCCCACCACCCCCACCCCCCAGCACTGTGGGGCACCTGCCAGTAGGCCCCCACCCATGTCCAACTCATGTCTCCCACCACCCCCACCCCCCAGCCACCAGGGTCACCCTCCACCAGGGCCCCACTCATGTCTCCCACCACCCCCACCCCCCAGCACTGTGGGGCACCTGCCAGCAGGCCCCCACCCATGTCCAACTCATGTCTCCCACCACCCCCACCCCCCAGCACTGTGGGGCACCTGCCAGTAGGCCCCCACCCATGTCCAACTCATGTCTCCCACCACCCCCACCACCCAGCACTGTGGGGCACCTGCCAGCAGGCCCCCACCCATGTCCAACTCATGTCACCCACCACCCCCACACCCCAGCAGTGCAGGGTCACCCTCCAGCAGGCCCCCACTCATGTCTACCACCACCCCCATCCCCCAGCAGTGCAGGGTCACCCTCCACCAGGGCCCCACTCATGTCTCCCACCACCCCCACACCCCAGCAGTGCAGGGTCACCCTCCACCAGGCCCCCACTCATGTCTACCACCACCCCCACCCCCCAGCCACCAGGGTCACCCTCCACCAGGCCCCCACTCATGTCCCCTATCACCCCCAGCCACCAGGGTCACCCTCCACCAGGCCCCCACTCATGTCACCCACCACCCCCACCCCCCAGCCACCAGGGGCAGCCTCCACCAGGCCCCCACTCATGTCTCCCACCACCCCCACCCCCCAGCAGTGCAGGCTCAACCTCCACCAGGCCCCCACTCATGTCCCCCTGCACCCCCACCCCCCTGCCACCATGTGCAGCCCCCACCAGGTCCTCACAATCCCCAATTATGTGCGTAATGGTCAGCCTCCACAGCCAAAAAGCCCTACCAAGTAACCCATTCACCCACATGGAAATGGAAATCACATGTTACACCCCCAATGTACATGAAGCAAATGAACCCATGTCCGTCACACACATATTTTCAAATTGAATGGGAAAACACACAACATGACATGCATGAAACCAATGAGATGAAACCACACAGTGAACAATGGAAAAAAAAATGTATTGAAAAAAATACAAATGCCAAAGAAAGAAAACTAACTACAATGTAAATGTGAAAAAATAAGCTGCATGTCCGCATAATAACACAAAACTAGAAAATCAAATCAAAAAAATTATGTCCAAAGTGAAATGTAAAAACTCTCCATGCAACAAAGAACTATGTACAAAAATAACAAGGGTCCATCATCACAACTGAACTAAGGAAACCTCCTAAAAAACCTACCTAAATATCAACTATATACAAAAAGTGGAGCAGTGTCCGTCGACTCCAAATAATAATAAGAACGAAAGGAAACCTAAAACTAAAGAACTATATACAAAGGCGGCGGGCAAGTCCAGCGGCTCACTCTGTGGTGTTCCGGGCCAGGGCATCATCGAACTCCTGTTCGATGTCCCGGAGGCGGTCCAGTTCCATGGCCCCGAGGGTCCGCAGGGACGACGCCGTGTCCTCCTCCAACCCCCTGCGGATTGCCTCGAGGCACTCGGCCCGCCTCAGGGCCCTCCGCATGGAGTTCTCCGCCCTGACCATTGTGAGCCGCGCCTCTTCCGCCCGCCGCCGCTCCGCACCTATGGCGTGGCCCAACCGCTGCCACACGGAAGACACTCTCTGTCCTGGGTCCTCCTGCCCTCCGGCCGATGCCTGCCCCTCCGATGTCGAAGGCCCCGAGCCTTCATGGCTCCCACCATCTTGCTGCTGCTGCTGCTCTGCCTCTGCCCGTGCACTGCCTCCTGCTGCCTGCACATCCTCCGCCGGCTGGGGTGCACCTGTTGATGTGGCCACCCCTGCTGGACGTCCGACTCCCGACTGTGGCAGGGATGCCTCCTCCACCAGCCTGGCCGCACTGTCAGAGGCAGCTCCACAGGGCACCCAGGTGACTGATGGGTGGGAAGATGGCACAGAGGACGACTGGCGCGTAGGGGGTCCAGTTGAGGAGGGGGTCGGAGCAAGCCCCATCAGACAGCGGAATCCGGCCTGGGTGACCTGTCCCAGCAGGCTGACGTGGTCAACGAGCCATTCGAGATGACGTGCAGTCTCTCCATGAAAAGACTGCAGGTCACCTCGCATGGCCCGTTGACGCAACGCCACACCAGCCAGGACAGGCTCAACCCGGACCTGGATGGCCACGTCCGCAGGCAGAGGAAGGCCAGTTGACGTCAGCTCATCCCCTGCCTGAAAACGGGTCTGGACGTAGGCATCCCTGCTGGTGCAAGATGATGCAGGGACAGGATCGGGGACAGGATTGCACACAGGCACCTCCGCGGCCGCCTGTGCTGCCTCCTGTCCCTGGTCCTGCACTGCACCACTAGCACCAGTGGGATCCCCACCTCCAGACCCTGTCTCTGGTGCTTGCGCGGCCCCCTCCTCCACCAAACCCCCCACCAACCTGGATGACTCCGTGCCATCTTCCCCTGTTGGGCCCTGTGGGGTCCCAGCTGCCCCTTCTGCTGCCGAGGAGTCCAACTGCAACCTCCGCCTCTTGGACCTCCCCCCGGCAGCTGCGGCCTGGGACGCGGCACCGGACTCCTCACTCCCCGACGAGATGACAACACGGGAGGGGAGCCGGGCCTTGCGTCTCCGGCTGGCGGTCGGATCCCCGCCGCTGTGCTCCACAGCACCTTCTCCGCCCTCTTCATCAGTTGACGCTGCAGACAGGGAGAAACAAAACACAGGCATCAGGGCACTGTACAATGGACACATACACGCACGACAGTTGCACATGAGTGGCATTGGCAAACCTCAGACATGTCATCACAATCCCCAACACACATGTCATTGCAACTGGCACACATGAGCCATACCACAGCCATATCGCAACTGCCACCACCATCCCTACACATACAACAGCATCAGCAGCCAAAGGGGAGCCATACATCACATGCAACACAGGAAGTGCACCACACATGTACACACACCACCACACTTGCATGCATGTCTACACCTCTGCCAAGTGTCGCACTGTTCAGACGGGCATCCATGTCACATCTGCCAATCAGGCTTCCACATACCGCTGTCACATGCATCCATGTAGCATCACTGTTGCACCTTTGACAAATACACACACATGCACATGTACACAGTGCTCATACATGCAGCCGAAAACAACATACATGCCTGACATCACGGACATGTCTAATTACATACACATTCATCCAAACATGTGTGCACGCACAACTGCATTTGCCATGCAAGCCCACACACACAAGCACCATCCATGTCTCACACATTACAGCCCTCGCATGTGTCAGCCCCACGGCCCTGTACACCCCCACCCATACTCCACCCCATACAAACAGATGTGCAACCGGCACAATGGGGAATGATCACCACACGCCCTGCTCACAACCAGGATGCATGTACACTCACCGCTCGACTCCAGACGGCTCTGCTTCTCTAGGACCTGGACGTGGAGCGCTGGGGATATGCGTTCCAGGACCCCCATCTGTTCTTCCGACAAGTGGCCCCGGCGCCCCTTGGCATCCGCTGCCTTCAAGAGGCGCCGGGCCTTGTTCAGGGTCCTGGACCTGAAGTCCTCCCAGCGCTTCCTGACATGTTGTAAGTCCCGGACTGCCACCCCCTCCGCGTTGATGGCAGTCACGATGTCAGTCCAGATCCGAGTCCGTCCTTCCTTGTCGGCGCGGGAACTTCCAAAGAGGGCATCATACTGCCCCAGGACTTGCTCCACCAGGACACCAACTTCGGTGGCACTGAAGCTGGTGCCCCTCTGCCTCTCTGGCCGGGGGTTGTCAGTGGTCACAGATGGTGTTAGCCCCGACATGACAACCCCAGAGGCAGGAGTGGGTGGGCAACTGGGTCCTGGGGCTGGGCTGTGGAGCGATGGAATTCCAGTCGGGAGTCTTCTGTTCCAGCAGGGGTGGTCACAGCAACAGCACCCCTGGCTGATGTGCAGGCAGCAAATGGCAGTGCACGTGGGCAGCAGGCAGTCAGGCAGCAGCAGATAGCAGGTGGGAGCGTGCTCGGGGCTCTGGGGGGCAGTCATTCGGCCTTCTGGGCAGGAGCGTGGTCTCCCGTGTGCTCACGCGTGGCCAGCTTGGTACGGAGTGAATTGGCACGTGAAAATCCTGCACGTCAGCGTGAAAACCGAGGAAAGGCCCTTAGCGCGTAAGCGCGTCAGCACGCATACGCGATTCCATTGGACCAAAGGCCCTCAGCGCGTAGGCGCGTCTGTGACGTGACCCGCACGGGTGTTTCCCACACAGCACGTGATGACAGAGCACACGTGGAAAGACTGCACGTCAGAGTCTCATCGCGTGTAATTGGACAAAAGTGCGTGTACACGCGATTGGCCTATGTACGTGTATATGAGGTGTGCGCGGACACTTACACACGCAAGTACGTCAGCGCACCTGTATCCCGGTGTACGGCCATTTCCACCAATCACACGCAATGAGACTCTGACGTGCAGTCTTTCCACGTGTGCTGTCATCACGTGCTGTGTGGGAAACACCCGTGCGGGTCACGTCACAGACGCGCCTACGCGCTGAGGGCCTTTGGTCCAATGGAATCGCGTATGCGTGCTGACGCGCTTACGCGCTAAGGGCCTTTCCTCGGTTTTCACGCTGACGTGCAGGATTTTCACGTGCCAATTCACTCCGTACCAAGCTGGCCACGCGTGAGCACACGGGAGACCACGCTCCTGCCCAGAAGGCCGAATTACTGCCCCCCAGAGCCCCGAGCACGCTCCCACCTGCTATCTGCTGCTGCCTGACTGCCTGCTGCCCACGTGCACTGCCATTTGCTGCCTGCACATCAGCCAGGGGTGCTGTTGCTGTGACCACCCCTGCTGGAACAGAAGACTCCCGACTGGAATTCCATCGCTCCACAGCCCAGCCCCAGGACCCAGTTGCCCACCCACTCCTGCCTCTGGGGTTGTCATGTCGGGGCTAACACCATCTGCGACCACTGACAACCCCCGGCCAGAGAGGCAGAGGGGCACCAGCTTCAGTGCCACCGAAGTTGGTGTCCTGGTGGAGCAAGTCCTGGGGCAGTATGATGCCCTCTTTGGAAGTTCCCGCGCCGACAAGGAAGGACGGACTCGGATCTGGACTGACATCGTGACTGCGATCAACGCGGAGGGGGTGGCAGTCCGGGACTTACAACATGTCAGGAAGCGCTGGGAGGACTTCAGGTCCAGGACCCTGAACAAGGCCCGGCGCCTCTTGAAGGCAGCGGATGCCAAGGGGCGCCGGGGCCACTTGTCGGAAGAACAGATGGGGGTCCTGGAACGCATATCCCCAGCGCTCCACGTCCAGGTCCTAGAGAAGCAGAGCCGTCTGGAGTCGAGCGGTGAGTGTACATGCATCCTGGTTGTGAGCAGGGCGTGTGGTGATCATTCCCCATTGTGCCGGTTGCACATCTGTTTGTATGGGGTGGAGTATGGGTGGGGGTGTACAGGGCCGTGGGGCTGACACATGCGAGGGCTGTAATGTGTGAGACATGGATGGTGCTTGTGTGAGTGGGCTTGCATGGCAAATGCAGTTGTGCGTGCACACATGTTTGGATGAATGTGTATGTAAGTAGACATGTCCGTGATGTCAGGCATGTATGTTGTTTTCGGCTGCATGTATGAGCACTGTGTACATGTGCATGTGTGTGTATTTGTCAAAGGTGCAGCAGTGATGCTACATGGATGCATGTGACAGCGGTATGTGGAAGCCTGATTGGCAGATGTGACATGGATGCCCGTCTGAACAGTGCGACACTTGGCAGAGGTGTAGACATGCATGCAAGTGTGGTGGTGTGTGTACATGTGTGGTGCACTTCCTGTGTTGCATGTGATGTATGGCTCCCCTTTGGCTGCTGATGCTGTTGTATGTGTAGGGATGGTGGTGGCAGTTGCGATATGGCTGTGGTATGGCTCATGTGTGCCAGTTGCAATGACATGTGTGTTGGGGATTGTGATGACATGTCTGAGGTTTGCCAATGCCACTCATGTGCAACTGTCATGCGTGTATGTGTCCATTGTACAGTGCCCTGATGCCTGTGTTTTGTTTCTCCCTGTCTGCAGCGTCAACTGATGAAGAGGGCGGAGAAGGTGCTGTGGAGCACAGCGGCGGGGATCCGACCGCCAGCCGGAGACGCAAGGCCCGGCTCCCCTCCCGTGTTGTCATCTCGTCGGGGAGTGAGGAGTCCGGTGCCGCGTCCCAGGCCGCAGCTGCCGGGGGGAGGTCCAAGAGGCGGAGGTTGCAGTTGGACTCCTCGGCAGCAGAAGGGGCAGCTGGGACCCCACAGGGCCCAACAGGGGAAGATGGCACGGAGTCATCCAGGTTGGTGGGGGGTCTGGTGGAGGAGGAGGCCGTGCAAGCACCAGAGACGGGGTCTGGAGGTGGGGATCCCACTGGTGCTAGTGGTGCAGTCCAGGACCAGGGACAGGAGGCAGCACAGGCGGCCGCGGAGGTGCCTGTGTGCAATCCTGTCCCCGATCCTGTCCCTGCATCATCTTGCACCAGCAGGGATGCCTACGTCCAGACCCGTTTTCAGGCAGGGGATGAGCTGACGTCAACTGGCCTTCCTCTGCCTGCGGACGTGGCTATCCAGGTCCGGGTTGAGCCTGTCCTGGCTGGTGTGGCGTTGCGTCAACGGGCCATGCGAGGTGACCTGCAGTCTTTTCATGGAGAGACTGCACGTCATCTCGAATGGCTCGTTGACCACGTCAGCCTGCTGGGACAGGTCACCCAGACCGGATTCCTCCGTCTGATGGGGCTTGTTCCGACCCCCTCCTCAACTGGACCCCCTACGCGCCAGTCGTCCTCTGTGCCATCTTCCCACCCATCAGTCACCTGGGTGCCCTGTGGAGCTGCCTCTGACAGTGCGGCCAGGCTGGTGGAGGAGGCATCCCTGCCACAGTCGGGAGTCGGACGTCCAGCAGGGGTGGCCACATCAACAGGTGCACCCCAGCCGGCGGAGGATGTGCAGGCAGCAGGAGGCAGTGCACGGGCAGAGGCAGAGCAGCAGCAGCAGCAAGATGGTGGGAGCCATGAAGGCTCGGGGCCTTCGACATCGGAGGGGCAGGCATCGGCCGGAGGGCAGGAGGACCCAGGACAGAGAGTGTCTTCCGTGTGGCAGCGGTTGGGCCACGCCATAGGTGCGGAGCGGCGGCGGGCGGAAGAGGCGCGGCTCACAATGGTCAGGGCGGAGAACTCCATGCGGAGGGCCCTGAGGCGGGCCGAGTGCCTCGAGGCTATCCGCAGGGGGTTGGAGGAGGACACGGCGTCGTCCCTGCGGACCCTCGGGGCCATGGAACTGGACCGCCTCCGGGACATCGAACAGGAGTTCGATGATGCCCTGGCCCGGAACACCACAGAGTGAGCCGCTGGACTTGCCCGCCGCCTTTGTATATAGTTCTTTAGTTTTAGGTTTCCTTTGTTTTTTCTTATGATTTGGAGTCGACGGACACTGCTCCACTTTTTGTATATAGTTGATATTTAGGTAGGTTTTTAGGAGGTTTCCTTAGTTCTGTTGTGATGATGGACCCTTGTTATTTTTGTACATAGTTCTTTGTTGCACGGAGAGTTTTGACATTTGACTTTGGACAAAATTTTTTGGATTAGATTTTCTAGTTTTGTGTTTTTATGCGGACATGCAGCTTCTTTTTTCACATTTACATTGTAGTTAGTTTTCTTTCTTTAGCATTCGTATTTTTTTCTAATACATTTTTTTTTACATTGTTCACTGTGTGGTTTCATCTCATTGGTTTCATGCATGTCATGTTGTGTGTTTTCCCATTCAATTGGAAAATATGTGTGTGACGGACATGGGTTCATTTGCTTCATGAACATTGGGGGTGTAACATGTGATTTCCATTTCCATGTGGGTGAATGGGTTACTTGGTAGGGCTTTTTGGCTGTGGAGGCTGACCATTACGCACATTGTGAGGACCTGGTGGGGGCTGCACATGGTGGCTGGGGGGTGGGGGTGGTGGGAGACATGAGTTGGACATGGGTGGGGGCCTGCTGGCAGGTGCCCCACAGTGCTGGGGGGTGGGGGTGGTGGGAGACATGAGTGGGGGCCTGGTGGAGGGTGACCCTGGTGGCTGGGGGGTGGGGGTGGTGGGAGACATGAGTGGGGGCCTGGTGGAGGGTGACCCTGGTGGCTGGGGGGTGGGGGTGGTGGGTGACCTGAGCGGGGGCCTGGTGGAGGGTGACCCTGGTGGCTGGGGGGTGGGGGTGGTGGGAGACATGAGTGGGGGCCTGGTGGAGGGTGACCCTGGTGGCTGGGGGGTGGGGGTGGTGGGTGACATGAGTGGGGGCCTGGTGGAGGGTGACCCTGGTGGCTGGGGGGTGGGGGTGGTGGGTGACATGAGTGGGGGCCTGGTGGAGGCTGCCCCTGCACTGCTGGGGGGTGGGGGTGGTGGGTGACCTGAGCGGGGGCCTGGTGGAGGGTGACCCTGGTGGCTGGGGGGTGGGGGTGGTGGGAGACATGAGTGGGGGCCTGGTGGAGGGTGACCCTGGTGGCTGGGGGGTGGGGGTGGTGGGTGACATGAGTGGGGGCCTGGTGGAGGGTGACCCTGGTGGCTGGGGGGTGGGGGTGGTGGGAGACATGAGTGGGGGCCTGGTGGAGGGTGACCCTGGTGGCTGGGGGGTGGGGGTGGTGGGTGACATGAGTGGGGGCCTGGTGGAGGGTGACCCTGGTGGCTGGGGGGTGGGGGTGGTGGGTGACATGAGTGGGGGCCTGGTGGAGGGTGACCCTGGTGGCTGGGGGGTGGGGGTGGTGGGTGACATGAGTGGGGGCCTGGTGGAGGGTGACCCTGCACTGCTGGGGGGTGGGGGTGGTGGGAGACATGAGTGGGGGCCTGGTGGAGGGTGACCCTGGTGGCTGGGGGGTGGGGGTGGTGGGTGACATGAGTGGGGGCCTGGTGGAGGGTGACCCTGGTGGCTGGGGGGTGGGGGTGGTGGGTGACATGAGTGGGGGCCTGGTGGAGGCTGCCCCTGCACTGCTGGGGGGTGGGGGTGGTGGGAGACATGAGTGGGGGCCTGGTGGAGGGTGACCCTGGTGGCTGGGGGGTGGGGGTGGTGGGTGACATGAGTGGGGGCCTGGTGGAGGGTGACCCTGGTGGCTGGGGGGTGGGGGTGGTGGGAGACATGAGTGGGGGCCTGGTGGAGGCTGCCCCTGCACTGCTGGGGGGTGGGGGTGGTGGGAGACATGAGTGGGGGCCTGGTGGAGGGTGACCCTGCACTGCTGGGGGGTGGGGGTGGTGGGTGACCTGAGCGGGGGCCTGGTGGAGGGTGACCCTGGTGGCTGGGGGGTGGGGGTGGTGGGAGACATGAGTGGGGGCCTGGTGGAGGGTGACCCTGGTGGCTGGGGGGTGGGGGTGGTGGGTGACATGAGTGGGGGCCTGGTGGGGGGTGACCCTGGTGGCTGGGGGGTGGGGGTGGTGGGAGACATGAGTGGGGGCCTGGTGGAGGGTGACCCTGGTGGCTGGGGGGTGGGGGTGGTGGGTGACATGAGTGGGGGCCTGGTGGAGGATGACCCTGGTGGCTGGGGGGTGGGGGTGGTGGGTGACATGAGTGGGGGCCTGGTGGAGGGTGACCCTGGTGGCTGGGGGGTGGGGGTGGTGGGTGACATGAGTGGGGGCCTGGTGGAGGGTGACCCTGCACTGCTGGGGGGTGGGGGTGGTGGGAGACATGAGTGGGGGCCTGGTGGAGGGTGACCCTGGTGGCTGGGGGGTGGGGGTGGTGGGTGACATGAGTGGGGGCCTGGTGGAGGGTGACCCTGGTGGCTGGGGGGTGGGGGTGGTGGGTGACATGAGTGGGGGCCTGGTGGAGGCTGCCCCTGCACTGCTGGGGGGTGGGGGTGGTGGGAGACATGAGTGGGGGCCTGGTGGAGGGTGACCCTGGTGGCTGGGGGGTGGGGGTGGTGGGTGACATGAGTGGGGGCCTGGTGGAGGGTGACCCTGGTGGCTGGGGGGTGGGGGTGGTGGGAGACATGAGTGGGGGCCTGGTGGAGGCTGCCCCTGCACTGCTGGGGGGTGGGGGTGGTGGGAGACATGAGTGGGGGCCTGGTGGAGGGTGACCCTGGTGGCTGGGGGGTGGGGGTGGTGGGTGACATGAGTGGGGGCCTGGTGGAGGCTGCCCCTGCACTGCTGGGGGGTGGGGGTGGTGGGAGACATGAGTGGGGGCCTGGTGGAGGGTGACCCTGCACTGCTGGGGTGTGGGGGTGGTGGGAGACATGAGTGGGGGCCTGGTGGAGGGTGACCCTGGTGGCTGGGGGGTGGGGGTGGTGGGAGACATGAGTGGGGGCCTGGTGGAGGGTGACCCTGGTGGCTGGGGGGTGGGGGTGGTGGGTGACATGAGTGGGGGCCTGGTGGAGGGTGACCCTGCACTGCTGGGGGGTGGGGGTGGTGGGAGACATGAGTGGGGGCCTGGTGGAGGGTGACCCTGGTGGCTGGGGGGTGGGGGTGGTGGGTGACATGAGTGGGGGCCTGGTGGAGGGTGACCCTGGTGGCTGGGGGGTGGGGGTGGTGGGTGACATGAGTGGGGGCCTGGTGGAGGCTGCCCCTGCACTGCTGGGGGGTGGGGGTGGTGGGAGACATGAGTGGGGGCCTGGTGGAGGGTGACCCTGGTGGCTGGGGGGTGGGGGTGGTGGGTGACATGAGTGGGGGCCTGGTGGAGGGTGACCCTGGTGGCTGGGGGGTGGGGGTGGTGGGAGACATGAGTGGGGGCCTGGTGGAGGCTGCCCCTGCACTGCTGGGGGGTGGGGGTGGTGGGAGACATGAGTGGGGGCCTGGTGGAGGGTGACCCTGGTGGCTGGGGGGTGGGGGTGGTGGGTGACATGAGTGGGGGCCTGGTGGAGGCTGCCCCTGCACTGCTGGGGGGTGGGGGTGGTGGGAGACATGAGTGGGGGCCTGGTGGAGGGTGACCCTGCACTGCTGGGGTGTGGGGGTGGTGGGAGACATGAGTGGGGGCCTGGTGGAGGGTGACCCTGGTGGCTGGGGGGTGGGGGTGGTGGGAGACATGAGTGGGGGCCTGGTGGAGGGTGACCCTGGTGGCTGGGGGGTGGGGGTGGTGGGTGACATGAGTGGGGGCCTGGTGGAGGGTGACCCTGCACTGCTGGGGGGTGGGGGTGGTGGGAGACATGAGTGGGGGCCTGGTGGAGGGTGACCCTGGTGGCTGGGGGGTGGGGGTGGTGGGTGACATGAGTGGGGGCCTGGTGGAGGGTGACCCTGGTGGCTGGGGGGTGGGGGTGGTGGGAGACATGAGTGGGGGCCTGGTGGAGGGTGACCCTGCACTGCTGGGGTGTGGGGGTGGTGGGAGACATGAGTGGGGGCCTGGTGGAGGGTGACCCTGGTGGCTGGGGGGTGGGGGTGGTGGGAGACATGAGTGGGGGCCTGGTGGAGGGTGACCCTGGTGGCTGGGGGGTGGGGGTGGTGGGTGACATGAGTGGGGGCCTGGTGGAGGCTGCCCCTGCACTGCTGGGGGGTGGGGGTGGTGGGAGACATGAGTGGGGGCCTGGTGGAGGGTGACCCTGGTGGCTGGGGGGTGGGGGTGGTGGGTGACATGAGTGGGGGCCTGGTGGAGGGTGACCCTGGTGGCTGGGGGGTGGGGGTGGTGGGAGACATGAGTGGGGGCCTGGTGGAGGCTGCCCCTGCACTGCTGGGGGGTGGGGGTGGTGGGAGACATGAGTGGGGGCCTGGTGGAGGGTGACCCTGGTGGCTGGGGGGTGGGGGTGGTGGGTGACATGAGTGGGGGCCTGGTGGAGGGTGACCCTGGTGGCTGGGGGGTGGGGGTGGTGGGTGACATGAGTGGGGGCCTGGTGGAGGCTGCCCCTGCACTGCTGGGGGGTGGGGGTGGTGGGAGCATGAGTGGGGGCCTGGTGGAGGGTGACCCTGGTGGCTGGGGGGTGGGGGTGGTGGGTGACATGAGTGGGGGCCTGGTGGAGGGTGACCCTGGTGGCTGGGGGGTGGGGGTGGTGGGAGACATGAGTGGGGCCTGGTGGAGGCTGCCCCTGCACTGCTGGGGGGTGGGGGTGGTGGGAGACATGAGTGGGGGCCTGGTGGAGGGTGACCCTGGTGGCTGGGGGGTGGGGGTGGTGGGTGACATGAGTGGGGGCCTGGTGGAGGGTGACCCTGGTGGCTGGGGGGTGGGGGTGGTGGGTGACATGAGTGGGGGCCTGGTGGAGGCTGCCCCTGCACTGCTGGGGGGTGGGGGTGGTGGGAGACATGAGTGGGGGCCTGGTGGAGGGTGACCCTGGTGGCTGGGGGGTGGGGGTGGTGGGTGACATGAGTGGGGGCCTGGTGGAGGGTGACCCTGGTGGCTGGGGGGTGGGGGTGGTGGGAGACATGAGTGGGGGCCTGGTGGAGGCTGCCCCTGCACTGCTGGGGGGTGGGGGTGGTGGGAGACATGAGTGGGGGCCTGGTGGAGGGTGACCCTGGTGGCTGGGGGGTGGGGGTGGTGGGTGACATGAGTGGGGGCCTGGTGGAGGCTGCCCCTGCACTGTTGGGGAGTGGGGGTGGTGGGAGACATGAGTGGGGGCCTGGTGGAGGGTGACCCTGCACTGCTGGGGTGTGGGGGTGGTGGGAGACATGAGTGGGGGCCTGGTGGAGGGTGACCCTGGTGGCTGGGGGGTGGGGGTGGTGGGAGACATGAGTGGGGGCCTGGTGGAGGGTGCCCCTGGTGGCGGGGGGGTGGGGGTGGTGGTAGACATGAGTGGGGGCCTGGTGGAGGGTGCCCCTGCACTGCTGGGGGGTGGGGGTGGTGGGAGACATGAGTGGGGGCCTGGTGGAGGCTGCCCCTGGTGGCTGGGGGGTGGGGGTGGTGGGTGACATGAGTGGGGGCCTGGTGGAGGGTGACCCTGGTGGCTGGGGGGTGGGGGTGGTGGGTGACATGAGTGGGGGCCTGGTGGAGGCTGCCCCTGCACTGCTGGGGGGTGGGGGTGGTGGGAGACATGAGTGGGGGCCTGGTGGAGGGTGACCCTGGTGGCTGGGGGGTGGGGGTGGTGGGTGACATGAGTGGGGGCCTGGTGGAGGGTGACCCTGGTGGCTGGGGGGTGGGGGTGCAGGGGGACATGAGCAGGTGTGCAGGGTAGTCCCCTGTTTTGTGGGCTGCCTGCAGGGGCTGTGGAGGGTGTACAGGGAACACCTGTGAGGACCCACCCAGCCTAATTGCGTGTGATAATTCCCGCACACCCCTGTAATACACGTACCTGGCCAAATCGCATGTGAGAATTCCCGCGCACCCCTGTAATACACGTACCCAGCCGATTCGCGTGTAGAACTTCCCGTGTACCCCTGTAATACACGTACCCAGCCAAATCGCGTGTGATCATTCCCACATACCCCTGTAATACACGTACCCTGGCCAATCGCGTGTAGAACTTCCCACGCACCCCTGTAATACACGTACCAAGCCAAATCGCGTGTGATAATTCCCACGCACCCCTGTAATACACGTACCTGGCCAAATCGCATGTGAGAATTCCCGCGCACCCCTGTAATACACGTACCCAGCCGAATCGCGTGTAGAACTTCCCGTGTACCCCTGTAATACACGTACCCAGCCAAATCGCGTGTGATAATTCCCACATACCCCTGTAATACACGTACCCTGGCCAATCGCGTGTACAACTTCCCACGCACCCCTGTAATACACGTACCAAGCCAAATCGCGTGTGATAATTCCCACGCACCCCTGTAATACACGTACCTGGCCAAATCGCATGTGAGAATTCCCGCGCACCCCTGTAATACACGTACCCAGCCGAATCGCGTGTAGAACTTCCCGTGTACCCCTGTAATACACCTACCCAGCCAAATCGCGTGTGATAATTCCCGCGCACCCCTGTAATATACGTACCCAGCCAAATCGCGTGTGATAATTCCTGCGTACCCCTGTGATACACGTGCCCTGGCTAATCGCGTGTAAAACTTCACGCGTACCCCTGATATGCACGTTACCCGCTTTGCGTTCCTTGTTTGGCAGCCCTGTGGACTGGTCCAGGGTTAGCGCTGCCCTTTGCGATGATTTAGCGATTTTGATGGCTTTTCCTTGCGCGAGGGCGTTCTTGGGGGCGTTACTGGCGCTGCTGCAGGGTCGCTGCGATACTCTGCGCCACGGCTGGTTTGGGAGCCTGAAATCCATGAATACGCTGTGCGCGGAAATCGGTTTTAGCGCACGTGCCTGGTGCAGTCAATCGCACGCGGACACTCTGCGCCAGCCGCTTGCGACACTTTTCTGCGAAATTCTATGAATTACCCTGAAAATCTCTATGGTGTTTTAGGAAAATAACTTTTTAATCCGAAAATATTCCACCTTATTATTTCGAGGCAGGTGCCTATGCAAAATTCAAAGGCAAGTCAGAGCAGACTTTCATGTCAGTTTGAAAGTGACACTTTTCACACAGACTTTACCAATAGAAGTATGAGTTTCACAGTTCATACATTACGTAGTTTACATCTGTAAACACGTATAAGTCAGGGCTGATTTTGATGTTAGTTTTCAGGAAATGTAATGAATGTACATTTTTCATACGAACTGGACC
Source organism: Ambystoma mexicanum (assembly GCF_040938575.1). Lineage (NCBI taxonomy): Eukaryota > Metazoa > Chordata > Amphibia > Caudata > Ambystomatidae > Ambystoma > Ambystoma mexicanum. The sequence goes on along the minus strand of NC_090926.1, from coordinate 572,328,546 downwards.
AAAGGTCATATGAGTTTCACAGTTTGTAAATTACGCAATTTACATATTTTGAGAGCTGACAGGAAAGTAGGGGCTTACTTTAATGTAAATCTTTGGGAACTATAAATTACATACAAGTACTAATTGGAGGAGTCATATGCACCTTTCATAAGTATTAAAAATGCACAGAAATAAACAGTACGTATGTGTACCCTAATACAACTCTAAAAACATCACATAGCATTCAGAACAAACTCTGATGTCGTTGTTAAGATATTTATTTATTTGTATTAATATACAGGAGGAACAATGCTCTTTTGATCACAAAAGAAAGAACTTAGAATAGCTAAATCAGATTCAACGGGAAGCAGTGAGCTTCATACAATGGGGTGAATTCGAGGGACATTCTGACCAAGTTGTGAAGGGGAGTACATGGAGCAGTCAACAAGGACAATAGATAATTGGACATACATAGATCATAAGGATAACCAACATTGGACATTTTTAAGTGCAAGTAAGCGGATACGGCCAGCTGTCCTCGGACATGACCATGCTGGGTGAAGTGCTAGAATGGAGGCAGAAGAAGTGAGAGACCGAGGCAGGTTAGAGGCAAGGGAACATTTTTAGCTAGCAGCCAGATGAGAGGTACTTGAAGAGGGTAACTCAGAGATGAGAGGAGGTAGGCTTTTAGTTTGGTTTTGAACAAATCTATGTGGACTGTTTCTCGGATGTCCGGAGGAAGATAATTCCATGCAATTGGAGCAAGAAGAGAGAAAGAGCAGAAGCGTGAGGAAGCACGGGGAGGGCGAGGAGCCACACGGGTAGTCGAGGCAGATCAGAGATGACGGGTTTTGCTTATAGAGTTGGATAGTGGAGGATAGATACAGTGGTATCTTACCATGGATAGATTTGTGAACCAGGATACAAAATTTAAATCTGGCCCTGTTTTACATCATCGGCCATCCAACCTGGTGATGGTATGATGAAGTAGGTGTGAAGTGAGGGAGTTCAAAGAGAGTCCTGGTATCAAAGTTAATTATCTTGTTGAGAGGACAGAAAGCATAGTTGGGGAGACCAAAGTGGATGCTGGCACAGTAGTCCAGTTTAGAGAAGGCACATTTGGTTAAGAGATGCTTGGCTGTTTTGAAAAGAAGAAGGTACATGATTTTCCTAATATTTTGGAGGTCGCTGCAAGCTTCTGTTCCAGTTTTGGAGATAAAAGTAGTGAATGTCTGAGCAGGGTCATAGATGATGCTGAGGTTTCTAGCTGAAGAAGAGTAGGGGAGAGTGTCAGGTGGTAACTGGATAGGCAGAGGAAGATATGAGAGGGAGTTTTCACAGGGAAGGAGAGTACCTCTGTTTTGGTAGAGTTTAACAAAGCCATCCAATATTTAATGGCAGCGAGACAGTTGGAAATTTTGATGGAGAAATCAGAGGGGATATCAGGAAAAGAGATGATGATTTGGGTATCTTCCCCAAAGAGTTGGTATGATAACCCAAAGGAGGAGATAAGTGCCCCAAGAGCAGACGTGTAGTGTAAAGAGGAGTGGCCCAAGACAGAGTCTTTAGGCACACCAACAGTTACATTAGTCAGTTGGTTGTTGCTCCAGGAGGCCGAGAATTTGTGAGGTGCAACGTAGGATTCAATCTAGCCAAGGGCTTGATCACGAATCCCAAGAAGAAAGAAACTATTAAAGAGATCAGAGTGATCGGCAGTGTCAAAGGCAGCAGACAGGTCAAGGAGAATTAGGATAGAGGATAGGGTTGAGTGCTTAGCAGAGGCGATGAATTTGGACACATTCATGAGAGCAGTTTCCGTGGAGCGACAGGAGCAAAAACCTGCTTGTAGATTGTGGATGTTTAAGAAATTGGTAAGATGGTTGATCACAACCCTTTCAAGCACTTTAGAGTAGTGCAGAAGTAGAGATACAGGATGGATTTCATATATGTATGAACTCTAAAAGTACTATATGCCTCTTCTTTTACGTATAAAAACCTCACATGAAAGTCAATCCTGATTTAAATGTATACATATAAAAGGCATATAGAACATGTGCATTTTATGACTTTATACCATTTATACCAAACACTCACATGCCAAACACTTATATACCATGCACTCATGTGCCTTAATGCACATAGTATAACCCCCCCACACTTCTGCAACAGATACTCACAATACACACTTCTTACACATGCTCCTACAAAACGTGCTCCTATAGCACATGCTCCTGCAACATGCGCTTCTATGGCACATGCTCCCATAACATCTTATCGAGCGACACACACTCTTATCACATACTGTTATGACACAGGCCCCTGTGACACATGCTCCCTTGACACACGCCGCCATGACACATGCCCCCGTGACACACGCTCTTACAACACACACGTTCAACATATGCAATTAAGATCCATACACTTGTCCCACATGCTGTTATGCAACATGCTCTTTTGCCACACACACACTTATACTACATGTTCTTATATCACACGCTAGTATTAAGACAGAAATTATAAGAATTTATTTTTACAAAAGAGTTAAGGTTAAACCAACAAAACCATATTCTACAAATATCACAAATAGTGTTAAGGTAACAACATGAACTTTATCAATACATTAAAAAATACCTAAACATCAAATATCCTGGTGACCTTAACTCACCTTTTTGTTTTGCAATATTTCGTTTTTGCTATAAAATGTTGTATTGGTAAAGTGATGTAATGTGTGTGAATATTTGCATTTTTTAAAAATGTATTTAAACATGTAAACATAATCTTCAACAAACAAAATATTAGCAAAGTATTTATTTTGAACATAATAATTATTATGAGCCTATAGTTTGCATCATGGGGGTCATATCAGTATCAAGTCTGTCATCAGCATATTTTGCAAGACTTGGAGACTAATCAAGTACTTATAGCGACAATACTTTTCAGTTTCTCTTGGATAAAACAGTGGTAGGAGGCCTAGTCATCAAGTCGAGACCCCCCCAACCCCAAGTTTGTGTTTTTTTGATCTAGTCTTTTTAATTTGGGCGGTTAGGTGGCGCTGACCTTAGAACGTAATGCTACGTGCGGCCATTTTGGGAAGTTGCACCTGAGTTGCCATGGTAACCACATTACGGCTATTGTACGGATTATAATATATGAACTGTGGCGCTGTAAAACAGACTGGGAACACGAAATGCATAATGGACTGTAAATTAACAGATAGTAAAGCCACTGCACATGAAAATAAAAGCGCCAATACTATATGTGAGTGTTTTGAGGTGATCCAATACATAGCAGGCAAATCAACTTAAAGAGACAACCAAACCAACAAACTTTAATACAAACTTTAATACCAGCACACGATCCAAAGGCAACCATATAATAAAACTCAAGCAAAATGGAGTATGAACACAGACCACAAAGTCTGTAAGTGAAAACATAAACAAGACAGCATTATTCAAAGTAATATTCCATCATCATGCAGCATGTCACAGCTCCAATGCAATTCCATGGATTGATGGTTTCCAGGTATATTTGAGGGCTATTGGTGGAAATAAGTTTAATGATGATCTTAAAGAGGCCACATTATTGAACTGTGTTGGGGCAGAAGCTCTAAGAATTTTCAGGGCACTTCCTGAATTGGATGATGCAGAAGGTTGTTCTGGCGATGGCATCCGCAAGTTTGAAAGTGTGCTAGGGAAACTTGCCAAACACTTTGGCAACAAGACTAATATTGTATTGGAAGGATACACATTTTTCTCTAGAAGACAACTGAAAGGTGAATCAATTGACACCTATATAGCGTCTCTCAGGGGACTTAAGTCAACATGCAGTTTTATTGGCATCAGGGATGAATATTTAAGAGATGAACTTGTGTTAAATGTAGTCGATTCACGCATACAACAGAGACTGTGGCAAACAAAAAACCCATCATTGGAGCAAGCTGTAGAGATAGCCAGAAGCATGGAACTGGGTGATCGCTGCATGAGAGAAAGGTTTGACAAGGCTGAAGATAGGGAGGTCAAGACGATTCAAGGTAAACCGAAAGAGGAATTGGAGGAGTCCTTAGTGGCAATGGTGAGAAGAATGTCAACTAACAGTTCAAGAGCCAGCTCTAGAAGAGGCAGAGATACAGGATACGGAAATCAAAATCAAGGCTGTTGCCAAAAATGCGGCTGGTACAAACATAATGACAGTGATAAAGAATGCCCTGCAGCAGCTGTTGAGTGTTACAGATGTGGTCATGTGGGACATTTTGTTAAGGTCTGTAGGAATGTACGTGGCAGGATGGGCAGATTTAGCAGACAACCCTCCAACAGGATGCCTAGAGGCGCTGTAAGAATCATCGAGGAAAGTCAAGGACAAGATGACATGTTGACTGTCAACCAAGGAAATGCAGAGGTACAAATACTTACGGTCTCATCGTTGCAACAGTCTAAGGGACCATGGGTAAACATGCAAATAAATGGTATATCCTTGCCCATCATGGTGGACACTGGATCGCCGTAGACCATGGTAGATGTCAAGACCTTCATTGGAGAATTGTCTGGCAAAATGCAAGACATACAGTGTACTGGGGTGAGGGCAACGGGGTATGGGAAGACCCCCATAGATATCATTGGATGCACATGGGTCAAGCTAACGTTCCGTGATAGAGAGACCTACTGTAAACTTTACATAGCAAGAAATGGCTCATCTGTAGTGTGTTGGGAGGAACAAGCCGTTCTCCGAGTCAGAATTCACCCAGGAGAAGAAATCTCTATGCTGAGCATACTAAAGGACAACGGTGACATTAAAGCTGTGCTAGCAAAACAGTTTCCCAGAGTATTTAGTGAAAGGATTGGACTTTTAGAGGGTTTTCAGCATAGGATTGTTCTTAAGAAAGGTGCTGTACCCATAGCGCACAGAGTTCGAGGAGTTCCAATTGGCACGAAAGAAGCATTGAGAAAAGAACTTGCGCGTCCGTGTGAACAAAACATAATAGAGCCCATAGAAAGCTCAGAATGGCTTGCCCCAATAGTGCCGGTGAAAAAACCTGATAACACGATAAGGATGTGTGTGGATTTGAGGGACCTGAATAAAAACATTTGGATAGACAGGCATCCTCTCCTGAATATAAGTGAATTATTGATAACTATGAAGCCAGCAAAGTTTTTCAGTACCCTAGATCTATCCTCGGCCTACCATCAAATTGCCTTGGAAGAAAGTTCAAAAAGTCTTACATCGTTTGTCACTCCTTTGGGTGCATTTATGTTTAAAAGAATGCTTTTGGACTTGCTTCAGCTGCTGCGGTGTTTCAAAAGTTGATGGCACATCTGTTTGGGGGCCTTGAAGGCGTACACTGCTTCCAAGATGACATTCTGATTTCTGCCAGTACTGAAGAAGAGCATGATGCGAAACTGATGGGGGTTTTGCAAGTGATCCAAAAAAGTGGCCTGTCTCCAAAACTGGAAAAATGCAAGATCAAATGTGACAAGGTGTCATATCTGGGTTACTCAATAGATGCTATGGGCATTAGTCCTAAGGAAGAGTTAATGAACACCATATTGGGTATTGCTGAACCGGAGAACAAAGCTCAATTAAGAAGTTTCCTAGGTATGACGGAATATTATTCTAAGTTTGTGGATGACTATGCCAACAGAACCAAGAATATGAGAGGTCTCATGAAAAAAACAGTAAAATACGTGTGGTCAGATGAGTGTAGAAATGAATTTGAAAGAATAAAATCTGCCATCAACCAAGCGCCACTATTGGGAATGTTTGACTGCAAAGCTAAAACAATTATTTCAGTGGACGCTAGTAAAGTTGGCTTGGGAGGGGTGCTAGAACAGCTCCAAAATAAAAATATGGTGACAATTGCATTTGCATCAAGAGTGTTGAGAGGAGCGGAATTAAACTACTTCACCATAGAAAGGGAAGCCCTAGGAATGAAGTGGATCCTAGAACATTTTACAAACCTGATTTGGGGATTACCTGTTCTTCTTAAAACAGACCACAAACCACTGGTGCATCTTCTCCAATCTAAAGCACCCCACCTGATATCGCCGAGGATTAGGCGGTGGATTCTGGACATTATGCAGTATAATCTTCATGTGTGCTATACACCAGGTGCGCAAAATCAAGTAGCTGATTGTTTTTCCAGGTTATCAACCAACCATGGAACTGAGATTGAGTCCATGGATGGAGATATCATTGCCGCTATAAACCCGGCCATTGCTAAAGAAGAGTGGAAAAATATGACTGATACTGATCCAGAACAGCTGGAAATTAGAAAAGCCATAACCAGTGATTGGAAAGAATGTGGAAAAGATCTGGCAGATTTTGTGCAAATCAAAGAACTATCTATGGATCTGGAACACATTTATAGAGGTGATCGCATAATTCCACCTGTGCAAGTCAGAAGGAAGTTACTTACCCTAGCTCACGAGGGACACCTAGGAAGGAGTTTGACGAAGAATAGAATAAGTAGTAACTATTGGTGGCCAAACATGTGGAGAGAGGCGGAGGAAATTGTCAAGAATTGCACCGCTTGTGCTGCAAGTGACAAATCTAAAATATTAAGGAAAACACCACTGCAACCAGTAGAGCCTCCTAAAAATGTGTGGTCCAAGTTGCCAATCGATGTTATGGGACCATTTGAGAATCTTGATACAGTTAGAATATACATTATAGTACTTGTAGACTATACCTCTAAATGGTTGGAGTGGGGAGTATCTGAAGGAAGCATCACCACTGAGAAAATCACACATTTTTTAACAGAGGTTTTCAACAGAGAAGGGGAACCCAAGGAGTTAGTGTCTGACAATGGCTCCCAATTCACATCGTTGGAATTCCAAGGATTCCTGAGAGATAGAGCAATTGAACATATAACAACCTCGTTGTACCATCCGATTACCAATGGGCTCATAGGGAGAATGAATACATTTGTAAAGAGTGCGATTCAGTTAGCCATGGCCAACACACTTCCATGGAGAGAGACACTCAAAGAAGCCTATAGGTCAACTCTGCACTCCACCACCAATGTTGAATCCTTCACTATGATGCGTAGCAGAGTGGCATCCAATCGCCTGAGACCTGCCTGGATTTTCATGGACACAGGAGAGTCAAAATTGGATGTTGATCAGATATTAAAAAGTGTAAAGAAGAAATAGGAGAAATACAAGAACTATTATGACTGCAAGAATGGGGTGAAAGAAAAGATAATTAAAGGAGAGTGGGTTTGCATTAGAGAACCCAAGAAAACACTGAAAGGTGAATCCAGGTTTAGATGGCCACAGAGAGTAAAGAGCTGTCATGGCAAATCGGTGGTGTTGGAGGATGGGAGAAGATGGTCTTGTGATGATCTTGTGAGAATAGAGAAAGCCTGCACGTGTAAATGGCGCGCTCTTGTCTACTGTTTGGCTGTGCTGCTTGCTGTGCTGTGCATACCTGTTGCTCCAGAGGCTGCCTCCTGTGCCCTGCAAAAGAGCCTCCAGAGTTCTGTCAGCACAAACTCAGAACGAGTGCTGCGGCCACGGTGGACATTTCAAGCCACTTCAAATCTATTCCCGCAAAAGAACGTTGGAAGAGTTTAAGGCACTATTGCCTTAAGAGTCGCGGCCCGCAAGGCCCCGCCCACCCAGGAAGTGGAAGCATAAAAGGACATCACTGACGCCCTTGCAACGTGAAGCCCGTGCGTGTAAAGGGCGCGCTCTTGTCTGCTGTTTGGCTGTGCTGCTTGCTGTGCTGTGCACGGCGTCCTACTTCCCCAAGCCGAGAGTGTGAGGAGGAATAAAGGTCACGAGAAATTCATCAGTGAACGAAGCTTGACGGCCGCAGAAAGAGAAGGAGCTCCCCACACCCCTGCTGCAAAGGGATTTTCGGGTACGAGACTTAAAGCGCTGCATGGGTCACGAAGTGGGAGACTGTTGAGGCAAGTCCTCTTTGATCCCACTAGCAAGTTAATGCTTTTAGAAACGTGGAAGACAGTGTAACAAAAACAAGAGCACACGTCTTAGGTGCTTTCGCATAAGAAAAAGAAAAAATACATATCTGGTGGCAGACATACCCCGATTATTAATACAAAAACTTATTAAACATTGCCAAAAAAGAGGAAAAATGAAACTGCGAAGTAACGGATTACAGGATGACACTAGGTACCCCGAATGGGATGGTTCCTATTCCGAGGAATTACAAATACAAAATCAAGATTTGTTATCAAAAATTGTGCCTACTACAAGTCAGCCCCCAGCTAATACAATCATAGCACAGGTACATTCTGGTCCCTCGGGCTACTTGCCAGCTAGCAGCACTACGATATTGTACAGTCGTGGAGAAAAGGGTTGGAATATACTACCACCACGAATAAGATTCAAAGGAAAATTGATGAACACTTTGGCAAGAAAAAGCAAAGCCAAAGTATAAATGTTATTCTTAGAAAGAGCATAGATCTCTCAGAAAATGACGTACATGAATGTCCTTCTATGGCAGATCCTCCTCTTTTAACTTCCTCACAAACAACCTCAATATTTGAAAGAGAGGCAGTAAATGTAGAGGAGGCATCTGGAGAGGAAGTCCCTATACAAGCTCAAAACGATGAAGAAAAAACAATTGCTCCCACACCACAAATAGCCCAGGACTCAAAGAACTTGTCAGAAGAGGTAACTCCAAAAGAGGCTAGCGCTGCCACACTTGCAGCTTTGAACTTTTGTTTTAAATTCATTGGTGACTGTCTTTGAGCAACTGAAACTAGAAGTCCAACTTCAAGCTGGAACTCTAATGGATATGAACAAAGACATAAGTAGTTTGGATTCCACAATAGTGGGGCTGACCTCCTCAATTAATACAGTGGTTACGCCATCATTAAGAGAGTTGAGAGTGGAGCTCGCAAAACAAGGCTTAGACTTATCAGCCTTAGAAAGGTCCATGTTAAAGAGAAAAGAGGAAGATGACAAACAAAAAAGTGTACTCCAAGAAATTCTACATCTAATCAAGGCCGAGAAGAAAGCAGTGTTTGGGTCTCTGGAAAGTCTGAGAGAGGTGGAGAGGGAAAACAACCATTTTGACGACACACCCTCTCAGAGTCAGTCTTAGAAGGCTCGCTCATGTGGTAGAAGAAGATGAAGCTGAAGAAATCGAGCCCTGTGCAAACATTCAGGAGGCCTTGCCAAGCGACCAGGAGGTAGGCTCCGCAGATTGGCTAGTAGCTGGGAAACAACTCTCTAAGGGAAGAAGCAAAGCCACAAAAAAAAGTTTTTTTCATAAAAAATCAGCACAATGGCTTTTCCAGTTACCCTTCGTAAACCTAAAAAAAGGCCACCCACGTACCCAAAAAATTAAACATTCTCAAAATGATGGACAAATAGCCTCTAAAGAAAGGATAATTCCATCTAAAAAAAATACTCAAGAAAACGTTCCGAACATCTTGGACGTAGCAAATGCAAAAACTAATGGATCCCTTGCAAAAAGTGGGAAACCACAACGTGGTATGGAGGCAAAAAGTATACAAGTGAAACAAAGCTAACGTGGGGCACGATAAGCGAACCCCAGTAAAAACAAAAAAGACCAGTGTAAATGTTGGTCTACAGACTGATTTCCTAGATCAGCAAGCAGATCCTCTACAAACCTCGTCCTCAGGGGTCATGAGCACTACAAGTCCGACTGGAAAAAGAGAAGATAAAAGAGGGAAAAAAACAATTTCAAGTTGTCCATCACTGAAATGCCCACCTTGGACTCCAATATTCCTGGGAAATGAGAACGTTCGCCTCCCCAAAAAAAATGCTCAGACAACAACAGAAACCATGCTAAATGTTGCACCAATCTTTCTGAACCGAGACCCGAAGAAAATTATAACTATTCCGTTGTTGGTTGAAGTTAAAAACGGACAAGGAAAAACGAAGGAACTAATTGAAGCTCCAAGAGGAAAAGTAGAAGTTCAAACAATACCAGCCGACTCAAAGGAGAACTCCTATGAACAACCTTCAGATGAAGACCTAGAAAGTCAAGAATATGCCGTCCCAAAACTTTGGCTAAAAGCTTTAAAGAAAATCCCGACACATACATCACTTTGCAGGGGGACTATTTTGGAATATGTCAAAAGAGTTCCCATCCTCTACCTCTTTGGCTTAGGGGACTTGGAATTTGTAAAGTTCCCAAATAGAAATATCAGGAATATAGTAGAGGTGGGTTTTACTTCGCAAAAAGCATGGAAAGCAATAAAAAATAACAAAAAAGAACTGGAAAAAATCAGCCTGTTGATTTCTGAGAAAGCTCCGGCGAAAGCACAAAGTGAAAAAAACAGCAAGAGCTCTGTTTCCGAAGGAGCAAGATTTGAAGCTGCGGGAAGTTCAGATCAGAAGTCAGAAGGGATGCCTCGGGGAAACTCTGGAGACACCAAGCCTTGTACTCTAGCAGCACTCTCTGAGATTTTGACACAAGTACTACTGAAACTGGGTTTGAGTCAGCAGAGCCTTTAGGCAAAATGGAATTAATATCTCACGTTGGAATACCCGTGGACCAAATACCTTTACTGCTACCAGTAAAAAGAAAAATCTCTTCTTAAACTCTGACGTCATTCTACTTCAGGAGACCTGGTACACACCCGATAGAAGGTTTCACGATATTCACAGTTTCGGCGCACCAAAAACCTAACGGACGACCTTCGGGTGGACTATTACTTGGGATTAACAACTCACTGAGTAAAGACGTTACGCTTTTGCACAATGGAAGGGAGGCATCCTAGCATGTGAAGCCAAACTACAGTTCTCCCTTAAACTAGTGTACGTTTACTGGAACCCAGCACAATGTAATCTAGAACAGTTTCACCATTCACTGTCGACGGTCCTGGAGAAGATTGCATTGTTTTATGGAGATGCCAGCGTGATCCTAGGTGGGAATCTGAATACTCAATGCATAGCGACACAAGACTGCAAGAACACGCTAAAATGGGCAAAAATATCCAAGACACGAAGACAGTGGGTCGAGTATTTGAACTCATGGGGCCTTTTTATGCTAAATGGCTCAGTTGAGGGTGACTGCCCCTCAAAACCAACGTGGACCCATGGCAATTTCTTCTCCACACTAGATTACGTTTTTGTTTCTGAAGATCTACATTCGAAGGAAATATCCATGGAGACAATTTGGGGAGAAGGGAGCGATCATGCTCGGCTAAAAGTCAACATCAAGTATGCAATGAAAGTGCAGTTGAAAGAACACTCGCAGGATGTATCGCTGAGAAAAGGTAGAGCGGTCCTGGTCAAATATAAGAGAGAGGGACATAACTTGAATGAGAAACTAAATCATTTCTCAGTAGAAGAACAAAAAGAGAATTGTAAGCCTGACAGCTTTAAGCCATTCATCTGGTCGGTCCATCGCCCAACTGCAGGAGCTTTGAAAAGAGAAACTCATCATCAACATTCATTTGATGAAGACACTTGGATCAGGAAAAAGATCCTAAGGCAAGAAGTTAGATGGCTGAAGAAAACCATCACAAATCCAATAAAACTTCAAATAGAACAGAAAAAACTCACTAGATATTACAAACAAGGGTCACAAGCAAGAAAGGTCCTTCGACACCAACAAGATAATGAGCAGATGCTGGAGGTGCTTTGTGAAAATAGTACCCGCAACTTTTGGTCAATTATAAACAACAAAGGAAAGAAACCAGCCAGCAATATCACCCAATGTAATCTGGTCCCAGAAAAGAGATGGATAGATTATTTGACAAAGAACTTTGAAAACACATCAGCCTCTCTGGAAGAACAGCAGGAGGTCGTCAAGTGGGAGCTGAATTTTGATATAAAATGAATAGAAGATCTCATTTTGAGTGCCTTTTCATCGAAGGCTGCGGGCCCTAATGGATTAACCTATCAGGTTTTGAAAAAGGCATAAATACCTGGGCGATTCTTCTTCATACCTTCTGTAATGAAATATTGGTATCCAAATGCTTTCCTCCCTCTTGGAAACAAGCGGTCGTAATACCATTCTAAAAGGGGGGGGGCGACAGAACTCAGCCTGAGAATTATAGACCAATCGCCCTGCTAGATATCGAGAGCAAAATATTTATGCAAATCCTCCTGGTAGACTCAGAGGACTGGGCTAACTCAAATAACATAATTTCTAAATTTCAAACGAAATTTAGAAGAGGATTGTCTACAACATTAAACGGCATCACACTGAGCCTTCTAGCAGAATACTCCAAAAAAAATGGAGAGGGATCAATTTATGGAGCCTGGGTAGATTTTTCCAGAGCGTTTGACCTAGTGAATAGGGAAAAACTGTGGGCAAAACTGAGAAGGTGGGGACTTCAAGGCAAGCTTTTGGCGATATTAGTTGAGCTTCACAAAAATACCTTGCTGATGGTTAGATTAGATGAGGCTGGACATCTTTCAAACAAATCAGCGTGGAACAAGGAGTGCCGCAAGGTTGCATGGGAGCCCCCTTCTTCTTCAACCTCTATCTGGCGGACCTGGGCGATTTTCTTCAATCCTGGATCATGGCAAGCCCTAAACTCATCTCCACCAAGGTTCATTGGCTCGCCTATGCAGATGACATTGTCCTGTTCGACAGGACAGCAATAGGCCTGCAGCATCTTTTGAATGGGTTAAGTGAATACACTAAACTTAACAGTCTTCAAGTTAACCCAAAGAAGTCTAAAATCTTGGTGCTGAAACATCTTAAAAAGCAAATTAACTTAGGAAATTGTTTTTTTGAAGGCGAAGCAATCACGAGGGCAGATGAATTAGTCTACTTGGGCTATACAATGTTTTCCTCTCCATCAGCTAATAAAATGGAATTAGAAATGAGAATAAAGGTCAATAAAGCAATACCACGGATGAAAAAGATCTACTATGAGCTCTGCAAATTCTCAATTAAGCCACTAATAAAGTTCTATAGTGCAAAAATAATCCCAGTTATATTATACAGGCTGGAGGCCCAACCAATGCTTTGGGACATAGACTGGCTAAAAGTGGAAGGACCGCTTTGGAAGAGTTATTTGGGCTTGCCCAACTGCCTTCCTATGCAGGTCCTAAGGTTTGAATTCGCCCTAAAGTCATTGCAGCAACAGGCAGTCTGGAGACTGCTAGCACTATACGGCTAATAATAATTCCACAAAAAAACTCACTATATGAAGACATCAAGCAGCATCTGCAAACGGACAGCTTCAAGATCCTCCAACAGCTGGATCTAAAAGTCAAAAGAAACCCTGAAAGAGAATCCCTCGAAAGCAAAGAAAGATCTGAAAACAATGGACTGGATCAAAACAGGGTTGGAAATGAGACTCGTAAAACCAAAGAACAGTTTTCTAGTAGTGGAAAAAAACTGGGAGAACTCCAAAATATTTGATAAAACATCCAAACAGTGAATCTAGATATATATCTCATAGGGCACGCCTAAACTTAATTCATACAGACAAGATTCTAAACATCAGAGGGCAAAGTCATAATACTTTATCCTTCTGTATAATATGTGCCAGCCAAAATAATCAAAACCTACACCACTTGCTTCTAGAATGTGAGGGTACGCGGTAGACTAGAGTTCTTTACTTCCTGAAATTTGTACATAAAGTGGAGCGCTTGCACTCAGAGAATTTTTGGAATCGCTTGATCTCTGGGCATAATACCTCCTTGACTATTGCGGTTGGTCAGGTCCTTTCAAAATTGGGCTTGACCAAAATAGGCGATAGGCAGACTGGGATCGATGTTTTTCAAGAAAGCTCGGCTCAATACAAAAGTAGAGAGGCTATCTAAAGTAATTTAGGCTGTGTTGCAGGTTTTTGGAGGGTGAAGGCCTTTCGGCTTCCACAATTAATGAACTTCTCTTTCTTTTAATGGCTTGTCCTCTGTTTATTAGAATTGTATATAGGACATTTGTAAAAACTTTTAAAGCTTATTACTAGCTGGTAACATGTTAGTTTTAATATTTTGTAAAGATCTAAAATTGATCAAAACAAATCCAAAAAAAAAGAAAGATTTTAATAGACCAAGCACGAGTAAGGACAAAGACATTAATCTAGGAGCATCAGGTCAAGTGTACAAAGACATTCTCAGGAAATCAAGTACCAGCGTAGACAATGATCCAGGAGTACCTGACCACACGAACAAGGAGTCCACAAATAATCCATGTAATGCAAGAAATGAACTTCTAAATGGAGGACTATCTAAGAGAAACCAGAGAATTATTCAGAACTTCAATAATGACTATCTTTACTACTAGCATTTAAACCCCTGCCACATGTATCATTTTCTTTTTATATAGTGCTCAAAGAAATGTTTATTTTATCTATTTATACAAGGTTTAGAGATATGTTCATTTCACCCCTCTCCCTTCTCTCCCTTTCCCACCTCCTCTCTTCCCCATCCTTCTATTGTTCGTTTTATATAAAGAAAGGAGATGTTATGTAGTCACTGACAAGAATGTCAGTGAAATGCATGCCTACAGAATGCATACGCGTAGGGAGATTCCAGTGATGAGTGGGATGGAATGTGTATTAAGTGTTTTCCCGGCGGTGTTGTGCTCCGGGGGCCCTTCATTAAAGCTTGTACTTTAAGTATATTTGTGTGCAGCGATTTACTACAACGGGGCAGTTCACTATAAAGCCCCCACAGCTCACCCAGTGGCATAAAACGTGACATGCAATCTGAGCACGCCCTCGGTTGCGCTTGATTGATTGCACTTAGGCTCAGACAGAGACACGCATGTGTGCACAGCCAGCGAATGGGGGCGTCGCCCCACAGTGCACAGACCCAGATCAGCTGGGGCTCAGAACAGAGTCTTCACAACGACAACTCTCAGTGGTAGAGTGGCTACGGAGTAATAAAGGAAAGTAAACAAATATTTTCAAAATGTTTAATATTAAACTCATTGTGAATCCTCGGTTGAGATGGGTTTGCATGAAGTTCATCAACAGCAATTCTTACCGGCTGGCTAATGAGCTTGAATGTAGCACAATAAGCGATTACCACTTGGATTTTCAAATTAGTATTTAAAAAAAAAATGTAAATGGCTATTGTGGCGGCCATACTGTCATGCCACAATGTGTACATGTTTTGGTGACATAGACTGACCTCAGGTTCTCCCGTCTTTGTCCGTTATTCATTCCCCACCATTCACAGCATTACTGAGAATATAGTTTGTGAATGATTTATTGTCAAACTTCTGGCGGAGCGGTTACGGTTATAGACTTGGGGCCCCTTCACAAGTTGGGCGATATCCCACCAGTGTACCGCCAATGCAAATAGCATTACCGCAACTCGATCCGGCGCTTTTAGCGCCGGATCCTGAGTTGCAGTAAGGCTGTAAGTCCCATAGGAATCCATGGGGCATGTTGGGCGCTATTACAGCTGGTGCTAATAGTGCTGTGGTAATAGCGTTGCAAATGGGTGGAAAGTGGCAAGATTTATCTTCAGCTCAAAGCTGGAGGTAAATCTGCAACTTTCCACCCAAACTCGGGATTGGGCGGAGTGGTAATGCAGCGGTAATAGCGTTACCCCCCTTGTTTTTACCGCTCCGCCCTACCTGTGATGAGGCCCTTGGTATGAAGTACTGTGACAAAATGACTATTGCGCTGCAGGCGTACAGGGAAGAGCAGTGGCTTTTAAGCTCCTACTCCACCCCGCACTACAACTAGAACAGCAGCGATCTCAATCATAAATGTGAAGCAGGTGCAACATGAATGTTATACCCCCTTTGTCTCTTAAGGTAACGTTGCCCGAGGACATGCTATACTCCTCAGGTGGGTGAACCAGCACAGAAGCACTCAAAACAACAACAGTATAGTAAGTATCAAAATGAAACAAAAGTGCAATAAATTCTATAAACGTAAGACTTTAAACTAAAAAGGCAAACTGTACCCTGTAATGAGAGACAAAGAACACAGACTTTGGTAGAAAAGGGTCTCTGTCTATTGAAAACTGGAGTCTGCAGTTAGTTTTAAAAAGAATTCAAACAAGTTCAAGAATATGTCTAAGGCATAAAGTGGGGTCTTTAAATGCCACTAGGGCCCATAAAACAAAGCAAACCAGGGGGGTAGGACCACTGATCTATACCTTACAATCTTTTAGGGTCTTGCCTGCATAAACCCAGCCATTTGGGCGCTTCCCAGTGTGTGAAGTTTGAATCTAATTGCCAAACTGACTTAGCTGGATTCAACCAAGCAGTGTGGTTTGACAAGCAGCAATGGTTCTTTTGCTCCAAGAAGCTTGGAACAAGCAGTGATGTTTTGGGTCGGCGTAACTGTGTCGAAGGCAACTGCGTTGGGTCTTTGCAATGCCAGAAAAGGCCTTCCGAGCACTCACAGGGGCTCGAAATTGCAGAGAGCGCCAAAGGCAGCTTCTGCTGGTTCTAAGAGTGCTTTGTGACTTTTTCACTGAGCCGTGTTGAGCAGCAGCAGGCTTTCTTTCAGAAGGTGTTTCAAATGTTACCCCGAAGCGGTTAGAGAGAATGTCTGCACTCTCCTTGGGAGGGCCTTGTCTTCTCCCAATGAATGGTACTTTGTGCAGCTTTTATCCCAACAAGGTTCCATTAAAGTAGGTCCAAGAGATGCCTCTTCAAGAGGGTTCTTACAGATTATCTAATATCTCTAGGGATCTATCTCCACTACCTTTGTCCTAGTAGTTAGCTACTTTTAACTTAAGGGTTTTACACAAGAAAAGGTATAGGGGTGCATGAAAAGCTATATGAAATCTCAAACCCTGAATTCTGACTTGCAGCACCACTGACACCCTAGAACAGGAAATCTGTGGGGACAGTGAAGCTTAGCATAGACTTGTCTGTAGGAGGTTCAAGGGTTCAAGCAATGGGAAGGTCCGGCTCGGGAGAGACCCCAGGACAGGGGGAAGATGTCTTGAATGTGGTTCCAACAACAAAGGAGGACTCCTTCGAAGTATCCGATGGGAGCGGACATTGGAATGACCCAAGTCTACGTTGGCATGCCCTCTGGACCAGTGCGGCCAGATTTGACATTCCACCAAACCTTTGTCATGGCAGTAGTATGTTGACATGTTCCTAGCAGAGCTCTGAGTATGCCAGCATAGTTTCCAGCAATAAGGCAGGAACAGTCCTTTGCAAAACTGCGACCCCAAGCTAGTCAACTGCCAGATAAATGTAGACCAGTAAATTACTCTGGCATTGAAACAGTGATGGATGCTGAGCAGTGTTGGAGAATTGGTTGGCTAGTTGGTTCCATGAGTTCAGAGGTGGAAGGCACCCATTTCAGGCTTCCCAGTCAAATTGAAGACAAAGGGCTGAAATATGATGGTTTCCTTGTCCAGTACTGGTCACAGCAGCAGTCCTCTAGGTATTATCTGGCAGTCCTTCTGCTTCAGGTGCTTGGATCTTGTGGTTCGGACAGAGGGCTGCCCCAGCCCAGCGGAGGCTGTCCAATAAGGGGCAGCCTGCCACATCCGATTATGCACAGCAACATAAGACTGACTGAAGTGTGGGGTTGGACCAGACAGTCCCACAGCCCAATTTCAGCCAGGACATACACGCAAAGCAGTCTACGAGTCAAGAGCTGCAATACCGTGAAAGTGCATGCCTTCATAAGGCAATTCCTGATCTGAAAAGGAGGGAAGGTTGCACAAAGAACAGAGATTGTGCAGCTGTTTTAGGCATATGTCACTCAGAAATGCATTATCACAGTAAATAATGAAGGTGCCTTGCTGTGCCCCCTAGAAATAAACGTTTTACTGCCACCTTCCTGTTTAGAATACATAAAAGTAATTGGGATGTTACTTAAAGGACAATGAAAGGGGCACAGATCATCCCTGTAGCACTCCACTGTAGGTAGCTTGTGCTACACTGAAAACATAAAGGTGACACAGGGAGACCCATTCCCTTCTCTGTTAACCATATGGGCTGATCAGTGCAACTAAAACAAATGGGAGAAGCTTATGGGTGAAGCAAGTTTCTCGCTCACCCAAAAGCTCAGTAAGAATCCAGAGCACCTGGAGACCATGCAAATGACAGCGCTGTGCAGTTGAAATCAATTTAACATAACAAAAAACAAATCTGCTAGGGGACTCTAAATGGCTTTCCTACACTTGTATCCGGATACTTCCCCTTTTATAAAGCTAGGACTGCACCTCCCAGAATGTAAAGAAAAATTAAAGTGAATGAGCACCTCCAAAATTACACAAGCCTGTGACTTTGGGTTCTATAACTCCTCTTTGTATGCAATAACCAACACATTTCACACTGGAATCAGAACATGCGGCCTACTTGTTTAACAAATACCATATTTGTCATAGGTGATTTTAGTATGGTGTGCTATATTTGTTCAAATGCAACACAGAGGTTTACAGCAGGCTCTCAACCCAGGCAGGTTTCTGATCAGAATTGGCACCTGATAACTGCCCGTTGCATGAGAATCTCTGAAACAGGCAAGTTAACTCAACGCTGCAATGTTATTGGAAGTGAAGCTATCACTGCAGATAATTTAGGGGAACCAAATTACTCATGACATCACTGTCTTCCATCATGGGAGTCATTGATATCAGTGGTGATTATTGCAGGGATCGAAATTGGTTTTCATGAGGCAGAAGCTGGAAGGAACTCTTGGGTGTTAGGATTTCACTTTGACCAGGAATTACTCAGTAAGGTACAGCCTCACGAACAGAGTGCCTGAAATGGGGTGGAATTTGCTTTGATCCCCCAAACTGTGCCATGCACACAAAGATTCACATCATTTGAACCCCCCTCTTTCTATTCCTGTGTTATATCTATTGCTGGCTATTTTCGTTGAATCCTCTGTCTCTTCCCTTTTTTGCTTTACCTCTTTACGTTGTACATTCTCTTTAAATTACTTTCCCATTTATTCATTGTACTTTTCTTTTCTGTCAGTTCTTCTGTCTTGATGCTACCGCACATTTAGTATTTACCTGCCTAGCCCACTACTTCAAAACTCTGCCACTACATCTATTACTGCACTATATTTGTTTCTGTCTCTTTACTGCCACAGATTGTTTCTCTCTTGCCACCCAAGCAGAGTACAGATGAGGGAGAAATGGCATATGAGGAGGAACACACAGCTTGTGGGTGGTGTTTAGTTATGTGCCCACCCATTGACTGCCCATGGTCATGCCCACCCAGTTCCTGCCCCTCCCTGCCCAAAACACCTCCTCATGGGAACACTTTGCGTTCACTATAATGGAGCCTCAGTTGCCTGCCAGTGACATTTCAAAGCAGTCTTGCTTGGTGGCTTCTCCTTTCAAGCTCACAGGCAAGCGATAGCAACTTTTTCCACATTTAGGCCTTAGAACAGGTATAGGTGCATATTCAGGAGTGCTACTCTGGGTCATCTTTATCGTGGATAGTACGGTTTCTCAAAAAGGATGAGTGTTGGGGCAAAACCAGCACATTAGTCCCACCATACTTATATTGCCACATTCGCTCAAGCATTTAGGGTTTTTGGCAAGGTGCATCAAATACATTTTTGATGGCATATAATACATGCCTTGAATTACTTTACATTTGATTCTTCTGTTCCTGAGGTTATATGAGGCTTTATCTAGCAGCGAGAAGTATGTATAAATGTCCTTACATCCAATTAGAATATCTAAGTCTTCCGACTATATGATTGCCAGTGTGAGATTGCAATGCATGTTATTCAGTATACATAGGGTGTAAAAGTTTCTGATCTTGCGGCAGTACTATGTTTTCCTCAACATTTCTGTTTCATGTATTGATTGTTCCCTGTCATCTGTCTGAAATAACTTCTATGTAGTAGATAGCGTCCAGTGCGACAGCCGCTCCCAGTTCTTGAAGCCCAGAGGTTCCCTAATCTGAGAGAATTGTCTTGGGATAAAGTTCTCATATACATCTGATATTGAGATATTTTGCGGTTGATTCTCTTTTTTAAATTTCACCTGTCCACTTGGTTGTCACATTAGAGTCACCTTAACACTAAGCCATGGTGGGATACAACCAGTCGCCATTGAGATGAGCTTTAATGATTGGTGCCAGTTTCGAAGTGTACCCCCAACAATAGGGTGGTTCATGATATTTGTAGAGATGAAGGTGGGTGTAAGGACATTATTTCCTGCTGTGTGAATGGAGAGAGAGTGATTAGCTCCATAGTTCTTCAACTAGCACCATCTTCTTCATTCAGCCTTCTTTTAGCCCAACATGATTGTGCCGCCAGCAAATCTGCTTTCCATGATGGGTGGGCTAGCCCCCCCCCCTACCTCTTTCTGGCCTGAAGCGTTTTTATATTTACCCTCGATTTCTTATTGTGCTATATGAATCGTCCTATTTGTTTTTACAACTATTTGATCAAATTTATGAGTGGGAAGAGAGGTATCATTTGAGCTACGTACACCAATTTGGGAAGCGGTTTCCCAATTGGATTGGATAGTGGTCTCAACGGGTGGGTAGTTGTCCCAAATCAATCTTCCAAAATCAGCGCTCACATATATCCCTAGATATTTAATTGCCTTGGTTTGTGATTTAAACAGCGAAACTCCTTCTGGATCCCATGGGATATTATCCCGTAATGACATTATTTCTGATTTCTCGAAGTTGATCTTATACCCTGCTATCGATCCTAACTCATTATTTCAATAACGTGTGTTGGTACCTGAGGCAAAGAGCTATCATTGTCAGCGTAAAGTCAAATGCGGTGCTCATCCCCCCCGCACCCGACACTGTGATACCCTCTAGATTATCATCTGTTGTGAATTTGGATGCGATTGGTTTGATTGCCATAGCATATAACAAACTGGTTAATGGGCACCCTTGTCAGGACCCATATGAAGTAAAGAAAAGGGGGTCGGGGGTGAGGTGGGCATTTGTCTCACCCGATACCTTGTGTTGACGATATAGCAATTTTATCATATTAAGGAAATATCCCTCGATGCCAAATTTAGCCAGTACTGCGTACGTTTAGTCAATCCCATCTAACTTGAATATATTAAAGTCTTTCCCGGCATAGAGGGAAAGTATTGCATTGTCAAAATCTGAGGGACCGACCTGCTGTTATGTTTAAGTCTCCTGAACTTATCAGAGACTGTCTGTGGATTATGAATCCCATCTGATCCTGATGGATTAGTTTTGTTAATAAATGCTCAAGCTGTCGTGCTTGACATTTTGCCAGCCTTTTCACATCAGAGTGAATAAGGCGAGCCACATGTTTAAACTTAAATGATAATAACCGATGTTGATCAACTTGAATTCTTATGTATCATTCGTTTTAACAAAAGTGTGTAAGGTTTGTTGTAAACCGTAAGGTGCTATGAATAACATGTTTACATTTCATGTTTTTCTCTTAAAGGGTTACATTAAACCATGTCAGCCTAGGGTACTAGATGAAGCAAATCAAGAACAGTTGCACATTCAAATTATGAAGTGCAGTGTTAAGTGGGTATGGTGATTACATGATAGTAGCCTCTGTTCTCCAGAATTCTTCCTGCCGTTCCAACAGAATGAAATCCGTAGGTTTTATTCTGGTTATTTGTTTGAACTAAGTTTGCTTGAAGTGACTGTAGATTAGTTTAAGAACCATGCCACTATAGTTTTTATATGTGTGGCAATTTCTTCAAGTTTGGCCTATGCTAAGCAGGATTTGAAGGCAAATGTCTTTGGCCAGCATGTGTTTGAACATGCTGTGTACGACGAGCATGTTTTAGCTGAATTAAATTTATTTGTTTACATTTATGAAGATGCCCTACTTGCCTTATAGAGAAGTTCTTAGCAAAAGTCATTCTATTGTACTTTGTGTACTTTGTGTTCTTCATCAAGCAGATCTCATCCTCTCTGCAAAGGTCTCAAGGTCAATTAAAACATTTTATAAAATATATTTAAATGAAAGTCAAAGGATAGCTGAATATCAAATGCAAATCTATTGACACTGAAGCAAACAAGGAGATGCCTCTGAGCATCCACACCAAATACCCCATACCACACAGCTAATCCACAAAGCCCAAAACAGGATCAAATTCCCAAAGTGCTCCGTGGTATCCCATAGATGAGACCGGCCGATCCATTGAGCCAGTGCTTGTAAATTTGAGATATTTGCTGGCATTTTCCCCTCCACACAGCCAGCATCAGTTCTTATTCCTGTCAACCAGTTCTTAAACCATCATTTTACATGGATGCTGCAATCACTAGTGATATTTATCAATATTGGAGGCAGGAGTGACTCTGTCCTCAATATGCTGTGCTCAAGCATGCTGTTTATATAATCATTTGGAAAGGATCCATAGTTCTATCAACTTCATATAGTCATTGTTTAATTACCATCCAGCATCATTATCATTATGTAGTACAATTAAAGCAAAGTATCAGCAAAAACTTGAAATGGAATGTGCACATATTAAAGATAGACAGTGAGGGATCTCATTTTAACATGTAAAGAGACGCAAGGAGAAAGTACTCATTGAGACCTAATAAAAATGTTTGGGTACACTAAAATGATAGAGCTTTCATGCAGCTTACTTGAAACAAAATCAGGATTTTACCAATCTATAAATATTCTGCATTTAAACGAAGAAGCAAGTGGGCCCAAGATGCTATAGAACTTATGTAGAGAATGTTGTGGGTTACTTTGATGGATTCCTGCCGCGACAAGTGTCAGTAAATTAATTCTGAACTGATGATACTGCAAATGACTTCTGTCGCGCTGCATGCGAGCAAGGGGTGCTCCCACTGCCCTCTTATTGACACAATAATATTAAATGCCACCACACAGATTGCGCCAGTTGAAAGTGTAGTATTTATTCACTGGCAGTGTCCGTTGTGACACGTGTTTCGCCCTTTGGCCTTCTTCAAAGCCGGACAAATACCAATTAGTAAGTGATAGAGATTGCCTTCGGATTCTTCAGACTTGTCAATAAATGGGTATAAATGGGTCAATAAATGGAAAATCACTGTGCAATTTCTTGGAGTTCCGTTCTCCTCGCGTCCGCTGAAATAAAAACAACGCATTTTTACTTCATGTAGACGCGAGGAGAGCGGAACAGGCATTATACCCATTTATTGACAATTCTGAAGAATCTGAAGGCAATCTCTATCACTTACTAATTCATATTTTTGTCCGGCTTTGAAGCACGTGACGCAACGGACACTACCAGTGATGGCGCAATCTGTGTGGTGGCATTTAATATTATTTTCAAACTAACACACATGCTATAAATATCAAAAATACTTTTACTAAAAGCAATACTCTTAAAAAGCAGTATGCAACAGCATTCGCGATATGCTAACCTGTGTTTGTGTTCACAATTGGACCATCTTACCATGATATACTAGATTTCCAACTTCATGGTGCCAGGTGCACTTCATGGTGTTGCAGAGAACTGTAAATAATCAACTGGAACGTCAGTTGGTGAAATTGCTTAGGAATTTAATGACAGCTTATTTTCTTACTGGAACCAAAATTCTGAAGTCAATCCCAGTGAATTATATAAAGATGTTAAATTCAGTATACTCGAAGAGTACATCAAATAGGTGCAAACAATTGCTTCTTATATGACAAATAAGGAAAGTTGGGCATATAACAGCAGTATTATAGAGGTTGACAAGTTTTTTATCGGGTGTACATGGGCCATGTGTGGACACATACTACATTAGTAGAAAATATAAGATAAAAAGGAATGCTGTTTAGTAAGACTTAACTAAGCTTTTGCTATTGCCTAAAAAGAAAATCGTAGGTATGAGCTCACAATTAATAGTTCCTCAGTCATGTACACAAGTATACACGCACTACATTATGTCTATTATGCTTAAATATAGCATTCTGCAAATGGAAAAATCCTTTCTGTGATTTAAAAAGGTGTCCCTGCTGTGTGTCAGGAGTTACTTTGAGGTTCCTCGTAAATGTATTTCCCTCTCTGGGAAACAAGTATAAAAACCTGTCTTTTTTAGATCCAAATGATTTTCTGAAAAACCACGCCTGTTTTAATTCCTAATCAATTGAAGCTTGTTGCACACAAGCCAGTTTTTCACTCTGCAGCATAGTTGTATAATGTCCTCTCTGAAACCTGATACTGTTAGGCCCTGAAGACCTTTGTGCATGGAAACAAGGCACAATCACCATACACGAACTGATACGACAGACACAAGGTTCAATTCCCAAATCTAGAGTGTATTGCAAAGCAAATAGTCTCAGTCGGCCGACTGGATCTCACATCTTGCAACGTGTGTCACCCAGACCTCGTGAGACGAAAGAGAGCGAGCATTCTACAATAGTATCATATATACGAATTGACAATCATACTATCTTTTTGTGACACATCAAAACCGCCCACAATGTGTCTTCTTGTGCTAGGGTTCGGTAATTGACAATTATGCCAAATATGACACATTATGACACATTTCTATCTTAATCTATATTACTTGGTTTAGCAACAGTTGCAATTTGCACTAAGCAGACATGGTTCTTTATTATGAAGGAACACAAAGCACGTGTTTTGCGAGTAGACCGTGTTCGTAGGAGAGACACATTCCAAAGCATGCTATCTCCTAGTTTCTATTTGTGAACTAGGGGTCAGCCTGATCTAAGAGGGCCCAAAAGGGGGGCGTTAGGAGAGTAAATTCATGCCTTTAATGGCCTGTTTCTACAGTTTCAGCGAGACCAGCTGGCACCTGGCTTGCTGATTAAATGCCTCTCTGCTCGCCTTCAAGGACTTGTGAGGGAGGAAAACAATGTATTTCAGTATTGCTTGGCATATCTGTCTGGGCCGGCTCTCAACATGTAACTTGTGGCCTTGCTTTATGTAAGAGCAGAACGAAATGAAATACATTTTGCAAAGCGTTTTAACAGAAAGGCAAGAGAAAGCAAATGGCAGATCTTGCGGGCACAAAATGGACTCTCTATGGTTATACTGACGATTCTGTATTTGGCGATGTGGGGCATATGATGCGATTTGGTTTTCGGCCAACATAACATACCATCTATGCCTTGGTAGGGCAATTTCTAGACTCACAATACAGTCCTCTGAGAAATAGACTACTGGTCTTGTACAAAATTCCCCATGGCCCATCAGTCGGGTAGTTTCTGAACATTAGTATCGAGCATTTCGGACACTATAAATTCCTATTGGGTAATGGCTACAAGCACAGCTCTGATTGCTGATCGTGTCAGGGGAGGTATTAGTAGCCAGGTCTGAAAATGGCACAGTTTCACGATCTGTTAGGTACTGAAACATACACAAACGGTAATGAAGGCTTGGTTGAGAGAGGCTGATGGGGACAACAGTGAACATGAGGTCACATAGAGGACAGAGCATTTAAACAATCTATGGCTACATGTTCTTTTTTCAGTACCTCCAACATTGCCATGTAAACTTCATGAACCACCTGTGCACGCATCAATTTCAGGTGATGACCACGCAGAGGCAGCTTTGACGTTGTCTTGCAAGCAAAGGAAATCATCATCCTACATCTATCAGAAATTGACCATGCTAACCTGACCTGCCAGCCAGACTCTTTACAGATCACTTGTTACCTGAAAAAAACAAAACCTAAGAACATTTGAGAACCATCACCACACCGTCTGACATGCATATCCCACCTCCTGCCAAGAACAATGGGTCCTTTCATCAGCCCATAATCCTTTTGCAGTGTTTCTTTTCGGGTATGATGTCATATGACGACTTGCGATGTAGCTGTATATGCAGAGGGAAGTAGGCCCTCCACCTCCATGATGATTTTGTTTGGTTATGAGTGATTACATTGTTCTTTCTAGTTGTTACCTGTCTGGGAAATCACCTGGGTGCTAATAACCTTGGCATGATCCTGTTGACCAGCCCTTGTCGGTCCATGGCAGAGCGCATGACGGAACGACCATCGAATAACCAGAAACAGGAAATTTAAATGGAATGGGGTTTCTACAGAGTCTACTAGGAAAATAAATCCTATTGGGCAGTGGGATAGTGCATAATGGGGGAATGTGTTCAGTCTTTATTTTTATTCATATTTTGTATTCATTATGGATCATTTTCTTCCTTTGCTTTATTTCCTGTGCTTCCCCGACACCTGTTATGTGTTTTCTGAAAAAAAGGCATGTGTACCCTCCAGCAACAAGGTCACTGTTTGAGGATTCATTGTGCATCTTGCTTGATTGTGCCACAATTATCCTTGAAGCCTTTGAAGAGTGGTTATGGACCGACACAGAGTATTCTCAGCCCTCTGGTTTTGTGGGTTTTCATACTTGTCATTTGAAACCACAATGTCACTATTGAATTACATAAAGTGGAAATCTGGATCTTGAAGAATCATTTTTAGTTAAATCTGGGAAAAACTGAGATCATTTTATTTGGGCCTAAATCCAAATCTCTTAAATCAGACACTGTATGACTTCCTCCAATACTGTTTGATGTCCAGATGAACTATTCTTGAAGAATAAAAGAAATTAGGCGATATATGGAAACAAGATTTGGACTTTAAAAGACCAAATAAACCAATTGGTTAGAACTTCATTTTTTAAAATGAGAATACTCTGTCGAATAACACCATATATTGCAAAAAAGGACTTGCCAAATAATTGATTATTGTAACTCTATATATTTGGGTATACCAAACGGAAACGTTTTTTTAAAGTGCTTGATTTGTCAAGTGCCACAAATGAAACCGATCTCTCCTTATAGACAAACTCTTCATTGGGTTCCTGTGAGATGCTGAATTGTTTAAATGCATCTACATCCAAGTACCTGTTTATCTTCATAAAAAAATATTTATGCATGCCAACATGACCGTTAAGGTCAGAATCGAGTCATCTCCTCCTGACTCTGAGATAGAGATTTAAATTCAAAGGAGGTCATAGATTTGCAATGACTGACCCTCGTCTGTTGAATTCACTTCCAATATCATTAAGACTTGTGAATAACTACTCTGAAAGTCGCTGAAAACGTGTTTTTTTGTTAATCATTGCCTGGTAATTTTGTCAGACTTGGGCTTCACCCTAAGTAACCCAGGGTAATCCAGACGAGGACCCCTTGCTCACTGTGCCTTAGAGAGGCTCAGCTTCACCTCACTGAGGAGGCCCAAAAGGCCAAAACGTATGTCTGGGGTTGCTCATGGTACTCTTGTTCAGAGGAGAATTGCCTAGCATTTCAGTTCTGGACTGCCCTTGTGGGTGGAACAAAGACTGATATGCAGATGGATATGCAGATGGATATTTTGAATGGATTGTGTCCTCCCACGTATTCCTCATCTTATGATAACTCGTTGTCTCCAGCTTCGCTGCTTCGGAAAAAATGTTCTCTCGGCAGAGGGCGCTGTGCTCGAGGTTGTGGCGTCGATTGTTCCTCGACGGACTGCGTACTCTGTCGACGTCACCGATGGTATAAATAGCTCGAGCCGCGCCCGTTGCTTCAGTTCCGTTTTTCCGATCACTTCGCTATCGAGAACGGCGCGCTTCAGATTTTCTGTGAAGAAAATGTCGTCATCTTCGACTCCTTCGACACCCAAAACTGGGTTCAAGAAGTGTGTAGATTGTGGATCAAAAATGTCGATCACGGATCCCCACCGGGTTTGTCTCTGGTGTCTAGGTTCCAGTCACCGAACCGACGACTGCGGTTCCTGCCAATCAATGACCGAGAAAGTTCTTCGTGAGAGGAGAGGTAAACTGTCAGTGGGGAGGGAAGCCTCTAAGAAGGCTACGTATAAAAAACATAAGAAAGCGACTGATTCGAAGGAATCGGATCGCCATAGGCACTCCAAGAGATCTCGATCTAGGAGTGGATCGAGACACTCTTCGTCATCGTCTAAAAAAATGAAGAGGAGACATAGATCTCCCTCATCATCATCTTCTTCAGAGTCGACCGAAGAAATTCGATGTCTGACAAAATATCGGATTCTCCCAGTAAATGGGAAGAATTCCGTAAAAAGATGATGGAGGTTTTCGAGAACGCGGCCCCGACCCCCTCGAAAGAACCTCGAAAAAGCCATACCCCTAAGGTCGCTCCATTGGATGACAAAGGGAAGTCCAAGACTACAATGGTAAAAACCAGTAGTGTCGAGGATACTAAAAAAACTCGAGTCGACGCCAAGCCGTCGAAGACTCTTCGAGAGTCGAGCCCTTCTCCGGTGCCAAACAAAAAACACAAGTCGTCGAAGGCTTCTACGGCTTCATCGACGCCATCGACGTCAACCGTTTCAGCACCAAAACCAAAAACATCCTCGACGCCCGTGTCGAAGTCTTCTTCGAAGTCATCGAAGACTCCTTCGACAACTTCGAAGGATTTATCAATCCCTTCGACGCGTATGGTAGAAGAAGAAAGGAGATTCACTCCTTTGCCCAGGTCAGACTTTTTTAAGTCCATGTCCAAGAAGACAAAGTTACTCCTTTTGGAGTTTCTTATGGCACAAAGCAAGTTCCTGAGGAACTTATTGACCAGGAATCTCGAATGAGAGACCTGAGTGATACTCTACATTCTGCCAGTGGAATTGACACCTCCCCAGAATTAGAGTTTGCCAGACCTGATCCTGCAGAGCATGCAGATGCTGGGTACAGGAGTCTTATGACCAGAGTAATAGAATATATGGGTTGGGGTAACACTTCACCTGTTTTTGAACAGGATGACATGACGGATATAATTGTCAGAGGGCCTCAAAAAGATCCAGTTCTCCCCTTTCACAGGGCTCTTCAGAGGATGGTGGAGAAAAACTGGGATAGACCTAAGAGTATTGCTGCTGCAGATAGCACTTTTCCAAAAAAAATATAGACCAGCTGGAACGGATCCTGAATACTTAAATAAGCATCCGACTCCAGAAAGTCTAGTCATTCAGGCAGCATCTACATCAAGCCAGACTGCGTATTCCACTATTCCTCCAGATAGAGAGGATAAAAAAGTTGACGCATGGGCACGTAAAGTTTTCACGTCAGGCAGTATGGCCCTTAAATCGACAAATGTCACCTGTACCCTGGCCAGGTTTACCCATACCCTGTGGGACTGTATTTCGGCGGCGGCTGATCATATTCCGGAGGGCGAGGAAAGGGAAGGCTTCCTGAATATAGTCTTATACGGGAAGGAAGCAATGGGGGAATGTCTCCAGTCTGGACTGGATACTGCTGATAGTATCAGCAGGTCCATGTCATGATCTCTGCTTCCAAAAGGTCAGGGTTTTCCCAACTCCCTTGGAAGCAGATCCATAACCCAGGTTCCGAGTGCCAACCAGTCCCAATTGGGACCTTTTGGACCCAGTCCTGGCGCCAGTGGCACCAGGCTCATAAATATGCCCAGTCCCAGCGCTGGAAGTGCCGGGCTCATAATGCTTGGGTGGACTTACCTGCAGCAGACCATGCTGCTTACTTGCCTGCCAGTTGAGTCTCTGATCCTCTTCTGTTTGGAACTACTTTTCCTGTTGGGTGGGGCAGGAGCCACTCCCTAGATTCAGAACACTGGAACTCTTCTGGAAAGCAGGAACTCTTTTCTTAGGCGTGGCTGTGGAAGGAGACACCTAAGCACTACAGGAGGCTATTTAAACCACACCCGATGGATGAATCTTGCTTTGCGTTATTCTGCATCCTCAGCAGCAGAACGCTCATCGTGTCTTCTGCATCTGATCCTGGGCCTAAGGAAAAAGGCTTACCATTCTGAATCCAGTCTTCAGCAACACCTATAAAGACAAGAAAGAACAGGTTAGCATTACGGTCTTCAGTGACAGCTCTTCACTTACCTGGTCCATCGGCTGTCACCAACGCCTCGCGCTGCATTCCGGCATCTGAAAGACAAAGGCTTACCTACTCTTCGTGCGCTCCGGATGTCTTCACACTGCATTCCGGCATCTGAAAGACAAAAGCTTACCAACTCTTCGCACGCTCCGGAGGCCTTCGGCGCTGCATCCCGCATCTGAAAGACAAAACAAGGTGCGTTTAAAGACATTGGGGAACTTTAATACTCACGTGCCATTACTCCTTTCCACATCTAACCCAGTGGGTATTCCGGCACCCTGCAGCCGCCCCGAACTTGTACCTGCAAAATAAAAAGACAGTTAGAGCGCATCGTGAAGCAGGCAACAAGCGCTTACTTACGTGCTTCCAGGCGCTTCTATTCATCACACGGGCTCCATCTTCAACTCACTTCAGCCCGCCATCCGCCATCGCCGGAACCCTGCAAAACAAGAGACATCGTTACTAAAGACTTTAAAGACATTAGAATTACTCGAAACTTACCGTTCGTGCAGTAAACGACGGACAGCAGTCCTCTGAAGTCAAGAGGCCTGCTCCCCTTATCCAGTGAAGAAACTGGTTACAGCACCCTGCCTCGAGGCAGATGGAGAGCACGGCGTTCACTTACCTAAGACATCTTACCCTTGGAGCCAGACATACAGTGCACAGAGGTCCAGCCCAAAGAGCCAGCCGTGTGTTACACATTACCTTTGAAGATACGGTATACGCCCAGTCAAGACCGGCGCCTCTACGGGAATCAGGTGAGCGTTACAGAACGCAAAGCCTACCACAAAACTCCCGTCCAGGCGCTATGGAAACCTCGGATACTGACCAGCTAGCCCAGTTACTTGGGGAACTAAGGGCAGAAGTGCATGCAGCCCGTCAGGAAACAAACGCTCTAAGAAGGGAACTGATTATTTCCAAGGAGCGAACAGATGATCTCGCTAGACAATTGCTACAGTCACAAGCCGGACAGACCCCGTTACCCGCATCTGGGGGAAATCTTCCTTCTACATCCTCTATGAATCCAGTGCAGATCAACCTACCTGGGAATGTACCTCTGGCTCCGCCCGAACGATTTTCTGGTGACCCAAAGAGGTTTGCAGTATTTATCAATCAGTGCCGGTTGCATTTCTTATGCCGGCCAGCAGCCTTTCCAACTGATCAAGCTAAAGTAGCTTTCGTGCTTTCGTACCTTAGTGGCAATGCGGCAGACTGGTCGATCCCTCTAGTAAATCAAGATGATCCGGTCCTCCATGATTTTCAAGCTTTTCAGCTCAGTATGGAAAAACTGTTCGCACGACATTCACAGGGGCAGGCCTTGGACAATGAGCTTCTTTCGTTGCGACAAGGTAATCAAGACCTTTTGGCTTATATTGCGTCTTTCAACAGACTGATAGTGGAAACTCACTGGCCTGAGGACAAAAGGATTACGCTGTTTTATAGAGGTCTACGCGGAGAGCTCAAAGATGTGTTAGCCCAAGTAGTGAATCCCCCACAAGATTGTTCGGACTATATAGACTTAGTCGTTCAAATAGATCACAGACTGCAGAACAGGAAGGCCGATCGTTCCAAGTTTGATGCTCGAGTATTTTCCAAACCGCCAACTCCTTCCAAAGGAGTAGACTCCGGGGAACCCATGCAAAAAGGGGGTCTGAAAGGTCCTCTAACACAAAAGGAGCGGGAAAGGAGAAAACAGTTGCAATTATGCCTCTATTGCGGAAACTCAGGGCACTTTCTTCGAGACTGTCCGGTGAAACCTGCCAAGAAGGCAGTAGGAGCTGCAGTTACCAAAGTTACAAACTCTGAGCAGGGAAACGACCTCGCCCGACAAGAATAGAGGTCCTCTTGCCGAGCGTGAAAACCAGTTCCGTGACCTCGCATTTCGTGATACCTATGGTCCTCATTAGCCCTGATAATCCGGATCGATTACATGCAATTGAAGCTTACGTCGACAGCGGTGCCATCGGCAATTATGTGGATCATGAAATGGTTTTGAGGATGAATCTAACTCTTTGTCCCAAGGCTGTAAAGGACGTCATTACTACGGTGGATGGTACGGAGATAGCCTCTGGCCCAGTAACGCATACCACTCAAGAAGTGACGCTAGTAAGTCAAGATGGACACCATGAGAAGATCGTGTTCGATGTGATCAAGGCCCCTCAGTTTCAGATTATTCTAGGAATACCTTGGTTAGAGAAACACAATCCTCTGATCGATTGGCGAGCAAGAACGGTCCAGTTTCCAGAATGTGTCTCTACTTGTCACCCTCCACCTGGTGTTGCACTGGCAGCAATTTCTTCAGAGACTCCCCAGTTACCTCCCGAATACCTAGAATACCAAGATGTTTTCCAGAAGGATCAGGCTAACTCTCTACCTCCTCATAGGTCTTATGACTGCCAGATCGACCTGATACCTGGATCTACTCCTCCTTGTAGTAGAATGTATGCCCTCACCGAGCCTGAGAACCTTCACCTTCGACAATACCTGGATCAATACCTGGCAAATGGGTTTATTCGTCCTTCCAAGTCCCCTGCTTCTTCAGCTTTGTTCTTCGTTCCAAAAAAGGAAGGAGACCTTAGAACTTGTATAGATTATCGCTCCCTGAACCAGATCACCGTTAAGAATAGATATCCGTTACCTTTGATCCCTGAACTCCTGGACCAAGTCAGAAAAGCATGCATATATACAAAGCTGGATCTTAGAGGAGCTTACCACTTGGTACGAGTAAAAGAGGGCGATGAATGGAAGACGGCCTTCCGCACCAAGTATGGGCTATTTGAATATCAGGTCATGCCCTTCGGACTTTGTAATGCCCCGGCCGCCTTTCAATATTTTATGAACGATGTCCTCAGAGAGCTCATAGATGTGTGTGTTGTTGTTTACATTGACGACATCCTCGTTTATTCTTCATCGGAATCTGAACATCGGAAACACGTGAAAATGGTCCTCGAAAGATTGCGTCAACACAAACTTTTCGCTAAGTTGGAAAAATGTGTTTTCAACGTGACTGAAGTTGAATTCTTGGGATTCATATTATCACCTGGCGGAGTGCGTATGGATTCAAAGAAGGTCGATGCAGTTCTCAAATGGCCATCACCATCCTCTGTAAAAGGTGTGCAAAGCATGTTAGGCTTCGCTAACTTTTACCGCAGGTTTATCCCCGAATTCTCTCGAATAGTCCAGCCCATCACTGCCTTGTTAAAGAAAAACAAACGTTTTGAATGGTCTACCGAGGCGGAACAAGCTTTCCAGGATTTGAAGACTAAATTTATCTCTGCACCAATCTTAAAACACCCTCGCCCCGAACTCCCCTACATCGTGGAAACTGATGCTTCAAGCCTTGCCATGGGGGCAGTTCTATCACAAAAGGACCCGGTAACCAATCAGTTGTATCCCGTGGCATTTTGGTCCCGCAAATTCTCGCCTCCTGAAATCAATTACACGATTACTGACAAGGAACTTCTGGCTATCAAGTCTGCCTTTAAGGCTTGGCGGCATTATCTGCTGGGGGCCCGACACACCGTTACTGTGATTACGGATCACCGAAACCTGCAATATTTGAAAACCGCAAAAGCCCAATCCTCTAGACAACTCCGTTGGGCATTATTCTTTGCCGAGTTTGACTTCATAATTACCTATCGACCTGGTACAAAAAACGGTAAATCTGATGCCCTTTCTCGGATGGGAGTGGAAGAACACTTGATCAACCCTAAACCTGTACCAATCATTCCCGAACAAAGAATTCTGGGTGTAATCGCCACAGAATCCATAGAGGAAGTTAAGGATAAAGCCAGGCAACTTGTAACTCCAGCAGACATACAGAATTGGCATCTGCAGGGAAAGGACTTTGCAGTAAAGGACAACTTATTGTATTTCCAAGAACGATTATACCTACCCAGCACAGATTTACAGAAAAAAGTAATCTCTTGTTATCACGATTCTTTAATGGAAGGACATCCCGGTATAGCCAAGACCTCAGAAAAGATCAAGCGCTACTTCTGGTGGCCGTCTTGGAAAAAAGATATCAGAGACTTTATAATGTTCTGTGGAGTATGCGCCCAAAACAATAGTCAAAAGGAAAGACCAGCAGGCCTCTTACGCCCTATTGACATCCCACCTCGCCCTTGGCATACGCTTTCTATGGACTTCATCACCGATCTACCTCCATGCTCCGGATACAATACGATTCTAGTAATCGTGGACTTATTCTCCAAGATGGCGCATTTCATTCCGCTCAAAGGCTTGCCAACAGCAGCAACTCTGGCCCGAGAATTTCTCGAAAACATCGTCCGACTGCACGGTTTTCCTTCAGTTCTAATTTCGGATCGAGGTAGTCAATTTATTTCTCATTTTTGGCGAAGTTGCTGTCGGTCGGCTCAAATTGATGTGAGACTATCGACCAGTCACCACCCTCAGACCGACGGACAAACCGAGAGGACCAATCAAACTCTGGAACAGTATTTACGCTGCATGCTGCAACAAACTGAAAAAACTTGGAAAGACATCCTTTGGATAGCCGAATATGCCTACAATAACTCTGTCCATTCGGGAACTGGGAAAACCCCGTTTTTTCTTTTGTACGGCAGTCACCCTCGAACCTCGGAGTTGGATCCCCTCCAAGATCTTGAAACACCAGCAGTAGACTACCTGCATTCTACAATCACCCA